>NC_064627.1:592803690-594060476 GCF_023864275.1 Schistocerca cancellata | reverse complement strand
TATGCGACTTAACTTCTGAGGTCATCAGTCGCCTAGAACTTAGAACTAATTAAACCTAACTAACCTAAGGACATCACACACATCCATGCCCGAGGCAGCATTCGAACCTGCGACCGTAGCGGTCGCTCGGCTCCAGACTGTAGCGCCTAGACCCGCCTGGCCACTCCGACCGGCTCTCTGGAATCGGGTACGATTGCCAAGTATCTAGCAGTATCTATCCGGGATGATTTAAAACTCAACTATCACACATATCTAATTGGGGGTCGAAGGGGGGGGGGGGGGGGACGAAGAAGGCAGATATATTTGTTGGAACAACCCTGAGGAAGAGTAATTCACTCACGAAGGCGGCCAGTTACAAAACTAGTTCGAAGAGTTTCTGAATATTGTTAGTTTGTATGTAACCCATACTAAGTTGTATCAGGGAAAGAAATAGAGCATACTTGAAAAACAGCTACAGAATTTGTCAATGATATATTTAGGCAGTGCGGAGGTGCTACGAAAATGTCTAAAGATCTCCAATAGGAGCCTCTACAAGAAGTCGCTGAGAAAATCGGTGAGTGTTAGTAGTAAAACTGAGAGCGCTTGTGTTCCAGTAAGAGTGAAGACGCACGCTACATTCTGCAACTCGCTTACTGACCGCGTGCGCACAATTAGAGAAATCCTAGCAGTACAGTACACAAGGCCAATTGTAGCTGGAGGGCAGTGCAAGCATGCACGCGAACAACCCACTTCTATGAGCAGCCCGAGCAGTCTAATATTTTACTCTCTTAAAAGAAAAATATAAATGTCAGTCAGTAAGTTTTACCAACAGAGCGAACACCGATTCAATGGCTAACTTGGCAATATTAAGAAATGTTACTGTACCAGTAACTGTCCTTCACCTTTAATCGTATGCGTCTGATAAACCAGTTAGTGAATGTACAAAGCGTATGCAACCAGCCCATCGTTTGTGGGCTACCACAGTCGCTTAAGTTTATTAAATCTAGACAAACTACTATTTTAAACCTGTTCAGGTTTTGTAAGCGCTACTCACGCCCTGTCGCACTCATTCTCTCGCCATACTGTTACTAAAGCAGCTGTCGTATAACAAAGGGTAGAAACCGTGAAGAAAGCGTTGCTGCATCTAACACGAAGAAAAACATAAAAATGATGTTGTCAGATTGGGAGTCCGAATGAGCTATCCAGTTTCTAGATTGAGAAGGTGTTTTGGTTCACCTGAACCTACTTGAATGTTGTGTTATGATAATGCTACGGCACGTAACATCATGTGCGTGCAAACAGAAAGAGAACACAACGCTGACAATATTCCTTTTGCATCTGTATTAGTGTTTTGGAATGTAGGTTCCGGCGCTATCGAACGCTTCATTTCATTCAGTTTTTCCTTTTCGTTATTACTATATTTTTAATACTGTGGTGGCTCTGCACCGAAGGGGGGGGGGGAGACTAGAAGACATGGAGTGCTTATTGGATCTCGTAAGTCTCATACGAAACCTTACACAGTGGAGCACTGATCTTCTGGCATCTGTCAGTCTTTGAACCCTCTATGGGCGGTAGGGAGAGAGGTGGGATGGTACCGGCAGAAACTCAATGCCTACAGTACTTTTTATAAACAGTGAATCTGTCAGGATGAAAGCACATGCTGGGTAATGAAAGAAAGAAGAGAGAGAGAGAGAGAGAGAGAGAGAGAGAGAGAGAGAGAGAGGTGAGAGGTGAGAGAGGAACGGAGGGGGGAGAAAATATTCTACGTACGCTAATGTAAATGGTAAGTTTTGCATCGCGAACACTTGGAAATGATAGCAACTTGATACTCCAGTTTTTACACTGAAACGCCAAAGAAACTGGTATAGGCATGCTTATTCAAATACAGAGATTTGTAAACAGGCAGAATATAGCGCTGCGGTCGGCAACGCCTGTGTAAGACAAGAAGTGTCTGGTCAAGTTGTTAGGTCGGTTACTACTGCTACAATGGCAGGTTATTACGATTTTAGTGAGTTTGAACGTGATGTTATAGTCGGCGCACGAGCGATGGGACACAGCAAATACGAGGTAGCGATGAAGTGGGGGTTTACCCGTGCGAGCATTTCACGAGTGTACCATGAGTATAAAAAATCCGATAAGAAAATCAAATCTCGGAAATCGCCGTGGCTGGAAAAAGATGCTGCAAGAATGGGGCCAACAATGATTGAAGAGAATTGTTCAACATGACAGAAGTGCAACCTTTCCAGAAATTGCTGCAGATTTCAATGCTAGGCAATCAACAAGTGTCAGCGTGCGAAGCATTCAACGAAACTTCATCGACATGGGGTTTCGGAGCTGAAGGCCCACTCGTCTACCCTTGATGACTGCACGACACAAAGCTCTACGCTTCGCCTGGGCCCGTCGACAACGACATTGGACTGTTGATGACTGGAAACATGTTACCTGGTCGGTCGAGTCTCGTTTCAAATTGTAATAAGCGGATGGAAGTGTACGGGTATGGAGACAACCACATGAATCCCTGAACCCTGCATGTCAGCAGGTGACTGTTCAAGCTGGTGGAGATTCTGTACTAGTGTGTGGCGTGTGCAGTTGGAATGATGTGACGCGCTGTTCAGAAGAGATCTCCACCCCTCGTACCCATACGGATTTATGGACAGCCCTGCAGGATTCATTGTCAGTTCCCTCCAGCACTACTTCAGACATTAGCCGAGTCCATGCCACGTCGTGTTGCGTCACTCCTGTGTGCTCGCGGGGGTCCTAAACGATATTAGGCCGGTGTACCAGTTTCTTTGTCCGAATCACTGGTCGCTGACATGAGGGCCATGGGAGTATCAAACCGACAGATTACACAGACAACTGACTGTAGTGCAGCGACTGCGGAACGAATGTTGGCGAAATGGTCTCAGTACAACAGTGTGACAAGAAGCGTTGTCATCGACTCTTGCTGAAGGAATACACTACGAAAAGCGCGTAGGACTGTTTCATTGGCTTTGACGAACGGATAGTAGACGATATACGGGCACAGGTTACAGGCAGGAACAGATGGGAATGATTACTGGAAGTACCCTTGCGTCGCTTACCGATTACACCATACCACTGAAACAGAGACTTGTACGGTGTAGAGCCAGAGTCAAACAGCAACACTGTCTGGTATTCTTTGGCGTCCAGCGATAAGTCTGCCTTCTGTAGTAGTCAGATCGGTACCAATGCGTCCACAGACGACCTGGTGAAAGGTCACAGTAAGTAGCTATTTTCGAGACTCATACCTGTCCAAAACCTGGAACCAGGGTGTGGGAAGCTACTGGATATGGGCCCAGGACTGATTTAATAATTGTTGACGGATGGCTGAATGCTCACAGAAATGTAAAGAGAATGGTAAACACTCTCTATGACCAGAGTTACAAAAAGGCATATTTCAGCAGGTTTATGCGGGAGCCCACTCTGCAGTTCACATCGTAAATGCTTCGAGGAATGTATGGATCCTATACGAGCCTCACCGATCCCCAATCCCCCAATTAGCCAATCAAAGGATGTCTGGGAGGCGATGATATGACGTGAACTCCAGCCAGTAGTCTTCATGAACTGACACAGCACGCATTTCAGGCATGGTAAGGAATTACTCAGGACGATAATCGGACTCTATTTGCTTTCATGCCGTAACGAATACAAAACGGTATTCCTGCCCGTGGGGGACCATACCTCGTGTTCATGTTGACGGTGGACATCAGTTCGAACTGAAGGAGGGTCAAATCACCTAACACCCGTTCTGTGATGAACATCTCCACAAAACTGGATAGATATCGAACTTCTGTTCCATGGCGTAGCTCTGTCCATTTCCGTTAATGTGTTTTTTTCGTCTTCATTTTTGAAATGCGGCTTAATTCAAGACGTTGGTCATGAGAAGTTATGCAAGGGCTTATCTCCTAGATTCTACACGCCGCTGACAGTTGTTGCGTGAGACGTTGCCAGATCCAGACTTGGCCGTCTGTGGTTGACGTTCGCCAACATCGCGTCGATGACGTATCGCGCCCGCTTTGTTGACGTGCAATCCACGGCATCAGTCCTGCTCAGTGACGGTAAAAATGCACTAGCCCCCTCAATTATAGTGGCCTGACTTAGTAGTCTCCAATTGCAAAAAAAAAAAAAAAAAAATCACTATACAACATCTAGTTCAGGAGATATGTCGTCACGAACATGAGATGCGTGAAAACGAAACTGCTGGATGAAATTCACTAGAGATACAGGTGAAATACATGTACAAATACGTGTGAAATACGTTAAATATACGTGAAATATTAGTGGCCTGTGCCTACAGGGGCAAAGTGATGGGTAAAGAGTTCCTCATAAACCCCTAGATCGATTTCAACCATACTTGTTATGCATATTTCTTACTCTCTGGAACGAAATACTGTGGGTTTAAGAACCAGCAGCCTCCTATTGGGGTGGGACTGTTAATTTGGAGAGAGAAAGGAGGAGGAGGATGTGGACGGACATAGATAGGGAGGAAAAAGAGATGGACAGGCAGAGGGGGAGGAAATGGAGAGACAGGTCAGAGGAGGAGATGGACAGAGAAAAGGAAGAAAAGGAGAAGATGGGTGGGGTGAGGTGGAGGTAGAAATGGAGAGAGAGTGGGGGAAGGAGGAGATGAACGGAGCAAGGGGTGAGGAGGAGATAGAGCGGTGAGGGGAAACAGAGGGAGGTAGGTGATGGAAAAGGGGATAAGGAGCAAATGGACAGATGGGGGCACAGGAGCAGAAGGGTAGCGAATGGGGGATGGAAGAGGTGGAGAGAGAGGGAGGGGGGATGTGTAGGTGGACAGAGAGAGGGGGAGGTGGAGATAGAGGGTCGAGGGGAGAGGGAGGAGACCGACAGCAACAGGGGGAAGGAGAGGATAAACTAACAGAAGATATGAATAAATACGAGTATATACCTGGCCAATGCTGAGAATTCAGCTAGTCATGTATAAAGGCCATCAACTTAACACTTTGCCGTCCGCACGTCTCGTACAAATGTATTCGCTTGGCGCCGGCAGCGCTAATTCGGATTACTTGGCTTGTCGAAGGCCGTTCTTGACGTTATCGGGAGATTATAAATTGTTAAGTTTTACTAATCTCGTCGGTAGTTCTCATAAGTTCACGACCCTTTCCCCAACATTCACAAAATTTCGAAGATATACATACCTAAATAAATAAAAAATTTGTTTGTTTCATATATTTGTTTATTTGCATTGTCTTTGGCACTAAGTACTTCTCTTTCGCATGATATGCAGCAAAACAGTCTCCAAGATGTAACGCAAATCCACAAGACTTGCACATTAAGTTTGTTGTTCTCCTTTTTACGTTTTTTGGAATATACATGGCAGTTCCTTCGTTTTCGTTTATTCGTTTCGGAAATAAGTATTAGCTGGTGTTGCTTTATGTGGTCGGAAAGTCTGTCAACCGGATCATGATGAGACGTACCCGACGTAGTGGCAACCCCCAAGTTTTGCTCAGAAGCAGGTACATGGTCTTTTATCCACGAATCAGACACTTTCAATAAAAACTCCTGAAATCGGAGACTTGTGGTCCGTATTGAAATATTGCCATGTACGGAACGCATTTAATAATGCGCAATTAAAGAGGTGCATGCAAACCTTTTTTGACCATTTTATAGTTTTTCTGTATATAGGGTAATAAATACTGATCTGCCCGATCCACTCCTTTCATGTATTTGTTGTAGTCTGGTTTGTTTTATTGTATAATTGGTTTCTCTACATTTTCTTTGAGTGTCATTCAAAGTGGCATTATGTATTGTAGAGATCATTCGTATCGTTTTAGTTTTCTAAGTTCTCCATACCTGTGCGAGTACTTCACCTTTCCGTTGATGACAAGCTTCAAACACACTGACTTTTGCGCGCTATAATTTTTCCGGAAATCCTATATTTGCCGTATCGTTCCACAAACTCGAATTTTCTTTTCAAGTAACTTCTCTGCACGTTCTACACTGTTATAATAATTATCCATGTAGAGGACATGCCACTTTCCATAACAAGGTGTCAATAGCTCCAGCACTGTTTTTGCTAAAAGCTGTCCAGTGCCGCTATATATCTTGAATGAGGAAATGTATCCCGTAGTCGAATCTCACAGCATTCGAATGAGTATGCCATATTTCGTAATTTTCGACGGATTTTAAACTTTAAAATTTTACCGTCCACGCCACGGTGTCACTCCTTCGTCAATTGAGATGTTTTGACTTGGATTAAAGGTTTCTTTAAACGTTTTCGAAAAATAATCAATTACGAATTGCACTTTGAAAAGCGGGTCGGCATTATCCGGTTTATTGTTGTTGTCGGAAAAATGTAAAAATGTAAAAATATGTGTCTGAATTGTTTGCGGGACATCGTTTTTCGAACTATCGGTGTGTCTATCAACGGATTCGTTGACCAATAATCATGGATCCTTGCTTTTTTTTTACACTTCCCATAAGGACAGCAAGCCCAAACCATTTTCTAAGTTTGGGTCCCGTAACGTCCACAAATTTGGCATTTTTTTTTAAAGCCAGTTTCCTTCTATTGCAATTTTGACGGTAGTACTTGTTGGTTTCGTTGCTAATATATTCAAATAGATCGTTCCCAGTATACAATTCTAAGATATCCTCGATGCTCTGTATATCTTTGGGAAATATGTCTGGACCGGGAGATCCTTCAAATTTATTATTGGTCCTCGGCAAATCAAAGTCTGACTACTGTGCACTGTCGTCTTCTTCTGATTCATCCGAATCAGTTGACAACCGTAGCGTTCGCCGAATTCTTCTTGGACGTATTTCACTATCTTCCGACGATTCTACTTCACTTTCATATTTTTGACATTCAATGTCTTTTTCCCACTCGGCCAAGTCGTCCGAAACGTCAGACAAGACGTCCGCGCATTCATCGTAGATAATCGTATCGTCTCTTTCGTCTGCCATGATGAAAGGGCACGTACTTGTTGACGCATGTAGCTTATTGTTACCTAATTAAACACCAACAGAATGCAAAAGATATTAAAATTCTGTCGCCGGCCACTGAGCGATATTATGCACACCACACCACCGTGGTGTCGCCGGACGGCATAGTGTTAACAGAACATCGATTTATTTAAAACAAAAAAGTTTCTTCACCTGTTGTTTTAGTAGAGTACCTGTGTTTCTTAAGTCTGGAATGAGTAAAGTTTTAGATGTGACCCAAAATAAATGTGTCACATTAAGTATTATCAAATATAGCCGGTACCTGTGTTCGATTTCTGGAGTGCAAGAACTCATCCTTTAAAACATCAGTGGCTACCGTCGTACTCCTGATCACATATTTCGTAGTTAATTGCTCATTACTAAATCTAAATATTTAATATGTAACCTTCCTCACAACAAAGCCTGCCAGGGTGCTATATCGGATAAGTGTACACGACTTTGATTACTGCACTGTGGTATCACGTGCGTTGTTGCAGCGAGAAACTCAGCGCTGCTACACAGAGGCTTACTCTCGAATAGCACTAACGGTGGTCATCGGTTGACAGCTCACTATCAACAGTGTCATATGCTTTCACTGTACGACATCCTGGACAGGTTTAGGGTTTAACACAAGCCATCAGCGTCCAGCATGGCAGTCGGAACGCATAGATCAACACCTATTACTCCCAGGCATGCCAGTTTCTGGTGATGAAAATTTCTTCCACCGGCAAGATTCGTAGGACTATCTCCCAGTTGAGTGTCACCACAATACCGTGCATTGGTGAGATGGCAGTTACAGTGGGAGTGGCTTGATCACTTGTTCTTGGAAGAATTAGTGTGGAGGTGAGATTTAAAAGGGTTCGTACACAGAGGACAAACTTCATTCACTGGTAGCTGTGCTCCGTAACAGTCCTGACACACCTGCAGTGGCATAACACTTTCTTTTTGCTTCATGGGCGTCGTTACTAAAGAGGTGTTTATTACTGATGCCAAGATGTCTAGCAATAAAACATGTTTCTTATTTGGATTCCTGCTAACACCAGGGGAAGTACATCATTCACAGATGATGACAACGTAAGTACCGCAGGTGGTGGACGTTTGCCATTGAGTAAGCAAGTACCTTGTTAGCAAGTCAGTACTTTGCCGTCCACAGTAATTGACTCACGTGCCACAGTTCTGTCCCACGTCATTTGTAGCACCGTGAGGACATCACTAAAATAGGATTGTGAGACCTTAACCACATTCTTCAGTACGTTTAGCACACGCAGTAGTGACTGTAATAGCGTAAAGACATTATTACGAGTGCCAAGTAGGTTCTGGATCCGTATCAAGAAATGTAAAATATGTCGCAGAGACCTATGACTTGATGCAATATCTTCGTGAATATTTTGTTTGTGGAACGACTGACTAACGAATGAATGCAAGATCTTAAAGATTTTTCGTACATCACACATCAGCGACAGAGTTAATTCGGTAGTAGACAAAATGAAATAAATTGAACAATACAAGGAGTAACATTGACGGTAAACCTTAACGTAGACAAGATTTCTGCAGATATGTGATCGGTTTCTCTTGATCAAGCAGGTAACCCTTGTACTAACGAAAAGAATGGCTTTGTAGTAGTCACAAAAATATGAAGCGCTGCTAAGGAGCAGTAATGATCCTCCCGCTAAGATTTTTCCCACAGGAAGAAATTGTGCACTACGAGTTCACCACTATCGGAATCGAGTACAGACGATAAAATGCGTATATCGGAGATTACATTTTGGGAAAAATACTGGCACTTCAGTAGCCAGTGTGCTGAGTATTTTATATGTTTTGACGATACCATTACGGCCTTATCACTTCAGGACATGGTGTAGAAAAGAACTGAGGATGGTCATTACTGACTGAAACCAGTCATCGTCAAAAGAATTGATATTGTGATCAAAGACTGGAATAAAAAACATTTGAGTTGCACTACTGATGTTAAGCAAACGGGGACTGGTCAGTTGAAGCATTAACATTACTTTGAATGGGTTCGGTTTGCTATGCTCTTTGGTCTGACGCTAAATGGCGCAATGATTTTCTCAGATTTCTTTCCAAAGCTGCTGCTAAATTTGCCCAAATCGGTAGAGCCAATACGCCACAGGTTACAGTCCGAGGAACGTACCGGACCGTATGCGGCGATCAGAGCCTGCTTCGCCGGATCCCTTGCAAAGCCGGACATAGTTCTGCATCATACGTGAAATAGGCTGCAAATCAGATTTGGAGCGACAACGCGAGCTGGGTGAGTCAACGGGGTGCGGGCCCGCAAATAACAGCCACCGGACAGCGAGAGCTGCCCGGCAGGGAAGGCAGCCGCGAGTTTCGGCCTTGCCTATTCAGCCAGTATTTATAACCGGCGCGCCGCAGCTTCCCAACGGAGTCCACGCCCGCCGTAAACAATGCTGGCTGGCATACCTGTCTCGCGTCCCAGAACCCACACATGAAGGTACGGCCTCTGTTCTGGGCGAGACTTCGGCTTCCAAAGCGGCGGCCCTGAGTAAGGTACATTTCAGACGAAAGGAAGATATAAATTTTGTTGTAGAGCGAAAGGCTTTCAGGCGTCCCCAATAGCTAACCAAGTATTTATTTGTAATGGTGTAAAGTAGAATCCTGTGAAATGCTGAGCACGAGGCAGAGGTTGGCGCAGCGTAAAGGGTGCAAAATCGTAATTCGACGGTTGTGGGATCGAGGCCCTACCTGGAAACTTTTTATTTTCAGCTTTTACTTTACTTACATTGCACATCAACCGCTCAGTATATTGTAATCATTAATACTTTCATAAAGGCATGGAAATGAATGGTCAACTAAAAATCTGCGATTATGAACAAATTTCCAGGAAGAGATTGTAAAGAGGACACGAGAATTAATACATACTTGTCAAGGTATGAATTTCACAATAAGTTTTGCCATGTGTGATTGGGGGAATTCGAAGGTGCTCTGTTAGATATGCAACTGCTACAGATTCCTGTATGAGAGCGTTATACAGATTATTACTGCTCCCACATGGGAATGAACGTGAGGCGGCAGTCTTGGGAAAGCGTGTTGGCGATTTCCGTGTAGCATTATCTGAGTGACACTGTACGATAATATGAATCCCCGTGCGTTCTGAATCATCGAGATATTTAGTTTCTAATCATTCTCTTCCTGGAGTGGAAGCGAAAATCGTGTGAACTCCATTGTACTGAGTACACATCTGCTTTCGCCAAAGACTGGCTCGTAAATTAGTATGCGGATGTTAATAATGAACAGCTGCGGGAGAAAGTTGTAGCATTTACTTTTAGAATTGATTTAGCGCTGAAATAGTTATATACCGTTTTTAAGCCAAGTTACTGAAAGTAGGCATGAGGACAGACTGCTTAAAAAACGAACAGAGGCCTGCAGTGCGATAGGAGCGCAAAGTGCTGCTCGGGGCCTGTTATAAGCTTGTACCTCGACAAGCGAGCTTGTGCGTCACGTTCCTTAGTTCACGTCTCCGAAATAAAGTAGGAAGCGCGCGCACACGACCGCGGCGACCACAGCGGCCGCCTGCCGAGAACTAATTTCGGTCCGCGTAAACGGATCTCTGTTGGTCCCTCTCTGCCGTTCCAGTGTATAGCCCCACATCCCTCGTTACGCAAAGCAGTAAACGCACAAAGAACAAACTGCGCCTGTACTGCTCTGACGGTCTATGAACAGCTGCATTGGCCAAGTGTAGATACTGCCCTCGTCCTCCCCCTCCCCCGCCCACGAACCATAAACTTTGCCGTGGTGGGGCGGCCTGCATGCCTCAACCACATCGGAGTGGTATCCATACAGAGGCCAGACCAATATATGGTTCCTGAAGCAGTTTGGATAACTGAGCGATAGAACTACTGCAACAAAAAAAAATCGTTTTTGGAAACGAAGAATCATTGCTTATGATAAATTATTAATTTGGAAAGAAAATTAAGGCACACCAAAACAAGATGAAGAGTATGGGATGACATTAAAAAAAATCAAGCCGTCATTTTTTACTATTACAAATGAAAGTGGAGAGTAGAGACAAATGAAACAACCAAATAAGCCTAATAAACATACGCCGGAAACCAATGATTTCCCCGATACGACCTATGACGACTAAATACATGAACACCTTATAGCAGAACACCCGAGGATCCAAACTGCAGATAAATGCACTTAAGGCCAAACAAAATACAACATGTGTTCCATGGTCACCCTTCACGTGAAGGCAGGCTGTATCACATCTCGTCGATGCCCGCATACAATCAAAAATCCTTGGCAGGTACCGAATACAATGACAGTCATCCACAAAGAGTTTTAGTAGTTCATCGGCGCTATCAACAGGGCTGAAATACACTAAAGCTTTTAAATATATCCACACGAAAAAAAAAAATCCAACGGGGGGGCGGGGTGGCGGCAGGGGAGGAAGACCTGGGAAACCATGGTACTGACAAGCCACCACCGGATACATTTGTTGTCGAAGATACGTGCTTCGTCACTTACAAGTATCCCCTAACAGACAGATTAAATACTGTCCGTGCACCAGTGGCATGACCACATACGCATCCATTCACTGTAAGGAACACCATCCAAATTGATTTCTTTTACAAGGTGTCATGTACTTAGTCATGATACGTGGTATGGGGGAAATCACATTGGTTTCTGAACCCATGTATGTTACGATTATTTGCTTGTTTCACTGCCCTTACTCGCCCCTTTCCTTTGTATCTTAATAGTCAAACATCCTGTATAAGATACGGTTTCAACATAAAATACGTATCACTTATTTAAATACAAATACATTTCTGCAGACAGATACAACTGCATCTGTACTTCACAAGCCTCTGTACAGTGTGCAGCGAAGGGGACGTCACATATAAATAGCAGAGATTTTCTGTCTTATTCCATTCAAGGACTGATGGTTGTTGGTTGTTTTTGGGGAAGGAGACCAGACAGCGAGGTCATCGGTCTCATCGGATTAGGGAAGGACGGCGAAGGAAGTCGGCCGTGCCGTTTGAAAGGAACCATTCCGGCATTTGCCTGGTGCGATTTAGGGAAATCACGGAAAACCTAAATCAGGATGGCCGGACGCGTGATTGAACCGTCGTCCTCCCGAATGCGAGTCCAGAGTCTAACCACTGCGCCACCTCGCTCGGTTTTCAAGGACTGAGTGATAGAAAGAAAGTCTTGTGTTCTGTAAGGTTGGCAACGTTGCCACTAGTTCGTCTTTGAGCTATCCTTTTTTGTAGTTAATTGTATGTGTGTTATTCTGTTTAATTATTTTGCTATGTGTTTAGATACTGTGTAAGAGTAATGAAGGAGTAGTGGTGGGGTGTTTTGTGTGTGTGTGTGTGTGTGTGTGTGTGTGTGTGTGTGTGTGTGTGCTGAATTGGTAGGGGATGGAGAATCAAAGATGAGTGGAAGTAAGTGCATAGTAGTGTGATGAAGAGTTGCAAGAAACTGTGAGGAGCAAGACGTGACATAAAATGGGGTGGGAGGGAGGAGAGAGGAGAGGGTGAAGGATGGGAAAGGCTCTTTCCTTTTTCATGTGATTTTTCAATTATTTTATATAGTTTCTGGTTCCCCAATATTTATATGGTCACAGAGCTACTGTTTTATTTAACTAAAAAAATCACATGAAAAAGAAGAGCCTTTTCCACCCTTGACCCTCTCCTACCCAACGTCCATCCCCTAATTCCATTTCACATCTTGATCCTCGCCTTTTCCTCCATCTCACTCCCTATCACACTACTATGCTTTTATATCCACTCATCTTTGCTTTTCCTTCCCCCACATATTCACCACACACACAAATACCTCCATCACTATTCCTTGATTACTCTTACACAGTATACAAATACGCAGCAACATAACTAAATAGGATAACACACGTATAATAAACTACAAAAAAAATATGTGTCAAAGACGAACTATTGGCAACGTTGGCAAACCAACAAAACACAATAAACACTGAGAAGTATACAGATAAACAGTAGACAGTGACGTACGAAAACGTGTGCTCTGTAAAACGTAAGAAATGCATAGTTCTGCAAAGCAGAGGAAAATTAGACGACAAGAATCAGTGTCTAATAAAGAAAGAAACGAAGTGCGTGCTAGCAGATGGTATTTCCTGCTGTAGGCGAGAAACCAATCAGAAATTACATAAGTAAAAACCTACAAATCGTTAATTGTTTTTCGATGTTAAAAACAAATCAAATTGTAGATACCTTTAATTACAGATCACGGATGAAGTGATGATGCTTCACCTCAATAGAGCAGAACGCGTCTGGTAAGAAAAACACGCATTTTCTTGTAGTTGTAACGGGGACAAAAATACCCTCAGGAATCTAAAGCAACTACGGACAATATGGCAACATAAATGAAGAATTTAGACTCAGGAATTGTACCAGGCTGGTTCTGTAAGACAGTGGTGTGACGAACAGAAACAACACGCTTTTCACACCAAAGATTCGATTTTGAGTTCAATTCATTTTACATTACTGTAACAGTAGTTTTCTATTAGAAATCAAATATGTAAAGATGCCCCAACAATATATCTCCAATGGAGACAATCTGTCACCCAATAGCAGCATCGCAATCGTACCTTAGCGATTTTAAAGTGCAAAATTTCTTGGCCAGGCCGTGAAGACTGCTTTTTATATCTTCTTAAGTCGAAAACCGCACATAGCTGTTCGGTGTATTCTAGGTCAATGCATGTTGGCCATCGTCCGATGAGAAGCTCTAGTTCCTGAGGGGCTATTCCGGAAAGTCTGTGACCATATATCTACAGTTGCAGTAACCGCTACAACAGACTCTGAACGTTTGGCGGTCAATAACTTTCTTTATACGTGGGAATAGATGGCAGTCAGTGCCAAACCTGGCAAATAGCATGGACTTCTCTTGCACTTTAGTTCTCGTCGCCTTTTTATTCCACTTGGTCCAAGAGGATTGCGTTTTGCAGTGTAACTAATAAGGAAAATTTCTTTTACATACCAGAAAACAGCGGCTTACACCTTCTAACAGATAATTCCGTTTTATCGGTATACCGGGTAGTCGTTACCACACATTACTTTGAGCACTGTTTCGCGTCTAGCGTGAAATAGTTGACCCAAAATCTGTTGTCAGTAATAAAACCACGCACAAAGTCAGCTGGATTAAAAAGTGAAGAGTCCAAAATTACTATGTAAAAAACTTCATATTTTCTTTTCTCATTATTCAGAAACTGCACCACCCGTCTTATATGAGGACCTCTTATAGTTGTTTCTATATGCATAAAAACCACCGTCTTAAAATTAAATACCAGTGGCACCCACCAACGTTCTACATTTTTCGTGGTTAAGTGACAACTCACTTCATGGCCCTGCACTAGAACAACTGCAGCACGATTTGTACATCTGAGTTTGCACGTCTTAACCACATAATGTACGAGATACTTACCTCTCCCTTTCACTCACAAAACTGTTCGTCGAATGCCATATATTAAAAATAACCAGAATGAGGAAAAATAATACTGCTCACGAGAAGCAAGGAACGCTGAACAGCATTCGTACTCCGCAGGTTCTGAAAAGTGTTTAATTGTAGAGCGACGGCGAGGGCCAAATGGAAACCGCAGGAACTTTGCTTCCTTGTGCCAAGTCTATTGTTCGGCGATCTACGTCTCATTTGCCTCCGTCTTTCACTCGCGGCTGTCGGTGTAAACAAGGACACAACGTAAACGATGTAGAACTACTCTCAATTTTTCAGTCGAACCTTCACTGCGCTCAATGTACTTGCTGAATCAAACAGAAAATCTACATTTTAAACTTTCAGACTTGCTTTCTTTGTTTACCAGTTCTTGACATACCGATTGTCGGTATTTTGCGAATGACTATTCCGTTATCGAACCATCATCTTGGTACTGCCTTCAATATGCTAATAGAAAACTCTCCTAATTGTCCACAAAGCTGCACCTCCTTTCTTTATTCTGGAAACATTTAGTGGAAAGATGTAGAATGTGTCAAAATACTCTAGTATTGTTGTCATGCGTGTAGCACCAGTAACATATATGCTATGCTTGCATACTTTTTCAGAGTGAACCTCAGATGGTTACAAACTATTTTGAATTGGTTTTACCAGTTTGTCGCGAGAAACAAAAGAATCTTACACGTTTCCGATATTGGCAGCACATCACTGATATTATTGAGGTATAATAAGAAACAGTTTCTCAGTTAACGATCCGTGAGAACGAAAAGTTACACTACGTGTAATGGTCGTTTTAGAAATAGTACATGTTTCGTTTTGCGAAACTGTTCAATAACTCACGGCGTTCTTCTCGGTGCCGGGAACATTCGAAAGTATAGACTTTAGGAAGTACACGTCAGACTGCAAATAATTTCATGATTGCAAATTTATTTTATGCTGTGGCTAACATACGTTTACGTCTATACACCGCAACCAAGTCCAAAATATGTAACAGAAATTCCCTGTCATTCCCTTTGTCGCTGCACGCTTCACAGAACACAAAAAAGGAAGGAAGGTTACATCTTAACGTTTCGTCGGCTTTGAGGTCTATAGTGACGGTGCATTAGCTTTACATACATAGTACCACTTGGGCAAAAAAATGATAGAAGAAAGCGACAGCGTTATCGCCGTAACTGCTGTTCGCAATGAAGTTTATCTATATGTGATGTACGGCAACATTGCGTGTTCTATATGAGGTATGAAGGAGTTGTAGGGGAATGGTATGTTGCCATGACGCCAGCTAACTGAATGTTTTCGGCAGTTTTGTTACTGAGGGGAAGAACGGAAATGCTCTTGAGCTAAGAACAACAGAGACGAGCAGGAGAGGTAGATTTCGTTGTATGCAACTTATGTTGCCTCGTACCAATATTGGCAGAGAAACAGAAAGCAAGAACAAAATTGCTGTAGCTAGAGTTCGCAGCTAAATTTCTGTCGAATATTATGCGTCAGTAGATGCATCTCTAAAACAGCGAAATACAAATATACGCTACTAAAAATATTTTGGGACTTCGGCGATTTCTATTTCAACGTCAGTAGATCGCTACTACAGTTACCTTACTCATACTCGGCCACGTGAGAACTGAACGACGAAAGGCTCAAATGGTCAAATGTGTGTGAATTCCTATGGGACCAAACTGCTGAGGTCATCGATCGCTAGACTTACACACTACTTAAACTAACTTACGCGAAGAACAATATACACACACACACCCATGCCCGAGGGAGGAATCGAACCTCCGGCGGGAGAACGACGAAAGGAGAGGGTGTAAACACAGGGGAGGGTGTAAATGTGTTGGCGCTGCAAACATCGCACGAGCTACCTGTCTCATTTATAAAATGGTTTGAATGTTGCCTGTAACGTTTCTACATTTAGTAAATTTAACAGTAAAATTAAAATTGTAGAGGAAACCACTCCACAGAAGAGACAGAGAGAGAGAGAGAGAGAGAGAGAGAGAGAGAGAGAGAGAGCAATTGGGGATTTGGGGACGGAGGTTTCCGGAATCTATGGAAAGTAGAATACAGTGGAATTTTTTTCCAAGTTTCTAAAATCTGACATACACATTATGTTAACAAGGAGGGTTAACGCCTATAAGCTACTTACTAACATCTAAAATTATTGGGCGTAAAAACAGCAGGTGTTGCAAGATCCAATGGGATTAAACAGAAACCCAAATGACGAGTTATGCACCTGCAGAGTGAGGCAGTTGAAAAAGGTGACAAAATATATGAAAAACGTGATAAAATATTTTAAAATCGTGAATAAAATGTGACAAATTATTTCAGTAAACACTTAGGCACAAATCAAGTATTTTCATTTTTGATAATACCACACCAAAAACGCCGGTTAAGACTATAATAAATTTCGTTGTTATGTTTCTGGATGGACTATGACCATTTTTTTCCCTTCATACAAATTTATTAACATACGGAGGTACACTGGTAATTCGATATTGGCAGCCTACTTGTAATTCACAAACAAAATCTACATCACATTTTTACAACTAAAGACAATCTACAGTTCAATACTGAAAAAAAAGATCAACTTTTTTATTACTGTTTCTTGGCAATCTCAGCAAAAAATGAGGTAATCGAACCAGATTTTCTTTCCCCAAAATTTTTCTGAATTGTTTACACCTCTTTCTCTTTCGCTCTTTCTTGTAATTCCATGATTTGTGCAGTCCCGAGCATACCCTGGGATCATTTTGCTGCCTTTAAATCACTTTTTTGCGTGTTTTCTTCAGTTTAACTGAAGCTTGGAGACAAGTTCTTCACGTGCCTCGTTAGACAGTTGCTGTTATTTTCTCCTTTCGCCGGCCGGGTAGCCGAGTGGTTCTAGGCGCTACAGTCTGGAACCGCGCGACCTCTAAGTTTACTTTTCCTTTCACATTCTTCCGAATAAGCAGCACAATCGCTGTCCATACCTAACGGTTTATGAGTCTATGGGCACAGAAGGAGAATGAGGGTATTGTTCTAAAGCATCCCTGACAATATGTGCTTCGAAATGGAATATATTCTCTCATGTCCGCATTTCCAAGGGTTAATATAGGAGAAGCCTTAACAAGTTCTGAAACATGTGGATACTTTAACTCTATGGATACAGAGTCTGCTTTTGAGAAGTCCTGCTGACAGTAATTGTCAATAACTTTGTTTTCCAAAGCTGGCTCCTCTTTTTCGAACTGTAGAACCTTACATTCGTCTAATAAGTGTTACTGGCGAATATCAAAAGGACTTCATTTTTGCAACCTTTTAACATTCCACCGCAGCTTCTGCTGACTTTCATTGGCGTCTAAAAACCCAAAACTTTTCAGTGGTGCACTTCATAAGCACGTCTTTACCATCACGTTTACAAACTGTGATGTACTGTTTCTGAGAATTCTTTAGAAACCAAAACTTGTCACGTTCTTCCAGTTTACTAAGCTCATCGGTCACTTGTGCACTAACAACTAATTGTTCAGGAGGAAGAACATTATCAAAAGTAAAGAGTTCATTACGAAGAACTTCAGAAATACTTTCAACTTTTCTCAAAGCAGAAGTCTTCAAAACAAGAGATACAATGTTTGAAGTATTTCTATTCTGTTTTCAACTTGTGGATCAAACGTGTTTGGCTTTGAGAACTTTGCGTGAACTTACTGAATGGTATAGCAGATGAAATTATGAAATGAAGTTCTAATTTCCTTGAAGGTTTTTTTTTAAGTATTCACAACAGCATTATGCGTTTGGAGTGAACAGTAGCAGAATTTTTTAGAAGTATATGCCTACGAAAGTAATATTGAATATCCTCTCACTGTTCCAAATCCTGTTGGCTGAAGGTCCTAAAGTAAGATAACTTGTGATTGTATGCCTCAAAATTTGTGATGTGGAACTTTATACTGAATTCATTCAAATTTATCCCAGCGAACAGGTCTAGCGTCAAAATAATTGTAAATACTGACCAGAAATTCGGACTCTTCTCAACCTAAAGGCTCCAAAACCTAAACATAAGCATTATGCAATGTTTGAATGTTGTAAGTTCCGATGTTTCTTAAGTTGTCTGCCTCGGGTCTTCTCGACATCACTGTCTAAAAGACTAAACACTTTTTCTACGACGTTAGGCCCGTATGATCCCAGCATAAAGCGTTTATTTAGGGACAGTTTGGGTTCAGAAAGTGCTTATCATAATATCTGATGTAACGTTTCAACTTCTGCTTTGCCGATAAATAAAATTCTTAGATGACGCGATGTTGCGCAAAGCTTACTGTCTGACCAATAAGGTATGGTTTGTTCGTAATTCTTTTTTTTATCTTAATCATTGGTAGCTTCACCGAAACTCAATGAGTAATATGTTGAACATGCTTCTTCTAGCATGTTGTTGTTGTGGTCTTCAGTCCTGAGACTGGTTTGATGCAGCTCTCCATGCTGCTCTATCCTGTGCAAGCTTCTTCATCTCCCCGTACCTACTGCAACCTACATCCTTCTGAATCTGCCTTGTGTGTTCACCTCTTGCTCTCCCTCTACGATTTTTACCCTCCGCGCTGTCCTCCAATACTAAATTGGTGATCCCTTAATGCTTCAGAATATGTCCTACCAACCGATCCCTTCTTCTAGTCAAGTTGTACCACAAATTTCTCTTCTCCCCGATTCTGTTCAATACCTCCTCTTCTACCTCTCCATCTACCCATCCAATCTTCAGCATTCTTCTGTAGCACCACATTTCGAAAGCTTCTATTCACTTTTTGTCTAAACTATTTATCGTCCACGTTTCGTTTCCATACATGGCTACACTCCATACAAATACTTTCATACAAATACTGACACTTAAATCTATACTCGATGTTAACAAATTTCTCTTCTTCAGAAACGCTTTCCTTGCCATTGCCAGTCTACTTTTTATATCATCTCTACTTCGACCATCACCACTTATTTTGCTCCCCAAATAGCAAAACTCATTTAGTACTTTAAGTGTCTCATTTCCTAATCTAATTCCCTCAGCATCACCCGATTTAATTCGATTACATTCCATTATCCTCGTTTTGCTTTTGTTGATGTTTATCTTATATCCTCCTTTCAAGACACTGTCCATTCCGTTCATCTGCTCTTCAAGGTCCTTTGCTATCTCTGACAGAATTACAATGTCATCGGCGAACCTCAAAGTTCTTATTTCTTCTCCATGGATTTTAATACCTACTCCGAATTTTTCCTTTGTTTCCTTTACTGCTTGCTCAATATACAGATTGAATAACATCGGGGATAGGCTACAACCCTGTCTCACTCTCTTCCCAACCACTGCTTCCCTTTCATGCCCCTCGACTCTTATAACTGCCATCTGGTTTCTGTACAAATTGTAAATAGCCTTTCGCTGCCTACATTTTACTCCTGCCACGTTCAGAATTTGAAAGAGAGTATTCCAGTCACCATCGTCAAAAGCTTTCTCTAAGTCTACAAATGCTAGAAACGTAGGTTTGCCTTTTCTTAAACTATTTTCTAAGATAAGTCGTAGGGTCAGTATTGCCTCAAGTGTTCCAACATTTCTACGGAATCAAAACTGATCTTCCCCGAGGTCGGCTTCTACCAGTTTTTCCATTCGTCTGCAAAGAATTCGTGTTAGCATTTTGCAGCCGTGGTTTATTAAACTGATTGTTCGGTAATTTTCACATCTGTCAACACTTGCTTTCTTTGGGATTGGAATTATTATAGTCTTCTTTCTAGCATATGCTCCCGCAAATATGAGGGAGCTCTGTTTCGATCGAAAAAAATGCGTAATTTGTTATGGGCCATCGTGGAACATTCCCGCTTCAGCCCCTGTGGTTTCAAGACGTTCAGATACGTGGCGGCGCTATACGTGGCCTTCAAAATAGCGTCTGTAAAGGAGGAGATGCGTTCCGAGCAGAGAACTGTCACTCAGTTTCTTTTGGCACAAAACCAGAACACCGAATATGTTCACAGGCAACTGCACAGTGTCTACGGAAACCTGGCAGTGAATAAAAGCACCGTGAATCGTTGGTCGAGGCGCCTGTCATCATCGCAAACCTGTCCCATCTCCCGCGTGCTGGCCGTACACATACCCGTTGTGACTCCAGCCATGTTGGAACGTGCGGACACTCTCATTCGAGGTGATCCACGGATCGCAATCAAACACCACTGCTCAACTGGATGTCTCCCCTGGTAGTGCTGACACACTCGTCCACCAGTTGGGGTACTCACGTGAGTGCGCCTGCTGGGTTTCCCGCCACCTAACAGAGACCATTAAGAGCAACGAAAGGCCATCTCTACGTAACTGTTGCGCAGTACGAGGCTGATATGGCAATTTTTGGTCGAACGCCGTCACGGGCGATGGAACATGGGTTCATCACTTAGAACCGAAAACAGAACGGCAACCCATGGAATGGCTCCACACCACCACTCCTCCGAAGAAAAAGCTCAAAGCCGGAGCCGGTAAAGTCAACGCGACGGTCTTTTGAGACCCTGAAGGGGTTATGCTGTTTGACATCCTCTCTCATGGTGCAACGATTAACTTGGAAGTCTACTGTGTTCCTCTCAAAAAACTGAAGAAACGACTCAGCGTGCCCGCATCTCGTGGTCGTGCGGTAGCGTCCTCGCTTCCCACGCCCGGGTTCCCGGGTTCGATTCCCGGCGGGGTCAGGGATTTTCTCTGCCTCGTGATGGCTGGGTGTTGTGTGCTGTCCTTAGGTTAGTTAGGTTTAAGTAGTTCTAAGTTCTAGGGGACTGATGACCATAGTTGTTAAGTCCCATAGTGCTCAGAGCCATTTGAACCATTTGACTCAGCGTGTTCGTCGCCACAAAAACGCAAATGAGCTTCTTCTTCTCCATGACAACGCAGGGCTGCACACAATTCTGCGCACCCGAGGACAGCTTATAAAACTTCATTGGACTGTTCTTCCTTAAACTCCCTACAGCCCAGACTTTGCACTCTCCCACTTCCATCTGTTTAGCTCAATGAAGCGGGTAGAGTAAGTGGATGACGGGGAGGTTATTAACGCAACGAGACGTTGGCTCCGACACCGACCAGTAGAATTGTGCCTTGCGGGCATACGGGCCCTCCCAGTAAGGTGGCGTAAGGCTATCGTACTGAACGAAAAAATTGCTCTGAGCGCTATGGGACTTAACATCTGAGGTCATCAGTCCCCTAGAACTTAGAACTACTGAAACCTAACTAACCTAGGGACATCACACACATCCATGGCCGAAACAGGATTCGAACCTGCCACCGTGCAGTCGGGCGGTTCCGAATTGAAGCGCCTAGAACCGCACCGCCACCGTCGTACTGAACGGAGATATGTTGAAAAATAGAGTTTTGTAATCAAAATAGTGGGGAATAATATGTTGTATCCTAAATAAAACCCGCCTGCTTTCAGGAGAAAAGGTGTTGAGTTACATGTTGTACAGCACTCGCAGTAAAAAAGCAGAAGAGGGCAATGATTCGATAACAGTTTTACTGATGTTTCGAAATAATAACGCTATTTTTTTAAAAAAAAGTGATTCGCCGAGACAGCAGCTATGTAAATATGCAAGTTAATTTATACAAAAAGCAAAAACAGCAATTAGCTATTGGTAATAATTTAAAATTATTTTTAAAATGAAATAGCAGCGAAAGATGTTTCGGGATTTGCTGAAGAGAACCACCACCTCGAGCAACCCTCGCCACTGTTAAATACAGCCAACACCTCTTGTTCAGCATAAGTTAAATCTAATTATTAACGTTTACAGCCATCTGACGATGAACATCTCGGTTCGTTCCGGTAACGGCGCTATTTGTACCTAACAAACAGCACTATTAACGGTGGCTGAGGTGTGATTTTACTTTTTGTAAGTATTATTCTCTAGAGATGTAGGGTTAAGAAAACGGAGTTAATACCAAGGCCATGACTGAAGTGTTTCTAAGATGGTGAGCAGTTTACCACCAGTGAAGTTAATTTTTAAAGTCGACATTTTTTACCAGATTTTGTGGCGATGGATTGCGATACTTTCGGCTTTTAGCGTTTAACACACATGTCTGATTGCTTTTTGTGAGACTTCTAGTACCTTTAGAAATACAGACACTAAGCACGTGTACACACGCTAACACGACATCTACAACTAGGTGGAGACTTCAAAAAATTAACTACACATTAGTGTGCCAGGCCAAGTAACTTTCATTGAATCCTACACTACATTTAAAATTGACACAGATACAGAGCATTATTTTTCAACATAGTAATCAAGTCTCTATAAACAATGACCGGAACGTTTTTCCAATCATTCAATTCCTCATCGATGGAAATCCGCTACATGTCATGGAGCCGTTCGAGAACACCTGTGTGAATACCCTCATCCTTGGAAAATCTCATTGCCCAGGATGTTTTTTCAGTTTGCCGAAAAAATGGAAATCGCATCGTGCAAAATCTGGACTTCCCGATCAGCACACCCACGTCCGTGCGGCCTTCGTCAAGTCGCTGGGTGTATTCCACTACGGTTGGAGTCGACATTGCATTTGATCCCTACACGGCCAGAATTTCACTGTGAAACTGTGTGCAATTTAGACTGTTTGCCCACAAGAATCGTACTGTTTTGCGTACTTCAACTTCGGAGTACGTTTCTACTTGCCGCGCCATTTCATTCCCAAACTGTGATGCACCCGTTATCCGAACCGCAACAGAACGGAGTCTGCAGTAATGGGACATGCGTAACTTACTTGCTGAAGTCCCTACGTACATACTCGTATATACTCGGGAAGCCACATTACAGTGTGTGGTGGGGGGGTACTTCTGTGGTCACTACCACTTTCCTCTTCCCTATTACCGAGCGAGGTAGCGCAGTGGTTAGCACACTGGACTCGCATTCGGCAGGACGCCGGTTCAAACCCGCGTCCGGTCATCCTGATTTAGTTTTGCGTGATTTTCCTAAATAGCTTCAGGCAAATGCCATGATGTTTCCTTTGAAAGGGCACTGCCGAGTTTCTTCCCCATCCTTCCCGAATTCAAACTTGTGCTCCGTATCTAATGACCTCGTTGTCGACGGGACGTTAAGTACGGATCTATTCCTCCTGCTTCCCGATTCCATTCGCCAATAGGGCGTGGGAGCCCTAATTTCGTTCATTTTCCCTGCTTTTCGTGGTCATTTCGAGAGACATTTATGGAGGAAGTAATATGTTGTCCGACTCCTGATGGAACGTACGCTCGTGGAATTTCAACACCTAACTTCTCTGTAGTACACAAAGCCTCACGCGTATCGTCTGCCATTGGAGTTTGTTGGCAACCTCCGTTAATGCTCTCGCAATTACTAAATGGCCTCGGGACGAAACATGGTGTTCTTCGTTAGGGCTTTCTGTCTTATTAATCCAACCTGGTATATGGGTCACAGACTGATGAGCAATACTCTTACAAGTCTTTTGTCAGCCAATTCTCTCGTAGATTGTTTACATTTCCTTATTATTCTTCCAATGACTCAACCTGGTATCTGCTTCACCTGCAATTCATTGGACTTTACGTCACTGCGAACGGTTATTCCTAGATAGCTTACTATTGTTACTGTTTCGAATGGTATATCGCCAACAGCATAATCGAACAGAACGGATCTCTTCGCCTGTTTAGGCACAATACGTTACATTTAAGACCGATTAGAGGTACAAGAGAAGATATGGCACGAAGTGTTAATTGGACATAGTGTCCCAATTACGAATATATGTGAGGGGATTACTAGTTTCGGCATTCGCCTTACAACCGAGGGAAGCTTTATCGGAATTAGTTGATTGCAGCTAATTTTATTTCTACCTCCCAAATGAAAGTATGGATGTCTTATGTATTAGGAGTGTTCAAATGAAAAGATACGAAACTTCGTAACAATGAAGCGGTTGAAATTTGCACTGGTGGTTTGGGACAACGTAGTAAGACGTTTAGCGACGCGAAGCATGTGTAGTGGCCTATCCCTTCCCCCCCCCCCCCCCCAAAAAAAAAAATTCAAACATATGCCACCAGCAGGCAAGGTGATACCCACCGTCTTCTTCGACGTCCGAGATCCGATACTCGGATACTTCCTCGAGCACGGAGAAACCGTTAACCGTGACGTTTACAAGAGCAAGCGGCCTGGACTGCTCACGGAAGGAGCGATTCTGCTCCACGATAACGCGTGTCGCCCTGCGAGGTTATATATATATATATATATATATATATATATATATAACACCAGAGAGAGACGAAGTGAAGGGCACACACAGTGGAGAAATTATGGAAACAGGAAATCTTTCGGCTGGCGAAATGTGAGATAGTTGTGCTTGGGGCTCTGGTGATTAAAAGTAAATAAAGACTTCAGTTATACCTTTTCTTTTCAACGCCCCTCATACTGTGGTGCCGGCCGGGCGCTACAGTCTGGAACCGACCGACCGCTTCGGTCGCAGGTTCGAATTCCCGCCTCGGGAACGAGTGTGTGCGATGTCCTTAGGTTAGTTAGGTTTAAGTAGTTCTAAGTTCTAGGGGACTGATGACCTCAGAAGTTAAGTCCCATAGTGCTCAGAGCCATCTGAGCCGTACTGTGATGCACCTGTTATGTCTATTTGTGTGTATGTACAATGATTAAGTCGATGACTTGCGAGACATAACAAGTGTATCTAAAGCCAATATGGAAATAACATTTTCTTTACTTAATTTTTGTTACTTTTTGTTTTCTTCTCCAAGGAGTAGCGGGCCATTTGATTTCCGTCCAGTTAAAAGGAATCGGTCTTTCGGCCACAAACCGGGCGAGACTGCAGTGTTTGTGTGTTTGTGTGTGTGTGTGTGTGTGTGTGTGTGTGTGTGTCGCAGTTTACAGATGAAAGATTGATAGAACTACTGCGAGAAAACCCTTAAAGATATCCACAGCAGATGTGGAAGAAACATGAGGATGTAGTAAGTTCTGTGATCATTGCCAATAAGTCTGGAAAATATTTCCTGTTCAGCCAAATAAACAAACCAACACTTGCGAAAACACAGGAAGGCACTAAGCTTCAAGAGTCTTCAAAACCATTAGTGGAAAAGTGAATTACGTGTGATGGAGGAACGGTGCCGCGGCGCACCCTAATGCTGCGTAACGCCTCGTTTCTCAACTGCGCTTTGGCTCTGGCAGTGCCGCTGGCAGACGGTCGCACTCACTGTCACAACAAACCGCTGCTGCAGTCATGGCGGATTTGCGGGAACGCGTTTACTGGACAGCGCGACAGAAATACGTCGGCAGCTCTGAAAAGCAGCGCCGCTGTAATTGAGAAGTTGGACACAGAATTTTGCGCTCACCTGTGGCAACCTGCTACGGTGAACAACTTTATCGCCACGTTTCTACATTTCATTGCTCAAGTAAATAAAGAGCCCAGAGTCAGAAATAGGCGCCGTCTTATTTGGTCCTAAGAGAAATGCAAAGAAAGAAAAGAAGTGTAGACTGGGCCTCTAAAATCTTGCCAGACGCATTGCTGCCCGTAAAGTTGGAGCAATTCGATGTATCGGATTAGTCTGTGGACATAAGGCATCTGGAGAAATATTGAGACATGTCGTTCCACCATCATCCGACATTTAGTCGGAATTTGTATGTGGGTGGTCTTGATGCTAACAGGTTTCTCCTACACGTCCATACTTCTTGAAATGAGTTAGTACTGGAGGAAGGTAGTGGTTAATCCACTGTTTGGAATTTTTCCAGAACGCTCAAAAACTATGGATATTTGCTGTTCCATGCGCAGGGTATCTAATCCGCTAAGAAACGACGTTTTTTGGCGTTCGAACTCCGAGAATTTTTTTGTCACCGTTTGGTAGCCTCACTGTCTCGCAAATGGATGATATTACAGTAAGTTTTTCAATAGGAACAGAAAGAATACAAAGGAAAAACACAGGCTGCTAGGTCGCGAGAAATACTTTTTTAATTTAGTCACTTACTCTGCTCTAATTTATTGAGAACCTGTCGAGAACCGGATGGGAAAGAGAGCAAGTCTCTCCCATTTATAAGAATAATAACACAATTGACGTACAGGTTAACACATTCATATCTGCAGCGTCTCTTTGTTTCAGTACGCTAGAGCTTTACTCTAACTTCGAATGTTACGGTACATTTCAAGGCAAAGCTGCTTCTCTCTAAAATTCTGGTGGGTCTTCCGAAATACCACTCACGTGAAACACAACTTTCTTTTTGTTATTTTCTGTACCTTGCCAATAGCAGACGCACGCAGATAGGTACATTCCATCTTCCTTGCTTTCTAAAAGGAGTGCTTCGCTATGTCACAGTACCCAGTGACAACGAAGAAACTATCATACAGAGTATATTCATGCATATATGATTGGCTCGAAGAAATGTTGACCAACAGGACATTCTCCTTGACGACAAATGCTGCCGGCCGGAGTGGCCGAGGGGTTCTAGGCGCTACAGTCTGGAACCGCGGGACTGCTACGGTCGCAGGTGCGAATCGTGCCTCGGTAATGGATGTGTGTGATGTCCTTAGGTTAGTTAGGTTTAAGTAGTTCTAAGTTCTAAAGGACTGATGACCGCAGAAGTTAAGTCCCATAGTGCTCAGAGCCATTTGAACGACAAATACTCAACAAAAATGAATGAACATCGGGCGTGTCACAAGGACGCAAATTTATCAGACTATTAGCAGCAATCATACCGTCCGCTAACTGTGCTGTAATCTACAGGAACATCTCATCGCCGAAAGATTATAAGGAAATACAAAACGACAGTTACTTCCTATGATGTGCTCATTAAATGCGGATAGATGCACGGTAGTGCCAACACAAAAGAGAGGAAACCTTACAGAACTGCTGGATTACAGAATTAGTGGTAAATGACTGGAGTGTATTATATTGTTCAAATGGTTCAAACGGCTCTGAGCACTTTGGGACTTAACTACTGAGTTCATCAGACCCCTAGAACTTAGAACTACTTAAACCTAACTAACCTAAGGACATCACACACATCCATGCCCGAGGCAGGATTCGAACCGGGGACTTTAGCGGTCACGCGGTTCCAGACTGTAGCGCCTAGAACCGCTCGGCCACGCCGGCCGGCTATTATATTGTCTAGATACCTGCTAGTAAGACCATTTAACGATTTGCAATGATAGGACAAATGATATCACTAGGAGGCACGTCGAAGCCAATATTTAGATGGTTTTGAGGGATTCCAGATTAGTGAGTGGCAGGAAACTATTTAGGATTTAGGAAGTTGACATAACTGACTACGGCGAAGAAATTCAGAAGCCTACTGTAAGATCATAACAGGTCGGCACAACCTACATGTAGCGTTAACGGAGATGTTTGGGGGAACTGAGTGAGAACCGTCTGAGAAAAGATGACGTTCTTGCAAGACTTTCCTTAACTTAAATGCAAGGAAGTATAAATAGATGATTTACGTTGATGATGATGAATGGATTGTGGTGCGCTCAACTGCGCGTTTATCAGCGCCCGAGATGATTAAGAGACTCACTCTTCTTTACTAATGAAAGAGTATAGGGTATCAAAAATGCACGCACAGTTCGAACAAGTCTGAGGATCTCGTAAAACTAATGCCTTCTGCGTCATTTCAAAGTAGAGGCTTATTGGGCTGTTTGTACTTCTAGAGCCTATGGTCGAAGGGATAATTTTCTAGGATGAGTTGAAAACTTGGCTAATGTCACAACTGAATGTCTGCTTTGGGCACTGGCGGCTCCCTGCCTCACTACCACAAACGTGTAAGAGGATATCGCAATAGCGATTTGTCACAGAACTTAACAGACCGCAGATGACAGACAGATGTCGCACTGTGTACTGGCCGCTCCAGTCCGCCAACTTAGCTCTTTGAATCTTCTTGCTCTGGGACTATGTGAGAGACGTTGTCTTCGTGCCAAAGCTGTTCGCAATTTTGAAGACTCTTGCAACCGTGTCATTGCTTATGTGGCCGCGATACGATACGACGTGTCTGTTTACAAATGATTTCCGCTGGGATGTAAAACCAAACAGGAACCCAATGAACATTTGTAAAACATGTTACAATACATTGCGATTATTTTCTATTTACTTATGTCCATAGTAATTTCGTTATTAAATATGTTTATTCACAATCGCGACTTTGGCTGTCGTTCCAGTCTCAATTGACAGCTTCCTATGAAGTGCACCAATACGCTTTTGTTTCCCTTAAGAGTATTAAGAATACGTCATATTCGTAAAAACGCAAGATTCTACATCGTTATTACGCAAAGTGTAACTGTGTCTTATTGTTCACATGAAATGTGTAAACACGGTTCACACGAGCACAATGTCCTCTTAAGAGAAATTATCAACAAATAATACCCATATAACAAAAGTGTCGATTAGCACGTGAAGTCATGAGGACGAGATGGAACAATGAGGACCTGATTATCAGTAATATTATGAAAAATAAATAAAAGGAGATATCCTGTCAACAAAAAGGTACTCATAGATGGTTTAGTCATATCAGTGTGACCACCGCCTATGTTCGTCGTCCAAGTCCAATAACCATTCGTAGACGGCAGGTGGCTCTACTGGCAGTGAAGGGTATATAAAGCGTTTAGGAGGTTCGCGGAAAACAGTGCAGTCGTTGTCGCAATGCGGCAACGTGGCGATTTTTCTTACGTCCAAAATGGTGTGACCGTTGGCTTTCGAGCCAAGGGTAGAAGCATTTCCGAAAGGGCTAAGTTTGGAAGCTGTTCACGTGCTGGCGTCACTGAAGTACACTGTGCATGGTAAAATGGCGCTATGCAAAACCAGCACCGACGTAACTTTGGTGGACCACAGGTCACAGATGACAGGGGTGAACGACAGTTGTGGCGACGTGTACGGACGAATGGACGTGTAATTGTTTAGCAACTGACTAGCCAGATCACCCAAGGGTCTACCAACAGCGCCTCCTCAAGGACAGTTCGGCGAACGTTGCTGTATATGGGCCTCCGCAACAGACGCCTGGTTCATGCACCCATGCTGACTGCTGTTCATCGGCGACGAAGGCTGGAATTTGCACGCCAGTAACGGAACTGATCGTCCACTACGTGGCGACAATATCTTTTTCAGACGAGTCACGTTCTATACTCCATCGGACGGATGGTTGTTTTGGCGTTCACAGCCTGAAATATCTGGGTCCAGGCCGATGGAGGGAGCGTAACGGCGTTCCCTGTGTGATCTCATCTTTCTGGAAGGCACATTTGATCAACACTAGTATGCATCTATCCTTTGGGACCACGTTCACACCCACATGAAGCTTATTTTTCCTCTCCACTATGGCCTCTACCAGCAGGACAATGCAGTGTGCCACACGGCTCCCAGTGTACGCGCGTGATTTGTACAGCACCAGGACGAGTTTGCCGTGCTCCCCTTGTCACCCAACACCGTCGATTTAAACTCAGTCAAGAATATGTGGGAGCACCCTCGATCGTGCTGTTCGCGCCACGTAGGTCTATCCTCAATCGAGAAATCCAGCGCAACTAGCCACGGCGCAGTACCAGCATGGCTTCAGTGCTTTCTAGAACCTCAATGACTCTTTCTGCACGTCTCGCAGTGGTCCGCGCTGCAGAAGGTGGTTATTCAGGTTTTTGACAGGTGGTCACGTTGATGTGCCTAGACTGTGGAAATGCTTCTCTCCAAAACGAACAATACTCTGCAACGACCGTTCTCGAAACACTGAAGTGGACTCACATCTTCAGCTTCAAAAGACGACTGATGACTTATCTCCTGAAAAAGGATTTATGCATTTTCATGATACTGAATGCGATCATTACGCCATTACATCTGATTGCCTTCCTTCATCACCTAGCTTCCGATATATACTAATGACTGTCAGAGTTTTTCTTTCTTGCAACTCATTAATATCTTAACAGTATTACTTTAGTAACCTTCCATATGTTGACTTTCTTATTTTCAACAGTTATTATCATAATAATTATTATTATTTCTTTTTCCATTTACTATTACAAGTATTATCAGTTATTGATCTGTCAATGGAATTAGTGCAGTTGTTTCTGTGATAGAGATTCTCAAGCTGACCTACATAACATTTACCGTTCAATTATTATAAGTAATCACTGTGATTAGAAAAAGAGGAGTACGTCTTAACGTTCCATAGACGACGTGGCTATTAAAGACCGAGCAAAACCTCAGCTTGGACAGAGTTGCCGGAGGATATCGGAAAAGTTAGCTTCAAAAGAATCAACCCGTCTTTTGCGTTAAACAGCTTAGTGAAATCACGAAAATCTGACCAGACGAAGATTTCAAAGCCGCTTCTCATGAATGCAAGGCTATTTTAACTAGTCATTCGATTTATGATTTCATAATCATGATCTTTCGTTGACAAGATCGCCATGTACGCTCATGTATACTATTTCTTTCATGACCGAATCCTAGAACCTGCTGCATAGCGCATTTGTCTGTTCAAAAACAAACATGTGTCCTTCGTTGATGCTGCGCTCTATCGTTGTAGACTTGTCGGTTTGGCCGAAACAAAGGCTCCGTACATGTTCTGAACAGTATTGCGAAATGCACCACTGAGTCTGGTCGATGCAACGCATGCCACACTCACAACTGATGCTATGGACGCCACGTGCCTCTGGCCGCACTGTTTACCCCCCCCCCCCCCCCCGACCCGCTTTATATACCCTTCACTGCTAGTGCTACCACCTGCCGTGTGTGAGTAGTTATTGCACGTTGGCGTAGAACATAGGCGGTCACATTAATGTCATTGGACAGTGTAAAGAGACGGTGCGCGATGGAGCGGGATAGAAAGGCTTTGGTTTCATGGAAACGAGTATCATACAATGCTGTTCAAATTAGTGTATTAAGACAGAAACAAATACTTTAAGGACAGACAAAGAGGAGATTTTTATAGGACTGCAGAATAACATGACTGCAGTCAACAATGATAAGTACAGGCGTTTTTTTATCTGGTTAGTTTTATGTATATTTGCAGTGTGTGGAAACCTTATGGTGCCTTCTTGCAAATTGTAGCAGAGTGTTCATTCTACATTATGTTTTTATTCAGTACTACTGCTAGATTTTCATTTATTATCTCTTGGATTAATGACAATGAGGCCTCCTTTACATCAAGACAAGTATTTTTTATTACACGGGGTCTTCAAAACATAAATTACACATAACTGTGGCAGGTCAAGTAACTTGTACTGGACGCTGCACTACACTTCATAGTGACACAGACACGTGCCACCGTATTTCAACAAAATCAAGAAAAGTCGAACACCCTAACTACCTATCGTTCAATTTCTCGACGACATAAATCCGCTCCTTGGTCACGGAGCCATTCGACAAACGATGTATGAACGTCGTCATCGTTGGAAAATTTGCGATTGCTGCGAATTACTTCCTCGACTGACCGGGGATTACCGTCTTTGGTCGATGTCAACTGCCGTTTTTCTGGTTTCCCGATTATCTTCACTACTAAAACAGCACTTTTCAACTAGCATTTGGTTCAAATGGCTCTGAGCACTGTGGGACTTAACATCTGAGGTCATCAGTCCCCTTGAACTTAGAACTATTTAAACCTAACTAAGCGAAGGACATCACACACTTCCACGCCCGAGGCAGGATTCGAACCTGCGACCGTAGCAGCAGCGCGGTTCCAGACTGAAGCGCTTAGAACCGCTCGGCCACCGCGGCCGGCTCAACTATCACTGTTTCGCTGTTTAACAAGTGACACATTGCAAGTTTAAGCGCAAGACCCACAGCATAAGGTAACAAAAAGGAAAATTTAGAAAACCACATAACGTTGTAACTTGAGGGAAACACATCTGGGTGAGAAGAAGCTGTGTTTTTCAAGAAGGATCCTGTCCAAAAACAAATTTATGAAGAGTTTGATTTTGGACAGATTTCATATGAGATAATCATTATCATCGCCGAATTAACGCCATTATAGAGGCGGTGTTAAGTGGTGTTATAGCCATACCCCCTGAGGTGTCTACTACGTTGTCCAGTGTCCATATTTTTCCCTTGTGGACTTATTGTTTAATAAATAAAATTGATAATGGATCATATCCCCTGGTACCGGCCAATGTTTACAGGGAGCTTCCTTTGGTTGTATGGGAAAGCCCGTAACTGGATATTCCTAAGGCTTCTATTTGGAAACTATTCCTGCTGCTCTACTACCAGTATTTTGCTGGAAAGAGCTGGCCTCTGCAATGGTTCGGATCTCGAACAAGCCGCAATATTCTTCCGAGTACAGAATGAACGTATTTAAAAAGAAAAAATGTGTAGTATTAGTTCTGATGCAGAAGACAGGGAGAAATAACCTCACCGCGTCTTTTTCCCGAGGAGCAATACCGGTATTGGTCTGACCTTCCCACAATGGATGGACGAGTATTTCGACTCTCCCTTTTTCCAGAATGCAAGTTAATAGTGGAGCATTTAAATGGCAAGCGACTTGAACAGGGAACCAAAAATTCGACCGGGAGTGGAACTAGTCCAGACTCTGTCTTGATAAACTGATGTTGACACGGGCATTGATGCTAGTCACGCGTTCTGACAGCCAAGATGTACGTCGGGATTTCAGACAGTCGCGTTTTAATCTATGCGGCTGAGGAGGGTAGTGCGTTAACTCCCCGCTCTCTACCGCTTGTCCCCAGGGTAGTTATATCTCGTCTACCAGTGGGAGACGACGCGACGAGAGAGTAAATACGCAGGGGAGAAAGTCACTGAAGCGCTCACTGCCACCAGTATGTGGCTAGGTGGTCAGCTAGCGTGTGAAATGTGAGAAGTGTCCCAAGTTGGCAACGTTCAAGGTCGCGCCGGCCCGCTAAAAGCGGCACTGTCTATTTGCGGCCGCAGCCACAGCCACTGCCTACGGCGACGACGCGGGCGCCACCGCCGCCTGCCGTCTGCCGCCTTCCGCCGCCATTCAGCGCGCAGTCCCCGCGACGCGATAATTTCCCGAGGGGGTCGGCGGCGCGGAGGGCTCCGCGAGCACTTCTGCGCAACCGCCACGTACGAAGCTTCTCCAATGTGATGATCAGTTTGTAAATGACTGTAGTTTCAGAAGGCGCAAAATATTACACTACTGGCCATTAAAATTGCTACACCACGAAGATGACGTGCTACAGACACGAAATTCAACCGACAGGAAGAAGATGCTGTGATATACAAATGATTAGCTTTTCAGAGCATTCACACAGGGTTGGCGCCGGTGGCGACACCTACAAGGTGCTAACATGAGGAAAGTTTCCAACCGATTTCTCATACTCAAACAGCAGTTGAGCGGCGTTGCCTGCTGAAACGTTGTTGTGATGCCTCGAGTAAGGAGGAGAAATGCCTACTATCACGTTGCCGACTTTGATAAAGGTCGGATTGTAGCCTAGCGCGATTACGGTTTATCGTATCGCGACATTGCTGCTCGCGTTGGTTGAGTTCCAATGACTGTTAGCAGAATATGGAATCGGTGGTTGCAGGAGGGTACTACGCAACGCCGTGCTGGATCCCAACGGCCTCGTATCACTAGCAACGAGATGACAGGCATCTTATCCGCATAGCTGTAACGGATCGTGCAGCCGCCTCTCGATCCCTGAATCAACAGATGGGGACGTTTGCAAAACAACCATCTGCACGAACAGTTCGACGACGTTTGCAGCAGCATTGACTATCAGCTCGGAGACCGTGGCTGCGGTTACCCTTGACGCTGCGTCACAGACAGGAGCGCCTGCGATGGTGTACTCAACGACGAACCTGGGTGAATGAATGGCAAAACGTCATTTTTTCGGATGAATCCAGGTTCTGTTCACAGCATCATGATGGTCGTATCTGTGTTTGGCATCACTGCGGTGGACGCACATTGGAAGCGTGTATTCGTCATCGCCATACTGGCGTATCACCCGGCGTGATGGTATGGGGTGCCATTGGTTACACGTCTCGGTCACCTCTTGTTCGCATTGACGGCACTTTGAACAGTGGACATTACATTTCACATGTGTTACGACCCGTGGCTCTATCCTTCATTCGATCCTTGCGAAACCCTACATTTCAGCAGGATAATGCACGACGACATGTTGCAGGTCCTGTACGGGCCTTTCTTGGTACAGAAAATATTCGACTGCTGCCCTGGCCAGCACATTCTCCAAATCTCTCACCGATTGAAAACGTCTGGTCAACGGTGGCCGAGCAACTGGCTCGTCACAATACGCCAGTCACTACTCTTGATGAACTGTGGTATCGTGTTGAAGCTGCGTGGGCAGCTGTACCTGTACACGCCATCCAAGCTCTGTTTGACTCAAGGCCGTTATTACGGCCAGAGGTGGTTGTTCTGGGTACTGAATTCTTGGGATCTATGTACCCAAATTGCGTGAAAATGTGTGCTGTCCTTAGGTTAGTTAGGTTTAAGTAGTTCTAAGTTCTAGGGGACTGATGACCATAGATGTTAAGTCCCATAGTGCTCAGAGCCATTTGAACCATTTTTGCGTGAAAATGTGATCACATGTCAGGTCTAGTATATTATATTTGTCCAATGAATACCCGTTTATGCCGGCCGCGGTGGTCTAGCGGTTCCAGGCGCTCAGTCCGGAACTGCGCGGCTGCTACGGTCGCAGGTTCGAATCCTGCCTCGGGCACGGCTGTGTGTGATGTCCTTAGGTTAGTTAAGTTTAAGTAGTTATAAGTTCTAGGGGACTGATGACCACAGATGTTAAGTCCCATAGTGCTCAGAGCCATTTGAACCAATACCCGTTTATCACCTGCATTTCTACTTGGTGTAGCAATTTTAATGGTCAGTAGGGTAGTTTTTCCCTCAAGAGAGCACATGGTTGCTTTAGAGCGCTGTAGACGATATAGAACTGGCAACAGGCAGTCATGTGACTCTCCACCGCTGACGTAACTCACGGCAGTGATGTGGTGTGTATGTGTCAGTCGGTTGTACGGAATCAGCGTAGTAAGATCGCTCGGCTTTTGGTGTTGCTTGGACACGTGGCAAGATGGCAGAAAGGACCTACCGCGTTTAGACATGCCAATGCCCACAACGTGAACAGTTGCCGAATTTGTTGATGTATCAACAAAAATGGGAACTGAAGCAGATGGGACCTGGATAAGCTGAAAGAACCAGAGGTTGTACAGAGTTTGAGGGAGAGCATAAGGGAACAGTTGACAGGAATGGGGGAAAGAAATACAGTAGAAGAAGAATGGGTAGCTTTGAGGGATGAAATAGTGAAGGCAGCAGAGGATCAAGTAGGTAAAAAGACGAGGGCTAGTAGAATCCTTGGGTAACGGAAGAGATACTGAATTTAATTGATGAAAGGAGAAAATATAAAAATGCAGTAAGTGAAGCAGGCAAAGAGGAATACAAACGTCTCAAAAATGAGATTGACAGGAAGTGCAAAAAGGCTAAGCAGAGATGGCTAGAGGACAAATGTAAGGATGTACAGGCTTATCTCACGATGGGTAAGATAGATACTGCCTACAGGAAAATTAAAGAGACCTTTGTAGAAAAGAGAACCACTTGCATGAATATCAAGAGCTCAGATGGAAACCCAGTTCTAAGTAAAGAAGGGAAAGCAGAAAGGTGGAAGAAGTATATAGAGGGTCTATACAGAGGCGATGTTCTTGAGGACAATATTATGGAAATGGAAGAGGAGGTAGATGAAGTTGAAATGGGAGATATGATGCTACGTGAAATGTTTGACAGAGGACTGAAAGACCTAAGTCGAAACAAGGCCCCGGGAGTAGACAACATTCCATTAGAACTACTGACAGCCTTGGGAGAGCCAGGCCTAACAAAACTCTACCATCTGTTGAGCAAGATGTATGAGACAGGCGAAATTCCCTCAGACTTCAAGAAAAATATAGTAATTCCAATCCCAAAGAAAGCAGGTGTTGACAGATGTTAAAATTCCCGAACTAGCAGTTTAATAAGTCACAGCTGCAAAATAGTAATGGTTCAAATGGCTCTGAGCACTATGCGACTTAACTTCTGAGGTCATCAGTCGCCTAGAACTTAGAACTAATTAAGCCTAACTAACCTAAGGACATCACACACATCCATGCCCGAGGCAGGATTCGAGCCTGCGACCGTAGCGGTCACGCGGTTCCAGACTGAAGCGCCGAGAACCACACGGCCACACCGGCGGGCCGCAAAATACTAACGCGAATTCTTTACAGACGAATGGAAAAACTGGTAGAAGCTGATCTCGGGGAAGATCAGTTGGGATTCAGTAGAAATGTTGGAACACGTGATGCAATACTGACCCTACGTCTTATGTTAGAAGAAAGATTAAGGAAAGGCAAACCTACGTTTCTAGCATTTGTAGACTTAGAGAAAGCTTTCGACAATGTTGACTCGAATACTCTCTTTCAAATTCTGAAGGTGGCAGGGGTAAAACACAGGGAGCGAAAGGCTATTTACAATTTGTACAGAAACCAGATGGCAGTTATAAGAGTCGAGGGACATGAAAGGGAAGCAGTGGTTGGGAAGGGAGTGAGACAGGGTTGCAGCCTCTCCCCGATGCTATTCAATCTGTATATTGAGCAAGCAGTAAAGCAAACAAAAGAAAAGTTTGGAGTAGGTATTAAAATCCAAGGAGAAGAAATAAAAACTTTGTGGTTTGCCGATGACATTGTAATTCTGTCAGAGACAGCAAAGGACGTGGAAGAGCAGTTGAACGGAATGGACAGTGTCTTGAAAGGAGGGTATAAGATGAACATCAACAAAAGCAAAACAAGGATAATGGAATGTAGTCGAATTAAATCGGGTAATGCTGAGGGAATTAGATTAGGAAATGAGACACTTAAAGTAGTGAAGGAGTTTTGCTATTTGGGGAGCAAAATAACTGATGATGGTCGAAGGAGAGAGGATATAAAATGTAGACTGGCAATGGCAAGGAAAGCGTTTCTGAAGAAGAGAAATTTGTTAACATCGAGTATTGATTTAAGTGTCAGGAAATCGTTTCTGAAAGTGTTTGTATGGAGTGTAGCCATGTATGGAAGTGAAACGTGGACAATAAATAGTTTAGACAAGAAGAGAATAGAAGCTTTCGAAATGTGGTGCTACAGAAGAATGCTGAAGATTAGATGGGTAGATCACATTACTAATGAAGAGGTATTGAATAGAATTGGGGAGAAGAGGAGTTTGTGGCACAACTTGACTAGAAGAAGGGATCGGTTGGTAGGACATGTTCTGAGGCATCAAGGGATCACCAATTTGGTAGTGGTGGGGAGCGTGGAGGGTAAAAATCGTAGAGGGAGACCAATAGATGAATACACTAAGCAGATTCAGAAGGATATAGGTTTCAGTAGGTACTGGGAGATGAAGAAGCTTGCACAGGATAGAGTAGCATGGAGAGCTGCATCAAACCAGTCTCAGGACTGAAGACCAGTTTTAATAGAACCACTGCTTTCAAAGAACTCATGTCCAGCTCTACCAGTTTCCGCCAGAACATTGTGGACGGAACGACATGTAATGGACATCTGGAGTCGGGTATGTTACAAAAGACCGTTTCTCACAGTAGTACATAAAACAACGAGTTTTCGAAGGGCCAAGAAACACGAGAGAAGTCTACTGGAGGCGTGTATTGTGCTCCGACGGATGACGATTCTTCCCCCAAGTCATGCATGTCGTTTAGTGCCCTGACTGCCGAATGCCCAATGAGGCGTCTAACACGTGGTTTGTGGAGATTGTAGTTCAGGCCGGAAATGGTTCTGCTGTGTCGAGGGAAGTTTTTCCTTTCATGGCTTTGCCCCATTCCGTCACACATAATGTCTCCATTCGATGACTGCATCACGAAGTACAGCATCACAGACTCTCATTCCCGAGAAAGTGTGAAATGATTTGTGACTGAAATCGAGAACACTAGTTCATCATCCTCTCTTTCTCGGCAGGGTGACAATTTTATCGACCACGAGCACCCTAACAGGCAGTCTCAGCTTTCAACGTCACGGCACTAACAAGTCTAAGCTACCTCAAATAAGGAAAGAAAGATTAAGGTTTGGCGTCATGTCGAGGACGACGACATTAGTGATATATGGGAAGATAGATCTGGGGAAACAAATCGGCCACGCCCTTTTCAATTGACCTATTCAGGCATTTGCATTAAGCGATTTAGGATAATCACGGAAAACATAATTCTGTATCGCCGGACGGGATATGAACCGACGTAAACCCAAATGCGAGTGCAGTGACTTAGCAATACGTTACATCGCTTTATTCAACTAAGGAACAGGGTATAAATGAATTATCGGCAGGTTCATTATGAAATAAATAAATTAAAATAATGTCCTCAATATCTCCGGGACATTAACGACTTTGTGCGCTACTCTGTTAGTGTACGTCCAGAAAAAAACCAACTGTTCTCTCAGTAATTTTCTGTCCGTAGTCAAAGTAAAAAATATTATGTGTTAAGATCCCAATTTTACCTGTGTTATGTTTCGGTTCTCAAACTAAAAGAAACCAGCGAAACACTAAACCAATATCTTTTGTTGTACGGGATTATGATGAGACACGGAAAGTCATCTGCAGTGACTAGATGTATATTAACTTAAACGAATTTTCTAGCAAAGAAACTTTATTTTATGTGGAATACGAGACCACAGAGTCATTCGTGCATGAAAATACACCCGCTGCGAGTGACGGTACGTTTTGAATTGTGTTCGGGCAGTATCATAGGCCTATATTTTTTATAGGGCGAAGAAAGAAATGTTCTAATAATGAATCAAACAGTTTTTCGTGCAACGATTTCTGCGGGTCTGTGAGCAAAGAAGTACCATTTGGTTAGAGAGAATTCCTAGTTTCTGCAAGAAGGTGCCATCTGCACATAGCAGTGGAGACATTAGCTTTTAATCAGGTTCGGTCTACGCCCAGCATATCTGTCTAGCTTGAATTCCAGATTCACACCTCGCAATCCTTATTTCTTTGACCGTAGGTTAAATCACAGGTACCTGGCAACATACCTCGACAATGAGTAAACCTGATCAGGATACTCGATAACTGATCAGTGAAATCGAAGTATTCGTGTGTAGGCAAACGTCATGCACAGTGCGCTTGCATAGGGATGGTAGAGATCACAGCAGCGTTACCTGTTCTTATTATTTGCAACTGCCTGAGATGCGGAAAACAACCTGAAAGCCATAAGTCACGAAATCGTGTAAATATTCTTCAATGTGCGCAGATACTTTTTTTGCTTAAATGTGTCAGAGGTAGAAGTAGGTGGATGCATCTCATTCGATTGAAAGCACGATGACTGAGCGTGAAAAGCGCACTGATCCCATACATAGCTCGTGCACTACTTAGGAAAACGAAAGCGCCCTGAACATTAAAGAAACAGTCGTACTGCCTAGTACACTTATGAGCAATTGACGAGTTCGGTATGTTGTGCATAAATGACATTGTGATCCGTGTAATCTTCCATCATTCTGTTTGGAAGTAACTTTATTGAAGCTTCGTATTTACTTATGTGTTTTGGACACCCTCCGTCTCTAGAATGGTAGAGACTGCACAACATCTAAACAGCCGCCAGACGATCCCAGTTTCTTGTATTTAACAAGAGTTCTCACATTTCTTCAAAGTAAATTGGTGCTTTCTCCAGCAAATTAATTTGAAAAAAAAAATCACAATGGATAACTCAAAACTACTTTTCTCTTTATATATTTCTAAAGTTGCTAAACAAGTAAACACCACATACATCTATTTCTGTTGATTCCTAAGGCACGACATAGTGACTGGGAGGATGGCGTGTCAGCATTTGTTTTTAAAAAAATGGTTCAAGTGGCTCTGAGCACTATGGGACTTACCTTCTCAGGTCATCAGTCCCCCTAGAACTTAGAACTACTTAAAACTAACTAACCTAAGGACATCACACACATCCATGCCCGAGGCAGGATTCGAACCTGCGACCGTAGCGGTCGCGCGGTTCCAGACTGTAGCGCCTAGAACTGCTCGGCCACTCCGGCCAGCCATTTGTTTTCACTAGGCCGTTTATCTTTCGGATAAGTAATCCATTAAGTTCTGGTAAACTAGAAGGAGCAGTTTATTTCTAGTGACCTGTAGCAGAGTAAATAACTGACGTCTAATTCTTGCCTTGGGGGAGTTTGGCAAGCAATTCGAGAACCATCTCATCCCACAAATTTTCAGCTCATTCGAACTGTTTTCCAGCTACACCATAGTGGCTTATGGGAGCGAGCAGGACCTCCTTACATATAAATGATCAAGTAGAAAGACTCGGATGCTCTTTAAGGCTGTTTGCAGATGATGCGGTTGTCTGCAACAAAGTAGCAACGCCAGAATATAATAATGATTTGCAGAATGAGTTCCAGAGAATTGATGAATGGTGAAGGTTCCGGCAATTGACCCTGAACGTAAGTAAATGCAACATATTGCGCATTTATAGGAAAAGCAGTCCACTACCGTACAGCTACACTACTGATGACAAACCGATGGTAACAATATCTACCGTAAAATATCTCCGAGTAACTATCTAGAACGACCTTAAGTGGAATGACCACACGCAGCAGATAGTGGGAAAAGCATATGCTAGACTCAAATTCACGAAGAAAGTAGCTTATAAGGCGCTTGTTCGATTCTTGAGTACTGTTCATCTATGTGGGATTCCTACCAGGTAGGACTGGTGGAAGAGATAGAGAAGATACAACAAGAGTGGCGTGTTTCGTCATGGGATCGTTTAGTTGGCGCGAGAACGAGAGCTTAAACTCTATTGGCAAACGTTGTGCATCACGGAAAGTTTGACTATTGAAATTCCTAGCCGACATTCATTCTTCCCCCACGCTACACGCGAGTAGAAAAGGGTTGGAGGGCTCACAGAGTGGCCACATGTTTCCCAAAGTGAAATTCCCTGATTTCCAGACAAGTTTTAGCATTTCTTCTGAAAAATTTTGAGATCTCAAAGGTAAGTTAATACGTAAGCGACAATCTATCTTTGTAGCTAGGTAGTGCAAACGACGAAATACCCAAAATAAATAAATAAATACAAATAAAAATAAAAACCTTGCAAGCAGATGTGAGCAAAAATCTTAAGTAGTAAGATCAACATCTTTTGTAATGAACTGTTTTTAGATGGAGAAAGCAAGCCAAATGGTGTATGTTTTTCATTAAGAAAGCATTCCGGCTTCAGGACACAAGTGGGCAATCGGGACCATCCGACCGCCGTGTCATCCTCACTGAGGATGCGGATAGGAGGGGCGTGTGGTCAGCACACCGATCTGTCGGTCGTTACGATAGTTTTCTTTGACCGGAGCCGCTGCTATTCGGTCGATTAGCTCCTCAATTGGCATCACGAGGCTGAGTGCACCCCGAGAAATGGCAACAGCGCATGGCAGCCCGGATGGTCACCCATCCAAGTTCCGGCCACGCCCGACAGCGCTTAACTTCGGTGATCTGACGGGAACCGGTGTATCTACTGCGGCAAAGCCATTGCCCACTTTCATTAAGACCACTGGTATTATTTTATTTCAATAAAACGAAACACATTTGGTCACAAAATATGCGTTTCCTTGGAGTGACAAAACAGATTTATAAACCTTCACTTATTTCAGAAATAAAATCAGAAAAAGTAGGCCTCTTGAAAGATGTGTATAATGCGGCGAAGAACTGTGTAAAGCAACACACAGATAACCACCTATAAAATGTTGGTTCTCTATGTTCATTACTGTTAGTTATTACCCATTGTGTTATATCTATTATTTTACAGGTATTTTGCGATTTTTCTTTCGAGAAATATGAGTAGATAGCGTACGAACCGTCAGCGAATGACACAATTTTCTTCTTCTTATCGTCTATACTTTCTAACATATAAACTACTTTTGAAGTGCCAAAATGTACTAAAACAAATAAAATGTCTGTAAAACGCCACACTGTACAATGACAGTCGCAATTCGGAAATCCATCGCCCATGGCCTCTGGCCTGCTGAAGGGCACCGCAGTCCTGGGCCCATGGATAAACCATGAGAATCTGGTGCATTGCGCCACACACCAACAGACCCGGCAGGTCGTTGATACTAGATCCGACGGGCAGGGCCTTCACATCAGCGGGAACCGAATTGTTTCAGATCGGCAGGCCCGATCCATTGCAGATACACGCAGAAACGGCGTGCGGTTCTGGCCCGTTGCGGAAATAAACATGTGTCGCCAGCTGTTAACGATCCACAGACAACATGTTGATGAAATGAGACCACGGCGATCAATCCATGCAACGGATGACTTGTTCAAATACTCTGAGAATCAATGATAATGAGGAGACGTAGCAACCCACCGTAAAAGTAATTACAGTCGGAGACGGGCGTGTAGAAAAGACAATGACACTCTCACAATTAAATTTTCATCCAAAGCTTTTGTCAGAAAACGAGAGCACAGATACATAATCACACAATCACTCAGACACAACTCACGCACACAAACCGCCGTCTCTGGCCACTGCGTCTACAGTCTCTGAGAATCAGATCCAAACAAACCATTCGTCATGCCTTCCTGCCTCTCGTCGGCAGCTGCTAGGCTAACGACAAGAAGTGGTGGCAGCATTAACTGCAAGCTGAGGGGAGTGGCAGGAAGGGGAGAAGCAGTAGTAATGAGGGAGTAGGGAAGTGGCGCACGTACTCAGCTGCACCCAGCGAGCGACGATGCATGCCACCTCAGTAAACAAACCATTTCATCTACTGAAACAAAACAAGAGATTTTTCCAGTGTTTTTTTTTTTCAAATTTCCCTGACGTGTTTGAAATTTCCTGATTTCCAGAACCTGTGACAACCCTGGTTCAATCGGAGGTACAAGAAGTACCCATCAGTTAAAGGTACAAGGAGTACACTCCGCCACACACCATTACGTGGCTTGCGGAGTATGATAGAGGTGTAAATGCACTGTACCCATCTTCATACCTAAGGTCGCCCAACCTCGCTGGCGCAGTGGTACTCGGCGAGGAATTCATCCAGTTGGGATACCAAGAAAACAGTTCAACTCGGCACAACATCTGTGGCACTATGTGGTTCGCGAGTTACTTCCAAACTCCACCGGACAACGAATTATTCATTCTGCTAATGAAATTTTTCACCTCTAGTCTTTAGCATCCAATGAGAGGAGGAATAATTAGACTACGTGACTATGTCTTGGATTATATCCCGAACTTCACACCACAGCGTCTCATAAAGTGAAGGTATGTGGCACTGTTGACGGTAGTTTGACCGTCATACGGCACATTAAACTCCGCGTCTCTCTTGTAGTCATTGGAGTAGTACAGAATATCATCGCGGTCATCAACACGAAACTGTCAAATATACCTGCATAGACACTAGCATTTCAGTCTCTTTGCCTGGGACGTATTTTCCCACCATTAATGCAACCTACGTTAATACCTACAAAAAAGGAAAAAGAGCAGCCAGCCACTGTTAAAATGCTATCTGTTAAAAACAGGTTTCGAACCAACAGGCTAATCCTCCTCAGACGGCTGTTCACATTTAAATTGCATTATCTTTTGCTCTGCATGAGATTTGGGTTCTTTTACGTTACAGTGAAAGTTCCTTAGGATGGGAGAGCCACACAGCAAAAAATATGTAAGATAAAGGACTAGACCTGAAGTTAGAGGCACGAGAAGACTGGAGACGCACAAGCTTGTGAAGTATTATAACGTAAGAACAGACTACTGTCATCCACACGAAATACACTGATGTGCCAAAACATTGTAACGGCGTGCTTAATAGCGTGTTGGCCCACCTGTGGAACGCAATACAACAGCGATTCTGCGTTGTCTGTATTGGACAAGTCGTTGGTAGATTTCCGGAGGTTAGTAGCACCAGACTTCTAAGGCACGTTTCGCACTATTACCGTAAATTAATGGCCGGCGGTTTTTGGGCGTAGTGTTGGCGCCCGATAGCGTCCCATCGAGTTTATATCTGACGAATCTGATAGCCACAACATAAACGTGAGTCACCTGTCATGTTCCCCAAACCAAGGTAGCTCGATTCTGGCTTCATGATAAGGACAATTATCCTGCTGGAATATGACACTGCCATCGGGAAAGACATGAAGCATGAAAGGATGCTGGTGGTCCACAACAATGTTCATGTAGTCCACAGTCCCTGTTACTACCAAAGGTCCGATGAAGTCCAAGTGAATATTCACAAATACTCTTAACATCATACTGCCTCCACCGTTTCCCTGAATGAGAGCGTACCCTGACATGGCCATTGAGAAGGTGTAAAGCGAAACGTGATTCATCCGGCCATGTGACAGTTTCCACTGTTCCAGTCTCAACGACCAGTGCGCATTGCAATTTTAATTTAAGATGTCGTTGGGTCAACAGCGGAACACACAGGGGTTTGCTGCAGACCGTCTTGTTCAGCAATGTGCACTGAACTATTTTCAACTCGTACCCGCATCAGCATTGTATTCTGTCGGCATATTTGCCACAGATCGCCGCTTATCCTGATTTACGAGGCGGGCAAGCTTCAGGCAGCCACGTTTTGTGACGAAACGTGGTCGTACAACACCTTGTTGTCTACTCGTAGTTCTACTGTCATTTCACTACTTTCCATTGATGCTCACGACAGCAGCACACGAGTAGCCGAGCAGCTTCGCCGTTTCCGAAATGATCGTTCCAAGTCGACGAACCATAATAATCTGCCCTTTGTCTAAGTAACTTATGAATTTATGTACTTTCCTTACCATTCATAAGCGTGCGATACCACCAGACCACTTTCGGTCTCGTCGTGTACACATTACACTCACATAAAAAAATGAATCCTGTCTGAGTATTTCGCACTGGCTAACAAACACACATGGAATCGTGTGAAATTATTCTAAAGACCTTATCCGAAAACTGCATTGAGCAGAGAACCGACTCGTCAAGATAACATCTTAAATCTCCTGGTAACCCCCAGGAGCGAACTCTTCGTTTCAGTTAACACAGAACAGTGTTTCAGTTATCATAAAGCCGTAGCAGCATCACTGAATACAGCGTGTAAAGAAAGGTAGAAGGATATTCCTGCTTAGCAAGTGCGGCAAGAAACAGATTACCAGAGCAATCAATATGAAACAGTCACTTCCAAAACTGAAACTGTTGAACACAAACGGACCAAGTTCAAGAGTATATTTGTGATTTCGTTATTGCAATGTGTACCTTCAGACATCCCAAACAAATACTGGCTCATCAACGTCTCATACGACGCCAAGTGTCGACGGAAACTGCCGGTTTGCTTCCAGTCACAAACAAAATAATTTTTAAAGCAGAATTTTACATGCCCATTCGATACAGCGGCCCAAAATTAGTCTAGTTCGATATTCTTTTTGTCGATATATATTGACGGGGACAGAAAAACACGAAGATTAACCAGCATTCCAGCAGCAACAGCGCCGTACTGGCCCACTCTCACTGCTATCGCATGCAGGAGCGCCACGCCGCTGAGTCACTGCTGGAACAGTGATTATTCTTTGTTTTTCTGTCCCCGTTAATACGTACCGACAAAACGAATATCGCATTAGAATAATTTTGCACGGCTCTATAGAATGGGCACATAAAATTCCGCTTTCAAAATCACTTTGTTTGTAACGGGAAACAAACCGCCGCTTTTTGTCGATGACTAGCGTCGCATCGAAGGCTTGATGAGCAGTATTTGTTTGGATCGACTCTAGCTACATTTCTGAAAAAACATCGAAAGTACCACGAGGCTTTTTGGCGATGGTACTGTTGTACACAGAGAAATCTTAACGCTAGAAAACAGTAGCAAAATGCAGGAAGGCTTGCAAGTCCGACACTTGTTGCAGAGATTGGCATCTGTTTCCCACATAAATGTAACGTATTGCGCCTAAATAGGCTGGAGGCCCATTACTGTACTGATTACATGACTGCAGAACGATCACTGAAAGCCGTCTCATCCATAAAATATCTAGGAGTATGCGTACGGAGCAGTTTAAAGTGGAACGATCACGTAAAACTAACGGCAGGTAAGGCAAATGACACACTGAGATTCATTAGCAGCATCGTCAGAAAATGTACACCTCTCACAAATAAGGTAGCTTACGAAACCGACATTTGAACAATACTTGAATGTTGGTCAGTCTGGAATCGAACCAGATAGGAGTGATAGACGAAACAGAGAAGGTCGAAAGATCAGCTCGTTTCGCTAGAGGTTCGCTTACAAAACGCGAAAGCATCACGGAGATGCTGAGTCAGCTCCAGTGGCAGACAATACAAGAGAGGTGTTGTGCATCACGGTACGGTTTACTGTTAAAATTTCGAGAGCATACAGATTTAGAGGAGTCAACCAATATATTGCTTCCTCGGGGAAAGACTGTGAAGAGCCGGCCGCTGTGGCCGAGCGGTTCTAGGCGCTTCCGTCTGGAACCGCACGACCGCTACGGTCACAGGTTCGAATCCTGCCTCGGGCATGGATGTGTGTGTTGTCCTTAGGTTAGTTAGGTTTAAGTAGTTCTAAGTTCTAGGGGACTGATGACCTCAGATGTTAAGTCCCATAGTGCTCAGAGCCATTTGAACCATTTGAGTGTGAAGGTAAAATTAGAGAGGTTAGAGCTTACAGAAAGTTTTACCAACAATCGTTTTTGCCGCCTATCATTCGCGACTGGGACAGCAAAGGGACGAAGTGACAATAGTACACAAAGTACCCTCCGCCATACATCACAACGAGTTTTGTGGAACGTAGATGTAGAAAATGCACGATTGTGAATATTGTGTAGGAATCAGTTAATGTTACTTACTCCTAACCTTGAAATCATTACAAGCGAAATACCACGTTACTCTTACCCCAAACTTAGATTATATAACAAAGTGTTTGCTAGTAATTGTCATATGGAGCTCGTACGCCGGCCTCTATTTCCGACCCAATGACTGGTTCACACAGCAGGTTGTCTGAATTTGTCAGCAGGTTGTCTGAATATGTGCCTAATAACAGTCCACTCAAAGTTGGACTCAGTCTCATCACACAGAACATTTTACTGTCAGAGGTGGGAATGGAGAGAGCCAGAGAAAATAATATGGTGACTGAGACTTAAGGTCAGGAAGCCTAGTGAGGACCGAATAATCTGTTTGCACGTATAAAAATGTGTTCTTGCGGAGAAATGAAGCAGCGTTGTGTTGTACTATGAAAAGCTTCTCCAGAGGTTGCTATCTTCTGATATCATTTGTGTGTAGAAACTTTGTGAGAAAGGACAAAAAAATGCATAACTGCGACCGTATAGGACTCAAGAGTCAAGGGGAGCAGGGATGAAAGAATAAGCTTTATGAATCAAAGATACCTTTACTCTGAAACAATTAAATATACAAAATGGAGGCAGTCTGTTCGAAGATTCACGTCTTTGCACAACTGTGAAATCAAAATCTGCTGCTAAATAACTTCCAACACCGTATTGCTCTACCCCGTGCACTGTAACATGTTCCGATCCTCCTTTTCATGCTGTTCACAAAGTGTTCAAAACGTTGCTGCTCAAGTCGGTCCCACTCTTCGACAGTGGCGCTTCTGAGATCGTCCACTATGTGAGGACGTTTCCTAATATGTTGCTTTTTAAGTTTAAACTGTCCCAAAAATGCTCAGTCTGGTTCATGTCAGAAGACACCACAATCTATTTCGTTCGGTAGAAGGTTCGGAGGAAGGTGTTCACGAAGTAGGTACGATATGCCGTGTATTATTGACTTTCAAGGTGACCTTTTCGCTGAAATGTTGACTATAGGGCTGGATAGCACGATGGAGGATCCTATCCCGACGCTGCACAGTACTCAAATTACACTCGATATTCCCACACACACACACACACACACACACACACACACACACACACACACACACACTATCAGATAAAAAGGTACACCACTATGTTATGCGGAATTGACAGCTATATGTCACGAGAGTTGGACCCACCAGAATAAAAGGAGGCGGCGCAGTGTATTGTCCTGTCAGTAGACAAGCAGTCCGTCAGAAGAGCTCGGTGCCTTCCAACGTGGACTAGTAGTTGGATGTCACCTGAGTAACAAATCGAGCAGGAACATTTCAATCCTTCTAAAGCTGCCCAAGTCGACTGTTGGTGATGTGACTGTGAAGTGGAAACGCGAAGGGATAACCACAGCTAAACCAATGATCATGTATTGACGGACAATCGAGGATTGCGCAGGGTGATTGTATAATTTTCATGAAATTATTGGAAGCCATCACTCGTGAGTTCCAAAATGCTTCCAGTGAGGCAGCTAGCACAATGAGCGTGCAGATGGAATTGAAAAGAATAGCACATTTCTGTAGTCAGTGATAAGTGACACTAGAAGAGAAGTAAAGAGCGGCACGACTGGACAGTGCATGACTGGAAACGGGTAGTTTAGAGTGGTGAATCACCCGACACCCTGCAGCAAGCAGATTGTAAGGTTTGGGTTTGACGAATTCCTGGAGAACGTCACCTGCCATCGTCTGTACTGCCAACAATGAAGTACGGAGGATGAGGTGTTACGGTATGGGGCCGTTTTTCTTCGTTATGGTCCGGTGCCCTAATTGCGCTTAAGAGAAAGCTATATGCGGAAGAATATGAACAAATTTTACAATATCGTGTACTACGTACAGTAGAAGAGCATTTTGAAGACGATGCTTGATTATATCAGCATGACAACGCACCCTTTCAGAAAACAGCATATATGAGTCAGTGGTTTGTGGACAATGACATTCCTGAAATGATTTCGCCTGCCCACAGTCTCGACCTGAATCTAACAGAACACCTTTGGTATGAGTTAGAAAGTAGACGTCGCTCCACACTCCAACATCCGACATCACTACTTGCACTGATTTCGGTTGTTGAGAAGGAATGCGCTGCCATTCCCATAGAAATAGACATCTCTGTGAAAGTGTCCCCAGTAAATTTTAAGCCTTCATAAAGACGAATGATGGGCACAGCCCATATTACGGCTACTAATAGGTGTCCGGATTCTATTGCTCAGGCCGGCCGGAGTGCCCTTGCGGTTCTAGGCGCTACAGTCTGGAGCTGAGCGACCGCTACGGTCGCAGGTTCGAATCCTGCCTCGGGCATGGATGTGTGTGATGTCCTTAGGTTAGTTAGGTTTAATTAGTTCTAAGTTCTAGGCGACTGATGAGCTCAGAAGTTAAGTTGCATAGTGATCAGAGCCATCTATTGCTCAGAAAGTGTAACTGACCCAACTCCTAACTGAACGCGTGGAACTGCATGCATAACTCGTGCACTGCTACCTGAGCGCGGCCACACTCGTCTACGAAGGTGGTCAGACATACCACAAATCCTACATTCATTGATGAAGAGAACCCAAACTCACTGATTTCTATGACACTCCATGTGTTCCCTTGCAAACCTTCATTGGGCACAACCGTGCTGACAGATTTGCATTGTTGATCTCAATGGATGCGGAGAAGCTAAACTGATCCTATACAGACGGTGACTGCCTTAACAACTGCCTCCGTCAAGGTTCGCCCAGTTCTGTTGCATTCCTCTCGGGTTCCCTGCGAACTATAATTTGTAGGTAGTGGTCATCAGTTGGTTGTGGCGATCGCAGGCGACGACTGCGTGTCTTACCTGAAATGTTTTGCGTCTCACGACAGCCTTTGAAAGTTAGAATGACGTTTTTGTGCTGTACATCGATTCGGGAGCAACTTCCACTGCTGGTAACCCATTTTCCGTAACCTGACAATAAGCGCTGGGCAACATCTTTAAAATCTATTCCTTGGAGACATGCTGACAGTGTGAACAGTTTACGCAAGCCGCAGTATTCTGTTCCCGCTTGAGAGTGCGCGCTCTGCCGAACTGCACTGAGAACCCAGCTTTACTTTTGCGTACGCTGCACAGTTGAATGTAAATAGGGATTTCCCTTGGTCAAAAGTGTTGTGAAATAGAAATTCTATATAAAATACACTACTGGCCATTAAAATTGCTATATCAAGAAGAAATGCAGATGATAAACGGGTATTCATTGGACAAATATATCATACTAGAACTGACATGTGATTACATTTTCACGCAATTTGGGTGCATAGATCCTGAGAAATCAGTACCCAGAACAACCACCTCTCGCCGTAATAACGGCCTTCATACGCCTGGGCATTGAGTCAAACAGAGCTCCGATAGCGTGTACAGGTACAGCTGCCCATGCAGCTTCAACACGATACCACAGATCATCAAGAGTAGTGACTGGCGTATTGTGACGAGCCAGTTGCTCGGCCACCATTGACCAGACGTTTTCAATTGGTGAGAGATCTGGAGAATGTGCTGGCCAGGGCAGCAGGCGAACATTTTCTGTATCCAGAAAGGCCCGTGCATGACCTGCAACATGCGGTCGTGCATTATCCTGCTGAAATGTAGGGTTTCGCAGGGATCGAATGAAGGATAGAGCAACGGTCGTAACACATCTGAAATGTGACGTCCACTGTTGAAAGTGCCGTCGGTGCGAACATCCCCTATTCAGTCACTCGTTGACCACGATGGCACCGAAACAGAGGACGACCGAAGAAAGGCAGAAATACTGAATTCAGTGTTCCGAAACTGTTTCACTGCGGAAAATCGTAACACGGTCCCTGACTTCCGTCGCACGGACGCCAAAATGGAAAATATTGAAATAAACGATATCGGAATTGAAAAACAACTGCTATCACTTAGTAGCGGAAAAGCATCCGGCCCAGACGAGATACCCTTAAGATTCTACAGTGATTATGCTAAAGAACTTGCCCCCTTTCTATCAGCAATTTATCGTAGATCGCTGGAAGAACGTAAAGTACCTAGCGACTGGAAGAAAGCGCAGGTCGTTCCCATTTTCAAGAAGGGTCATAAATCAGATGCGAATAATTATAGGCCTATTTCGCTTACGTCAATCTGTTGTAGAATAATGGAACATGTTTTGTGTTCTCGTATTATGACGTTCTTAGATAATACAAATCTCCTTCATCATAACCAACATGGATTCCGCAAACAGAGATCATGTGAAACTCAGCTCGCCCTATTTGCCCAAGAAATTCACAGTGCCGTAGACACTGGCGAGCAGATTGATGCCGTATTCCTGGACTTCAGGAAGGCATTTGATACGGTTCCGCACTTACGTTTAGTGAAAAAAATACGAGCTTACGGAATATCGGACCAGGTTTGTGATTGGATTCAGGATTTCCTAGAAGAAAGAACACAACATGTCATTCTTAACGGTTCAAAATCTGCAGATGTAGAGGTAATTTCGGGAGTACCGCAAGGAAGCGTGATAGGACCTTTATTGTTTACAATATACATAAATGACTTAGTTGACAACATCGGTAGCTCCGTGAGGCTATTTGCAGATGACACGGTTGTCTACAAGAAAGTAGCAACATCAGAAGACTCGTACGTACTCCAGGAAGACCTGCAGGGGATTAATGCATGGTGCGACAGCTGGCAGCTTTCCCTAAACGTAGATAAATGTAATATAATGCGCATACATAGGGGCAGAAATCCATTCCAGTACGATTATGCCATAGGTGGTAAATCATTGGAAGCGGTAACGACCGTAAAATACTTAGGAGTTACTATCCGGAGCGATCTGAAGTGGAATGATCACATAAAACAAATAGTGGGAAAAGCAGGCGCCAGGTTGAGATTCATAGGAAGAATTCTAAGAAAATGTGACTCATCGACGAAAGAAGTAGCTTACAAAACGCTTGTTCGTCCGATTCTTGAGTATTGCTCATCAGTATGGGACCCTTACCAGGTTGGATTAATAGAAGAGATAGACATGATCCAGCGAAAAGCAGCGCGATTCGTCATGGGGACATTTAGTCAGCGCGAGAGCGTTACGGAGATGCTGAACAAGCTCCAGTGGCGGACACTTCAAGAAAGGCGTTACGCAATACGGAGAGGTTTATTATCGAAATTACGAGAGAGCACATTCCGGGACGAGATGGGCAACATATTACTACCGCCCACATATATCTCGCGTAATGATCACAACGAAAAGATCCGAGAAATTAGAGCAAATACGGAGACTTACAAGCAGTCGTTCTTCCCACGCACAATTCGTGAATGGAACAGGGAAGGGGGGATCAGATAGTGGTACAATAAGTACCCTCCGCCACACACCGTAAGGTGGCTCGCGGAGTATAGATGTAGATGTAGATGTAGATGAGGTGACCGTGACGTGTAACCAATAGCACCCCATACCATCACGCCGGATGACACGCCAGTATGGCGATGACGAATACACGCTTCCATTGTGCGTTCACCGCGATGTCGCCAAACACGGGTGCGACCACCATGATGCTTTACACAGCCATTCGTGCTATTCGTGCACCAAGGTTCGTTGTTGAGTACACCATCGCAGGTGCTCCTGTCTGTGATGCGGCGTCAAGGGTAACCGCAGCCATGGTCTCCGAGCTGATAGCCCATGCTGCTGCAAACGTCGTCGAACTGTTCGTGCAGATGGTTGTTGTCTTGCAAACGTTCCCATCTGTTGACTCAGGGTTTGAGACGTGGCTGCACGACCCGTTTCAGCCATGCGAATAAGATACCTTTCATCTCGACTGCTAGTGATACGGGGCCGTTGGGATCCAGCACGGCGTTCCGTAGTACCCTCCTGAACCCACTTATTCCATATTCTGCTAACAGTAATTGGATCTCGACCAACGCGAGCAGCAATGTCGCGATACGATAAACCGCAATCGCGATAGGCTACAATCCGACCTTTATCGAAGTCGGAAACGTGATGGTACACATTTCTCCTCACTACACGAGGCATCACAACAACGTTTCACCAGGCAACGCCGGTCAACTGCTGTTTGTGTATGAAAAATCGGTTGGAAACTTTCCTCATGTCAGCACGTTGTAGGTGCCACCACCGGCGCCAACCTTGTGTGAATGCTCTGAAAAGCTAATCATTTGTATATCACAGCATCTTCTTCCTGTCGGTTAAATTTCGAGTCTGTAGCACGTCATCTTCGTGGTGTAGCACTTTTAATGTCCAGTAGTGTATATATATTATGCAAGTCGCGTGAGTGGTGCAAAACTTTTTATGAGCAGTTTGTATTAGATGCGTACTGAACAACAAACGATGTAATTCACGATACAACGTACTGCGTACTTCCACGTGTTACTGGTGGATTTTATTCGACTTTCTCTAATGACACGAACCACATACCCACTTTAAATTCTGGTATATGTTAAAAATCTGCTGTTTGGCACAGAAGTGCAGCGATAATATTACAGCAGAATCCGGTACTCGAAGGGACTGCCAGCAACGATTTGCGTAACGGCAGGGAGATTTCATGGAACGTACGTAACCAAGTTCAGGTGGAATAAATATGCGTGCTCCGTCCACATTTAAACACCGGGCAAGCCCTGTGCTAAAATTAATCGGACGGAAAAATCTTTGGCGCCTGCGTATGGGCGGACGCCGGTTTCACCAACGAGGTCTCAGTGTTGTCAAAAATCTGTAGCTCCCGCATGTAAGATTCAAAAATATCCATATTTTGTTCCCTTTTTTACGTTGCTCATTCTAGCGAGGTTGTAACAGGTGTCATTAGCTCCCTCCCTCACAACTTCTTATAAGAGTAGCAAAAGAAACTTACGCTGGACAAAGCAATTATCTCCAGAAGTCTTGTCTTAACTACTGGATGATAAGGAGGTTTGATTACGTACTGAACGTTTTCTTAGTTGCTGCGAAACTGGCTTACAGTCTGCATACAATGTTCAAAAACTTATTAAGTTAAGCAGGTCAGTTGCACCAGTATTACTTGTAATTTGACTCGTTCTACATCGGAAGAAAATTATGATCTGTTTCCTTCACTTGTGCGGAGTAAATATTGCGAAGTATACGGGTACACCAAGGCAATCCTTGTTAGATTTTAATAATTATAGCTCTCCAAGACATGTTTTATGTTCGGTTTCGAGACACAGCCCTCTAAGGAAGTTAATAAACAAATAATGTATCACAGCTGTAATTTATTAAAACGTTACCTTGACAGATGAGCTCCATTTGCTTACTCTCTGTTGAGGAATAGTACTCCTATCTTTTGCTTCTTTCTCTGTCATAATCATGCTGCTATTACACAGAAATATTAAAAGAAATTCTGATGGGTTTCTCCAATGCGCTCTCAAAATTCAGTAAGCAATCTGTCTTAAGCTTTTAGTACATGCTGTGACTGTAAAGCTAGCTATATTTATGGTCCTTTCCCAACCTATCTTTCTTACAGTTTTTCTAATATTCTAAGTGCCTAATAATTTACTGGCTATTCATGCCATTTACTGCTTTGTGAATAGACCTGTCTCTCAGCTAGGCAGAACACTATATGTTCTGTTACACGCTAACTGTCTAGTCTGCTTTGTTGTATCATAATGAAAAGTGGGTTGACAGGTTTGTATGTACTTACTTCGCATAGATCCGGACGCCTACACGGCTCAGTGCCAGCAAAGAAGTTTACTACAGTTTATGAGTAACTCCGAATCGCCATTTTGTCTGTTCGAGACAACGGCGCGTATTTATAGACGTTAGCATAATAGATGTTGAAACACTGAGAATGCCAACACAATTAATTTTTCAACAACTTAAAAGACTATAACAAAAATGGAAAGTAAAGATATGACTAGTAAGTCGAAGATTTCGGAGACAGATCGAGGAGGCAAGATGCAGTTGATCTCACAACGAAGTACATCTAGCCGTCTTACAAACAGCAATCTCTGAGTATGGAGAAACTAAATAATAAGTACCGGGTGATCAAAAAGTCAGTATAAAGTTGAAAACTGAATAAACCACGGAATAATGTAGATAGAGAGGTAAAAATTGACACACATGCTTGGAATGACATGGGGTTTTATTAGAACAAAAAAAAGTATTGCTAGACGCGTGAAAGATCTCTTGCCCGCCTCGTTTGGTGATGATCGTGTGCTCAGCCGCCACTTCCGTCATGCTTGGCCTCCCAGGTCCCCAGACCTCAGTCTGTGCGATTATTGGCTTTGGGGTTACCTGAAGTCGTAAGTGTATCGTGATCGACCGACATCTCTAGGGATGCTGAAAGACAATAGCCGACGTCAATGCCTCACCATAACTCCGAACATGCTTTACAGTGCTGTTCACAACATTATTCCTCGACTACAGCTATTGTTGAGGAATGTTGGTGGACATATTAAGCATTTCCTGCAAAGAACATAATCTTTGCTTTGTCTTACTTTGTTATGCTAATTATTGCTATTCTGATCAGCTATTGTCTTACTTTGTTATGCTAATTATTGCTATTCTGATCAGACCAAACGCCATCTGTCGGACGTTTTTTGAACGTTTGTATTTTTTTGGTTCTAATAAAACCCCATGTCATTCCAAACGTGTGTCAATTTGTACCTCTCTATCTACATTATTCCATGATTTATTCAGTTTTCAAATTTATACTGACTTTTTGATCACCCGGTACGTAACGGATTGCGCGCCAGCAAAACTGAAGGTAGGTTAGGAGAGGCTCGTCAACAGTGTCAACAGTGTCCCAATAATCCGCTGGGGAGCGAGTGTACAGTGAATAAGAGGACGGTGTGGGTCAGTCGTAGGATGTGGAACTGCATGCTCTCTGCACTCTAGCCAGACTAGTAACTGAATGGTCAAAGGGGCTGGGTTCTCCTTGGATCTATACTGCACAAAAGTCAAGACAAGGAACGTAGCACGCTTATAAAAATACGTCGTACTGTAATGGGTATTACAGGCCCGTCTCTAAAGTTACGTGGATCATAAAAACTGCATATTGCCCACTATAGAGGGTGGTCAGAAATAGACTGAAAAGCTTGTGAACGTGTTGCATGGTAGGTTGTGCTGAGAAATAACTCTTAAGGAAAAAAGTTCGATAAGCTGCACCGTTTCCGAGTTAATTAGCACGGAAGTTAGCCAATCAGGCCGTTGCGCGCCAAATTCCAGCGGCCCGCCAGAGGTTGTGTACCCGCCCGAGACGATGTGTCAAATTTGTTCTTCGAGCGATACAAAAATTAACTTCACTGCTAATTGATTCGGAAACGGCGCAAACAGTTGTTTTGCAGCACAACCTACCCTGCAACACTCTACAAACTTTTCAGACTTCCTGACCACCCTGTTGTTTGGCAACATTGTAGTCATACAAATGCACCCAAATGTTCAGCCACTAATGCCCAGCGTTTGCCGCGATAGATTCCTGGGACAGTAGTTTTTACAAGAGGCCAAACTACTGCCCCAAAATGGACTTACAAAATTCATAGTTTTCTCGTTTGTCCCCTTCTCTACTGCTGTACGCAACAAACATGTGGCTACACTAAGTGCGCAAACTTACGAACAGAAGCGAAACAATATTGTTTTCGCCCAGACACGTGCCTTCAGCGCTTTCGGTGAGGGAAGTAGGAAAAAAAGGTGAAAGCCAAAGGGAAGCATTTACAGACAAGGACAGACAGAGATATTGTCCTGCAATGCGAAATATTTTCTACCCTTAGTGGAAACACCGCCAACCCTTCAGCAATATGTCGGCAACTCCGCGCGGGGCAGAATGCAATATCAGTAATATTTCCCAGCCATACCACTAAATTGCCTTTTATCACAGCAATGTTGACGGCGGCTCCTTTGCTGCCAAATATAGCCCATCTAAACGCATCTTAATGATCTCGTTGTCAACACGGAGTTTAAACGTTCTTCCTTTTTCGAATCGCTTAGGGCAGGAAAGAAAAGCGACTGTTCCTTGCTGTAGCACTGTGCGCATGGTAGCAGACCTTCAAGGCGCAGGCATGTTTCACTCAACACGTTAGCTCGATTCGGTGCATACGTTTTAGCGCGCGCACACGCACCACACACACACACACACACACACACACACACACACACACAATTTATTCCAGTGGCACTACACAAGAGGACGATTACCTCACTTTATGGTCAATGTCCCCACCTTTTATTCCTCCTGAAATGTTGAAGTACCTACTGTTGAAACATGAAAGTATGTGCGTTCCTAATGGCATCTGAAACACCTTAAATAGAGCAGTACTGTTGTAGCACTGTTGTTACGGCACTGCAGTGACGCCCTTAGCTAATATTAACAAATACATTTCAGTTAAATGCTCACGTAAATTCTTTAATGACTGAACAGTTTGTATTGAGGTATACTGGTACAGGGTTGGAGTCAACGTTCCTTTCTGCCTCATTCGGCTGATTGGTTGGTTGGTTCGGGGAAGGAGACCAGACAGCGAGATCATCGGTCTCATCGGATTAGGGAAGGACGGGGAAGGAAGTCGGCCGTGCCCTTTGAAAGGAACCATCCCGGCATTTGCCTGGAGCGATTTAGGGAAATCACGGAAAACCTAAATCAGGATGGCCGGACGCAGGATTGAACCGTCGTCCTCCCGAATGCGAGTCCAGTGTCTAACCACTGCGCCACCTCGCTCGGTCTGCCTCATTCGATCTTGGTGATATGGTGATAATTAGTATGTGATTAAATTAATTAAAAATACTAATTACGGAATATAAAAATGATGGTGGATGATACAGGCATTTTGGAGCTAATCCTAAATAAGCACCAGGGAAGTTACCATTCTATTCTGGTGGCCTATCAGGATGTATTACGTCGAAGCCAGCTCCAGCGTCGGCGCAGAGTTCTGGCAGTTGATGTAATAACGTCCCTTTGTGTCAGAAATAGCTACGCAGTTCCACAACTTACTTCATCTCACAAGTAAGCTAGCGCTTCGTGTTTGCAATTTTTAACGACAGTTACTTATTGCTGATAGCCGCTTGGTCGCGATTAAGTTGTCAGGCGAGACCGAGATATACAAAAATTTACTCCAAATGGATAGTGTAAAGGTGAGCGTGTCTGGAAAGGTTCGGACTCGGCATTATTTGGGTCAATTTGGCTCTCCTTACTTCTGTACCATGCCCGGCTGTAATTGGGGAAGTGCTTTGTTCTTTATGCACTATTTTTAGGAACCCAACACGCTAGTTTTTAGGAACCCAACACGCTTGTAAGTAAACTGCGTTTCATTTTAAATGATAAATCTGTTCTGACTGCCCCACCGATCAAAGTCACTCCTTAACGAAGCAACTGGTTTTTCCTTATTAGCAAATGTAATGGGAAGTATATTAGGCATGATCGCTTTTGCAAACAAAAAGAAGGAGGTATGTGTGTTGCAGAACTCCCACCTCAAGCCAGTGGGGCGACACGCAATGTCAAAATAAGAACGTTTAAGAGGGGATTCACTGGCACACTGTCTGGGCACAGGGAAAAGATCGGGTGTCTTAACCACTTGCCCTACCTCAAGGGACAAAACACGCTACAATTCAGACTGACCAGTCCATACCAATAGCCCGTAAATAGTTCTTGGCCGCTAGCTGCGTCAGAACATGGTAGGAGTCGACATTTCCATGAAGCTGTTATTAGAGAACTCGGCCAAGAAGTATTTATGGAATATTGATATTGATTAGTCAGTCAATACCAGTTTAGACATTAAAGAATTTACGTTATCTTTTGACTGAAATAGAATTTACTGTCAAAACCAATAAGGTCGCAGAAGCTCTGCCGATAACACGACAAACAGGAATATTCTTCGCTAAATATAAAGGCCACGACTGTCCACATCTACATCTACATCTACATCCATACTCCGCAAGCCACCTGACGGTGTGTGGCGGAGGGTACCTTCAGTACCTCTATCGGTTCTCCCTTCTATTCCAGTCTCGTATCGTTCGTGGAAAGAAGGATTGTCGGTATGCCTCTGTGTGGGCTCTAATCTCTCTGATTTTATACCCATGGTCTCTTCGCGAGATATACGTAGGAGGGAGCAATATACTGCTTGACTCTTCGGTGAAGGTATGTTCTCGAAACTTTGACAAAAGCCCGTACCGAGCTACTGAGCGTCTCTCCTGCAGAGTCTTCCACTGGAGTTTATCTATCATCTCCGTAACGCTTTCGCGATTACTAAATGATCCTGTAACGAAGCGCGCTGCTCTCCGTTGGATCTTCTCTATGTCTTGTATCAACCCTATCTGGTACGGATCCCACACTGCTGAGCAGTATTCAAGCAGTGGGCGAACAAGCGTACTGTAACCTACTTCCTTTGTTTTCGGATTGCATTTCCTTAGGATTCTTCCAATGAATCTCAGTCTGGCATCTGCTTTACCGACAATCAACTTTATATGATCATTCCATTTTAAATCACTCCTAATGCGTACTCCCAGATAATTTATGGTATTAACTGCTTCCAGTTGCTGACCTGCTATTTTGTAGCTAAATGATAAAGTATCTATCTTTCTGTGTATTCGCAGCACATTACACTTGTCTACATTGAGATTCAATTGCCATTCCCTGCACCATGCGTCAATTCGCTGCAGATCCTCCTGCATTTCAGTACAATTTTCCATTGTTACAACCTCTCGATACACCACAGCATCATCTGCAAAAAGCCTCAGTGAACTTCCGATGTCATCCACCAGGTCATTTATGTATATTGTGAATAGCAACGGTCCTATGACACTCCCCTGCGGCACACCTGAAATCACTCTTACTTCGGAAGACTTCTCTCCATTGAGAATAACATGCTGCGTCCTGTTATCTAGGAACTCTTCAATCCAATCACACAATTGGTCTGATAGTCCATATGCTCTTACTTTGTTCATTAAACGACTGTGGGGAACTGTATCGAACGCCTTGCGGGAGTCAAGAAACACGGCATCTACCTGTGAACCCGTGTCTATGGCCCTGTGAGTCTCGTGGACGAATAGCGCGAGCTGGGATTCACATGACCGTCTTTTTCGAAACCCATGCTGATTCCTACAGAGTAGATTTCTCGTCTCCAGAAAAGTCATTATACTCGAACGCAATACGTGTTCCAAAATTCTACAACTGATCGACGCTAGAGATATAGGTCTATAGTTCTGCACATCTGTTCGACGTCCCTTCTTGAAAACGGGGATGACTTGCGCAGTTTTGCTTGGTTTTCCACGTGAACATCAGATAATGGGCCGACATTTTGTTAGATATAAACGTCGGAAGAACTGACTTTACAGCAAATTATTCGATCCTTTACGTACTACGACCTTATTTCGATATATGGATCTCGAACTTCCTTTCATAGATTCAACTTAGCATTGTGATATCAGTGTGGATACATAAAAGACATTTAACTATAATGTTATACGTACAAAATTCCTCGCTTTAAACGAGATAAATTTAGGTGAAAATAAAGTAAAATTAGTTTTTTTTATAAAATCAATATTTCTTTCGTCAGCTTGGCATGGTTCACAAAGAGAACAATGTAAAGCTCTACCCAGCGGAAAAATGATATGTTGAAACTTCCTGGCAGATTAAAAGTGTGTGCCCAACCGAAACTCGAACTCGGGACCTTTGCCTTTTGCGGGCAAGTGCTCTACCAACTGAGCTACCCAAGCACGACTCACGCCCCAAAAAATGGTTCAAATGGTTCTGAGCACTATGGGACTTAACATCTGAGGTCATCAGTCCCCTAGAACTTAGAACTACTTAAACCTAACTAACCTAAGGACATCACACACATCCACGCCCGAGGCAGGATTCGAACCTGCGACCGTAGCAGTCGCGCGGTTCCGGACTGAAGCGCCTAGAACCGCTCGGTCACCGCGGCCGGCTACTCGCGCCCCGTACTCACAGCTTTACTTCTGCCAGTACCTCGTCTCCTACCTTCCAAACTTTACAGAAGCTCTCCTGAGAACTTCGCAGGAGAGCTTCTGTAAAGCTCTGCAGTCACTTTAACCGCCGTAGTTTTAGGTTGTTTTGACACAATTTATTTTAGCATACGAAGGTCTCTGTCATTTATTTTGATTTGCGCCCGCTATTACGTTTACGCAAAGACGTCTTTCCATGTTTTGTGTATTCTGTCATGACTGTTGAAACAGTTGCTCTCGAAACATTCAATAAGTTGGCTGTCTTGGTTACTGATGGTCCAGCTAATCAGGCCCCCACAATCCGCCCTCTTTGAAACTCTGTTAGATCTTTCATTGCACTTCGACTTCGATCTCTGAATGCAAATAAGAAGTGTGCACCACTCGTAAACATCATGCACTGATGCCTAGTCCGTACTGAACACACCCAGGCCAGCGCAACACATGCCTTACCTGCATTGTTGACCGTCAAACACAACCGTCCCATTACTACCACTGTTCACATTATTTTGCCTAACCCCTGTACACACGTGCTATGTGTCTCTGCACAAGCAGAGCTGACACATTGTTATAAGGATCGCCGAACCTATCTGGTGTTGCGAGAGTCGAACTCCATCCCCGTGACGGACCAGGATTAGTCTCTTCACTCTTTTCAGAATAAGAAAACAACGAGAAATGAACGACACTTAACAAAACAGAGTGCACAAATCATTCGGTAATGGCTACCAGTAATGATTGCTCAAGTTGTCTGTGTCGTAAACGAGGTAGTTCAGCCCCGATCTCTGCTAGTGTCTTAGACAAACCATACGTCAACCCCCACCACCGCCCCAACCTCATCTAAAACTGTCACGATAAACTTTCCTCATAATACCAAAACTCTTTATTTTGCTTATAAATTCCTATCCAGTAGCAGCCGATCCGAGTTGAAGGGGTAATTTGTTTCACTGACAGTGCCATAACGACGCTGTGGATTCTCGTCTAGGAGTTTAATTGGACCAGTTCTTTTGGAAAACAGAGTAAGTAGTCATATCTATGTGAACATATTAACCATTAGTGCATACTATATGACTACGGAATTTCACATTCTACATGATGACGCATCACATTACCAGCATGAATAACCTTCCCCGATATCAGTGTTCGAAAGGACTGAAAAGGGCGAGGGGATGTGATTGATTTTCCTCCAGATTCAGTACGGTAGAACTAGGAACCAACACAAACAAGCAGGTACTGGCAAGCCTTAGGAAAAAAACCAAAAGGCTTGTGAAGCTATTTTGCAGTTGACACGGCAACATTTGTTACCGAAACAGTAGATCAAAAACAGATCTGTCTAGACTGCAATGGTAGTGAGTATTAGCAATTACAATAACGGTGAAAAACCAGAGAAAAGGAATAGCTATGACTGTGCATGTGCCCAAAAACAAATCACAACTGGCGGCAGACTTCGATATAATGCTGTTTGTCTACGTATTGCTCTATGATCGAAACTTTAAAATTACACTTGTCTGCCCTGTTTTTATACAGTTATTTATTATTAACAGCAATGATCTACAGAAGCAAATCGCAATATGTCACAGGAAGGAACTTTTTTTTCGTACGTAAGTACTACAAAGGTCTAATTATCATTTAGCAAGGGGCGCTTGATCTTTTGAAACACAACGAGGCACGTGTAAAGAGTCAATAAAGTAGGGCTAATTTCTCTGACTGCATCGTCATGTATTTTTGAGACAAGTGTTAGATAAATCCGGTGCTATGGGAGCGTGCTGCCAGTCAGTAGAATGCACACACATTTCAATCAATTTTCAATTACAGATAACATTTATATATGACAGCTTGAGTTTTTACCCCCTCTCTCCTCCCCAGATTATAGAAATCACCAAATAATTTTGCTTATTTCAAAGTAATGAAAATAGGAAACTAGTGATTATCATTCTGACATGGAGAATGAGTATTACTGATTAATATTTCAATTTCCACAAGGACGGAGGACGATTAAGCAAATGACATCAGAAAGTAAAAACGGAGGAATTTCGTACCTAAAAGTATTTCAGAATGCGATAAATCGCTAATTTTCTGCACGTCGTAGCTACAAATTCGATGTTTCACGAGACACTTTTACTCACAGGGTAATTTAGGGTAATTTATTAATAGGTCACTGGTAAACCTGAGGACGAACCGTAGTCATGTGACCTTAGAGGCTCGTATGCTGGCGACAATACTTCTGTTCTGCCCATCTAAATGCTCACTCCGCAGATATTATTACTCTACCTGAAAAAACGATTATTCTATCAAGTTCGTACTAATGCACAGAGTTTACACAGCTTTTTAATATTCCTAACTTCCCGATAGTCACAAGAAATAGCGGGAACGGTACGTTGTAAAGCAGAACCGGTGTTGTCGCTAGAGCGGTAGTGTGTGCCCCCGTGTCCCGGTTGGCGCAGCGAGTGTTGTGACTGGCGGTCCGCCCACCACAGCCTGCAGCCGGCATCATGTCGCAATGTTTACGTCGCACCCTGCACCAGCAAGGCGCATGGCACAGTCTGTGTCTCCTGTCCAACAGGCTGCGCATTCCTCTCGTACGTGCTCTAGAGAGCGACCGTCCCTAATGATCTCGTCGTCAACGGAATGTCAAACCCTGGTTAGCTCCCAAAATGGAATGTGATATGCTTTCTAGTGCCCATTTACTGAACCATACGACAGGTACGCTCTTCCTCAGGAAGCCTCCGTATATACAGCTGTTGTTTTGGCAATAGGACTGTTATAAATTCTGAAATGTAAATTTTTCGAAACATCTACTAATATGAATTCAGGCTCACTCTAGGATCAATCGTAAAGAAACAGTGGATGCTTTAGCGAAGCACAGTACTCCAAAAGGCAGATCCCAAAGCATTGTTCTACCATATATTGATTCAATCCTTACCCGTGAAACGTGCTCAAGGGAAATGGTCCACGGCTGGGTGTCTACACAGACAAATGGTTCAAATGGCTCTGAGCAATATGCGACTTAACATCTGAGGTCATCAGTCCCCTAGAACTTAGATCTACAGACGGAAGCGCCTAGAACCGTTCGGCCACACCGGCCGGCGTCTACAGAGACAGATAGGGCAAGATTTTATACACAGTCCAACTTATCCTAAGACATTCTTTTTAACTGAGTCTCATACTACATTCATCATTTGGATGTGCCTAGGACATGCATGTTATCGGAACCATCTCAACAGCATAAAATTTAAGGGCGATACATATTGTTTCCAGGAACCTTCCAAATAGCATCATTATGGCACGAAAAAAGTACAGGAAGAGTGAGAAGACTAATACAAAGAACTCTGAAAACAAGAAGTGGCATCCTTCACTTCAGCATCTCCTTTATTGCATGGACACAATGACATCATTTACGAAACTTTGGCTTCCTATTTATCTCAGGGAAATATTGTTTTATAAAATAATAAATACTCTAACATTACTCGAATATTAATTCATGTAAAAATGAACGTAAAAAAAACTGCAGTGATTACCGCTGCTAAAGTAACACTATGTTTCGACACTTCTCTGTACTACTGTACTTTGGTAAGTGTATTCTATTTAAACATTGCTATAATTTTTGTATACTCCATAAAAAATTGTTAAAGACGTTGACTGTATAGTTTTATTAACAGAAAAAACAAGTAAGCAGATAAATTCTATTTCTCTTCCCTTTTCGAAAGAGCGAGGCATCCTACCATCAGTAGCTACTTTAGTTGCAGTGTTGATGCTCCAGCGTGCAAAATCAGCACGGTTTACTGTTTCTCTCTTCTTATGGGAGTGAGATTCTGTAAACATTCACCAGAGATTGCATACTAAATAATTTGCTTTTATTTAGGGTCTTTCTCTCCCACGAAATTACCTCGACAAATTTGGTTCAAATGGTTCAAAGGGCTCCGAGCACTATGGGACTTAACATCTCAGGGCATCAGTCCCCTAGAACTTAAAACTACTTAAACCTAACTAACCTAAGGACATCACACACATCCATGCCCGAGGCAGGATTCGAACCTGCGACCATTGCGGTCCCGCGATGCCAGACTGAAGCGCCTAGAACCGCTAGGCCACCAGCGTCCGGCCGACAAATTTGGTTCTACCGTCATGTCAGTGGGAACATCTATTATAACGCGCAGCCGTGAACTAATGAGTAGAAATTTCGAATAAAAACGAGTCCTTAGTGACCCAAGAACATATTCTATTGGAACAGTATACTGGTGAGACGTGAAGTATAAAGGACAAATTGAACCAACCCTCACATACATTTTATCAAATTACAGTTGGGCATATATATATATAATGACACTTGTCTCTAAATAAGTCTTAATGATTGATGCGTATGTTTAGTGTTACGAAACTTTGACCGTAACAGACTGAATCCATTTTCATCGGGTCGACTTAGAATGCTCGTCTCGTCACTGTACGTAATAATTAATTTAAGAACGCAGGAGACCGAACACCGTCTGCTGAAACGCACAACTCTGAGCGATCAAATCAACAGATTTGAGATGACACATCTGCGTAATTGCAAAGTGACAAAATGTCGAATGTGGTACCTGAACCAGAAACTAAATGTTCGTTACTCATTATGGACTTGATTATATTCCAGATACTTACTTCACGGTTTATAGCGAATTATAATCACTATTTATGCACAAAACACATGAATCTGCCCTCTAACAGGCTTTTAACGTCACAAGTTACACAAACAGAACTGTAGTCACAAGCCATGAATGCAATATCAATATTCTGTGGTGCCATGCTTGTCCTTAGCGTAAGTTAGTTTCAGTTAGATTAAGTAGTGCCTAAGCCTAGTGACCGATGACCTCAGCAGTTTGGTCCCATAGTCCTTACCACAAATTTCCTACATACGTGTGAGAAGCTGTAAACAGTCATTTCGTTTCTTTATGTCTTTATAGTCGCCATAAGTGACAATCACAAACAAGGAAATGCATAATAATACACCACAAATTCCACGTGTTTCTCATCACACCACTCAGCCAAAGTACTAATGCAAAGTTAAATTTGTATGCAAGCAAAACACAGAGTCTTTTAAGAGTGACAAGTAGTGAAACAAAGGAACAGAGCCGTGTACAGGGGCACGGCTGTCGCACTTTTCCGCCCGATTTGGAACTGGGAAACTCCTGAGCTTATACGCGGGGCACATACTCACGAACTAGATGCATGCGTGACTTTGCATCGTTGTATGCGCCCCCTTGCCTCTTCGTGCAACAGTCGCATGAACCTAGTGCACCCGACAAGTTGCACAGGCATAAATGTACCTCTGTCAAACGTCTTGCAGACAAATTGTGGCGCGACTTACAGTATTTCTGCTTTGCATTTAACAATTAGTTAACTTCTGGTGAAGAAAACACGTCCAAACGGCAAAGTACTTCGCAGTGATAAGAAAAACGTGGAACTCGTGTAAAGTGGAGAATATGTTGGGACGTGGCTGTGGAGGGCAAGAGGCAGGTGGCCCCGGCTGGCTGTCGTATTCTTAGCCGCCAGCCGCCAGCGCCGCGCTCTGTCTGAGGACTAACAGCCTTTCAGCACCGGGAATGGGATGACACCTACCGTCAGTAATATAGTCCTTGGAACAAGTACCACTGTCAGTAATTCGACAGTTTATTCTTGGCAAGCTATTTGAAACTCTCTCCTACAATGAAACAGCACAACCTGTAATTTAGAATGACATGTTACATAACTGGATGCCGATCTAGCAAACGAGTTATGTTATTGTCGACTTATGGATTCTTTGTAGTGTCAAGCAAAATTTAACGCATGGAAACTTATTGATCACTTGCAAACAGGTCTTTACGAGAAAGCTTTTTCAGATTTTCTCGTGATTCCATACAATGAGACCTGGGAGTCAGGTGTTTCCTAGTTTCTTCGATCCCGGCTAATGATGTTAGAGGATGAATTGTTTCTTGCTGAGTTCCGTAATGACCTACCGCTCCAATACCACAAATGCTACGGACATCACGGGACCAATGGATCGCTAGACAGGAGGCAATATCAATGGCACTTACTGCTATTAGTTTCAAAATTAACAATTAAATGTCTGTTTTCCTCCACCTATTTTTTTTTTTTTTTTTTTTTTTACAAATGAAGTATTAGCAATTCTCTCTATTTTGTTGCAGTACCGTTTAAAAACGTAGTGACTGACTGAGAAGGAGCGATGTCAGCAGGCTCTGCACTAACACGTGCGCTAATTGCGATGCCTCGTTTATACGTTAGTTACGTATCACCGTCACACTGTAGCATCGTTTAAATTCTGCATGGCAACGTCAACAGATGGGTACGTTTGCAAGACAACAACCATTTGCACGAACAGTTCGAAGACGTTTGCAGCAGCATAGACTATCAGTTCGGAGACCATGGCTCCTGTTACCCTTGACGCTACATCACAGACAGGAGCGCCTGCGATGGTGTACTCAACGACGAACCTGGGTACACGAATCGCAAAGCGTCATTTTTTCGGATGAGTCCAGGTTCTGTTTACAGGATCATGATGGTCGCATCCGTGTTTGGGTGAACGCACACTGGAAGCGTGTATTCGTCATCGCCATATTCGCCATCGCCATACTAGCGTATCACCCGGCGTGATGGTATGGAGTGCCATTGGTTACACGTCTCGGTCACCTCTTGTTCGCATTGACGGCACTTTGAACAGTGGACGTTACATTTCAGATGTATTACGACCCGTGGCTCTAACCTTCATTCGATCCCTGCGAAACCCCACATTTCAGCAAGATAATGCACGACCGCATGTTGCAGGTCCTGTACGGGCCTTTCTGGATACAGAAAACGTTCGACTGCTGCCCTGGCCAGCACATTCTCCAGGTCTCTCACCAACTGAAAACGTCTGGTCAATGGTGGCCGAGCAACTGTCTCGTCAAAATACGCCAGTCACTACTCTTGATGAACTGTGGTACCGTGTTGAAGCTGCATGGGCAGCTGTACCTGTACACGCCATCCAAGCTCTGTTTGACGCAATGCCCAGGCGTATCAAGGCCGTTATTACGGCGAGAGGTGGTTGTTCTGGGTACTGATTTCTCAGGATCTATGCACCCAAATTGCGTGAAAATGTTATCACATGTCAGTTCTAGTATAATATATTTGTCCAATGAATACACGTTTATCATCTGCATTTCTTCTTGGTGTAGCAATTTTAATGACCAGTAGTGTAGATTCACGTTCCTACTTGGAGTGATCCTGTTAGGCAGATTCGCCAGATTTTTAAATTTTTAAGAAAACGATAAATACGGAAGGACAGAACACAGTTTACAGCATTTTGTATTGCGTACAGTGGATAGACAGTTCGGGGACGGTGATTGTTTCTATCAGCATGTCACCGCGTCCTGTCATAAAGCAGCATCTGTGGGACAATGGTTTGTGGACAATAACAGTCCAGGAATGGACTGAACTGCCCAGAGTCCCGACCTGAACCAGAAAGGAAAACCTTTCGGAGGAGTTCGAACGTCGACTGAGCTCCGGACTCCAGCGTATAACATCACTACCTTCTCTGGTTTCGGCTGTTGAGGAAAAATAGTCTGCCATTCACCCATAGACATTCAGACATATCTGTCAAAGTGTACTCAATAAAGTTCAAGCCTTCATAAAGGCGAAGGGTACACACGTCCCATATTAAAGTCCACAAATAGATGTCCGGATGCTTTTGATCAGATAGTGTTTCTCGTTCTGCGGGTCGGAGAGTGGAACGTTAGATCCTTAACGGGTAGGTATGTTAGCGAATTTAAAAAGAGAAATGGATAAGTAGAAGATGGATATAATGAGAATTAGTGAAGTGAGGCGACAGGGAGAATAGGACTTATGATCAGCTGAGTTCACGGTTATAAATAAATACAGACTCAAACTCAAATATCGGGAATGCAAGAGTACGTCTAATAATGAATAAGAAAATAAGAATACCCGTAGGTTACTACGAACAACATAGTGAAGGCATTATCGTAGATATGAAGCAAACACATACTACTGTAGTAAAAATGTATATGCCTACTACCTCCGCAGATGAGGAAGAGACTGAAATAATGTATAATGAAAAAAAAAGTTATTCAGATAGTTAACGGAGATAAAAACTTAACTGTGACGGGAGACTGGAATCCGATAGCAGGAAAAGGAAGAGAAGGAAAAATAGTAGGAATATAGACACAAGGAAAGGAATAAAAGTGGAAGTCGCTTGGTATAATTTTGCACAGAGTGTGATTTAACCATCGGTAACACTTCGCTTAGGAATCATGAAATAAGGTCGTAAACGTGGAAGAGGCCTAGAGACACCGGAAGGTTTCAGATAGATTATGTAACAGTTAAAACAGAGATTTCGAAAACAGATTTTATATTGCAAAATATTTCCAGGGGCAGATGAAACTGACCGTAGTTCACTGATTATGAACTGCATATTACAACCGAAGAAATTGCAGAAATGTACGAAATTAAGGAGATGGGACTTGGGCAAATTGAAAGCACCAGGGGTTTTGAGAGTTTCAAACGAGGCGTTAGGAAACGGGCGACTAAAACAAAGGAAAGAAGTACAATAAAAGGCGAATGTGTAGCTATGAGAAATGAAAAAGACAGCGGAGGATCAAATAGGCAAAATGATAAGGTCCGGTAGAAATCCTTGGCTAACACACGAGATATTGTGTTTAACTGATGACAGGAGATAATATAAAAGTTCAGCATCATGAAGCAGGTAGAAGAGAATATAGACTTCTAAAACATGAAACTGATAGAAAGCGCAAAATAAGTACGCAAGTATAAGGCTATAAAAGCATGCAGCACTCGGGGAAACATAGACGCCGCCAACAGAAAAATTGAAGATACTTTGGAGGAAACAGAAAAAGATGTACGAATACTGAAAGCTCAGTTGGCATACCAATATTAAGCATAGAAGAGAAAGTTGAAAGGTTGGAAGAATATATACTTATAGAAGGACAGCATAAAGGGAAATGAACACAATGCTATAGAAAGGGAACTGGAAACAAATGAAGAGTAGACGACATTCCCTCAGATGTGTCAAGATCCTTGGCAGTATACGCAGTACTATGAAAAAATTATTCCAAATGGTACGCAAAACATATGAGACTGGCGTAACAGCCTCAGATTCCAAGAAGGATGTAATAATTCCGATATAAAAAAAAGAAGTTACCTGCTGAGAGGTGCGAGTATTATAGAACTATCAGTTTAATAAGTCATGGTTGCGAAATACTGATACGAATGATTTACGAATGAATGGAAAAACTCGGGGAAGATCAGTTTGGGTTCAGGAGAAATGTAGGAACATAGACAACACTGGTCCTACAACTTATCTTAAAGATGGGTTAAAGAAAGGCAGACCCACCTTTACAGTGTTTGCCGATTTAGAGAAAGTTTTTGACAATACTGACTAGACTGCACAATCTGGAATACTGAAGGTAACAGAGATAGAATAAAATACAGAGAGCGAAAAGTTTTTAAAAACTTGTACAGAAATTACGCTGTAGTTATAAGAGTCGAATAACATGAAAGGAAAATCTGTCTCCCCCGTTATTCAGTCTGCACATTGAGCAAGCAACAAAGGAGGCCAACGACAAAGGAGCAAATTTGTCAATATCGAAAATAAAGTTAAATATTAAGAAGTCTTTTTTCAAAGTATTTGACAGGCCTTGTACGGAAGTGATTCATGGGCGATAAACAATTCTGACAATAAGAGAATGCAAGCTTTTGAATTTTGGTGCTATAAAAGAATGCTGGAGATTAGATGGACAAATCGTATAAATAATGCGAAGGTACTGAATCGAATTGGGAAAAAACAGATTTATGACACAATTTGACTAAAAGAAAGAAACTATGAATTTGGTAATGGAGGGAAGTGTGAGAGGTAAAAAACGTAGAGGGAAACAAAGGCTTAAACACAGTAAGCAGGTTCAAGTGGACGTAGGTTCAGTGGATATACAGAGATGAAGAGGCTTGCAAAGTATAGACTAGCGTGCAAAGCCGCATCATCCAAATCTCCCACCTATACATCAGTAACAACATACACAGAGGGGAAAATCGCAACACCAAAAGTAATTAACGCAGAGTAATGAAATTTCGGGAATGCATTTGTGGAAGTAACATTTTTAAGTGATTAACATTGCAGACCACAGGTTAATGTAAGCGAGAGATAAGCCATTGCAAATGCGAAATTTTGGTACATTAATAATCGGTGTAACCGCCAGAACGTTGAATGCAAGCATGCATTGTGATGTACAGGTGCTGGATGTCAGTTTTCGGGATGGAATTCCATACCTGTTACACTTGGTCAGTAAACACAGAGGCGGTTAATGCTGTTTGTGGATGACGCCGGAGTAGTCAGATAATGTCCCATATGTGCTCGATTGGAGACATCTCTGGTGATCGAGCAGGCCAAGGCAATACGTCGATACTCCGTAAAGAACGTCGGGCTACAACAAGGTATGTGGGCGAGCGTTATCCTGCTGGCAAATACCCCAGCAATGCTGTTCATGAATGGATGCGTAACAAGCCGAATCACCAGACAAAGTCAGTGTGTGTAGGATAACCACGAGGGTGCTCCTGCTATCATACGAAATCGCACACCAGACAATAACTCCAGGTGTAGGTCCAATGGATGTAACATGAAGAAAGGTTAGTTACAGGTCCTCAACTAGCCTCTTAAGCATCACACGGCCTTTATTGCCATCACAGCAGAACTAGCTTTCATCAGAAAACACAGCAGACCTCCACCCTAACCTCCAATGACCTCTAGTTTCACATTATTGAAGTCACAAAAGGTGATGGTTTGGACTCGGTGCGATGTACGGTACAGACCGCCTGACTTGGAGTTGTCCTTGAAGTATCCGATTTGTAACAGTTGGTTTTGTCACTGTGGTGCCAACTGCTGCTCAGATTGATGCTGGGGATGCATTATCATGCGCCACTCATACGCTGAGCCAGATGGCTTTCCCTCTGCGTAATGCCCAAGTGGCCAACCGAAGGCCGATCTTCTTGCGACCGTAGATTCTCGTGACCACCGCTGCCAGCATTCGCGTACAGTGCCTTAAAGGCATTCTTGACTAACATCAACTCACTACATCCAATCTCAAAGATAACTAAGGCTCACAACCATTACAGCGTGTATTTAAAGCAAACCTGATATGCGTCCTCATAGTGGCGCTAGTAGCACCACTTTTTGCGATTGGTGAGAAATTTGAATAGACGTCTTTCAGATGAAGAAACACGCCTACCAACTTCCATTTATGTTGCACACCTCCTCCTTGATGTTTCGATTTTCTTTCCGTCAGTGTTTAAATATTATCATTATCACAGTGTTAAACAAAGGATCTTTTTAAATGTGGAAGATGTATTTTCTCCAATAACGTGGTCATCTGGGGACCCATAACAAATTTATCTACAAAAATGGCGAAGCTGGTGAAGAGTGTGCAATACTAGATGTAACTGTGGCTTTCATTTTCACATTTTGCGCCCTCCTTTATAACTGCTCAGCTGTATATAGATGATGATGAGTATCTGATGACCAACCAGGCTTTATCCTCGTAACTGTTTATGATAAAAAAAACGAATACACAGGCGCGGAAGGTTCATTTTTTGAGTAAAACAAAGTCATTCTTGTTAACTATTGTCACAGCATTTATTTCTTCTTCTTTGTCCACGATACTTCACCATTCCCTCATTTCAGACTTGTGCTACCAAAACCGTCTGTCATGAGTCCTAATCTATGACTTCCCGAAGAAAGTGACAAAAATGGTCTCGGACCATCAGTATAAAATAGTCGCACTACGCCATCGGGAACCAATTTTGCTGTTTCCTTTCGTAACACATGTCAACCAAACGAATAGAATATGTACAGCAACAACTGCACCACTATTGTACGGGAAATGATGGAGTTGCCAGTGTCGCACGAACCTACTACTGTCTTCTGTTGGAATGATTAATTACCTTCTCCAGAACGGGTTGGAAATCCATATACCGTCAACACTTGGAAGTATAAGTAATGTCAACACACACAAAGTAGAATCATTCACTGTTCTCTTTGTACTGCTAATAGTTAGAGCTGTTAAATTACTAGCTGGATTAACTTCCGCAATAAGCCACAGAATGCACTACGTTTAATTCCGTAACACTGGAGGTTTAGATCGCTGGATTTACAGATTCCCAGTGATTTCGAAGGAAAAATGTGAGATCGACAACGTTCGAAAAACGAGCATTCAATTGCGGACAGAATCGTAGAAATTTCGTGCGTACACACTACATACGTTTGAATCTCACAAATCTGTCCAGTGAATCACTCTGACACTTAAATTTACACAACCGCTCAAAAAGTTCCGAAACTCATTTTATTCCTGGCGTAGAAACGATGCCAACGCAGTAACTACGGTGGCAGGTTTAACTACCAACCACAAACAGATGTGCATTCGACCAGCCAGTTGTGATTAAGCAATGTTAAGTAGTGGACGGGCGATCGTAGTATGCCAACGATATTGTATCGCAAATCTCAATGGAGCAATATCTCTAAATCAGTGTTCAAGACGTTCTCCAGAATATTTGGAACAAAAAAAGTATTCGCAAAGGTTGTCTCGCATACATTTACTCCAGAACAAAAACAACGACGCGTGGACATCTGCCGCGACTTTATTGAGATGCAAAACTCAGACAATTATTTTCTGGAATAATAATCATCACGGGTGACAAGACTTATAAAAATGTTATCTACATCTACATCTACATGACTACTCTGCAATTCACATTTAAGTGCTTGGCAGAGGGTTCGTCGAACCACAATCATACTATCTCTCTACCATTCCACTCCCGAACAGCGCGCGGGAAAAACGAACACCTAAACCTTTCTGTTCGAGTTCTGATTTCTCTTATTTTATTTTGATGATCATTCCTACCTATGTAGGTTGGGCTCAACAAAATATTTTCGCATTCGGAAGAGAAAGTTGGTGACTGACATTTCGTAAATAGATCTCGCCGCGACGAAAAAGTCTTTGCTGTAATGACTTCCATCCCAATTCGCGTATCATATCTGCCACACTCTCTCCCCTACTACGTGATAATACAAAACGAGCTGCCCTTTTTTGCACCCTTTCGATGTCCTCCGTCAATCCCACCTGGTAAGGATCCCACACCGCGCAGCAATATTCTAACAGAGGACGAACGAGTGTAGTGTAAGCTGTCTCTTTAGTGGACTTGTTGCATCTTCTAAGTGTCCTGCCAATGAAACGCAACCTTTGGCTTGCCTTCCTCACAATATTATCTATGTGGTCTTTCCAACTTAAGTTGTTCGTAATTTTAACACCCAGGTACTTAGTTGAATTGACAGCCTTGAGAATTGTACTATTTATCGAGTAATCGAATTCCAACGGATTTCTTTTGGAACTCATGTGGATCACCTCACACTTTTCGTTATTTAGCGTCAACTGCCACCTGCCACACCATACAGCAATCTTTTCTAAATCGCTTTGCAACTGATACTGGTCTTCGGATGACCTTACTAGACAGTAAATTACAGCATCATCTGCGAACAGCCTAAGAGAACTGCTCAGATTGTCACCCAGGTCATTTATATAGATCAGGAACAGCAGAGGTCCCAGGACGCTTCCCTGGGGAACACCTGATATCACTTCAGTTTTACTCGATGATTTGCCGTCTATTACTACGAACTGCGACCTTCCTGACAGGAAATCACGAATCCAGTCGCACAACTGAGACGATACCCCATAGGCCCGCAGCTTGATTAGAAGTCGCTTGTGAGGAACGGTGTCAAAAGCTTTCCGGAAATCTAGAAATACGGAATCAACTTGAGATCCCCTGTCGATAGCGGCCATTACTTCATGCGAATAAAGAGCTAGCTGCGTTGCACAAGAACGATGATTTCTGAAACCATGCTGATTACGTATCAATAGATCGTTCCCTTCGAGGTGATTCATAATGTTTGAATACAGTATATGCTCCAAAACCCTACTGCAAACCGACGTCAATGACATAGGTCTGTAGTTAGATGGATTACTCCTACTACCCTTCTTAAACACTGGTGCGACCTGCGCAATTTTCCAATCTGTAGGTACAGATCTATCGGTGAGCGAGCGGTTGTATATGAGTGCTAAGTAGGGAGCTATTGTATTAGCGTAATCTGAAAGAAACCTAATCGGTATACAATATGGACCTGAAGACTTGCCCATATCAAGCGATTTGAGTTGCTTCGCAACCCCTAAGGTATCTACTTCTAAGAAACTCATGCTAGCAGCTGTTCGTGTTTCAAATTCTGGAATATACTATTCATCTTCCCTGGTGAAGGAATTTCGGAAAACTGCGTTCAATAACTCCGCTTTGGCGGCACAGTCGTCGGTAACAGTACCATCAGCACTGCGCAGCGAAGGTATTGACTGCGTCTTCCCGCTTGTGTACTTTACATACGACCACAATTTCTTCGGATTTTCTATCAAATTTCGAGACAATGTTTCGTTGTGGAACCTATTAAAGGCATCTCGCATTGAAGTCCGAGCCAAATTTCGCGAGTCTGTAAAGTTTAGCCAATATTCGGGATTACGCGTTCTTCTGAACTTCGCATGCTTTTTCCGTTGCCTCTGCAACAGAGTTCGGACCTGTTTTGTGTACCACGGGGGATTAGTCCCATCTCTTACCAATTTATGAGGTATGAATCTCTCAATTGCTGTTGCTACTATAGCTTTGAATTTGAGCCACATCTCGTCTACATTTGCAAAGTCAGTTCGGAAGGAATGGAGATTGTCTCTTAGGAAGGCTTCTAGTGACACTTTATCCGCTTTTTTAAATAAAATTATTTTGCGCTTCTTTCTGGTGGATTTGGAAGAAACGGTATAGAGCCTACAACTACCTTGTGATCACTTATCCCTGTATTAGTCATGATGCTCTCTATCAGCTCTGGATTGTTTGTGGCTAAGAGGTCAAGTGTGTTTTCGTAACCATTTACAATTCGCGTGGGTTCGTGGACTAACTGCTCGAAATAATTTTCGGAGAAAGCATTTAGGACAATCTCGGAAGATGTTTTCTGCCTACTACCGGTTTTGAACAAGTATTTTTGCCAACATATCGAGGGAAGGTTGAAGTCCCCACCAACTATAACCGTATGAGTGGGGTATTTATTTGTTACGAGATTCAAATTTTCTCTGAACTGTTCCGCAACTATATCATCGGAGTCTGGGGGTCGGTAGAAGGAGCCAATTATTAACTTAGTTCGGCTGTTAAGTATAACCTCCACCCATACCAATTCGCACGGAGTATCTCCTTCGACTTCACTACAAGATAAACCACTACTGACAGACACAAACACTCCACCACCAATTCTGCCTAATCTATCTTTCCTGAATACCGTCTGAGACTTCGTAAAAATTTCTGCAGAACTTATTTCAGGCTTTAGCCAGCTTTCTGTACCTATAACGATTTCAGCTTCTGTGCTTTCTATTAGCGCTTGAAGCTCACGGACTTTCCCAGCACAACTACAACAATTTACAACTACAATTCCGACTGTTCCTTGATCCGAGCACGTCCTGTATTTGCCATGCACCCTTTGAGATTGCAGCCCACCCTGTACTTTCCCGAGGCCTTCTAACCTAAAAAACCGCCCAGTCCACGCCACACAGCCTCCGCTACTCGTGTAGCCGCCAGCTGAGTGTAGTGAACTCCTGACCTATTCAGCGGAACCCGAAACCCCACCACCCTATGGCGCAAGTCAAGGAATCTGCAGCCAACAAGGTCGCAAAACCGTCTGAGTCTCTGATTCAGACCCTCCACCCGGCTCTGCACCAAAGGTCCGCAGTCGGTTCTGTCAACGATGCTGCAGATGGTGAGCTCTGCCTTCATCTCGTAAGCAAGACCGGCAGCCTTCACCAAATCAGATAGCCGCTGGAATCCAGAGAGAATTTCCTCAGATCCAAAGCGACACACGTCATTAGTGCCGACATGCGCCACCACCTGCAGCTGGCTGCACCCTGTGCTCTTCATGGCATCCGGAAGGACCCTTTCCACATCAGGAATGACTCCACCCGGAATGCACACGGAGTGCACACTGGATTTCTTCCCCTCCTTAGCCGCCATATCCCTAAGGGGCCCTATTACGCGCCTAACATTGGAGCTCCCAACTACCAATAAGCCCACCCTCTCTGATTGCCCGGACCTTGAAGACTGAGAATCATCCTCTGAAACAGGGCAGGCAGCTGCATCTGGCTCAGCCAGAGACAATGCCTGAAACCTGTTTGTCAGACGCACCGGCGAGGCTTTCTGATCAGCCTCCGGGACGTCTTTCGCTGCCTGCCACCCCTTGGAACGACCTCCCAATCAACCACAGGCGGAGGCTCAGCCCCACTGCGGGCAGCAACCGGGGCAACAACAGCGGTAGACCGATCTGGGGACAGACGGGACGAGGTTGACATCCCCGTGATACCCAAGTCCGGCCACCCACAGTGGTGCCCATTGGCAACAGCCTCAAGCTGCGCGACCGAAGTCAGCGCCGCTTGCAGCTGTGAGCGAAGGGATGCCAACTCAGCCCTCATCCGAACACAGCAACCACAGTCACTGTCCATTCTAATCGCTGTTGAACAACAGTTACTGAAACACGAGTCAGTGCCTAGATAACGCAAGGGAAACACGCAAAGAATGTATTAACTAACCTGTACAAATGCGTAATGACTGCGCTACAATCTGCCTGAATTTACGATTACAGTAACAAACTCGAAATTACACCTCCTATACGAAACTCACACACAATTTAAGTAAGAATCTACGAAGTAAACACTAAAGCGCGATGCTACAACTCTCAAATACTATAATACGCCCGAAATTTGTGAATTAAACAATGCAAGTACCCAAAAACACGCAAATAAATTAAGAATTAAGCTATGTAACAAATAAGTAAGCTAGGGGTATACGAGCCCGAATCTCGCGGTCGTGCGGTAGCGTTCTCGCTTCCCACGCCCGGGTTCCCGGGTTCGATTCCCGGCGGGGTCAGGGATTTTCTCTGCCTCGTGATGGCTGGGTGTTGTGTGCTGTCCTTAGGTTAGTTAGGTTTCAGTAGTTCTAAGTTCTAGGGGACTGATGACCATAGATGTTAAGTCCCATAGTGCTCAGAGCCATTTTTTAGGGGTATACGACTTGCTGCTGCAGCTGCTTATCCTACGGCGGCAGGGAGCACACTGGCTGTGACCAACCGACAATACGAACCTACCACAAACCGACAAAGTACATAAATTCACATGAAGATGCAAAGCTTTGACGGCATAACCGACATTCATGTGTAATGTTACTAAGGCAATGTGTTCTCTTTTACGTCTTCAGTCCAGTGCTTTTACTCACCAGTTAAATCACCTTTCAAACAAGAGATCTATGAATATGGAAAACTTATTCATCTGCACAAAGATTAAGATTGCGAAATGGCAGTGGTGTTGCTAAAGATAACTCTTTATTTACCTAAAATGGCATTAGGCGATCAAAGAAACTACATCATCCGACATTAAAGTGATGAAAGGGAAGATTGGAACATGACTTCTCTCAAACGCTAGCCTATTGCTCACACCACTTATAATCTGTCATGGTTACTGGCCAAGCAGCATAATTATCTTAAAAATGGACTTCCACTGAAATGTTGTCCATTGAAATACATCCTACAGTTCCACTAACGTTCTTTGTATGTCAAGTTTTTAGTCACAGACAGCAGTTCTTTTCATCGTTGAAGAATTTCCTGTATGAGGACAATTAAACTGCTCAAAAAGGGTTTTGCGTAACCTGTAATACCCGTAAACGGGTGTGCTCTTAAATTTAGGGAGAGCAGCTAATGATAAAGAACAGGCCATCTGAAACTTTAAAAAAATACTGGGAATTAAAGCCTTAACAACAACAAACATCAAGTCACTCTGTTCGAAAATGCACATCCATGCACATTTGTGAAATCAAAATCATCGTATGGTTAAGTTCCAAGACTATGTAGTTCCGCCTCGTGAAGTGTAACATGCTTAGGTCCTCCTTGGTATATTTTCCACATAATGGATGAGACGTTGGTCCTAAGTCTGTACCACTCTTCGACGGCGGCCCTCCTGAGTCCATACAGTGTGTTATGTAGGTTCCTGCGACGACTCGCTGATAGTTCCAGTTCCTTTCAAGCATGCTCAGCCGGGTTCGTATCACCAGATACTGAAGGCCGTTCCATTCGGTTATTCTGGCCACCTGGCAGAAGGTATTCACGAGTTGGGCGCGACACACTAGTGTATTATCGCTTTGAAAGACGACATCTCCAACGCTGACAGCTGGGCTGATATTGGGGTTGGAGGCTACAGTCCTGAAACGGCACAGATCTCAGATTACCCTTGACAGAATGAGAAGCGTCCAACGCCGGTGAGCGATACCAGTTCTCAATTCACTGCCTTACAAAGGTGTAAGACCCGGAAAACATGGTCGGAAGTCAGTACAGCTTCGTACACGAACGTATCATCGGCGGGTATGTATATTGACAGAGCTGCAATTCTCTGTGACAGGCACAGAGGCTACCAGACTGCATTAGTGAAACATTGAGCAATCACTGAGAAGAACATGAAGATATCCAGAACTTGTGTGAGACAACGTTATCAGCAACGGACAGAGTTTGAAAAGGGCCTCATTGTGTGTCTCTATGTGTCCAGCTGGCTGAATCGTTCAGTATTCAGATTTATGGGGCATCTGGTTGTGACAATGGGCCGATGCTGGACTACATGGGCACATGAGAGCAGGTGTACTTGTAGTCAAGATTCCTATCGACTACACCTTGTCATCACACGGAAGAATCGTCATATTGAGCAATAAGCATATCGTACCTCCTTCACATCTGCGCCTGACGTCCGAGAACAAGTAAATGATTTCCTGCAACATTTTATGTCATCCAGCACCATTGGTCGGAGACTAGCAGCAGCTGCACTTGAGAATTACTGTCCCACATGCAGACTGCCGTTAACACTACAACCCAAACGGCTACATTTGGAGTTGTGCAGCGACCGGAAAGCATGAACTGCTCATGATTGTCGTTCCACTGTTTTCAGCGACGAATCGCGGTTCTGCACTACCCAGAATGGCCATCGTCGGCGAAAATGGCGGCTACCTAGGGAGAGGTCCATCCTTCCAATGTTTTGCAGAGGAACAGTGGTGTTACCTCTGGCATACCGACGTGGGAAGCCGTCGGGTATGACTTCAGGTCGAGGCTGGCAATGACTAAGGCGTCTCTGACGGCACAACGGTTAAGTCAACGTCTAAGTCAAGGTCATTCTGCATCTTCAAGTGTTATCTGTCATTCAACGGTATCAAAGTAGCATATTTTAACAGAATATCGCTCATCCACATATCGCACGGGTCTACGAACTGTCAGCATGATCACTAGATCTGTCTCCGACAGAACATGTTTGGGACAAGCTTGAACATCATCACAGTCCCAGGGGGAGTATCCGCGATATCGAGGACCAGTTACAAAAGGTGTGGGCCAACTTGCTTCAAGAGAGGATACGACTGCTTTATTACCTATTTTCCAACCGAATCAGCCACGCATCCAGGCCAGAGGTGGTGATACGTGGACTAATACCAGTAAGTCCTTTGTAAGTTTGACATTATTCTGTAATCCCTAAAATATTACACACCCTCTCAACCGGAGAAGTTTCATTTCGTTTCCTTCTCCCATTCTAGGTGCTTCACGTCACCCAGTGCATGACTTGCTGAAACCGAGGGACTAGCATTCCTAAGAGACATGTTTCGGCACCTGGCCGCCTGCGCTCTCTTGTATGACGATCCTCGAGCGTCAAACACACCCTGCACTCGTCGGTTAAGATAAGCTGACGCCACTGATCCAAGTTCCTTTCTAAGTATTCCCTTGCTACCTGAGAGTTTGCGCTATTGTTCGTGACGGGACGGCTAGAGTCTAGTCTGATTGTGAGGAGGAGGTTACGTACTGTCTGGGTTGACACATTACTCGCAGCTAACTCCAAAAAAGTAGCACGCAGTGGTGTTGCGTTGTTCTCGGAGTATCTGAGAGGCACAATTTGAACCTAGCAGTCCTCACTTGGTGGTGCTGACAGCAGGTGATAACTACGAATCAGATCTTCAAAAAAGCTTTTAAATGTCAGAACGACGGTTTTGTAGTTTTGTAATGTACACCAATTCAGGGGGCAACTTCTGCTGCTGATGACCCTACTTGTTGTCACGTCTGCATTTGAAATGGTCACTGTCTTCGCATGCTGACAGACTGAACAGTGTATTCAAGAGGAGTATACTTGGTTGTAGAATATCACCCGTCTGCTTTGACCCGTGACGTAGTTGCGCTGTGCCGCGATGTGCTGTGTGACGTCATCAAGCCGTGGTGTGCATGTTTTGGAATGAAGTGAAGTTCTATTGTGGAGGGCGTGGTAAATGAAGAGGTGGGGTGCTCTAGGTGTTTAATTATGTGATTGCAATGTGTTTGTGAGGTGCTGTTATCATTTAGCGTGATACAGTCGTCATGATGTGGAGTATATGAAATTATGTGGTGGCACAATGGAATATATTGTGCAGAATGTTGCCATATAAAACAGAATATGTCGTAAAATTTAAACTGTACTCTTAGGTGCCTGTGTAACCACTGAATAAGTGGATCAATGTTTTTAATTAAAACATGCGAGTAGGTAAGTGTACCAACTTTTATTAATATATCGAACGTACGACTCTATTATTAATAAACATTGATCCATCTACCTTCTCCCATGTTTTAATTAAAAACACTGATCTAATTACGAAGTTTATCGAAAGCTATTTTTTTCATGGATTCCGCCATTTTGTCCTATCCGACTCATCATTCACCAAGGATGCAGTTACCAACTGCAACACGCAACAGAAAAGCCGCTCACACCGTAAGTGCACTTTTACTCTAGGATTGAGATGCGTAGTTGAACTGCAGATTGGGATACCGGCCTTTGCAGTTATAGAGAGGGTACTAGTATCCTGGTCTAGGGCTGGCCACTCAAGAGTCTTCGCCCCGCTTACTATTGGAAACACGGTGCGCTCTGCTGAACTGCACTGAAAACTCATGTCCACATCTAACTTTAATACACACGTCGATTTCACAGCGATTTTCTGTGGGCAAAAGAGTACTGAAAAAGAGCTTTGCTATAAAAGAAAACTATGCAAGTCGGGAAAACGGTTCAAAACTGTTTTTGAGTAGTTTATTTCACCGGGACACACACACACACACACACACACACACACACACACACACACACACACATTTTGGTCTTATTATTATCGCTGGAGAATATGTTCCGCTACAACCTGATGCAGCGTGAAATCAGATGTTATTGGCGCTCAATAATCGTGTGATTGAGGCGAAAGACATGGAGGGAGCTCCCTGATGCTTTCAGCCTGGAATTAGAGCAGAGGTTCGCAGGTTGTGCTGCTGGACAGCCCGCCATTGTGTGAGTGACGGGAATACCGCTGGCAAGCGCGGGGCTCGCCTCCGGGCGGAATCCGGCCGGCTAAAGCGGGACCTGACTAAGCCGCGTGGGCGGCCGCGCTCCGTGGTTCGGGTGACCACCGTGTGTGAGGAAACGCAACGCTCACAGCTTTCTCAACGCTCACCGCTTCCAACCGAGGTGCGGCGCAATCAGTGACGGCAGCCGCCACTACGAATGGAATGACTGACTCACCGCGCGAAATGTGACACTGAAAACACGCTGTTCACATGTTAGGGTTGTCCTGTTTGCGTATTGGTGAAGCTCTTTGGGTCTATAAAGAACAACGTGTCTAATTCCCCCTGATAACTGGCCCACAGAAGCTCGTGTGGTTTCTAATTAGTTTTCTTGTATACGGTAGCAAAAGTACAGTCTAATGGAATTGGGCCGGCCGGAGTGGCCGAGCGGTTCTAGGCGCTACAGTCTGGAGCCGCGCAGCCACTACGGTCGAAGGTTCGAATCATGCCTCGGGCATGAATGTGTGAGATGTCCTTAGGTTAGTTAGGTTTAAGTAGTTCTAAGTTCTAGGGGACTGATGACCTCAGAAGTTAAGTCCGATAGAGCTCAGAGCCATTAATCGAATTGTTTGCTACCAGCCTCCTGAGCGGACGACCAATCAACAAACCGAGAAAAATTTCTTTCTAGAAGCAAATTGTGAATCTTGCGTTTGGTGTCTAAGTTGTCGCTTACTACTGCATGTAGAATATCTTGTCATGTTTGTGGTATTACACCAATTAGTTACGATTTTTCCAATAACCAAGGTACCATGGAAAGATTCAACATTAAAATTTAATGTCCGTGAGATATCACGCACAATATATAACTGAACACGGGTGATACTGGAAACAGGCAGCGGCATGTTTAAGGAATCATCTAGGTATGCGCCCGAAATAATTTAGGGTGGCGGCGAAAAGCTAAGTCAGGATGACGGGGTAGAGATGTTAACTCAACTCCTTGGAACCGTGGAGGTGTTGATCAACGAACCAGTCCGTTCGGCGCTTCCTCCAGGTCGAGTGTCACTACGTTAGTATGCGTCACCGACCACGAGAGGCTGCAGTCTGTGTAGACTGGAAATTGGAAATTTGTGGTAAGATCTTATGGGACCAAACTGCTAAGGTCATCGGTTTCTAAGCTTATGCACTACTTAACGCTAAAGACAATACACACACCCATGCCCGAAGGACGACTCGAACCTCCGACGGGGGGAGCCGCGCGGAGCGTGACAAGACGCCTCAGACCGGCTCTGTGTAGATTCCCTCTGGGCAGATTTGGTCCACGAAAATGAGAAAATCGCAAAAGTAATAGCAGAGGAGGAGGAGGCGGCGGAGGAGGAGATCATTGTTTAACGTCCCGTCGACAACAAGATCATTAGAGACGGAGCACAAGCTCAGATTAGGGAAGGATGGGGAACTAAATCGGCTGCGCCCTTTCAAAGGAACCATCCCGGCATTTGCCTGAAGCGATTTACGGATATCACGGAAAACCTAAACAAACCTAAACCAAGGTGGCCGGACGCGGGTTTGAACCGTAGCATTCCAGAATTCCAGTGTGCTAACTACGGCGCCACCTCGCTCGTTAGTAATAGCAGCCCAGCAGAAGCAGAATGAGTCTCACTTCATTACAAAACAAGCAAGGAACTTAACAATTCGAAACCAGAGGTATAAATGACATTAAAAAGCTAGCAAGGAACTTTACCATTTGCAACCAGCGATATAAATGAAACATAAATTGTAAAACAGAACGGCCTGTAGCAAAAGTAGGACAAACAAAACAAGTTGCAAGAACCTTTTCACAATCATTGTTTTTAGTATTTGTACTGTAGAAGACCAGAGGGTGTTGGAGGAGCTCTTTTCATTTGGAATAACTATGAGAAAATTACTTGTCTGGAACAGTGCAGACATGCATCAGTGAAGGTCTAAACTACATCTGACTCAGGTGAATAACAAAAATGTTAATCGTTCTGACGATCGATGGTACTGGACAAAATCCTGGTAGAGGCGTCCAAAATTGAAGCAACAAACGGAAATTTTGCAAGGCTGCATTTATTTTGCCACAAAAACAGTATAAACAGGTGATAGTAAAGTAGAAACAAAGTAAAGAAGTAGGCAACTCCAACATGCATAACAGTAGACAAAAGTATTCTTCGTTTTTTCCAACTTAACGGATTTTCACACACATTCTGACAACTGGTTAATGTGCTCAGTTTGAGGTGTGACCACCTCTGCCAGCAATACAGTCCTGATAGCGGCGGGGCATGCTGTGAATGATGTCATCAGTGTCATGTTGAGGCAATAATGCCCACAACTCCTGCAGAACTGCTCGTAGGTCTTTGAGAGTGGTTGATGGACGCTGACGTGATGCAACCCATCTGCCCGTGCATCCCAGATATGCTCTATGGGATTGAAATCGGGACAGCGAGCAGGCCACGCCATGGTTGCAGTATCTTTCGTTTCCAAGAGAACATCAACCATTCGTGCTCTATGAGGTCGAGCATTATTGTCCATCAATACGAAGTCTGGGCCCACAGCACCTCGTAACAACAGTACAAGAGGTTCCAAGATCTCGTAACGATACCTGACCGCAGTTAAACTTGCCGATTCACCCTTACAATTGCGTGAACAGGTGTTCGCGAGGTTAACGTAATCGCTGCCACACTATTAGGGATCCTCCTCGATATCGGTTTCTTTCCATAGTGTGTTTGGATCCCGAAAACGTGTTCCACGTCCCCTCCAGACGCGAATCCGTGGAGAATAACAGTCCAAACCACACCGGGACTCACCGGTGAAAAGAACATCGGTCGACCGTCAGGGTGGCATGCTGGCGACTCCACTCTAGGCGTTCGCCTGTGTGAAGACACGTCAGAGGTACGCACACAACAGGTCTTCGACAGTGAAGACCACTCTGCCAAAGCCTTCTGTACACCATTTGCCTCGTTATAACACGTCCAGTGGATGCTGCGGGGTAAGATGTCACGTGCCGTGCAGTACTAAGGCGGTACAGTCGTGCACTTACAGCCAAATAACCGTCCTCTCTTTTTGATGCCACAAATGGTCAGCCTTGCGCTTGTCTTTGGAATACAGTTTCGGTCTCTATAAACTGTCGCCACATCCGGAAAACATTAGGCCATCAGTTTGCGACTGTCCTTCTTCCATTCTTCTTATGGCTCTGTGTCGCAGAGTGTCCAGTAGGCGTCTTCTCAGTGCCATGCTGCACCGTCCATGACCGTGTACACATCAGCTGTGGTTGATGGACTACCCTGAAAACACTATCCCGTTTGATAGGTGCCCTGACGTCATCGTTGGCGTGGCCGTCCGCTGACCGGAGTGCCACCTTCCGTGCAGAACACGACCTACGGACATCTGTTGACAGTTTGTATTAATACATCGTGAATTAGACACAGAACGGGGCAGTAGCGGTTTGTTGCTTTAATTTTGGACATCACTGTAGTTGGTGAAGGTTTACTGGAATCTGCGTTAAGATCTCGACATGCCATGAGTTGTTTATTGATGACACCAATGTCTTGCTTAGCGTAGGGCCAAGTCAACTGGGACATCTAGTGGCGACTGTGATGTCCAGTGTTCAGTCTCGCTTCTGTCTAGGACAGTAGAACGACCTCAATGTGTCCATAGACGCGTTGGTGGAAGACCACACGAGCAGCGATTCTAAAGACGCAGACCTCGTCAACTCCTTGACTCGTGATGAGGGGAGCTATTGGATATGACAACAGGCATAATTTGGTAATGGTTGAAGGGAGGATGACTGTATGGCAAGAATCGTGAGCACTCTTTGCCAATTTTAATGAAAATTGCTACACCAAGAAGAAATGCAGATGATAAACGGGTATTCATTGGAGAAATATAGTATACTAGAACTGACATGTGATTGCATTTTCACGCAATTTGGGTGCATAGATCCTGAGAAATCAGTACCCAGAACAATCGACTCCGGCCGTAATACCGGCCATGATACGCTTGGGCATTGAGTCAAACAGAGCTTGGATGGCGTGTACAGGTACAGCTGCCCATGCAGCTTCAACACGATACCACAGTTCATCAAGAGTAGTGACTGGCCTATTGTGACGAGTCAGTTACTCGGCCGCCATTGACCAGACATTTTCAATTGGTGAGAGATCTGGAGAGTGTGCTGGCCAAGGCAGCAGTCGAACATTTTCTGTATCCAGAAAGGCCCGTACAGGAACTGTAACATGCGGTCGTGCATTATCCTGCTGAAATGTAGTGTTTCGCATGGATCGAATGAAGGATAGAACCACGGGTCGTAACACATGTGAAATGTAACACCCACTGTTCAAAGTGCCGTCAATGCGAACAAGAGATCACCGAGACGTGTAACCAATGGCACCCCATACCATCACGCCGGGTGATACGCCAGTGTGGCGATGACGAATACACGCTTCCAATGTGCGTTCACCGCGATGTCGCCAAACACGGATGCGACCATCATGATGCTGTAAACAGAACCTGGATTAATCCGAAAAAATGACGTTTTGCCATTCATGCACCCAGATTCGTCGTTGAGTGCACCAACGCAGGCGCTCCTGTCTGTGACGCAGCGTCAAGGGTAACCTCAGCCACGGTCTCCGAGCTGATAGTCCATGCTGCTGCATACGTCGTCGAACTGTTCGTGCAGATGATTGTTGTCTTGCAAACGTCCCCATCTGTTGACTCAGGGATCGAGACGTGGCTGCACGATCCGTTACAGCCATGCGGATAAGATGCCTGTCATCTCGGCTGCTAGTGATACGAGGCCGTTGGGATCCAGTACGGCGTTCCGTATTACCTTCCTGAAACCATCGATTCCATATTCTGCTGACAGTCATTGGATCTCGACCAACGCGAGCAGCAATATCGCGATACCATAAACCGCAATCGCGATAGGCTACAATCCCACCTTTATCAAAGTCGGAAACGTGATGGTTCGCATTTCTCCTCCTTACACGAGGCATCACAACAACGTTTCACCAGGCAACGCCGTTCAACTGCTGTTTGTGTATGATAGATCGGTTGGAAACTTTCCTCATGTCAGCACGTTGTAGGTGTCGCCACCGGTGCCAACCTTGTGTGAATGCTCTGAAAAGCTAATAACTTGCATATCACAGCATCTTCTTCCTGTCAGTTAAATTTCGCGTCTGTAGCACGTCATCTTCGTGGTGTAGCAATTTTAATGGCCAGTAATGTATATCCTTTGTAAACAGGGCACCAAAAGACACATTCCAGCAAATAACTGTGAGATCTCACACTGCAATTCATATATCAAATACCTCGAGTAATTTACTAATCTTAGAGTCACTGCCCAGACTTCTGATTCGTTATACCAGAACATGCCTGGGATGCCGTGGGAAGACGGATACTTTTATACCAATCTCCAGCCAGCAATCTTCATGAAATGATACGGCGTGTGTGTCAGGTAAGAAAAAAAATCCTCGATATAACATTTTGAGGGTGTTTAATTCCACGCCACAATGAATTCAATAGTTGTGTTCAAGCCCTTGGGTAGACATCAGTTGCGAATGGAATGAAAGTTTAATCATTTAATATCTGTTATATGGCCGGTAATTTTCTAAATCTCGGACTGGTGCTTCGTGATATAACATTTTCCATTTCCGTCAGTGTAGGAAAAGGGAGAAGCGAGGCGCTGTCGGTGTTTTTGTTTGTCCCTCCACGGGTGGGAGTGAAGAGACGAGCAGCGCTAAAGAGAGAAGCGGCAGAGGAAGGCGAGCGTACCTGCGGGTTGCGGGGCGAGACGCGGCGGTGCGTGCAAGCCGGGCGCGCGGGTCCAGCCAACTGGCGGCGCCGCCCCGGCCAGCCGGCCAGCCCGGGACGCCGGCGCACGCCGCCTGCCCGCCCGAAAAAAACGCCGCCGGTCGCGACGTGACGACGCGCCAAACTGCCGGGGCGACGACCCCTCCTCGGGCCCTGTATCCCGTCGGCTTTCCTACTCATTCAACTCACACCGTCCACTACGTGGTACGTTTACATGGACCGTAGAAATTGCATATTGCCGATAATATCGTCTGGCAACACTGCGGCCACATGTAAGACATTACCGGCAACTCTTGCCCAGCAATGTTTGCAGCCGTACATTCGGGGCCAGAAGAGTTCACACGGGGCCGCTATTGTCACAACAAGGGCGAATGTGAACTAATGGATGTGAGGGCGGCTCCAGACGGGAAATGAAGTTACAAAGAACACGAGATTGCTGAAGCCGATAAAGATGAGTGTATACCAATTACAACTGGCAATCAGTCTTCGGTTTATTGGAATACTGTTGACTCGTAGTACAGAAGTTGAATGTATAGAGGAAAGGTGCCTATTACGCGATAGCTCCCTAATATGAGACACCCCAACTGTGCTTATGTTAGGTGTTGCACTCTGGTGGAGAGTTTCTTAAACACGTCTATTGTGTGTCAGACGACGACACAGCGAGTAGGACGCCATAGTTGAGCTGGACATAGTACGTAGAGGTTGATATAAAATTTCTTGTGTTTGGAGTTTTTGCGACATAGGTGTTCAGACAATATTTGAGCTTAAAGGTGACTGGATATTACTACACTCTTTTATTGTTGTTATTTGTAATGACATTACCTGTAATTATTGACAATTCGGTTCATTTTCCAACGAACGTTGTTAGCAAGTGCGTGATTCTTTGTGTAAGATGGCGAAATTCCTAAAATGCGCTAATGTTGGGATCCAAATATGCGACAGTGTCGCATATTACGATACCTATCGCATATTGGGGGAACTCGTTCTCTCACGATTTTTTATATGTAATTTACGCAATACTATCATGAGATAACAATATTTCATCATTTACTGTAGTAAAATTTTGGCAACAGCGTTTTAATTCGATTAAATTATCATAAACAGGGATTACTTTGACTAGTCTTATGATCAGAAATTGGAATGTTTTCTGGAACTTTATGGACGGTGCACCTGCAGGATCAATATCAGCTTGTCATCCAAGTGGCTGGATACAAACTCACATTTTTACTCAGTGGTTTGATCATTTTGTGAGTCATGTAAAGCCATCTTCAAATGACCCTGTCATTTTGATTCTTGATGGACATTATTCCCACACAAAGAATCTCGATGTGTTAGATAAAGCACGTGAAAATAATGTTTATATTGTATGTTTGCCACCTCACTCAATGCATAAAATGCAGCCACTTGACCCCTCGGATTTATGGGGCCTTTGAAAACCGACCATGTCCAAGAGATAGAAACGTCGTTGACAAGTAACCCAGGTCATGTTATCACCCCATTATTAATATCCAAGTTATTTGGGGCAGCTTACAACCGAGCAGCAACAATGGAAGCATCTGTGAATGTCTTCAGAAAAACAGGTCTCATCCCATGCAACAGAAACGTCTTTAGGGAACATGAATTTTCATTTCATCGCCATGCTAACGCTCTTCAAGAACGAGATGCCAAAAACGAAAATGAAATTACTGATGGTGATGGTCAAGCCGTCAGCCCAGCAGACATCAGACCTCTCCCACACATCGCAAAACCACCTGGAGTTAGTCAAATAGGTCAAACATCGCGTTCGTGCTCTGCTGCGTTACTAACTTCAACTTCTTATGTGAAGCCTTTGAAAGAATCTAAACAGAAGAAATCAGAGGCTGAAGCTAAGAAAGCAGCGAGAAAGTTATTTGGGGAGAAGAGTGGAAAATCTTCCAATCGTTGACCTAAAGCAGAAGAATCGTCTAGTGACTCGGCATCCGATGTCCATCTTGATGACAGTGGGGATTCAGACAGCAGTGATGACGATGACGCAGAGTGTCTGTTCTGTACTGGGTGCTTTTCTGAAGGCAAACACGGGGAGAAATGGGTACAGTGCACGAAATGTTATCGCTGGGCTCCTGAATATTGCGGTGTCACAGAAGACAATTTTGTTTGCCCCGGATGTCGTAAATATAAACCTAAATAGTGTGAAATGAGTGAAGGATAACAGAAATGAATGAACATGTAAAAATTGTATATTCATATGTCATTATTATGTAATAAAATAATTAAAGCAAAATATTATTACTGTCTCATATTAGGAAACCTTGATCTCATTTCTACGAAATGCATTGTTTGTGAAGATTTAATAACTACTCTGAAAGATTGTTTATTATTGCAAATACGATAATTGTATGATAAAATTAAATAATGCATGATCTTATTACCATCATAAAAAATACAACTGCACTTACTTTTAGGTCATTCAGATGGGTTTACAAAAGTGTATGTAAAATTAGGCACCTTTCCTCTACCTATGGGGATTACTCATCAATAAGAGCCTTGGTACAAGATGTATGCAATGCTTAAGTTTCAAATACGAGGGTGAGTCAAATAAAAACCTTAAATTTGTAATAACAAATCGAAATTTCGCGCCGCTATCCTGTAAGTTGGTAAGCGTGCTACAAACATCGTGCAGAATGGCCTGTAGGTGCCAGCATAGTGCAGATTGCACACATACCGTCGCAGTATCAGTATAAAGATGGCCGCCCCACTTGCGACTTGCACCAGGGAAGAACAGCGTCCTGTTATTCGGTTTTTGCGTAGTGAAGGTGTAAAACCTATTGAAATTCATCGACGAATGAAGGTTCAGTACGGTGATGCATGTTTGTCACAGCAGCAAGCCTACGAATAGAGTAGGAAGTTCGCAAATGGTGTAACTTCAGTGGAAGATGCTCCTCGTCCAGGTCAGGCACAACGAGTTGTGACTCCACAGAACATTGCAGCAGTTAAAGCCATAGTGAAGGAAAACCGCCGAGTGACACTGAATGACACTGCAGCATGTTTACAGATTAGTCATGGGTCAGCACACCACATTGTGCATGATGTGCTCCAGTTTCACAAAGTGTCTGCAAGATGGGTGCCACTGCACGACGTGTTGATGCTTGTGAGGAACTTCTTCGGCGCTTTGAACGAGAAGGTGATGGCTTCCTTCCAAGAATCGTTACTGAAGACGAAACCTGGGTTCACAACCACCAACCGGAAACCACGCTCACCATACCTTGCCGCAAGTGATTTCCATATGTTTGGAGCCGGCCGGAGTGGCCCTGCGGTTCTAGGCGCTGCAGTCTGGAGCCGAGCGACCGCTACGGTCGCAGGTCCGAATCCTGCCTCGGGCATGGATGTGTGTGCTGTCCTTAGGTTAGTTAGGTTTAATTAGTTCTAAGTTCTAGGCGACTCATGACCTCAGAAGTTAAGTCGCATAGTCCTCAGAGCCATTTGAACCATATGTTTGGACCACTCAAAGACGCAATGGGAGGAAAGAAGTTCTGTTCTGATGAAAAGGCACGCCACGCGGTGCATGAGTGGTTGCGCGGACTACCAAAAGGATTTTTTTCTAAAGGAATTTATGCACTTTGTAAGCGCTGGAGGACTTGCATTGAGCGCGGGGGAGATTATGTTGAAAAGTGATACAGCTTTGTACCACTTCTGCACAATAAATAATATTTAAAAAAATATTTAAAATTTTCATTTAACTCTCCCTCGTAATAATACAATTTTTATTTATATTCTATTTTTGTTCACCAGTATACACCACTGTTTACACGATCAATTCCTGCTTCTGGAACATCTCGAGATAGTGTGATATTCACGGTATCAAATCCAAACCACGTCGATGAAGAGCCACCTGCACTTCCAGGCCGGTCGGTGTGGCCGAGCGGTTCTAGGCGCTTCAGTCTGGAACCGCGCAACCGCTACGGTCGCAAGTTCGAATCCTGCCTCGGGCATGGATGTGTGTGATGTCCTTAGGTTAGTTAGGATTAAGTAGTTCTAAGTTCTAGGGGACTGATGAGCTCAGATGTTAAGTCCCATAGTGCTCAGAGCCATTTGAACCATTTGCACTTCCAGTCTTTGTGGCTCCTTGCATCGTTTTCCCTATGCATCTAACACAGGCTCGAAGACCTTAATTTTTTGTATGCTTCATCAAGAATGACTGGGAGCTCATCGCCAACAATTTGCCACCTGTCCACTTTCAGATGGCGATTTTCGATACATTATTTTCGACATTCCATCCTCGGGTCGTAGATGAACCGCATTTATGAAATTCATAGTTCTCTCATTTGTCCGCTTCTCCATCGCTGTGAACAACAAACTCACAACTTTAATAAAAGAGGTGGATATATGTACGCGCACAAAGTTTCGAACAAAAACGAAAACGATATTGTTTTCGCTCAGACACGTTACTGCAGAGGTGTCGATGAGAGAAGTAGGAAACTAAGATGAGAACGAGAAAGAAGCTTCCACAGATAAGGACAGAGATAGATGTTACCCTGCAATAAGATACATTCTCCACCCTTGGTGTCGCGCAGGGCAGCCGTGCGGTCTAGGGCGTCTTCCACGGTTCGCGCGGCTACGCCCGTCAGAGATTCGAGTCCTCCCTTGGACATGGGTGCGTGTGTGTGTGTGTGTGTGTGTGTGTGTGTGTGTGTGTGTGTGTGTGTGTGTGTGTGTGTTGCTCTTAGCGAAAGTTAGGTTAAGTAGTGTATAAGCCTAGGGACTGATGACCTCACAAGTTTGGTCCCATAAAACTTACCACAAATTTCCAAATTTTTTCCACCCTTGGTAGAAAACACCGGCAACCCCTCGACATAACGTCGGGAACTACCGCCAACATCAGTAATACCTCCCGGCTATACGTCAGAATTGCCACGTATTGCAACCGCAATTCAGCAATTTTGCCGACAACGCAACTGCGGACAAATATTGCTGTAAAACATGGCCCATGGAAACGCACTTTTTCAATGTAAGCCATTTGAAAGTTTTCTATGGTGCTGAGCCACAGTCACGCAGTAGTTTTTGAAAGACTATACCGCCATTTGAATGTATATTTCATTATATTTCCTGTGTAAAATCTGTATTTTAGCTTTGACGCCATTATCAAGAACAATGTTTTTAGAACATTAATTTCACTTTGCTGTCTACTGTGTAGGATGTCAAATACACAGTTCAACACATCTGCTTAACGTGATATAAATGGTGCAAAATTTACGCCTTGTAGGAATGCAGCATATTATCTTACAAGCACATCATATCTGGGAAAGTCAGCCCAAAGTAGGCAAACACATGACTAGCACATGCCTTTAAGACGCAACTATCACCTTACTTCTTAAAGGTAAGTGCTAGACTTGTGCTTACCTATCACTTTATGTCTTACAGGCTTATGCTAGTCTTCTGTTTACCTGCTTTGGGCTGACTTTCCCAGATATGGTGTGCTTGTACGATAAACGTGCTGCATCCCTATAAGACGTTACTATTGCACCATTTATATCAAGTTAAACAAATATGTTGAACTGTACTCGTCATCCTGCACAGTACACAGCAAAATGATGTAAATGTTGTAAGAACACTGTACTCGGTAAGGGCGTGAAAGCTGGACTCTAGCCAAATGGTGGTGTATTATTTCAAAAAATAAGCCATTAAAATTGCAACTCAATAAAGGACAGCAAATAACGAATGCCCATTTACTGTGCGTATAACTTCAGTAGAAGAATACATGATTCAACTGATAGGTGATTCGGGAGTATACAAGGCTTGAAATTTAGTACACAGACCTACCACCTCTGACAACAACGGTGGCTATAACCCAGCTGGGCAGTGAGTCGAACTGAACTTAAATGACAGATGAGAGTGGTACGTCATCCCATCCTGCTTCAACGCTATGTCAGAGTCCATCAATCGTAGTGGCAGGCGAGTGGAGGCGTGCCAATGCCTCGGCATCCCTTGGCCCGATGTTTTTCAGTCGTTTAGAGATCTGGAGAACGTGCTGGCCAGGGCAACAGTCGAACGCCCTGTGTATCGAAGTATGTCAGGAAAGCACGAGCAACGTTCAGTCTTGCGTCATCTTACTGAAGATAACGTCAAAGAGACCTCGAAGGGAAGGCACAGCTACTGACATTAAGACGTTTCAACTGTAGCGGCTGCTGTCCAAATACCGATTATGCGAGTCGGAGGTGATCGTGTTGTATACCCAATGCTAAGCCACACCAACATACTAGATGTTGGACAACCAAAATTCAAGTGCAATTTCTGAATGAGAAATCCACTGCGTAATCTTTCCTTGCACACTAAATGTAGATGGAATTACTCCTACCTACTTTGTGCGATCGCACTGAAATGCTAATCATTTGCGTGTCCAAACGTGTAGACACCCCATGTCTACCTTACTTTCAGTGTACGGTGTCTTCATCGTACTGCAGTTTTAATGGCCAGCTGCTTTATCTCTGCAGTATTGCGTCATCGCGAGAACGGCAACATCACATCGCCAGTATTGTAATGTTCAGCAACTAATTATGAACGTATGAGGCATTAGATCTTGAAGTCCCTCATGGGTACAAACAGCCGCACGGCGTGAATGTCAGGATGAGAGATTCAAATCTACTCTCAGTAATTTCCCGAATCCTCACTAAAATATAATCCACATCTGTACTCCATAAGCCACTTTACGGTGAATTTCGGAAGGTACTTTTGGTACCACAGTCATTTCCCTCCTTTCGCGGTCCTTTTCCTAGCAGAGCGCGAGAAGAAAGACTGTACGTAAGCCTTCTCATAAGCTCAAATTTCTGCCAATGTACAGTCATTATTACTTTGTGAGAAGAGTATGGGAGAAAGTAACACTCGCGTGTCGCTTAAGTCTGGTTGGAAAGAACGGTCTCCGAATTTTAACAATAAACCTCTCCATGATACGAAAGTTCTCTTCTGCAGCGTATTTCACTGTAAATAAGGGCTTTCCTCAATTCTGAAGAATCTCGTTTTGCAACCCATAGATACATATGTGTTCCTGAAGGCACTCGTGACACCACAGAGTACGCTATCCCACCTCTGCCCCACTGGGTGTAGGCTTGTAGGGTCACTCATCGCTCTCACAGAGGATGTGCGTGACCTCGAATGCTCATACGCTATGAAAATGTGCTCATACTGTAACATCCAAAAATCACTGTTGTCCACTATTCATGTGCAAAGCTAAATGTCTCTTCACTATATACCGAGCGAGGTGGCGCAGTGGTTAGCACACTGGACTCGCATTCGGGAGGACGATGGTTCAATCCCGTCTCCGGCCATCCTGATTTAGGTTTTCCGTGATTTCCCTAAATCGCTTCAGACAAATGCCGGGATGGTTCCATGGAAAGGGCACGGCCGATTTCCTTCCCCATCCTTCCCTCACCCGAGCTTGCGCTTCGTCTCTAATGACCTCGTTGTCGACGGGACGTTAAACACTAATCTCCTCCTCCTCCTCTTCATTATAATCACAAATTCAAGCTCTAAGAGGTAAAGTCTGGTAACGCGAAGAAACAATATATCGAGAGTTCTAGATCACCCACTTCCGTTGTCAGTCGGTGCACCGGCGGAGGCATGTTCTAGACTGCCCGCCAAGAAATTTGGTTACGTCATAATGGTAAGAGAATGTACAGCGACAGGGTGCCAAATCAACTCCAACACAACAGGTTTTTGTAAGACGTGGGGATATCATATGCTGAAACACCTTACCATAGAGCGACACGATGACCTATTAAACAGCGCAGTTCGCGACATAGGCCTACTCTTTACGATTCGGGACACCGTCGCACTTTTTTTCATTTTTTCACACGAGACAACAGAGTTTCTAGACAAAATTTCACGGCATGTGTAGTATACAATATAAAATTATTTAGTATTCCGTTCCTCATGAAATAAAAAAGGAAGTAACTGATTAAAAATATACTCTACCACTGGCAGCTAGTAAAGCACTATAAATTTGTTACGATGATATCGTGATGAACCTGTGGAATAATTTCCCAATCTACACAGAAGTGTGATCGAAAGGACGTATGTGGGTTAACATTTCTTGCCATGAAAATAATAATAATAATGCAGAAAGATCCAACGTCACTCTCGAAAATTGTTCTTGCAGCAGTTCGTGATCTGATCGAAATATATTCTCATTTGGAAACAAAGATGTGTCACGTTTCAGAAATGTATTTTAATAATTGTCTTTTCCACTTAGTTTGAATTTTTGTTGAACACAGCGTGTTGTGACATTTACTCTGTTGCTGCTGCTCCTGTTGTTGTTCTCTCCAGTCCGAAGACTACTTTGATGCAGCTCTCCATGTCACTCTATCCTGTGCAAGCCTCTTTATCTCCGAATAAGTACTGCAATCTACAACCTTCTGAACCTGTATTCCTCTGTTAATCTCCCTCTACGATTTTTATCCCCTGCACTTCCCTCCAGTACTAAATTGGTGAAATCTGTCTCAGAATGCGTCCTATCAACCAGTCCTTTCTTTTAGTCAAGCTGTGCCACCAATTCCTTTTCTTTCCAATACCATTCAGTAGCTCCACATTAGTTACATGATCCATTAACATACCTGCAGCATTTTTCTGTAGCACAACATTTCAAACGCTTCCATTCTTTTCTTATCTGAACTCCTTACCGTCCACGTTACACTTTCATGTAAGGCTACACTCCAGACAAATACCTTCAGAAACGACATCCTAACACTTAACTCTATGTTCGATGTCAACGAATTTCTCTTCCTCCGAAACGCTTTTCTTGCGGTTGCCAGTCTACATTTTATATTCTACGTACTTCAGACATCATCACTTATTTTACTGCTCTACAGCTTAAAGTGTCTCGTTTCCTAACATAATCCCCTCAGCATCGCCAGATTTAATTCTTCTACATTCCGCCCTTTCTTTGCTTTTGTCGATGCTCATCTTATATTCTTTTTTCAAGACAATGACCATTCCGTCAACTGCTCTTCCACATCTTTTGCTGTCTCTGATGGAATTACGATTTCATCGGCAAACCTCCAAGTTTTTGTTTCTTCCCTGAACTTTAATTCCTTCGTCAAATTTTTCTTTGGTTTCCTGCACTGCTTGCTCAATTTACACGTTAAATAACATCGGGGGTAGGCTACAACGCTGTCTCACACCTTCCTCAATCAGTGCTTCCCTTTCATGCCCCTCGGCTTTTATAAAACTACCATCTGGTTTCTGCACAAGTTGTACAAAGCCCTGTATTTATCCCTGTTACCTTCTTCAGAATTTCAAAGAGAGTACTGCAGTCCACACTGCCAAAGGCTTTCTCTGAGTCCGAAAATGCTGTAAACGTAGGTTTGCTTTTCCTTAATCTATCTTCTAAGATACGTCATAGAATGAGCATTGTCTCACGTGTTCCAGCATTTCTCCGGAACCCAAACTGATCTTCCCCGCGGTCGGCTTCTACCAGTTTCTCCATTCTTTTGTAAAGTATTCGTGTTAGTATTTTGCAACCATGACTTATTAAACTGATAGTTCGGTAATACTCTCGCCCGCCAGCACCTGCTTTCGTTGGAATTGGAATTATTACATTCTTCTTGAAGCTGGGGGTATTTCGCCTTCCCTACACATCTTCAGCACCAGGTGGAATAATTCTAATGTATGAAGTCTACATTTCCTTAGCAACCGATATCTAGTGTACAGTTAGAATGTTGAATGTCTTCTTGTCACACGTGTTCTGCTCGTTATCTGCATTTCTATCACAGCCTTCTCCCGGGGGGTGGGGGTGGGGGTGGGGGGGGGTAGCGGTTATTTTCTTCATTACACTTTAAGAACTGTGCAGAAAGTCTCACCAGAGAACAATGTTCTATGCAACTCGGTCATTGCCATTAATAACAGCGAGTCTATGTGATTTGATACGGTGGACACGTACCTTCCTAACGGTGATCCTCCCACAAGTTGTGTCTTTACACTACCCATAGAGACGGTAGTGCGTGTACGGAAGGAAGCTTCTGCAAAGTTTGGATGGTGGGAGAGAGGCACTGGTGGAAGTAAAGCTGTGATAGTGGGTCATACGTCGGTACGAAAATTGCCTGCAGAAAGAGAAGTTTCTGCGTTTGACTTCCTATCCAGCATCAAATTTCATCAGCTACGAAGATTAAAATTCAGCGCACACCGCTGCAGAGTGAAAGATTCAGTCTGGACTAAATTTTATGTTTGTAGAACTAGTCATATAGATTGAAATAACTTTATTTCGCACAAACTGCTGCTGCAGTCAAACTTTGATACTGATCTGAAAGATAAAAAAATAAGAAACAGCCTTATGACATTGTCGGATGGGAGGGGCCCAGGCATTGTTCAGTTACGCAACTGGAAATCTCTTCCCCTTGGGCTATAATTACATCCTTCTTTCATTACATGTGAGCGTCACCCCTTAAGCCTGCCTATCCACAGAAAGTAGATGGCGTGTTAATGATTGTACTGTCGATGAGGGAAATGATGAGTTGAAAGCAGATTAAGCACACAGTACACATTTCTAGAAAAACCATATGGCGTGCCGAGCTTCATATCCCCATCCCACAGATGATTCACCACTAACGTGCTCTCACTCCACGTGACACATAAATGAGATTTGGAATCTAATACAGATTATTACTGCACAGTGTAATGACCAGGACCATAAGCAACCTCCAATTCTCTCTTCGTCGGCCAAATACCAAGACAATGAAAAGTTCTTGGATCACCTTGTTCCTAACCGGCTATATCCTGTCCCGAATTAGAGCCAGTTTATTGTAGTGTGTTGGCAGTCTTATGGAGGGGGCAGATTTATCTGCAAGTGGCTATGCAACGTAGTTCTGTTTTCGAAACCGGGCATAGTTTTCTGTAACACAGCTCTTCTTGTTTTCTTGGTGCGGCTAAAAAAAAAAAAAGTCCTGCTAACTACCGTGGAGCTGTCGTCAAGCGGCCAACAAACTTACTACAATAACAGAACCTAGAGAATCCCCTTGAAGCGACGTGTTAATTGAAAATTAAGGATTTTTAAACGTTCTTTTAACGTATACAGACCTTCAAAGTGATATGTAATATACGTGATAATCTAACGAAAGAAGTGTAGGAGAAAAGGGGCATCCGGTAAGAAAACAAACTGTAAAACTGAAACAACACGGGGTATTTCTCACACACACTCAGTCAAATGCTTACATACTTATGCTTATACAATATACCAACCACGCTTCCATCTGCACGGTCAGTCAAACGCTTACAATCTGGTATCAGATCTCTATTAAAAAAGCTAGATGAAGATTATTGTTACTGCACAGTGAATTTTAAATAATACATCCAATTAGTCGTTGCCCGGGAGATTGGTTGCTTTGCTGTAGAATGACATTCGATCACAGCATGTCAAAAGTTGTTTGGAAAGTAGAGATACTTGTTCAATAGAAATTGAAGAACATTAATTTTTTCACGCTGATGGCACTGTTATTTCCCTTATTTGTGCACGAAGTGGTCTAATTCGCCGGACCGTCACTGCAACACTAGTGAATTTAAAATTGCCATCTGAATTCCGAGACATTAGTAGGAAAACACCACGCAAAAATTTGAGTGAAAGCCAAATTCATGAATATTCATAACCATCCTAAGCAAAACTAAACACTGCCCCTACTATAAATTGATATGATGGAATCCAGAATGCTCTCTTGGCTTTTGCATAAAGAAGTTGAGCATAGACAGCAGCCCACACTGGAAACGTGCTTAAAATACAAATGTTAAGACACCACGATGAAAGGATTCTTGAAATAACGCTAATGTCATGCCAAAAAGTCGTTCTGAGCCTCGATGACGTGTGATGCTAATGTGAATGACATGTTGGAAAGTCAAGAAGTTAAAAAACAGTAAACATGATGCACTAAATCTTCCCGCTGGCAGTATACCATTCGCACATCTTCAGAATGAGTCGATAGACAATTGGCAACTTAACTGGCCGACAGTCGGCCGACTCACTCTGAAAATCGCTAAAATTTAATGAATCAGTCATTGCGCCGCGAAAACTGTGTCCTCAATCACTGGCGATACAGTCTAAAGCTTGATACACGATTTGGCAGACACAATCGCTCCATTTGTTAACCCTCAACGCTTTTCGTTTGATCTCAACGTGAACGATCTGTTTATGTGCACCGACATCACAAGGAGTTAACTTCAACTGGCAATCAAGCGAACTTCTAACACGGCTGCTCGCAGAGAGACATTCGTCAGCCGATAATCCGATATTCGCCGCCAGAGGCATTAAAATATCTGCTACGACAATACACAAGCTCTCAGTATTACAATACTCCAGAACATCGTGGTTTACATAATGACGATGTGGCAGTCTATGTCTAACGGCAATAATAGGGGTGTGCTTCCATGACGGAAATTTCCCCCAACACTTCAACAGGGTAGACATTAGCGATGCCAACTTGTTCGGGTGACTCAACACGAGAAACAGATTTGAAATATACACCCTTTTTTGTGATTAGAATGGCATATAACAAGTAATTTGTGGAAGAGATAGGTACCTGAAGCACCACTTCCTCACTAATATCACCACTATCCTTGCATCGTAAAATGCAAAAGTTTACTTAATAATCACGGACCTTTAAGAAATTGCAGCCTAGATATAGAATTATCGCCTACTACGTGCCGATAATCCGATATTCGCCGCCAGAGGCATTAAAATATCTGCTACGACAATACACAAGCTCTCAGTATTACAATACTCCAGAACATCGTGGTTTACATAATGACGATGTGGCAGTCTATATCTAACGGCAATAATAGGGGTGTGCTTCCATGACGGAAATTTCCCCCAAAATTTCAACAGGGTAGACATTAGCGATGCCAACTTGTTCGGGTGACTCAACACGAGAAACGGATTTGAAATATACACCCTTTTTTGTGATTAGAATGGCATATAACAAGTAATTTGTGGAAGAGATAGGTACCTGAAGCACCACTTCCTCACTAATATCACCACTATCCTTGCATCGTAAAATGCAAAAGTTTACTTAATAGTCACGGACCTTTAAGAAATTGCAGCCTAGATATAGAATTATCGCCTACTACGTGCTCTGTATGGACTAACATAAATTTGTTGTAATCATCAGATGTTCTTCTATCTTCTAGCGTAATACGGTGTTGGCAGCACGGTACGTACACAAAAAAAAAAAAAAAAAAAAAAAAAATCACCATGACAATACCTGTTGGTACCCCTATTTGACAACAAAATAAGAGATTGGAAAATGTGTTAGTCCGTGGTCCTCGTCGATCATACAGCATGTGTGTGACATCCTGAGACCACACACTGAGACAATGAAGAACCTAGAGGGTCGAGCTACAGTGAACCACACTGGAGAACCAGTTACCCCCTCCAAGAAGGTACTTTCTCAAAGAAATGTAACTTCTTCTTTGAGAGAAATGGTCACAAATCCCACCCCATTGACCATCAGGTAGGATTCAAGGTTTTAAAACGGCAAAAGCTACGCTAGTGCGTTTTAGGGAAGTGTTCATATTACTTCGTCCCACCCCTGTGCTTGGCGGACGATCAGAACGGCACTAGACCTGGTACAACCTAGACCGCTGGGGCTGTGCCTGGTGGGCGCACAGTTGGCATACCGCTCAAGGCCGGCCCTGCAGCCGCTTGTTTTCGCACCTGCAGCCGCGGCCGTAAATACACGCCGCCTCGGCGTCACCTTGCTGTTCCACGAGCGTACTTTCTAATTAGACTTGCCCCACTGGGGCGTTTTCCAGCGCACACTTGCTCATCGCACCCGCGCCCCTGCCATGTCTCGCGAAAGGAAGGGCAAAGCGACCCGCGCGACGCCGCCTGCCTACATCTGTTACTGAACAAAAGTGAGAAACTAAATGTCGCACACAGCTGTCGTCCACTCATTAAGAGTGCAGACAGCGCGTGGAAGACTCTTCCTCGGTCCATTTCCTTCAAATAAACGACAGTGGTCTCTTGTCTGACTGCTCTGTGCTACGCAATAACACTTGGTAACTACCAGTAGTTACCAAACTACACAAGCAAAAGGGTCTTTCAAAGTGTTCGTAAAATAAAAACAAATAGCTTAAATACAGAACAAGAATTAAAAGGGCTCGTAACGTATAGAACTTCTAACAGTATACGATGACTCAATGGCTTCTGGGTACTACGCCAATCCTTATGGCCACCTGGTGCCAGGAGATACACAAACATTACGTCGGCCATGTCCGTTAGTGTGCTTCTACGTCAGAACGAACGGTATTTATCACAACTGTCGCTTCACTGTGGGGCGAATGTTTGTCCCCACACTTCCCAGATCTCTTGCATTTTGTCATTCCTCTTCAAAAGGCTCCAACATAGAGAAATCAAGCTTTGAACTCTGCTGGTTGTATGACGACCGAAAAATATTTTTCGTCGAAACCACAACGCAGAATTTATGAAAGTATTGTAATTCTTGTGCTCTTCTTCGATCTTGTAGCAAAAGGTTCGGCCTTATCTTCGCCGTTATCTAACATAATTTATCTACATGAATGTAGGTTTCTCTGCCTCGTAATGACTGGGTGTTGTGTGATGTCCTTAGGTTAGTTAGGTTTAAGTAGTTCTAAGTTCTAGGGGACTGATGACCATAGATGTTAAGTCCCATAATGCTCAGAGCCATTTGAACCATTTTTGAATGTAGGTAAATAAAATGGTTGTCAATAGAGTTATTCATTGAATACTTCGATATTTCAGGAGAACTCAATAATAATTTCAAACATGTTAACTGCGCTTTCTGAGATAAACAAGACTAGTGCCTTGTGACAAGATTACTTCAACTTTATGAATATGTCATTATATGATATCGACCCTAGAAAGGAGGACTAACATTTAAACGTTTGTAACTCGGTGGCTTAGTGCCAGCTTACAAATCTGAAAGTACAAAGTCCCCTCCTAAGTCAATCCTACGATTTTTTTCTGTCACTTATAGTACACTTCGCCTCTGACAGTGATTAGCACACGCGAAAAAAAAAAACAGTGCCAAGAAGCACACTGGTTTGGAAACCACGTTAAACAGTGCATCCCCCTGTAACTTGCTCATCTAAGTCAGTTCAAAGACGAAAGGCAACGGCATATCACCTCCAACAGGACCACGCCTAGTGAAGCACTGTGGTGTGCAAACAAAATAGCGGCTGATGGCAGCTTTACCGTACTTCCCAGCCAGCAGCCGAGGGCGAGTCTCATTGAAACTAGCTGTAATAGCATAGGCAGTACGCGTCTGCCACTCTCGTTTAGACTGCATTATTCGTACGAGTACTGTAAGGTTAGCTGTGGACCAACATCGCACCTATGAGTGAGTGGTTTCTACCTCGTAACTAACCAAAACAGAGGGCAACTACCAGACCACGCGCCAATCAAAGGTTACACTCGCGCTCTTTCAATGAGTAATGAGGTACTTGGTTAAGACGTGAACAACAACGCAAATCTTCATCTAACCAGTCAGATTTACTTTGTCTGTGGTTTTCCAAAATCGCTTAAGATAAATGCCGGGATATTTCCATTGAAAAGGGTATGACCATTTATTTCCACAATGTCTCTAATGACCTCGTCGTCGACGGAACTTTAAACCCCAATCTTCCTTCTCTCGTTCGTCCTCTTATCATTCACGTGCATGAAACTCGCACTGCAGTAAGTGCTAAGGATTCAGTGTATGCGAAGAATCACCAGACAAACCAAAGCAAACACAAATTTGGCAGAGCGTTTCATCTTTGGATTTCATTGCGTTCAGATGTAAGCGTAAGATTCCGCGGCCATTTTCACAGCCAATAAAATTCAGGGTATATGACTCCACTGTCAATGCGTAAAACTTCCGACGTTTCTGCCACTACTGCAAGTCGTCTTTCTCAGGGTGTTCTCGCTAACTCCTGAATGAGAGCCTCTTCCGTCTGTAAATAAGTACCAAAACTTTTCTCATTCAGCAGTTAGCGAAAACACCCTGAGAAAGGTCATTTGCAATAGTAGCCGAAACGTCGGAAGTTTCTCACATCGTCAATGCTGTCACTTATCCACAAGACTTTTACTGACTAGTTGTTCAAAGCTTGTTTGACTTATAACTTCAAGAAATACGTGTTTGCATAATAATTGTAGGGCAAATCGTTGGGACCACCGGAAGTTCTCCCACAATTTTTTCGATCATTCGTATTTATACATAAGCGCAGATCTTAAATAGTCATCTTTAATTTTTTATTGTTATGAAAATGAATAAGAAAGATGGCTCCATACACAATTTTCGAAGTAGCACAAACAGTATTGTACGACTAATAGCGATTGATATATCTTTTTATGTTCGCAACTTGGAGCAAAGCCGATTTACTAGAAGGTTACTTCTGCTCTATGTTCTTTCCCAATCGACTTGGAAGAATTCGCCGATGTAATCTAATCAAACTTTCGAATGGTTTGACTCACAGTAGCAGTACCTTTCACAATCGCAGAGATCATACTGAATTTACTCTTTGTAAACAACGCTAAACCTTTTAAGCACTCGCTCAAATTTTCTTTTGCAAGGTGGTCTGTCACATTAGTCAATTCTGACACCTCGTAACGAAGTGAGCACAACTTCTCGTTGTAACTGTCTCTCGAACGTGTAATATGGCGCAGATTCAACTCTGTATGTTCTGTAGAAAGTTCGTGTTATCGTTGTGCTGTGTCTGTCTCAAGATCGAAGAAATTTCCTACTTGACAGACAACACAGACACTATCAAACATTTTGATGAGGAGCGCAACATGCACGGTACACGCCGTGTACGCAAGATGTGCTGTCAACAAAGAATTGGGTAAACGTTTTAGTAGCAGAATAAAATCGTTTCAGTATACAAATAATAGGAGGAAGTTGGTATTCAGAAACTGTTACGCCACAGCTTCAAAAGTGAGCATAAGGTACCAGACATGTAGATAAGAAACACGTTTTGCTGAATCCATCCGGTAAATGGGCTGAATCCATACGGCAAATGAGTGGCACTTCGGGCCCTATGTCAGTTCGCCGTTGTAGTATGTATCTTAATTCAGTTAAGTCCATGTTTTTCGACAAGTTGCGTGTTCAGTCATATACGAGGGAAGATCAGAAAGTAACGCACAATAATTTTGTTACCAAAAAAACACAAGTGAACTTACATTTTTTACCCATTTTTCTACATAGTCACCAACATTCTCAACACATTTCTCCCATCGTGATACCCGTTTCACTCTGCCCTGTTCATTAGAAGTGCGTTCGATTGGAGTATTGCCATATGCAGACTGCTGATTTCACTTCCATATCTGTCGCAAAGGGTTGGCCACCCAGGAATTTCTTCAAGGGACCAAACTGATGAAAGTTCAATGGTGCAAGTTTCGGATTCAATGGTGAATGCTGGAGCACTTCTCATCCAAATTTGACGATTTCACATGAACTGGGGCAGCAACGTGGGGGCGAGCACTGTCATGAAGAAGTCTGACACCGTCAACATTAATGTTGTGGCGTTTTAGACGAAGAGCACGAGGCAAATTAACCAATTTTAATTAAGGCTGCAGCATTCACAGTGGTCCTAAGTTCAGCTAAGTCCACTAGTAACACACCATGCATATCCCAGAACAATGTCACAAGCACTTTCCGAGCAGACTGAGTCACTTTGAATTTTTTTCGTACTGGAAAGTCAGCGCGTTTCTACTCCATAGATACCTCTTCGGTTTCCGTTATGTCGTGGTACGCCTATGACTCATCACCAGTCACTCATCAAAAAGTCACGCCCTTCTGCGGCGTAACGCGAGAAGTGATCAAAGCTTGTCATCATTTGATTGCCGTTGTCTGTCAGGTTCTTAGGCACCCAGCGAGCACTAACTTTACGAAATTTCAACATGTCATGAATAATATCGTACACTGCATCATAGAAAATGTTACACTGCTGCGATAAGGTACGCAGTTGCACATGCCGGTCGTTCAAAATTGCTGCCTCAACGACTCCGACATTCTGCAGGCTTGCAGCTGTTACCAGCCGCCCTGAGAATGGCGAATCACTAACGTTCACACGGCCTTCTTGAAAGAATACGCACCACCTGGAGACATTGCTACAGTCCATACAGTCGACACCATACACGCGACGCATGTACCTGTGGATTTAATTCGATTTATTTCCTTTGACCCACAAATATTGAACTACACATCGCCGCTCTTCTTCACAAGTTGACAACAGTAACACGGGTGCCATCTTTGTTTCGTAGTTCAGGGTTTTCTCGCTAGATCTGCACATGAAAACAAAATACCCTCAGCAGCGCAAATTTCAAACTACATCGTCGTGAAATATCAACATCACAGCTGCAATACCAGGGAAGAGAAAAATTATTGTGCGTTGGTTCCCGTTCGGATACCAATTATGTAATAAATAGCCTGATTTTAATCACGTATAACGCAGTTTCGTTCAGATACCAATTAGATCATCATGTAATAGCTTGAAGCAATTCCGTTAGCTTGAAATAAATCAGTCCTCCCTCGTACTTGTCGCTGTATCCATGCCAAAATTATAAGAGAATCTCCTCCTACTCAAAACCACCACAGCCAAGTAAGAGACGACAGTGTGGTGCCAGAGCGCAGCCGGCTGATGCCTGAAAGTTCGCGAATATCGACAGCGCCGTGGCAGAGGCGCCAGAGAATTACACGGCCGGGCAGGGCGACGCATTAATGATGGAATGCAGCCAGCACCGGCCGATAGAAACGGGTCTAATCTTAGCGGCGAGCGCGAGGGGCCGCGCTGACGAAACTAGCCCACATTCTCGCAGCTGCAACAGCCCCACGCTGAAAACGCAGTATTTACAACACCTCTGGGAATAGCAGCCAGATGGCCTCTGCGTGACACAGTCTCCATCGAAACAGAAGTAATGCCGCCACGGCCGTGCCCGGCGTTCACATCCCCACCCAGAATTTCTATATCACTTCAGGAATACCGAAATATTTATTTAGAAAAGACCGAATTTTCACTTCATTCCTGGAGCAAGTGCTCTGTCTCCAACTTTGGCCTCAACGGGATGTTATAATCTAAACTTCCTTTTGCATGCGCATCCTTCCATTAAAGTCTGCAAGGTGTCTCTCCTGCTCTTGTATGGATGTACAAACAGCAGTCTTTTGCAGACTCCATGAATTATCCTCAAAATCTTTTTTCTCATTCCTTGTCTGTCCATAAGCTATTTTTATCACCTACAGTGTTGGAAACTGGTTCGTTTCATACCTTGTCAAGTTAACATTATGTAAATGTCTACAGAAATACGTTTAAAAAGATGCTCTTGACGCAGTTCTTAATTTTCCTATATATGTAAGACAGTCAACAAGTGTAATGCTCTACGTATTGAAAATTTCTATTAACTATCATTAGCATTCAGCAAAAGTAAATTTCTTCTATCTGAAAACGTCCTTCTCCTTGTGCAAAGCCACACATTCTTTTCACTCTTTTATTGCTTTATTTCGCGTGAAGACACTTGCATATTATTGTACCGTTAATGACTGTGCTCTACTTTCACATTTCATTGGTTTTAATTCAACGATTTCCTCTAGTTTTTTTTTCTTTTTCAGATGTGTTTATAACACATCACTACCATTTAGTTTCTTACGTGCCTATAAGAAATTGAATCTATCAATGACATCCCGTACTGTATTACAAAACGTTCTCTAATTCTCCTTCTTTAGGAGTTACCCTTTCTGATTTTATACAATCTTCATAAATTCCTCATTTTCTTTATCACACAGTTACCCTGAACAAACTATTCTTTTAACGTTATAATCTCATCACCGAATTCAATCTCTAGTTCTTCCATATAACTTGTCATTATGGAGCCATATTGACAGGTTGTCTCCTATGGTCACCTCAACATTTAGGCATGAATATGAGTATGGGTTTCATACTCTCACCCACTTTAACCCTAGAACAGGTAGAGACTGTGCTTCTTAGAACAATATGCACAATGAAATGGTTATGTGGAGTACAGGAACCACCTCCATGACTGGCTCTCTGTCTACTGTATCCAGTGGTACAAACAAATGGAGTTCATATCTACTGCTGATGACACATAAACTGCAGCAGTGACTGTGATGTGGTAGTGTGTGTGAAAGGGGAAGTGATATGTCTTTTAGTAATGAATACTTCCACTTCTTCCTTGTTTCCTTCATTAGTTAAATAACTTTCTATTTTTTTCTTGTCTATCATTAAAAAAACAATAACTAACCCATATTTCACAAAAAGCTATATTTCTTGCATCATTTCCCATCACTCAGTTCTGACCAAATAAGATTTTTTCTGCTCTTGGAGCACTTAATTGCCTCTTACACCTCTTTCATGCCACAATTTACCTAAAATGCTTTGAGATGACTGGATTCTTGGTTCATCTTTGCTGGGCTCTGCATGATATTCATTCCCAGAGCTTGAAGCGGCCTTAGAAAGAAATGGACCTCATACATAGTAGGTACAGAAAGCTGGCTAAAACCCAAAATTTACTGATGTAAGACTTTTGTAGTAAATTTAATTGTATGTCAAAAAGGATACACTAAGGGGAATTGGAGGTCTCATATTTGCCACAGTAGACTATAAACTCAGATCCATCAAATTATAAATTGAATCTCCACTCAATACTGTTTGAACAAGACAAAATATCAAAGATAAGGATAAACTTCAATTTTTCTATTGATCACTAGATTTATCTGGAATGTAACGAAAAATTTGAGAGAAAACCTCAGTTCACTAGTACAAATATTCCCCAATCATACTGTCATCATTGGAGAAGAAATTAACAGTCCAACAATCTACTGGAAAAATTACAGTTTTTTTAAGTGGTCAGGGTGACAAGACATCTTGCAAAACATTACGAAATGCCTTTTAAGAAAACTGTTTGAAAACTGTTTATAACAGATTGTTAATGGAAAGGTATTAGACGTTGATTGCAACAAACAGACCTGATGTCTTTGAGGATGTCCATATCATAACTAGTATTGGTAACCATGATGCACTTGTAATAACAACAATTACTAAAGTATTAATGACTACTAAAACAAGTAGGAAGATTTACACACTTAATAAATTAGACAAAGAGGCACCTGTGACGCACCACAGAGGTTTCAATGTTTACCTCTGGGAAGAAGCATGTAGAAGAAATGTGCTCAGATATAAAAGAATAACTGACTAAAGACTGGATAGATATGTACCTAGTAGAACACTTCATAATGGGATGAACACTCCACAGAATATGTTGCTGCAAATGGTGCATAAAATCACCTGCAACTCACTAAACTCTAATTTTCCACCAGAAATGGAGGGTGAACCTTTGACAATTCCAGCCATTCCTGCTGACAAAATGCCAGAAAAACCATTAAACAAACATCAGCTGAAGATCCTAGGACATAAACTAACAGGTAGTATGTCAACAAGTGGTCACAAACGCCTCAACAATTTTGTTATATTGTCATAGTAAAGAAACTTCTAAATAAACAGTGACTTCTGCACAATACATGTAAAAGAAAGTATAAAGCCATCGACAGATGCTGACTAAAACACATCTGACTGTCAAGAGGGCAACGCACATAGCCTTGACTCACTACTATTGTAGAATCTTACTGAAAGATTTTGGTCATATGTAAAGTCACCATAGTTAGTGTTCAAATGCTCATGGATGATATAGAAACAGAAACTGAGAACAGCAAAGCAAAAGCAGTAATACTGCACTCTGTTTTCTGTTGTTCTTTTACTAACGCAAATACAGAGGCACCGCCCCAATTAACTTCTCAGACCACTGCAAATATGAGTGATACTGGTACAGATATTAATGTCAGTGGGGGGTTGAGAAACAGCTAAGCTCACTAAAACTAAAGATGACTCCAGAGCATGATTGGATCCCTCTCAGTTTCTACACAGAATCTGAAGCTGATTCAGCTCCCATTTTAACCATAATACACCATAGATCACTTGAATAAAAACTTGTGCCCAGTCACTGGAAAAAGAGTGCAGTTCACAGAAATAATCTGCAAAAATTAGAATCCAATCTCTCTGACATCCAACTTTTGTAGAACGTTTTCTGGGCTCAAACATAATTATAATAATCTCAAATCCTTACCTTTGCATAACAACTACCATAAATTGTGGAAACATCAGTCATGTGAAACCCAACCTGCACTTTTCTCACATGATATCCTGAAAGCCATGGATCCAGGAATGAAGGTAGATGCAGTATACCTTGATTTCTGAAAAGTGATACTGTTAGCAGAGCCTGTTCTCTTGATAGTGCAAATAGAGCGGTCTGTTGCCTGTTGAATCTCTAGAACAGTTCTGAAGCAATTGCCATGAAGTGGTTCCTTCATCTTTGGAATCAAATCAAAGTCACAAGGACTTAAGTCACCTGTGTCCAGCATTGCGAAAGAAGTGGCGACACTTTCTGCGCAATCCAACCATCATTTTGCACGACAATGTGCTGGCGCATATAGCGCAAGCTGTGGCTGCTCTGTTCGGTTGATGGGACTGGGAAGTACTGTACCATCCACCATACTCCCCAGACTTAAGTCCTTGCGACTTTGATTTGATTTCAAAGATGAAGGAACCACTTCATGGCATTCGCTGCAGAACTGTTCCAGAGATTTGACAGGCTGTAGACTGCTCCATTCGCACCATCAACGGAACAGGCTCTGCTAACGGTATATTACACCTTCCACATCGGTGGCAATGGGTTCTACACAATGCTGGTGACTACTTTGAAGGACAATAGCAGGTACAAACATGTAACTCTTTTGTATTGGTTGTGAATAAATAGTTGCCACTTTCTAAGGTTTCAAATTTTTCCACTCGCTTCTGACAGAGACAAAGGCATAAAAATAAGGAATCAATTACCAAAATCAAGTTATGGGAACTTCTATTGGCAGGTAATTCTACTCTGATGAGTTTACTAATTTGAACTTATAATTTACTAATATGAACTTATAAATTACTAATATGAACTTATAAATTACTAATTTGAACGTATAAATGACTAATTTGAACTTATAAATTACTAATTTGAACTTATAAATTAAATAACTGTTATAAGCAATTGTGTGTTTTTCACTATCATAATTAAATAGTAATTATGTATGGTTATCATCAATTCTGATCACTGATGTGATTTGTATAGATACATACAACAACACTGACTTAACTAGCTTCTGAAGTACTACACTCCTTTAGTACACACATCAAAAGAAGTTTTTCATCATCCCAGTTCCCAGAACTCCTGAAGATAGATGTTGACTGTGGATATTGTATCACAGACACAGTCCCTCTGTCTGTTCAGAGATGTCACTAAACCCGCCAAAAGATGTAAACAGCCATGAATGAGCAGCGTCTATTAGACAGAAGGTGTCTGACAGCCGATCAGTTCCAGTCATTCCACCAGGAAGTAGGTCCACGCTTCGTGTTGTATGTAGTTCAACCATGCCTAGATTGTGAATACCGTGGTTTGATCGCATCTGTATTCTTACTTTGTGCCAGGAAGGGCTCTCAACAAGAGAAGTGTCTGGGCATCCTAGGGTGAACCAAAGCAATGTTGTTTGGACATGGAGGAGATACAGAGAGACAGGAATTATCGATGACATGCCTCGCTCCGACCTCCCAAGGGCTACTACTGCAGTGGATGACCGCTACCTATGGATTATTACTGGGAGGACTCCTGACAGCAATGCTACCATGTTGAATAATACTTTTTGTGCAGCCACATGACGTGGGGGTTATGACTCAAACTGTGCGCAATAGGCTGCTTGATGTGTAACTTCACTCCCGACGTCCACGGTGAGGTCCATCTTTGCAACCGTGACACCATGTAGCATGGTACAGATGAGCCCAACAACGTGCCAAATGGACCACTCAAGATTGGCATCACATTCCCTTCACTGATGAGTCTCGCATATGGCTTCAACCAGACAATAATCGGAGATGTGTTTGGAGCCAACCTGGTCGGGCTGAATGCCTTAGATACACTGTCCAGTGAGTGCAGCAATGTGGAGGTTCCCTGCTGTTTTGGCATGGCATTATGTGGGGCCGACATATGCCACTGGTGATCATGGAAGACACCGTAACAGCTGTACAATACGTGAACGCTATCCTGCTACCGATAGTGTAACCATATCAGCAGGATATTGCTGAGGCATTCATCTTCATGGACGAAAATTCACACCCCCGTCATGCACATCTTGTGAATGACTTCCTTCAGGATAACAACATGGCTCCGTCAGAGTGGACAGCATGTTCTCAAGTCATTGAACCCTATTGAACATGCCTGAGATACATTGAAAAGGGCTGTTTAGGGATGACGTGACCCACTAACCACTCAGAGGGATCTACGCCAAACTGCCATTGAGGAGTAGGACAATCTGGACCAACACTGCCTTGACGAACTTGTGGATCTATGCCATGACGAATACAGGCATGCGTCAATGCAAGAGGACGTGCTACTGGGTTTTAGAGGTACTGGTGTGTACAGAAATCTGGACCACCACCTCTGAAGGTCTTGCTATAATGGTGGTACGGCATGCAACATGTGGTTTTCATGAGCAATAAAAAGGGCAGAAATGATGCTTATGTTGATCTCTATTCCAATTTTCTGTACCGGCTCCGGAACTCACGAGGTGATAAAAAACTTTTTTGATGTGTGTACCTGTACATACTTGAATACTTGAAAACGAGTTACTGATCAAAGTTTGGTTATGACTCTGCTGGTGTGTGTGGTGTGTGTGTGTGTGTGTGTGTGTGTGTGTGTGTGTGTGTGTGTGTGTGTGTGTGTGTGTGCGCGCGCGCGCTAATGTTCTATCCTGGAATTTGCATTCTGAAATAAATTAAAGATCAACCATTTTTTAAACAATCTTCGGGATTATTTCCCAGATGAGGCTTAGAAGACACACCAGTGTTCACAAATTTAAGGATATCATCTTAAAAGAAGTACAAAACTTAGGATGTGTGAAAATAAAAGTTTGGAGAAAAGGGGGACCAAAAGTATTACAGTGTAATCAACAAATATGTTGCATATGTGTTGATGCAATTTTTATGCTGTGACAACAATCACTCAGTCAGATTAATTGTTAACATGTTTTCTGATTTTTAATCAATGGCTTCCACTCAGTAACTCCTGCTCTTGACTAACATTGTCAATGGGTGAATACTGAATATTCTGCTTCCTTTATGTTTCCAGTCTCATCCATGAAAAAAATCTGATGATCTTGGGAGCCTTCTAAAGTAAAATTTCTGAAAACACATCTGATGATCTCAGGAGCATCCTAAAGTAAAGCTTCAATGCACTTGCTATGCACATGACAAAAATCATTGTTCTGCATAGAAATCCACTTATGTACTCTGCAAATCAATGTGAACTGTAAGGCTGAGGACCCTTAGCATGGTACCATCTATTATAGTCTCTTCCCACTACAATTGCATAAGGCAAGTGGGGAGAATGACTGCTGAAATGCCTCTTTGCATGTTACAGGGTTATTACAAATGATTGAAGCGATTTCACAGCTCTACAATAACTTTATTATTTGAGATATTTTCACAATGCGTTGCACACACATACAAAAACTCAAAAAGTTTTTTTAGGCATTCACAAATGTTCGATATGTGCCCCTTTAGTGATTCGGCAGACATAAAGCCGATAATCAAGTTCCTCCCACACTCGGCACAGCATGTCCCCATCAATGAGTTCGAAAGCATCGTTGATGCGAGCTCGCAGTTCTGGCACGTTTCTTGGTAGAGGAGGTTTAAAAACTGAATCTTTCACATAACCCCACAGCAAGAAACTGCATGGGATTAAGTCGGGAGAGCGTGGAGGCCATGACATGAATTGCTGATCATGATCTCCACCACGACCGATCCATCAGTTTTCCAATCTCCTGTTTAAGAAATGCCGAACATCATGATGGAAGTGCGGTGGAGCACCATCCTGTTGAAAGATGAAGTCGGCGCTGTCGGTCTCCAGTTGTGGCATGAGCCAATTTTCCAGCATGTCCAGATACACGTGTCCTGTAAGGTTTTTTTTGCAGAAGAAAAAGGGGCCGTAAACTTTAAACCGTGAGATTGCACAAAACACATTAACTTTTGGTGAATTGCGAATTTGCTGCACGAATGCGTGAGGATTCTCTACCGCCCAGATTTGCACATTGTGTCTGTTCACTTCACCATTAAGAAAAAATGTTGCTTCATCACTGAAAACAAGTTTCGCACTGAAAGCATCCTCTTCCATGAGCTGTTGCAACCGCACCGAAAATTCAAAGCGCTTGACTTTGTCATCGGTTGTCAGAGCTTGTAGCAATTGTAAATGGTAAGGCTTCTGCTTTAGCCTTTTCCGTAAGATTTTCCAAACCGTCGGCTGTGGTATGTTTAGCTCCCTGCTTGCTTTATTCGTCGACTTCCACGGGCTACAGGTGAAACTTGCCCGCACGCGTTCAACCGCTTCTTCACTCACTGCAGGCCGACCTTTTGATTTCCCCTTACAGAGGCATCCAGAAGCTTTAAACTGCGCATACCATCGCCGAATCGAGTTAGCAGTGGGTGGATCTTTGTTGAACTTCGTCCTGAAGTGTCATTGCACTGTTATGACTGACTGATGTGAGTGCATTTCAAGCACGACATACGCTTTCTCGGCTCCTGTCACCATTTTGTCTCACTGCACTCTCGAGCGCTCTGGTGGCAGAAACCTGAAGTGCGGCTTCAGCCGAACAAAACTTTATGAGTTTTTCTACATATCTGTAGTGTGTCGTGACCATATGTCAATGAGTGGAGCTACAGTGAATTTATGAAAGCGCTTCAATCATTTGTAATAGCCCTGTACAATCAGTCTAACGTTCTCTTCAAAATCCCTAGTGGAGTGATTTGCAGGTGTCTGAGGTACATCTCTAGAGTCTTCTCTTAATACCTAATCTTGAAATTTTGTAACTAGGCTTTCATTGAATAATTTGCATCTGTCTTCAAGAGTCTGTTAGTTCATGTTCTTCAAAATTTCTGTGACTGTCTTCCATGAGTCCAACAACCCAATGCCCACTCCTGCCGTCCTCCTTAGTGTATGTTGAATATTTGTCATTAGTACTACATGGTATGATCTGCACACATTTGAGCCCTACGAATGGATGCACAAGTGATTTTTTAACAGTCTAAATTGTAGACTAAATGTATTTTCCCAGTTTTCTCCAATGAAGTCTGCCAGCTGCCTTATCTATCATTTCACTTCACATTCTTACTAACTGTTACACAAATACATTTGTATACTTGACTGATTATAATTTTTTATCATTGTTGTGGTAGTCACAGAATACTATGTTTTTTCATTTACTGATGTGGATAATTTTACTTTTCTGAACATTCCAGGCAAGATGTCAATCTTTGCAGTACTCTGAAATCTTATCGAGATCTAACTGAATACTACTGCAGAATTCTTCAGAGTGTACTTTACTATAAGTAACTTCATCATCCTTGAAAAACCTCAGGTTGCTATTAATAATGGCTGTCAGGTGATTAATATCCAATAAGAACAACAAATGTCCCAATACACTTCTCTGGAGCATGCCTTAAATTACTTTTGCTTCTGTCAGTGACTCTCCATCCAAGATAACACACAGTGTTCTGTCAATCAACAAACTCTCACCCCAGTCACAAATTTGTTTGATACCCCAAATATTCATACTTTTGTTAACAAACATTGGTGTGGTACTGAGTCAAATGCTTGTCAGAAGTCAAGACATACTGAATCTACTCAGTTTCCTTGATCCATGGCTTTCAGGACATCATGAGAGAAAAGTAAACCTTCCTTTCAGCGACACACATAAGAGTCACTAGTACCTGAGAATCTATTGAAGTTAAGACGTAGCCTCTTGGCAGAACATGATTTGACCAACTTAGAGCTGGGTACTCTCCCAGTGGTGTCACCAGCAGTGTATGCTTCCCCTTTGTGACCTGTCAGTAGTTTTATAAGTGCTGGCTGATGGCTAAAAGTGCTCTACTTTAAAACATCTGACCCATTAACATAGGCTGTTTCAATGCAGCCTCATTGAGCAAGGGTGTTCTCAGACTCCCATCAGTTCACCCGTGGGTAGGCACAGGTTGGATAGGCAACTTACCAGGCAGTCCTACTGCACTGTGATTGTGTAACATTCCTGCTGCATGCAGATCTGATACTTGGCATCACATGATTTATTACTGCTTCACATTTCTTAATGAACACAGCTACAACAATGACTTCTTGAAATAGCTCACTGCCACTTCCCACTTGTTGGATAGATCAGTTCTTGTTTGTTGAAAAAATAAATGCAAGGGAGCAACACATTGCCACACTGAAGGGCAAAATACAGCAATTGGTAATTTTGAGGCAGAAAAGAGTCATGACATAGACTGATTCTGTGTTCTTCAAACGCATCAGTTCCAATTATTACTAATTTTAGATCGCCGACATGGAAGAACATTTGACTGATACTACCTTACGAGCAATGTACAAACTGGCACATGTCGTTGCAACAAGTGGTTGGCCATATTCAGTGGGGTCTCTGTTCAAATTGTGGCTGTCACAGAGGGCTTAACACAAAGAGATGTAAAGAAATATAAAGGAGTTTGACTTTCCAAGCAAACAGTTTCTCATCTTATCTGAGATGTGGGCACTGGTCTGGGAAACCAACTGAAGGAGATTATACATGTTTGACATTGTGTCAACTGCTCGGGGAAACCTGAATTGTTATATTATTCTGAAATATCAGGTACACAATAATCACTTGTAAGACACTTTATTGATTACTGAGTTTGACAGATCTGTGCTCTCATCACTGGCTCTTATAACACATTAGCAGAAGTTCACAATCTTTACAGACTTGCAGTTCACATAGTGATGCTACGTTGCTTCACAATGAAAGGTAGCATGGAACACCAGCATGTCAAATGTAAACTACCACAAATGTAAAACACATATCATGTTGTGCTGATGTCCTAGCACATCATTAACTTAACACCATGAGAGTTGCTATTGTGGTGTTAAGTGAATGAGTTGGCTATGAAGTCAGCACAACATGATGTATGGTTTATATTTGTGGTATTTTACATCTGACACGTTGGTGTTCCTTGCTACCTTTTATTGTAAAATGATGCAGAATCATTATGTGACTTGCTGGTTTGTAAAGACCATGAACTTCCGTTAACACATTGCAAGATCTGATGATGACACCACAGATCTGTCAAAACCGCCAATCACCGAGTGAGGTGGCGCAGTTGTTAGCACACTGGAATCGCATTCGGGAGGATGACGGTTCAGTCCCACGACCAGCCATCCTAATTTAGGTTTTCCATGATTTCCCTAGATCACTTCAGGGAAATGCCAGGATGGTTCCTTGGAAAGGGCATGGCCGATTTCCTTCCCCGTCCTTCCCTAATCCGAGCTTGTGCTCCGTCTCTAATAACCTCATTCTCGACGGGACGTTAAACACTAATTTCTTCCTCCTCCTCCAAAACCAGTAGTCAATAAAAAGGGTTACACGTGATATCGGTGTACCTGGTATTTCAGAATAATATAACTGAAGGAGTGCAGGATGCACTCCAGAAAAAAGATGGAAAATCTTCAAGAGACACATAATATATAGACAAGTTTTCAGTTCATTGTCTGGAGACAGCAGCTTACTATGGTACATTTCTATTGTGACAGGCATATAGTGTGCTCATAGACTACAAAGAAGAGCTGAAGAATCATGTGGGACTGCACTTTTTAGACATCCACATGAGGTAGCAATAGCATTAAGTTTTAATACATTGCTAGTGTGGTTAAAATTTATAAGATTTCACAGAAATTAATTGTACTGTTTTATGTTTGTACAAACCATTGTAAAACTATAGTGCTGAACAATGCTTGCCTGCGATAGTGATGTTTGAAATTAGTTTTACTATCTTAATTCATTCAAATAAATTTCTGTGTACCTTGTGTGTCATGTCAGTCTTGAGTTTCACATAATTTTCCCTGGAAGAATATGCTTATGAACAAAATAGAATAGTTTCAAACACCACCAGTGTGCGCTCATCAGAAATTCAGATAAATCTAAACCGAGTTTTAGCAAAGTTATTAGTACTAATACATACTCTGCAGCTCACTGCAAATACTACAAAATAATCACTGTCAAAACATTTGTCTATTCCATTACAACATAATTTTACTTTTCTCTTTGCCATTGTTTTCTGCTGTCAACAGCTTGCTTCTGATATTAATTGATTAGTTTTCTTCCTCCTTGTCTTCTGTACATTGTACAGCCTCTCTGTAATTTTCCCTTAATTAATGATTCCAATTTTCTCTACAGTGATTTCAAATAGGTATCTGTTGTGCCCTCTGTTGTGGTGAGATTAGGATATAATTTCATACCAAGAACACAACACTTTTAGGAACAATGGAACAAGAAGTTGAGAAATAACTTCACAAAATCCCTAGCAGTTGTGGAAACACTTAGAACATTATTGGTGGAAATAGAAGCAGCCGTCAACTCATGACTAATTACACAGGGTGACTTGGAAATACTGACATCGAGCCAGTTCTTAACTGGAGAGTAGCTAACTACATTATCCACTGGTCGCCAACCCAGTATATTGAAGGATATTCATAGAGAGGCAAAGTAGAGAGAACATCAGTGAAATTACTTCATGAGGAGGTGGAAGAAAGAATACATTCTGGAGCTCCGAAATTATCAGGAAATCTAATGTCCTAACAGGAAACCTGTCAAATGCAAGTGATATATTGCACTATTACAGGAAGAAACACTGCCCAAGCACTGCTGAAAGAGGGCTGCAGAGAGACAGAATAGTGCTGAGTCGATTTGTGCAACTGGTCACATCACTCGAGACTGAGCAAAGAGGTGAGGATGTTGAGGAGTGTAAATAAATACTGTTGCTTTTCATCTCTGTATATAATATCTTTGACCAATGTACATAATATCTTTGACCACAGAAGTAATAATAAATGTAATGAAATATATGCTGTGTCTTGTGCATTACTCCATGAAATATAACAATATGTACAAAAACAGCAAAAGTTACAATTACTGATACACAACACAATAATACAGTCTTCTGAATACACCTTTGATTAAAATCTGATATGGCTCCCACAAATTGTTTGCTGTTTATTTATATCTTTTTTTCTCACAAACACTTCTTATTCTACATATGTTTATGAGATTCCTCTAACGTGTAGGAATGATTTTGTAGAAGTACTCTCTTGAGTTGAAACTTAAGCTTTACTTTGGGAAGAGTCAAAACTATCCTGGGCAGAGCATATGCTAATTTGAATCCTGTGTACTGCAAGTTCTTTTCACAGAGTGCTGTTCCGTGGCTGCTGATGAAAAATTTTTCTTAATATCTAGTATGAAACAGATTCAAATCAGAATGTGTGTTAGGATCAATCTTTTAACAAGCAACATATCTTTTACAATATACATGATTATTTTGGTCAGCACATCAGTATTTGAACACATGGCATGATAAGAAACAATTCCTTATATTATCTCCACAAATTGATATAGGTTTTTTGAAGAATCAGTAGCTTGCTGAGATTTACTTTGGTTGTTGCTCCCCAAATTTCTTACCATAGTTCAGGTGTGTGGAAAGTAAAGCATGGTATGCAGTTTTCAGGGCAACAACATCTTCGTAAAACTTAGTTATCACATTGACTGCAAATATACGACATATTCTTATATAACCTACATGCTAAAAAGTCAAAATGCATGTCCCATTTTCCTTGAATGGTTAAAACAACAAATTTTACACTAAACTCTTTTTTTACCATTTAACTACCTGTGTACACTTTAATTTCATTATTGCGTCTACTGTTGTTGCAGTCCATGAGACATGTTTTATTGAAGCTTACATTTAGGTCGCTTTCATTAAGTGGTTTTTGTAATGGGTCTCTAGTTTATGAAATGACTCCTTTTAACATGAAAAGGACACATCATCTGTATACAGAAATACTTTGGAGCTTAGACAACAATACTGAATGACATTCACACAAATCAAATAAAGAGAGAGCCAAATACAGGGCCCTTTGGGCCTCCCTTGTTTTATATCAGCAATTTTAGATTTTTGAACACCACCTTACTTTTTAAGTAGCACAAACTCTTTCAGTTACCCATTGGAATTGATTAGGTCATAAGCAGTGTCTCTTATACCAATGGTCCATTGCTTTTCTAATAGGAAAATAATTTTCACAAATTCAAAAGCTTTCTAAGGCCTATGTGTATATCTGCAACATGTCCCATAGCTGCACTGCTAGTTGATTTACACTTTAGAAATGCATTATGGTTTTCAAACATAAGATTGCATTTGTTGAGATATTTTATAACGTTATTATAAATGACTTTTTCAGAAAATAGCAAGTCCTGAGATTGGTCCATAATTTTCAGTTTTGTATTTGTCACCTTTTTTTAACAATTGGTGTCACCAGGGTTATTTTAATCTATTTGGAGGATGTCTGACTCTTATATGATTTACTGCTTCAGAAAGTGGTAAGGAGACAATTTCTCTACATGCTTTTAGAATGCTAACATTAGAAGATTTTAGAGAGCCAACGATGTTTATTATTTCTTTGCAATTTGTAGGAAATAGGTATATGCTAAGCTTCGATGAAGTGTCTTTAAAATTATACTGTACTTTTTAAGTTTGTCACTGATGGCTTGCCCAACCGAAGAAAAGTATTCAGTGAAGATGTCTGCAAATTCAAATTGGTCTTTTATGTAAACCTCACTGTAGTTAATAATAAGTCCATACAGGACTTCTCTCTGCAACTTCTAAAATTGTTTATCTCTACCCTGACACTGGTAGTAACATTGTGTGAAGCTTAAAGCTTGCTTGCAACTTAGCTGCTCCAGGTGTATGTTAGTAAATCTTTGTAGTACTGTTGATGAAATCTTCTCATGTTAACATCCAACCCGTAGTATCATCTTGTCACAACATTTAGACACGTTTCCTACATCTCATTTACAGCTGAAGTGTCAGGTTCATGTCCTGTTCAGACTTCCTTTATGGCCTTTGGACCACAGACTACTCTGTCATGGGCTCAAAGGGTAAAACCAACTGTGTGTCTCCCCAAGAGATGTCTCAGCTGATGGTGAGATTATGTTACCTGGTAGGGTGGACAGGTGTCTGCACATCCAGGACTACTCTGTCATGGGCTCAAAGGGTAAAAGCAACTGAGTGTCTCCCAAAGAGATGTCTCAGCTGATGGTGGGATGATGTTACCTGGTAGGGCGGAGGGGTGTCTGCACATCCAGTCCTGGTCCTGCCCGTCTATTCCACCAGCTGCCTCCACTGCTTTCACATCAGAGTGTTCCTGACGTATTTTTGCTAATGCACCTTAAGTTCCTTCTGTGTGCTGGGTGGCTCACATCCAAGGTTGCCATGATAATGATGAACCACAGCATAAAAATAATTTTTTTCTCAAAGGTTAAAATCAAAAAACTGCTTAGGTCAGCCAACGATCAACTAGAACTACAGACACCTGGAATCTGCAGTAGCATCAATTGTGAGTGTGACATGCAGTACATTGGCCTGACACAGCAATGCCTCTCAAATCACGGCTCAGACCTGGTGAGTAGCATTCACCTCAGCCAAACAGACAAGTCTGCTGTGACAGAACACAGCATCAACAAATGATGTGTTTGTTTTGGGAAAAACATGGTGCTGTACCACACCAACAGGTTCTGGAATTCAGTCAGCAAAGAGGCAGAGGAAACAAGTATACATAACAAACTTGTCACTGGGACAGCTGTTCCCAACTAAGCTCCACATAGTATGTGGCATTAATAAAATTACATCAGGAATGCTCTGATGTGAAAATGAGTGGAATAGAAAGGCGGGACAAGGACTCAATGCCTCAACCCTCAGCAAGGTGAGGGGGTGAGAGGGGGAATGGCAATACTGGTCACAATGTCTCTTCTGTAGGCAAGCATATGGCCCACTTATTGGATCCTCAACTAAGGAGTTATGGTACAGCAGTTATAAAGGAACAAACTGGACATAAAAACCCAACACTTTGGCTGGGGATGACAAGCAGCAAACACATCAAAATAATCAACAAGACAACACCATAACTTGCTTGATGACATGAGATGCTTTCATTAGTAAAATTTGGCAGGAAAGCCTGCATTCTCTTTATAGTAACCATGATAAATTTCAAAGGCTTCATATAGCTTGAAACATCCATTACACAACAGAATAATTTTAATTTTCCAATTTGTTACTATTTATCCACATACTTTTTATGTTTATTGCACATTTCACTTTTGTGATTACAACTGGGCATATGGCATCAGAATAGCAATATAAGTCAGCAGAAAAGCTATCACAAGAAAAGCTATCCCTTTAACATCAAAATATGTGTGCTAAAATGCATTTCAATCTATTGATTTTATCATCATTCTTTTACTTACCTTCTGTTACCACAAGGAGTGTCAATGGCTAGCTTTAGAATTGATACAGTTCCAACTGAGCTCAGCTGATACACGAATTACTAAGTGAAAACAAAAAGCGCAGATGCTGAGCTGCAGATAGGCGCAAGAAAAAGATTTTTTTGTTGTGCCTATCTGCGACTCAGCATCACCCCTATATGGTGAATAGCAACTATCCTTCTCATAATATTGTTACATTCCATCCTAGATTTTCTATCGTTTGATAAGTGAAAACAAATACTCTTTTGGATAAGAAAGCCATAGCACCCATTAGGGTAGTGGTGGAGATAGGGAGAGGGTGTCTTCAGGAGGATGGCAGTTTCAATCCCCACGTGGCCTTTCAAATTTAGGTTTCCCATGATTTCTTAAATTGCTTAAGGTAAATGCTAGGATGGGTTCTTTGAAAGAGCATGGCTAATTTCTTTCCTCACCTTTCCCAAATCCAAGCATGTGCTCATTCTCTCTCAAATGACCTCATCGTCTACAGGATGATAACCCCTAATCTTCTTTTCTTCCTCACTAGACGGTGATGTGTATGACAGATGCTAATGCCAAATTCATAGTATTCAGAGTTGCTATGCTTACTGGTGACAGTTTTAATGACTGGTTCAAGTTTGATCAGAAAGAATGATTAGAACAGTCTGTAATCTTTTAGATGGCCTAAATGTGTGAGAAATTATTTTCTCATGAACTTATGTTTTAAGTAATTTGGATGAGTGGGCAACATTGGGTAATCAGTGACTTTTGTGTAAACCAGAAAACATAATGTAGGCACTAGGTTTTATAAGTGTTAATTATTTCAATGGTCAGTCTTCCATGTACAAAAATAACTAACATATTTCTATCCACATTTCAAAGTCTCTTACAGAAACTGAGAAGAGGATAGCTGCAAATTTAAGTTAAGTACCTTGATCCTGTGTGGCATCAGAATCTATTGACTCTAACCAAGAAGATGGTTCCAAGCTAATTTGCACAGATGTCATTAGAGATATAAAAGGAAACAGTTACCTGTATCTACAGCATTTTGATGAATTACAGACACAACACAAGAAAATTCTGCTTTCATTTTGAAATATCTGACCATACTGTCATACTTACTGCATCATCAAAAATAAATGAAATAGGCAGCAAACCAATGAGTATTGAAAGGCAGTTCTGCTGTTTAATAAAAGACAAAGCCTTTCAAATTTCTGTGTAATTTTTAACTGAACATTTCCCCCTGCACTTTGCCATAAAAAATTACAAGTAAACTGAGGTAGATAACAGCTGACATAAAAGTGTAAAATATTAAAAAAACAGCTAGATGTTGAACAGGAATGTAAGAAAAATCTGGAATATTCATATCATGTTACATGACACAAAAACATATTTAGAAGATAGCACGGGCAGGAAAAGACATGGTAAAAAACGCTCATTCCTGATTCATAAGAACCAAAGGCAGAAAGATCAACTGTGGCCCTTGAAATCAATATTTCAACAGGGACCACAAAAACTTCATAATCACAATTGGTGAAAAATATTGTAAACCCTTCCAAAATATTAAAATATGCCAGTAAATTCCTCATTACCACTGGATGCCAATATTAGTTGACTCCAGGGAGTTTCAGTTAAAACAAGCTACAAAATTTGGAAGAGTGACAGAAAACAGTGATGAAAAATAATATTATCACTGAAAAATTAAAATTTTACTGGCCGGAATATGAAAAAAACATAAAGCAGTTTTTAATATAATATCAGTGTCCTGTTCACAGCAATTATTTTAAGTAGGATTATTTTCCAAATTTACTGAATATACACAAAGGTAAGGATATTATTAAAAAAAGTCTCAAAGGAAGTCTGGACAACAATCATTCTAGTATTCTTCTTGCAAGGTTTCCAGAGGTGTTTGCATTCAAATTATCATATAAAGATTTAATAGCATCACAGTTATCAGTTTGACTTCCAGAAATACAACCATTTAATATCTGCCACTGATGAGTTTGCAGAAAAACTTAGCTTCTCTTTAGCTGACTCAAAATGTCCCAGGAATCTGCTGTGACATTACAAAGCTGTCTGACTGCATGACTGCTCTAGCATTTTGTATGGGAAGATGCAGAACCTGAGCAATGTTTTGGCATGGTTCATATCATATTTTTATTTATTTACTTAAGCTGACCATATCTGGGTCCTCAGACTCTTCTCACACCACATCAAGATTTCACACATAGTGTTTCTGAACAAAGTTTCTTAAGAAATGATGAGAATTTTAATATGATAAATAGTAACAAAATGGTATTAACAGATTAAAAATGTTTTAGATGTTGACAATGTGAATAACAATACTGACTTGTAAGAAATAATAACATAATGCTAGCAGTACTGTTACTGTTGCTTCTGACACTAACAATAACAACAACAATAACAATAATAATAATAAACAGTCAACATCTACAGCTACACACATAAACCACAACCACTGTGATGTGCATGGCAGATGATACTTTGTATAGCACCACATTTTAGAGTTTCTTCCTGTTCCAACTGCATATGGTACACAGAAGAATGATTGCTTAAATTCCTCTTTACATGCTACAATTAGTCTAATTTTCTCTTCACAGTAGTAGATGGCGATCTGAAGTACAAGGTGAGCACAAAGTCTTGCCCTAATTATAACAATTTATTACACAGTAACTGTTTGACACAATAATTTACATTTGATGCCATTAAGTAGGTTAGTGTTACTAGTTTTTAAGACCACTTATGTTAGTAAGCCTCAACGTGTGCTCCCTTGATAGCTCAGAGAATGTTGAGGCGGTATTCCAGTTCCTGACAGGTGTTTCGTAACATGTGTTCTGTCACAGTATCCACAGCAGCTTGTATCCTAGCCTTCAGTTCATCAATGTCAGCAACTGGTGTGACAAAGGCTGTCCTTGATATAGCCCCAGAAAAAAAAGTCAAGGGGTGTAATGTCTGGAGAGCAGGGTGGCCAGTGTGTTGGACCGTTCCTTCCAGTCCACCAATCCAGACATTACTCCCCTCTCCAGACATTACACCCCTTGACTTTTTTTCTGGGGCTATATCAAGGACAGAGTCTTCGTCACACCAGTTGCTGACATTGATGAACTGAAGGCTAGGATACAAGCTGCTGTGGGTACTGTGACAGAACACATGTTACGAAACACCTGGCGGGAACTGGAATACCACCTCGACAATCTCCAAGCTACCAAGGGAGCACATGTTGAGGTTTACTAATGTAAGTGGTCTTAAAAAAAAAAAAAAAAACTTGTAAAACTAACCTATGTAACGGCATCAAATGTAACTTATTATGTCTACATCTACATCTACATCTACATTTATACTCCGCAAGCCACCCAACGGTGTGTGGCGGAGGGCACTTTATGTGCAACTGTCATTACCTCCCTTTCCTGTTCCAGTCGCGTATGGTTCGCGGGAAGAACGACTGTCTGAAAGCCTCTGTGCGCGCTCTAATCTCTCTAATTTTACATTCGTGATCTCCTCGGGAGGTATAAGTAGGGGGAAGCAATATATTCGATACCTCATCCAGAAACGCACCCTCTCGAAACCTGGCGAGCAAGCTACACCGCGATGCAGAGCGCCTCTCTTGCAGAGTCTGCCACTTGAGTTTGTTAAACATCTCCGTAATGCTATCACGGTTACCAAATAACCCTGTGACGAAACGCGCCGCTCTTCTTTGGATATTCTCTATCTCCTCCGTCAACCCGATCTGGTGCGGATCCCGCACTGATGAGCAATACTCAAGTATAGGTCGAACGAGTGTTTTGTAAGCCACCTCCTTTGTTGATGGACTACATTTTCTAAGGACTCTCCCAATGAATCTCAACCTGGTACCCGCCTTACCAACAATTAATTTTATATGATCATTCCACTTCAAATCGTTCCGCACGCATACTCCCAGATATTTTACAGAAGTAACTGCTACCAGTGTTTGTTCCGCTATCATATAATCTTACAATAAAGGATTCTTCTTTCTATGTATTCTCAATACATTACATTTGTCTATGTTAAGGATCAGTTGCCGCTCCCTGCCCCAAGTGCCTATCCGCTGCAGATCTTCCTGCATTTCGCTACAATTTTCTAATGCTGCAACTTCTCTGTATACTACAGCATCATCCGCGAAAAGCCGCATGGAACTTCCGACACTATCTACTAGGTCATTTATATATATTGTGAAAAGCAATGGTCCCATAACACTCCCCTGTGGCACGCCAGAGGTTACTTTAACGTCTGTAGACGTCTCTCCGTTGGCAACAACATGCTGTGTTCTGTTTGCTAAAAACTCTTCAATCCAGCCACACAGCTGGTCTGATATTCCGTAGGCTCTTACTTTGTTTATCACGTGACAATGCGGAACTGTATCAAACGCCTTCCGGAAGTCAAGAAAAATAGCATCTACCTGGGAGCCTGTATCTAATATTTTCTGGGTCTCATGAACAAATAGAGCGAGTTGGGTCTCACACGATCGCTGTTTCCGGAATCCATGTTGATTCCTACAGAGTAGATTCTGGGTTTCCAAAAACGACATGATACTCGAGCAAAAAACATGTTCTAAAATTCTACAACAGATCGACGTCAGAGATATAGGTCTATAGATTTGCGCATCTGCTCGACGACCCTTCTTGAAGACTGGGACTACCTGTGCTCTTTTCCAATCATTTGGAACCTTCCGTTCCTCTAGAGACTTGCGGTACACGGCTGTTAGAAGGGGGGCAAGTTCTTTCGCGTACTCTGTGTAGAATCGAATTGGTATCCCGTCAGGTCCAGTGGACTTTCCTCTGTTGAGTGATTCCAGTTGCTTTTCTATTCCTTGGTCACTTATTTCGATGTCAGCCATTTTTTCGTTTGTGCGAGGATTTAGAGAAGGAACTGCAGTGCGGTCTTCCTCTGTGAAACAGCTTTGGAAAAAGGTGTTTAGTATTTCAGCTTTACGCTTGTCATCCTCTGTTTCAATGCCATCATCATCCCGGAGTGTCTGGACATGCTGTTTCGAGCCACTTACTGATTTAACGTAAGACCAGAACTTCCTAGGATTTTCTGTCAAGTCGGTACCTAGTATTTTACTTTCGAATTCACTAAACGCTTCACGCATAGCCCTCCTTACGCTAACTTTGGCATCGTTTAGCTTCTGTTTGTCTGAGAGGTTTTGGCTGCGTTTAAATTTGGAGTGAAGCTCTCTTTGCTTTCGCAGTAATTTCCTAACTTTGTTGTTGTACCACGGTGGGTTTTTCCCGTCCCTCACAGTTTTACTCGGCACGTACCTGTCTAAAACGCATTTTACGATTGCCTTGAACTTTTTCCATAAACACTCAACATTGTCAGTGTCGGAACAGAAATTTTCGTTTTGATCTGTTAGGTAGCCTGAAATCTGCCTTCTATTACTCTTGCTAAACAGATAAACCTTCCTCCCTTTTTTTATATTCCTATTAACTTCCATATTCAGGGATGCTGCAACGGCCTTATGATCACTGATTCCCTGTTCTGCGCTTACAGAGTCGAAAAGTTCAGGTCTGTTTGTTATCAGTAGGTCCAAGATGTCATCTCCACGAGTCGGTTCTCTGTTTAATTGCTCGAGGTAATTTTCGGATAGTGCACTCAGTATAATGTCACTCGATGCTCTGTCCCTACCACCCGTCCTAAACATCTGAGTGTCCCAGTCTATATCTGGTAAATTGAAATCTCCACCTAAGACTATAACATGCTGAGAAAATTTATGTGAAATGTATTCCAAATTTTCTCTCAGCTGTTCTGCCACTAATGCTGCTGAGTCAGGGGGCCGGTAAAAGGAGCCAATTATTGACCTAGCTCGGTTGTTGAGTGTAACCTCCACCCATAATAATTCACAGGAATGTCAAATGGTTATTCTGTTATAAATTTTTATAATCAGGGCAAGATGTTGTTCTCACCCTGTATATCTCTGCACTCTTCTCTTAATAGCAGATCTTGAAATTTGGTAACTAGGCTTTTATGGAATACTTTGCATCTATCTTCATAAGTCTGCTAATTCATATTTTTTAAAATTTCTGTGACTGTCTCCCATGAGTCAAACAAATCTTTGTCCATTCCTGCTCTCCTCCTTTGTATTCATTCAACATCTTGTTAGTACTAATTGTTATAGGTTATTCGTATCTGAGCAATATTCTATGGTGAGATGCACAAGTGACTTGTAAGCAATCTAATTTTTAGACTGACTGCGTTTTCCCAGTATCATCCACTGAACCAAAGTCTGGCATCTGCCTTACCAAGAACTGAATCTACATGATCATTTCAATTCATATTCCAACAAACTGTCCCCCCCCCCCCCCCCCCCCATATCTGTGTAGATAACTTATTCTAATTCTGAATCATTGTTGTTGTAGTCAGAGAAAACTACTTTTTTTCATTTAGTGAAGTGGATAATTTTACTTTTCTGAACATTTAAAAGAAATATTCAATCTTCACAGCACTTTGAAATCTTACTGAGATCTGAATGAATATTACTGCGGAATTTTTAAGAGAGTACTTGATTACAAATAACTGCATCATCTGTGAAAATTCTGAGGTTGTTATTAGTAACGTCTTGTCTTGTGATTAACATATAATATGAATAACAAGGGTCCCAGCACACTTTCCTAGGACATGTCTTAAAATTACTTCTACTTCTGTCAATGACTCTTCATCCAAAATAATGTACTGTGGTTTACCTACCAATAAATCCTCACCGAAGTAACACATTTTGTTTGATATCCCCAAACTCATACTATTGTTAATAAACACTGGTGTGGTATTGAGTTAGATGCTTTTCAGAAATCAAGAAATACTATATTTACCTGACTGCCTTGACCCATAGCTTTCAGGATATCATGTGAGGAAAGCACAAGTTGGATTTTGGAATGACAAATTTTTTCAGAATCTATGCCGTCTGGCATGAAGGAAATCATTGTGTTCAAGATAACTCATTAAGTCTAAGCTCAGAATATGTTCTAGTATTCTACAACAGATGAATATAAATGAGATTGGATGACAGTTTTGTGGTTCACTTCTGTTATTCTTTTTGTAGAGAGGTAGATGCCATACAATCATTTTTTTATTTTATTTTATTATTATTATTTTTTATTATTATTTTTTTGTTTAATCACTCATTTTGCTGTGGTGAGAGAAGTAAACAATGGCAGTACATCCAAATAAATCTGAACATTGGATGAGTGCAGTATCTCTGCTTTTGATTTGCTTCCCTCAGTTTCAATTCCTGTGTCCTCCATGAGTGTCTAGCCACTAATTTTAGTGACACTGACAGCCTTTGTAAGTCTAGATATTGTTTAGGTTTTATGAAAAACCTTTCAATAATATTCTGGTATTGTCATTGAAGTCATTGACAGTCTCACATCTCACTCTCCTGACAGCCAGATGCATTTCATTTAGCAATAGGTGTACAAAAGTGTGTGTTTATAGCTGTACAAAAGTGATGTTTTCTATCTAGTGATGAGGCAAGAAATTTAGGCACACTGTTCTAGTTGAGAGGTTTGTGAAACAAGAAAAATCTGGTTAAAAACAAGAATTCTTAATTTTTATGGGATAACAAGTGCATGTTGTTGTGGTCTTCAGTCCAAAGACTGGTTTGATGCAGCTCTCCATGCTACTCTATCCTGTTCAAGCCTCTTCATCTCCAAGTAACTATTGCAACCTACATCCATCTGAATCTGTTTACTGTGTTCATCTCTTGATCACCCTCTATGATTTTTACCTCCCACACTTCCCTCCAGTACAAAATTGGTGATCCCTTGATGCCTCAGAATATGTCCTACCAACCAATCCCATCTTCTAGTCAGGTTATGCCATAAACTCCCCCCCCCCCCCCCCAATTCTATTCAGTAGCTCCTCATTAGTTACACGATCTACCCATCTAATCTCAGCGTTCTTCTGTAGCACCACATTTCAAAGCGTCTATTCTCTTCTTGTCTAAACTGTTTATCATCCATGTTTCACTTCAACACATGGCTACACTCCATACAAACACTTTCTGAAAACACTTCCTGACACTTAAATCTATACTCCATGTTAATATATATCTCTTCTTCAGAAACACTTTTCTTGCCATTGCCAGTCTACATTTCATATCCTCTCTACTTTGACCATCATCAGTTATTTTTCTGCCCAAATAGCAAAACTCATCTACTAATTTAAGTGTCCCATTTCCTAATCTAATTTCCTCAGCATCTTGTGATTTAATTTGACTTCATTCCATTATCCTTGTTTTGCTTTTGTTGATGTTCATCTTATATCCTCCTTTCAAGACACTGTCCATTCCAATCAACTGCTCTTCCAAGTCCTTTACTGTCTCTAACAGAATTACAATGTAACTGGCGTACATTGAAATTTTTATTTCTTCTCCATGGATTTTAATTGCTACTCCAATTTTTCTTTGGTTTCCATTTTTACTGCTTGCTCGATATACAGATTGAATAACATCGAGGATAGGCTACAACCCTGTCTCACTCCCTTCCCAACCACTGCTTGCCTTTCATGTTCCCCGACTTTTATATCTGCCATCTGGTTTCTGTATAAATTGTAAATAGCCTTTCGCTCCCTGTACGTTAGCCCTTGCCACGTTTTGAATTTGAAAGAGAGTGTCAGAGTCAACACTGTCAAAAGCCTTCTCTAAGCCTACAAAAGGTATAAATGTAGGTTTGCCTTTCCTTCAGCTACCTTCTATGAGAAGTCGTCTTATGATCAGTATTGCCTTGTGTGTTTCTACATTTCTATGGAATCCAAACTGATCTTCCATGAGGTTGGCTTCTACCAGTTTTTCCATTCTTCTGTAAAGAATTCTTGTTAGTATTTTAAACTGTGACTTATTAAACTGATAGTTCAGTAATTTTTACACCTATCAACTCCTGGCTTCCTTGGAATTGGAATTATTATACTCTTCATGAAGTCCAAGGGTATTTCATCTGTCTCATACGTCTAGCTCAGGAAAGACTTTTATCATGGCTGACTCTCCCAAGGCTATCAGTAGTTCTAATGGAATGTTGGCTACTCCTTGGGCCTGTTTCGACCTAGGTCTTTCAGTGCTCTGTCAAATTCTTTATGCTGCATCATAGCTCCCATCTCATCTTCATCTACGTCCTCTTCCATTTCCACCTTTCTCCTGTCCCGTCTTTGCTTATGACTGGTTTTTCATCTGAGCTCTTGATACTCATACAGGTGGTCTTCTTTTCTTCAAACATCTCTTTAATTTTCCTGTAGGCAGCATCTATCTTATGTCTCATGATATATGCTTCCACATCCTTATATTTGTCCTCTAGCCAAGTGCACACATGAAGAAATTTTTGTTGCTTTAGTAGGTATGTCATTAACTAGTAGCTGATTAGCTGGTCATGGACTATTTATTCTAAGGCTTTGGAAAGTGCCAGAAGAATACAAATAGCTTGGTAATCAGAGAGTGCTGTGGCAACATTCTTTTTTGGTAATGGCTTCACAAGTCTCTGTTACCAGGCCTCAGGGAAAACACTAGGGGTCAAGAAGTGATTGAAAGTATGAATTATTGTGGGCAGTACAGAGTCAATAATAAGCTCCATTATCTGTACTTTGATGCCATCATCTGTAGTAGATGCTGATCTCTAAAATCGTGTAGAGGACTAGATGGAAGCTTTCTAGGGTACCCCATGTTCTTCCAGGTACAATCATGCTTTATTTCATAAAAATACTTTGTCCCCAAATATAATATCCACTTCATACAACAATAGTGGAAATTCAGGATTGAAACAATTAACAAAACTGAGAAAAGGAAACAACTCATCTGTACGCAGATACACTTAACAGCACAGAGACAGAATAATCTACAGTTATTTTCTAGTGTAGGCTCTCTTTTTCTCTTTCTTTAAGAATAATGTGGAAAATTTGTGATGGAGACTGTAAATTAAGGGTAACCTACATATTTAAAGTTTATGTATTATGTCATATTAATGAGTGCTTCCATCACTCTTGGCAGAAAAATTTTGTTTTCATTTCAACACTGACACTTACCTTTAAAATACACTGTAACTTGATGAATCACCTCTGCTTTAAATAAGTTATTTAAATTCATCATTGAAATAGTAAAATACTGATTCTGTTTGCATTGCTTCACTTAAAAACTTACTGAAATCCACATTGTCTTCAGTTTGTTCTACATTCTTGGAAACTAACATTGTCCAGTTATGATTCAAGCAGAAACCACTTTAGTATCTTGTTTAAAAAATAAGCAGTTAATTTAAACTTTTTAGGTAAACATTTTTTTACTCACAGACCATGAGGTTTAAAACCAAAAAATTGCATGAAACATGAGAAAAGTTTAAATCTGTAAAGGCTAAAGATCTTATGAAATGTTCCCTTCAGAATGACTGACAGATGCTTACATTAAGATCAAAAACCCATTGACTTATCAATTGCAACTAGTTTGGCATTTCTGACTGTGTCAATATAATGATAATTTAGGCTAAGATCAGTAAGGAAAAATAAGGTACATGTACGAGTAAAACAAACCTTGAATCACGTGATTGTCTAACTCATTATCATTCCATGACAATCCTCACTTAGTGTGCATACTACAACATTTATTAACATGTTTTCATGCGTTTCAATTAAACATTTCACAGTTACTTCTATGACAGCAGAAGGTATGCCATCATTTCACACGTCACAAGCAACAAGTAACAGAAAAGACAAGGGAAGAATGATACAACTACACAGGAAGCAAGGGAATATGCCATCACTTATTCTTTGTTCTAAAGTATTTTAAAATGAACTGTAATTTACTGCTCTCTGCTCAGTCAATTACTTTGTGCCAAGAGCTTATCAGAGACTCCAAAGCACAGACATATAACACAGAAGATCCCAGTTTACATAACTGTAGTTGTAAAAAAATTATTTTCACATTATTAACAAGGGAACTAAAAGTATTGGAATTGATGAATCATTATGCTTCTTATTAAAGCAAAAAGTAATTACCTTTTATAGTGAGTACTTACATCAAAATAATCTCGGACTTCATCATTTTCTTGCAGTAGTTCTTGTGCAGCTGGTTCATCACGGCAGTAGGCAACATGCTTGTCAAAGTCACGTTCCTACAATAAAATTACAGAATGAACAGCTTTTATTTATTTTTTTGTATGTTACTATTTGTGGAAGAAGGGCTAAGTAAGAATTTAAACTATTATGTAAATAATATAAAGCTCTGTTTTCCACTCGACTGATGTCACTGAAATGTCATACTATTCTGATGAACATACTCAGTTGAAAACCTGAGAGCTTCATATTAGTTCAACTTTCTGAGAAAGACAATATGATTAATTTTTTATCTTAAGCATGTTGCATTGCACCACTTCTGAATATTTAGTAACTCCTATGGTTCATGATGGGCTAAGTTTTTCTAAATAATTAAATGCACTAAGAGAACATAAATTATATTGAATAATATGGTGTCTAACTTTGGGCAAGAGGACAATATTTCAATTTTAGGTAATGGAAGTGCTTATCCTCTACTTTAATTTCTACACCACGCCCCTTAGATCAAAATTTCATGGTATTCACAAAAGTAGAAAGACTTCCCTAAAATGCTGAAAACTAACCAGTATTCTGTGATTGCCATTACATGGTTTTCTCTGTGACATAGGCAAGCATCAGACAGACTTCAGTTACTATTTTAAAGTTTATTTGTGTTAATATTTGCTGTAAAAATAAATTGTTAGTGCATTTTCACTAATCTCAGTCTTTCTTCCTGTGTTATTTACTCAAGTGGCCTGTTATTCGTGAGTGTGCTTACGTTGTTTGTCTACATTTTGTGGCATGCACTGCAGATTTAGCAGTTATAAAGCTAAGTACTGACAAACTTATTTGTGCACTGTTATACAGCTATTAAATTTAATAGTTTTCAGCAGTGTTTCATGCTATTTGTGGCAAAATAATGATTTAATAAACTTCTGGAAATGTTTGCTTGCTGTGTTTTTTATAGTTTTCTGTGTGTTGAAGTCATTTAGCAAATTTTGTGCTTTAGTTTTCAGCTGATGTTTCTTATTGTTTCTAGTGAAATAATTCAGTAAAAGTTTCATTCACTGTTTGAACTTCGTTGAGTGTTCCAGTGGCTGTTTGAATTTTTGGATTTAGATAATAGTTTTGTGAAGTTTTGTTGGTATTGGTATTAGCTATGGTGTGGTAGTATTAATACAAGTAGTTGCTTTCTTAGTAGATAGAGAATTTTGAGACCACTATTGTCAGTTCTATAAACAGTTCTACTGGTGTAACTGAACTTCGGTAACGTAGATGTATAGTTTTTTTCAGTAACTGTAAAATTTTACCACGAGTGAGAAGTGTGGGCTCTGTCATAGGTTTGTGAGTAGTGGGTTATGGTGTGGGATTTGTTCAAAGTATTTTCATTGGTGGGGGGTGGGGGGAGTGCAGTGGTGAAGCTAGTGGGTGTTCTAGGAAGACCCTCTCCTGGGAATGCGGAATCTTTAGGAGAAATAAGTTGATAGTGGAGCAGGAGTGTAAGATCTGTGCCCTTCAGGTGCAGTTACAATGCACAAAAGAGGACCTAGATAGGGTGAGGGGGGTGAAAGGTGGTGGGGAAAGGGAACTGGCAGTTGGCAAGAAGACAGCTACAAAGAGGAGATATTCAGACAGTTATGCTTTGTGTATATGCTATAGATTTGACCAACTGTCAGGGTTGAGTGGAGAGGAGCCTCGCGCAGCTGTAGATGTAGGCAACACAGAGCAGTCCTCAGTAGTTAGGAGGCCTAGGTCAGCTGCAAAGTCTAACAGAAAAAGGTTCTGCTGCTAGGTAGTTTGCACGGTAGAGGAGTGGGCCAGCAGTTGCAGGAAGTGTTGGGGAGTGAGTACCAAGTCACCAGCATTGTGAAGCCTAGTGCAGGGTTGGCTCAAGTGACTGACATTGTAGGGGAGTTATGTCGGAATTTTACGGAAGAGGATCAGGTAGAGATAGTGGGTGAAGCAGGGAACAGTCTTGATAGGGACAGGGAATATGATGTAGGTGGTGACCTGGTGAGGGTACCTATTCAAACTGGTGGCACTAATGTACATTTCGTGCAACTGTTTCAGCATCACGATCAGCCTCATCAGGAAGGGGAGACTGACAAAGCTTATAGGTGGTAGTGTATTGGTTGGTGGTGGTGGTGGGATCATTCATGAAAAAATTCCTAGTAGTTGGTGTTAGAGCTGCACCTTTTTTAGACTGAATTCAGCTGATAGGTATACCTGCTTAAAGGAAGTCCCTCTAACTAAGGGCTCACCTTCTGAGGATGTAATGTTTCCAAGTAGAGAAGGAATTAGCATATTTCATCAAAATTTAAGAGGTATTAGAAATAAAGTTAGTGAAATGCTAATAGATGTTGACTCAGAAATTATTGGTATATCAGAGCACCAGTTAATACGAGGTGCATTCAAGTTCTAAGGCCTCCGATTTTTTCTCTCCGGACTGGAAAGAGATAGAAACATGCGCATTGTTTTAAAATGAGGCTGCATTCATTGTCAATACGTCCCAGAGATGGCAGCACCGTAAGGCAGATGGAATTTTACCGCCAGCGGAGAGAATGAGAACTGTTTTAAATACTTAAAATGGCGACGTTTTCCTTACTTGAACAGCGTGCAATCATTCGTTTTCTGAATGTGCCTGGTGTGAAACCAATTGAAATTCATCGACAGTTGAAGGAGACATGTGGTGATGGAGTTATGGATGTGTCGAAAGTGCATTCGTGGGGGGGACAGTTTAATGAAGGCAGAACATCGTGTGACAACAAACCGAAACAACCTCGGGCTCGCACAAGCCGGTCTGACGACATGATCAAGAAAGTGGAGAGAATTGTTTTGGGGGATCTCCGAATGACTGTTGAACAGATCGCCTCCAGAGTTACCATTTCTGTGGGTTCTGTGCACACAATCCTGCATGACGACCTGAAAATGCGAAAAGTGTCATCCAGGTGGGTGCCACAAATGCTGACGGACGACCACATGGCTGCCAGTGTGGCATGTTGCCAAGCAATGTTGACGCGCAACAACAGCATGAATGGGACTTTCTTTTCGTCGGTTGTGACAATGGATGAGACGTGAATGCCATTTTTCAATCCAGAAACAAAGCGCCAGTCAGCTCAATGGAAGCACACTGATTCACCGCCACCAAAAAAATTTCGGGTAACCGCCATTGCTGAAAAAATGATGGTGTCCATGTTCTGGGACAGCGAGGGCATAATCCTTACCCTTTGCGTTCCAAAGGGCACTACGGTAACAGGTGCATCCTACGAAAATGTTTTGAAGAACAAATTCCTTCTTGCACTGCAACAAAAACGTCCAGGAAGGGCTGCGCGTGTGCTGTTTCACCAAGACAATGCACCCGCACATCGAGCTAACGTTACACAACAGTTTCTTCGTGATAACAACTTTGAAGTGATTCCTCATGCTCCCTACTCACCTGACCTGGCTCCTAGTGACTTTTGCCTTTTTCCAACAATGAAAGACACTCTCCATGGCCGCACATTCACCAGCCGTGCTGCTATTGCCTCAGCAATTTACCAATGGTCAAAACAGACTCCTAAAGAAGCCTTCGCCACTGCCATGGAATCATGGCGTCAGCGTTGTGAAAAATGTGTACGTCTGCAGGGCGATTACGTCGTGAAGTAACGCCAGTTTCATCGATTTCGGGTGAGTAGTTAATTAGAAAAAAAATCAGAGGCCTTAGAACTTGAATGCACCTCGTAATTTGGCAATTCAGAGGCTTCCTTTACCAAAATACAGATTATCTGGCTGTTTTCCGAGGAGTTCCTCATGGGGTGGACGAGTGGCTATGTACATAAAAAACAGTATTCCATTTGAGTTTATAGACATATCACGACACTGCACTGAACAATTTGCATGTTGTGCAGGGGCAGTTGAATTTCGTGAAACTAAACTTCTAATTGTTGTTGTTTATAGGTCCCCTAACTCTGACTTCAGAACATTTCTGCTCAAACTAGTGAGGGTTATTGATTCACTTTGTAGGAAGTATCAGAAATTAGTCATATGTGGTGACTTCAATATTAATTTTCTATATGGTGCAAGAAAAAGGATGTTGATAGATCTCTTAAATTCTTACGATCTGAAGCACACTGTGTTTTTTCCAACTAGGGTGCAGTGGAACAGTAGCACAGCCACAGACAATATTTATATTCATTCTTGGGCATTCTATTAGTAGAAGGGTGAATGGCCTTTCAGACCATGATGCACAAATTTTAACACTACAAGGCTTTAGTACTCAAGCAAATGTCACATTTAATTACAAACTATGTAGGAAAGTTAATCCAACAGCAATAGAGAGTTTTTTAAACCTTGTCAGGAAACAAGAGTGGTAGGATGTTTATAGTGCCGATAATATAGATGATGAATATAATGCTTTCCTTAACACATTTATCATGTTCTTTGAGAGATGCTTTCCATTAGAACATTCTCAACAGGGTACCAGTAGTAATAGGCAGCCCGGGTGGCTGACTAGTGGGATAACAATATCTTGTAGAACAAAGCGGGAAATATATCAAAATGTTAGAAGTAGTCACAATCAAACTATAGTAGCTCATTACAAACAGTATTGTAAGGTTCTTAAAAATGTTATTAGGAAGGCAAATAGTATGAGGTATGCAAATAGAATAGCTAATTCACAGGATAAAATTAAAACCATATGGTCAGTTGTGAAGAAGTGTCCGGTCAGCAGCACAAGGTCAGCAATATAAAGTAAGTTCAGAGTAAAAATATTTCTGTTACTGATAAATCAGATATACGTATAGTATTAAACAATCATTTTCTGACTATTACTGGTGAATTAAATAAAAATTTAGTTTCTACAGGGAAACATATAACTTTCTTAGCAAAAGCCTTTCAAAGACTGATGTCTGAAATACTCCTCTGTGATACAGACAAGAGGGAGATTGAGTCAATAATTAAATCACTGATGACTAAGGACTCTCATTGTTATGATGGAGTGCCTAGCAAAATATTAAAGTACTTTGCTGCACTTGTTAGCCCTGTAATTAGGCATATTTGTAATTTTTCCTTGAGGAATTATCAGTTTCCTGAATGATTAAAGTACTCAGTAGTAAAGCCACTTTATAAAAGAGGAGAAAGGGATAATGTAGACAATTTTAGATCTATTTCTATGTCATCAGTGTTTGTAAAATTTATCAAAAAGTCTATGAATGTAGGGATAAGTGATCATTTTTATATGACACGATTTGCTATCAAATGTCCAGTTCAGCTTCAGAATTCGTTTAAAAACTGAAAATGCTATATTCTCTTCTCTCTGTGAGGTACTGGATGGGTTACACAAAAGGTTTCAAACACTTGGCATATTTTCTTTATTTAACTTAAGCATTTGATTGTGTTGATCACAAAATATTGCTCCAGAAGTTGGACCATTACGGAATATGGGGAATAGCTCACGATTGGTTCACCTCGTGCTTTAGCAACAGACAGCAAAAGGTCATTATTAAAAATGTTGAGAAGGCTGTGATGTGGGGTCTGAGTGGGGTACGTTCAAATGGGTTGTGCCCTGTAGATCAGTGCTGGGGCCACTCCTGTTCCTTATTTATATAAATGATATGCCCTCTAGTATTACAGGTAACTCAAAAATATATTTGCTTACTGAGGGCACTAGCTTGGTAGTAAAGTATGTTGTGTGCTACAATGGCTTAGTTTCAAATAGTGCAGTTCATGACCTAAGTTCATGGCTTGTAGAAAATAAACTATCGCTAAATCACAGTAAGACTCAATTTTTACAGTTTCTAACACACAAGTCAACAAAACCTGACGTTTTACTTTCACAGAATGGGCCTATGATTAGTGAAACTGAACAATTCCAATTTCTAGTGTTCAGAAGGATAGTAAGGTGTCGTGGAAAGCCCACATTCAGGATCTTGTTCAAAGACTTAATGCTACCATTTTTACTATTCGAACGGTATCTGAAATGAGTGATCGTTTGACACGAAAATTAGTCTACTTTGCTTATTTTCATTACTTATGTCATATGGTACTATATTTAGGGGTAACTCTTCCCATTCTAAAAGGATATTTTTGGCTCACAAGCAGGCGATTCGGGCAATAAGTGATGTAAGTTCACGAACCTATTGTCGACCCTTGTTCAGGAGTCTGGATATTTTGACATTGGCCTCTCAATGTATAACCTTCGTATATATTCCTTACTGTCATTTCTTGTTAACAATATTAACTTATTCCCAACAATAAGCAGCTTTCACTCAGTTGATGCTCGGCAGAAATAAAACTTACATGTGGATCGGACTTCCAAAAATCTTGTGCAGAAAGGTGTGCAGTCTACCGCTGCATCCATTTTCAATAAGCTACCATGTGAATTCAAAAATCTGAGCAGTAATCCACACACTTTCAAATTGAAACTGAAGAGTTTCCTCATGGGTCACTCCTTCTATTCTGTCGAGGAGTTCCTTGAAAAATCAAACTGATTCTTGTTGTATTGTAGATTGCGTTTACTTAAACTTATGGACTGAAGTTTTTTGGGTTCATAAACATTTATTTTTATCTGTTATTACTTTACGTTGTAATTTCATGTACTGACACATTCCATGACCATGGAAATTTGCTCCTCAATTTGGTCCTAAGGAACTTGATGTATACATAAAAATAAAACCATTCTACCAGTATTCCTTACATGTAAAAAGAGCAATTTCCTATGACCCAATATTTTATGGGATTACTAGCTTAATTCTTGTCAAAGGGAGACTATGGTATCAGTCTATGAGAATTCCAACATATGTAATATTGTCAAGATGATTAACAAGTGCATGTAGATAATATTGTACTTTTGTGTTTGTGATGTCAGTGATGCATGGAGTGGATCAAATCTGGTAAAAATACATAAGATACAGCTAATTACACAAATTTATTCTCACAATTTGATAACTTTTATATAGACCTATGGCACTGGTTCTGACAAAAGTACTACTGTACACACAGAATGATATCTGCTATAAATAGCTCCTCTTATTTTTTACGAAAAATACCTTGAGAAGAAAACTGTATGCAGTCAAAAATCCTTATTTCATCAAGGACTTTCCATTTTTTAAAATGAATATATCATATATGTTAAGAGAAGCAACTCTTAAAACTTAATATGAATTCTGTAATTACAACAAACAATTATTATCCTGTTACATACTACCTGTGCATACATTAGCTAAATGTAAGCTAGTAAATTTGCAAGACAGTCACTACTTTGAAAAGTGCTGCTGCTTCCTCAGTTATATTAAATAGCAGCTGTTTATTTCCTACTGGTAGCTTAATATTCATCATAGTATGTAGACCCTGTCAAAGTGAGAACCTACAGAGATGTGGAATGAATTAGGTTGTTACCATAAATCCTTATTCTCCTCAATTTGACTCTGCACTCTGTACTTCTTCTCCGGGCAGGGACTACTCAGGAGGACGTCGTTATCAGGAGAAAGAAAACTGGCGTTCTACGGATCAGAGCGTGGAATGTCAGATCCCTTAATCGGGCAGGTAGGTTAGAAAATTTAAAAAGGGTAATGGATAGGTTAAAGTTAGATATAGTGGGAATTAGTGAAGTTCACTGGCAGGAGGAACAACACTTTTGGTCAAGTGAATACAGGGTTATAAATACAAAATCAAATAGGGGTAATGCAGGAGTCGGTTTAATAATGAATAAAAAAATAGGAGTGCGGGTAAGCTACTACAAACAGCACAGTGAACGCATTATTGTGGCCAAGATAGACACAAAGCCCACGCCTACTACAGTAGTACAAGTTTATATGCCAACCAGCTCTGCAGATGACGAAGAAATTGAAGAAATGTATGATGAAATAAAAGAAATATTCAGATAGTGAAGGGAGACGAAAATTTAATAGTCATGGGTGACTGGAATTCGGTAGTAGGAAAAGGGAGAGAAGGAAACGTAGTAGGTGAATATGGATTGGGGCTAAGAAACGAAAGAGGAAGCGCCTGGTAGAATTTTGCACAGAGCACAACTTAATCATAGCTAACACTTGGTTCAAGAATCATAAAAGAAGGTTGTATACATGGAAGAACCCTGGAGATACTGACAGGTTTCAGTTAGATTATATAATGGTAAGACAGAGATTTAGGAACCAGGTTTTAAATTGTAAGACATTTCCAGGGGCAGATGTGGACTCTGACCACAATCTATTGGTTATGACCTGTAGATTAAAACTGAAAAAACTGCGAAAGTTGGGAATTTAAGGAGATGGGACCTGGATAAACTGACTAAACCAGAGGTTGTACAGAGTTGCAGGGAGAGCATAAGGGAACAATTGACAGGAATGGGGGAAAGAAATACAGTAGAAGAAGAATGGGTAGCTTTGAGGGGTGAAGTAGTGAAGGCAGCAGAGGATCAAGTAGGTAAAAAGGCGAGGGCTAGTAGAAATCCTTGGGTAACAGAAGAAATATTGAATTTAATCGATGAAAGGAGAAAATATAAAAATGCAGTAAATGAAGCAGGCAAAAAGGAATACAAACATCTCAAAAATGAGATCGACAGGAAGTGCAAAATGGCTAAGCAGGGATGGCTAGAGGACAAATGTAAGGATGTAGAGGCTTATATCACTGGGGGTAAGATAGATACTGCCTACAGGAAAATTAAAGAGACCTTTGGAGAAAAGAGAACCACTTGTATGAACATCAAGAGCTCAGATGGAAACCCAGTTGTAACCAAATAAGGGAAAGCAGAAAGGTGGAAGGAGTATATAGAGGGTCTATACAAGGGCGATGTACTTGAGGACAACATTATGGAAATGGAAGAGGATGTAGATGAAGATGAAATGGGAGATACGATACTGCGTGAAGAGTTTGACAGAGCACTGAAAGACCTGAGTTGAAACAAGGCCCCGCGAGTAGACAACATTCCATTAGAACTACTGACAGCCTTGAGAGAGCCAGTCCTGACAAAACTCTACCATCTGGTGAGCAAGATGTATGAGACAGGCGAAATACCCTCAGATTTCAAGAAGAATATAATAATTCCAATCCCCCCCCCCCCCCCCCAAAAAAAAAAAAATAAATAAATAAAAATAAAAAAAACTTTAATAAGTCACGGATGCAAAATGCTAACACGAATTCTTTACAGACGAATGGAAAAACTGGTAGAAGCCGACCTCAGGGAAGATCAGTTTGGATTCCGTAGAAATATTGGAACACGTGGGGCAATATTGACCCTATGACTTATCTTAGAAGCTAGATTAAGGGAAGATAAACCTACATTTCTAGCATTTGTAGACTTAGAGAAAGCTTTTGACAATGTTGACTGGAATACTCTCTTTCAAATTCTGAAGGTGGCAGGGGTAAAGTACAGGGAGTAAAAGGCTATTTACAATTTGTACAGAAACCAGATGGCAGTTATAAGAGTCGATGGGCATGAAAGGGAAGCAGTGGTTGGGAAGGGAGTGAGACAGGGTTGTAGCCTATCCCCAATGTTATTCGATCTGTATATTGAGCAAGCAGTGAAGGAAACAAAAGAAAAATTCGGAGCAGGTATTAAAATCCATGGAGACGAAATAAAAACTTTGAGGTTCGCCGATTACATTGTAATTCTGTCAGAGACAGCAAAGGACTTGGAAGAGCAGTTGAACGAATGGACAGTGTCATGAAAGGAGGGTATAAGATGAACAGCAACAAAAGCAAAACGAGGATAATGGAATGTAGTCGAATTAAGTCGGATGATGCTGAGGGAATTAGATTAGGAAATGAGACACTTAAAGTAGTAAAGGAGTTTTGCTATTTGGGGAGCAAAATAACTGATGATAGTTGAAGTAGAGAGGATATAAAATGTAGACTGGCTATGGCAAGGAAAGCGTTTCTGAAGAAGAGAAATTTGTTAATATCGAGTATAGATTTAAGTGTCAGGAAGTCGTTTCTGAAAGTATTTGTATGGAGCGTAGCCATGTATGGAAGTGAAACATGGACGATAACTAGTTTGGACAAGGAGAGAATAAAAGCTTTCGAAATGTGGTGCTACAGAAGAATGCTGAAGATTAGAGGGATAGATCATACAACTAATGAGGAGGTATTGAATAGGATTGGGGGGAGGAGAAGTTTGTGGCACAACTTAACTAGAAGAAGTGAACGGTTGGTAGGACATGTTCTGAGGCATCAAGGGATCACCAATTTAGTATTGGAGTGCAGCGTGGAGGGTAAACATCATAGAGGGAGACCAAGAGATGAATACACTAAACAGATTCAAAAGGATGGAGGTTGCAGTAGGTACTGGGAGATGAAGAAGCTTGCACAGAATAGAGTAGTACGGAGAGCTGCATCGAACCAGTCTCAGGACTGAAGACCACAACGAACAACAACTTCCTCATTAATTACTTTGACAAGCCAGAATGTGCTTAAATTGCATAAATATGCATTCCTCAGCTGTAGGAAAATAATGTGCCTGAGGCACATTTGAGGAACCATTTATCTAATGCATGCTGCCACATTTACCCGAGTACAAGATGACATGAAATATAAGACAATGCCCCCCCCACCCCCCTCACTTTAGTTCTTAAAATTTTTTTAACAGAATCTGACTAATCAAAATTACAAATGGTTCTTTCGATACAGTATAATGTACCTGCTTAAAAAAGTTAACATTTTACCTATTGTAAACTTATGCCGTTTACTCATTTTTCTACATTCTGATAATACCAGAAGAAATAAAAAACAAAAAGAAATGGTTTACATTAATTTCTATCTTCATTTCCTTTTTTGCTTACTATCCATCCCAGTTGTATCTGTGACACCAATCTGTGGTATCACTGTTTTTAATTACCATCACCACCACCAACGCCACTGGTATTAGTAACTGGAATGATAGTTTCATTTATTCCAAGAGATGGGAGGGAAGTGACAATGTGTTTCTATAAACCAGCAATGCAAAGAATAATTTTGAATGTCACAAATATTTGCCCGTTCCTTCTGTATGTACCACAATTTTCAAAGTGGAGGTTAGGGTAGAACCTAATAGCACAGCTTGGAATGCTGTGAGTGAAATGGACATCAATAAAATTTTGAATCTTGGTTATCATAAATATTTGGCTGTTTCTTCTGAATGTGTTGTGATTCCCAAGGTCATGGATACAGAGGGACCTGAGAACAGCTGTTTTTCCTGAATACATAGAGGATTTCACATATATATTGATGCAAGAATGTGACAAATTCCTTTACCTCTTGTTCCAAACATGCCATCTGCCTGCTGCTCTCTCTCATTGTGTGCATAGAAACAACAGCTGACACCGCCCCTCTCATTCTCACCATACCTCATCTAGTGAGCATTGACAACACTGCTGTGCAAAACATGTAGATATGCCACTGCTGCCCATCTAGACTTTTACTGTCTCCAGCAGAAATAAATACTGTTGTTGTGTACTTGCCCATTTTTAAAATCACTTCAGTTTTGACTGCAAATGGATTCAAGCAAACTGCATTTTAAACATGGTAGATCTTTACAAAAAGCCAATGTACATGGTATCCATTCACTTCCATGGTTGGCAGCACAACAACATTTCCTGTTGTCATTGTTCCCCCTTTAACCCCTATGAATCCTGCAAAATAAATCTGCATGAGACCTCAGTTGTCAAAGTTTCACCAGTAAATGTGAGACACTGTCTATATTAATCTACTACAGAATGTAAAAATGTTGGCTTCAGCAGCAATACAACCCTGTATTTCTCAAGTGATGAATTTTGAAAAAAATCTTGTCGTATAACTGGGCAAATACAGTATACAAGCACATGCTGGATAGATTGAATACCTGGTGGAGTAGTGAAGAGCCACTGAATCAGACTGGGGACAAGAGAGCATTATGGCACAATTTGGCTGAAAAAAAAGTAGGCTGATAGGACACATCCTGAAGCATCTATGAGCCGTTAATTTGGTAATGAAGTGAAGTGAGGAGGATAGAAAATGTAGAGGGACAGCAACACTTGAATACAATAATCTGATTCAAATGAATATAGGTTGCATAATTATGCAAATATGAAAAGACTTACACAAGATAAGTTTAGCATGGAGAGGCTCAGCAAACCAGTGTAACATATTACAATGGTCTTTCTGACTTTAGGAAAAATTTTGTACTATGGAAGAACAATGTACAAAAGTAAATGAAGCTGGAGGTTTAAAATACTACATGAAAACTTGATGCCCTATATGGCAGTTCAACAGAGTATTGCATGGAAAAACTATGTGATACAATGAGGTGCCATAATACTACAAATCTACTACGCTGTACAGCATTGTACTGTATCCATTGAGAATTGTACAAATATGATAAAACATTATTGAAGATGTAGTTATGAACAGCACAAACTGACCAGGTAAGTATTAAAGCAGTTGGTTAAGGCAAAAAGATAGCATAATGAAGACAACTGGAGTGTCTCACACTCAGCTATGATAGACTACTCATGGCAGTTCCCAGCAATAATAGAATTATAAAGTGCAGGAGTACATGATAATACATTTACAGATGCAATTACATTTAATAGTTAGATGTAAAACCAGTATTAAATGGTTTATATGACAATGGCAATAAAATATTTAAAATTAAATGTACTGATTAGTTAAGTTTATATGGTAAAAAAGCATGAATTTATAATAAATAATAAGTGATGATTCAGTCAAAATGCTTGTAAGGCTTGACATATTTATGAAGTTAAAAATGTAGATGAGGTATTTAGCCCCCCCCCCCCCTTTTTTAATAGCCAGAGCTCAAAGCTGGTTAATACTGTGTCCTGTTACATGCTTCTATGAGTGATCCATCAGGTCTGCTAAAGATGAGTGGTTGCCTTTCTTTTATTTTGCATATTATTTTATAGAGTGCCTCTAACATCTACCATTATAATACAGTCATGGAATATGACATTACATTGTGTGTGTATTAATCAAAAATATATAGAAACAATAATATTACAGTGGGAACATGATGAAGACTGGAAACAAATTACAGCACCAGCTACAATTTTATTTCTGTTGTGGTGTTAAAAATTAAAATTACAGCCAGGTGCTATAATTTGTTTCCAATTAATTGCCTGTTTAAGATACTGTGAATCCTCATAGTTAACATACTGGAGGAAAAAAGTCATTTGTTGAAAATTTATTGGCTCTGGTAATAGCCTTGATATTTTCATACAAAAGCAATCTATCATAGATTTTATTAATTTTAGTGTGCTACAGTTAAACTGATTTCAGAAACTTCTATTCTCTGCAAAACATTCTAAGAGAGAAATCTTCAAATTGTATCTGAAAGATTAGATTAGATTAGATTAGATTAATACTAGTTCCATCGATCATGAATACGATATTTCGTAATGATGTGGAACGAGTCAAATTTTCCAATACATGACATAATTAAGTTAATTTAACAGCATAATTAAGTTAATATAACAACTTTTTTATTTTATTTTATTTTTTTAATAATTTTTGTTTGGTTTTTTTTTCTTTTTTTCTTAATTTGTATCTAAAAATTCCTCTATGGAGTAGGAGTTGTCATTCAGAAATTCTTTTAATTTCTTCTTAAATACTTGTTGGTTATCTGTCAGACTTTTGATACTATTTGGTAAATGACCAAAGACTTTAGTGGCTGTATAATTCACCCCTTCCTGTGCCAAAGTTAGATTTAATCTTGAATAGTGAAGATCATCATTTCTCCTAGTATTGTAGTTATGCACACTGCTATTACTTTTGAATTGGGTTTTATTGTTAATAACAAATTTCATAAGAGAGTATATATACTGAGAAGCTACTGTGAATATCCCTAAATCCTTAAATAAATGTCTGCAGGATGATCTTGGGTGGACTCCAGCTATTATTCTGATTACACGCTTTTGTGCAACAAATACTTTATTCCTCAGTGATGAATTACCCCAAAATATGATGCCATATGCAAGTAATGAGTGAAAATAGGTGTAGTAAGGTAATTTACTGTGGTGTCATCGCCAGACACCACACTTGCTAGGTGGTAGCTTTAAATCGGCCGCGGTCCATTAGTACATGTAGGACCCGCGTGTCGCCACCGTCAGTACTTGCAGACCTAGCGCCACCACATGGCAGGTCTAGAAAGACGGACTAGCACTCGCCCCAGTTGTACGACGACTTTGCTAGCGACTACACTGACGAAGCCTTTCTCTCATTTGCCGAGAGACAGAATAGCCTTCAGCTAAGTCCATGACTACGACCTAGCAAGGCGCCATTAACCATATCTGAAGAGTCTAATTTGTATAGTCAAGAGCGATGTACCACAAGGATGCATTAAAGTTGAGTATTAACTTAGATACGTACTTTTCTTATTAGCATTCATTACTTATCCTGTTCCAGACTTCACGCCCGTCTGCATTAGTTAGCGTGCATTTCAGCCTCCTCTATCTACAAGGTGTTGGCACATTTGCCAACACATCACATGGCGACGAGTTAAAAAAAGGGTCTTGTTCTTTCAACTTGCTTACATTTACTTGTGTCATGACTTCGCCAGAAGTACTGTCTGACTTTTATCGCTTGCAGAATCAGCAGACGCAGGCGTTATTGGATGCCCTTGGACAGCTCGTCCAGGGTCAATGTGCCATGCAAACTGATGCGGCAGCCGCCGCTTCACCGCTACTGCAGCCACAACATGCAGTTGCACCGCCGTTTCGCAACTTTGACGCGGCGCAGGAAACATGGACCGAGTGGTCACGCCAATTTGGATTCCATCTCGCCGCCTACAGAATTCAAGGTAATGAGCAGCAGCCGTTTTTGCTTTCATGTGTAGGTGTGTCCACCTACCGTGTGATAGTGAAATTGTTTCCCCGACGCGACGTAGCAACACTGTCATATGACGAAATTGTGTCGGCTTTAGATGCCTATTTCAAAGAAACAGTTAATGTAGTTGTAAAAAGGTATACGTTCTTTCGTACAAAACGTACGGCCGGTCAAACTAATCGGGAGTGGGTTGCAACTTTGCAAGGCCTTACTAGGGATTGTGCGTTTGAATGTGACTGTGGCCTTCCTTATTCAGATACTATGGTGCGTGATGCAATTGCACAGAACGTTTCTGATGTTCGCATAAGGGAACAGATTTTGAAACTCGTCAATCCCTCCCTTCAACAAGTGATAGACATATTGGATAGGCAAGACACACTTGACTTTGCTCAGGAATCATTTGCCACTTCGCCAGCTGTGTGTCGCATTAACCGGCCCACCGGGCGCGCTGCAAGGAACTGTAAACAGCCTTCGCGCACGTCCGCAACGCCACGTGTCCCACGAAAGCGAGCAAATGCAGTGCTGAAATCATGCCCGCGGTGTGCAACTAGACATTCGCGTGAGAATTGCCCGTCATGCCAAGCTATTTGCTTTTTCTGTAATAATAAAGGACATGTTCAAAGTGTTTGCCAGAAAAAGCTTAGATCGGACACTACCAACTATTCCAGGCCCTTTGCTTCGCGCCGGAATCGAACCAAGGACACTCAGGCTCGGGAACCTTCGCCCATGGACATTCATGTAGTTAATGCCACTTCGCCCAGTGTTCCTCTCTCTAACAGTGACTGTGTTCGTCCCACAAAAAGTGTGCGTCGACGTCGACGGCAATCCCGTCATGTCGCAAGTGATTCTGTACCAGTGTCTGTTCAAGTTGCACAAAACAATCGCTCTTGTCGTCAGCAGGACAATAAACTTTTTGTAGATTTGGACTTTGCCGGACAAGTGATACCATTCCAGCTCGATACCGGAGCTGCAGTTTCATTGCTCAATCACGCCACGTACAAACAACTGGGCGCCCCGCCGTTGCGTGCAGCAAATGTTCAGCTCACTAGTTATTCAGGACAGCTTATCCCAGTGTTAGGACAGTGCAGCCTTCTTGCAACATACAAGGGACAAACAAAACTTGTGTCTTTTTACGTTCTTCGTTCTTCTTCTGCAGCGAACTTGTTTGGTTTAGATTTATTTCAGTTGTTTACCTTGTCTATCATAAATCAGGTCCTATCAGTGAACCAGACTGTGCCTTCAGCCAGTGTTTCTCGTCTATGTGAGGAATTTGCAGACATTTTTGCACCGGGCCTTGGTTGCGCTAAGAACTATGAAGCACATTTGGAACTCAAAGTCAACGTGCAACCGAAATTTTTCAGAGCGCGCAATGTTCCCCACGCATTGCGTGATGAGATCGCAAGAACATTACACGATTTAGAATCACAAGGTGTCATTGAACGTGTGCAGGCTTCTCTCTGGGCCTCACCCTTAGTAATTTTGCACAAACCTTCCGGAAAATTGAGACTTTGCGTGGACTTCAAGGCAACAGTGAATCCACAACTAGTGACTGCTACATTTCCTTTGCCCCGCCCGGAAGATCTATTTGACAAACTGTGCCCGGGAAAATATTTTTCAAAGTTGGACCTAGCAGATGCGTACTTGCAAATACCGGTGGACGAAGAATCCCAGCGCGTATTAGTGGTTAACACGCATCTTGGATTGTACAGATTCAAAAGACTGCCATTCGGGTGTGCATCCGCCCCTGCGTTGTTTCAGCAATATTTACAAACTATTTGTGCGTCGGTCCCTACTGCAGCAAACTATCTGGACGATATAGTGATCTCCGGAAAGACAGAAGCAGAACATTTACAAAATCTCCGAACATTATTTCAGGTCTTGCGACACAATGGTCTTCGCTTGAGGAAGGACAAATGTGTGTTTTTTGCTCGTGACTTGCCATATCTGGGACATGTAATTAATGCCCAAGGCATACATCCGAGTCCGGAGCACCTCCGTGCCATACAGGACTTGCCTTCACCGCAAACTTCGAAGCAGCTACAGAGTGTGTTGGGAATAATAAATTACTACCATAACTTTATTCCGCATGCCTCTTCCATTTCAGCTCCGCTTCATCGCTTACGCCGTAAGGGTGTTCCGTTCGTCTGGTCGACGGAATGCGAATGCGCCTTTCGCCAATTGAAATCGGCGTTGCTTTCAAATACTTGCCTTATGCCATTCGATCCCCAGAAACCCCTTTTGTTGATGGTAGATGCCTCGGATTTCGGGATCGGTGCTGTGCTTGCACACAAAGATGGTTCGCATGATCGCCCTATTGCCTTTGCGTCCAAATTGCTCTCGTCAGCGCAAAGAAATTATTCCCAGATAGAGAAAGAAGCTTTGGCTCTCGTGTTTGGTGTTACTAAGTTTCATGATTTCTTGTATGGTCGTCACTTTACCATCATAACGGACCACAAACCTTTGACATCGCTTTTTCACCCGAACAAGCCTGTACCTCCACATACAGCACAGAAATTCATTCGCTGGTCTATTTTCCTCTCGCAGTACCGCTACGATATCTTGTATCGGTCCACTGCTAAGCACGGAAACGCCGATGCGTTGTCCCGTTTGCCTGTTGCTGAGGATAAAGCATTCCATTCTTCCGAACTTGCTTGCATGTTAATTGATGCGGAAATTGATGACGTGGTCGAATCGTTTCCGATTGATTTTCGTCGTGTAGCTACAGCCACAGCTGCTGACCCTGTCCATGCTACCGTTTTGCGTTTTGTTGCTACGCAATGGCCCTTGTCGAAGTCACGGATCCATTGGTTCGCAGATTTTTTTGCTCACAAGGAAAGACTTTTTGTACGACATGGTGTTTTGTTGTTGCGTTCTGATAATGATCAGTCTAGGGTCGTGGTCCCACGTTCGTTACAGTCCTCTGTCTTAAAGCTTCTCCACCAAGGACATTGGGGTATAGAGCGTACGAAACAACTTGCTCGTCAGCACTGTACTTGGTTCGGACTCGATGCTGCGATTACGAATATGTGCTCTTCTTGCATGGCGTGTGCCGACCAACAATTCGCACCGCCGCGGAAATTCTTTGCATGGCCAAAGGCCACTTCCCCTTGGCAACGCTTACACATAGATTTTGCTGGTCCATTCTGGAATGCTGGATGGTTGGTTGTTGTCGATTCCTTCAGTAATTTTCCTTTTGTTGTCCGGATGTCTTCCACGACGTCATCTGCCACCATCCAAGCGTTGTCTGCTATCTTTTGCGTGGAAGGTCTTCCACAGACTATTGTTTCCGACAATGGCCCACAATTCATGTCCGCAGAATTTCAGTCATTCTGCGAGGCCAATGGTATTCAACATCTGACATCCGCGCCGTTTTCGCCTCAGTCAAACGGTGCCGCTGAACGATTGGTCCGGACTTTCAAGTCACAGATGTTGAAGTTGAAAGAGTCGCATTCTCGGGAGGACGCGTTGTTGCTCTTTTTGTCTTCGTATCGCTCTCAGCCCCGCGATGGTCGCTCGCCGGCTGAGTTGCTTCATGGTCATCCTCATCAAACCTTGATGTCTTTGCTGCATCCGCCGCATCAGGTTCCTGTGCAGCGGCAGACTCTTGCTTTTGCTCCAGGCGACGTTGTATTCTATTGCAACTATCGCGGTTCACGGCGTTGGTTCGCAGGGCGCATTCTTCGCTGCCTGGGCCGCGCGATGTATTTGGTTTTGGGGGCCTCTGGTGAGGTGCGTCGGCATCTCAATCAGCTGCGCCTCTGTCGTCGCCTGGGTCCTGCCGCTCCCCGTTTGCTTTCAGCGACGGTGCCGTCCAGTCAGCGCCCTGGGGACCCATCTACTTGCTCGCCTCATCCCCAGGTGTTACCGACGATGCCTTCCATTTTGCCCCGGGGCGACGCGCCGCCGCCGCAGCCGCCGCCGGCACCGCCCGCAGTGGACGCTTCGCTGCAGCCGCCAACCGCCTCCCTGGGTCACGCGCCGCCAATCGCTTCCCATGACCAGCTGTCCTCCGCCATGGAACTTTTGCCCGCGTCATCGCGCGTCAGATACCCCGACACAATGGAGGTCGACCCTTCGGCCCCTCATGTCTCATTACGGGCGCATACACCGCATGTTGACGTGAACCCTGGAGTAGGTTTCCAGGCGTTTCCTAGCTCCCCGCGGACCAAATGGCCGGGTGCGGGTGGCACAGCCTCGCCTGCTGTTAGGCTCGCCACCTCAACGCCTACGTCAACATGGGGCCCTCCCCACGGCGGGCGGAAGCCTTATAACACGACCGTTCGCCGATTTGCGGGGGAGGAATGTGGTGTCACCGCCAGACACCACACTTGCTAGGTGGTAGCTTTAAATCGGCCGCGGTCCATTAGTACATGTCGGACCCGCGTGTCGCCACTGTCAGTACTTGCAGACCTAGCGCCACCACATGGCAGGTCTAGAAAGACGGACTAGCACTCGCCCCAGTTGTACGACGACTTTGAAGCGACTACACTGACGAAGCCTTTCTCTCATTTGCCGAGAGACAGAATAGCCTTCAGCTAAGTCCATGACTACGACCTAGCAAGGCGCCATTAACCATATCTGAAGAGTCTAATTTGTATAGTCAAGAGCGATGTACCACAAGGATGCATTAAAGTTGAGTATTAACTTAGATACGTACTTTTCTTATTAGCATTCATTACTTATCCTGTTCCAGACTTCACGCCCGTCTGCGTTAGTTAGCGTGCATTTCAGCCTCCTCTATCTACAAGGTGTTGGCACATTTGCCAACACATCATTTACTATGATGTTTATCACCAAAATTTGCAATGACCCTTATTGCATAAGTAGCTGAACTCAAACGTTTCAGCAGATCATCAATGTGTTTCTTCCAATTTAATCTCCTCATGTAGTTTTCCTTTAAAGGTCTTCAAAGGCTTGCTTAAATCCATAGAAAATGAAGAAGCTCATGCTTCGTGTGCAGAGATTTTTTGCCACTGTATGGATGCAGTTGGTTCTTTTAAATAAGAATAGGTTGTCAACAACAAATCTTATGAGGGGTTAGTTGTACTGTATCAGTGAAAGAGTCTTCAGCTTGTACAATAGTAGCTTATAGGAAACATGCAAATTAGTACCATGTTATGACTGCAGGAGAAAAATATCCTTTGTGCATGAACTGAGCTGTCCCAGAATATTATTCCACAAGACATCTTGCAACAAAAGTAAATCAGTTTAAATGTATAACTAGTATTGAGAGTGGACTATTTTTTGTTTGTAAAGACAGCTGTGTTTAACTTTCTGAAGAAATTATAAATATCTGTCTTCTGAAAGTGCTTCTCATCCACACAAATCTCCAGAACTCTTCTGTCTTCTATTTCACATGTTACTATTGCAAGACTGAGTGAGGTGGCACAGCTGCTAGTACACTGGACTTGCATTCAGGAGGATGACAGTTCAAACCCACATCCGGCCATCCTGATTTAGGCTTTATGAAAAGGAAAGTTGCCAGTCACAATATAGCGGAGATGTTGAGTCACAGATAGGCACAATAAAAAGACTGTCACAAATAAAGCTTTTGGCCAGTAAGGCCTTCGTCAAAAATAGATGACAGAAAAAAAAAAAAAAAAAAACACACACACACACACACACACACACACACACACACACCTCCCTTTCTCTCTCTCTCTCTCTCTCTCTCTCTCTCTCTCTCTTTCTCTCTCTCTCGCTCTCTCTCTCTCTCTCATCCAGTGTCTGCCAACTCTGAGGACTGCAGTCAAAACCTGATTTTTTTTGTGTGTGCGGTGGGGGGGGGGGGGGGGGGGGGGGAGGGAGAATCATGCAAAAACAATGGAGTAACCATTTTCACTACTTGCTCCTCCAGCTGTCAGTTTTGCAGTTTTGATGTGTGGCTCAGCTGAAGGAAAGGAAGTGACTAAGGCATGTGTGAGCAACCATGGTGGAATGGATGTTTAGACTGAGGGTAACCAAAAGAAAACAAAATCAGAATGTTCAGAAGAGAATCGCTGTCCTTACAAATACAAGGCAAGTGTTTTGATCACCACACTACTTCTAGTATTACTGCAGTGTACTTGATTCTTTAGTAATCTGTATTTTATTCCATGTGTTAATTTGCTGGTTCCAAAAATTCCCTTCTGATATTCTTAACTTTAGTTTTTTAAAATATATGTTATTAAATTTACATGGCTTTCATTTATTACTGTTACATATATTTCACATTTTATAAAATTCTCTGAGCTTTATCACCTGTACTTGTCTCACCTCTTACTATATTTTTATGGCATCAGTTGCCTTTGAATTCAGTTAATATTGTCAATTTAATGGTTCGTATTTCATTTTCACCCTTGGTTGCTACTTTACAGATTTTATGACTGTTGCATTCTATGAGTAACTGCTCTCAAAACATGTTTAGGCAGTGAGGGAAAGGAAATATTATTGTTTTCATGAAATATAAAAGATAGCAACAATAAAACAAACATGAACAAAAACACACAGTATATTATGACCATTATAGAAGATACACAAAGAAGATAATTTGAGACAATATGAAAACTGAAAAATATTATGAAAAGGACAGGTTGCTACTCACCATAGAGCGGAGATGCCGAGTCACAGATAGGCACAGGACTGTCGAACAAGCAAGCTTTTGGCTCAATAATATCTTAATCGAAATGAAATTAGGTAACACCATCCCCCCCCCCCCCCCCACACACACACACACATACACACACACACAAATGCAGCTCACACATACACACATGACCATTGTCTTTTGCAGATGAGGCAAGATTTCCTACTTTTTTAATTATTTTTCTTTCAATTTTTTTACATATATATATAGTATCCAGCTACCGAGGCCAGACTGCGAGCAGCAGTGCATGACAGGAGAAGTAGTCTGGGTGGTGGGAGTAAGGAGGAGGCTGGAGCAGGGAGGGAGAGGAACAGCAAGGTAAGGGTTGGGAGACTGGCCTCAACAGCCAGAGACTGTGGTCATGTGTGTGTGAGTTGCATTTGTGTGAGTGTGTGGGTGCATATTACCTAATTCCAATGAAAGCATTTTTGGGCTAAAAGCTTACTTGTTTGACAATTTTTTTGTTGTGCCTATCTGCGAGTTACCATCTCCATATACACGGTGAGTAGCAATCTATCCTTTTCATAATATCACCCTTATTCCATCCTGGATTTTCCAGTGTTTGAAAATTGGGAGAAAGAGACAAAGCTTAACAACACAAATACCTCAAGAATAACTCAAGAAATTTTCAAAAATATATTTTAAACTCAGCCAAAGCCATTGCTCACAGCCTTAGCATTCCAATTTCCACTGGAATTAATGAGAGCCATATTACCAGCTGATAATGAAAGTGAATCTATACAGTTCATTTTAATAACATTCTTACACAATTCAATAAAATTATTCCTCTAAAAGTTTTCAGAAGTGAGCACTGTGTGTGCCACAAAGAAACAAAAGCATTACATAAATTTCTTACAATACACAACAAGTGTTACAAAAATGAATGTGTGTTTCCGACAAATTCTTGTTTTTAATAACAATATTATGAAAAGGATAGTTTGTTACTCACCATATAGAGATGATACCAAGTTACACATATATGGCCATTGTCTCTGACTGCTGTGGCCAGAGACAATGGTCATGTGTGCATGCAATTTGTGTTAGTGTGAATGTGTGAGTGTTCTTTGCTTCCGAAGAAGGCCTTCCAGCTGAAAGCTAAAATGTAGGTTGTGTCAAATATTTCAACTTTTTCTTAAATGAAGAGGGGCATAAAGTTGTGTTTTGGTTATCAATTCCCAATTATACTTACCAAAATGGCAATTGCATTTTTTCGCTTGGTAAAAAGCTACTTAAATTTTGTGATATTCTGATGTTCCATATAAAATTTGCAGCAAACTGTCTTCTTCCGAGAAGTGGCTTCTTATCATTATTTCTGTCTGTACTTCTGCTTTATAGTTAAGAATACACTTCAAAATCAGTTAACTTTTTTATACTATTCATAAAAGTTTCTTTTGATTAACATCATGCAAATAGCAACTTTTTCCTGGAAGAAATAGTTTCTACCACTTGCAAAATCAGAAAATTGGGAACTGTGGCTAGTAAAAGGAAGACAAGAATGACAACTACCACTCACATGAGTGACTTCAATGGAACTGATTGAAAAATATGGCATTCTGAACTTCCAGCTCTGTATGGTGTTCTGAGATACGGGCTTCTGCTAAGAGACCAAGCGAGGTGGTGAAGGGGTAAGCATACTGGGCTTGCAATTGGGAGGATGATAGTTCAATCTTGCGTCCGACCATCCTGAGTTAGATTTTCCATAATTTCTCTAAATCGAGTCAGGCAAATGATGGGATGTTTCCTTTGAAAGAGCACTGCAGATTTCCTATTCCATCCTTCCCTTACCTGATGGGACCGATGATCTCGCTGATTGGTCACCTCCCACAAATCAACCAACCAAGCAATCTGCTAAGAGAACAGAGTGGAGAGATCGTCAGAAATTATCCAATAGCCACTCTTGCAAAGGACATTTATCCGAAAGTTCTTCAAAAATAGGAGCTAGTGAACAGTTGTTTTGTGGTGCCAGTTTTAAATTCGAGAGTCACAGTACTGAAGAAAATAGAAGAAAACTGGGAAAAGACCAAAAACATATCACTTGGCATAGGAAAACGAGAAGTGATAGAGACTTTCATACCAATGTCAGACAAGCTCTTTGACATCCTCAGTTGCAAGTCTGAGGTTAAGCTAAGTTCAGAATTTGGTGGTGCTGAATGCAAATATAAAATGCACATCTCCTACTCCTGATCAAAAGATATGAAAATCACTATCAAAAACTAGTGTTTATTAAAGGTCTAGGAGAGAAGATCCGATCTGTTGAACTGCATCAAACTGGGTTACCAGGTATAACTGAATGGAAGACAAATTAAAAAGCAGAAGAGGCAAAAAGATGAATTAACAAGAATTTCGGAATATAAGCAGCAAAGGAAGAAACAGTTAACATTACAACCAAGTAAAATTCTTTTCTGCAAAGGAGACACAGAGACAACGGATGTTAAAGATGAAGATTCTGGAGATCCTTTGCTTATACCATGTGACAATTCTGATATACCTTCTATGTCCAGTGGAAGTTATTATAGTACATTATGAGTGATGTTGCACTGCAAAGTATTAGGATGGTGTTGATCTACGTGCTACAGCTGTCATTAAAATAGCTGCATATTTGGATGCTAGATTACTTGCTGAAGGAGACAGAAGATTTTTGGTTGATCACAATAAAGTAAGAAGGGCACAAGAAAAAGTCATGAGATCACCTGATGAAGAATTTCATGCTCAATGCACGATATGCAATATTAAATGTAACTTCTGTGATGGACTCCAAGATCTGTTACAAACAGATAACTAAGGTCATCAATTTCCAAGTATTGTGACAGGAGAGTGTTATACTGTTTGCATTGAGCCAGCTGAAATGTATCTTTGCCATTTTACTCCAGAGAAAGACAATCTCATGAATTTTTAAAGAAAAACAGTGCTGATAAAAGTTTGCAGGCTACTGGTGGTGACTCAATGAATATAACACTGGCTGGGAAGGAGGAGTCATGCATTGGGCCAAGACAAAGCTGAATTGTAAACTCATCCAGTTGATTTGTGCTCTTCATATACTAATGAGCCACCTTTGCACCACTTAATCAAACAGTTGGAAGGGAAAACTTTGTCTAACAAGAAGCAAATTGATGAATGAAGATGATGACAGACCAGGAGACCTGTCTATTTGACCTAGAAAAACACCTGGAGTAAATCCAAATGCAACTTCACTTTTGGAACTGATAGACAAGTCAGAAAAAATAAATGAACTGTCACTTACTTTTAAACCAAATATAACAGGAATAAGAAAGTTTGATTAAGAGCCAATGCAAATACCAAAATGACCATGTGATGGACAGTCCACAGAGAGAGGTGTGAAACAAATAACAGTGGAATTTGGCGAAGTGTATACTAATGAGAAACATGAAGGATACATTAGAGGCCAGAAGAATGATGTCTAGGAATGAACTGAAAAAAGATTTGATGAAAATTGTTGGCTGAAGCATTTTACATTTTTTATAAATTGTTTTCTGTGTTTCGTAGTCAAAAACAAGCTATAAAGAAAATTGTTTGAGTTCATTAAATCATTTTTTGAGGTAATTTTGGTGGCATTTATATTAGTTTATGTACTTTTGTCAGAAATTTCAATATACATTATAATCAAGTGCAAATTTACCTACCTAAATGCTTATCAACAAAGAAAAACCTTAGGATGTTACACATCAAAACACACATTTTCAGGCCCCTTCTCACAAAATTTTAGTTTTGTCCTCCAAAATGACACATTCTAGTATAGCAGTATTTCCACTGTGCCTATCTGTGACTTAGTATTTTATCTATATGTTGAGTAGCTAACTATCTTTTTCATAATATTGTTGTTATTCCATCCTAGACTTTCCATTCTTTGATAAAGACTTGTTCTTAAAATTTTGAGGCTGTGCAATCCAACATAAGTAAAAAATATATAACTCAAATTTATCCATTTTGGAATTGGGTAAGGTAAGGGACTGTAATGTAAATACAAAATATTACTTACTACAAAGTCTCTGGAAGTATTATGATCATAAATTCAGTAAAATTCATCCTTACAAGTATATGGATTGGTGTTGTCTTCCCATGCAACACTGGTGGATAGAATATTTGTCTCCATGCAATACCAATGGGTAGAATAATATAAGAGTGAAGATGAAACTGGTGCATTTTTTATCTGCCATCTAACCACCATAAAGCAGTTTTAAGAGTACAGATAACTTGGCTAGTTTAACTTACCCTTCTTAAATTATGTTATTCCAATTATTTCATGGCATGAAAACTTCTGGAAGTTTGGAAGGCAATTTTATCATGTGACTGGATTCAAGAATCGTACATCTGAGATTCCTATCTGGTACTTTACAGTGGTGACAGTGAAAAACCAGACAACTACATGTAGGGTTCACACTCTGTGTACAAATAGTTCTCTGTAGTTTTAGAAGATCAAGTTTGCGAGTATCAAAATATGTGACATAAATGGTCACATCTTTTGATTGCACTGACTTAGAAGCATAAATCTTTCACATCACCAAGGGACATTAGATCTTAGCATTTGACACACATTTTAACTTGAAACATCTACTTGTTCCTGAGAAAAAGGCATCTTAACAGAGGGACTGAGACACACATGGGCAAGAAAGTGATCCTGTAAGAGTTCTATTTTTATTGGTTGAAGTACAGATTCCAAAAGCCAGAAACAAACAATTTTAGAATTATTTCCACATCACAATTAGACTCTTCTGGCTGATGAATTAATATTATTCATCATAAAATTTATCTCAAGGGATCATCTGTTAGTATGTTTTATTAATTAGACATATAATAGAGAAAATCATACCAATCCAATACTAAATAAAAAGTGTTGTGTTTATTGTACTTACTAATCTCAGGAATGTACGTCCCAACATTGTTGGCTCACTTGCATAGTACTTCACACCTTCAATGAGGATGCTGGAAAAGCAAAGGAAGATTTGAGTCCTTTGACAATAACTACAAATATAATGTGAAATTAAATAACAACTACTTCTCAAATCATATGTCATCAAAATTTACATCAGAAATTTCTGTTTTTGCTAATGTCACAGTACATACATAAAACAAGTGATAAGAAGCAATAAAGATGAAATTTATTTCTTACATTGATTGGTTTTGTATTAACTGGCTCGGGAAAACCATTCTATCTTAGATCAGGGTAATGTTCGTTGTGTATGACACAAGTTTAAAAATTTGTTGATGGTATGGAAAAAGGCCTGCTGAATTAAAGACTATGGCTATATCTGAGAGAGTGATCCTCTTACCACAGAGAATAGAATATCACATGCATCAATGGATGAAATTCTAAAGTATTCCCCATATTTGTCAACTTCAAACTTGGTTATCAGTGAAGGTTAACCTGTGACGCGTTCAATGTAAACATGTTCAAACATAATGCATATTCTGTATCATAACTGATCTGCATGTTCTGTGAGTCAGTGTATTAAAGGCTTTTAATCATGTTACAAGTATCTGCAAATGGTAACAGCACACTGCGTTATATTATGTAGTGCCAAGGAAAGTACATTCATAGTGGAGGAAACTTCATGACAATGCAAAAAATTCTAACCATGTTTCCAGATGTGTTCAACAAGAATTTAGAAAGAACAGAGTATTATATTTTACAAAAATGCACCATTTTTGTAATTTTAGTGTTCTGCTTGTTCAAACAGATACCACAATGACAATCTATGCCCAAAACTAGTCAAACAAAATAAATACTCATACCTTTGTGATTAGTATCCTATGGTGATTTGCTTTTCCTGACTAGCACGAATATTGATAGGGAGAACATGTCAGAGATACTTTGGCTCCATGTGATAATTATGGCTTGTGCCCTTGTAAGGTGCAGCAGCCACAGTCAGCATGTCAGGTGCAAGTGTTTACCATTAAATTCCACAGGCCAGCTATTGCTGGCCAGTGTCTCGTAGTCATTGAAGACTTTAGTTACGCGCCATTGAACAGTAAAGTTTTCTTCTTGCCTGGTTTTTGTTTGTGGTTAGGATTGCTCGCTGGATTGCTTTATATGTTTAAGATGACTCTGCTATGCTCTGGACTTGTTTTGGTTATTTGTTCACTTTGTGATCTCCACTATCATTTACCTCTGGAATTGTCTGTTTCATTCCACCAGTCTCTATATCACCTAGTTATCATAAACTGTGTTCTACCTGCGCAGTGTAGGATAGAAGGGTGTCAGTGAAAACTTCCTCACCATGCAAGTACTCCAGTGTGATGTGATCTCAAATTTCTCAAGTTGTAGCAGTAACAGCTACAACAATAAATGCAGCCACAATAACAGCTAGAAGAACAATGAGAATTCCACAAGCAATGGCAGACACAGCTGTTATAGGTTCTTTAAAACCAACAACAGTCAGCAGCTGCAGTTTGCTCACATCCCCCTCTCCCATTTGCTTATTTCGACATGGCAAATGAGATCTGGGAGGTCCATTTACATTGTTTTGTTCTTCACTGTAAGGCAAGTCAAATAACTCACCATGAATGTCAGTGAGTGCTGCTGCTGTCATCTAATAGTAAACTGTCAAAGTTCTGCAAAAATTACTTTCACACTTGGAGCCTATTTGTTTGACTTTTTCTGATGTTTGTTGTTTGCTAACTGACTATTACAGTCATCAAACTCACGATGTTGCAAATAGGATAAAGTCTAATCAATGTGTAAAGCAACATAAGCAATCCTACACAGCATGGACTGCCAACTTACAGGACTAGGCATGCAAGTGTGATTTTTGCTGTAAACAGTGTGACACATTGTGGGTTGATTCATTTATCTGTGGTGTTATTATCTGTCTTGTTCCTGATTGAGAAATTAATCTATAGATGTCGGATGTGTCTGATCCCACCCTGAGTGCCATGCTAAATCTTACCAAAGCTTACGAAGTAAGTGCATCAGCGCAAGGTATGTTTCACAATTCCTCTGGTGTTGACATTGTGTTAGTCACAGATGTGCTCCACAATCAGCTGATGACTTCCACTGAACATAATCATCCAATTTACTGAACACCTCTTCATTCAGTAGTCTGGCAACACGAGATTCAGTAGTTCATGCAGTAGTTAGCGAACCCCCACGTGCACAAATGAAAGTGTTTTATTCGTTGTTAGCACTTCCAAATTGAAAACACAGGCTCAAGAGCATTTTCTTCCCCAGCATTGTTGAAAGGCATTTAAAAAAAATTTCTGAAATTCACATTCTCCTAAATAGTGTTTGCAGTGTCATCTTTGGAGGCCTGTATCTCGGGGCAGGAATTTTTTTGCAGAAAACAAAAAAGTACATGTCTCCTACTTACTCCTGAATTTTAACATGTGCTAAATTCAATAACATCTGAGACTGTGAAGCTAGCGCCCCAGCCTGAGGTGTTACTGATTATGCTAAACATACAATGAAATATTTCACTGGCACACTTGTTGAAAGAGGTTTAATAAACATGCATTACTGTGGCTTGATGTTTACATTCTACAGTAAGTTTTCATCAATTACAATCAACACTCTTCCAGTGGAGTTGCCTCACAGCACAAAAAGGTATATCGAATGCCACTTCTGGTAACAATAAATATGTCTCTGTACCTTATTCATAGAGTGCTGCATCTTATTTGTATGCCACTGTTGTCAAGAATTAACCCCACTGTCTATCTACAGATGTATGCTTCCATTGTTTTTCTAGGCCTGTAAACCATAATTTTGTTACATGCTTCCTCTATCATGAGATTCAATTTCAAAGCAAGTGGTATCTCTAGGAAACTAGAATCATTGTGATGTATTCCAATTAATTCTGGAAATATTGCAGTTTTCACAAGAACTGCAAAAGCTGTATTCTCATCACAGTAATCTATTACCCAGTTTCACTGTCATACATGATAATCCCTTTTTCAATACATTTATTGATTTTTATGGTACAGGCCAGTGCACTTCACATCTGATATTTCCGAATGATAAATATTTGATAAAGCTGATGTTTTTTCTTTGTAGTGGAAATGAAAGTGTTCCATTTCTGCTATATAGTTCTCAGATTCAGATTCACCGCTGTCTCAAATGTTAATTCTTAACTTGGTCACATTCTGTATCTAACGCACACTGGCAGACTATCAATGAATGCAAGATTAGGAATGATTCCTTATTCTGTATCATCTCACATACTACTTTAATAGTGACTAGGCAATTTTATAACACTTAAATGGTAAATAGTTAACAGATACATAACTACATGTCATTGTGATCCAGCATTGTCATGTTGAAAAATTACATTGTAGAAAATATTTCTCAAATGAAGAGCTCTGGGAACCAATTACTGTTCATGACATTAAGCACAAAATCAGTAAATCTCATGGTAATTGAAGTGTACATGCCAAGGCCCATGAATTTGGCCATGAATTGGAGATCACTTATGAAAATCTAAAAGATTTGGTGTTTTGGAAAGTGAAAGATCTAGTCAATAATAATTATGTTATAGGAGATCAAATGGTAAATTAAATTGTGCAATTGTTTGGATTAGGGACAAGAAATGAATGAGACAAGACACATGTTAGCTTCTATAATCAAATTGTTTTGGTACTGGTGAATGCTTCATTCAATACATGCAAAATGAAACTGTAATCATGGAAAAGTCCTGGGAATGTAATCACTTCCAATATGATTACATACAGTACTGATCAGAGGTTCAGGAACAGCAAATCTGATGGGGAAAACACCACCAGCAACAGATAAATTAAACCTCAATCTTATAATGACAGAGGAATACACAATATTGGAATCAAACGACACACTGGGGCCAAAAAAATGGAATTTGGAGAAACTAAGAAATAAGAAGGAAGTTTAACAAATAATGTAAAATGAAATCTAAGGAGATACACAGTACAAAAGATATTGGGAAAAATCTTTTAAAGAAAATTAAGAGGCTCCTCTCTCATATGCTCAACAATAAGGTGCAGAAGATAAATAGGAAACCAAAGTTATAAGCAATGCTTGATAAAGTTGAAGAAAGGAGATAGGACAAAAAAATGTGATCTTAAAGAATGTTGGCTAAATAATGAATTAAGAAGAGAAATGGACAAAACCAGCACAAAACATATAAACAAGGTACGCAGAGAAACACCAGAACTTCAGAAACAAGAAAGGTATGACATGATATACCAAGAAGCCAAATAACCAGATGAGAAATTTGAAAGAGGTGCAGTGGCATAAGAAATGAATAAGATCAGTTAATCACTGATGAGCAAAATAACATTAAAACTCAGGTAGAAATACATTTATCAAAATCTATATGGCTGGATGATTATATATATATGATGATGAGACTTACCAAACAAAAGCGCTGGCAGGTCGATAGACACACAAACAAACACAAACATACACACAAAATTCTAGCTTTCGCAACCAACGGTTGCCTCGTCAGGTGTTTGTTTGTGTGTCTATCGACCTGCCAGCGCTTTTGTTTGGTAAGTCTCATCATCTTTCTTTTTAGTCCCTCTTTCCTGACGAGGCAACCGTTGGTTGCGAAAGCTAGAATTTTGTGTGTATGTTTGTGTGTCTATCGACCTGCCAGCGCTTTTGTTTGGTAAGTCTCATCATCTTTCTTTTTAGATATATTTTTCCCACGTGGAATGTTTCCCTCTATATATATATATATATAAAAAAAGAAAGATGATGAGACTTACCAATCAAAAGCGCTGGCAGGTCGATAGACACACAAACAAATACAAACATACACACAAAATTCTAGCTTTCGCAACCAATGGTTGCCTCGTCAGGAAAGAAGGAAGGAGAGGGAAAGACAAAAGGATTTGGGTTTTAAGGGAGAGGGTAAGGAGTCATTCCAATCCCGGGAGCGGAAAGACTTACCTTAGGGGGAAAAAAGGACAGGTATACACTCGCGCACACACACACATATCCATCCACATATACACAGACACAAGCAGACATTTGCTTTGCCTTTACAAATGTCTGCTTGTGTCTGTGTATATGTGGATGGATATGTGTGTGTGTGCGCGAGTGTATACCTGTCCTTTTTTCCCCCTAAGGTAAGTCTTTCCGCTCCCGGGATTGGAATGACTCCTTACCCTCTCCCTTAAAACCCAAATCCTTTTGTCTTTCCCTCTCCTTCCTTCTTTCCTGACGAGGCAACCATTGGTTGCGAAAGCTAGAATTTTGTGTGTATGTTTGTATTTGTTTGTGTGTCTATCGACCTGCCAGCGCTTTTGATTGGTAAGTCTCATCATCTTTCTTTTTAGATATATTTTTCCCACGTGGAATGTTTCCCTCTATTTTTATATATATATATATATATATATATATATATATATATATATATATATATATATATATATATATATATACCAAAGATGAAAACAGCCAAAAAATTTCTCTTAGGTGTAACATGTAACAATGATTGCACTACCAACAACAGCAATGGCAAAATTACAAGAATATCAGTCTTATTTCACACAATGGGAAAACTATTGCATACATAATTTCTAAAGGTTTGGAAAATAAAATAGAACAGGTTGTGGAGGTAGACTGATTTAGAAAAGGTGCATTTTCACCCCTTGGGGCGTGGTGACTCGCCTGCAGCAATGTGCCACATTTATTCCTAGAAGAGCTGAGCAACTACTGATGTTTGAGACATTCTGTTACTCTTATTAAAAACAATGCCTGTGGTTTTCAGAGTTAATAAATCTGTTGAAGTTCCATCTTGATTTGATTGAATCGAAGTTCAAGTGCGGGATACTCTCATATAATCATACATCATGTCAAGATGTTTGTCTTTAATGCAGTGGTAAAATGTTTTCGACCAAGTCTATTGGATGAGACTCCAGAAAAAGTAAAGCAAACTGGAGTAGACAGGTGACCAATTCACAACATACTCTTGGAGCAAAACTCAAAATATGTCTGAAGGTTGGAAACATCATCAGTTTTAAAAGTGGAAGTGAGGAAACAGTTGAGCCTTGCATTCTGAAGTATTCACTATGTATGGAAAGAATGTGATGACAGACTCATTGGAGACTGTATGGTAGGAAGGCAAATTATTATTAACATGAAATATGCAGATGCACGAAGTGATAGATGGGGTATATGACATTTGGATAGAATATGTAATGGATATCATAAATGGAAAAATAAAGGGCATGAGAAGACCTAACAAAGACATGGCCTTTAAAAGTAGTGGGATTTACTTATCTGGATGTTGAAAAACTCGCTCAACGCGCATCCGCTGTAGCTTACGTAGTTTTTGTAGGCCAATTTGAGGTAGTTTCCCTACTTGGTAGACCACAAGTGTCCCATATCAAACTGTTCATCTCTACTTGCTGCCTCAATATTTATCTCAAATTGTCCTACAAAAACTACACAAGCTATAGTGAAAGCGCGTCAAGTAAGTTTTTCAATATTATCGCGCTCTCATTGCACAAACCATTAGTTCTAGAAAAAAAATTGAACAGGACATTTTTTGTAGGAAATTTAATATAGTTTAATTTTGTACTGCAACGCATTTTCACTGGAGGGTGTGATTTTCAAGTTATTCAAGAAAAATGTACAAAAGTAATATTAAATGTGTTCTATCTCAGAAACCATTCAGAATAGGGTGCATGTTCATATGAAGTTTTTTATTCAGAATCACTAATACTATTATGCCTCAAAGCATGTACCTTTCCTTCTGACTCACCCTGTATCTGAAATGTATAAATGTTTATGACTGGAGAGGTCAGAAGTGCACTGAGTGTGATACAAAAAATTAAATCTGAACACACTGATATTAAAAGATAAACTGAGTACATTAAAAGATGTTACACTGACAGTTATTTTCAGTTATCAAAAACTGGTTTGAAAACATCAAAAGCAGTAATAATAATAATTAATACGATTTTATCACACCAGTCAACTGAGAAAATCACCTAATTTATGATAAAGATTGTAGTAATCCCACCAGATACTCAGATGGATTATACAGCGATATCAATATACATAATATTGCACCAATATGGTGAGGGTACCAGTTGCAATAACATGGCTGATATCAAATGCACTTCCATAGCAAGCCAAATGTAAGTTATCTGACTCACTTCTACAAGTGGTCTCTGCAGTGCTGACTGTTTACTGTGGTTTTATTGTGACGAATCATGAACTTGTGCTGTCCACCATCCCTTGTCTATATGGAAGCTTTGATTGCAAAATGTGTGTTATCTGGCTAACTAATGCATGACTTAGACTTTACTCTTCTACCCTGGAACAATCTCTATACAATTTCTACAGTGGCTCAGATGAATACTTTATCAAGAACTGTTTCTGCTTAGTTCATGGACTAACTGGTCATTTATAATGTTGCTACAGAAATGTCAACATATGTTGTGGCTTGAAGTGAAGAATACTCCACTAGTGATGAGGAGGTTGCAATTTTGTTTCACGATGTGCTACCATGGATGCCAGATTTTTTTAGCTTTGCCCACAGGAACAACAGTAACAGCAGCAGCTAAAACTGCAGCATGACCAGCAGCAGTATCAACAGCACATGACTTGTTCAATCACTTAACCAATTCAACACAACAGCAATCACAGGTGCTGCCAGCTAATCCATATTTCAGGCATTTAAAGAGGCTCAAGAAGACTGGAGAGTGGATCAAAACTGCACTGCACTAAATTTCCAAGCAAGTGATAACAGGGACATGACTCTTATTTCACATAAATGGAAAACTATTGCATACATAATTTCTAATGGTTTGGAAAATGAAATAGAAGAGCCTGTGGGAGTAGATTAAATTGATTTAGTAAAGTGACAAGAGAAACTTTTTGATTGCTGAGAGGGTGGAGGTTATTGTAAGTGAGATTAAATGTCCAGATTATAATTGGCCTTTTTGTTGTCTGTGAATCCTCTCAGTTATAGTACTTGGTTCAAAAGTAAGCCTTTTTGTCTGATCCATCAGTTTTACCATTGTGTGAATATGCTCTTTATTGTCTGAGGATTTTTCCAACAAAATGCATGTAGTAGTGGCAAGGATGGAATTCTCACATCAACAACACATTATGCACTTTGGACTGCAGAATTGCAACGGTTGGGTGGAAAATGTAAATTTACATGTATGTGTGGCAAATCATTCATAGAAGAAGGTGATTTGCTTAGCCACAGATAAGAGGATCTGGACACAAGCTTTCAAGCTTTAAAGTAATTTGACCCCTCCCTGCTTTAAGTGTTGCGAATCATGCTTAGACATGAAATATCGAACAAGTTGCAACAAAATTTTTAGACAGAGTTTGTCACTTTACATGTGACCAAGAGCTGTAGCAATACAGTATGGCAAGTTTCCATCAAAGACCCTAAAGTGTTAAGCAAGTCCCATTCAGTAACAGCTATCTGGTTGCAATCTCCAAAATTGGTCTACTACTAAACATCATTCGTAGTGATACATTTTGTCTCCCAATTATCCAGACAAGTTTTCCTTGCATCCCATACAGGAATGTCCACATTATGAGGGCAAGCGTTTATGTAATGTTTCCTCCACTGTGGAACAATGTCGTAGCATGGTAGGCACAAGGCAATGGCTTCAGTCGATGAAAATAAATAACATTTCACACAATTATCAGGTTTTGGTGCCATTTAGGAGTAAAATCTTGTTGCATGCAACTTGGCAAAACATTACAGTGAATTTTCTTTCCAATACTGGCACACAAGGGTGTACCCAAGATCTGAACTGGGGGGGGGGGGGGGGGGGGGGGGGATGGCAGGTCATACTAGTCTCAGGAAACAAGGACTTGAGACAACATACAGCACTTCTTATTAAATAAAACAGTAAACCAGTGAAAAACTGCTTTTAATAAACATTTTAAATACAAGAATGCACTTGTACAATCCGAGAAAACATGCAGCATTTGTTATTAAATAAAACAATAAACTACTGAAAAACTGTGAATAACCTATAGTGGGGGCCGCTGCCCCCCCCCCCCCCCCCCCCCTGGCCCTCACTGGGTACACCCATGCTGGCACATCACTCCAACACATTAACCAGTCCATGTGCTCTAGTTTGGATGCTCCCTCCATCAGTGTAGAACAGGGGTAATCAATCTCTTTTACCTACCAGTCAATTTTGTGTCTTTGTTACGAGTAAAATTTCCTAATTTCCACAATAATGATCACTTATAAAGTAGGAAAATATCTTTACTTTATAAAATTTGTAAAGCAGAGCTACAGCAAGTTAAAGCATATAATAATAGTTACTTACAAAATTCTTTATGTCAAAATTTTATGAAAACATGATGAAAATGTTTTTAAAACCCTTATCGCCTATCGCCCAACATGACACAGCTCGAATGCCCTCTATTGGGCAGTAGGGACCAGGTTGATTGCCACTGGTGTAGAACAATCAAAGTTGTCAGTGTACAGCCACCATCATTTGTCACTTCTAGATCATATGATTGAGGCAGATCCACTGGTCTAGAGTATATTTGCTCTCAATGCATATTCTGGTTCTGAATTTTCAGAGTATCATACAGTACACCCTCTCAGCTCATCAGTACCAGTTGCTATCACTGACATGCTTCATAACCACTGTGCCACCATTTGAAAATGGTTTGGGGAAAGCAATGGACTTACAGAACCACATTGTCTTCCTGACAGCAAATCAAAGATTTTGCAAAGCCACCAAATTCCACTGTGCATTAACGATGAGGTTAAAATTGAGCTTAGTCGACTTGAACAGCAATAAGTTATGTTCCCCAATCCCTACAGTCAGTGGGCTTCACTGCTAGTGGCGGTCAGGATACATGGCAGCTCTCTTCTGTTGTACGGAAACTTTAAGCCAACCCTAATGCTCAGGCAGACATAGATCCTTATCCCTTGCCTTTTTTGGATGACCCTTTTACTATACTTCCAGGTGGTAAACTGTTCTCCAAAATCAACCTAGAAGAGGTATATCTTGAGATTCCTATTGACAAAGACTTGAAGATTACACCATTTGGACTGCATCAATAAAACAGGTTTCCTTTTGACGTCACTAGTGCTGCAGCCATCTTCCAGAGATTCTTCAACAGACTATTGCCAGCCTTCTATATTGTGTAAATTGCCTTGATGGAGGTAGACCTAGCACAAACTGGTAATGTAGTTGTAATTTGTCATAACTGTGTTGGGAAAGAACAAGCTCCAAGCACAAATAGCAAGCACTGAAGCTAAAATCGTTATAGCTGCAGAAAGGTGGCTAAAGCTAGAAATAAGTTGAGCCAAAATTTTTACAAAAGACCTAACCACGTTCAGGAAGGATAGATTAAATACAGTTGGTGGTGGTGTTTATTGCTGTCAAAAGCAGTTTACCTAGAAGTGAAAGTGAAGTAGATAGTTTCTATGAGTTAGTATGGGTAGAGGATATACTTGACAACTGTAATAAATTAATAATCGATTCATTTTACTAACCCACTGAAACAGATGATACAGTTGCTGAACAGTTCAATGAAAGCTTGAGTCTTATTTAAATAGGTACGCCACTTATACAATTGTTGGTTGTGGTGACTACAATCTACTATCCGTATATTGGTAAAAATACATGTTTAAAGTTACCAGTAGGCACAAAACACTGTCTCAATGTACTGAATGTTTTCTCAGAAAATTGTTTTGAACAATTAGCTCAGTAGACCACTCAACATATAATGGTTGCAAAACCATATTTATCCTGTTAGCAACAAATAATCCTGAGCAAATAGGGAGCATCATGATGGATACAGAGATTAGTGACCATAAGACTGTTGTAGTGAGACTGAATACCAAACATCCAAACCTACCAAAAATAAATAAAAAAGCAGATAAAAATTAGCCTGGCATTTTTCTAAGAGACAGTCTACTCCTTCTGATCTGACTATGGAAGCATAGACCAAATGTGGTTTGAATTCAAAGAAATAGTATTGATGGCAACTGACAGATACCCCCTTTGTCTGAAAAGTTCCACGACAGGTTTCTTTTTAAAAAAAACAGAAAATTGCAATTACCAAGTAATGATTCTATCTCATATCGAAGTAGTCCCCTTGGCTATCTATACACAGTTATGAAAGTTTCTGGAGGTCTTGGAAACAAGCATGGAAATTTTCTGCTTTGAAGCTTGTAAGCTCATTTGACATGGCCTGTTGAATGTCTGTGATATCTTGATGAAACTTTTCTTTCAGCCACCTTTTCACTCACGGAAACAAGAAAAAATCACAAGGTGAAAGATCTGGCAAGTATGATGTATGTGGGATGGCAACAACAGAATGTCTGACCATATCCTCAGTAACAGATAAAGCACTATGTGGTTTTGCATTGTCATGCAGTAAGAACCAGTTCTGAGAATGCTACAAATCAGAAAGATTATGTCGAATTGCCTGTCACAAACATTTCAAGACTTCGATGTAAAGAGTCAGGTTCACTGTTTGACATGCAGGAACATACTCATGATGAACTATCCTTTACTATAAAATAATATGGTCAACATTGTCTTTGTTCTCGATGATTGTCATTTGACTTTTTATGAGGCTGGTGATCCAGGACTCCGCGATTCAGAACTTCGATGCCTCGTGTGAGGGTCATACTTGTAGCACCATCTTTGATCTCCAGCAATAATCTTTGACAGAAAATTGGCATCATGTCTGGCTCTATCCAGTTGTTCAACAGAAATTCTTCATCTTTCCTCATTCTGTTCATCTGTTAGTGTGTGAGGGACAAGTTTTGCATTAAAGTTTCCACCTCCCTAAATGTTCACGTAAAATCTTATGACATGCATCATGAGTCAAATTAAGTTCTTCTGGTATCACATGCACAGGTACATGACTGTCTTCTTGCAATAACTGTCTTACATGCTCCAAGTCTGCATCAGTATGTGCTGAAGAAGGGCGACCAGCTCTGGGATCGTCTTGCACTGAATGTATGCCTTCACGAAACCTGTTGTGCCACTTGAAAACATTACTCCTTGAAAGTGCCTGGTCTGCATATACTTACTTAATCATTGTCCATGTTTCACTAGGGGTTTTCTTCAGCTTAACACAAAACTTAATGTTCATTCTTTGTTCATAATCAGCATCCCTTGTTTCACCGTAACTAATGTTCCAAGGACCTAAACAGTGCGTTGCTAAGCACAGCTCTGCCGCCTAGTGAGTTTGCACAAAAACACGGCTGAGGTCATTTCAAGGATCCACACATAACAGGTAACATGACAACATTTGTTCCTTTTTACTATTGCAAACTCAGAAACTAAAAAAAAAAAACTGCCCTGGAGCTTTTCTAACAAAGGGAGTACATACCACATAAAGTAATAAGTGATGGCACTGGGCCCCCATGGCACACAAAATGGGTCAGAACAATGTTGCAGAAGGAATTAGCCAAATTTAAAAGAACACAAACTCTCCAAGATTGGCAAAGTTTTACAGAACTAAAAAATTAGCATGAACTTCAATGCGAGATGCTTTTATGTTTCCGTAACAAAACTCTGTCTTGAAGTCTGGAAGAAAACCCAAAGAGATTCTGGTCATATGTAAAGTATCCCAGCAGCAAGAAGCAGTCAATAACTTCACTGTGTGATAAAAATGGTGATGTCACTGTTGACAGTGCCACAAAAGCAGAGTTACTAAACACTGTTTTCAGAAACTCTTCACCAAAGATGATGAAGTAAATATTTCATAATTTGAACCTAGAACAATTGCCTGCATGAGAAACTTACAAGTAGTCATCCTTGGTGTAGCTAAGCAGATTAAATCACTCAATAAGGGCAAGGCCTCCAGTCTGGATTGTATGCCAGTCAGGCTCCTTTCAGAGTATGCGGATACAATAGCTCGATCAGGAGTTATCTATCCCTTATTCTTGCTTCTGTTATGTTTCCTTTGGAGTAAATTGTGACCCAAAGCACTGCAGTAATATTTTTATGAAAGAGTTAAGTTTTCCACTTAGAGAGTCTGCTTTTCAAATCTTTTCTGAGCATTCTCTCCATAATTTCTCTACAAAAACAATAAGTCACTGTTAATGATTACAGTGATCAGTATATTTTACTGGTAACACACGACCACAAAGGCCAGATAATCCACTGAAAGCTGATTTTATATTTAAAGGACTAAAAATTGTTAGGTTTAAAAACAGACTGCCAATGGCTGCTGCACTATGTGCTTCCATACTCATAAGGAATTTTGCTAAGGTGCATAGTCCATAGGTGGGGGCCAACAACTGCCAGTGTCTTTGATCAGTAGTGTTGTGACAGAAAATCAACATTAAAGTCCCCACAAAGATTTGCATAACCTTCCTAAACCTGTTACTAACAGGTTTGTGAACTTTGGATATTTCCTGCTGGTAGCCCATAAACTGTCAGTACTGCAAGCTCGTGTGATTCCTGATCCACTAACATGCCAAACATTCAAAGAGCTGTTCAACACAACATTAATTAATCTAAAGGGACCAGGATTTAATTTCATTTTTTGCATAAATTGGCACACACCCTTTCTTGTTACTGGTTCTACAGTAGAGTGACTTTAGCTTGAATCCATGAAAATCATTATGTTGAATTTTAGTAATTTCCATTTGATGTTCAGATTTGCACAACACATTTGCACACATTTCATCAAGCCATCTATGAATATGAGATGGTTGGTTGGCTGGTGAGTGGGAGAGAGGGGTAAGGGATCAAACAGTGATGTCATCAGTCACTCGATCCAAGATCGTGGATATGAGATGTTCATCCATTTTATTAATGAAGCTTCAGATATTTTTATGGAAGATATTACATGTGTTTTCTTCATGATCTTCAAACTAGAATGAGAAGCATTCATCATACAGAATACCATCAGATCAGAAAATTAGGAGTTTCATGACAAGTGCAATAGTTTGAAACAGCCAGAACAGCAGCTTGGAAGAAATGACAAAATTTGATCATCAAACACCATACAAGGATGCATGCAGAAATTCAAACAAAGAAAATGTGGTTAAACAAGATGGGAAAAAATTGTGCCTAAAACTGGAAGTTCTTTTACTAAGTGACAGGGATGGTAGATAGTCCACAAAGTTTCTGAATAATATTCTAGAAAAGAATTAAATCATAACTAAAATAAGGGAAAGGTAACCACTCACCCACAGTGGATCAATGCATGGGGCACAGAAACACATAACAGAAGACAGGAGTCACACTAGCTTTTGAGTCCTAAGGGAAAGGGCATTTGGGTGTCTGTGTTGTTATCTTTGAGAATGTGTACTTTTGCTAGAAACAGAGCCAGTGCTCAAAAGATAGTGAGAAAGCTGTTTTCTAGTATGTGTTTCTGTGCTCCATACATCAATCTGTTATAGGTGAGTGGCTGCCTTCCCTCCATCCAGCAATTTCCATCATTATTCCAACATCATGTCACTGCACATTATTCCAAAAGTAACACAAAATGTTAATGAAAAAAAAAATATTGCAGTAAAAATTAACAGCCTTATTGTGATTGCCAGAACAAATGACAGCTACAATGAAGAAAAATCACACTTATTTTGAAAAGCTGTTTATGAAATAACACACCATACAGTTCTGGCGAAATTAATGTTGTGTACAATCCCAAAATTACCAAACAATCAGTTTAATAAGTCACAGATGCAAAATACTAACGCGTATTCTCTACAGATGAATGGAAAAACTGGTAGACCTCAGGGAAGATCAGTTTGGATTCCGCAGAAATGTTGGAACACGTGAGGCAATACTGACCATATGACTTATCTTAGAAGCTTGATTAAGGAAAGGCAAACCTACATTTCTAGCATTTGTAGACTTAGAGAAAGCTTTTGACAATGTTGACTGGAATACTCTCTTTCAAATTCTGAAGGTGACAGGAGTAAAATACAGGGAGAGAAAGGCTATTTACAATTTGTACAGAAACCAGATGGCAGTTATAAGAGTCGAGGGGCACGAAAGGGAAGTAGTGGTTGGGAAGGGAGTGAGACAGGCTTGTAGCCTATCCCCGATGTTATTCAATCTGTATATTGAGCAAGCAGTGAAGGAAACAGAAGAAAAATTTGGAGTAGGTATTAAAATCCATGGAGAAGAAATAAAAACTTTGAGGTTCGTCGATGACATTGTAATTCTGTCAGATACAGCAAAGGATTTGGAAGAGCAGTTGAACAGAATGGACAGTGTCTTGAAAGGAGGGTATAAAATGAACATCAACAAAAGCAAAACGAGGATAATGGAATGTAGTCGAATTAAGTCGGGTGATGCTGAGGGAATTAGATTAGGAAATGAGACACTTAAAGTAGTAAAGGAGTTTTGCTATTTGGGGAGCAAAATAGCTGATGATAGTCGAAGTAGAGAGGATATCAAATGTAGACTGGCAATGGCAAGCAAACAGTTTCTGAAGAAGAGAAATTTGTTAACATCGAGTATTGATTTAAGTGTCAGGAAGTCGTTTCTGAAAGTATTTGTATGGAGCGTAGCCATGTATGGAAGTGAAACATGGACAATAACTAGTTTGGACAAGAAGAGAATAATATCTTTGGAAATGTGGTGCTACAGAAGAATGCTGAAGATTAGATGGGTAGATCATATAACTAATGTGGAGGTATTGAATAGGATTGGAGAGAAGAGAAGTTTGTGACACAACTTAACTAGAAGAAGGGATCGGTTGGTAGGACATGTTCTGAGGCATCAAGGGATCACCAATTTAGTATTGGAGGGCAGCTTGGAGGGTAAAAATCATAGAGGGAAACCAAGAGATGAATACACTAAACAGATTCAGGAGGATGTAGGTTGCAGTAGGTACTGGGAGATGAAGAAGCTTGCACAGGATAGAGTAGCATGGAAAGCTGCATCAAACCAGTCTCAGGACTGAAGACCACAACAACAACACAATCCCGTACAGATATGACATTCCAGCCAAAAACAGATACATTTATTGATTAAATAGCTAAATAATGACAACAGCAGATGGGCAGAATCTCCTACAGTAATGGACATAAACACCTTTCTCAGAGGAAATGATTTTAAAAGGCATGGACTGCAACTGGTGTCTAAAGGAAAAACAGCTTTGTGTACAGATTGAAAGCAGAGCTGGTAAGTGAGACAGAAAAAAATCATCATTAAGAATAAAACATATCTACAGAAACCAAAATAGTTACTCAAAATTTATCTGGGAATAATTAGTTGAATGAGATCTCTGGAGTAGTAATGACAAAATCAAATCAGAATCCAAAATCTGCTTCGGAAGAAGAACTAATACCACTGCAAATTAATCTAAAAAGAAAAACCAGTGATGAAGACAGCAACATATACTAGACCTAATGGGACTGAGCAGAGCTGTAATACCTCCACAACAGAAATGAAAAAAAATAAACAAAAATCCAAAATCCACTGCAGAAGAAGAGGAACTGGAACTAAGCCCAATTAAGTGAATGAGCAGCACCAGGCAACAGTTGTACAAAAGAAAAAAAGAAAAACCAAATAGAATAATGCCTACAAGAACTTCAGTAAGGAAAAAGATAGCATGTCAACATCTGGCTGGTGATTTTTTTTATGATACAGTCAAAGAATGAAAAAATCTGGAAGTTACTATTAGTGGCAAGAAATAAAAACATGATAATCAAATAGGGACTGAGAATTGTATCATAATGAAAAAGAAATTAAGCTCAGAATTCTGTATCAAAATGTGTAATACATGGGCAACAAAAAATTAGAAGCAGAAGACTTACAAATGAAACACGACCAGACATAGTGTGTAAGTGAACATGGATTAAAAGACAAATGAAATATGAATTTTTACCATAAAATGTTATATTCTTGTAAACTATTTCTGCAGATCAGAATTTAAAAGTGGAGGAGCAGCAATATTTTTTAAAACAGGCTGAAAATTATGATAACATTATGAATGATACAAACAAAAATGTACCCAAAAGTGAAGAAAAAGACTTTGAAATTACAGGTATTCTGTACAGTGATTTAAGAGTATTCAGTGTGTAAATGTCACCAAGTGGTAAAATAAATACTTTGCTAAAAAAATACCAAATTTTCAGAAAAACAAACAAACTGAAAGACTATGTAATATATGGTGATTTTAATACTGGTATGGGAACAGAGACATAAAGAAAGCAAAAATTTGAGGAGCTGCTAATACTATATGAAAGCTACTGTACTGGAACCAAAATGAGTGACTTCGGAAACTGAGTCTGTTATTGATAACATTATACTAACATAGTTAGCAACACATATACAACAAAGGTTCTACAAACAAGACTTTCTTATGACTTTGGGCAGCTATGTAAAGTATATGGAAGCCTGAACTCAAAACAGAAAACAAAAATGAAGAAATCAATGAAAGAGAAAAGAACAGTGGCCATACACTCTTCAAGCCCAGTGAACAAATGAAAACTGGAATGCTTTTCAAGAAACATTAGTATACTGCTTTAAGAAAGCACTTCCGGATACCAAGATTAAAAGAAAAATTCTTCAAAGCAAGCAGTGGATCATGAAAGAAATAATAGAACTGAAGGCTACCTAAAGAGTAATAAAACAGAGGTGAAGTACTGAAACCTACAAAAAGCACCAGAAGTAGTACAGACAATTGATAAGATAAGCAAATGGCAAATCGATTAATGAAATTATTTCAAAATCATCAATAAAATGACAACAGCATGAGATATAATTAGCTCTGGGAGGGGTAACAAAAAATACGCACAGAAAATAAATGAAACAGAAGAAGTATGAAAGTGAGTAACAAAATCGTGACAGGTAAAACAGAAATTGCCAACATCCTGAAGAATAACTACATAGATACAGTAGAAAACCTAAAACATGGATGTAATAACCAAGGAAATCACCAGACCACAGTAACAGACCTTCTGCCCTATCCTCACCTAATCCTATCCTGCTTTATTTTTGTTTTGTTTATATTTGTTTCCTTTATATTATTTCTGTAACTTATCCGACATGTCCAATACTATTGTAGCAAGTGGTCTATGTTCCTGAAATCATCATCTGAGGAGGAAGTGAGAAGAGTTATAAAAAAGCTACAAGCAAAGAAGTCTGCTGGACATGATGAAATGTGAAACTACCGAATCAAGCAGGTGGCAGCATAAATAATTACACCACTACTGGATATTGTCAACTGATCATTCCAAGAAGGAGTGTTTCCTGATAAACTTTAATTAATTAAAGTAGTGCCTGTGCATAAATTACAATTACCTTTAGTATCAGACTTCTCAAAAAATAAACAAATAAATAAATAGAATAGAAATGCCCATAGTCAACAGAGCAACTGATTACCTGAAAAAGCACAATGTAATACCTCCAGCAGAGCCTGGATAACAGAAAATTAAATCAACAGAAACAGCAACTGAATCATTAGCAGAATTTATTGTAAAGGCCTTGGATAACAGGATGGTAGTGTCTGGAGTCTCTTGAATTATCCAAGGTGTTCCGGCCCGAGATGATGGAGTTGGCCAACTGTGCATGAGGTGTGCTTGCTTGTATATATGAATGGTATGTGTTTCTCTTTTGCTAATGAAGGGTGTGACCAAAAACTAAGTAATGTTTTTTAATTGTGCCTGCCTGAAACTTAATGTGTCTTCTTTACAGTAAGCAGCAATCTGTCTTTTCCTACATTGTTCACATAGACTACAGATTTTTCAGAAAATGGCTAGATATTCTAGTATCAAGTTACCACATGCACCGCCAAGAGAATTACAAAACTTCAAAACTGAGATGGTCCCTGCAACCTTAAAAATATTTCTAACAGAAGAAGAATATAGTGTGGCTGAGAATATGAGAAGACGGTGCGCAAAAGTCCATGCTGTTAGCGACAAAATTTATGTACCATGTTAAGAGAAACTGACCTTAAGAATTAGAGTTAGAAAGTAACATAGAATTAGAACCACTCATTTATTATCAAAGATAATATTACGACACAAAACTGTATTTTTTTAAACCCTGGTGCTGTAAATCATTGTGAATTACACATCATTGTGTGTTATGTAACATTACTTATATGCTGTGCAACCTGTTACATGTACTCACTTTGTCTGCTTTTATATGTATATGCATAATGACATGTCCTTTGTTACAAGTACATAGCTGTATGAAAGGTAATTTACTTGATGAATAAAAATCACAATCACATCCTGAACAGAATGCTGACTGATGCCTGCACCCACTACTATTATTGCACACTCTTTTCTACGCTCATTCTCTGAAATCATAGATGACATCTCTTATTACATTTCTACACACTTTTTGTAATCCTTGCTCTGCTATTGATGGAAGCCGTATGGCACACCTAGATCCCACATACCTGTAAGTTTTAGGCACTGTTTGGTATGAGGGCATATTCTTTTAAAAGTAATTCTACAACCAGCCTCTGTGGTGAGGCATGTGAGCATTCAGTTTACATCTTGCACCAAGCAAGGTGGTGCAGTAGATAGCCACTGGACTCTCGTTTGGGAGGACGGTGGTTCAAACCTGCGTCCGTCGATCCACATTTAGGTTTTCCGTAATTTCCCTAAATTGCTCCATGCAAGTGCCGACATGGTTCCTTTGAAAGGCCATGGCCTGTTTCCTTCTCCATCCTTGACATGATCCAAGCTTGTGCTCCATCTTTAATGACCTCGATGTCAGTGGGACATTCAACACAATCTTCTTTCCTTCCTTAAATACTGCAGTAAATCTTGACTGCATGCCACGCAAACAGTGTACTGCTTGTTCCACAAGTGCCAAGCATTCCATATTGCTGCTGACCTTCAATGAGCAATGAGGTAGGTATTTATGATCCACACAAAAACTGACATCACTCACACATTCACTGAAACAAATGCACACTCATCTTCAAACGAAAGACATCACAGAACTATGTGCAGCAATTAGTAAAACTAGGAAGATGGAACCGGATAACAACAAAACTGAACCAACTGGAAAAAAATGGGATATTCTCCTCAATTAATTCACATATTTAAATACAACAGGTGATGCGTAACTGCAACAAGGTAGCACACTTGTGAAATAGGAGCACTGTAAGTAATAAAATCACAGCAAACTATAGGGATTTGCTGCATAGTGCAACTATTTTTAACATACAAATACAATATGCTGATTCAAACATTCTGAAATGTAAATGAAATATAGTACATTGCTGGAAATAATTACAGTTAACTTTTGATAATTTGAAATTTCTAGAGTATTTAGAACAGGCAAGAGTTGTATCTCCGCTAAAGAAAGGTAATGCAGAGGACAGAAAATTACTGATCCATTTTCCTGCTGACACCAGCTCAAAAATAATAAAATCAATTATGAAAGACAGATCAGTAAATTACTTGATTAAATACAACCTTTTAAATGAATCACAATTTGGTTTCCAAAGTGGCAGAAGTAGGAATCAGCCATAGTAGAATTCACAAAAGTGGTACTTGAGCCGGCCGGGGTGGCCAAGTGGTTCTAGGCGCTACAGTGTGGAGCCGCACGACCGCTACAGTCGCAGGTTCGAATCCTGCCTTGAGCATGGATGTGTGTGATATCCTTAGGTTAGTTAGGTTTAAGTAGTTCTAAGTTCTAGGGGACTGATGACCTTAGAAGTCCCATAGTGCTCAGAGCCATATGAACCATTTTTTTGGTACTTGATGCCATTGAAAACAATGAGTGTATCACAGACATATCTGTAGATCTTTCTACGGCTATCAATGTCACTGACCATTAGATTCTACTAAATAAGCAAGAAATATTAGCAATAGGAGGGGTAGCTAATAACTGATTCCCATCATACCTAGCAGATAAGGTACAAAGAGTAGAGATAACACATACCTGAAAGACGTCTAAACTTTTACTAAAACACTTACCAGAAGCAAAATACATTAAAATAGGAGTTCATCAAGTTGGATATTAGGACCAGCACTATTTCTAATATTCTCAATGACTTACCAGAAGCAAAATACATTAAAATAGGAGTTCATCAAGTTGGATATTAGGACCAGCACTATTTCTAATATTCTCAGTGACTTCCCCAGTAGTGTTAGTAATGGGAAACAAATTGTTTTCAGTGATGACAGCAGTGTTATAGTAACTGAGAAAACAAAAGAACTCGTTGCAGAGAAAGAAAATGAAACTATCAGGGAAGTTTATGATTGGTCAATAAGCAATAAAGTCACACTCAACATAAAAAAACAAATGCCCTGTATTTCAGTTTGAAGAGGGAAAATGATGCTGTTATATTTATAGATGTTGTAACAAACGCAAAAGTTCTATGAATGAATATTGATTCTTAATTGAAATGGTGTGAATACAGAAAGACACTTGCAAACATATTGACATCAGCAAGTTAACCCCTTTGCATCCTATCATCAGTGTGTCAACAACCAGTCTCTTTTCAGTTACATACTATGCATATGTACACTCATTTTTTAGCTATGACATTATTTTCTGGCGAACATGTGCACAAAATATGAACCCAGTTTTCAAAATACAGAAAAGGACCACAATAATAGTAACAAAAAATAGTAGCCGAGCTCTTTAGAAAAAACTGTTCAAGCACTGGGGATTTTAACTGCACAGTGTGAATACAGCTACCAACTAGTTTTACACATCAAAGACGACACTGATAATTACTGTAGAGACAGCAATATCCATGACTATGGAACAAGATCTAAACTGGATTTACATTTACCAAGAACGAATAAACATAAAACTCAAAACAGCATTTTCTGTCAAGGAATAAAACTGTACAATAAATTACCAATGGATATAAAAGAACTTGCAAAAACAAACTTGGTTAAAAAGCACCTTTTAACCCATATGTTCAAGAGTTATTTAGACAACAAAGAGTGTGGTTTGCTAAAATAATGTAATACAAATAATAATAACAATAATGAAACATCTAAATCTCCACCTGGCTCATGCAAATCATATTTATTCTTCTTCTTTCTCCTTTTCTGAAAAAAAAAAACATTCTCCTAAATCTATGCAATGATTAACCCTAACACCTAATCCCCTTTCTGGGCTCAACACCTCATTCATTATAGAGGAATGCTGACTCAGTATTTCAGGCTAGTGAATGGGAAGTTACAGTGCATGACATGTTCCTGACATCAGCTGATGGTGTTGTAGTGTCATGAAACAATGTGCGTATAATGCATGTCTACAGTAACAAGGAGTGAGGTATGAATTAATAGTTCAGCAGTGGCCTTTCTCATTATTAAAAAACTTATACGTAAAACAGTGTTGTACACTAGAGGTAAATCGAATGAGGTAGCGCTGTTTTAAACAGAGTGGCCTTGAATTAGGGAAGGTGGAGGCTCCAATCTTCACCCAGGCATCCTGATTTAAGTTTTCTGTTGTTAATCTAAATTATTTCAGGCACATCTGGGATGGTTCCTACTATATGGCCATTGCCAAAGCCAAAACCAACAATACAGGCTCCGATGCTTTTGAAGTCTGTGTGTCACAGAGGACTTCATAAAGGACGAACAAAGTCAATCTGGTGTACTGTGTTGCCAAATAACCACATACCAAGGGAAAATTAGTCTTTAGGGAAAAGCTGGAGTGTTAATATGAACATTTAGGGCTCTCAAACAAGCTGTATTCACACTAAACATTAATGCAGCTGGACACTGGAAGATTGAAAAACTAAATGCACAACTTACGTGTTGTGGAAATCAGCAATTTGCTTGAGGTTGCTGAAGAGGACATCTTTGTTATCCCGCACAACTCGTGGCACAGCAGGGTTGTCGAGTGGTTGCATGTATCGTTCCACTACTTGTCTTAGGTCTCGGCCAAATTCCTCTTCTGTCTCCACCAACTCTCGAACAACTGCCCTGAAAGGAAATGTAGAATTGTTTATATGAGTTGTTTGTACAAACCTTTCCTAGACTCTAATAAATGCAAAAATCAAACCAAGATGAGTTATTCGTGGACAATTTTATAAAACTGTTTTATTATTTCAGCATTATTAATGTGATTAAAATTTCCTTTTTATTACTTATCCTTCTAAAACAAATTCAACATCATTGTTGCACATTAATTGTATAACCATATATATAACACCTGTTCATGCTCTTAGTTTACTTTTGTTGGTCATTATTCACACTATCAATTCAATTACCCAGTACAAATCTTGCGTACTTATATGGCAAATGGTAAAGTCAAAGAAATTACAAATTACCATGGCTGTTTATAGACAACTTGTCAAGTCAATCAGTGGAAGCAATAGAAGTTGAGGTATCACCAGAAGATGAGAATACAACATAAAGTAAAATGTGTAGCAAAAAAAGGATAGAAAAACAGTGACTCCATCCCACGTGAAGGAGTTTTTAATCTCAAGCACAAAGAGGAGGAAACCATCATGATACAGGCAACTAAATGTTTAACAGAGTTCCACCAAAACATACAATCTATAAAAACATAGTTCAGCAACTATAAGTAGACACACAAACACTAGACAATTCAACTGTACTTTTTACTGAACACTTGTGTGAAAGGAATGAAATTTTGTATATAGGTTTAACCTCATATGAACTTGCTTGTTTCTGCAGTAGACACTCCATGAAAGGTGAGGGTTCATGTATTTATGTGAAAAGTGGTTTCATTTGAAGTCAGAAATGACCTTATTACATTAAGTGTAGATAAATATTTTGAACTATTAGCTGCTAAAGTAAGAGAAAGTAAATAAGCAAAGCAGTTGTCAATCTGAAGATTGTTTTGAATACCAGTCAATCTGAAGATTGTTTTGAACACCACAGTGCTTTACTAAACATGGTCCTGTTGGAGTGGTATGCTGTTGCCTTCATCTGAGTTTTGGACTTCCTTACCTAGACAGTTACAGGGAACCTACAATTGAATGTGGACTCCATACCATGGTGCAAGTTGGCATTTTTCACATCAACGAACATTGCCAAAGATGAAAGAAGTGATGAATGACATATAAAAATCCTAGGATTGACTGGGGATCAAACTCAAGGTCTTTGGATTTGTAGCCTGTCACTTCACCACTGAGATACAGGAGAACATAGCTCGTAGGCTAAAAATTTAAATGTAGTCTTTGTGTACCAGTCCTCCAGACCTGATATGGACATTTTTTTGTCAAGTCTAAACCAGAGTTTAGATAAGGTATTGTGTTCAAAAACAATCATCTGTGGGGATTCAAATATCAATACAGTGAAGTCAGCAATGCCTACTTAAATATTCTGTACAATTGTGTGTCTTCACTTCTTAAGTTGTCCTAGTAGAGTAATCAGTCTTCAACACTGATAGACCATGTATCAACAAATATAGAGAGGAAAAAATGCTGTATGAAGGCTAAAAATCTAGGCCTATCTGTTCATCTATCTCAGATATTAAATGTAAATATTTGTGTAGAAAAGCCCCTAAATTAAATATTTGCAAAAGGGTCTTCTCATTGCAGGAATTAATTTGAAGAATCATTTGGCAAAACACTGCATTCTTTCAGAGATTAAAAAATCCTCTAAAACTCTTAGGCGTCTCAATTCCACCAAAAATAGGCTGACACATTCTTTTTGCAATTTTATAAAAACTGTTAAAGAATTTACAGAAAGTACTGCTAGCAGCTAAAACCTTACAAACCATAACATACTACTGAAAGCAGAAAACAAAAGCAAAGCAGCCTGGAATATAATCAAACAACAGACATCATACAGTACATTGCACAAAACACTAAAATTCATAACTTAAAAACAAAGACAGTCAAATAATCCATCCAAAACGAATGGCAAATATCCTGAATGTTTACTTTAACAACTCCAGCCACTAAACTCAACTATCCAGAGAAAGAGAGAGACAGAGAGAGAGAAGGCACAAGTTATATGCCTATTTAAAAAATGACCAGTCTAGATAAAATACCAGTTTGTGTCCTTAAATCATGTGTAAAAACCATAACACCCCCATTGACAAAAATGATCGATGAATCATCCAAATCTGGCTGTTCTCCTGGATACCTAATGTGAGCATACCTTAAAATGGTGATGCAAAAAATGTGGAAAACTACACACCAATCTCTTTACTGTTCACCACTTCCAAAATTATTGAAAAGCTAATGAAAAATAGATTACCAAAGTACTTAAATAAATTTAACCTTCTTTGCAATGAACCCAGGCCCAGAAGAGATACAGAATCTTCTACAGCACTTTTTACAAAAACCATTCTTGAGGTACTGGACAAAGGTGATCATGTGAATGGAATTTTTTTAGATTTTACACCACTGACCACAAAATTTTATTGTATAAATTAGAGTTACTGGGAACAAAAGGTTAAAGTCATACCTAGAAAACTGGGTGCAGTCAGTTGAGATCTCACATACTTCAAAAGGATTTTTAGTGAATCAGACCCAAAATATATTACATAGCCATCCTAGAACTGGTTATTGAAAAACAAAGTAAGCCTAAACGTAAATAAAACTAACTTTATCTACTTCCGTTGGAATAACACGCACTATAATGCTACATTAAAAATTGACACTGAGGGTATTAGAATGTGTAACAGACACCATCTTATTGAAATTGAATGTAGACTGCCTTCTGAAATGGACAGAACATGTACAGGCTTTTGCAAAGAGACTATCTACAGCATGTTATGCTCTGCAAATCCCTGCACCAATGTGCAATATTTCATGCCTAATGGTGACCCTGTTGTGATATAATCACGTTTTGGGGAAAAGTTTTGACACTGTACTGATCTATGCTAAAGCTAGAAATTCTGCTGTCTCATGGGAATGCATCTTCCAGATTATAATGTACCCAAGAAAAAGAAGTCTTCGTCAGTATACTACAAACAGTGCAATACATATCCATGAGACTAGATCCAGTCAATAGTTACATACCTGAATGGAGGAGGGGGGGGGGGAGGGTAAAAAAACCGAAATAGTGTGCCATAAGTATATAAAACTGTACAACAGGCTGCCACAGGAAATTATAGGAGTAAATGATCACCATACCTTTAGTCAAGGGCTAAAACATATTTAGTAAGTAAAAGTTTTCAAACTGCAAATGATTAGCATATTTAAAATAACTGTAGTTTGCCACTTACTATTCATTAATACTCTATGTTTTAAACATTACAGTACAAGCGTTAAGTGTTGCAGTATATGACATACTATAATTATAAATATTGCAAAACTGATTATAAGAATTGTAAAAGCTGTAAGAATCTATGTATATTTATTTAATAAGGAACATTGTACCAACAATTGACAACATCCATGCAATTTGTATTGTTCCACGGATGAATAAAAATATCTTCTATCCTCTCTTTTTCTAATTGTTAACTATCCAACAATAAGATGCCGCAATTCAGGTCATGGCGTATTATAACTGTAACCTTCAAAATTCTGAAATAACAGTCGTTCTTTTAAGGGCTTAAGTGTTAAGTGTCATCTTGAATGATACTGCAATGCACGATTCCCTAACGGCATCTTCTATCCTTCAACAGAGAGTCTGTGAGAATTATATAATGTCAATCGGCGAGGGTTGAAAATCCATCTCCAGCCAGTATTTTACGATCTTACTGTAGAACTGGGCGCTTCAGTCTCTGCACGTGCAGTGATGCCGACAGAGCACTGGAAGTATGGAAATCACTTTTTGTACTTTATGAGCAACATCTACCGACGTGAGGACTGAAATGTGGAGCGTTATAAATTGCTGTAATATAAATATCAATCGCACAAAAGCAATAAATCAAAAACAAAAATGACTGGCGTTGATGCTTCTGAAATAGTTTGTGCTAGTGATCCAGGTAAGGAATTTGGCCATTGTTATCGAACTTTACAATTGAAGAATGCTCAGTCACACATGTAAGAAAGTTTCAATAGTAAGCATCGTGTTATCTTTCTGGTCCAAACGAATATTACCCAAATGATTTGGTTTCTTCTCGAAACTCATACCTTATGGAAAATGCTCTTTCTTCTATGAAGTGTCAGTGTATTTGCTAAATAAAGAAAAGGCTTTTTTTACTTCAAACGAGTCGTTAACTCATCTTACCTGAAAATGACGAACTGCCAGTAGGTAGGTAATTGACCTTCATTTTTCTTTAATATCCTTTCTGGATACTGGTAGTGGTATTAATAATTTCACGTTGCGAACAATTATTAATAAGCTTGTATTTTGTCAGGTATCCTTCAAATAGATCAAGAGACAACTGAAGTTATGGGATGTCTTCCCTGAAAAGGTTGTACGGTTACGCTATTTACACGTTTATTTCCGGCCCTGCTAATCTAATTCATCTTTTTGTTTGGCGCTTATAATACTTGCACTGTACATGCATAAAAGCTTTATAAGCAACTTTTGTGTACACCGTACAATACGAAGCCATTCAGTATTCCTAAGCTAGGCAGTTAACATTGGGAATGTGATAACAGTCCAACTAAAATATCGCAAAATTGCAGTTTTCTTCGGATAAGTAAGATGTAACGGAAGCTGGCGCTGTGTGTACCGGTGTCTCCAGGGTTGCTGCAGCATTGTATTCAGAATTTGCAGGCAAGTACAAAAATTATATTTTCATTATCGATACTTATTGTAACACAAATTTACAACTTCCTATGTAATGGACGAGCGTACCATTCTTTAACATTTAATTATTTATAACTCGCACAGGATGATTCACGAATAACGGACGCATTTGTGAAACACAACGACAGTATTGTCCGTCTTGTTACATTTAAAACTGATTTGCTACGTTCTCTCTGATATATCTCTTAAGAGAAGCTTGATTATTGAATTTCTTTGTTCGTGTTGTTCTTTTGTCATCGCGAATCACATTATCTTGCTGATACACAACGCGTGTGAAACAGTTTCGTTGTACTGAATTGTAAAGTTTTGGTGACCCAAAAAGTTCGAGTCGTCTTTCAGGCTTTAACGCGAAACCGTGTCTCTTTATCATACTGCATTCAGGCAACCTGGCTATGTGTCTAACGAAAAAATACCTCGAGGACATCACATGAAACAATGAATTGGTGAAGGCAACTTTGCAGTGAATTCTGAGTAAGTTCACTCGAAGGTTTTCATTATATCTCCATACAAATCGCAGAATATTAAGATCTACTGAGTGATTATGCTTGGTAATGATACATAGTGCGTAGTGTACGTTGTAAATGTATAGTATAGCAATTGGTTTCACTCGAATGAACGTAGCGGTGAAAAAGTGTGGAATCTAGCGAAGCCCTCTCCCGGAGATGCAGTACATACATGTAGGAATAGATTCATAGCGCAGCGGGAAGTGAGAATATGTGCCCTTCTGGAACAGTTAACCAGTGCTGCTTGCGTCTAGTCGCCATGAGCCTGTACTTGCACTCCAAGCAAGAAAGGCACTCATACAGGTTCGTGCCTCTTTCTCAACATGTGTGCATGAGTGATTCCATTCACAATAGAGGCGCGCACGCTACTCCAGTGATGAAGTTGCAGGTTCATTGCGTCTCCATGGCTGGTCAGTGGCCTGTGGGTTTGTGTATGCTGGCGATGTGAACCAGCGATGCTGCAGCATAAACGTGCCCACTAAAGACAGTCTGAGGACTACTTCTTTTAGTGTTCAACCCTGAGGTTGGTTTGCAGCAGAGCGCCATTCCTCTCTTCTGCCTGCCTTCCTCTTCATTTCCACGTATGTGTTACGTCCAACGTCACTTATTAACTGTTGCATGTATGATATCCTTGGTCGCTCCATCCGATTCCTTCCCACAGTAGCTCCTTCTGCTATTGTTCCAATGATGTTGTTGTGTCATAATATGTGCCCTACAAGTTTGTCTCTTCTTGTTTGGATGTGCCTCCACAGAGATCTGGTTTCCTGTACTCTTCTAAGCACCTCTTCATTTGTTACCTCGTCTCTCCAGCTGATCCTCTTCATCCTTCTGTAGCACCACATCTCCAGGGCCTCTCTTTTCTCTTCCAATTGTCCAAGTTTCACATCCGTATAGGGCCACACTCCAAACGAAACCTTTCATGATACGTTTCCTTATTTTCAGACTGATGTTGTTGCTGGTGAGTAAGTTCCTTCTCCGATTAAATGCAATTTTGGCCTTTTGTATTCTGGTCGCAATTTCTTTCCGGCTTCTACCATCTCTTGTGATTTTGCTTCCCAGGTAAGTAAATTCCTCTGTCACTTCCAGCTCCTGTCTTCCAATTCTCATTCTCAGAGGTTCATATTCTGCTTCTGTACTGCATACCATTACTTTAGTCTTTTTCTTGTTTATTCTCATACCATACTGATTGCATAGAATTTTTTCCAATGTTCTGAGGACTTCCTCTAGATTTTCTTTTGTCTTCGTGACTATGGCAATATCATCTGCATAACGTAACATGTCTATTTTCTGCCCATTAATTTTGATCCCCACCTCAGTAGTTTCTCGAACTTTGTCTATAGCTTCCTGGATGTAAGCATTGAATATAAGACGAGAGAGAGAGCACATCCTTGACTTACCCCTTTTCTAATATTTGCTTCTTGTTCATGGTGACAGTTCCTAATCACTGCCACCTCATTCTTATAGAAGCTGAGTATCACACTTTTCCTCAGCACTCTGAACATCTCTTGCCAGGTAACGTTATCAAATGCATTTTCCATGTCTACAAAGGCAATATAAGTTGGTTTTTTTTCTGTAATTGATTTTTAATAACGAGTCTCAGTGCCAGAATCGCCTCTCTTGTTCCCAACCCCCTTCTGAAAACAAACTGATCTTCACTCAGCATATCCTCCATCTTCTCTTCTATTCTCATCAGAACTATTTTTATGAGAATTTTTGATGCATGTGATATTAGGCTTAGAGTTCGGTACTGTTCACATTTTGTAGCTGCTGCCTTCTTTGGTATAGGAACAATGATACATTTCTGGAAGTCTGTCGGTATCTCTCCTGTGTTATAGATGGACCTAATAAGTTTAAGCAGCAGCATTTTCATGCTGCTACCAGCATTCTTTATTAGTTCTGCAGGGATGTCACCAATACCCGTTGCTTTGTTGTCCCGTAGCTCTTTTAGAGCTCTGTCAAATTCTTCTTGCAGAATGTCATCTCCCTTGTCATCTTCGTCTACTTGCTCTTCTCTTCCTATTACTTCCTCCGAAAGAGGTGTTCCGGCATACAACTCCTCTATGTATTCTTTCCATCTCTTCACCATGTCTTCACCAAACAGCATTTTCCCCTCTTTATTTTCTATTGTGCCTGAGAGTGCTGTTTTACGTTTGTTAAAAAACTGATTTGCTGTTCTGTAGGCTAAATCAGTTCTTCCGTTTTGCAAATTTTCTTCCACTTCTCTGCACATTTCTTCAAGAAAATTTTCATTTGCTTTCCTAGCTTCTCTGTTAACTAAATTGCTTAGTCTTCTGTATTCAGCTTTTCCTTGTCGATCAGTTGCATTTTTGTATAATCTCCTGTTTTCGATAAGCTCAATAATATCTGCTGTAATCCATTTCTTCTTGTTTTTGGGTTGAGTTCTTCCAACTATCTTTTCTGCTGCTTTGTATATAACAGATTTAATTTGATCCCAGTCTTCATTTACTCCACCATGTTGAAAATTCTTAGCTAGGTTGTCTTGTTTCATGAGCATAACGCTTTGCCAGACCCTCAGTTTTCAGTTTTCTAGTTCCCATTTAAGTTTTGCTGGCTTCTTCTTCAAACGTTTGAATCTCAGTGAACTTTTCATTAGGACCAAGTTATGATCACTGCCTATGTCTGCAGATGGATAGACCCTGCAATCTTTTATCTCGTTCCTAAAACGTGCTTTCACTAGAATGCAATCAATCTGTTGTCTCCTCAGGTCTCCATGGGCCTTCCGTGTGTATCTTCTTCGTTTGTGATGTTGGTAAAATGTGTTTGCAACAACTAATTGGTTCCTCGAGCGGAACTCGATAAGTCGATCTCCTCTTTCATTTCTTCTTCCAAGTCAATAACAATTCCTTCCTCCGGTTCTTCACCCACAATTGCGTTCCGGTCCCCCATGGCAATCAGGTTTTCATCTCCCTTAACATTTCTCATCGCATTACTTCTTCTTTGGGTGTTGGCATGTATATTTGTATTATCACAGTGTCCTTTGGTTTAGTTTCAAGTTTGACTAGTATTATTTGAGAGCTGTATTGCACATATCCCTTGACACGTGAGCCATAGTTTTTCCTCAAAACTATTCCAACTCCCCCCATTCCTAGTCTATCTTGGTCAGTTGCGGTGTGAATGACTCTGTATTCTCCAGACCAGAAATCACCTCGTTGGGGCCATCTCATCTCCGATATGCCTAAGATATCGATTTCCAGTCATTCCATTTGAAGTTTTACTTTTTCTAGCTTGCTACACTGAAGCAGTGTTCTCATATTCCAAGTGCCTATGTTAAAATTGGGATTCTTTTCCTTCACGTTGTCTGTATCTTTTGCAGTCCCCACCCGGAGATCCGATTGGGGGACTATTTTATCTCCGGAAAATTTTACAGAAGGTACTGACATGGTTTACTGCTGATGCTTGGGATAACCGTAGTTCTTTAATGTGGTGGTTTCCCGTTGCCTTCCACATCCTATGCCGTTGACCGTCAGCTGGTTCTTCCGCATTTGGAAATGATTTCTCATTTCCAGGGCAAGAGGGTGCCCTTTCCAGCAAATGCTGGGGTGATGACTTATCCCAGGTCATCCCTCGGTCCCTGTTTACGATAGCCATCACATGAAGTGACGTTGCCCATTCTCTACCGCGTGGAGGTGTAGATCAGGAGTTTCCATTCATCGGGTCTAGGACCTTAACGGCATTTCCTAGTCCCCTCCAGTACTTTAGAGAGGACTAGCTATCATTAATTATAAAACACTTGCTAGATTATTTTCATTACAGTGAATGAGGTCAAGAATATGCAAGTAAGTGTACTTTAACATATGATTTTGGATGGGGTCCTCCTTTAGCACAACACAATTTTGTTTTCTGTCCAAGACACGTTTCACTGCAGTTGCAGCATCATCAGTGTTTTTTATACTATTATTATGGCTTTTCCTGCTGTATTATGTTCTTACAGTGTCTGTTTTTCTTTACAGTTTGGCAGCTGCAAGGTTTCATTTTTCGTCATCTTCTTCTTGAGTTGTAACTGTGACTGTCTCTGTTTACCAGCTGGTGGTCTTGCGGTGGTGTTCTCGCTTTCCGCGCACAGGGTTCCAGGTTCGATTACCGGCGGGGTCAGGGATTTTCCGTGTCTCGAGATGAATGGGTGTTGTTGTGTCGTCTTCACCATCATCATTCATCCCCCCCCCCCCCATTACGGTCGGAGGAAGGCAATGGCAAACCACCTCCGCTAGGGCCTCGCCTAGTATGGCGGTGCGGGTCTCCCGCATATGATAAAACGTTCCTTCATCCCTGTGAAGAACATGTCGTTTTCCCATGTCAAGTGTCCATAAAATTTTCCTATGTGTCTTTTCGGGTCAAGCATGTTTTATCATATCTGTTTAACAATAGCCTTTAACATTGGAGCCGATAATTCTCTTTTGCAGAGTGTAGTGAAATTGATCCCTGTCCATTGATAGAGTATAAGGGCGATGAAAGAGCGTTACACGTCCGTTTACGTAATTACCATATTTTTTTTTTTTTTTTACACGTAAAACATAATTTGACCTATGATGGTCCTTTGCTATTACATGGCGATGAAGTGACGTTGTTCGTTCACTCGCGCGTTATTTTTAGTAATAAGATAAAAAATTAATCTTGATAATATTCTTCATTCAGTGCGTGTCATCAATAAGAATTATATTTACATCAACTGATAAGAACACCTACGCGACCATCTGTGTACAGGTTAACCGAGATTATTGCATTATGGCGTTTACATACTACAGTTCTGCTGTTTTATGTCCTATGTCATCTTTCATTAATAACGATGTGTGCGTTATGCAGCATTCGTTGTGGAAGGGCCGATATATTCTAATAGTGTAAGCAGGGGTAGTGTGTTCGAACTTATATAAATCCAGGCATAGTTTGTTACATTTTGGTCATAACCTGGTGCAGAGGCTTTATGTTTAAGATTTTCAACCTTTCTATAAGTTATTTGTTTTATGATATAACTGCGTTGGTCTTTTATCTTTGACAGTCATGGTCTCAGTTAGACATGCGCAATGTTCCCCGCCATGCTGATTTACAGCGCGTTATCTAGTCCTACTTAGTTTCACGTGAGCTCCCGAGGCCAACCGAACGGCTTCCATGGAGACGAGGCGCGTACCAGAGTTCAAGTTAAGTCTTGGTGTTGACTTACAAGGGAATGGTCAGACTTGTCATGTCGAAACCTGTGTTGCTTTTTTTACCACTGTGAGTTAACATTGCAAGAAGTCTGTATGCAGAATTTTAGCTGCTGACATGACCTGGAAGTCTGTAAACAATTTTATGAAGTAAGACATTATTGTCTCATGGTTTCCGCGCTTATAACTGCCTCTTGTACAACCCTGACCTCTCTCGCTGCGTTATACCAACGCCATCTAGGGACAAGGTGGCGTTAGCTACGCGCCGCTCTCTTGCCACAGCGGTGAGAGAGCTGATTCCCCCAATGAAAGCGATCGTATGATAATTAAACATTCGTTGACAAATATGGCTGATATGTTATCTACGACGTTCTTTCCAAATAGCTATGAAATAGACACAAATAAATATACGGTTTAGAACACGTCCAAATTTTATTTCTTGTAATTACCGCAAAAATGCGAAACATTGATACAATGTTCAAAACATAGGTTTTTTGTGCACCAAGAACATACAAGCAAAGACGACATATGACAGTCCTGCGAATCACAGACGTTGTTAGATGTCCGTAGACAAAACTGGGCTGGTGTTAGGAATGAATCAGGCCTAATATCAGCATATTTCGAGGAGTGCCACGCATATTTAATCAAATTCTGAAATCGTGGGGAGGAAAATTGATAATGTACTACTGATTGCAGCTTGAGAATATTGTCACGGTGATAGACAGGAAATTGCAGTGATCAGCACACAATAATTTTCTCTGTTAGTTTTCTGTAAAATGCCTTCCACTGGCAGAAAAATTCTCTGTCTAAAGGTTGAATTACGTTGGCCGTGCCTGGTGGAATCTGAAGCATCTCTACTTCTTTGTCAGGGTGGGCTCGAAATACAGCTTTTAATGAATCAGACCTTTTATGACCTGACCACGAATCTAGAAGGAGAAGAGATTTGTTCCCGCAGAACGGAAGAACAGCATGACGCATGAAAAGTGTAACGTTTTCGTTTGCCATTTTTCCAGACTTCGATGCGTCTACTACAAGACTGTTTGCGTAGAACATTGTTCTTTTGACACGTGGTCCAAAACGACCAGTTGGTTCTTGAAGACACACATATATTTTAGGCAGCAATGAACCATCCAGACTAATTATGGGCATTATAGTGTATGAATGGGTGAGTGCAGTCGTGGACTGTGCAATCGCCTCAATATGTTTTTCCCGTTTGAATGACAGTGTTCTTTTCGCACGCATTTCTTTTTGAAAACCTGACTGATCAGCATTGTACACGTACGATTCACTAAAACTAGCGATCTTATTTTTTGCATACGTAAGAAAAGCTTCTATCATTTCGATTTGTGTCACTTCATTTTCCGACCTGTTTCTCGATACAAATTTTGTTCTTTTTCTTGCCACAATTTTATGTGATCTTTTGAAGCGACTAATCCAACTTTGAGAAGCTGTAAGTTCTTTAGCGCCTATCGCGTTGGCAATCTCTAACGCCCAATCACTCAAAGTTGTATTGCTCACACCAAATGACTGTTGTCTGGCATCGGTAAATAACTTAAAAAGTCGCGCATTTATCTCCGTCGCAATTTCCAGTCGACTATTATGTCGTCGAGCGACTTGCTTTTTCCATCTATACAATTCGCGTTCAGAACGGACAAACCGATACTTATTTTGAAAAGTACTGACACGTAGGCGTTTCTTACCACTTCCGTTCAACCAATACGTCACCGCTTTTTCTTTGTCTGATAAGGTAATTGTAGTTGCTGGTGTTACTTTCGGAGATAATTGATGATGGTACGTGGCACTATCACTCGAAGAGTCTTCATGAGTGCAACTTTCGTCGGTGTCTTCGCCGTCTGTAGAGTCACAGTCTGCAATATCGAGTGTTCCAGTTGTTTCTAGCCACATGTCTGCACCATTTACATGCTCGTCTAGAAGTTTAACAACCATGTCGCACAACACATAGTCTTCACGCGTGTTTTCTGTTGATTGCTTCATTTGGCGTCTGTGGTATATCTCTATGGCAAGCAGCAAAACATTTACAGGGTTCGCCATCACCTGTGAGGGGAGATTGAATGTTCACCGTAAAGTGGCTTGCGAAGTATAGATGAACATGTACAGAACATCTTTCATATCTCTAACCAGTTTCAGGACGGTATGTTTCGAAATAGTACCAGAAATTAAAAGGACGTGCATGCCACAGAAACGAATATTCGTTTCCCCTTTCCACCAAAACCTTGCAGCAATATTCCTCTTTAGCGAACGCCGCGATAAGACGGCCGCACTTCCCGACCATGCGCACAGCGCTCGCGACTCGCCATTTCCAGGGGTGGCCAGCCGTCACTGCAAGCGCCAAGCAGGAAACACATTCATGTTCGTGATTTTTTTTTTAGGGACTTCCAGTTCATGTCAGCAGCTACAATTTTGCAAACGGACATTTTGCACAGTTAAATAACAGTGCTAAAAAAAATCAATACATGTTTCGGCATGACAAGTCTGACCATTCCCTTGTTAGTACTTATGTACCACATTTTTTTAGTGTGAGTACGCCTATTCAGGCTGTTTTAGTTTTATTTCTAGAACATGCCCTCTTAGACAAATTATAGATTCAGTTATATCTTCTGAAGGAGGCTCAATTATTTGATCTGAAACCAAGGTAAAGGTTGGTTTCATTACCGCAATCGAGGCTGATAGTTTCTTACATATCTCAAATTATTATTAACTTTTCACTTTACCATCTCTTTTTCAAGATGAACATATACGAGGCGTGTTTTTTTAAGTAAGTACCGTTTTGAAGTTAAAAAAAAGACGTGCTAAGAGATCTCAATAATTTCATTTTTACGTGAAAGCCTGTACCTTAATTTACTTTTCTACATAATTTCGTCGATATTGAGACACTTGTCAGAACATTGTACCATTTTTTGAATACCCTCGTCATAGAAGTCTGTCGCCTGACTTGTTAACCACTGCATCGCTACTGTTTTGACTTCGTCATCGTCTTGAAGACGCTGACCGACCAGGTGTTTCTTCAAGTGCAGGAACAGATGATAGTCACTGGGCGCAAGATCGGGGCTGTACGGAGGATGATCTAGAGTTTCGCATCGAAAAGATGTAATGAGATCTTTGGTCTGATTCGCCACATGCGGACGGGCATTGTCTTGCAGCAAAACGATGCCTTTGCTCAACTTCCATGGACTGTTGCTTTGATTCTGGTGTGACGTAGGCCACCCATGTTTCAATCGCCCGTAACAATTTGGCTTAAGAAATCATCACCGTCGTTGTGGTACCGCTCAAGGAAAGTCAATGCACTGTCTAAACGTTTGGTTTTGTGCACATCCGTCAACATTTTCGGTACCCAACGTGCGCACAATTTTCAGTAATTCAAGTGCTCCGTCAAAATGCCATACAAAACACTACGAGAAACATTAGGAAAGTCATCCCGCAAGGAGGAAATCGTAAAGCGTCTGTTTTCTCTCACCTTATTGTCCACTTCCCGCACCAAACTTTCATTAACGCTCGAAGGACGCCCACTCCGTTGTTCATCACGCACATTTGTGAGGCCATCTTTAAATGCTCTCACCCACTTTCTTACCATTCCATCACTCATAATGTTTTCTCCGTAAACTGCACAGATTTCGCGAGGAATATCGATCGCTTTTAGGCCTTTAGCACTAAGAAATCTTATAACGGCCCGTACTTCACAGTCGGCGGGACTCACGATTATCGGAGGCATCTTAAACACTCAGTACACAACGTAAACAAGAAACAATCAGACTGAAATGGCGTCAGTGCGTAGATTGAGGTACAGGCTTTCATGTAAAAATAAAATTATTGAGATATCTTAGCACGTCTTTTTTAAATTTCAAAACGGTACTTACTTAAAAAAAAACACGCCTCGTATCAGAGATTCGTATGCAGCGGTGTGAATATTATGAACAAAAATACCTAATTGTACTGAACTGAGATTGAAAAAGTTGCAATTATTAATTCCTTTTTTTCCAAACTTGTAAATACGAAAACTGTGTAACTCTATTAAAGCATCACAGAACAACTCCTATTATCAGAAAAGGTTTGTAGTGGCATAAGGGGAAAATGGCTGTAATCGTGGTCTTAAGACGCGTAGTGGCCTTCCACCTGCAAGCCCGCCTACTCACTCCCTCCTCCGGCAGGCGACCTCGGCGCGCAGCTGGCTCTCTGGGCCGACGTCGTCCGTGGCGCGCACCAGGAACTTGGCGGCCACCCAGCCCTGCGTCGAAGGGTCGTCGCATCGTCGCACTAGCCACCTGCACAACGCGCACAAATAGAGTTATTACCGGGGCCGTTCTGGGCCCGCAGCACTGACCAACAGTACAGCTTTATTCAGAAATGTTTCCTTAAAATTTGTTTGGAATGTATTGTTTTGCGTCCATATAATAGGTTAAGATAAATATTGAAATTCTTTCACTAATTTAAGCTCTAACAAATGCTATGAATTTTTACTTTTTACACATTATCAGTACAACACAATCAATATTACTCAGTACATTAAAACTATACGTCTCAGTTGGTTGGTTGGTTGGTTTTGGGGAAGGAGACCAGACAGCGTGGTCATCGGTCTCATCGGATTAGGGAAGGATGGGGAAGGAAGTCGGCCGTGCCCTTTCAGAGGAACCATCCCGGCATTTGCCTGGAGTGATTTAGGGAAATCACGGAAAACCTAAATCAGGATGGCCGGACGCGGGATTGAACCGTCGTCCTTCCGAATGCGAGTCCAGTGTCTAACCACTGCGCCACCTCGCTCGGTATACGTCTCAGTTGACTCTATTTACCTTTATGCATATAGCTAGGAAAAAAACACCGTTTATGAGCAGTAAGTCTGTCCATCACACATCTGAAATAAAATGTTTTGACCTACTTCGTTTCATTGTATACACAGCCTGAAAATGAACAGAGCGCTCTTACTCTTGTTTACAATACGCGGGAAGAGTAACGTAAGCACTAAATATATAAAGTGTAGTTGCATGAATAGGACTAAAAATAATAATGTATTCATTAATGATAACACTAATCACGTATACATATCCTGCAAACTGACTCGTTCCTCATAATTTCAAATGATCCGGCCGGCCGAGCGGTTCTAGGCGCTACAGTCCGGAACCGCACGACCGTAGTGGTGGCGCGGTTCCAAATGATCTATGCAAAATGTAACTAACTAACTGGCCCTTATTTATATCATCGCTCGAATTACCGTCAACTAGGCCCGCAAAACTAATGACTCCAATGTAAACTGTATGTATTTCCTAATATCGAGCCATCTACCCGTTACAAAGTATTTCGTGCTTGTTACTTTCATTAATAAGAACTCAAATCTATGTACTGACTTTTTTCCTTCATAAATAAATACTCTCCTGCGAACTCCTACTTTGAGGAGACGCATCAAGGACAGCACCAAATTTAACGACCGTTTCCGTTGCGTAAATACCCATTACTTTCATCCAAAACATCTCCTTCTTTATATGCTGCATATGTTAATTGTTGAATCAAACAGGTACATTAAGACCTCAAATTAAAAAAAAATCATATTACGACTACTATATAAACACTGTTGCAGTTTACAAGTGGCAGAAAAAAATAAGATTGAAAGTATAATTTTTTGCTATATGATATGCGCACTTTAACCGGTATTCCGCCAGATGCGCGCATCGTCAGAGCGAATTCGCGGGAGTAAAGTGTTAGAAAATGGGATACGTATTCGTGTCGCTACCAGCGTGGCCAGAGTCGGGCAAGAACAGCGTGCTTTGTGCCATCACTCTTTTCCACCTACTCGTCCCGCTGAGACGAAGTGGTGTTATACGAAAACTACTAATTCGAACCGATTCAGGCATGAAATGTGTGCGCGAAAGACCAAATGCGAATTAGCAAGAAACAAATTGGTATTTCGAGTCGCGCATATTATTTTCCACTCAGTAACGATTACTTGCGATTTGCATCCGGTCTACTGTGAAACAAAACCGATAGTTGCCCGCCGTTATAGGCACTGACATGTGCAGACTGTTTCCAAATTGATTATAAAATAGTTCAGCTGACAATAAAAAGTGAAATGCGTCAAATTATAATCTTATATAGTTTACATCTCTGATAGAACAAAATTTCATGACTCGAACAATGGCATAGGTAAAAAATTGCGAAACGCCAGTTAACAAAGTCTGAACAAAGTTGCGACATTACCAGGCGAGGTGGTGCAGTGGTTAACACATTGTATTCGCATTCGGCAGGACGACGGTTCAAACCCACGTCCAATGATCCTGATTTAGGTTTTCCGTGATTTACCTAAATCGCTTCAGGCAAATCTCGGGATGGTTCCTGTGCAACGGCACGATCGACTTCCTTCCCCATCCTTCCTTAATTCATGGTACCGATGACATCGCTGTTTGGTCCCTTCCCCTAAATCAACCAACCAATCAGCTGGAGAGAACGAGCAAAGTGGTGTATCTGGATGGGTTAAACATTAAATCACGCAGAAAAACAGAATTTGATGAAACATCGTAGACAATAATACTACACAGACACAGTGTATCCCGTGACCGAGCGGTTCTAGGCGCTACAGTCTGGAACCGCGCGACCGCCCTAAGTTCTAGGGGACTGATGACATCAGAAGTCAAGTCCCATAGTGCTCAGAGCCATTTGAACCATTTTGAACACAGTGTACCTCAACTAAAATTTAATGTACGGAACGTTAAAAGTAAATCGTAGAACAGCTCAAAGTGAGATAAATTGTCACTAACCTTAATTAAAACGAATAGCTGTCAGACTTTGATCTTATTCTGGTTGTTCGACTGTTTCGCAGTTCGGCGCACGTCGTTTGGTGCAAGGATACACAACAAATGCTTTGTAGGCGAGCCTTAAGAAAAATGTAAAGCAAATAACCCCTGTCGACAATATTCAGGTGCAAGGTCGTAATAATGCACAGTAGACAAGTGCGGAACAGAATATGTAATTCAAACTCTTGTGCCAATTTGTAATACGTAAAATGTTAAATAAAATAGAGCCATGTCGAATGTATTCTTCCAACATTCGAAAATATACTCTAATTCTATGTTACTGACCCACTGCTTTAAAACTGCCTATCTTGCGCTCACAATCGTAAACAGTGTTAATACTTTGAGTTCAAAACTGCGGTTAATTTTCCCCCGAATAATTGGACAGAGTGATGCGACGCCCCTGACAATGCGTTTCGTTTTCAATAATTACGAAAGAGTGGTTGCTTTTTTATTGCACACTCACTAATAAATTCTCTTTAGAATTAATTAGCAACTCTAAACAGTGAGTCGTAAATACACACACAAAATTTGAGGGTAGGTTAATTACATCGGGAAAAGCGAGAAACGTTTGTAGATACTCGTCCAGAAGTATCTGATGTATAAGCTAGTCGTGTAGTCATGTCGCAACAACGGAACTACTGACGGGATGTACATTGATATCCAAAATTGAAGCAACAAACCAAAATTTTGCAAGGCTGAGTTTATTTTGCCACAAACAGTATAAACAGGTGATAGTAAAGTAGAAACAATATAAAGAATACAGAACGTTAACAAATGCAACACGCATATCGGTAGACAAAAATGATCTTTTTTTCCAACGTAACAGATTTACACACACCTTCCGACAGCTGGTTAATACGCTCAGTATGGGGTGTGACCACCCCTGGCAGCAATACAGGCCTTACAAACGACAGGGCATGCTGTGAATGATGCCATCAATCTCATGTTGAGGCCATAACGTTCATTCATTCTGCAGAGCTGCTCACAAGGCTTGGAGAGTGGTTGCTGGATGCTGACGTAATACAACCTGTCTCCCTGGTGCATCCCAGACGTGCTCTATGGGATTCAAATTAGCAGAGCGAGTAGGCCACGCCACGCATGCAATATCTTCCGTTTCAAGAAAACATCAACCTCGCGTGCTCTATGAGGTCGAGCATTATCGCCTAGTATTTAAGTACGCTGTTTATGTGTCTGTATGTTGGCAGCGCTATGTAGCGCTCTGCATTAATAACTCTGACAGCGATTTGCGCACTCTGTAAGAGACTCTGTGGCTGGTCGGAGTGGCAGTTGGAAGTGAACAGCCAGCGGTGATGGCAGTTGGAGGTGAACGGCCAGTAGTGATGGAGATTGGAAGTGAGTAGTTTGCATTGATGGAGGTTAGAGGTTTGAAGTGTTTGCGAAGGCGGATGATCTGGACGTGTCCGACTTGGAGATTGAATATTAGGGCCTATTCACGATTACATAATATTTGGAACTGGATGTCACGGACGATTATATATATTTTTTGAACTGGTTGTCACATTATTAAGGTAAATACATTGTTGGCTCTGCAACAAAATTTTTCCTTAGCGAACCACATGCCTATCAGTAGTTAGAGCCTTCAGTAGTTAGAATCTTTTATTTTGCTGGCTGTATTGGCGCTTGCTGTATTGCAGTAGTTCGTGTAATGAAGATTTTTGTGAGGCAAGTGACTTATGAAATGTATATGTTACTGTTAGGATTTCTTCTAATTCAGGGCCATTATTTCGAGTTAATTTTAAAGCAGGCAGATCGCGTTATTCTTGAACATTGTGAGTAATTAATGAATAGGAGAAAAATGGTTCAGATGGCTCTGAGCACTATGGGACTTAACTTCTGTGGTCATCAGTCCCCTAGAACTTAGAACTACTTAAACCTAACTAACCTAAGGACATCACGCACATAGCGGTCGCGCGCTTCCAAACTGTAGCACCTAGAACCGCTCGGCCACCCCGGCCGGCTAATAGGAGAACTTTGAGTTGTGATTGTCTGGGCTAATTCTGTATTTCAGTGTTTAAATGATTAAGACTCGCAAAGTGACACTTGCATTCAATTCCACTCAGCAATATAAGCAGAAAATTTAAATAAAGAAATTTCACCTTCCCAGTTATTTCAACTTAAGTAAAAAAATCTTTATTAAGAAGTTTCAAGTAATACGCCGTCTGGACCCACAGCACCTCGCAACAACAGCACACTAGGTCACAAGGTGCCGTCACGATACCTGACAGCAGTTAAATCTTGCAGAATTAACCGCACAATTTCATCCTTCCCAACACCGCCAGAACTTCTCCTCGATATCGGTCTCTTTCCACAATTTTTGGGTTCCGAAATCGTGCTTCACGTTCCCTCCACATGCGAATCCGTCGAGAATCACTGTCCAGACCAAATCGGGACTCATCTGTGAAAAGAACATTGGCCCACTGTTCGACCATCCAGATGGCATGTTGACGGCTCCACTCCAGACGTTTCCTTCCGTGAAGATGCATCAAAGATGCACATACAACAGATCTCCGACAATAAAGGCCACTCTGTCGAAGCCTTCTGTACACCGTTTGCCTCCATAGAACAGTGGATGCTGCGAGGCCAGTTGCCGTGCAGTACTAAGGCGGTACCGCCGTGCCCTTACAGCCAAATAACGGCCCTCTCTTTCTGATGTTACACCTAGTCGACCACGCACTGGTTTTCGGGATACAGTTTCGATCTCTATAAAATCTCGTCACATCCGAAAAACAAACAGAACGATTCACATTAAGCCATCGGTCCCCATCAGTTTGCGACTGTCTGCTCCCATTCTTGCCATGGCCCTCCAACGCAGAGCGCCTGATAGGCGTCTTCTCTGTGCCATACTGCACAGTCTGTGTGCACAGCGACTGTAGACTTGGGACTCCCCGGCAAATACTATCCCGCTTGATAGGTGCTCTGACGTCATCGTTGGCGTGGTTGTCTTTTGACCAGAAAGCCATCCTCCGTACAGGACATGATCGTGCGGACATCTGTTGACAGTTTGTATTAATACATCGTGAATTAGACGGAGGACGGGGAAATAGTGGTTTGTTGGTTTAACTTTGGACACCAGTCTACTTGTGGAAGACAGTGACTGTTGAGATAGTCAGTCTCTTCAATTTCGGTGGCGAAATGCAACAAATGTTCAGAATGCATTTAACCTGCTTCAAGGCATTTTCGGACACTTCAAACGATGGATTGTCGCGTTCTTACAAATATTCCAGGCTCGTAGCGAATCGTTTTGCAGGCATTTATGTAATATTTTTGAAGTCTGTATTTATTTACACTCCCTTTACACAAACTCAGGACCTTAAATTTCATCGAAAATGAAAATCTATTAGGAAGTCTATTGATCGTGCAGGGCATGAAAATGGTTCGCCTAAACCTATGATGATGAATCACAGTTAACACAAATGAAGCATCAAGAAACAGTCAGATTCGTTTGAAGAGAAGGAGGACATCAATGCAATGCAGTTCAAACACGGCGGTCGGAATGAGCCGAAGCTCCATTATGCATAAGCCACATAATTGATATTTGCAGGAACATAGTATAGAAAACCCTGAAGAAGATCCTATACAAATTACTGCAGGACTGCTTAGAATATATGGCCCTACAAAACAGTCACCAGCTGTACCAAACCACACATTAACGACGAATCGTTGCTGATGTCTGGTTTAGATAGATATCATGTGGCTTCTCATCTGCCCGCAGACATTAATGGTTTGTGATACCGTCTCTACCCAGCGTTGCCTAATCTGTACAAGAGCAGGGGGTAAATAGTGGGTCAGCAGCTTGTGGACGAAAGCATGGACAAAAGCGATTAATAATGAGGCATGAGACCCCGCACACATTTGATGTACACTACTGGCCATTAAAATTGCAACACCACGAAGATGACGTGACACAGACGCGAAATTTAACCGACAGGAAGATGATGCTGTGATATGCAAGTGATTAGCTTTTCAGAGCATTCACACAACGTTGGCGCCGGTGGCGACACCTACAACGTGCTGACATGAGGAAAGTTTCCAGCCGATTTCCCATACACAAACAGCAATTGACCGGCGTTGCCCGGTGAAACGTTGTTATGATGCCTCTTGTAAGGAGGAGAAATGCGTACCATCACGTTTCCGACTTTGATAAAGGTCGGATTGTAGCCTATCGCGATTGCGGTTTATAGTGTCGCGACAATGCTGCTCGCGTTGGTCGAGATCGGATGACTGTTAGCAGAATATGGAATTGGTGGGTTCAGGAGGGTAATACGGAACGCCGTGCTGGATCCCAATGGCTTCGTATCACTAGCAGTCGAGATGACAGGCATCTTATCCGCACGGCTGTAACGGATCGTGCAGGCATTTCTCGATACCTGAGTCAACAGTTGGGGACGTTTGAAAGACAGCAATCATCTGCACGAACAGTTCCACGACTTTTGCAGCAGCATGGACTATCAGCTCGGAGACCATGGCTGCGGTTACCCTTAGTCCTGAACTGTGCGGCTGGTCTCGGCGGAGGTTCGAGTCCTCCCTCGGGCATGAGTGTGTGTGTTTGTCCTTAGGATGATTTAGGTTAAGTAGTGTGTAAGCTTAGGGACTGATGACCTTAGCAGTTAAGTCCCATAAGATTTAACACACATTTTTTTGCCGTTACCCTTGACGCTGCATCACAGTCAGGAGCGCCTGCGATGGTGTACTCAACGACGAACCTGGGTGCACGAATGGCAAAACGTCATTTTTTCGGATGAATCCAGGATCTGTTTATAGCAACATGATGGTCGCATCCGTGTTTGGCGACATCGCGGTGAACGCACATTGGAAGCGTGTATTCGTCATCGCCATACTGGCGTATCACCCGGTGTGATGGTATGGGGTGCCATTGGTTTCACGTCTCGGTCACCTCTTGTTCGCATTGACGGCACTTTGAACAGTGGACGTTACATTTCAGATGTGTTGCAACCCGTGGCTCTACCCTTCATTCGATCCGTGTGGAACCCTACATTTCAGCAGGATAATGCACGACCGCATGTTGCAGGTCCTGTACGGGCCTTTCTGGATACAGACAATGTTCGACTGCTGCCCTGACCAGCACCTCACCAATTGAAAATGTCTGGTCAATGGTGGCCGTCTGCAGCTCGTGGTCGTGCGGTAGCGTTCTCGCTTCTCACGCCCGGGTTTCCGGGTTCGATTCCCGGCGGGGTCAGGGATTTTCTCTGCCTCGTGATGACTGGGTGTTGTGTGCTGTCCTTAGGTTAGTTAGTTTTAAGTAGTTCTAAGTTCTAGGGGACTGATGACCATAGATGTTGAGTCCCATAGTGCTCAGAGCCATTTGAACCATTTTTCAATGGTGGCCGAGCAACTGGGTCGTCACAATACACCAGTCACTACTCTTGATGAACTGTTGTATCGTGCGGAAGCTGCATGGGCAGCTGTACCTGTACACGCCATCCAAGCTCTGTTTCACTCAATACCCAGGCGTATCAAGGCCGTTATTACGGCCAGAGGTGGTTGTTCTAGGTACTGATTTCTCAGGATCTGTGCACCCAAATTGCGTGAAAATGTAATCACATGTCAGTTCTAGTATAATATATTTGTCCAATGAATACCAGTTTATCATCTGCATTTCTTCTTGGTGTAGCAATTTTTTAATGGCCAGTAGTGTACTATGAGTGGGGAGACTGTCCACCGGGTGCCCTCAATGCGGTATTTCGACTGACAGGAAGTTCTGCAGCTAATGACCTTTTTATTGCGGCCTGGGTCGTTAGCAATACATTACAAAATCTACTCCAGGTTCAGTATTCAGAATATTTTTGTTGTCCCTTCCCGCAAGTCGCCTGTAAACGGTCGCGGATCCAGGTTCGGGTGTCGTTGGTCTACGAAGGCGCTTCGACACAGCTGCGCTGCCAGCGTTCAGTGCCACCAGCACGACCGTACATTTAACGCCCGCCCACTCGCGAACGTGAAACCCATCACGGTCCGACACTCCACTGTCGTTGCACATGTTGCCCGTACACAAGAAACTAAACATGTCAAGAATAAAGCGGATGCACACATCGGTACATGTAATACCATCGTTGTCTTTGAGTAAACGTCTTTGCCTGTAGCCGGTGCACCAGAGAATTCCGGAAGTATGTATATATGTGTGAAGGGTAAAGTTTCTCATTGTCCTGATGTGAGCAGATATGCACAAAGTTTGCTCACGTATTTCCGATTCAGCCTATGGGACTCAACTTACTGTAGATATCCATTTCGTAACAGGTACGCTGCCTATCTATTTGTATCAATTCTGGACGTGAATATTTATGACAGCAGTCGTAAATGTAGCCTTAGCCGAAATGGTAGAATCATCTTAATTTCTGGTGGCACACGTAGATGGAAAATTTGAAGTGGAAGAAACACATTCTGAAACTTATTAAACAGCTAGGTTCTACAACGTTTGCATTAACCGACCAAAGGAAGTTCAGAGACAAATAAATCGATAAGCAGTTGTCATGTGGCTCCCAGCGTGTTCCAGATTTTTCGCCCTGACTTCGCTTCGGCGGCATGCGCATTTTTTCGTTACTTGTATACATAAACAGCTCCTTATTTACCATTGTATAGCCGCGTGGAACTTGTTAAAGACCTTTGCGGGACAGAAAAATCCGATAAATAGTGACTTTTTTCCCACAACCAATTAAGGCACACAGTAACTGCGTTGTATATTGCCAAGGAAGAAATTGCAGGAACCAGCCACTTTTCATATTATCAAGTTTATTTTATTACAATTTTGACAATATGAATAGTGACTGTTGGCTATATTTCTTCATCAGTACGAGGCCCATTCAGTAATGAAACATAAAAGATGGCTGATTAAATCGGTATACATTTTGTTTATTTTTCCACGAAATTCCTAACAACTTCTACGAAACGAATCGTCTTATCTTCTCAACAAAGAATACTTTAACTAGATCGAAGGAAGATTTGTGCTTTTTTCTTTAACTTTTTTTCTGTTGAATTTGATGGCATGCAGATCTTTCATCGGATCAAACAGATAAAAATCCGAAGGGGTAACGTCAGGGCTGTAAGAAGGATGAGGTAGGAGCTCGCAGTATGACGTCGAGATTCGTCTTGAAAAAACACGCCTGCCACTCCAATCCAGGATATTTCCTCTTCAGCGCGCGCTGGATAACATTCTCTATAATGCACGAGTAGTATACGCTGTTGACAGTGCGCAGCTTTCCCAAAAAATCACAGAAAATCGGACCACGGACAGGCCAAATGTTGGCTGACATGACCTTGTTACCAGCTGATAGCTGCGTTTTGAATTTCTTACGGAAAACCGACTCAGGGTGTTCCCACTGCATGCTTTGGTTCTTGGACTCCGGCTCAAAATGATGTAGCTAAGTTTTATCACAGGTGAAAACCGTATCCAAAAATATGTTACTTTCGCTAGTGAAACCATTTTCGAGGTCGGTGCAAATGCGAAATTTCTGTTCGTTTTGATAAACGGTAAGCTCTCTCGGAACTACTTCACACGAGTCTTATGGTAGTTCAATTTATTTCGAATGATGTAATGTGGCCGGCCGAAGTGGCCGTGCGGTTAAAGGCGCTGCAGTCTGGAACCGCAAGACCGCTACGGTCGCAGGTTCGAATCCTGCCTCTGGCATGGATGTTTGTCATGTCCTTAGGTTAGTTAGGTTTAACTAGTTCTAAGTTCAAGGGGACTAATGACCTCAGCAGTTGAGTCCCATAGTGCTCAGAGCCATTTGAACCATTTGATGTAATGTGTTGTGCCAACGTCATCGGTCTTCTTGAATAAGTGAATCAATACAACCTTGCAACGCCGAGGTCGATTTCTGATGCCGGACTCCCCTAAAAGTTCGCACGGTTCATGCAACTGCTACCGTATTGTTTTCTTATGCAAGAGAATATCTCTGATAATTGATTGTACACTTTCGGGAAGTAAAATTCGTATAACAGAATGCTGTTCTTCGAAAGTCACACTCGCCATCGTAACGAAGAGCTTAGACGTTAAGTTAATATTCATCGAATAAATGACTAACACTCTTCGCAAAGTTGTCAAGTAAACAAAACTTTCAGCTTCCTGTTTTAGGCGTTGCCTTCCCTATTTACTTATTAACTCTCCCTCGTAAATATGACTGTTAAGTTAGCATTTACTGGAAGCAATCAGCCAAAATAGCAGCCTTATAAATCGCTGATTATATTGTCATATTCGTTGTGTTTTCTTCAGGGATGAGGCTCTAATGGTCCAAATGGATCTGAAGCAAGTGTAAAAGTTTTCATTTTCTTTTTCCAACTACTTTGTAGAGTGCGGATTGCATTTTTAAAATTATATACGTGCAAGTGTATTCAGCTGGCCGGTCTGCTTCATTCTTCCAGAATCTTCTCATTTCCTAGTCGAACTTTCGGGCCAGGTTTTATATTCAGTTTTTCGTAACTTACAGCGAGAGGAAGAGTATACTGTTTCTTTTGATCTGTCTAGATTTGTTCACTCAAATAACGTCGTCCTGAGTGTCAGAAATTTTCTCAAACATTTGATTTAATGCGTGCCGTTTTCTCTTCTTCAGCAACCCTCAATGCAGACTGAGACAAAAGTTTTTTTTTTTTTTTTTTTTTTTTTTTGGACCATGATTAATGACCTATCTGTAGTAATCAAATTTTCTGATGTTTTTAATGCGTCAGGCTTAATGCTGTAATGCTTTAATTGTGCATCACACAACAGTTTTTATCGTACTTGTCCCAAATGATTTGTTTTTTGTAATTTAGATGTTCTCTCTCCATTTGCTACACGAATTATACAGGGTGTTGCAAAAAGGTACGGCCAAACTTTCAGGAAACATTCCTCACACACAAATAAAGAAAAAATGTTATGTGGACATGTGTCCGGAAACGCTTACTTTCCATGTTAGAGCTCATTTTATTACTTCTCTTCAAATCCCATTAATCATGGAATGAAAACACACAGCAACAGAACGTACCAGCGTGACTTCAAACACTTTGTTACAGGAAATGTTCAAAATGTCCTCTGTTAGCGAGGATACATGCATCCACCCTCCGTCGCATGGAATCCCTGATGCGCTGATGCAGCCCAGGAGAATGGCGTATTTTATCACAGCCGTCCACAATACGACCACGAAAAGTCTCTACATTAGGTACCTGGGTTGCGTAGACAAGAGCTTTCAAATGCCCCCATAAATGAAAGTCAAGAGGGTTGAGGTCAGGAGAGCGTCGAGGCCATGGAATCGGTCCGCCTCTACCAATCCATCGGTCACCGAATCTGTTGTTGAGAAGCGTACGAACACTTCGACTGAAATGTGCAGGAGCTCCATCGTGCATGAACCACATGTTGTGTCGTACTTGTAAAGGCACATGTTCTAACAGCACAGGTAGAGTATCCCGTATGAAATCATGATAACGTGCTCCATTGAGCGTAGGTGGAAGAACATGGGGCCCAATCAAGACATCACCAACAATGCCTGCCCAAACGTTTACAGAAAATCTGTGTTGATGACGTGATTGCACAATTGCGTGCGGATTCTCGTCAGCCCACACATGTGGCGGTGAATCGAGGAAGTACAGTACATACTGACGAAACTAAAATGAGCTCTAACATGGAAATTAAGCGGTTCCGGACACATGTCCACATAACATTTTTTCTTTATTTGTGTGTGAGGAATGTTTCCTGAAAGTTTGGCCGTACCTTTTTGTAACACCCTGTACATGATGATTAAAAGATTTCTCCTAGGTATTTGAAGCTAAATATTTGAAGTATCTTTCTAAATTCGGTTAATACAAGTTACCTACCGAGACATAGTGAGGATACGTCTGTGTTTTGAGCACTGAAATGTGGAGCTTTCTTTTAATTTGATGCTGTTATCAGGGGACTGTATTGTGTCTTGTGTGTTATCTAAAAGTTTGCCAAATCATCTGCAAAGGCCAAGCAGTGCGAATGACTTTTAGTTTCCGGAAGTCTCTCAATGTCAATTCTTTTTACCTGTTTTTCCAGTGAAAGATTAAACAACACGGGAAAAGACTATCTCCTTGTCGTTCTCCGTTGTGCGTTTATGAGAGCAAACTTCACGAGACCTCGCTAGAAAATTATACCTAATGCTATGTTCCAGAATCCAGAGCTGCAGTGGGCGCGATATACAAGACGTTCATTTATTTCTCTTAGTAATTCAAATTTTGGAATGGTGTTGGTTAATATTTGTTTAATAGTTTCTCTTGCTTTTTAATTCTTATAATATACTAGAAACTGTCTGTCCTATTGAATCGTGTGCTCTCTTAAGGTGAATGAATGTGCTCAGTATGTAACTGCCTTTAGGAATTAAATGCATGCTCTTAGTACTTAGAATCTGCTGTGCACTGGATATCGATTCACATGTTACTTGCCTGATAGTTTTCAGTTGACTGATCTGCCTATACTTCATATCTGTTGAGTAATAGCTCAAAATAATTTTATAAAAATACTATCAGACATGCTTGTATTCGTACGGGGTGGTCAGAAACAGTTTGAAAAGCTTGTAAGGGTGTTGCTGGGTAGGATGAGCTGAGCAGAAACTTTAAGAAAAAACACTATACGTTGTGCTTTGTCCCATTTTATTATCATTGAAGTTAGCCAATCAGGCCGTTGCGCGCGCAAATTCAAGCGGCCCGCCAGAGACGGTGTTGCCAAAAATTGGATATGGGGCAGTAGTAAGAAGCGAACCCAAGCCAAAGTGTGAGCAGTCTCGTGCCCTATCATCTACGCCTACGAGAGCAACTGACACAAACTGTATTTGGCAGGCCGCTTGAATTTTCGCGCACGACGGCCTACTGGCTAACTTCAATGTTAATTAACTCGGAAACGGCTTAACGTATCGAATTGTTTTCTTCTCAGTTGATTATCAGCACAATGAACCCTGCGACATCTTTACAAGATTTTCAGACAGTTTCTGATCACCCTGTATATCAGTTCTATCCTCTTTTTACAGCGTGGATGAATTACAGCAAGTTGTCAGTCTTCAAGATTTTTTTTTCACTCCATTCTGATTGGCACTGAATAAGCAAAAAACGCGATTTTGTGTAACCCTTCTTTGGCAATAAGATTTGAACATCTGTACCGTAAAACACTTAATATGAGCCGGCCGCGGTGGTCTAGCGGTTCAAGGCGCTCAGTCCGGAACCGCGCGACTGCTACGGTCGCAGGTTCGAATCCTGCCTCGGGCATGGATGTGTGTGATGTCCTTAGGTTAGTTAGGTTTAAGTAGTTCTAAGTTCTAGGGGACTGATGACCACAGATGTTAAGTCCCATAGTGCTCAGAGCCATTTGAACCACTATTAAGTGGTTTTTTTTATTTGCGTAAGGATATGTCTCTGAGACAGAAAAGAAAAGATACAACGACCGGAAGAATTCGACTTTTGACTTGAGTGTTAATGAGAAATGTCTCAACAATTCTATGTTCAAAAAAGGGTTCAAATGGCTCTGAGCACTATGGGACTTAACAGCTGAGGTCATCAGTCCCCTAGAACTCAGAACTACTTAAACCTAACTAACCTAAGGACATCACACACATCCATGTCCGAGGCAGGATTCAAACCTGCGACCGTAGCGGTCGCGCGGCTCCAGACTGTAGTGCCTAGAACCACATGGCCACTCCGTCCGTTCTTCTATGTTCATTTATGACTCCAATAACCTGCTCGAAAAATATACTAAGGGCTATTTTCCTGAATTCATTGTCGGAACGGTCCGCGGTATAAATTAATGGGATTCGCTGTAGACATAAAATTGACTGTATCAGAGCACCACTTTAGTGCGAGGCGCTATATTTATTAGCAGGGCTACATTCGCCTGCGGAAGACCCTAAGAATTCATAAAACTGCAGCCACCATTTCCCTATTGTCATCAGAATTTGCAAATTGTAGGTGATATTTTTGGAACGATAAAATTAATTTAGACGCTTTGACGATTTTTTCGTGATAGAGGTGTCACCTGAATGTATCGATGGAAACAGGATTAAACGAAATAAGTAACACTTTTCCTAAAGCGTTTATTAACGATTCTGTCAGCTGTTGCTTATATATATTAGGCGACTAGTTTCGAATCGTACAGGTTCATTTTCAAACCCGGTACATTGAGGCTGCAGTGACAGTCCCTTATCTTATTAACTAACATCAGAGTGGCAACACATGCTTTATAAACGTTTGCAGAATGAACGCCGCGACCTTAGGTTCCCTAAATCCAACCCATACCGTGACTTTCTCGTCGTGCAATGGAGTTTCCACGACAGTTCTAGGATTTTCGGTAGCTCAAATTCTGCAGTTGTGGGCGTTGACAGACCCTCGGAGCGTGAAATGAGCTTCGTCGGTCCACAACACGTTACTCAACCTGCCGTCATCTTCCGCCATCTTTTGAAACGCCCACACCGCAAATGCTCCTCGCTTCACTAAATCGCCAGGTAACAGTGCATGATGCCGATGGATTTTGTACGGATAGCATCGGAGGGTACGCCAACCAAACAGTAATGTATGGAATGCCGGTGCGACGTGCGACTGCACGAGCGCTGACTTCCCTGTGCATAGACGAACCCGCTGCAGTCTCCATTTCTTCCTGAATTCTCTCAGCAGCATTACGCCTTGTGCTCGGTCGGCCACTACGGGCTCTACCGTCTAAACAACCCGTGGCTTCGAACTTCGAAATCATTCTCGCCACAGCTGCATTTGTCAACGGACCTTTATCCGTTCGAATCCCCTTCCTTCGGCGATAGGATCGTAACGCTGAACTAGCACATTCCCCATTCTGATAACACAGCTTCACTAAAAGCGCCTTTTCAGGTAACGTCAACATGCTGCGACTGCTGGCGCATCTGATTCTCTCTCTCTTTTTTTTCTTTTCTTTATTGTTATTTTAAACACCTTGTACAAAGGTGAGCTGACAGCAGCGTAGTACGCTGCTCTTCAGCCGCGAGTGGTACAATATATGACATAAAGGAGGTACAGATAATACAAGAAAAATGGCGGGCAAAAACTGAAGACACGGAAAACAATATACACGAAGCCGTTCACGCTGCACAAGAAAAAAAACACTAAAACCTGTTGATACGGCGCACAAAACACGGACGAATGCGACGGCACAGGTGAACGGTTGATTCTCTCTCTCATTACAGCTCCTTTTATACACGATTGTCATGCGCAGTCACTGACGTTTTGCTGTCCAGCGCCATCTGTCGGACATTTTGTGAACTTCTTTTTTTTTGGTTCTAATAAAACCCCATGTCATTCCAAGCATATGTGTCAATTTTTACCTCTCTGTCTACATTAATCCGTAGTTTATTAAGTTTTCAAATTTGTACTGACTTTTTGATCGCCCGGTAAATACTGCAGCTGTTGACAGAATCGTTGGTAAACGATTTAAGAAATTTAATAAAGTTGCTCGTTCCCTGTGAACAAAATGTTGAAACTGAAAAAAATAACGTTTTATCCTGACATATGATGATCCCTCGTGCTGAAGGTCGAGACGGTCCTGAAGTTACTCAGTTCAAATAGCAGTCTAATTGCTGGTTTCGTGATAGAGCGTGGTAACTTGAACCATATTCTTGGGAACTGAGTTTACCCATTTGATTTGCCAAGAAGAACTTCGTTCGCATCATTTAGCTGGTTACTTAATTATTTGTCGTCCCAGGTACATGTAACAAAGAATTGCTCCCGCTTAGGGATTTTAGGAATTAAAAAATCATAAGTTTTGCAATGTACGGGAACGAGCTATTCACATTACAGGTCATACAACACGGTTGCCAATATATGTGTGTGTTCGTGCTCCATTCTTATTGTGTATGGGCAGTTCTGTGCAACGTGCGCCCCATATGTCGCAACAGGCGCATACGATCGTAGGAAACACCTCCTCAGCTTGTACACTGCAACCTGGCCGTCTCGGAGTGCAAGTCGAAACCTTGTGCCGCCGGTCATGTACCTAAGTGAAATGAAATCCATAAAATAAAGAGAAGAAGGACCTATCACATTCCCGTCAGATCATCGAAGTTAAGCGCTGTCGGGCTGGGCTAGCACTTGGATGGGTGACCATCCGGTCTGCCGAGCGCTGTTGGCAAGCGGGGTGCACTCAGCCCTTGTGCGGCAAAATGAGGAGCTACTTGCTTGAGAAGTAGCGGATCCGGTCTCGTAAACCAACATACGATCGGGAGAGCGGTGTGTTGACCACATGCCCCTCCATATCTGCATCCAGTGACGCATGTAGGCTGAGGATGACACGGCGATCTGTCGGTACCGTTAGGTCTTCATGGCCTGTTCGGACGGATTTTAATTTAGTTATTAGGATCTGGCACGAAGTACCGATACATGGCCACAGAGCTTGACACGTGAGAAAAAGAACGCTGACAGGTGAAGGTCATTAGATTATCCCTGCGTCCAGCAAATCACGCGCAGAAAGAGAGAGAATACGTGTTCTGGCCTGCTACGTTGCTCTGCAGCGCGTGTGGCGTGAAAAACCCACACAGAATTCCTCCGCCGCCCTTCGCCACTGACGCCATTGGCGGAGGGGGCTGTCTGTATGTACGAAGCGAGAGGCGTGGGAGCGGCCTCCCTTTGCCTCCAGGAATAGCCGCGTGGGCGCAGACAGAGCGCCTGCGCCTGCGATAATAATAACCCCGTGATTCAGGAGCGGACCGCCTCTTCTTTCACGTCCCCTCCCATTCCTCATACCGGGGCGATCCCGGAAGGTACAAGCGTGTCATAAGGCCACTTGTCAGTCATGCTGGGTGTTTCAGCCTTACCACGCCATTCCTTTTCCTCCAAAAGAGTGCTTTCCGATGTTTCCTGAAAAAAAAAATGCCTCTTATGGAAAAGAAAACGAGGATTTATTAGACGACGATCAGTTTTGCTTCAGGAAAGGTAAAGGCACCAGAGAGGCAGTTCTATCGCGGCGATTGATAATGGAAGCAAGACTGAAGAAAAATCGAGACACGTCCATAGGATTTGTCGAACTGGAGAAAGCGTTCGACAATGTAAAGTGGTGGAAGGTGTTCGAAATTCTGAGAAAAATAGGAGTAGGCTATAGGGAAAGACGGGCAATATGCATCATGTACAAGAGCCAAGAGGGAACAGTAAGAGTGGAAGTGGGAGACCAAGAACGAAGTACACGGATTAAAAAGGGTGTAAGACAGGGATGTAGTCTTTCACTTCTGCTGTTCCATCAGTACATCAAAGAAGCAATGTCGGAAACAAAAGAAAGGTTCAAGAGTGTTATTGAAATTCAAAGTGAAAGGATATCAATGATAAGATTCGCCGATGACATTGCTATAATCGGTGAGAGTGAAGAAGAACTATAGGATCTGCTGAATGCAATGAACAGTCTAATGAGTACAGAATATGGATTGAGAGTTAATCGAAGAAAGACCAAAGTAATGAGAAGTGGCAGAAATGAGAACAGCGAGAAACTTAACATCAGGATTGATGGTCACGAAGTAGATGAAGTTAAGGAATCTGCTACCTAGAAAAGTTAAGGAATTCTGCTACCTAGGCAGCAAAATGACAGACGGAGCAAGGAGAACATCAAAAGCAGACCAGAACTGTCAAAATAGACATTCCTGGCCAAGAGAAGTCTACTAGTATCAAACATCGGCCTTAATTTGAGGAAGATATTTCTTAAAATGTATGTTTGGAGCAAAGCATTGTATGGTAGTGAAACGTGGACTGTGTGAGAACCGGCCAAGAAGAGAATCGAAGCATTTGAGATATTGCGCTACAGAATAATGTTGAAAGTTAGGTGGACTGATAAGGTAAGGAATGAGGAGGTTCTCTGGAAAATCGAAGAGGAAAGGAATATATGGAAAACACTGACAAGAGTAAAGAACAGGATGATAGGACACCTATTAAGACATCAGGAAATAACTTCCAAAGTACTAGAAGGAGCTATAGAGGGTAAAAACTGTAGAAGAAGACAGAGATGGCAATACTTCCAGCAAATAATTGTGGACGTAGGTTGCAAGTGCTAGTCCGAGATGGAGAGGTTGGCACAGGAGAGGAATTCATGGCGAGCCGCATCAAACCAGTAGGAATACTGATGAAAAAAAAAATTAATGGAAATCCTTAAGGACAGATGTGGTACGTTAATATTAATAAGAGTCTACACTGCAGCCAAGGTAGTGTTTTAGAATACATGGGAGCGACAAGTTTCCGTGTCTGAGCACATGCCCTCTGCAAAAAACCAAAAGAGAGCAAAAGGCGAGTTTTTGTTTTCCATTCAGATGGGGAACGTCATTTCCTATTCTGTACCGGTGTGACTATCAGGTAGTTCTCCGCACTCATTCGGACTGACAACGGGCTTGTTTCCAACTTTCCTGTCATCTAAAGTTACGAGGGTCACTCCAAAAGATATGCACACTATTTTTTGTAAAAATACAGTTTTCATTCTGCATGTGTGATAGTTTTACAGTGTGTAGATACATCCTTCCCGCTTGTTTTCAAACTTAGTTCAACCTGTTCCCGTGAGTGGCGCTGTCACAGCATGTCTTCAAGGTGGCTGCTACACTTGACGTTCGTCAGGAGCAACGTGCTGTCATAGAATTCCTGTGCTGTGAAAACGAGACAGTGGGAAACATCCACAAGAGATTGAAAAAGGTGTATGGAGATGCTGCTGTCGATCGCAGTACAGTTAGTCGGTGGGCAAGCAGGTTACGTGATGAAAGCGGGCACGGCAATATTGAGGATTGTCCTCGCAGCGGCAGGCCTCATACTGCACACACTCCAGACAATGTGCAGAGATTTAACGAATTGGTGACTGCTGACAGACGCGTCACAGTGAACGAATTGTCACGCTACGTTGGGATAGGGGAAGGAAGTTTTTGCAGAATACTGGAAGTGTTGGCGTTAAAAAAGGTTTGTGCCTGGTGGGTTCCCAGGAGGTTGACAGTGGCTCACAAAGAAACAAGAAAAACGGTATGCAGCGAACTTTTGGAACAGTAAGATAATGGTGGAGATTAATTTCTTGGAAGAACTATGACAGGTGATGAAACATGGCTCCATCATTTTTCACCAGAGACGAAGAGGCAATCAATGGAGTAGCATCATGCAAATTGACGCAAGAAAAAAAAAAATTCAAAACCACACCTTCTGCTGGAAAAGTTTTGGCTACGGTGTTTTTCGATTCCGAAGGTCTCTTGCTTGTGGACATCATGCCAAATGGAACCACCATAAATTCTGACGCATATGTGACGACACTGAAGAAACTTCAACCTCGACTGAGTCGTGTTCGATCACATCGGCAAAAGCAGGATGTTTTGCTGTTGCACGACAATACACTGCCACATGTCAGTCAAAAAACCATGGAAGCGATCACAAAACTCGGATGGACAACACTGAAACACCCACCTTACATTCCTGACCTGGCTCCATGTGACTATCATCTCTTTGGGAAACTGAAAGGCTCTCTTCGTGGAACAAGGTTTGAAGATGACTCCCTTGTGCACGCTGCCAAACAATGGCTCCAACCGGTTGGTCCAGAATTTTACCGTGCGGGTATACAGGCGCTGGTTCCAAGATGGCGTAAGGCAGTTGAGAGGGATGGAAATTATGTGGGAAAATGAAAATATTGTCCCTAAAGGATGTATCTAAACACTGTAAAGCTTTGAAACACGTAGAATAAAAGATGGATTTAACAAAAAATTGTGTGCATTTCTTTTGGAGTGACCCTCGTATTAAAAAAATCTTTACTCAAGCTGTCATTTATTTTCCATCTTTAGCAACTTGTATTACTTTTTCATCAATCTCCTAGACTTATTATAAATACGACAACAGTGAACTTTTGCGAGTTTATGAAATTTCCTGCTCTCACAGGTGGGTATAATTCGTTTCGTTCTGTTTCTCGGCACTAGTTATATTCTCATCATCACGATGTTTGCTTAAACTCCACGATGTGCTATATTTGGAAAATGATTTTGCGCTGTCAACCTCAGGCAGTGGCCGCGCGGGGTAGCCGCGTGATCTGAGGCGTCTTGTGACGGTCTGCGCGGCTCCCCCCGTCGGAGGTTCGAGTCCTCCCTCGGGCATAGGAGTGTGTGTCGTCCTTAGCGTAAGTTAGTTTAAGTTAGATTAAGTAGTGTGTAAGCTTAGGGACTGGTGACCTCAGCAGTTTGGTCCCATAAGACCTTACCACAAATTTCCTTATGCAGTGTCAACGTCTACTTAAGGTTTTCGGAAATTTTTGTCCACGACGAATAATTTCTTACAATTACAGTGTGACTTGTCGCGAATTTTTTCTGTGTCCACGCGCAGTAGTAAATGCGGTAGACGTAATTAGTATGGGATCGGCCCACCTCGAATTCATAGTCAGATAGTCGATATCCACGGAGAAATGAATATAAGAATTGGCATCGGCGAAACTCAAGGTTTTCCAAGTTTCCGAATAGACGTACGTATAGGCAATCGTTATTATAATATTAATATCTTTTTTTTGTTTTTATATTTTATTATCGTTTTGTTCCAAATGCTGTAGTGGTGCATGCAGTTCATGTTTTGTGTAAATTTGCGTGCTACAGTAAAGTACTCTTCAGATAACGTGTCCAACTGGGTAAGAGTGAATGTGGGAACTTATTACTCAGTCACTCATGAAGGGCGTTTAGCTGATCAGATGGCGTAAGATGACAGGTATTTGGAATTTTGTTTCATTTTTAATTTTGATGCCTATTATTGCTGTAAAAATTACAATACAATTGCAGCGGTGACGTACAACAACGACACGCCATAGCTTCCCAGACAGCAATGTCCACTATGCAACAGTAATGAAAAATATAGCCGGCCGGAGTAGCCGAGCGGTTCTAGGCTCTTCAGTCTGGAACCGCGCGACCGCTACGGTCGCAGGTTCGAATCCTGCTTCGGGCATGGGTGTGTGTGCTGTCCTTAGGTTACTTAGGTTTAAGTAGTTCTAAGTTCTATTTTTGTTTGTTTTCCATTTACTTCGTCTTTTCTGCTTTTACGTGTTGGCGATACAGCTTTTAGCGAATATTACTCAAACCGTGAGCAAATACTGCAGACAAGAAATATAATTAACCGTATTCGAGAGTAGGAGTCGATCATAGATCGTCCAGCGAGTTGGGATGCTTCAGATAGACAGTGTCTTTCAATGCGCCCCACAATGAATCAAATCGGATGAATATTGAGGGCAATCCAGCTCTGTACGAATACATTTGCAATAATACAACGCAATGATTCTACTTCCCGAAGTATTAACGAAGAAAGCGAAACACCTGTTCGGTGCGATGTTGTCTGTCCCCAGATTTCATGAATCATTCGATGCCTGGTCTTTCCTCCAACGATAGCTGTGTGACGACTAGTTGTTCCAAAATTCCAATGTAACGTTCGCTAGTGGTCGTTGCTCTCACGAACAAAGGGCCAATAGTGCCTCTTCGGCATACCACAGCCCAAACAGTAACTTAAAGAGAATACCGTGGCATCGCTTTGCACACAAGGTGATTTTCGGAAACTGAAAATCGCCAGTTTTGTTTATTCGCGACTCCATTCAGGTTGAACTGTGCTTCATCTGTGAACCGGATGCATCCAACATCAAATTCTCCATTTCATATGTGGTGCGCAAAGTCAGCTCTCTGTCCCACAGTCAGCATGGTGACGTAGGTTCTGTCTCTGTATTTTTTGTGTGCTGGAACGCTTCAAAGCAGTCTCTGCTGCAATTATTCCTTGAATTTCGCTAAATAATTCCAGAAACCACGGCGAAATTTTCGGGAGTGACTGTAATTTGCCTGGGACCAACATTCCCCACTAGATTATCAGCCAGTCTGCCTGTCCGTTGGAATCTTGCGAAGAGCTAGCGAATGCTTTTCTTACAGTGACCTTTTGGTACATTAAATCTTATTTGAAAACTGCGATTTTTTGCCGTAGTACAGTGTTCTAACCTTTGGTATTCCATTGACATAAAAATGTCATTCTTCAATGGAATACATGATTTCAACCTATTCCTTCGGTACGCTAACCTCCTTTCACGTTTCATCGATGGAACTGATCGCTGTGAGCTGCGACGCACTATTTATAGGCACTAAGTATTGCGATTACAGCGCGATCTCTTAGCAGCTTTTCGGAATATTTCGAAATTTCTACATAAAATTCTTACAGCTTTCAGAATAAACCTACTGTTTGTTGCACTTGGCTGTCGATCTTAGTTTACGAGATATTTAATTCTGAAATCATGGACTCCTTCGCTGGACACCCTGTATGAGAGACGTTGGATGACCAACGGTAAAACAGTGTTCATTTGTACATCCTTTTTTACGCAGGGTGTATTATAATTAATAGCAAAAGTTGCAACGATATACGATTCCAGAAGCAAAAACATTCAAGTAAACATCTATACGGAAATAGCTGTGTCAAACTGGAGTCAGTAGTGGCTCGTAGTAGTGATGGCGGTTATCGCTGAAACAACCAGTTTTCCGATATATTGTCTCTTTTCCACGCGAGTTTAACCTGACCGTTAAAACCGTTTAAAATAACCGGTTTCTGAAATAAACTGTTTTCAACTTTTTTATTTCCATTATTTCTTATAATAAACAGAGTTGGAACAAAAATTGAAAAATGTTGCCTGTTTCAGTTTCGAAATAAATTGAATCAAAATATTAAAACTAAACAGGTAAATAAAGAAAATTTGGTCTGTCCACTGTTCGCTGCTTTTCTCGAAAAGTGATAAGTTGTTGAAACTCTGCTCAAAAATCATGTTGTAAACGGGGTCATACTGCTGTTAGGGTACCACGAATAGTCAGTATTAAAGGGTGAAAACTGAGGTTGAAGACTGTTTTTCATGTTAATGTGTCTGTTTACATGGTCTACAACGAGGTAAAGGTGTATTTTATAGACACAGGCAGCAGATCAGCTACGTTCTGTTTTTATTGTATACTATGTATGAATTGTTATTGAGTTTTTGTTTATTAATGTTACCATAACTTCCATTCTCTTTTATTATTTTGTAGAAATGGCATACAACTCTTAAATCTTAGGAAGCAAATGAAACATTGTACTTTATTGCTACGTCTCTTCTTAAAAATATTTCCAGACTAGGGTTGGTGCTATTCTACAATATAATGGATGTCTGGCGACGACGGCGAGAAACTGCCGTGTATACCAGGCCGGGACAATTCTTGCACACTGCGCGTAGACTCAAAACTTAAGCCAAGACACACGGCAGCAGGGACATTATTGTGTCAGCAATGTTGTACTAAGTCTTATGCCATGTCTTTGTTGCTCGTTTCTGTCGGCATTGTTATTAAAATGCCACTGATGGCTTTCCTCATTTTCTATAATAACTCCATGTTTCAGACCTTTCATAAAATACGCCTATGTTTATTTAAAAACGAAAAATTTTAGCCCTGCTACTATGACTAATTGATATTTCGTTTTTTTACTCGGGTATTAGTAAAAAATAAAAAAAACGCCTATTTTAACCGAAACCAAACAAATAACTAAAAATACTGGTTATTCAGAACTAAAATACCGGTACTGGTATCAGTTTTAACCGGTCGGTTTTTCCCATCTCTAGCTCATTACACGTGTTCGCAGTTATCTCGCAAACGCCTTGTTTGCCGACTCGTGTTTACTGGTAAAACTTTACTTAGATCTTACTTCCATTTGTCTCATTTTTCTTTATTACTTACGATACACCTTGTATACACACAGCAGTGTAACGCTCGCTTTTGTCACACTAAAATGAAACACATATTCGCCAAGAAAGTTCCTCTCAGAAAGAATTTCTTCGTTATGGTGAGATACGTTTTATCCAAATGCCCCGTTGACGTATCCATTTGTCAGCTCTGTCCCGGAAGCTTTTGTTATTGAGCAAATTTCTAAAAAAAATGGCTCTGATCACTATGGGACTTAACATCTAAGGTCATCAGTCCCCTAGAACTTAGAATTACTTAAACCTAACTAACCTAAGGACATCACACCCATCCATGCCCGTGGCAGGATTCGAACCTGCGACCGTAGCGGTCGCGCGGTTCTAGACTGAAGCGCCTAGAACCGCTCGGCCACACCGGCCGGTGCAAATGTCTACATCCCCGTAACTCCACATGCCGTTTTACGATAGAGCCTCGGTGTGGAGGCACTCCTGTAACCGCTTTCTCGATTTCTGGTTCCAGGCAGCTATGATTTTTTTTCAGTCTCGGGGTCAATACATTTCACACATTACATTACATACCCCAGGATTTATTTTTTCAAAACATCTTGTAATGGAAGTTAAAAGTTTTTTTTTTCAGTCCTGAGGTGGGAGAACGAAAATCTCGCACTACCTTCTTGACTAGATCTTGGTGAAAATACTCTCTTACCGACAAGTCATTGAAGTGTTATTACGTTTGGCTCTGTACCGCATGCGCGATTGTGATGCCGTTTATGCGGCTTAGTGTTGTGTTCGTGATGTGACAGACATGAAATGAATATGTGTGTGGAATGAAAGAAAGAGGGAGGGCGAAAGCCGGTGTCGGAACATACTCTCTTGAATAACAACTAGAGGGGAACCTGCGTTATTTTCTTATCGATTGACATACAGCATAAACATGTCCATGAGATTGACGACAGGTCTGCGGTGTAACCTGTGATACACTCAGGAATCATCTACCATCACCCCTCTGCCCGTACAAAATTTACTGAAATAAATTTCTTACGCCACCAAAATTTGAATTGTCGTACTCCCGTCACTGTGCGTTAGCGGCGTCGAAGAAGAGACTAAATGTAAGTGTCTCGAAACAATATACGTTCTGCATTTCCTGAATATCGGTCAGGAACCGCAGCCCTTGATTGACATTAAATACAAACGAATGACTAGCAGTGGTATAAATGCTGTGATTGCGACGCTGAATAAGTGTACTTTGACTAGGATATGAAAGACAAATAACACATTTGTAGATTCATTCGTTCATAAACTACGAAATTCAGTAAATCGTATTAAAGGATTACATATGACTTACTGTGGGAGTTTTTTCTAAAATAAAAATAGAAAGAAATGGCTAGATGAAGTCCTCAGTTCGATACATTTAAGCTGCTTAGGAAGCCTATGATCATTGTATGAATACTGAAAACGTCATTGTCACCGCTTTTTGACCGAAATTAACAAGTCTTTCTCTAAAAAGGTGTTGCCTAGGACACGCTAGGTTCATACAGTATGCGATCAAAAGTATCCGGACACCTGGCTGAATGTGACTTACAAGTTTGTTTCGCCCTCCATCGGTAATGCTGGAATTCAGTATGGTGTTGCCCCACCCTTAGCCTTGATGACAGCTTCCACTCTCACAAGCATACATTCAGTCAGGCACTTGAAGGTTTCTTGGGGAATGGCAGCCCATTCTTCACGGAATGCTGCACTGAGGAGAGGTATCGATGTCGGTCGATGAGGCCTGGCACGAAGTCGGCGTTCCAAAACATCTCAAAGGTGTTCTGTAGGATTCAGGCCAGGACTCTGTGCAGGCCAGTCCATTACAGGGATGTTATTGTCGTGTAACCACTCCGCCACAAAATGGTTCAAATGACTCTATGGTTCTGAGCACTATGGGACTTAACATCTATGGTCATCAGTCCCCTAGAACTTAGAACTACTTAAACCTAACTAACCTAAGGACATCACACACATCCATGCCCGAGGCAGGATTCGAACCTGCGACCGTAGCAGTCGCGCGGTTCCGGACTGAGCGCCTAGAACTCCGCCACAGGCTGTGCGTTACGAACAGGTGATCGATCGTGTTGAAAGATGCAGTCGCCATGCACGAATTGCTTTTCAACAGTTGGAAGCAAGAAGATGCTTAAAACATCAGTGTAGGCCTGCGCTGTGATAGCGCCACGCAAAACAACAAGGGGTGCAAGCCTCCTCCATGAAAAACACGAACACACCATAACACCACCGCCTCCGAATTTTACTCTTGGCACTACACACGCTGGCAGATGACATTCACCGGGCATTCGCCATACCCACACCCTGCCATCGGACCACCACATTGTGTACCGTGATTCATCACTCCACACAACGTTTTACCACTGCTCAGTCTTCCAGTGTTTAGGCTCCTTAACACCAAGCGAGGCGTCGTTTGGCATTTACCGGCGTGATGTGTGGCTTACGAGCTGCCGCTTGACCATGAAATCCAAGCTTTCTCCCCTCCCGCTTAACTGTCATAGTACTTGTAGTGGATCCTGATGCAGTTTAGAATTTCTGTGTGATGATCTGGATAGATGTGTGCCTTTTACACATTACAACCCTCTTGAACTATTGGCGGTCTCTTGTCAGTCAACAGACGAGGTTGGCCTGTACGCTTTTGTGCTGTACGTGCCCCTTCACGTTCCCACTTCACTATCGCATCGGAAACAGTGGACGTAGGGGTGTTCAGGAGTGTGGAAATCTGGCGTACAGACGTATGGCACAAATGACACCCAATCACCTGACCACGTTCGAAGCCCGTGAGTTCCGCGGAGCGCTCCATTCTGCTCTCTCACTATGTCTAATGACTCCTGAGGTCGCTGATATGGAGTACCTGGCAGTAGGTGGTAGCTTAATCCATCTAATATGAAAAACGTATGTTTTGGGGGTTGTCGGATACTTTTGATCACATGGTATAGGTCCATAGAGTTATATTCTGAGCCGTAACTTGATTATGTTTAGCTATAACGAAGTGCTATGTTCCTACGAACTTCTTTTATTTCCAATACCTTTTACTGTGACGTAAAAATGTGAATCAGAATGAGCTATTTTAAGTCTATGAGATATACCACGATTTTATTAGTGCGTGTGTTATTTGGCACAACCCATAATCTCTAGCGAGCGGGCAGTGGTTATTTATTGTGCAAACATCAAAGCCGAGCGATTAGGGATAACATATAGCGCGGGAACCGGCAGGCAGCCAACAGCAGCGCTTACAAAGAGCAAGTGCGGCTAGCAACTGGCCGCACAATGATGAATTAGATGGAACCCCACGCGAGAGTTAATGAATAGCATAAGATATTCACCTGAAGTAATTGGTTTCAACAATTAAACTGCCGTTAGCATATTTTCCGCAGTTAAGTGCCCAATTCGTTCGGTCCAAGTCGTTATCATTTCATCTCTGCTTCACTTCTACTATCATCGAGTCTTCCTTAACCTAAAAAAAAAACTACGATAGTTCATTGTAAAGTTTTAACACATAGCCGTTATATGCTGCCTACTCCACCAAACGAACCTGGTACAGCTGATAGCAGTTACATTTTCTGTAGGTCACTTGCATGTGATAAAGTAAGGACGTAAAATGAGACAGTTTAAAAGTTATTAATATAATTTATTTTTAAATGTGGCTGTATGGTGGCTAATTGCAGATGAGATGACACAGTAGAAAAGAAGTGTTAGTTTAGTACCAGAAATAATAATGTAATACGTTTGTACTAAATAAGCTACAAGTTTCTAAATAATAACTTCTATGGAACAAGAGTTGTCGAAAAGCAGTTTTTTTTAGCTTTCTTTCAAATATAGCATTGTTATGGATGCCATTATTTCTTCAAAACTGAAGCGGATTGCTTGTAACCAGTTTCATGAGAGGAAATACATACTGCAATGCGAGTGTTAACATTTCTAATTCTTTTAATCAATTATTTTCAAGACAACTCTACATGAGCACACTATTCAAGATGCCCCAAATCCTTAGTTTCACAATTATACACATGGAAGAGGACCGTAAACTAAGTACTTTGATATCTGGAGCTAATTGTCAGAAACTGATATTTAGTTTTTTATTCAAATAACCCGCTCACACATTGTGGCAAATACTTTGAGCTGACAGCAGCTGTTGGAAGCGACAATTGCCAGTCTCAAAGCATATGTCAACACGCCGCATAAAATTTTGCCACACCCTGTAAAATATGTTCGATGATTGTCGTAGAGTGAGACAGATAGATAAAACCCTACCAACAAAGCCTTTTTCAGTTTTAATGGGGTTTTATACACCTGCGACTTTATGTAACTCCATGAGTGTCCGAGAGGTGAAGAGATCAACCTTCTATGGGATAAACGTATTACACTTCACAAAATGGACATTACCGACATTCAAAAAATGTTCAAAACAAACCATTAACTTGCACCATGAACACCAACCGAAAAGTGACACGCCACTGTGACCACAAAGTTTAACACCATCAAGATTGAAGGCAAACTCCTTGGGAGGTAAAAACCGTGCAGGACCTTCTGCTAGGTATCCACTCTTAGAGAATACGTATTGGCGTAACGGGGTGATGAGAACTGATGGAATGTGATGACATGCGGCCGAATGCGAAACAGTCTGTTATGGAGCTTATCGCGAAAGGCGTAGATGCAGATACTGCGATGATATGTTTAATAGGCGCGGCGAAAAAAACAGACATCAAGAGGTTGAATTTGTCCAGTGGTTCCAGGTGGTATGAACTGCAATGCCACACATTTTTCAGGAGGATGGTGGTGGTTGTTGGGATGTTTAAGGGGGACTAAACATTTCAGGAGGAGCAGCTAGCTGTAAAGAAGTATAATTTTTATACGCAGGACAGGAATCAAGCAAAAGCAGGTTGTTTTGACCATCTATTGGCTAAAATCAGTGTTCATACCATAGCTGTAGTTCTCTTACGCCCATTTTCCCACTCTTGCTTGCTGTAATTTAACCCTTATCTACTATGGATGTTGACAGGAACACAATTACTATGGAGGGTTTTCTCAGACCAAGTTTTTATTTTTTACATATAAAACCACTGTTTTGGTGAACATGTATTTTTGTGATTTCGTGTTCGTTACGCTTCTGGGAAACAGGCTTTTTGGGAATTTGAATTTTTTAAACAATCCAGAATTTAAAATACTTTGAAAACTAAAACATACCAAAATTTTCAGCTTATTTTTATTTTATATACTACTAAAATAACAGCATATAGTTGCCTTCCTACTGACCCATAGATTCTCATCATGGAAGATAGTATTACAGATTTTCTACATAACTATATGGAAAAAAGCATTTCAATTATGACAAATTGTATTTGGATCTAGCTTTGAGTTTACTACTCCTCATTTCAGCCTTATAGCGATTATTCCACCCCGGCCGGCCGGTGTGGCCGTGCGGTTCTAAGCGCGTCAGTTTGGAACCGCGTGACCGCTACGGTCGCAGGTTCGAATCCTGCCTCGGGCATGGATGTGTGTGATGTCCTTAGGTTAGTTAGGTTTAAGTAGTTCTAAGTTCTAGGGGACTGATGACCTCAGTAGTTAAGTCCCATAGTGCTCAGAGCCATTTGAACCATTTGATTATTCCACCCCATAATTCTATCAAGGGAGAAATGTTGCCAAATTTTTATGTTAAAAATCAAGAAGGAAGTAATTATTTAATGTATTCTTCTGAGGCCCTGAATCAAATTTTAATTGCTTTCAGCCTGCATGCATTTCTCGCAGACACTCGTGTAATTATCTAGCCAAATCGGAGCAGCACGCTGTTAACACGGCTATCTTGTTTTCCACTAGAAACAAGGACAACAAAAGGCTGAAGTTTTTCCTTTTTAAAAACATTATTTCTGTAATCTAGCCTCATATCTCCAAAACAGTAAGTTTTTTCTGAGACTTTCCGGAATCTGTTGCAGTCCAGGCAGGTAAAAGACAATATTGATTTGCCTTGCTTTTACGTTAGTTACCGGCTTCTGTTTTCTCCAGCTTCTGTTTTCTGCATCGAAAATATCTTTCTGTTCTTACTGAAGAAGTGTGCTTCTCCTTCGTCACCACCTGTCACATCTTCATCACGTTCAGTTTCCTTCTCTGAATCAGTATTGTGATCACTAAATGCTCGAAATCAGGATAATTATCACTGTCATCAAAGGTTCCATCTGAGAATTCACTGAGGCATTCTTGAACATCCACATCTCTATCGTATAGAAAACGTTGCAGAGAAGGTGTAGCTTTCCTCACCACGTAGAAACGGAAATGTTCAACAAAAACACGACACGCAAACACTATGGAACACCTGTGAGACCTTCCATGGCAGAAAAATAAGAGATAAACTGCAGCAACAATGCCAGATTCCTGCAAGTGGGGCTTGCCATCCGATAGGAAGGTACACAGAAGAGTCAACTTCACCTGACAGGGGCGTGTGAAATATCAGAAGAGAAAAAACTGTGGCTATCTGAGAGACCAGCCGTAGTAGTTAAGGGTTAAATACTGGCTACTCCCCTTGCTGGATCTCCATATGAGAAAGAATCGTAGGGGGGCAGAGCACCTCCAACTTCTCCCAGCACAATAAATAACTTTCCAGCCAATTTAATATCCAGATCAACTGTTGGCGTAATTGTATATGAATGCCTTAAGGCATTGATGTTAGCTGATCTTGATACCTTTAATTTCCAGTGTTCCTTTCACATGCATTTCCTTTTCAAATCCCTATTGGTGGGAGTTGAAAAAAAATTCGTTGCTGAACGATGGGATACATTTTTTTACCTCATGTACAATTTTTCAGGCCGATTCCGCTGATTGCAGTGGATCGTCAAGTTGACGTATTTGAAATTTCGTTATCTTACGTCTTATAATTACGTAGCACTGTTTGAAGTTATGCAACCAGCCACTGCTTCCCTTGTAATCACTGTAATCCATGTCGCGCACAATTTGATGTGCATAATGTTGTAGGTCACGATCATGCACATCCAGTAAATTGTATCGAGCATCCTTGAAACGCGCAGACACGCTTTTGTAACAAGTGGCCGGCCAGAGTGGCCGAGCAAATGGTTCAAATGGCTCTGAGCACTATGGGACTCAAAATCTTAGGTCATAAGTCCCCTAGAACTTAGAACTACCCAAACCTAACTAACCCAAGGACACACACATCCATGCCCGAGGCAGGATTCGAACCTGTGACCGCAGCAGTCCCGCGGTTCCGGACTGCAGTGCCAGAACCTCACGGCCACCACGGCCGGCTAGTGGCCGAGCGGTTCTAGGCGCTACAGTCTGGAACCGTGCGTCCGCTACGGTCGCAGGTTCGAATCCTGCCTCGGGCATGGATGTGTATGGTGTCCTTAGGTTAGTTAGGTTTAAGTAGTTCTAAGTTCTAGGGGACTGATGACCTCAGAAGTTAAGTCCCATAGTGCTCAGAGCCATTTGAACCATTTGTAACAAGTGCGCCTTGTCCTCCCTTGAATATCGGTAGTTTTTCATATGCATTATACGGTCATATTAGTGCGAACTTACTCGAAATTTGCTGATAATTGTTTATCCACTATACTGCGGATGATGTTGCGTGTACGTAATTATGTTTAATAACCGATACTTGGACGATACTTCTCCTTTACTACGTTGCGTTGGAGACGGGATTTGTGGCTCCCTGTCCGACAAGGATGGTGAACTCCATGGTTCGATACCTGTTTCAGTATCACTTTCACTTGTTAAGCACTTATCGTCATTATTGTTGTCCTCATACACATTGTCTGCCACCTCTTTCTTACTCTGCAAAATTCCTTGTGTTCCTTGCTGTCATGTTGCAGGTATTTATCGTATACAGTTCCACACGGTAGTAACTGTATTACAGCTTGTAGATCACATTAATATCGCATGTTCATAGACTTTTGCGGCCATACCCTGATGATGGCCACTTTCAAAACTGGCCGAAACATTGGTTCACCATTTTACTATATGCCACAGTCTACAAACTAAGGGAATTTTACGGAATGAGTTAGTATTCTCGCACTGGCACTCCCTCTTCAGGTGTAGCTTGATTATTGTTGGTCGGAAAACATCGTCTGGTGAGTAGGACACACTTAGTATCACTTCCTTCGCATACGTCTCCTTCCTACAGCGTCTCCCTCCCCTGTTCAGAACTGGCGGCGGCCAGACAGAAAGGGAACAATGGCGCCGACGTTGAGTAAGAGCACCTGGACGTGTTTGTGGAGCGTGCCAGAGGCTGGCAAGCGGCCGCGTACGGGGTGTGCGGCGCGCACCGGCTGGCAAGCGTCATAACGAGGCACACAGGCCAGGCCGCTCCTTACGCGGCCCGGCCCAGTTGGCAAACACCGCAGCGGCGCATCGGGAGCACAGATCTTAGTCACGGCCGTCGTACCTCCGTTTATATTGCAGCAATGCCAGCCTTCGGTGGATCCCACCTTTCTCTCTTCTAGAAATTGCGCACATTTGTGTACATGCACAGACCACATCAGTGGCAACAAGCCCGAGATAAGCGCAAGAAATCTGTTTTTAAAGAATCACGAGAATAACTAATTAAAGTATTTTTTGTAATATTCTCGAAAATATCTTCACTAGTCTGATAGTTATGTAATATTCTTGAATTAACACAAGTAATCCGTTGCTACGGTTAAGACACTCTACACACAAAGGACTCCGTCTTCAGGCCACGAGTGGCCTACCGGGACCATCCGAGCGTCGTGTCATCCTCAGTGGAAGATGCGGATAGGATGGGCGTGGGGTCAGCACACCGCTCTCCCTATCGTTATGATGGTATTCTTGACCGAAGCCGCTACTATTCGGTCGAGTAGCTCCTCACTTGGCATCACGAGGCTGACTGCACCCCTAAAAATGGCAACAGTGCATGGCGGCCTGGATGGTCACCCATCCAAGTGCCGACCACGCCCGACAGCGCTTAACTTCGGCGATGTCACGGGAACCGGTGTATCCACTGTGGCAAGGCCGTTGCCTACACTCTACACACACAGTGTCTGGAATTGCGTGAGCTGTGACATCCATGAGGGTAACGTTTATTTAGGTTGTCCCTGATAATTACCCTAAATAACTGCAGGTGAATTCTGTAATATTTTCTTAAAAGAACCTGGCTCTGGTCCTCTTTCTCCACTAAAACGCCTGCTTCTGGAGTAAAGACCGCGAAATGGACAGGACATTAGACTCTATAGTTCGTGTCTTCCTCTATGAAAGCCAGTTATTAGCATATTTAGTGGATCTTAATTGGGACCTCTCATACGGAACGCGTCAGTTTTACAATTAGTGGACACATACTCAGTGAAAAATGGCAACATCCTGACCATTTACATGATTACCTCAAACTGTGCCTTTTTTCATTCAGAGGTTTCTAGTTAACTACTCACTCTCTCTCAATACACATATACACACACTAACACACAAATATTGCTACACTTTCACGAATTCTTCTATGCCGCAGGGATAGTTCTCATACAGATATTATTGCAGTTTTCTTTATCTATTAAATTCTTAGTGGTTGACAAATTATTCTTTCTTCCGAGAAAGATGTTTTGGGGGTTTCGCGTGGTGTGTTGGGATTTTAATTACCCTATCACTTATTGAACCGTCGTGCGCATTCCATCTCTACTATGAGGACATTTACACGAGGCATAAACCATCGTCTCACAAACAAAGAACATTCAACTATGACTTATGAATGAGAAACACGCCGCGTGTTCTTTCCATTCATACAGAATGTGGATGGTTTCACCTACTTCGCGGGATTTTGCTGAAAAAGGATTTCTTTGGGATTTGTGAAAGGTCTTTCGATAAGATTCCCTTACACTAGTAGTTATAGTCTCCGTGCATTGCCCCCTTTTGACGCCCAAAAGTTTTTCATTTAGCATCTCTCTATCTATAGTCTATGGTTCTTTGCGGTAAGTTCTCCGGCTACCCCTACAGGACAGCATCTTTGTGTTCCGGGTTGCATGAACTGCAGGCGAGGCCGTGAGCAGCACAAGGCTCGGCGGCTGTACACAGAGGTCACCTACAACGGATGAGACTACTTTGCATGCACACCATGGATGCTAACCAGAGGTGTTGAAAGTTCTTCAGTAAGCATTAGACAACGTTGGACTGAAACAGGGGACAGGAGTACAATAGAAGACGAATCTGTAGCTCTGGAAGATGAAGTAGTGAAAGCAGCAAAGGACTGCGTACATAAAAAGACAAGGCCTAGCGGAAATTATTGGATAACACAGGAAATACTGAACTTAAATAACGAAACCAGAAAATATAGAAATTCAGCACAAGAAGCAGGCGAAGGGGATTGGATAACACAGGAAATACTGAACTTAAATAACGAAACGAGAAAATATAGAAATTCAGCACATGAAGCAGGCGAAGGGGACTTACCGACGTCCAAAAAAATTAGAGCGACAGAAAATGTAAAACGGCTAAACAAGAATAGTAAGAGGATAAGATTAAGGCTGTAGAAACATGCCTGAATAGGGGCAAAATAAAGAGACCTTTGGTGAAGAGAGAAGTAGTTGTATGTATATCAAGAGCGCAGATGGTAAACCAGTACTAAGCAAGGAGGGGAAGGCTGAAAGATGAAGGACTATATCGGAGGACTCTACAAAGAGAACAAAATGAAGATGGAAACGGAAGAGAAAGTAAATGAAGATGAGGTGATACTGAGAGAAGAATTTGACAGAGCATTAAGAGACTAATGTCGATACAAGGCACTTAGATTAGACGACGTTCCTTCAGAATTATTAAGATCTTGTGAAGAATCAACTATGACAAAATTATTCCATCTTCTGTGTAAAATATATGGGACAGGCGAAATACCCTCAGACTTCAAGGTGCGAATATGTGTGACCATTACAGAACCAACAGTTTAATAATTCCTTGTTGCAAAATACTAATAGGAATTATTTATAGAAGAATGAAAAAACTGGAAGAGGTCGAAACGTAGGAATGCACAAGGCAATACTGACCCTTGGACTTATCTTAAAAGATAGACTGAAGAAGTTCTGCCCAACATTTACAGCATTTATAGATTTAGAGAAATCTTTTTACAGTGTTATCTGGAATGCAATCTTTGTTGTGAAGTAGCAAAGATAAAATACAGGAACCGAAAGGTTATATACAATTTTTCCTGAAATCAGAAGTGAAGCAAGGAATTACCCAAAGAAGAAACGGTAGTTGAGCAAGGATTGACGGCGAAGTTATTTAATCTGTACACTGATAAAGAATTAAAGGAAACCAAGGATAAATTTGGAAAGTGGAATTAAATTTTAGAAAGAAGAAATTGAAATTATAAGGTTTGCCGATGACACTGAAATGCCCCCAGAGATTAAAAGTGCTTTAGAGATCATTTGAATAGAAAGGTTAAGGTCTTGAAAAGAGGTTAGAACATGAACATCAACATTAATAAAACCAAGGGAATGGAATTTAATTTAATCATAGCAGACTATGTTGAGAGGATTAGATTGGGAAAGGAGAGACTAAAAGTAGTAAATGGTTTTTGTGATATTTCGGACCAAAATATGTGACAGTGGCGAAGTAGAGAGGTTATAAAATGCAGACTAGCAGTAACAATAACATTATTTCTGAAAAAATACATATTTGATAACTTAGCGTATAAATTTTAAGTGTTAGGAAATATATTCAGAAGTACTGTGTATGGATTATAGCCTTGTCCGGAAATGAAACATGTGCTATGAAAAGTACAAAAAAGATGTGAATAGAAGGTTTTGCAATGTGTTACTACATAAAAATTCTTTGTTTTAGATGGTTAGATCAGACAACCAATGAAGGGGCACTGAATCAAATTGGGGACACAAGGAATTTATGGCACAGCTTGACTATAAGAAAGGACTGATTGACATCAGACGTTTTGAGGCATCAAGAAATCGTCAGTATGGAAATAAAGAGAAATGTAGGGAGTAAAAATTGTAGACTGAGATCAAGGTTTCTGTATAGCAAGCGATTTAAATAGACGTTGGACATAACACTGTTGTTATGCAGAGATGAGGAGTCCTGCACAGGTCAGACCAACTTGGAGAGCTGCATCAAACCAGTCATTGGACTGAAGACCACAACAACAACAAGTTTCAATACTGGTGCAGGTCTAGGGAGTTGCAAGCTACCTCGTCATAGAACTATCAAAGCCTTTGGTACAAATCTTCCAGTTGACTCATAAATAGGGGGCCAGGATCAGTCTGGGGACAATGCTGCAGATTGTGACAGTATCGTTGGTTACAACATGCGCCATAGTCTATAGCTGTTTTCCCGCTACTCCCTCAATGGTTGCGGAAGCAGCTTTTTCAGTACTTTGAATTAGGTGCTCAAGCGTAAACAATGAGTACACACCGTGATCCTTCTTATCCCCTGCTGCTGTTTCCTGATGAGGAAATGAGAAAAACATTAGGAGAGCTATTGTCATAGTGACATCATCGTAATGGAGTTCGGCCATCTAATAACATGTGTACAAGAGACAAACTTCTGTAGCTTGTAAAATTGTAAAATGTTTTAACAGACAAACGAATTTACCCTAGAGAACTTGGGAAAACAATAATAAACGTTGCTAATGAGTCTTTTTGCCTGTAAGGAGGTCATATTTTGTATTGGTTAGCTCTTTTCGTGTGGTTATATGTATTTACCCCCACCCCCACCCCCCCCCCCCCATGAACCATGGACTCTGCCGCTGGTGGGGGGGGGGGGGGGGGGCTTGCGTGCCTTAGCGATACAGATAGCCGTACCGTAGGTGCAACCACAACGGAGGGGTTTCTGTTGAGAGGCCAGACAAACGTGTGGTTCCTGAAGAGGGGCAGCAGCCTTTTCAGTAGTTGCGGGGCAACAGTCTGGATGATTGACTGATCAGGCCTTGTAACACTAACCAAAACGGCCTTGCAGTGCTGGTACTGCGAATGGCTGAAAGCAAGGGGAAACAACAGCCGTAATTTTTCCCGAGGGCATGCAGCTTTAGTGTATGGTTAAATGATGATGGCGTCCTCTTGGGTAAAATATTCCGGAGGTAAAATAGTCCCCCATTCGGATCTCCGGGCGGGGACTACTCAGGAGGACGTCGTTATCAGGAGAAAGAAAACTGGCGTTCTACGTATCGGAGCGTGGAATGTCAGATCACTTAATCGGGCAGGTAGGTTAGAAAATTTAAAAAGGGAAATTGATAGGTTAAAGTTAGATATAGTGGGAATTAGTGAAGTTCGGTGGCAGGAGGAACAAGACTTTTGGTCAGGTGAAAACAGGGTTATAAATACAAAATCAAATAGGGGTAATGCAGAAGTAGATTTAATAATGAATAAAAAAATAGTAGTGCGGGTAAGCTACTACAAACAGCATAGTGAACGCATTGTTGTGGCCAAGATAGACACCAAGCCCACGCCTACTACAATAGTACAAGTTTATATGCCAACTAGCTCTGCAGATGACGAAGAAATTGAAGAAATATATGATGAAATAAAAGAAATTATTCAGATAGTGAAGGGAGACGAAAATTTAATAGTCATGGGTGACTGGAATTCGGTAGTAGGAAAAGGAAGAGAAGGAAACGTAGTAGGTGAATATGGATTGGGGCTAAGAAATGAAAGAGGAAGCCGCCTGGTAGAATTATGCACAGAGCACAACTTAATCATAGCTAACACTTGGTTCAAGAATCTTAAAAGAAGGTTGTATACATGGAAGAAGCCTGGAGATAGTGACAGGTTTCAGATAGATTATATATTGGTAAGACAGAGATTTACGTACCAGGTTTTAAATTGTAAGACGCTGACCACAATCTATTTGTTATGAACTGTAGATTAAAGCTGAAGAAACAGCAAAAAGGTGGGAATTTAAGGAGATGAGACCTGGATAAACTGACTAAACCAGAAGTTGTACAGAGTTTCAGGGAGAGCATAAGGGAACAATTGACAGGAATGGGGGAAAGAAATACAGTAGAAGAAGAATGGGTAGCTTTGAGAGATGAAGTAGTGAAGGCAGCAGAGGATCAAGTAGGTAAAAAGACGAGGGCTAGTACAAATCCTTGGGTAACAGAAGAAATATTGAATTTAATTGATGAAAGGAGAAAATATAAAAATGCAGTAAATGAAGCAGGCAAAAAGGAGTACAAACGTCTCAAAAATGAGATCGACAGGAAGTGCAAAATGGCTAAGCAGGGATGGCTAGAGGACAAATGTAAGGATGTAGATGCTTATCTCACTAGGGGTATGATAGATACTGCCTACAGGAAAATTAAAGAGACCTTTGGAGAAAAGAGAGCCACTTGTATGGAAACCCAGTTCTAAGCAAAGAGGGGAAAGCAGAAAGGTGGAAGGAGTATATAGAGGGTCTATACAAGGGCGATGTTCTTGAGGACAATATTATGGAAATGGAAGAGGATGTAGATGAAGATGAAATGGGAGATATGATACTGTGTGAAGAGTTTGACAGAGCACTGAAAGACCTGAGTCAAAACAAGGCCCCGGGAGTAGACAACATTCCATTCGAACTACTGACGGCCTTGGGAGAGCCAGTCCTGACAAAACTCTACCATCTGGTGAGCAAGATGTATGAGACAGGCGAAATACCCTCAGACTTCAAGAAGAATATAATAATTCAAATCCCAAAGAAAGCAGGTGTTGACAGATGTAAAAATTACCGAACAATCAGTTTAATAAGTCATGGATGCAAAATACTAACGTGAATTCTTTACAGACGAATGGAAATACTGGTAGAAGCCGACATCGGGGAAGATCAGTTTGGATTCCGTAGAAATATTGGAACACGTGAGGCAATATTGACCCTACGACTTATCTTAGATGAAAGATTAAGGAAAGATAAACCTACGTTTCTAGCATTTGTAGACTTAGAGAAAGCTTTTGACAATGTTGACTGGAATACTCTCTTTCAATTTCTGAAGGTGGCAGGGGTAAAATACAAGGAGCGAAAGGCTATTTACAATTTGTACCGAAACGAGATGGCAGTTATAGGAGTCGAGGGACATGAAAGGGAATCACTGGTTGGGAAGGGAGTGAGACAGGGTTGTAGCCTATCCCCGATGTTATTCAATCTATATATTGAGCAAGCAGTGAAGTAAACAAAAGAAAAATTCGGAGTAGGTATTAAAATCCATGGAGAAGAAATAAAAACTTTGAGGTTCGCCGACGACATTGTAATTCTGTCGGAGACAGCAAAGGACTTGGAAGAGCAGTTGAACGGAATGGATAGTGTCTTGAAAGGAGGGTATAAGATGAACATCAACAAAAGAAAAACGAGGATAATGGAATGTAGTCGAATTAAGTCGGGTGATGCTGAGGGAAACAGATTAGGAAATGAGACACTTAAAGTAGTAAAAGAGTTTTGCTATTTGGGAAACAAAATAACTGATGATGGTCGAAGTAGAGAGGATATCAAATGTAGACTGGCAATGGCAAGGAAAGCGTTTCTGAAGAAGAGAAATTTGTTAACATCGAGTATAGATTTTAGTGTCAGGAAGTCGTTTCTGAAAGTATTTGTATGGAGCGTAGCCATGTATGGAAGTGAAACATGGACGATAACTAGTTTGGACAAGAAGAGAAAGAAGCTTTCGAAATGTTTTGCTGCAGAAGAATGCTGAAGATTAGATGGGTAGATCACATAACTAATGAGGAAGTATTGAATAGGATTGGGGAGAAGAGAAGTTTGTGGCACAACTTGACTAGAAGAAAGGATCGGTTGATAGGACATGTTCTGAAGCATCAAGGGATTACCAATTTAGTATTGGAGGGAAGCGTGGAGGGTAAAAATCGTAGAGGGAGACCAAGAGATGAATACACTAAACAGATTCAGAAGGATGTAGGTTGCAGTAAGTACTGGGAGATGAAGAAGCTTGCACACGATAGAGTAACATGGAGAACTGCATCAAACCAGTCTCAGGACTGAAGACCACAACAACAACAAGAAAAACATATGTATTTACACTGCATATTTGATATCAGATGGCATTAATAAGTGAAAATATATATATATAATATGTTAAGATTTTGCGTAAAATGTCAGCACCAGTTGCACTTTTTATTTTAGAAACTACTCTTTTGTGTTCCTTCAGGACTCTTGACATACCACTGGACAAATGGCCTGAGAGGCCGAAACCGCTCTTGGTTTTTAAAATAAAAGGGCAACTGGTGCTGGTATTTTATTCAGAATCAATACTATAGTTGTGGAACCTGCATAAAGAGGCTTCATATGCGGGACAAGAAATTATGTTGACTACCTTTTTCAGAAACTAACTATTATGCTAGAAGCACAGGCTTACGCAAGAAGCACTTAACTATTTCAGAATCTCAAAATATATTTCTTACGGTTCAAATTTTTATCATTATGTGCGAAAGAAGACAGCTGTCCACTCAGATTACTAACTAGATCACGCAGTAATTCTAATTGATAATTATTTTAACGTGGTGTCGAACGATAGTGCTACGTTTGATTAGCAATATGCAATAGCTAATTAAAGTGTGACATTTTTTGGTAAACCGTAATGAATATTTCAGATTTGAAACAGATATAATAAGAGCTATTTCCTCTTCTTGCCTGGTACAGCCTTAAACGTAGTGCCGACGAAGTTTCAGGAACCGGCTCGAGCGTTAACTAGAAGCGTTTCGGTGCAGTGCATCTATCTTCTTTCATTTGTTTTTAATGGGTCGTAGAAGGCAGCAGTCGTCGAGCGTAGTTAGGAGCAAGGTTGTGAAGAATAGCCATTACAGTGCACGCGTACACGTGTTGCCGGAAACGAACTTGTCTTTGGGTACTAGGAGCAGATGTGACGTCTAACGAACCGAGACTGGAGATTAGCCGACAGAAGCCTCTAAACCCATCAGCGGGTTACAGCTTGCTTTGAAGTAAAGCGATAAAGCTTTTTACGTTCGAAGCTCTCAAGATTCGAAATAACTTTAGTGCTTCAGTCTGCCAGCATCCAAAGGAAATATGTGCTTGTCAAATTCAGCGGTAAGTGCGTAAGCTCACAACACACACACACACACACACACACACACACACACACAGAGATCATAACTAATTACTCCTTCAGAGAACTAAACAGTGCAGCTTTTTCGAATCAGTTTACGAACGAAGGTGAAAATGAGGCAGCGTAACCACGTGTCTGACAAGGTCCAGCAGAAAGAAGTTACACCCGGAGAAGGGGTGGAGGTAATGACTGACCGATTCATTTAATTGTCAGTCTTAAATTTAGGTTCTCCAGGATCTTCGTATGTCATTATGGTGTAGTACTGTATTATGGACAATGAAATCCTGTTGTTCCTCCTCCGCTGTGGATTGCGGCATTGAGAAACGTTTCTAGCATGTCTCTATGAAAGTTGCCGGCCGAAGTGGCCGTGCGGTTAAACGCGCTGCAGTCTGGAACCGCAAGACCGCTACGGTCGCAGGTTCGAATCCTGCCTCGGGCATGGATGTTTGTGATGTCCTTAGGTTAGTTAGGTTTAACTAGTTCTACGTTCTAGGGGACTAATGACCTCAGCAGTTGAGTCCCATAGTGCTCAGAGCCATTTCTATGAAAGTTCTCCAGGCAAATAACAATAGAGGAAGCACATTTCGTTTCGATCCAGTACAAAACACTGGTCTGCGTTATTTTGATTGATTTTGGAAACGACGCAGGGTTCTACTGATTCTCCGAGATTTGAGTCACTGACCATGGGTCGTGACACACCCTCATCACGATTGGTGATAGTCATAAAATAAAACTCGTGTCTTTACGGTGTCATTAGGGTGCAGATTGTGTACTGCTGTGAATACGAATGGGATCCGTAACTGCTGGCAGTATACCGTCTCCACAATCCTCGTTAAACTCCAACGAAAACTGTTCAAACTTGAGGTATTATAACGCATACTACTTAAGGAAATTTACAATTCGGAGCATCAATTTCATTACGTGCTCCTTGCCTGCAAATTTATCACAAAGTAAATTTTAATGTACTAGCCAATGAATCCTGCACAAATAATCTATTAATCTTTGTAATTCTTTGATCTTTCATCGCCAAATAAAGCTTTAAATTTTTTACGCATGGTGTTGCAATGCCGCTGTATAGCAAATATGCGATGTCCGTCGATTATGTGATTGCGTAACAGATGCTAAGAATTCTTATCCTTCTCTTCGAAAAAGAACTACGATTCTCATTCCTTTTAAAGGCTTGTGATGACAGTTCGGTAGACAGCCTCTTTTTGTGCAAAAAGCCGCTGTGCTTTTGAACATCACGAGTAAAGAGCGAGGAAAACAGCGTTGTCACTACAATACTGCCGAACAGAAGAAATTCGCACCGACCGAAATATTATATACCAAATGACAGAAAACACAGTGTCGCATCGCACTGCTGAGTGAAATGTTGCGCTGTACTGAGAAATGCCGAGAAGGTCCGAGCCCTGGAGCACAGGCGTGTAGCAAACTGTGGACGCCTGACGCTTTGCACGGCGTTCCTGAGTCTGGTCTCTACGGGTTAGAGAAAGACCAAGCCATCAGAGGATGAACTTGTGGCGCGACTGAGAATGGCAAGTTACGTCATATTTAATGTGCTGTCCACATACAGAAAGTAATTTTCTTTGTTGCTGAAGTCTGCGTCCACAGCTGGGTGGTGTGTAAAAACAGCGCATTGGTAACACGCTTGATTTTTGACCTAATTCGTTTCCCGTCACATCATTGGTAGCCGGTGGGGGTTGGGGACGTCGCAGCCAGGCCTCGGGTTGTGATCTCTGCCCGCTTCGCCCTCTTGCCCTTCCCGCCACTACTCTCTATTTTTTTGTGGTCAGGCAGAGAAAAAAGTGGCCAGCGCGGCAGAATGCCATTCTAGGGGCCTGGGTTCGATTCTCGCTTGGGGACTGGATGTTATGTTGCCTTCACCATCATTTCATCCTAATCGACAAGCAAGTCTCCGAAATGGCATAGACTAAAACGACTTGCAACAGGCGACCAAGTTACCCGATGGGAGGTCCTAGCCACACGCACATTTCATTTCATATTGCTTCTTATTCCTAATTGTTTAGTTTAAGTTATATCTCAACATCGCCTTAGATGCTGTCAGTCAGTGCTACATAAAACACTGCCTTTCGCTGCTGATCCCAGCCGGTTGTCGTTACTCCACTTGGTCACTGCAGGGAACATCACAGCCGGCCGGAGTGGCCGAGCGGTTCTAGGCGTTACAGTCCCGAACCGCGCGACCGCTACGGTCGCAGGTTCGAATCCTGCCTCGGGCATGGATGTGTGTGATGTCCTTAGGTTAGTTAGGTTTAAGTAGTTCTAAGTTCTAGGGGACTGATGACCTCAGAAGTTAAGTTCCATAGTGCTCAGAGCCATTTGAATCAACCAGGGAACATCACAGCTTTTTCAACTTCCGATAGGACGCTCGCTATTCTGCTAATTAGCTAAGAAAGCGAGTTGCCGTCTCCGTTTATCATGTATATGAGTATGACGACGAACTAATGTTAATAATTGTTTCCTTATTAATATAAGAAATAAAGAAACTTTGGTGTTACGACTGACTTCATATTTTAATAGACGGAAATATATGTCATCTATCCGCAAACTTCATGGTAACGCGCGTACGTCATAACACGGAGGGGTCTCTACACAGATATCGCATTGAAAGAGAAAAAAGTATCTAAAGCAGCTACTCACTGTTGCGTTTAATCCTATACTAGATACACCCGGAACAAGGGGAATGAGCGAAAAGAAGTTTGCGTCACTCTGACGTCTGCGAGGCTGGAATCTTCTGTCGAGTAGTAGTTCTGAATCCTACACCGCAGACTTAAGCTTTCTGATTTGTCTGAGACTAAACAGAACTTCGTAGATTACGCTGGTTTTTGGGAATAATAGTGTGTGTAACTTTCTACAACACGTCGAGGGAAGTCATTCACTTACGTAGGACTTTTTTATAATCACTTTATTTCATACTGTAGCTATTAGCTAATTTCGTCCTCTTAGGTATTTTAGATCTACCTGTGTTAGTTATTTTGTAAACCCTCGTCGCCAGTTTTGTAAACACTCGTCGCTACTGCTGTGGAGGCTGTGTTGTCACTGTCGTTACGGCAGGCCGAGTTGTGAGTTCGTGAAACGGCTTAAAGTGCAGTCCACCGCTAAGACAATTTCTCCCTGCCATTATTACACAGTTATGCGCCAGGGTCAGGTAAAAGTATAGGAGAACGAAGAATATAACACAAAAAAGGCCTCATTGGCTAAGTGCAAATAATCGTAGGTAAACTTCACAATACATAGCGAATGCAGTTTACAACTGCCTGTTCACTTCTAAGAGTTCACTAAACGACGTACCCTGTCTAAGTCAGCCCTGGGCGATGATCTATAACCAAGAGGGCGAGAGCTGCTCTTCTGTCTTCCGAGTAGGCCTCTGTCCGTTGTCGTCCGATCATTGGCGAATTGTACTTGGGCGGCAATTGGGCGAGGCGAAGTCGTATCTTCATCCTCAGCACCGTCCGTGCCGCTGGCGGAACCCGTGCAAATGGCGGGTCTCTGTGGCATTGGCACCACCTCGCATCTTTGCGTCTGTGGAGCTTTTGCCCTGGCTGCGTATGGTTGGGACGACACAGCAAGTTGCGTCACAGGGAAAAATTCCAATCGTATAACGTCTTGTAATTCACACATCTCTGTACAGCAAGCTACATCTGACGACGTCTTTAATAAAGATGTCTTCGATCAAGGCAGTTACGAGTACAGTTATCTCAGGCGTGAATTCCATGTGCAAAAAGACAAAACTACGACACTTATGCAGGTTTTCTCAATGTGCCAGCATACAACACATTGAAAAACGTTAGTATCACATCTGGAACGCTGCTTGCTACTAGCCACAACCGGCACCTGGTCCGCTGCCGTTCTGTTTGCAAGACATCATGTATTAAAAATGTTCGTGTTAAATTATCATTCTAAGACTCCGCGCCTGGCGCGACACTGAGGATTCCATACCACAACTTCCGCACAGGCAGATCTGTAGCCAGAACCCCAGAACGGTCAGCCCTTAACACCATTAATAGGTAGAGAAGATTACAAATTAGCCAGCAACGCAAATGATCGGGTTCTTATCTAGCAGTTAGACTTCACCAGCATAGAAAATTTGTAAGCATTTCTACCTAATAAAGGAAGTTAATAACTTCCTGATTGCTCTTTTTATTTCAGTCCACATAAAATCATTTCGTTCACGTCAACTAACTTTAAAAAAGTAAGTAGCATCCTGACAATTCATTCACGATTCAGTTGTAGTAGAGCGTTTACATGGATGGGAGATCGACTGTGTGAGCTGAAATCCATTATCTAAACCCGGGATAGGATTGCTGTTATTTTCTATATGCTGTACATAAATGATCTGGCGGACAGGTGGCAGCCATCTGGGGTCGTTTGCTGATGATACTGTGATGTACAGCAACTTAATGAAAATGAGTCACTTTAGGACGATACAGGATGAGTTATACAAACTTTCTAGTTTGTGCGGCGAATGACAACTAGCTCTAAAATGTAGACAAATGAAAGTTAATGGGGATGAGTAAGAAAAACAAACCGGTAATGTTCGGATACAAGGTTAGCAGTGTTCTGCTTGACGCAATCACGTTTTTTAAATGGCTCTAAGCACTATGGGACTTAACATCTGAGGTCATCAGTCCTCTAGACGTTGAACTACTTAAACCTAACTAACCTAAGGACATCACACACATCCATGCCCGAGGCAGGATTCGAACCTGCGACCGTAGCAGACTCGTGGTTCCGGACTGAAGGGCCTGGAACCACTCGGCCACAGTGGCCGGCCGTTGTTTAAATATCTGGGCATAACGTTGCATAGCGATATGAAATAGAATGAGCATGTAGGGATTGTGTTACGGATTGGGACAATTTTGGGAAAGTGTGATTCGTCGGTAAAGGAGACCGCATAAAGGACGCCGGCGTGACCTGTTCTTGAGTACTGCTTAGATGTTTGGGATCCGCATCGGCTCGGATTAAAGGAAGACATCGAAGCAACTCAGAGGCGGGCTGCTAGATTTATTACTGATAAGTACGAACAATACGCTAGTGTTACTGAGATGATTTGGGAACTCAAATGGGAATCCTTGGAGGGAAGGCGACGTTCTTTTCGAGGAACTATAAGGGAAATTTAGAGAAACGGCATTCGAAGCTGACTGCAGAACGATCCTACTGCCGACGACACACATTTCGAGGGAAGACCACGAAGATGAGATACGAGAAATTATGGCTCATACGGAGGCATATAGGCAGTCGTTTTTTCCTTCGCTCTATCTGGGAGGGAATAGGGATGGAGACGACTATTAGTGGCACTGGCTACTGTCGGCCACGCGACATACGGTGGCTTGCGCAGTATATATGTAGATGTAATTGTACTTCCAGAACCGATATTGTGTTGTTTGTATTCAGAAGCAGCATTGGAAATAGTTTTTTCTTTCTTTTTTAAAAAATTCTTTATTCATAACAATGTTCACCATACAAAACAAACCCATCACCTAAATAATTAGTGAGTCCTTCAGTTTACTACAATTTCACCTGCTTCTTAATACACAGTAGTGTGTCTTATTTCTAATGGTGTTCCGAAAGGATACGCTAAACACGGTTGGCGGTGGCTTGTTTGTTGCTGTCAGAAGTAGTTTATCTTGTCGCCAAATTGAAGTAGAAACTTCCTGTGAGTTAGTATGGGCAGGATTCGAATCTGCGACCGTAGCGGTCGCGCGGTTCCAGACTGAAGCGCCTAGAACCGCTTGTCCACACACGTCGGCTCGGTAAAAGGATTCAATTATTATTTTATTCCGGTCGCCAACAATGACCATTGTTGGCAACCGGAATAAAATAATAATCCTGCCTCGGGCATGGATGTGTGTGATGTCCTTAGGTTAGTTAGGTTTAAGTGGTTCTAAGTTCTAGGGGACTGGTGACCTCAAATCCCATAGTGCTCAGAACCATTTGAACCTTTTACCGACCTCCCAATTCAGATGATACATTTGCTGAAAGGTTCAAAGAAAACTTGAGTTTGATTTCAAACACATATACCCGACTCATACGATAATAGTTGGTGATGGCTTTAATTTATCCTCAATATGTTGGCAAAAATACATGTTCAGTTCCGGAGTTACGCATAAAATATCATCCGAAATTGTGCTAAACGCATTCTCTGAAAATTATTTCGAGCAGTTAGTTCATGAGCCCACGCCAATAGTACACGGTTGTGAAAACACACTTGACCTCTTAGCAACAAATAATCCCAAGTTAATAACGAGCATCAAAACCGATTCAGGGATTAGTGAACATAGAGTTGTCGCAGCGAAATTGAACATTGCAATCCCCAAATCCTCGAAAAATAAGCGAAAAATATACCTATTCAAAAAAGCAGATAAAAATTCACTCGAAGCCTTCCTAAGAGACAATCTTCACCCATTTGAAATTAATAATACAAGTGTAGACCAGATGTGGCTTAAATTCAAAGAAATAGTATCGGCTGCAATTGAGAGATTTATACCAAATAAATTAAGAAACGACGGAGCTGATCCTCCTTGGTACAGAAAACGGGTTAGAACACTGTTGCAGAAACAACGAAACAAACATGCCAAATTTAAACAGACGCAAACTCACCAAGATTAGCGATCTTTTACAGAAGCTCGAAATTTAGCACGGACTTCAATGCGAGATACCTATAACAGTTTCCACAACGAAACTTTGTCTCGAAACCTGGCAGAAAATCCATAGAGATTCTGGTCGAATGTGAAGTATGTTAGCGGCAAGAAACAGTCAATGCCTTCTCTGCGCGATAGCAATGGCGATACTATCGAAGACAGTGCTACCAAAGCAGAGTTACTAAACACCTTCCGAAATGCCTTCACAAAAGAAGGCGAAGTAAATATTTCAGAACTCGACTCGAGAACAGCTGCCAACGTGAGTAACGTAGAAGTAAATATCCTCGGAGTAGTGAAGCAGCTTAAATCACTTAATGAAAGCACGTATTCTGGTCCAGACTGTATACCAATTAGGTTCCTTTCGGAGTATGCTGATGCAGTAGCCCTATACTTAACGGTCATATACAACCGTTCGTTCGCCGAAAGATCCATATCCAAAGACTGGAAAGTTGCACAGGTCACACCAATATTCAAGAAAGGTAGTAGGAGTAATCCACTAAATTACAGGCCCTTATCGTTAACGTCGATATTCAGCTGGATTCTAGAAGATATATTGTGTTCGAACATAACGAATTACCTCGAAGAAAATGGTCTATTGACACACCGTCAACATGGGTTTGGAAAGCATCGTTCCTGTGAAACACAGCTAGTTCTTTATTCACATGAAGTGCTGAGTGCTATTGACAAGGGATTTCAGATCGATTCCGTATTTCTGGATTTCCAGAAGGCTTTTGACACTGTACCACACAAGCAGCTCGTAGTGAAATTGCGTGCTTATGGAACATCGTCTCAGTTATGTGACTGGATTTGTGATTTCCTGTCAGAGAGGTCACAGTTCGTAGTAATTGACGGAAAGTCATCGAATAAAACAGAAGTGATTTCTGGCGTTCCCCAAAGTAGTGTTACAGGCCCTTTGCTGTTCCTTATCTATATAAACGATTTTGGAGACAATCTAAGCAGCCGTCTTCGGTTGTTTGCAGATGACGCTGTCGTTTATCGACTAATAAAATCATCAGAAGAACAAAACAAACTGCAAAACGATTTAGAAAACATATCTGAATGGTGCTAAAAGTGCAATAGTCCTTAAATAACGTAAAGTATGAAGTCATCCACATGAGTGCAAAAAGGAATTCGTTAAACTTCGGTTGCACGATAAATCAGTCTAATCAAAAAGCTGTAAATTCAAATAAATACCAAGGTATTACAATTACGAACAACTTAAACTGGAAGGAACACACAGAGGATGTTGTGGGGAAGACTAACCAAAGACTTCGTTTTATTGGCAGGACACTTAGAAAATGTAACAGACCTACTAAGGATACTGCCTACACTACGCTTGTCCGTGCTCTTTTAGAATACTGTTGCGCAGTGTGGGATTCTTACCAGGTAGGACTGACGGAGTACGTCGAAAAAGTTCAAAGAAAGGCAGCACGTTTCGTATTATCGCGAAATATGGGAGAGAGTGTCACAGAAATGATACAGGATTTGGGCTGGAAATCATTAAAAGAAAGGCTTTTTTCGTTGCGACGGAATCTTCTCACGAAATTCCAATCACCAACGTTCTCCTCCGAATGCGAAAATATTTTGTTGACACCGACCTACATAGGGAGGAACGATCACCACGATAAAATAAGGGAAATCAGAGCTTGTACAGAAAGACATAGGTGTTCATTCTTTCCACGCTCTATACGAGATTGGAATAATAGAGAATTGTGAAGGTGGTTCGATGAACTCTCTGCCAGGCACTTGAATGTGATTTGCAGTGTATCTATGTAGATGTACGTTATTGTTCTACCAGAAACTGCAAGTTCTTTCTATTATTCTACTGTACTACACACTACTGCAGCATTACAGATGTGCCAGCACAAGTATAAACCTACTTTTCTGGCCGCGCCCACAAAGTTAACCCCAAAGGGCACGCCTCTGGCACTGGGCTAGCCCTCGAAACTGTGGCAAATCGGTTTGTGGAAAACGGAGTTTAGGAGTCCGTACGAAGGTAGCGGCGTGCTTACCTGGCCTCCGGGTCGGTGGGTGAGGTGGGCTCGTCGCGGTCCCTCTGGCGGGGGTCGGCGTGCTTCCTGCGCGGTCGCACCGACAGCTTGTGCCGCGCCGCCGAGCTGTCCAGCAGCCCGCCCGTCTCGCCCACCGACAGTTCGGGGTCCAGCCGCGGCCGTCTGCAACAGATCACGCACACCGTGGTCACACTGCCACTCTCCTCTAGCCAGTCGCGCGTATACTACAAGACACTGACTGACATATAAACAGTCGATAAACGTTTGGGACAGGTAACGGCCTTGCCGCAGTGGATACACCGGTTCCCGTGAGATCACGGAAGTTGAGCGCTGTCGGCAGTTGGATGGGTGACCATCCAGGCCGCCACGCGCTGTTGCCATTTTTCGGGGTGCAGTCAGCCTCGTGATGCCAATTGAGGAGCTACTCGACCGAATAGTAGCGGCTTGGGTCAAGAATACCATCATAACGACCGGGAGAGCGGTGTGCTGAACCCACGCCCCTCCTATCCGCATCCTCCACTCAGGATGACACGGCGGTCGTGGCCTGACGACGGAGTGCTTTTGAAACCTTTGGGACAGTAAATACGCTATGCTCTGTCGCGCATATTGCACAATAATCGTCAATCTTAACTTGAGGAGGGCATTCCATACTGTCGTCTAATGAACAATATACCAATCTACGGAAAAATACACCCAATTTGTGGATGATATTGAAATCACCTTCCCAAACATTTATTTACATTATAGAAAAATTTATTATCTTTAAAACAAATATAATTGGTAAATGCTTATGCTTGCAAAAGAATCGTGTTGTTCGCAGCCAAAATATCAGTTTTTACGAAACCCTTCACATTATCTACATATTGGTACTGCATTTTACCAGAAGAAACGTTGCACAAGAGTTCACACCTTTTTAACGAACTCCCTGGTGCCACAAAAGCACTCAAGGAGTTAACCTGTTTTAAAAAATTATTACAACCGTGGCAGCAGTACCACCACTTCACTGAATACGTGAATATATAAGTAATGTATTGTTACACAACTTGCACTAGCTGATCAAAAGTATCCGACACCCCCCTGTAAAGCGGCATTGACCACCAGAGGCGTCCGCCAGTAGAAAAGGAGGCGGTCAGTGCTCTGTTGCCAATAGGGAAGCAGTAGTAGTTCAAAATGGTTCAAATGTCTCTAAGCACTATGGGACTTAACATCTGAGGTCATCAGTCCACTAGACTTAGAACTACTTAAACCTAACTAACCGAAGGACATCACGCACATCCATGCCCGAGCCAGGATTCGAACCTGCGACCGTAGCAGACTCATGGTTCCGGACTGAAGCGCCCAGTACCGCTCTACCACATTATTAATAGTAGAATGGGTTAACAGAATAACTCTGCGGCTTCGATTGGATGTCATTTGAATAACAGATGAGTTCGGAACATTTCAGCTCTACTAAAGCTGGCCAAGTAGAGCGGTGGAGATACGAAGGAAGAGGCACAGGTAAACCAAGACCAGCAGACCTTACTCACTGAATGGTACGAACCGTCGAGCATAATGGGGGATGGTTGTAAAAAATCGTGTGAAATCAACAGGAAGAGTCACCAGTGAGTTTCAATGTGCTATCAGCAGTCCGGTTAGCACAATGGTTGCGAATAGGGAGTTAATAAGAATAGGGTGCAAAGGTCGCGCAGCTCCTCATAAGCCACAGATCTCTATAGCCAGTGCTACCGACGTTTAAAATGGTGTGAAGACCGACGCCAATGAACGGTGGGTGACTGGAAAAAGTGATTTGGAATTATGAATCTCGCCATACCCTGTGGCAGTCCGATGGAATGGAAGTACGATATTGGGGTATCTTTCGAAGTTAAGAAGGCAATCCCTTATTGCGTTTAAGAAAACGCTAAACGCGGAAGGATATGAAAACATTTGACAGCATGTGTACTGCGTACAGTAGAACAGTTAGGACACAATGCTCGACTGTACCAGCATTGAAAAGGCAGTCTGTCATAAAAGCATCTGGAAGGAAATGATTTGTGGACAATAACGTTCCTAAAATGTGCTGCCCTGGCCAGAGTCCCAACCTCAGCCCATTGGAACACGTTTGGGATGAGTTACAACATCGACTTCGCTCCAAACCCCTGCGTCCAAAATAGTTACCACCTCCTCAGACATTCGGACACGTCAGTGAAAGTCTACCCACCCAGATATCATAAAGCCGAAGTGAGGACACACCATCAGCAGGTGTCCGGATACTTTTCATTACACGGTGCATTATTCTCTATGATTGATTTAGACTCAAGTTTTAAATTACATTTCAAATTTCATAGGAAGTTTTGTTGACACAGTTATTTAAGGAATTATTTAAGTAAACATAGTATGTAATTTTAATACATTGAGTTGGTTCAAAATGGCTCTAAGCACTTTGGGACTCAACATCTTAGGTCATAAGTCCCCTAGAACTTAGAACTACTTAAACCTAACTAACCTAAGGACATCACACACACCCATGCCCGAGGCAGGATTCGAACCTGCGACCGTAGCAGTCCCGCGGTTCCGGACTGCAGCGCCAGAACCGCTAGACCACCGCGGCCGGCAATACATTGAGTTGTTTAGTCTCAATGGCAAACTAGATAAGTAAGTGCAATGCACTGTCGTAGAATGATATCACTGAACTCTACTCAGAAATACTGAAACTACAATTTAATGATGTATCGTGACACGTGCAGATGTGTGCGAGGCAAGGATTCGAGCCGGAGTCCCCTGTTTGTCACTAGAAACCTATACCAAAATGTGTCTTTACACAATCTGTGTGCTACGCACCTAGCAATACCAACATTTCAAGCTATTATTTAGTTGCATTGTTAGCTACTTCCTACAGAAAATGTACTTTGTTTTGCTCCCCGATTTTTGTTTTGTTTTAGATGGACTAAACGGTAGCTGTACTGCACATATCTGGCACGCTGTGTAAAAGGTGACAAGTAAGCTACCTAGTGAGAACTGTGGATTTCTCCCGTTCATTTGTATACATAGTATTTTCTTTGTGTACGTCAGATCACGTGTATCAAACAAATTCCCTTTCAAAACCTAGATCCAAAAATTTTATGTAAAATTTAAAAGTACTTTACATGTTGATTTCATCAAATTACGTGCGTTTGTACTGCCATAGTCGTGATGGAAAGGGACTCTCCACGTATACAGTCTCTGAAAAAGCAACGTCATAAGAGAAACAATGACTGCCGCACGAAAGAAAATATAAAAAAAGGATGGGGCTATGGGCGTGGAAACGCTAAATGAAAGGCATCACTTGAAACTTTCGACTGCTGTAGCATAATCTTATCGAAAGACCACTCGAAAACCCCAGACAAATAAATCTGTCGTATGTGAATGCTGTCAGTGGCAGCAAAGCTGGTTTCAACTGTTCCTTTGCAAGGGAAAGGAGTTCTGCCTCAGTTTAAGTGTCGCATTATCGTAAAAGTGGTTGCTGTAGATATTAGTATCAACGGCTTTGAAAAAAAAGCAAAAATCGCTGAAATTGAATAAATCACCAAGCCCCATTGAATTATTGTCAGATTCTATAAAGAATTGTCATTTGAATTTGACAATATTTTAACCATAATATACTGTAGATTTCTCAAAAAAAAAAAGTTTGTCCTGTAGTTGGAGTTCTGATGTTTTTGCGTATACTAGTAGAGGATTGCATTGTGTGCATAGTTTTTATGATTTATAATAACCGCAGAGTATTACGAAGATGCTAATCCCACTTCAATGGCAAACACTGCGAGAGATGAGGTGTTCATTCAAGTGTGGTTTACTCTGTAAATTCTAAGAGCATACATTCTTAGGTCAATTAAAATATTGCCCACTTCTACATATATCTCAAGAAAAGACCAGGAAGGGAAAAATACGCAGATTCGATCTTTCCGTGGTGCGCGGAAAAATGTCTCAGGCATTTTCTATGGTTTAACATGGGGTGATTTAGCGGGCAGCCCAGAGTGCCTTAGTGTTCGTCAAACCACGAACGTGTGCGTGGAGCCCTGTAAACAATGCTGTGGTCACCTTGGAAATCGGTATTGCACACACCTTGCTTACCACGAAGATGCAGAGATAGGGCTGCACTTGGTCACCCGTAACGTTATAAAAAACGTCGTTATTCGAGTTTGCGTTAACGTGAATGAGTGGGCCCAAGTCAAGGACCGAAAAACATCCCCAGAACATCAAAGAACCACATACTGCGGGCTAAACCCGTTGGGGCTCTCGACGCATTACACTACATTGCGCTTCACGCCTCCAGTCAGCTGCTGTCAGTTACTGTGTGTTTGACCCACTGAAGTTGTGCAACCTTATGAGCCTATCTAACTAACAGCCTTTTTCCGAGGTAACCGAGACACTATCTCCAATAAGTTTCCTTTTCAGTATTCGATCGGAACTAACTGAGATTCACCTATATTCACTGACATTAGCAATTCCTGTCGGGTTTCAAACAAATTGTCATTGGCTGAACGTGACATTTGTCTCCGCTCTCTGTCGGTCAGTGTATTTTTGGAAATTTTGGAAATTGGTGGTAAGGACTGTGGGACCAAACTGCTGAGGTCATCGGTCCCTAGGCTTACGCACTACTTAAACTAACTTACGCTATGGACAACACAAACGCCCACGCCCAAGGGAGGACTCCAACCTCAGACGGGGGTAGCCGCGCGAACCGTGAAAAGACGCTCTAGACCGCACGGCTGTCCCGGGCGGCCACTGCGTAAGGTTGACAACGCGGCAGTGTATTTTTACGGCCACTGTTCTTAGGCCGTGGTATATGACTGAGAGCTGTATACTGTTCCTTGGGGCCGCCTTTGGCAGTCCGTGTTTATACACGTAGAAAGCGGGCTACTTCATTCACGGTGTGGTCATCGCCACGTCCAAACACGATAGTTCTTTTATGTCACGTATCCACGTCGACCCATCTTGCTGAAGTGAATTCAAACGACCCACTAGCACATACATACCATTTCAGTGCCACGATTTACGTCAGCGGTGGACGGCCACGTGACCACGTGGTACTAGGTGTACAATATCCACAGTGCAAGCAAGGGACCGGCGTGCTCTTTTAAGGACGCGAGTGATATTTAGTGCGGTGAGCTTACAGTGCCGTGCATCCTGTGCGAGCAGCGTGACATTTGCGCGCCGCCGCACACTATTAGCAGCGGCGCTCGCCCTGGCAGGCATTCCCCGCGGCCGCGCGGATGCCGCCGCCCTGAATCAGCCGCAGCCGGCCCCGCCGCGGCCTGGCCCACTGTGCCAGCCGCTGCGTCACCGCCTATACTCTGCGCGCCGCCGAGCACAGCTGGGCTGATACCTACCTGTACGTCACCCTCGTGTCGCAAGTGTCGATGGTAAAATCGTCCAACGGAGAATGGGCGAGTTTCGTGTCGACAATGGAGAGATGTCTATAGACGTTACAGTAACCTCTGGCGTGCCACAGCGGAGTGCTATGGGACCATTGCTTTTCACAATGTATGTAAATGACCTAGTAGATAGTGTCGGAAGTTCCGTGCCGCTTTTCGCGGATGATGCTGTAGTATACAGAGAAGTTGCAGCATTAGAAAATTGCAGCGAAATGCAGGAAGATCTGCAGCGAATAGGCACTTGGTGCAGGGAGTGGCAACTGACCCTTAACATAGATAAAGGTAATGTATTGCAAATACATAGAAAGAAGGATCCTTTATTGTATGATTATATGATAGCGGAACAAACACTGGTAGCAGTTACTTCTGTAAAATATCTGGGAGTATGCGTGCGGAACGATTTGAAGTGGAATGATCATATAAAATTAATTGTTGGTAAGGCCGGTGCCAGGTTGAGATTCATTGGGAGAGTCCTTAGAAAATGTAGTCCATCAACAAAGGAGGTGGCTTACAAAACACTCGTTCGACCTATACTTGAGTATTGCTCATCAGTATGGGATCCATACCAGGTCGGGTTGACAGAGAGAAGATCCAAAGAAGAGCGGTGCGTTTCGTCACAGGGCTATTTGGTAAGCGTGATAGCGTTAAGGAGATGTTTAGCAAACTCAAGTGGCAGACTCTGCAAGAGAGGCGCTCTGCATCGCGGTGTAGCTTGCTCTCCAGGTTTCGCGAGGGTGAGTTTCTGAATGAGGTATTTCCCGAGGAGATCACGAATGTAAAATTAGAGAGATTCGAGCGCGCACGGAGGCTTTCCGGGAGTCGTTCTTCCCGCGAACCATACGCGACTGGAACAGGAAAGGGAGGCATTGGCTGTGGCACGTAAAGTGCCCTCCGCCACACACCGTTGGGTGGCTTGCGGAGTATAAATGTAGATGTAGATGTAGACAAGTGACACGTCTGTGTTTGGCACGCCAGTATTACCGTTTGCTACATCATCACCCTTTATTGCAGTCATGAACGCTGTGTGTGCTCTTCTGTTACACCGATTGTCGATAAGTAAAACGTTTACGAGGATACGCACTGTAGTGTGCGTGCGATATAATAGTTGTAAGAGGCACCTCCGTGAACATCGATACTGCATGGCCTAAGGGGATCTGATGTGTGTTCAGACAGACCACACAGGCACCCAGTGCACATTGTCTTCTGTAGCTCAAGTATTCAGAGGAGGAACCTGACAAATGGCTGAAAAAAAAAGGATACGGAGTTTTGTAGTATCGGCTAGGAATCTGACAAATGGCTGACAAAAAAGGACACGGATTTTTGTAATATCGGCTAACTTAAGATTGCTCAAGATTATACAGGTATACTACTACGAGGAACATTTTTGTGTGACTTGCTTTTAGTTCGGGAAAAAGAGGACATTACGCAGCAACAACAAAAATTTCTAACTAATAATTCAGTTAATGAGATGAAGAATCCGAGTTGTTTCCTGTAGTTGACACTGTTTTCATTTCATTTGCGCCGCATCTAGGTACGACTTTATAACTATGATTAACGTGAAACAAAATCAGATCGTGCAGGTAAACAGTGAACTCCACCACTACAATAACAGTCGGTGTCCAGAACGTTGTGGAATACTGTGAGCGTACCTTCAACCCCCCCCCCCCCCCTCCTCTCCCTAGATCGCGCCGTCACCAAACAAAAGCGTACTCACAAGTAAACTTATGTCATTTTACTCAAGAGCTACAAGTGTGCTCCTGGTCATTCCAAACACTAAATCTCGCTTGGTAATGGAACCATGACTTCAGAAAAATAGACTCGTTCATAGGATTTGTCAACGTAGAGGAAGCATTCGACAGTGTAAGGTGGTGAAAAGTTCGAAAAATAGGTTTAAGATAGAGAGAAAGGCAAGTAATATATTGCATGTACAAAAACTAAGACGCAATAAGAAGACCGGAAGACAAAGAACGAAGTGCCCGAATAAAAAAAAGGTGCCCTTACTGTGCAATCGAAGAAACAATGACGGAAATAAAACAAAAGTTCAGAAGTGAGATAAAAATTCAGAGCGAAAGGATATCAGTGATAAAATTCGCTGTCGATATTGCTAGCCTCAGTAAAAGTAAGGAAGACTTGCCAGACGTGTTAAGAAGAATGACTAGTCTAATGAGCACATACTACAGAGTGAGCGTAAACCGTAGAAAGACGAAAGCAATGATGAGTAGCAGAAATGAGATTAGCGAGAAACTTAACATCAAAATTGGGGCCTTCGAAGTAGATGGAATGGAAGTGCCAAGTGGCTAGGGCCTCCCGTCGGCTACATCGTTCGCCTGGTGCAAGTCTTTGCAGTTGACGCCACTTCGGCGACTTGCGTGTCGCTGAGGATGAAATGATGATGATTAGGACAACACAACACCCAGTCCCTGAGCGGAGAAAATCTCCGACGCAGCTGGGAATCGAACCCGAGCCGTTAGCTATGACATTCCGTCACGCGACCACTCAGCTACCGGGAGCTTCGAAGTCGATGACGTGAATATATTCTACTACCTTGGGATAAAAAAATCACATGATGGACGAAGGAAGGGCGACACAAGAAGCAGATTGGCAATAGGACGTTCCAAGGCAAAGGAAGTCTACTAGTACCTAGTTCGGCCTTCATTTGCGGAATAAATGTTTAAGACTGCACTTTTGGAGCATAGTTTGTATAGAAGTGGAGCATGGATTGTGTGGACAACCGGAAAAGAAGAGAAACTAACCATTTGACATGTGGAACTGCAGAAGGATGTTGGAAATTAGGTGAAGTTACAAGGGACCAAATGAGTGAGTTCTCCGTAGACTCGTTGAGGAAACGAACATTACAGAACACAAGTTGTGCATAGTCACGAAAAAGTTTCCAGAGATCCACTCTTGGATCAGGTTACTAGTTTCGATGGGCAATGACCATCTTCAGACATGAGTAAAAACGTGTTGCATTAAGCATATCACTCTGTTACATGTGATAGTGTAATGCAACACTTTTTTACTCAGGTCTGAAGATGGTCATTCCGAGCCAAATTAACCTGAATACAAATAAATATTGTGGTCCAAGACTGCAGTTATGATGAAGCAAATATAGAGAATACTTCGAAGGAGGACAGGATGCTATGTGAGGTATAAGACATGTAGCAATAACTTCCATCGTACTAGACGGCGCTGTAGACCGTAAAAACTTTACGAGAAGACTGGAATCTATGCAACAAAGCTATGCCGAAATGATTTCATGGACTGACTTGACTGCTTGCTTTTAATTTATTTAGTTCGCTAGCAACTAAAACAACAAAGAGATCCTGTCAATCGGAAAGCTAATTTGATATCCTTTCAAGCGCTGTCAGTTAACTGTGTGTTAAATACGCAGTGAAGGAAACGTTGCAATGAAGAATGAAATAGAAATTTGTATAGAAATTTGTACTCCAGAGTAGAAGAAGGAAGTTTTTTCACTTCTGCAGAGACGATTTTCATAAACGCGAGACGAGACAAGGGTTTTTTCGAAACTCTTTATGCACAAGGAAATATCAACTGGTAGAAAATTCCGACCACGAACTAGGCTTTTGAAAGAGAAAATAAATAAACAGAAAACTTATTTTGTATACAGCTTTCCCTTTTTAAAGGTGCCAGGATAAACAAATGACTAAGTACTAACACAACGAGATAATAACAAAACAAAATTGTAACAAAAAAAAGAAGTGGAAGCATTGGAACTGAAATACCCGTGAGTGTTGAGATGAAACATTGACTTACGACCAACGGAGAGCCAGTGCTGGCAAAGCGACAGTCGTTGGTGACATTGCAAAACAGTGGCAGCCATAGTTTTAGTTGTAATGCTTTTTCCTGTACACAGAATTCCGGAAAAATATCCTCATTCCTCTCCGGAAATGCTCTGCTCGGTAGATTTTCAGAGCAGTGAAATAATGTTAGCGATAAAGCCCAAGATAAGTCCTACAAACTCTTGCGTTAATAATGTGAAAGAGAGCGACTACATTTCACAAGTACAACTTTGCTAAAGATAGTTTCATCTCTTTGTACACTCAAGTGCCAAATAAACTGGTATAGGCATGAGCATTCAAATACAGATATGTGCAAACAGGCAGAATACGGCGCTGCAATCGGCCACGCCTGTATAAGACAACAAGTGTCTGGCGCAGTTGTCAGATCGCTTACTGCTGTTACAGTGGCAGGTTATCAAGATTTAAGTGAGTTTGAGGTGGTGTTACAGTCGGCGCACAAGCGATGGTACACAGCATCTCGGAGGTAGCGATGAAGTGGGGATTTTCCCGTACGACCATTCAGCGAGTGTACAGTGAATATCAGGAATCCGGTAAAATATCAAATCTCCGACGTCGCTGTGAGCGGAAAACGATCCTGCAAGAACGGGACCAACGACGACTGAAGAGAATCGTTCATCGTGACAGAAGTGCAACCCTTCCGCAAATTGGTGCAGATTGCAATGCTGACGTGCGGAGTACCCGCACGGTTTGAGGCCCCATGTCACGGGTTGCGAGACCCTTCCCGCCGGAGGTACGAGTCCTACTTCGGGCATGGGTGTGTGTGTTGCTCTTAGCATAATTTAGTTTAAGTTAGTTTAAGTAGTGTGTAAGTCTAGGGACCGATGACCTCAGCAATTTGGGCCCTTAGGAATTCACACACATTTGAACATTTCAGTGTTGGGCCATCAACAAAGTCTCAGCGTGCGAACCATTCAACGAAATATCATCGAAATGGGCTTTCGGACGGCGAAGGTCCATTCGTGTAACTTTGACGACTGCACGACACAGAGTTTTACGCCTCGCCTGGGCCCGTCTCAGCAACATTGGATTGTTGATGACTGGAAACATGTTGCGTAGTCGGACGAATCTCGTTTCAAATTGTCTTGAGCGGATGGACGTGTACGGGTATGGAGACTACCTCATGAATCTATGGACCCTGCATGTCAGCAGGGGAATGTTCAAGCTGGTGGAGGCCCTGTAATGGTGTGGAGCGAGTGCAGTTGGAGTGATATGGGACCCCTAATATGTCTAGATACGAATCTGATGGGTGACACGTACGCAAGCATTCTGTCTGATCACCAGCATCCATTCATGTCCATTCTGTATTCCGACGGACTTGGGCAGGACAATGCGGCACCCCACACGCCCAGAATTGCTACAGAGTGGCTCCAGGAACACTCTTCTGAGTTTAAACACTTCTGCTGGCCACCAAACTCCCCAGACATGAACATTATTGAGCAAATATGGGGTGCCTTGTAAAGTGCTTTTCAGAAGAGATCTCCACCCCCGCGTACTCTTACGGATTTATGGACAGCCGTGCAGGATTCATGGCGTCAGTTCCCTCCAATATTACTTCAGACATTAGTTGAGTCCATGCCACGTAGCGTTGCGGCACTTCCGCGTGCTCACGGGGGCCCCACACGATATTAGGCAGGTGTACCAGTTTCTTCGGCTCTTCAGTGTTTAAAAGGAAATGTCCTCACTGGTCGCTGACTCATCACCGTCCAACCCAAACCGCTAAGGATAGGAACTTGAAATTTGCAGAGGGTGTTGATCTTAGGCTTTAGGCATAGTTTAAGAAGCGATTTTTCAAAATTTCGCCCAAAAGATAGTGAAATATGGCATGAAAAGTTTTTTTTGAAAATATTTTGCTATTAAGACAATTTTGAATCTAGAACTATGAAAAATTGTATTTGATTTCTCGTTCAGAAATTTAAAAAAATGCATTTTTGGAAACTCAGCCGGCCGGTGTGGCCGTGCGGTTAAAGGCGCTTCAGCTTGGAACCGCGTGACCGCTACGGTCGCAGGTTCGAATCCTGCCTCGGGCATGGATGTGTGTGATGTCCTTAGGTTAGTTAGGTTTAAGTAGTTCTAAGTTCTAGGGGACTTATGACCACAGATGTTGAGTCCCATAGTGCTCAGAGCCATTTGAACCATTTTTGAAACTCAGTCCTTAAAACGGTGAAATAGTGGGTAACTCTAACAGTGCACATTTTCTCTTTAAACCTTGTACTAGTACAAGAAGAGCTGCCTATCAAAATTTTCAGTGTGTAGTCCAAATTGAAGAAGATCACAATGCTGAGCAATTGCGTTGCGAGTAACATATTTTGCCACTTAGTGTAAGATTACATAATTTTTCGAACATAGCTGCGTAAGTATGAACAATTAAATAATAAAAACTATGTTAATTGCACTGTAATTTTTTCCAGCAACTTTGCTATATACAACTGTGAGTTGTGTAAACTAATGATCTACAAAATTCCTTGGACGCTAATCGAAACTAAGCATTGCGTACACGCCAGTATCGTTAAAAATAATAGCTGCGCAGTACAGCAGAGGTAGCAGCGGCGTCAGGAGAGTCAACGGGTACGAGACGGGAGTGCCTGCTGTTATCGTGTGGAAGCTGTCTCCAGATTTATATTTCGTAAATCTAATCGCTGCGGAGGTGAAGCAGCGACGATTATACCGACTCCTGTTAGCGTTGGGACAGCCTGTACCGCTTTCCCCAAAACAAACGACAAAAACATACAATTCATTGTCGACACATTTCTAGATTTCCGGAAAGCATTTGACACGGCGCCCCACTGCAGACTGTTAACGAAGATACGAGAATGTGGAATAGGTTCCTAAATATGAATAGTTGAAATACTTCTTAAATAACAGAACCCAATATGTTGTCTTCGATGGCGAGTGTTCATCAGAGATAAGGATAACGTCAAGTGTGCCCAATGGAAGTGCGATAGGATCTCTATTATTTTCAATGATTTTCAGTGATATGACGGATACGGTGGGCAGCAATCTGCGGTTGTTTGCTGATGATGACTTACACAAAATTTCTGGTTGGTGTGATGAATGACATCTAGATCTAAAATATTAAAAAAAAAAAAAAGTAAGTTAATGCGGATGAGTACGAAAAACTAACCCGTAGTGTTCGTTTACAGCATTAGTAGTGTCCTGCCTGGCACAATCACGTCTTTTAAATATCTGAGCTTAACGTTGCACAGCGATTTGAAATGGAACGAGCATGTGAGGACTGTGGTAGGGAAGGCGAATGGTCGACTTCGGTTTATTGTGAGAATTTTGTGAAAGAGTGGTTCACCCGTAAAGGAGGCAGCATATGGGAAGCAAGCGCGACCTGTTCTTGAGTACTGCTCAAGTATTTGGGATCCGTACGAGGTCGGATTACAGGAAGACAAAGAAGCAAGAGGCAGCCTGCTAGATTTGTTACCGGTAGCTTCGAACAACACGCACGTGCTGCGGAGAAGCTTCGGGAATTCAAATTAGGAATCCCTGGAGGAAACACTACGTTCTTTTCGAGGAATTCTACTGAGAATAATGGTTCCGACACTGCTTCGCGGTGTAGCTTGCTCGCCAGGTTTCGAGAGGGTGCGTTTCTGGATGAGGTATCGAATATATTGCTTCCCCCTACTTATACCTCCCGAGGAGATCACGAATGTAAAATTAGAGAGATTGGAGCGCGCACGGAGGCTTTCAGACAGTCGTTCTTCCCGCGAACCATACGCGACTGGAACAGGAAAGGGAGGTAATGACAGTGGCACGTAAAGTGCCCTCCGCCACACACCGTTGGGTGGCTTGCGGAGTATAAATGTAGATGTAAATGTAGATGTAGAACATTGTTCAAGAATACATTGCAGAAGATTCTTGTTCTCCGTTTTAACGAATGCCCGCATTCGCGCAGAATTCTACCAGTAAATCGAAATGAAAGAAGGAAGATGGATTAGGATTTATCGTTCCGTCTACGACGCAGTCATTAGAGACGGAGCAGAATCTAGGATTGGGCAAGAATGGGGAAGAAAAATAAGCTGTGTCCCCTTTAAAGGAACCATCCGGCATTTGCCTTAAGCACGCAGGGAAACTACGGAAAATCGAGGTCGTTTTATATGGTTGTTTCTCTTCTCGACGTTAAGTCTAAACATTTAATTATTTTAACCGTGTCCAGTAGCAAATCAGTAATCCCGTTTTCAAAAGCAGCGATATTTTTTCTCCTGTTCTACGTCTACATCTCTACTCTGTATACCACTGTGAAGTGCATGGCAAAGGCTGCTCTACATTATACGACATATTAGATCTTTTTCCTCCTTCCATTCGCTTTCGAAGAACGGATATAATGACTGCTTAAATCCCCCTATGCGCACTATAATTAATCTAATGTTGTGTTCATGGTCCCTAAGAGAGCGATACATGGAGAGCTGTGGTACATTCCTCGATTTTGCAAGTATATTGGGTCTTTAAAACTACACGAGAAGGATTTCATGGTATAGTTGAAGCCTATATTCAATCTTCGTTCAGTTCAGATTTTTCAGTGTTCCCACAATCCTCTTTTGCGAGTGGAAAAGTGCGTTCTATTCAGGCTGCTCTTTTGTGCATAAATTCAGTATACTCTGTCAAATCTATATGGCATGGGTTACACACACTCCACTAATATTCTAGGTAGGACCTCCCGGTCAACGATGCCATACGCTCAGTGACGTACGAGTTTTTTGTAAGCAATTTTCTCTGTCTTCTGAATACATCCTTGAAAATCTCCTCGTTACGGATATGTGGAAAAAAGCTAGACCTAATTTAAAAGTGCATTTTTCTGGTTTCTTACCGCCAAAATCCGCCACCGACTTTCCCCACGAACAGCCTATCGCATTTTGTGAAGTACACAGGTATGAGCATTTAAAGCAAATCACCAGTCTTTACATTACTTTTTAATCTTTTCAAGATCTGAGTGAACTGTTATACAGCTGGTTTCATATAGTACTTCATTACATATAAACAACTGTCTGCAAAAAGTCTGATTGATTGCCATGATACTAGTATAAACATGAACAGCAAAGTTCCCAACGTACTTTCTTGGGCACGCTTGAAGTTGCCTCTAGATCTTCGAAAACCCTCCATACAAGGTACTATGCTACGTCCTCTCTTCCACGAAATCCCCAATCTATTCAGAAATTTCATTTGATACCCCGTACGATCGTACTCTCGTTAACAATCGTAGGTGTGATACTCAGGCAGATATTTTCCGGAAGTCAAGAAATACGGTAGCAACCTGACTGCGTTGATCAGCGGTCTTCGGGATGTCATATGAGTAAAGCGCGAATTGGGTTTCAGATGATCGATGTTTTCTGTTCGAGGTACCTCATTACGTTTGAGCTCAGAAATCTTATAAGATGCTACGACTAATGGATGTTAGTGGTATTGGACGGTAGTTTTATGAATCATTTCTGACACCTCTTTTGTAGACGGGTGTTACCTGTGTTTTTTTCCAAACACTGGGCATTCTTTTTGTTCACATGTTTACGTTGTATCACGGCTGAGAGGAACTAACTCAGCCGCAAATTCTGCATAGAATATGACATGGATTGTATTGGGTCCTGAAATCTTATTGAATTTTAGCGTATTTCCCTGTTCCTCAAAACCGGTCGACATTAATATTTGTGTGTCATTTTTGTAGTAATATGAGGATTAATCAGGGGAGTAACGCCTTGGTCTTTCTTTGTAAAAGAACGTTTGAAAACTGGAGTTCAGCATTTCTGTTTTTGCTTTACTGCACTCAAGTTTCTGTGTTATCCGTGAGAGTCAGAGCACTATGGTACCTCTGACAGCCTTATCAATTGACTTGTATCTCTCTAAGTTTTGTGAGAAGTTTTTCAATAAGATTCTATTTCAGTAATATATGAAGGTTTCACACATTGATCCTTTTATAGCGAAACTCGTTTCATTTAGCACCTCGCAAGGTATAGGCCCATGTTTCATTTTGCATCCATTGTAATTTCCTAATCATTATTGCAACAATTCACACTGAAACCAGTTTTTGTAATTTTCAGATGAAGTGCTTCGGATTGTTAGGCAGGGTGTCTTGTCATTCCAGCCATTTAGATAACTGCAGTTTTCCCAATCGATTGTGGTATTTGTAAACTCTTCTCCAATGATGGAGATGTGATAGGGGAACATATGAATGAGCGACCTAATGTATTCTCTAAAAGTTTTCTGTTATAGTTGGAACTGAGTCTGGTGGTCGGTAGAAGGACCTGACTATGTGTTTATGAACCTCCCCCCGCCCCTCTTCCCCAACTCCCCAACCCGCCCCTTTCGACGAAGGTTTACCGATCGGGCTCGCACGAAACTTAAATTACTATCTCGGCGGCTTCGGGTTTCTTGTCTAATGTGGCGCATACACCATCTCTATTTCCCATTAAACTATCCTTTCGATATACATGTAGATTTACGCGAAAAATACCACTGGTATCAATTTCAGATTTTATTTAGCCCCATGTTTGCATCCATTGTAATTTCCTAATCATTATTGCAACAATTCACACTGAAACCAGTTTTTGTAATTTTCAGATAAAGTGCTTCGGGTTGTTAGGCAGGGTGTCTTGTCATTCCAGCCATTTAGATAACTGTAGTTTTCCCAATCGATTGTGGTATTCGTAAACTCTTCTCCAATGATGGAGATGTGATAGGGGAACATATGAATGAGTGACCTAATGTATTCTCTAAAAGTTTTCTGTTATAGTTGGAACTGAGTCTAGTGGTCGGTAGAAGGACCTGACTATGTGTTTATGAACCCCCCCCCCCCTCTTCCCCAACTCCCCAACCCTCCCCTTTCGACGAAGGTTTACCGATCGGGCTCGCACGAAACTTAAATTACTATCTCGGCGGCTTCGGGTTTCTTGTCTAATGTGGCGCATACACCATCTCTATTTCCCATTAAACTATCCTTTCGAAATACATGTAGATTTACGCGAAAAATACCACTGGTATCAATTTCAGATTTTATTTAGTTTCTGTACATAGTATTCTGTCATGTAAACTGTTTTTATGTGTAATTTACACTCTGGTACATAGTTACAAATGCTTCGACAGTTGTCTACTAAAATTTTAATAGCCTTGTGTCTGTGCGTGGGAAGACGCATTTCTTTGCGTCTTACGATAATATACCGGGCCATCTCACAGCTATCGTGATGTGGAATGGATGGAAAATCGCCTAATCCAACAACAACTCCTTGTGTGAATATCATACATAGTTATCTATCCAGGTGCATCCGTTGATGTGTATTGCTCTTCGCCGGTCGATGTGGCCGAGCGGTTAAAGGCGCTACAGTCTGGAACCGCACGACCGCTACGGTCGCAGGTTCGAATCCTGCCTCGGGCATGGATGTGTGTGATGTCCTTAGGTTAGTTAGGTTTAAGTAGTTCTAAGTGCTAGGGGACTTATGACCACAGCAGTTGAGTCCCATAGTGCTCAGAGCCGTTTGAACCATTTTGTATTGCTCTTCCTAAACGTTTAGAGTGGATATGAATTACCTCGTACCTATCCACACTGACCACAAGCTTTCAGTTTAATTCATCCACTGTTTTCCGTCTAAGTCGGTTTGATTTCCGTGCAAATGTTCGATTATGACTCTGTGTTGTGCTTAGCTGCGTTTTAAGTAAATAATGTGAGAACGAGGAACACGCTGCCTGTCTGCTGGTTTAATTACAGCCTGTTCGGCTTAACTGGAATGCGGCTAATTCTTCGTAGATAGCTGATAATATCGAAACAATGTGTCTGGCAAATGAAAATATGCAAATTTGTAAGTGATATGCCATATAGTAGAAATTCTTCTTCATATCGGGATTCTGAAGCAACTACGGTTTTCTGAAATATACTTGTTACAACGCCATTCTACAGCTCGTGAAAGGGGTTACAGTCAAATAACACATCCTAAGTTTTGTAATGGAACTTTCCGCCAGAATCTAAGAGACAATTTCACTGGAGATCTTTATCGTAATGACAACCGCTATGGTAACGTATGTCTCAAACGTACGATTCTAAAATATGTGAAATACAAGGGCCACAATAGTAGGTAGAATGAAACTGATCTGGGAAATTGAGCTGAAACGTGTAGCTTTACTCACTGACGCCACTTCACTTAAAAGATTTGTACTCAAAGGATCCTGTAATTTCGAAGAATAATTAATGTATTTACTTTTATTATATGAATATTTATTATTATTTATTTATCCTTGTATGGATACACAGGAAAGGAATTGATAGACCTTGATTATAGGTTCGTTAATGATTGAGGTACCTTGTCCTTCTGAGGCACAACATTTTTTTTTGTGTTCAGGTCGTGCATTGTCTGTCGTTACTGTAAAGTTAATTTTAGATACGGCAAGCGGAAATTAAAAATACATGCAGAATAGAAGATGGCGGTTTTCTGGAAAACAGCATTTATCACTCTACAAAGAGAAGAAGTAGGCACCATGAAAGTGCAACTTTCCATCTGCTAGAGTTTAAACGTCCAAACAATTGGCGAAATTGCTCGTTCGGACTCTCCCAAACGCCATAGAAACCAGAGACTACCGTGAATTTTGTAAATGTGGCGGCATGCCACGCTGTGTGCCAAGACTCAGCAAGACGGGCTGGCTCTTTTCACCGCCTCCGTTGACGGCGAATGGAATCGAGCTTTGTTTGTGAAACTCGTCGAGAGACATCGTTAACACCGACGACGAGGAACTGCCTATAGCTAGATGTGTCTGTGGTATTATCGGTAGCGGAAATAGCGAATCCAAGCGCATCAACAAATCTGCTGTGTCAAGATTTATCTGTTGACAATTTTGTAGCTGGGATATCAATCACCTACATTGCCTTATACTTCCTTCTCTTTACAAGTCTGGAAAATGAGATAAGCTGTTATCAACAAGACTTAACTACATTTACGTGGGAAACACATCTGAGGTAAAACGAAAATCTACTTACAAGACTCCAAGAACTATTTTTCGGTATAATATAAGAATATTTTTCAGTCTCGTTCTTATCTGTAGGTACAATAAGGATAACAAGAGCTCGGATAAGGACATGTAATCTCATTTTGCTCCCGCACTCCATCCGTCAATAGAGCGGGACGGAGCATTAATATACGGCCCAATAGAAAGTACTCTAGGCTGCTCACTTTTTGATGATTACAGAGTGTAGATGGAGATGTAATTATGGTATTAAGTTTAGCCGTACAAATTTCTGCAATTTTGCACATTTCTGAGAGTAACAAAAAAATTGTTACCCTGACGTATAAAGTGCGAATGTACAGAAAAATATGGATTCTTTAGCATGCAGGCAAAGATCTGAGAGCAACATTTCAGTCAGCAGACGAGGTAATGAAACATTTGTACACCTGCTCTCATTTTAAAAATGGGGTTTTGTAAATGGTTAGTAAATTTTTCACATATTTCGGTGAGTCAGCTATAGATTTATGCCTCTTCATTCAGTATTATTCCATAAGATTGATCTACCTAAAGTGAAAGCAGCTGACGTAAATCATTCATGAGCCACGAACTCAAGTAACATCCACATACTGTATAATGTAATGACATCAACTGTGTGACGGGTACCATTCTTTGTCGTGGATGAATCAAATAGAATTGCGTTTACTGAAGAGGCCCAGTTCTTAGTTTATAATATCTGAAAAGGACATTTTAAATGTACGGCAGTATTGATTGATGGCTGATGAATCTAATAAGGAAGGCGACCAAGACTGGTCTTTACTTTTCAAGGACACTGAGCCCTATGACGCACATTCGTGCAACGAAATTCATAGCTGCCCTGTCACTATGAGTGGCCATCAAGCTATCCATCGAACTTACCCCTCAAAGAAATAAATACAATTTACATTGTGCTTCACTTTCTCAGTCTATAAATTATAGAAAAAGCGATATCACACTTCTGGGTACGGACGCGTGGAGATAAGGGATGTGAATTAGTAGATGCGCCAAAACATTTCGGTGTAACGTCCCATAGTCGACTAAGTAAATAGAGACGAAGTACAAGCTCAAATTGAGAAGAATGGGAAAGGAAACTGGTGCTGTCATTTTCAAAGTCACAAACCTAGCATTTACGTTAAGATATTTACGGGAGCCACGGAATGCCTTAATCTAGATGACATAAGGGGTTTTTGAATCCACTGTTGATATTGCGGGTGTACTACACTACCTTCCCTGACGTCGCTGTTGAGTGTCAGGTTCATATTTGAAGTCACAGCGGTTAACAAAACTATGGAAACACAGCGACAGATGCAAGCTTCAGTATAAATGCAGATGTTAGCCAAGTCTGCAGACTGAGCTGTTGTATTTGACCGCAAGCCGGTGTGGCCGAGCGGTTCTAGGCGCTACAGTCTGGAACCGCGCGACCTCTACGGTCGCAGGTTCGAATCTTGCCTCGGGCCTGGACGTGTGCGATGTCCTTGGGTTAGAGAGGTTTAAGTAGTTCTAAGTTCTAGGGGACTGATGACCTCAAAAGTTAAGTCCCATAGTGCTCAGAGCCATTTGAACCATTTTTGTATTTAACCACGTACGGCATCTGTGCCGTGTCATCAATACGTTGAAAGTGTCAGTCGTGGTCAGGACAATGTTCTGTGTAGTTGTAAGTGAATAACGTCGGAGCCAAGTTAATTTGAACATGGGCAACGAGCGACAATGCGCAGTGATTAGTACAATGGACTCGCATTCGGGAAGACTACGATTCAAACTCGCGTCCGGCCACCCTGATTTAGGTTTTCCGTGATTTCCCATAATTGCTTCAGGCAAATGCTGGGATGGTTCCTTTGAAAGGACACGGCCGATTTCCTTCCCCACGCTTCTCTGAGCCGAGCTTGTGCTGCGTCTCTAATGACCTCGTTGTCGACGGGAGGTTAAACACCAATCTCATGGTCTTCCTCTTCTTTGAACATGGGCAAATTGTTGGTGCTCGTTTGGTGAGTGCTTACGTAACCGAGGTTACGGAAGTGATTGGTGTTTCAAGAGGTACCGCATCAAAGATTTATACCACCTACAGGAAAAGCGGAGAAACATTGTCCACTATGTCACAACACGGACGAAGTTTGTGTGTCGGGTGATTGTGACAGGTTATCATTGAAGAGGACCGTGACGAAACATAAAAGGAATGCAGCTGCAAAAGTCACTGTAGAATTGAATGTAGCACTGGCGAACTCTATCAGTACCTAAACAACGCGAAAGGAGCTTCAGAAGTAGGTAAATGAAAGGCGAGCTGGAATTCCAAAACCGGTAATTTCCCAGAATGATAGTTATCGAAGCCGCGGGGTACACACGATACATATCGAAAGTGTGATCGGAAATCGATCATGCGACTCCTTTGCGCGGGTGTTGTGATCAATTATTTGTGATCGTCATTTTTATCTGTTTTCCGCCTTTCCCTTAGTTGCTCTACATTGCATACCTCTGCGAATTGTTTGTGAGTTGCTAGGGAAACCCAGACGATTTATGTCGTTGGTGAGTGGGATGTCTGGTGTTCTTCACGTTTCTTCGGCGGATTCTCTCACATGGAGAAATCTAATTGCATGTTTATCCGGCGCAGGAAATTGTTCAACTTTTTGTCGCAAATATGGAGTACTACCGGACGAGGAAAGAAGGGACTGTGTAGACTGTGGTGGTGCGAAGAGTGTAAAACTTTGTAAGAACAGTTTCGATGCTGAAATACCGTTACAGTTTCTTTGCGGACAGTGCGGAAAACGAACGAGTATCAGGAAGAATACACGGCTAGACTCTCCCAAATTATCCATCCAGACCACCGTAATCGACTTTCACGTGACGACAACACTGACAACGAGTGAGGTAAGTTGTCTCCTTTGCAATTACTAGTATTTTTGTAACATTCTTCTTTTGTCGTTGCTGCAATGGCCACTGTAAACATACAACACTCGCAACCGGAGTCGCATGATCGATTTACGATCACACGTTCGATATGTATCGTTTGGCCTCCTCGACTTCGATAGGCAATCATTCTTGGAAATTATCCCAAAACTAATCAGTGACGAAAATATCCGTAATAGGAAAACGTGGTGCCGAAGCCATAAAACCTGGATTGTGGAGCAATGAAAGAAAGTCACTTGGTCGGCTGGGTCTTGTTTCACACTGTTTCCAACTTCTGGCCGAGTTTACGATCAAAGAGTGAAGCATGGTGCAGGTCCGGTGATGAATCTGGGTGGCCACATCGTGGTATTCCGCATTGCTGCCAAGGATTATGTGACCATACTGGATGATCAAGTACATCCCATTGTACGGCGTTTGTTTCCCAGGGGTGATGATGTGTTCGAAGATGATAGGGTACTGTTCACACAGCTCACAAATTCCTGGATTGGTTTTGTGAGGAAGAGGATGAATTGTCGCATATCCCGTGATTACAACGATCACCAGATCTAAATATTTTTGAGCCTTTGTGGTCTGCTTTGCAGAGAATGGTGCGTGGTCACTTCCATCATCATTGCCTTGAACTGTCACCATTTTTCAAGAAAAATGGTGTAAGATTCCCTTGAAAACCATACAGGACCTGTATTTATCCATTCTGAGGCGACTGGAAGCTGTTTTGAGTGCCAACGATTTCCCTGCATCATATTAGGCATGGTTGTGTTCTGTTGTGCTTCCATATGTTCGTCGATCCCTTGTATAAATAAACGTAACGTCAGCAGCTGTTAAAGAAACACTTTAACTTTCAGTAGTGACTTCATTCACTGGACATTTTCGGGCGAAAAGTGCCTTGGCCCTTCCGCTATGCTTGTCATGTGTTAAAAAAGACGGTCCTAGGGACCTATATCCTGAAACTGTTCAATGAACCGACGTGGTAGTGAAAATTAAAACGTTTCTTAACAGCAGCTGAGGTGGTGTTTTACGTACGTCTTAAATTACCGACATCTGCGGCAGCACAGTGCAGAAGATACATAAAGATATTACATGTCTATGTGCCAGTGGAATGTGAGTTAGCGTAAGTGAGAGGCAACAGCTGCGACTCGTCAAGGCAGCTATCCTGTTGGCACGCACCTACTTCTAGTTACTTAGGTGAAATGCAGTGTTGTTAATAATTGTCCAAATAAAGCCACCGAACGAGATTCCTCAATCGTAGCACGACTCGAACGCGGGAGGATGGCGGTTAAATTCTCCGTCCGGACAATCAGATTTAGGGTTTCGGTTGCTTCCGTAAATTTTTTAGGCATATGCTAGAGCTATTACGTCGGAAAGATACGGACGATCTTCCCCGTTCTTCTCTAATCCGGCCTTGTGCTCCGTTTATAATAATCCCGTCATCAACGGAATGTTAAACCGTGATCTTCGTTTCTTACGTCTAATTAGGGCCACGATTTTTAACACATTGGCTCCATCCCAACTACCAGAAGACGTAACTTGTAGTACATGCACATTAACACTAGACACTTTCTGCAGTATGTTTACTGGTCGACGACCTATGTGGGAACTTCATAACAGATCGAAACTTTGTACCAGATTGAGATACGAATGTAGAATGCGTGAAGAATATAGTGCTGCGCTTGTCTTGATGTTCACGAAGGCGTCGAGTAAAAATGTAGCGCAACGTAATATAGTCTCTCGAATAGCAGCAAATGTGTTCCCGTGAGGGTTTGTTCCGACAGACATACTTTGTGAGTATGTCTGTCCCTCCGTCATGCACTGCAATGAGTGGAAGTCAACCCAAGAAATCTGCTCACGTTCTGGTGATCAGAAGGCGAAGCCGCCATCGCTCCTCCACTTTCTGGTTTAATAACGGCCACGGAAATTCCATTCATAACGAGGATTCGAGCCTGCTATCTCTGCGTCGAACGGCATGCAATTATCGTGCATTACTAACTGCAGTTACGCATGCTCACCAGTCTTCCTGTACATTTTTCCTGCTCCAGTAAAGCAAGATATCAGTGTCGTCTACGCAGTATCGAGAAGCGTTCCTAATTCCGCTTTTCACGATTAGAAATATGATCCACGAACACCTTACAATCGGCGTCCTATTAGAGAACTCAACACTCGAGATGTTTACCCCGGTAGGTAGTGCCCTACTGACGAAGTCAGCAGTCAACAAAGGCAAATTAGGCGGTTACTCGTCGTTTGGGTTCGAACAAATTACACGCAAATTCGCGTCCGACACACGCTGTTATAAATTGAATCTTTCATCCACGTGTAAGACCCTAAAAAACAAATCTGAAAGGCCATATTCTCTTCCTTATAATTCATTTTTAATTTGTTAGCCGACCTTTATTCTTTTTGATGGAGAGAACATTACAAATCCCTTTACTTTGCACGTTTCGTGTGTCTGATACCAGAAGACAATGTTTTGTCGTAGTGGTGGGAGCCCTGGGACGGCGGCGCTGATTGGCTTGTCTTTAATTAGCCGGCCGTACCTACCGCCAGCGGAATGTGATAGGCTGTCGGTGGCCCGAGGCGCGCCAGCGCCGTCAAAAATAACAGCGCTTCCACCACACCACAGCTCACCGCGCTGCATCACCTGGGCGCCTAACACCTCAGCCGCGATAAAAGGGACACCGACAGTTTCGCTGCTCAGGTATCTTTCAACTGACAGAAATCTGTCGTAGCTGCAAAACGTAGGCAACAGTTCGATATGGGGTGATTCCAACTTCGCATTCACTCCGACAAATGCCTTTTCAACATTTTCCGTATCTTAGGGCAAGTGCTCCCGTCAGGTGTGCTTCTCCCCCACGGTTCTCCACCTCATATCTTTAAGGCCTCGACGTTAATTTTGCACGAAGAATGGAGCTGACTTCTACGACAGAGATATAATTATTAAAAGCATTGTTCATCGTGTACAATGCTGTATGCGACATTGTGAGCCATATTACGTGTGCTACGCTAAACGACAGTGTTTTCGTATTATGGGAACGAAGTCTTTCGAGGCGGCACTTATATGTAAAACAGTCTCGGTGTTCTTGCCGCGTCAGTTAGGTATAAAATCTTGAGCTTTCGACGATAGCCTCCATCGTCATCGCCAGGAGCAACTGACTGTCTTCACTGCTTTTTTTTTTCTTTATTGTGATTTCATTCCCCTGCCCCATAAGGGCAGGGGAGGGCTGTCAGCGACACAATCCGCCGCTCTTCAGCTGAGTGACATGAACTTAAAATAAGAATAAAATGGTCCATACAGAAGGCGATAAAGGGGAACTTAAAACAGAATAATGGGAGAAAATGGAGGTAAAAAATATAGATTAACACGGAGACGCTCATGGAGGACAGTTAAAAAAAAGTCACCAGAAAGTTAAAAAACACAGTTGGCGATTCTTCAAAACTCAGAGAAGACACTGAATGGCCATGCACACGTTAAAAGTCGGCCACAGTAGTAAAAACACTCCGGAACAACACACTTAAAACCCACTTGGAGCACACACGACAAAGAATAAAACTGCCAGCCGGGAGCTGCCGAGGGAAAGAGCAGAGAGGATGGAAAAGGAGGGGAGAGCAAGAGGCAGCAGGGAAAGCGGTGGGATGAAGAGAGTAGGGGCATCAGTGGGTACACGAAGTTGGGATACATGTGGGGCGGGAGATGAAGAGGGAAGACAGGGCAGGAGGGAGTGCAGAGACACTGAAAGGAGGCACAAGAGATGGAGGGGGAGTAGGAGGGGGAAGCCGCTCAGGAGGAGGGAGGGGGAGGAGAGGGAGCCCTGAGGAGGAGGCAGGAAGATGGAGTTAGAGTTGGTAGGAAGGGTAGATGTCAGGGAGAAGCTCATCATCCGGCAGGGGTAGACGGTGGAAGTTGCATTGGGAAAGGAGATGAAGGGCGTGGAGATGGAGAGAGGGTGCGACACAACGGTAAAGGCGCGGCAACTGGTTGGGGGTGGAGAGGAAGGGAGACACCAGGGGGTGAGAGGGATCAAGGCAGCGGACAATATATAGTGTGCGGATGTGTTCAAAGAAAAGGAGAGGGTGGGAGAATGGGATGAGGTCATAGAGGATGCATAAGGCGGATGCGGAAGGCGAGGCGGAGCGCATGGCGTTCGAGGATTTGGAAGGCTTTATAGAACCGGGGAGGGGTGGAAATCCAAGCTAAGCTGGCATAACAGAGGGAGGGGCGGATCAAGGATTTGTAGGTGTGAAGGATGGCGGAAGGATGCAGACCCCATGTCCGGCCGGACAGGAGTTTCTGGAGGCGGAGGCAGGTGTGAGCTTTGTTTTGGATGGTAAGGAGATGGGGAGTCCAGGTGAGGTGGCGGTCGAGTGTGAGGCCAAGGTATTTGAGGGCAGGAGTGAGGTGGATAGGACGGCCATAAATGGTGAGGTAGAAATCATGCAGGCGGAAGGAGCGGGTGGTGCGGCCTATGATGATCGCCTGGGTCTTGGAGGGATTAACACGGAGGAAACACTGGTTGCACCAAGCGGTGAATTGGTCAAGGTGGGTTTGGAGGGTACGTTGGGACCGTTGAAGGGTAGGATAAAGAGCTAGGAAGGCGGTGTCATCAGCGAACTGGAGAAGATGAACAGGAGGGGGAGGTTTGGGCATATCAGCAGTGTACAGGAGATAGAGGAGAGGGGAAAGGACAGAACCTTGGGGCACTCCGGCAGAGGGGTAGAAAGTACGGGAGTTGGAATTGTGGATAGTCACATAGGAGGGGTGATGGGAGAGGAAGGAAGCAACAAGACGGACGAAGTTGATGGGGAGAGCATAGGTCTGGAGTTTGAAGAGGAGCCCAGGATACCAGACACGGTCGTAGGCGTTCTGGAGATCAAGGGAAACAAAGATAGCGTCGTAGGCGTTCTGGAGATCAAGGGAAACAAAGATAGCGGAGCGATGGGAGTTAAGCTGGAGGGAAATGGTTCAAATGGCTCTGAGCACTATGGGACTCAACCGCTGTGGTCATAAGTCCCCTAGAACTTAGAACTACTTAAACCTAACTAACCTAAGGACAGCACACAACACCCAGCCATCACGAGGCAGAGATAATCCCTGACCCCGCCGGGAATCGAACCCGGGAACCCGGGCGTGGGAAGCGAGAACGCTACCGCACGACCACGAGATGGGGGCTGGAGGGAAAGAAGATTGGTAAGGTTAAGGAGCTGGTTGTCAGCGGAGAAAGAAGGCTGGAAGCCACATTGGGTAATAGGAAGGAGGCAGTGTTGGTTAAGGTGGCGGTGAATATGGTGAGAGAGGATGGCCTCGAAGACCTTACTGAACACGGAGGTGAGGCAGATTGGACGATAGGAAGAGGTATCAGAGGAGGGTTTGTTAGGTTTAGGGAACAGCAGGACCTGGGAAGTCTTCCCCAGGTCGGGGTAAAACCCAGTGGAGAGGAGGACATTGTACAGGGTAGCAAGGACAGACAGGAAGGATGGAGGGGATTCCTTGAGGTGACGGTAGGTGACGCCATCATGACCAGGGGCGGTGTTCCGTTTGGAGCGAAGGACGAGTGTGCTGTCTTGTGCGGTGATGGGAGTGTTGATGTCTGAGAGGGGAAACCGATCCAAGTACTGGAAGCTAGGGGCAAGCGGGGGGACAGAGGTGTCAGTGAGGTCAAGGACGGTGGGGAAGAGGTAGTAATAAAAATGGCGTCTTCCTTCTCCATCTCGACAGTGTACCGTATGTTCGGATGTATGCTGTTCATGTGTTCCATGAATTGTTCGAGAGCTTCTGCGCCGTTTGGCCAGACCATAAATGTATCGTCAACATAACGATAAAATGAGGATGGACGGAGAGGAGCCGAATTTAATGCACGTTCCCCAAACTTCTCCATAAAAATGTTAGCCAGTGATGGAGACAACGTAGAGGCCATCGCTATCCGTCCGTCATTTCATAAAATTTATTACCATACAAGGAGTAGGTGGTCGTCGTCACATGCCGGAACAGCTTTATAGTTTTAGGAGGAAAAAGATCCGCCAGCATTTTCAAAGTGCCTCCACAGGAACCTTCGTGAACAGCGATATCACATCCAGGCTGACTAAAATGTGTTGTGGACCAACTCTAATCTGTTTGATTTTCTCAATGAACATATGGGAGTTTTTGATGTGATGTTCACACCGGCCGACTATAGGAGTTATCAACTTTGTTAGGTATTTGGCTAGCTTGTAGGTAGGAGAAACAATTGTACTGACAATAGGTCTCAAGGGAACATTATCCATGTGGATCTTCGGTAGTCCGTAGAACCTGGAAGCTCTAGGAGCTCTGACTCTGAGATTTTTCGTAACATCATCTGGAAGACCGGAATTCTTCAGTAGTTCCATGGTTTTTTTGCTGTACGTCAAAGCTGGGCCCCGTTTAAGACATTAAAGCTGGGCCCCGTTTAAGACATTTTTACATACTGTCCTCCAACAACGACGTCATTTTGCTATGGTATTCGGTAGTATTAAGAACCATGGTGGCATTTCCTTTGTCAGCTGGTAATACGGCAAGATCTTCATCTTTCCGAAGTAAGCGGAACCACTCCCTCTCCTCTCTACTGATACTAGATGTGGGAGGCTTAGGAGAGGCCAAGAAGCGACTGGTAATATGTCTCACTTTGTCGGCGTCGTCCTGTGCAAGATGCTGCACCGCCTGTTCTACTCCCCTGATAAGATCCACAATGGGCATACTACGTGGTGTAGCAGCAAAATTCAAACCTTTATTAAGGGCCGAGATGGCTCCTTTGTCCAGGTTCTTGTCCGACAGGTTGACGACAGTGCGTGCTGTTTCATACGATGACTCCGATCTTTCCATAGCTGCAAGACACTCAGATTTCTTTGCTTGTTCAGCCGATGTATTGCTAAAATGAGCCCTTTGGTGAGCAGCCGTCGTCATATCGACCCATTCCCAGTCAAACGGCGAGAGAACTGGAGATAATAAAGATGGCAACTATATAAACTTCGTGCATTAAAATCCAGTTCGTACATTTCTTTGACGATCGCCCGGCTTGTCTTCTGTAATATATTCTTCATTCCAACCCACTAGATATGGTGTTTAACCACAGCAAACTTAGGCACAATCTCCTTATCGCGACAGCGTTGTAGAAATGCCAGATTACTCCGCAACTGTGCATATTTGACGCGCAGCTTCTCCAATTGACGAGGCTGGGGTGCGATGTCCACCCCGTAGAGGAAAGTAATATGAGAACGAAGTCTTTCGCGACGGCATTTATATGTAAAACATTATCGGTTGTCTTGCCGCGTCAATTCGGGATGAAATCTCGAGCTTTCGACGATAGCCTCCGTCGTCATCGTCAGGAGCAAATGACTGTCTTCACTGCTGCTATGGTGGCCTTATGTAGCCCGAGGACGACTTCTGATTGGTCGGCTTGTGATTGGTCGGCGATTACATACTGCTGTCGCAGATGGTGTCAATGTGTGCGCTGGCAGTGAAGACAGTCAGTTGTTCCTGACGATGACGGCTATTGTCGAAAGCTCGAGATTTTATCCCGAATTGACGCGGCAAGAAAATCAAGAATGTTTTACATACAGTGATTTCGTATGTAGATAACATTTAATAAGTCCCGTTATCAATATTCCCTCTGGAGCTAATTTATTCAAATACTCTACAACAAGACCGAGTTCTCGATTGCAACGTTTTCTCGAGAACTGCAATTGATTATTCGAGTACTACATAATAATTCCCATGTTACCTTGCGGTTCAGCTTCTGTCGGCAGAATAGTTGTTCACCGTTCTCGTAAAAGTTCGGTTCCAATTGTTTCCAGTTGCTTCTTACTACCTGTTGCCTTAAAATCGCATGAGAGAGACTGTGCAGCAAAAACGACGAGCGATTTTTATAATTTTGTGGAAAAAGTAAGGTACTATCAGGAAAAGTTAACTTCAGGAAAAGTTGTAGCTTTGCTTCACTTTCATAATAATACTTTCTGTAGAGGTGTGACGGATGTCATTAAATACCACATTATGGATTCAGGAACGTCAAATAGACATCCTAGGGCCGAGTACGTGTAGCCGGTTGCATGGCTGAATTCTACGGTGCCAATATCGGCTGGGCTTTGCTTGTAGCATTTCTGCGTTCTCAGATGAGTATTCGATTCTATCTGGGTCTTGAGAACAGTTCTCAGTTCAGTCCATCAGTGCTGTGTCATGCAGACAGAAATATCGGTTACTTCCCCCGTCACTTTTTAATTAGAGATTATGTTGTTCCCTCAAAAAGAGCAACAGACCATAGAAATACGCAGTGAGTCGTGTGATTAACAGATTGTCCCCTTGTTGCGAAGTCGCAGTTCGTGAAAATAGTTCAGTGTGAAACAGAATAATGAGAAGATAGTAGTGATGTGGGAGTCACAAAACTAGAGTGGGTATGTGTATGCGGCCATTCTACACTAATGAAATGTTAAAAAATTAACATCTCTAAAGAAAGATAAACAACATATTTTCATTAGATGTCAGAGGAGGTCAATAAAGGAAATGATCCGTAGTATGCATGGATGTGTATTTTCAGAAATTATGTATTTGTGATTTGTATTAATTGTATATTTGTCGTTGGTAGTTATAAACAGTTGATGTTCTCCCTCCTGTCATAATACAGTTCATCTGCTATCGCCAGAGATGCTTTGCACAAGACTGCCACAAGCGATAGTGAAGTCGAGTCGAGCTTTGCATTGACCTCTACCTTGATTCTAGGGCACAGACGTAACTGATTATGATTAATAACGTGTTGTAAGTTACAGCGATGGAAGAGGGAGTGCAGACATTTGTGATGAACAGGGAGAGTGATTATTTACGTTCGTATGTTAGCAACGTACTATCGAAGGAAGTAAACACCCTCTCAAACGTGTTATCCTCCTCTCCCTCTGTAGCACTTCTCAACAGAGGCAAAAACTGCTACATTTAGATGACTCTGAGCGCTATGGGACTTAACATCTATGGTCATCAGTCACCTAGAACTTAGAACTACTTAAACCCAACCAACCTAAGGATATCACACAACACCCAGTCATCACGAGGCAGAGAAAATCCCTGACTCCGACGGGAATCGAACCCGGGAACCCGGGCGTGGGAAGCGAGAGCGCTACCGCACGACCACGAGCTGCGGACGCTACATTTAGATCTACTTGTATTCATGCTAAATGTTATTGTATTGTATATTTGCCTAAAGATGCCCTACCCCGAAACAAAACGATCTGAACATGTCAACAAATAATTTTTATTCATAGAGATTTCTGAAAAAAGATCTGTTGATGAATTCATTCAGTTCCTTGTATAGTACGATCATCAGCCTGGCCAACCACTGGTAATTTGTGGGATGTGATGGGATGGCATCTGAATATGCAGACTTTTGCAGGATCGCTTGACCAGTTGCGACAGAAGGTGAAAACTGAGCGTTATAATATTTCCGAATTGTTTATGATCGCCACCGTGGTTCTTATTACATTGCGTCAGAGTGTTCATTTTTTTCTTCTCCACTCGCATAATTATGAAATGATGTCAACAATACACTCCACGTGCAGTTATCACAATCGTCTACACCAAACAGATGCAATGTATATGCAACAGTGAGTCGTCGCGAAGCAAAGGTGTCAGTGGGCACGATGCAAGAAAGTCTTTCTGTTAGGGTCCCGCAGACAACAATGTATATAACTCTCTCTTTCTCTGAAACTCTGTTAGATATATGTTTATGTTTCGTGGCTTCGTTTTATCATCGGACAATACCGTAATTTCAACACAACTTTTCTTATAAAGGGATACTTTTATAGACGGGAACAGAATATAATTAAAAATTTATGGATATCTGAAATGGTAATTACAATGGGGATATTCCGGACAGCCTTTTAATTGGGAAAATGGGCTAGAGAAATAGCAATGTAAACAATCCTCTTCCCTTCAACCGACCATTACCCGAATGGTGCGTCATATGTATTACTACACAGCTGCAGACTGCATCGCCATGAGAGTGTAGAAAGCCACCGTAGCATGGGCTGGGTGGGCTATTTATAATGACGGCACTCAGGCAGATATAGGTCGCAGCGCTTTCGAGATTTTGACGGACGCCAGCAGATTAAGAGTGTGTGTCGATGTTGTTACGAGTCGCAGGCGCTCTACTGTAGCAGCTAACGGAAAAAAGCGGAAAGCATCCCAAGATTTAATTCTTCATAGGCTCCAGTACGGACGTATCTGCATACCGACGCCGCCGTATTCTGCCCTATACAATGAACATGAAGTACTTCTTGCTTCTTAGTGACAAGCAGTTATCGTAATCACTACAGCCATGTTCAATTACGGTATATCAATAAATTAATCAGGACACCATCCGAATAGCGTTGTAAATACGATGACATATCTGAGACTTAGAGTAGAAGAATAGCTTTCGTTGCCGCTGTAAAAGAGCACGAGAAGCTATTGGGGTCCGAGTATCGAAAATAAACTTTGTAGTTTAATGTAGTCGGAGTTAGTATCCAGGGAACACTTACTTAACTGGAGAATTAGAGGGAAGGAATTAGTCATTTGTAATGACAGCTACAGTCCTTTCTATAGTGGACAGAAATGAGTGAGGTACCATTACCTCGACAATCTTTCTACGTACAAGGAGAATTTGCAGCAATTGCTAAGTGTTCATAGTGCCTTATTTAATGATTTTGGAGATCCTGCTCACCTATAGTAGTGATACGCAATGTCTACTCTTCTCCTAACGCTACGTCATTGCATTCGGAGATCAAATTCTTTGTGTATTTAACGGCTATGCTCATCAGTGAGCAGATAAATTTAGTGTAGTTTTGGCATCCATTGTGGTCGTATCTTAATTCTGTTGTCGGAGCCATGCAAGTGCAAGTTCTGTAACAGTATGGACGAAACAACCTGAAAATAATGGGAAAAGGCAGGGCGACTGTCGATAAATGTTCGCTAACAGAAGAAAGGAACAGACAGTTGATTATAAAGCAAAATCACGATTCTGAAGGTCACATAAAAGTTCTTTTTTATTGGAAGCCATAATGCACTTTTCGAGTACCGAAAATGGTAATAGGTTCAGTAAACACGCTGTTTTAGCGAAATTTATATTGATTTTTCTGAACTAGTGAACAGCGGGCCCCACCAAAAGAATTTACACAGTTCGAAGAAAAACGAGCATGTGCAACGCTGTCCCCGAGGAAATTTTGTTTTTCCTTTTCACTCTTAATTTGCTGCCTTCCAATATCGGGGGTCTTAAACTATTCATGCATGCTTAAGATATGAGTCAGTCATCCCTGTAACATCAGTAATGAAGGAGACAATTTGCACAGCTTTTGCCATTTTATAAAGTATTGATTATGTGGTATGTCCATAATGACTTTTAGTATAACATTTTTTCCCCTTACTACCGTTGGCCCTCTGGAAGCTTTGCGTCATGTGGAGTAAAGTGTGAGACGCTGCCAGTCTCTCGCACACGAGCGGCGTGAAGGACAGCGATGGTAGAGGAACCACGAGGAAGACAAAATGAAAGAGCACGCTTCTGCAACACGGCCGGGCAGGCAGCGCTGCATTGCGCCTAATTGCAGGCTGGCTGCCGCTATTTCGGCGCCGTCTGCATTCGAACACCGGTCACCGACCTCGTCTCGCTAACCGTATCTCCAGATACCGCCGCCTGTTGCAGCCATGCCGTCTGTAACAACTAACTGCGGCTCTACAGTATTACCCTACAAAATTAATAGCATTTCTCGTTGTTTTGTTGGGCAAAAGCTGATGACCATCACTAAAAGGAACGATACGTTTCATTTATTTCCTACTAATATTGCTTTTTTCATACATCAGCTCTCCGTTTGAGATCATCGTAAGGTGAGAAATAACTTCATACCGCAGATGGCGGAGGTAATACGGTACCAGAAACTATGAAGCATTGAAAACAGTGTTAGTTAACATCGCTGCAAGTGTTTGTCTGTATAATAAACATGGATATAAGTGTTTAATGGAAAGCGAGTGACTGCTACGGTCGCAGGTTCGAATCCTGACTCGGGCATGGATGTGTGTGATGTCCTTAGGTTAGTTAGGTTTAAGTAGTTCTAAGTTCTAGGGGACCGATGACCTCAGAAGTTAAGTCCCATAGTGCTCAGAGCCATTTGAACCATTTTTTTGAACTGTAAGCGGGCTTGGTGTTTTTTCACTTACCAATGAAAACTTGAAGTTTCCTGGGAAAAGATATTTTCCGTTATTAAAAAGAGCTCTATATATTTCTTTATATTTATGTAGAATCTACATCAATCTAGTGACAACACTACTTGGTTTGGTGAAGTCCAGTGTTTCTGTTTCTATTGGATGAAGTGGCGTTACGTGCAACAGCCTCTGATGTTTATTGAATAACCAGGACGTAACAAGATCAACTATAAACCTGTGTTGAGCACATCACTAAGATGTGATTAATTTCGTGAAAAGCAAGAAAATAATGAAATTTCGTTTTTAGGTCATAAGGACATTAAACAAATTAGTACTTTCACTTTAAGAGCATATAGATTGTCAGTTCACCGCTGCTTCATGCTCTTTCAAAGACAGTCCTGCTGAAGAGGCATGTGGTCACCACCCTGTTCTGTGTACTTGAACGCAAACACTGCGGTAAAGAGACTATCCGTCACATTCTGCAGTTGGTTAGTTGATTCGGGGGAGGGGACTAAATGGCAAGGTCATCGGTCCATCGGATTGGGGAAGGATGGGGAAGGAAGTCGGCCGTGCCCTTTCAAAGGAACCATCCCGGCAGTTGCCTGAAGCAATTTAGGGAAATCACGGAAAACCTAAATCAGTACGACTGGACGCGAGTTAGAACCGTCGTCCTCTCGAAAGCGGATCCAGTGCGCTAACCACTGCGCCACGTTGCTCTGTTTCTGCAGTTCTTATTTGTATTATTTACTTACGGCAGGGAGGTCTGTGTCGTCCATACAGTTAATCTTTGCATTAGGAATTATTTGTATTACAATGTTATTCCTGTATTAAACTTAGTTTTACTTCATTCACTGAGTCTTCGACCTGCAGGTTAAACGGAAGTGGCGATTAACTGGAATGATCCGCACTGGCCGTAAAAGCTTTCTATTAAAAGTCACGACCGGTTTCGCGTTAACTGAAGACGTATCCTCAGGTGATCTGAACAAGATTAATATAGAAATTATTTTTTTTTTACAGAGACAACTTAAAAAGGGTCTGGAGAATAGAGTGGTACTACGAAGTAGTATTATGTAGCAATACTCGAAGAGTGCTCAACTTTCTGCTCGTTGCACTGTACTGCTGTCTCCATCATTTTAACCGTGGACTACAGCTTTTAGCGAGCTATTTATTTATAACCTGACGTGAATGATGGGGAGTGGCTCTAAGGCATTTAACTTTCCGCTGTGAGCTGTCAAAAAGAATCTGTGAGTACTCTTCAAATGTTATAACATTGAAGGCCTACTAGCTTTTAGTATTACTCTATTCTTGAGACTATTGTTAAGTATTATTTGTGAAATAATTTTTCCTTGTTAATTTACAGGTCACCTGAGGATGCGTCTTCAGTTGACGCGAAACCAGTCGCGATTTTTAATAAAAAGTATTTTATAGCCAGCCCGGTTGCCCGCAATTTAAGATAACGTGATTAAGTGGAACTCTGCCTTAAACACCACTTGACACCAATCTGATTATCATTTTTGACTGTTTTACATTTTAATATTCCTGAAATCTGTTCTGAGAGGGAGATCGGAACCGACCAAGCATTCGCACATTTGCTCCGATGCGAGTGAAGAGCGGTGTAGCAATGCGTCCACCGTCCAGCCCTTCCGCTGGCAGGCGTGCCAGCCCGGTGATTTAGAACTGTGGGCTCTGGCTCACTTCCCTGCTTGCACCATCAACTAATTGATGCATTCGGCCAGAAAACTCATGCGTCAGTGACCTTTCTGCTCTATCTAAAAAATTCATTTCAAGTATATACTTCATTAGTACTTTCACAGCAACACTGTATCTCAATGAATTTCCTAGTTATATATGCATAAAGATACACGCCGTCGAACAATTGGAATTTATCTGCATGCGTACCGTATTGTATAGAAAAAGAGGGTGTTTACAATGAAATGAACAGTGTGTCCAAATTACTGTAGCACTGCGTGATCGCAGTGGAGTTTCTGGTAGTGCAGGTTGACATGTATCTCACTAGACTATGCAAACGAACAAACGACAGCAACAACAGCGAATATCGCTGAAGGAGTTCTGCGTCCCGAACATTCCCGCTCCGTCGTCAATTAAAATTGTACTGGCTGTGCTATAGTAGCGAAAACTGACACCAGTAGAAGTGTACTATAATACATGGTCCTGTCATTAATGTGAGCACCGCATACCTTCGACGTCAACGTCCAATAACCATAGACGGCAGGTGGCAGCACGAGCTGTTCATGGTGCATAAAGGGTGTGGGGGGGGGGGGGGGGGGAGGGACGCGCGGAAAACGGTTCAGTCATTATCGAAATGCGGAAACGGAGCCACTTATCTGACGACCAAAAAGTCATGATCACTGGATTTCCAGTGAAGCCTAGAAGCATATCTGAACCGGCTAAACTATTCCCTTGCTGCCGTAGTTGAAGTACACAGAGGTGACCTCCTTTTGCCCGACGTAGTGCAGAAACGCGACGTGGCATACACTCAACAAATTGTTGGAAGTCCCCCGCAGAAATATTGAGTCACGCTGGATCTATAAACGTCCATAATTGCGGGAGTGTTGCCGTTGGTGCAGGATTTTGTGCACGAACTGACCTCTCCATTATGTCCTATAAATGTTGGATGGGATTCATGTCGGGCGATCTGGGTGGCCAAAACATTTTCTCGAATTAACTATAATGGTTTTCAAACCAAACGCGAACCTGATGGCTCGGTGACATGACGCATTGTCATCTATAAAAATTCCATCGTTGTTTTGAAGTCCATGAATGGCTGCAAATGGTCTCCTTGTAGCCGAACACAATCATTTTCAGTCAATGATCGGATCAGCTGGACCAGAAGACCCAATCTATTCATGTAAGCACAGCCCGCGCCAGTATGAGGCCAACACCAACTTGAACAGTGCCTTGTTGACAACTTGGGTCCATGGCTCCGTGGGGTCTGCGCTACACTCGAACCCTATCATCAGCTTTTATCAACTAAAATTGTGACTTATCTGACCAGGCCACGGTTTTCCCGTCGACTAGGGTGTAACCGACATGGTCACGACCCCGGGAAAGGCGTTGCAGCCGATGCCGTGCTGTTAGTAAAGGCGCTGGCGTCGGTTGTCTGCTGCCACAGCCCATTAACGCCAGATTTCGCTGCATTGTGGTAACGGATGCGTTCGTCGTACGTTCCACGTTGATTTCTGCGGTTATTTCACGCAGTGTTACTTGTCTGTTAGCACTGACAACTCTACCCAGACACCGCTGCTCTCGGTAGAAAGGCCGTCGGCCACTGCGTTGTCCGTGGTGAGAGGTAATGCCTGAAATGTGGTATACTCGGCCCACTCTGACACTGTGGGTCTCGGAATATTGAATTTCCTAATGTCTTCTGAAATAGAAATGTCCCATGCTTCTAGCTCCAACTACCATTCCAGTTCATAGTCTGTTGATTCCTGTCGTGCAGGACACCTTTCTACATGAATCATCAGGGTACAAATCGGGTCGCTCGGTTAGAGGCGCCACGTCACTGGCTGCACGGCCCTTCCCTGGGGCATGGGTGTGTGTGTTGTTCTTAGCATAGGTTAGTTTAAGTTAGTTTAAGTAGTGTGTAAGGCTAGGGACCGATGATATCTGCAGTTTGGTTCCTTAAGAACTCACACACATTTGAACATTTGAGTACAAATGAGAGCTCTGCCTTTTATACCCTGTACACTCGGTACTACCGCCATCTGTATGTGTGCATGTCGCTATCCAATTACTTTTGACACCTCAGTGTATACCGTGCCTGGGAAAATGGCGCTGAGGTAACTGGTGCACCCCGGCCATAGGCTACAGAGCTCAACGACAGGTTCGGAAATGTGTACTTGAGAACAGACGTGCAAGTGTTGAGCAACTGACTGTCCATATGAGTCAAGGGGCTGCCAGCAATGTCTTCTCAACGACCATTCAGCGAAAGTTGGTGCGTATGGGTCTCCACAGCAGGCACCTGGTATATACACCAATGCTGACTGCTGTTCAATGGCAAGTGAGGCTGGATTTTGCACTCTAGTATCACAACTGGACATCCTCTGATTGCGACAGATAGTCTTTACAGATGAATCACGTTTTTTGCTCCATCGGACAGATCACCATTGTCGCTTGTGTCCCTGCAACAACCGTCGTAAGCTCCCAACCCGGAGGAGGGACCTTTATGGTTATTGAAATGTTTTCGTGGCATTCCCTGGATGATCTCGTCATTCTGGAAGGCACAATGGATGGTCATAAGTATATATTTGTCCTTGAGGACCATGTCCACTCCTACATGCAGTTTGCTGTTTTCTTCAGCACGATGGCATCTACGAGCAGGACAGTGCAATGTGCCACACAGAACGCAGTGTACGTATGTAGTTCAGACAGCACCAGTGTGACTTTACCGTGCTCCCCTGACCACCAAACTCACCGAATTTAAACCCAATCGAGAATCTGTGGGACCACCTTGATCGGGCTGCTCTCGCCATGTATCCTTAACCGATAAAGTTAGCGCAATTGGCTTCGGCACTGAAGTTGGTGCCTGGGCCTCGAGTTGGTGTGACTTCGTATCCCTGTCGGTACCTTCTACAACTTCACTGACTGTCTTCCTGCACGTCCGCCCTGCAAAATTTGGTTAATCAGGCAGTTGACAGGTGGTCGCATTAAAGTGACTGGACAGTATAGAAGGAAAAATGTTATCGTACATATGTGTCCGCAAACGAGCTATTTCCAAGATAAATCCAAATCCGTGTTTATGAGGCGCCAGTGACTTCAGTACGAAATATTGTCAAATGTATTTCAAATGTAAGATTATCTATTACATCACCATGATGCAGTAGCGGCACGTTTTGCAACAGACGCAAGGCGAAATCTAACGCGCCATCATGATACAAGACTGTCAGCTTGAGCAAAGCCTGTGCATTGGCCTCTAAGATCACTTGACGTCAATTCTCAGGATTTTTCTTAATAGCATCAACTAAGGAGGGATGTTTACAGTACTCCCGCTGATCTGACTAAAGAACTGGGTCAGCGAACTGTATGTTCGTGTCATGGTTTACGATATGTTTCGGGATTGTTTGAAAGAGTTCGTACCTCACTGCAGAGATCAACAAACGAGAGGACGACACGTGCAACACCTTTTACAGGCACGAATAAACTGAATGTCTAACGTGCTACGGAAGTGTTGTATTTGCTGCTAAGGAAGGGTACAGGTGATATATGAGCCCTATTATAAAGGGAGATCGAAAAGTTCCCATTTGGGGGCTTTGCTGTAGCGTGTACAGAACGAAGCGCGACTCTGATGCGGTTATATAAACAGCGACATGTAGGCAAGGGATTAGTGTGGCATTCGTATCTTTCCGACGTATGTACGGTGAATGTGGACACGTGAACTATGGCGACGTTATTGCCACATGTGTCCAAACAGGACCGTTGTGCTGTTATTCTTTTCTTGGCTGCCAAAGGACAACATCGGTAGAAATTCATCGGAGAAAGAAGAATGTGTACAGGCAGCATGTCCGTCGGAATCACCATTGTGGAATAGTGCACCAAGTTCCATGCTGATCACAGTTACATCCAAGACGCTTGTCTATCTGAAAGGCCAGTCTCATCCAACTCAAGTGGGAGATTCACTCCCTGTAATTCTGGTCTCTCCCCATGCGATTATCAAGCCTTGCGTCCCTTAAAAAACAGCTCTAAGCACTATGGGACTTAACATCTGAGGTCATCAGTCCCCTAGACTTAGAACTACTTACACCTAACTAACCGAAGGTCATCACGCACATCCATTCCCGAGGCAGGATTCGAACCTGCGACCGTAGCAACAGCGCGGTTCCGGACTAAAGCGCCTAGAATCGCTCGTGTGTCCCTTAAAAAAGGCCTTGAAGGATAGACGGTTGCTGTCGGACGAGGATGTGCATCAGCCAGTTAGGGACTTCTTCACACAAAAGCACACGGTGGTTTACCAAACGAGAATATTCAACCTGTTGCGTCGGCGGCATGATTGGCTCAGTGATCAGGGTGATTTTGCCCGACTGGAATACTAATTCTGGACTGTAAGGCCTTTGAACGGAAACTTTTGATCGCCCCTTATAGACTGCGACTTATCGAAGAATTACGTTTTAGATACATTTGTACTAACTAGGATGATATTTCAAGCTGAAGCGAATGGCGGCTCGTAGCCACACATTAGCAATTATCTTGCCGGCCGCAGTGGCCGAGCGGTTCTAGGCGCTTCAGTCTGGATCCGCGCGACTACTACGGTCGCAGGTTCGAATCCTGCCTCGAGCATGGATGTTAGTTAGGTTTAAGTAAGTTGTTCTAAGTTCTAGGGGACTGATGACCTCAGATGTTAAGTCCCGTAGTGCTCAGATTCATTTGAAACATGTTTGAGCAATTATCTCACAAACCGTTAGTGGACCAATATTTAATGTAACGCTCGTGCCTGTATTACCCTTTATTTTCATCGGTGTAAGTTTCCAGCATTAATTATGACGCACGATGTGTATCTCTATAACTAAACATCTTCGACCGTGTACTGTTATTATCGTGTCTCCGATCCTTTACATTAGTCAAGGATCTACATAGACATATACGATTAGCTGTAGTCATTCAGAATGTTCAAAAAGGAAGGAGAAGCCAAAAAGTAAATTTCCAACGCGTGATGCGTTGTTAACATGAGATGGGTGCAATTCTCTATTGCGGCAGTGGATGATCCGCTGAGCGAGGGACAGAATATGGGCTTCAAACACGATTTATAGCTATGCCCTCAAAAGCACAGACTTTTTTCAACTGCACTCACAGTGATATTCATAGATCATGTAAGAGCTGAAAACAGTTATTGATCACAAAATATTTTCTTTTAATTTGTGATCGGTTCCGTTCCACACGATCATCGTCAGGCATGTATAGAAAACACAGAAAGAATGTATAGATTTATCAGTGAAAATATAAATGGTATGTCTTTATCTTTTCTTGACATGTCGGATGATGATCGCAGCTACGGACCAAAATAGGTCATACAATTAAAGAAAAAAACTTTGCGATCAAAGATTGTTATCACTTATACAAATTCTAAACAACAGATTGCTGTGTTCTTCAATGTGACTATGTCACACTTCGTTCACAGATCATTTTGCTCTTCCACCTCATGACGAAGGAACGGGCTGCCATCTCCGCTTACTTCGTTCTTATTCATGCCAAGTTAACAAAACGAGAGACGCAGAGTTCCGGTAAAAGTATGTGTAACCATTCATTGATTGCTCGTTTACAGAAACTAATCTACGCCAACGATAGAAGGTGCTCGAACCCCTCGTTGCTACGCTCCAACTCGTGAGGTTTTGGCAAACGGAAGCGTGAGCTGGTAGGCCGCAGGGAGCCATAGACGGAGGCGTGATTGAGGCAGTGACACAGTGCTTCAAGCAGCAACCAGGAGACTACTATGAACAGTTCATAAGATTTTACAAGATCAGGCAGCAGCGTCATACTGGTGATTCTCTTGATATCTTGAAGTATTAAAAATGGTCTTCTCACAAATAGAATAAAATATTGCTGCCACTCGTTTGATTGTTGATTGACCGTGGAATTTCACAACAGATGCATCATAGATATGCATACCCATCTACGTTGGCAAGATCAGTAATGCAGTGTCATGCGGAAACTGTCTCCCGAGTCTACGATGGAAGACGTCTCATCAGCAGAATTTGAGCTTCAAACGGAGACCAACCTACAGTTCCCATACCACTATCAGAGAATAACAGTCAATACATCGACATAAATTTTAATGCTCTTCCTTCCTTCATTTCCATTATCATTCGTGAATACATTTATGCTGAGACGACAAAAGTCATGGTATAGCGATATGCACATATACAGATGATGGTAGTAACGCTTACACAAGGTATAAAAGGGCAGGGCACTGGCGAAGCTGCCATTTGTATTCAGGCGACACACGTGAAAGGGTTTCCGATGTGATTGTGGCCACAAGACGGGAATTAACAGACGTTGAAGGCGGAATGGTAATTAGAGCTAGACGTATGGGACATTCCATTTCCGAAGTTGTTAGGGAATTTAATATTCCGAGATCCACAGTGTCAAGAGTGTACCAAGAATAGCAACTTTCAAGTATTACCTCTCATCACGGACAACACAGTGGCCGATGGCCTTCACTTAATGACCGAGAGATTTCAAAAATCAGCAGATGACCATATATGCTTCTCTGCTTGCTCGTCGTCAGTCGGCTCGTGAACAACGCCGACCATTCCCATCCTGTATCGTTACTGGTGACGAGAAATGGTGTTTTTATGTTAACATAAGGACAAAAAAGGAATGGTTAAGCCCAAACATAGCAGCGACTGTGTGATGTACTACGAATTGCTTCCCAGTGTCATGTTCACTGTCAACATTTATAGCCAACAACTGAGATGTCTTGCAGACGCAATCCAAGTACGAATACAACGACCAAAAATACTGCGTGAAGTGTTGCTACTGCACGATAACACCCGCCAACATTCTGTTAGACTGGCAATAAGTATTACACAGGAGTTGGGTTGGGAACTCATTCTGCACCCAACATATCACCTGATCTTCTACCCTCAGATTTCCACCTTTTCAGCTCTCTATCGAACAGCCTTCAAGAACTTCTTTTCCGAATGAAAATGCGTAGCGAACCTGGCTTAACGCGCTGTTTATCAGCTGTTTTTTATTGTTGTATCTTCTCATTATGTTTTTAACTTTGCTGTAAGCTGCAGAGCAGCGTAATAAATGCAATAAAGGAAAAAAAAGCGTTGTTTATCTCAAAACCATGTGATTTTTACAGTCGCGGAATTGAAAAGTTACCCCTCTGTGTTGACAGTCTGTTGTAAATACTGAATGAGAATATATCACTGATGACTAAAGTCTCTATGTATCTATTGTGGCCGGCCGGAGAGGCCGAGCGGTTCTAGGCGCTTCAATGTGGAACCGCGCGTCCGCTACGGTCGCAGGTTCGAATCCTGCCTCGGGCAAGGATGTGTGTGATGTACTTAGGTTAGCTAGGTTTAAGTAGTTCTAAGTTCTAGGAGACTGATGACCTCAGAAGTTAAGTCCCATAGTGCTCAGAGCCATTTGAACGATAAAATACATCCTCACACACTATCGGTTATACGTCTCATTGGACTGTCGGTGCACTCGACAGCTCGCATCGTTGAAAACAGGCAAAATAACGACTTGGCGGACCACACTGCACCATTCGAGTCACCTACTGTCCAGTTTGTGTACTGTTTGTCGTTCTGAAGATATGCAGCTTCTCCTGCCGCTATGAACAATGGCTGTTTCTTCCGTTGTTGTAGCTGTGGACATTACTATTCAGCAAAAATCACGTAGGGATAGATTTCCGTACTTATGTGTTTATTCCGGATCAGATTTTCGGTATTAAATTCAGAAATTTGGTATATTCATGCCTGTCTTCTGTTTACGTGTTAAATTAATTTTCAGTTACTGGAAAAACATTATAAACAATTTCTTCTGTTTCTGAGAATACACAGGATTAATTATGATCCTCCTATCATTTACAAAGTATGCTTACTGTGCCTGATGTATGTTAAGCGGTGGAAGGTCATCTACATAATTATGGAGAATAGGAATGAGCCAAAAATTTAACCTTACAGCGCTCCTTTGTGATTGCTGATTAGCAGACAGAAAAAGCTCAAAATATACCAACAGAAATATGCGCTGCGAGAAAAATTAACGTCAAATTGTGACAGAGAACTGAACTGCGCAAGATCGTCACGTGAAGCCAATGTCCCGCGAACGTCACGTCAAAGCATTCACCCCAAAAACCGTTGTCACCACGTGAGGTTGACGTTCTATGTCGTTCCATTGGCGATAGGACCAAATTCCGCCACTTGTAAGTTGAGGAATGTTTTGGCTTTGATATGGTACTTGTAATTATTTAATCACATGTTATTTGTCATAATGTCATTCGTGATAGTACTACAAGTACTGAAAGGCTTTTTTTAGTGACATTGATGTAAGTATATATGAAGCAAGCACGTTGTCTATTTGGAAGGATAGGGTTGTATTTTTTTAACACGAAATATAATTTATCAATTGACAAAAATCGACACATGGGCGGCCGGATGTACCAAGTTAAAAGCGTGCTACCGTCAGCCGATGGTGTCTTGCTTCAGTTTTTTCTATCAGTTGGTTTTTTCGAGCGTTCAACCATGTAAGTCCGTATAACGTCATCGTTGTACCAAGTGATATTGTGATCGATCGACTGAAAAATCGTTCATGCGCCCCTAGCCTTAGGGTACACTATGGTGTATCTGGGCTACTTCCTGGAATGACAAGATTAACCGAGGAGATGGCACCGGGTCCTAAGCGACTGCCTCCTCGTGTCCAGGAAGAAGCTGTCGCTTGACACACTTGGCTCAACACGGCCGGCGTTAACGCGGTGACGGAAGTGTTCTGCGCTGCCAACGACCTGTGACGTTGTCGCGGAAGCGCGCTATAAGTTCAGCGACACGAACGGCGATAGGGCCGAAATGAGCGATGGCCGGGCTGCCGGGCTGCCAGCTGGCTGGCAGGCGAGACCGACGGGGGCGGGTCTGACGTGCGGAGAGGAACGACCGCGCCAGCGCCACATGGGTAAACACGGCCTCCGCGTGGCAGCGTCCGCGGCTGCCAGTTCGCGGCCAGAAAGACTTCTCTGTTCCCGCAGGGCAGGCGGGGCTGCAGCTGGGATTTATTTGCATAGCTCGAGCAACTGTACACATCGTTCTTGTGCTTATACATAGTTTTCAAATTTTTCTGCGGCTCCTGTTATGGGCCTTGTGACCTGTCTGTCAGTACTTGAGTCGAACTACATTGTGATCAAAAGTATCTTGATCCCCCTGTATAATATGGAGTTGACCACTAGATGTCACGAGAAACGAGCGAACCAGCCCATATAAAAGGAGGTGGGTGAGAGGGGAGGGGGAGGATTTTTTGTTGTGTTATGTTATGGTTTTAGGGCGCAAAACTGCTACGGGCATTAGCGCCGGGTCTATGACTTAGGAAAAGGTAAAAAAACCAAACTGGAAACCAGCAGCAATGGGAGCGAAACTCAAAAAAGTGGGGAAACTAAAAACAGAAGGAAAGATTAAAAAACCACTATAGAATGGGGTTTGTTTGTCCCCAAAAAGAGCTTCAAATGACTGACGTCATCTCATTGGCACTAATAAACTCGAGAAAGCGATCGGCTGAGCGCGTGTCATCTGCTAAAATGGAAGATATATCAGGCGACAGCTGTAGACGGGCGCGTAACGGAGTAAAATAGGGGCACTCAAGTAAAACGTGTCTCACCGTCCACAGTTGAGAGCAGTCGGGACAAAGCGGGGGAGGATCGCCACTTGAAAGATGTCGATGGCTAAGAAGACAGAGCCCTATCCGGAGTCTAGTTAAAATTGCCTCCTCCCGGCGACGAGTTCGGGAGGAAGAGGTCCAAGCACAGTGAAGAGCTTTCACGTCCCGCAATTTATTATTGGGAAATGTCGACCAATGTGCGTGCCATAAAAGAGCAACACGACGACATAAAACACTCCGTAGATCGGCGAAGGGAACCATGCGAACAGCAGGGTGAAGAAGAGAGACTGCAGCCTTGGCTGCTATATCGGCCGCCTCGTTTCCACAGATAGCAACATGTCCTGGGATCCAGAGGAACGCCACAGAGACGCCCCCCCCCCCCAAGTGGAGCAAGTGGAGGCAGTCCTGAATCCGGTGGACCAGAGGGCGAACAGGGTAAAGAGCTTGGAGACTGAGGAGAGAGTTGAGCGAATCTGAGCGTATAATATACTGTATCCGCTGATGGCGACGGATGTACTGGACAGCCTGGAGAACAGCGTAAAGCTCCGCAGTAAAAACCGAACACTGGTCGGGAAGCCGAAATCGATTAGGGGTGTCGCCAACAATATAGGCACTCCCAACACCAAATGATGTTTTTGAGCCATCAGTGTAAATAAATGTGGCACACTTCATTTGTGCGCATAGAGCAGTAAATGCCCGACGATAAACATGAGAAGGGGTACCATACTTAGGAAACTGACAAAGATCACGGAGCAGGCAGATCCGGGGCCGGAGCCAAGGCGGTGCTGTACCCCAAGTTGTCGAGGGGGAGGAGTTGTCAGTAGACAAGCAGTAACAGCAGAATGGGTCGGTTGACTAGTCGCTGGATGTCACCTGAGTGACAGATCCGTCAGGGACATTCAACCCTTCTCAAACTGGTCAAGTCCATTGTTGGTAATGTGATTCTGAAGCAGAAACGCGAAGGAACAATCCCAGTCAGAGTAAGACCAGGCAGACCTCGTATAAGTTACTGGCGGATTGGGACCGTCGAGCATCGCGTAGGGTGGTTGTAAAAAATCTCATGAAATCGGCGGAAGGAATCGCTTGTGAGCTCCAAAGTGCTTTTAGCAGTCCAGTTAGCGGAATGAGTGAGCGAGGGGAGTTAAAAAGAACGGGATACAACGGTCTAGTAGCTCCTCATAAGCCACGCATTTCTGTAATCAGTGCTAAGCGACTCTTGACGTGCTGTAAATGGCGACGCCACAAGAACAGTGGATGACTCGAAACAATTTATTTGGAGTGATGAATCACGCTACACCCTGTGGCAATCCAATGGAAAGGACTGGTTTTGGGGCATGCGTGTAGAACGTTATATGCCGTCACCTGTAGGGCCAACAGTGAAGTATGAAAGAGGTGGTGTTAGTGTAAGGGTGTTTTTGGTGGTTATGATGTGATTCCATTAAGGCGCTAAGAAAATAAGTGTGAAAACATATGAACACATTTTACAACACGGTGTGCTGCAACATGAGTAACGTGCAAGTAAATATCCTCGGAGTAGTGAAGCAACTCAGATCACTTAATAAAAGCAAGTCTTCTGGCCCAGACTGTATACCAATTAGGTTCCTTTCAGAGTATGCTGATGCATTAGCTCCATACTTAACAATCATATACATCCGTTCGCTCGACGAAAGATCCGTACCCAAAGACCGGAAAGTTGGACAGGTCACACCAATATTCAAGAAAGTTAGTTGGAGTAATCCACTAAATTACAGGTCCATATCGTTAACGTCGATATGCAGCAGGATTTTCAGAACATATATTGTGTCCGAACATTATGAATTACCTCGAAGAAAACTGTCTATTGACACACAATCAACATGGGCTGAGAAAACATCGTTCCTGTGAAACACAACTAGCTCTTTATTCACGTGAAGTGCTGAGTGCTATTGACAAGGGAATTCAGATGGATTCCGTATTCCTGGATTTCCGAAAGGCTTTTGACACTGTACCACACAAGCGGCTCGTAGTATAATTGCGTGCTTATGGAATATCGTCTCAGTTATGTGACTGGATTTGCGATTTCCTGTCAGAGAGGTCACAGTTCGTAGTAACTGAGGGGAAGTCATCGAGTAAAACAGAGGTGATTTCAGGCGTTCCCCAAGGTAGTGTTATAGGCCCTTTGCTGTTCCTTATCTATATAAACGATTTGGGAGACAATCTGAGCAGCCGTCTTCGGTTGTTTGGAGATGACGCTGTCGTTTATCCACTAATAAAGTCATCAGAAGATCAAAACAAACTGCAAAACGATTTAGAAAAGATAGCTGAATGGTGCGAAAAGTGGCAGTTGACCCTAAATAACGAAAAGTGTAAGGTCATCCACATGAGTGCTGAAAGTAACTCGTTAAACTTCGGTTACACGATAAATCAGTCGAATTTAAAAGCCGTAAATTCAACTAAATATCTTGGTATTACAATTACGAAAAACTTAAATTGGAAAGAAAATGTTGTGGGGAAAGCTAACCAAAGGCTGCGTTTTATTGGCAGGACACTTAGAAAATGTAACAGACCTACTTAGCAGACTGCCTACACTATGCTTGTCCGTCCTCTTTTAGAATATTGCTGTGCGGTGTGGGATTCTTACCAGGTAGGACTGACGGAGTACATTGAAAAAGTTCAAAGAAAGGCAGCGCGTTTTGTATTAACGCGAAATATGGGAGAGAGTGTCACAGAAATGATACAGGATTTTGGCTGGAAATCATTAAAAGAAAAGCGTTTTTCATTGCGACGGAATCTTCTCACGAAATTCCAATCACCAATAAAGGTGTTCATTCTTTCCGCGCGCGCGCTATACGAGATTGGAATAACAGAGAATTGTGAAGTTGGTTCGATGAACCCTCTGCCAGGCACTTAAATGTGATTTTCAGAGTATCCACGTAGATGTAGATACAGTAGAGGACAGTTTGGAGGCGTATCTGGATGACAATGCACTATGTCATAAAGCAGCAACTATGATGCTGCGTGACAATGGTTTGTCGTCAACAGCATTTCTAGCAGCTGTGGCAGTACATCTTGCAAAAAGTACATCACATACAGATGTATGATAATCTTTAATGGTACACGACCGGTTTGGTGGCCTGTGGTCACATCCTCAGGTGTTCATCTAAATATAAAGAATTTGAATGACTACGCATGTGGTCTAGCAGACCAACCTCATAATATTACAATCGTAAAACCCTACTAATAACAAACACGCTGTACTCACAAGTACAGTGAATAATGACATCGATGTAGGAGAGAAGTGAGACACAGCTTTCACTGAGCAAACAGCATTACCATAAAATTGCAGGTAGTCATTTAGGAAAGGGGTAGAACGGTGCATACATCATCGTCTACAAAAGCGAGGAAGAACCTACGACCAATTATAATAAAAACGTGTAATAGAGAAACCGTGCAAGATAAATAGTTTTATTACTTAAAGATTGTTCAGTACATTCTGATGGCATCCTCCGCTAACACCAAGAACTCACCAGCCACACTAAGCGGGCAGCAAAGCATTGGTAGTCGAAGTGTAGAGCTTACTTCGCTGGGGGCCCCACCGCGAGATGGGATGAGCAGTACATTAACCGCATCCAGTGTGCTTCTACGCAACCACGAAAGTTTGGGGCCCCCCGTTACAGCCAAGCAATAAACATTAACAACCACAGCATAGATGGTTACATATCACATGATAAAGCATACACGGCCCCAGACGCAAAATGTTATACTTTTCTGGGCTTACTTCTTATCTCTTGCGTCTGGGACAGTGCATGCTTTGTTGTGTGATATGCAATGTTCCCTGTGGTTGCAACGGGGGCTTTCCTGATCGCGTACAAGCATGCGAGATGTCATTAATCTACTGCCCGTCTCACCTCGCGAGTGCCTCTCGGCTAAGCAAGCTCTACACTTTGAGTACCAATGCTTTCCTGCGCGCTTAGCGTGCCTACTGTGTTGTTGCTGTTTGTGGGGGATGCCACTAGGATGTGCTGGATAATCTTCTAGTACTCATACTATTTGGTTGTAGATTCTTCCTATCTTTTATAGAGAATGAGGTATGCACCATTCGACCTCTTTCTTAATTGAAAACTGCATTTGGCAGGTAATTCCGTTTTATCGGTGAAGGTTGAGTCTCCCTTATTTCCTACATCGCAGTATTTAATGGCTTAAAGCATTGTGAGTATGTTTAGTGCTTGTTATAATTAGGTTCAAAAATGGCTCTGAGCACTATGGGTCTTAACTGCTGACGTCATCAGTCCCTTAGAACTTAGAACTACTTAAACCTAACTAACCTAAGTACATCACACAATCCATGCCCGAGGCAGGATTCGAACCTGCGACAGTAGCGGCCGCGCGGTTCCAGACTGTAGCGCCTAGAACCGCTCGGCCACTCCGCCAGTCTTTTGATTAGTTAGTGTAAACTGCTTGGCATTAAAATTGTAACAACAGCAAGAGTTGCAAATAATGAACTTTGAACTTAACGTGAGTATACTGCGTAACAGGAAGAATTTATAATTGGGGTTGCACAGGGTTTGAAATTTAGTGTACATAGCCACCACCTCTGGCAGCAAAAGTGGCACTATCTCGACTGGACACTGAGTCAACATGAGCTTGGGTAACAGCTTCGGGACGGCGCTGTGGCCGAGCTGTTCTAGGCGCTTCAGTCCGGAACCGCGGAGCTGCTACGGTCGCAGATTCGAACCTTCCTCGGGCGTGGATGTGGGTGATGTCCTTAGGTTAGTTAGGTTTAAGTAGTTGTAAGTCTAGAGGACTGATGACCTCAGATGTTAAGTCCCATAGTGCTTAGAGCCATTCGAACCATTTGAACAGATTCGGTTCGTCATCCCATGCTGCTTCAAGTCTATGCCGGACTTCACGAGTGATGGCGTATCAGTCCATCATTAACCTATGGCCAGGTGTTTTTTCTGTGTGAGAGGTCTAGGCAGGGAAAAACTCCAATACCCTCTGTATCGAGGTAGGGCAGGAGAGTCCGGGTAACATGCAGTCTTGTGGTATCTACACTGATAAGCCAAAACATTATGACCACAGTGCCCAACGCGATGCTGGATGCCGCCTGGTGGCTTTGCGGGCACATGACGCGGTAAGAAAGGTATGTAATTGGAGCAGACACGGGCAGCGGATCACCCTAGCGAAGATATGGGCTGCAAATGGGGAAATCCATTGAGATAAGCGACTTTGACAAAGGGCAGATTATTATTACGCAGAGCCTGTGAACAAGCATCTCGAAAACGGTGAGGCTGGTCGAATGTTCACCTGCTACTGTCGTGAGGATCTACGAAAAGAAGTAGAAGGACACTGAAACTACCGTTAGGCGCTCAGTGGTTGGACCTTCACGTTTATTCACAGAACTCGAGGCTCGGAGGCTGTCTGCTCCGTCAAGTAGGATAGATGATGAATTGTGACACCTCTGCCAAAAGAGCACAATGCTGGTGCACGCACAACTGTTTCGGAGGACACCGTTCATCGTACAGTGTTGAACATCGAGCTCCGCAGCAGACCACCCCTACGTGTTCTCATGTTGACCCAACGACACCGTCAATTACTATTGCAGTGGGCACGGGAGCATCGGGATTCGACCGTCGATCGATGGAAGTTTGTCGGCTCTTCAAGTGAATCACATTTTTGCTACACTAGGTCGCTGGTCTTCTCCACAAACGCCATCATCGACGTGAAAGGCGGCTCGAAACGTGCAGCGCGCCACGGACGCAGGCTTATGGGAGCAGTATTATGCTATGGGAAGTATTCTCCTGTGCTTGCATGGGATCTGTGGTAGTAATCGAAGTCAAGCTAAAAGTTGCGAACAACAATGCACCCCTTCATGCTTGATATTTTCCCCGAGGGCGATGTCATCTTCCAGCAGTATAACTGTCCGCGTCTCGCAGCCAGAACCACGCTATAATAGTTTGAGGTACATTATATTGAACTCACATTGATGTTTTGGCGACGAAATTCGTCTGATGTAAATCCTATGGAACCCAACTTGATCGTCATCGGGCGCCATCACCGCGTGCGAAAATCAGCGGCCCGTTATTTAGGCGAAATACATGAAGTCTGCGTAGACACCTAACGCCACTTACCTCCAGAAACTTAACAAAGAACTGTTGGATCCATGATACACAGCATCAGTGATGTATTTCGGTCCGAAGACGGACAAACAAGCTATTATTATTATTATGTTTTGGCTCATCAGTGTAGTTCCAAGATAATGTCATGGAGACATCGAAGATAGGTCAAAGTTACCGGTCTAACACGTCAGAAATCATATGCCTATAGTCCAAATTACCAGCTGTGCGCACTATGGATGGTCGTGTTGTGTAGCCAGTGGTACCCCATACCGTAACGCCGATTTTTGGGCCCATATGGCAATGATGAACGCAATCTGGCAATGCTCGTTCTCCTCGGAGCCTTCACACACGGTTGTGTCCATCACGATGCTGTACGAAGAATCGGAACTCGTCTGAAAATATACGTAATGCCACTCAAAATCGTCGGGCGCACGACTGTCGGTGCTCCTCTCTCGTGTGGTGCATCAAAGAAAGATGCAACAGCGGTCGCCGACCTGATAACAATCCATGGTGCCAGAGACGCAGCTGTACAGTCCGTGTGCACACTTGCCTTGCTGCAAATAAGCTCATTTCCTGACTCAACGCAAGAGTGACGTGGCCGTATGATCCTGCACGGCCGACCGAACAGTAGGTCTGGCATCTCGGGCGCTAGCTGCATGGGGCCATGGAGGACCTGAATGGCGTTGAATGAGGCCCTCCCGAACACATCGATTCCCTTTCGCAACACAGTCGTGGGATCCCGACTAACGCGAGCAGCAGTATCGCGAAGCGATAAACCACAGTTGCGATAGGCAACTTTCTACCGTTGTGGAGTTTCAGGAGCGTGGTAGACTCCGCTCCTTGTTACACGAAGCTTAACACGATCTTGGCACAAATAAACGAAATTCAAAGGCGCTTTGTGATGAAAAACCCGCTACAAAATCCTTCCTTATGTATAGAATGCAGTCGGCGTTACTCCTATTTTGTGCGGTTGCACTGAAATCATACACTATGTTATCAAAAGTATCCGGACACCTGCCTGAAAATGGCTTAAAAGTTCGTGTGGCCCTCCGTCGGTAATGCTCGAATTCAGTATGGTGTTGGCCCACCCTTAGCCTTGATGACAGCTCCCACTCTCGCAGGCATACGTTCAATCAGGTGCTGGAAGGTTTCTCGGGAATGGCAGCCCACTCTTCACAGAGTGCTCCACTGAGGAGAGGTATCGATGTCGGTCGGTGAGGCCTGGCGCGAAGTCGGCGTTCCAAAACATCCCAAAGGTGTTCTGTAGGATTCAGGCCAGGACTCTGTGCAGGACAGTCCATTACAGGGATGTTACTGTCGTGTAACCACTCCGCCACAGGCCGTGCATTATGAACAGGTGCTCGATCGTGTTGAAATATGTAATCGCCATCCCTGAATTGCTCTTCAACAGTGGGAAGCAAGAAGGTGCTTTAAACTTCAATGTAGGCCTGTCCTGTGATAGTGCCACGCAAAATAACAAGGGGTGCAAGTCCCCTCCATGAAAAACAAGATCACAGCATGACACCACCACCTCCGAGTTTTACTGTTGGTACTACACAGGCTGGCAGATGACGCTCACCGGCCATTCGCCATACCCACACCCTGCCATCGGATCGCCACATTGTGTAGCGTGATTCGTCATTCCACACAAAGTTTTTCCACTGTTCAATCGTCCAATGTTTACGCTCCTTACACCAAGCGAGGCATCGTTTGGCGTTTGCCGGCGTGATGTGTGGCTTACGAGCAGCCGCTCGACCATGAAAACCAAATTTTCTCACTTCCCGCCTAACTGTCGCAGTGGATCCTGATGCAGTTTGGAATTCCTGTGTGATGGTCTGGATAGACGTCCGCCTATTACACATTACTACCCTTTTCAACTGTCGGCGGTCTCTGTCAGTCAACAGACGAGATCGGCCTGTACGTGTCCCTTCATGTTTCCACTTCACCATCACATCAGAAATAGAGGACCTAGGGATGTTCAGGAGTGTGAGTGTGGAAATCTCGCGTACAGGCGTATGACACAAGTGGCACGAAATCACCTGACCACTTTCGAAGCCCGTGAGTTTCGCGGAGCGTCCCATTCTGCTCTCTCACGATGTCTGATGACTACTGAGGTCTCTGACACGGAGTACCTGACAGTAGGTGGCAGCACAATGCATCTAATAGGAAGAACGTATATTTTTGGGGGTGTCCGGGTACTTTTGATCACATAGTGTATATCCAAACATGTAGTACAGTTCATATGGCCAGCAGTGTAATTGTGTCCACCATATTTTCACATTATCGGCCGTTGAAACGTTACTAGGCAACTGTAAATCATACGAGGTAGTCTAGGATGTTCGGTGAACTGTATCAGAACAGTGACGGACAGAGCCTTACAACTAATCTTTTCAGTGCTATTCTCATTTGTCACTTGCAACGCCTGTCTCTCGAGTAAAGTTTTTACTGAATCTCAGCCACACGACGTCAGTAAAAGTTCCTGTACATACAATTTATCTCTTGAAAGAGAAAATGCCGTCGTCACCTCTAAGCAGACAACTGTCCCACAATCTCGCTGAATCTCTTAGAATAAAGATGTGATCACCATAAACTACCTCCACACAACAATTAAGGTTACCGGAAACAATAAGTAACGATACGAAGAAAACATATGTTAAATCTTCAGACAGAAGAATACTGGAATAGTCCGACAAGCGTGATAGGTTAACAGGCGACAATCGAATGGATGTCCATACCTAACAGGACCAACCAAACCTCTCACAAATCAATTCCCAAACGTCGCAGCTACTTCACGTTTGACGAATTATATAGTTACGTCTGTATAATATGTACAATCTACAAGACTATTCTGCAAATCACACTTAAGTGCCGGGCAGAGGGTCCATCGAACCACCTTCACGATAATTCTGTATAATTTCACTCTCGAACAGCGCGCCGAAAAAAACGACAACCTATATCTTTCCGTGAGAGCTCTCTTTCCCTTATTTTATTATGACGATCATTTCTCCCTGTGTAAGTCTGTGTCGACACAATATTTTCGCATTCGGAATAGAAAGTTGGTGATTGAAATTTCGTGAGAAGATCCCGCCGTAACGAGAAACGTCTTTGTTTTAATTATGTTCACCAAAAATCCATTATCATGTCCGTTCACTTCCTCCCCTATTTCTCGATAATACAAAACGTGCTGCCCTTCTTTGAACTTCCTCGATTTACTCCGTTAATCGTATCTGGTAAGGATCCCGAACCGCGTAGCAGTATTCTAAAAGAGGACGGACAAAGATAGTGTAGGCAGTCTCTTTAGTAGACTGTTGCATCTTCTAAGTGTTCTGCCAATAAAACACAGTCTCTGGTTCGCTTTCCCCACAACATTTTCTTTGTGTTCTTTCTAATATAAGTTGTCAATAATTGTAATTTCTAAGTATTTAGTTGAATTTACGGCCTTTATATTTGACTGATTTATCATGTAACCGAAGTTTAACGGATTCCTTTTAGCAGTCATGTGGATGACCTCACACTTTCCATTATTTGGGGTCAATTGCCAATTTTCGCACCATGCAGATATCTTTTCTAAGTCGTTTTGCAATTGGTTTTGATCTTTTGATGAGTTGAGTAGACGATAAAGGACAGTATCATCTACAGACAACGTAAGACGCTTGCTCAGATAGTCTCCTAAATGGTTTATATAGGTAAGGAATAGCAGAGGGTCTATAGCATTACCTTGGGGAATGCGCGAAATCACTTCTGTTTTACTCGATGACTATCCTTCAGTTATTACGAGCTGTGACCTCTCTGACAGGAAATAACGAATCCAGTCGCATAACTGAGACGATATTCCATAAGCAAAAAATGGTTCAGATAGCTCTAAGCACTATGGGACTTGACGTCTGAGGTCATCAGTCCCCTAGACTTAGAACTACGTAAACCTAACTAACCTAAGGACATCACACACATCCATGCACGAGGCAGGATTCGAACCTGCGACCGTAGCAGCCGCGTGGTTCCGGACTGGAGTGCCTAGAACCGCTCAGCCATAGCGGTCGGCGCATAAGCACGCAATTCGATTACAAGCTGCTTGTGAGGTATGGTGTCAAAAGCCTTCTTGAAATCTAGAAATAGGGAATAAATTTTAAATCCCTTGTGGATAGCACTCAGCACTTCGAGTGAGTAAAGAGATAGTTGTGTTTCACAAGAACGTATTTTTTAAATCCGTGTTTACTGTGCCAATACACCGTTTTCTCGAGGTAATTAATAGTGTTCGAACGCAATATATGTTCCAGAATCCTACTGCATATCGACGTTTATGATATGAGCCTGTAATTTCATGGATTATTTTTACTACCTTTCTTGAATATTGGTGTGACCTATGCAACTTCCCAGTCTTTGGGTACGGATCTTTCGTCGAGCGAGCGGTTGTATATGATTGTTAAGTTTGAGGGTATTGCATGAGCATACCCTGAAAGGAACCTAACTGGTATCTAGTCTGGACCAGAAGACTTGCTTTTATTAAGTGATTTGAGTTACTTCACTACTCCGAGCACATCGACTTCTAAGTTGCTTATGTTGACAACTGTTCTTGATTCAAATTCTAAAATATTTACTTCGTCTCTGTGGCGAAGGAATTTTGGAAGGGTGTGTTCAGTAACTCCGCTTTAGCAACACTGTCATTGATAGTATTTCCATTGCTTTCGTGGACAGAAAACATTGATTGCGTCTTTCCGCTAGCATATTTTACATACGACCAGCATCCGGATTTTCTGCCAGGTTTCGAGACAAAGCTTCGTTGTGGAAACTATTATAAGAATTACGCTTTGAAGTTCGCGCTAAATTTAGAGCTTCTGTAAAAGATCGACAATCTTGGGGATTATGCGTTCGTTTAAATTTGGCGTGCTTTCTTTGTTGTTTCTACAAAAGTTCTCTGACCTGCTTTTTGTGACAAGGGACGTCAGCACCGTCTTTTGTTAATTTATTTGGTAAAAAGTCAATTGCTGTCCATGCTATTTCTCTGAATTGGAGTCACATCTGGTATACACCTACATTGTTAGTTTGGAAGAGTGGTGATTCTCTCTCAGGAAGCCGTCAAGCGAATTTATATCTGCTTTTTTTAAATAGATATATTTTTCATTTCTTCGCTTTTTGAATTTGATATGATTTATTGTACCATTAATTAGTTTTAGAGCCACTGCAGACTCATCATCAGATGGTGATGATGATGATGATGATGATGATGATGGAAGCTTGTAGTGGCTCGATAACTATTTAATGGTACAATAAGTAGTACCCGTGGTCGAGGGGTAGCGTCTTTGATGCATAATCACAACGTCTTCGGTCCCGGGTTCGATCCCTGCCACTGCCTAAATTATTGATAAATAATCAGCATTGGCGGCCGAAGACTTCCGGCATAAGAAGTCAGCCTCATTCTGCCAACGGCCTTGTCAAAGAGGGCGGAGGAGCGGATAGAGGTTCAGGGCACTCTCTTGTCCTAGGGGTGGGAAATTACCCCTAAAGGCGGAAGAATCAGCAATGATCAACGACATGAGGATGCAGAAGGCAATGGAAACCACTGCATTAAAGACACGTAACGTGTATCCACAGGACATGTGGCCTGTAATTGAAGAAGTGTCATGATGATCTCTCCATTGGCAAAAGATTCCGGAATAGTCCCCCATTCGAATCTCCGGGAGGGGACTGCCAAGGGGGAGGTTACCATGAGAAAAAGACTGAATAATCTACGAAAGGATAACGTTCTATGAGTCGGGGCGTGGAATGTCAGATGCTTGAACGTGGTAGGGAAACTAGAAAATCTGAAAAGGGAAATGCAAAGGCTCAATCTAGATATTGTAGGGGTCAATGAAGTGAAGTGGAAGGAAGACAAGGATTTCTGGTCAGATGAGTATCGGGTAATATCAACAGCAGCAGAAAAGGGTATAACAGGTGTAGGATTCGTTATGAATAGGAATGTAGGGCAGAGGGTGTGTTACTGTGAACAGTTCAGTGACCGGGTTGTTCTGATCAGAATCGACAGCAGACCCAACACCGACAACGATAGTTCAGGTATACATGCCGACGTCGCAAGCTGAAGATGAACAGATAGAGAAAGTGTATGAGGATATTGAATGGGTAATGCAGTATGTAAAGGGGGACGAAAATCTAATAGCCATGGGCGACTGGAATGCAGTTGTAGGGGAAGGAGTAGAAGAAAAGGTTACAGGAGAATATGGGCTTGGGACAAGGAATGAAAGAGGAGAAAGACTAATTAAGTTCTGTAACAAGTTTCAGCTAGTAATAGCGAATACCCTGTTCAAGAATCACAAGAGGAGGAGGTATACTTGGAAAAGGCCGGGAGATACGGGAAGATTTCAATTAGATTACATCATGGTCAGACAGAGATTCCGAAATCAGATACTGGATTGTAAGGCATACCCAGGAGCAGATATAGACTCAGATCACAATATAGTAGTGATGAAGAGTAGGCTGAAGTTCAAGACATTAGTCAGGAAGAATCAATACGCAAAGAAGTGGGGTACGGAAGTACTAAGGAATGACGAGATACGTTTGAAGTTTACTAACGCTATAGATACAGCAATAAGGAATAGCGCAGTAGGCAGTACAGTTGAAGAGGAATGGACATCTCTAAAAAGGGCCATCACAGAAGTTGGGAAGGAAAACATAGGTACAAAGAAGGTAGCTGCGAAGAAACCATGGGCAACAGAAGAAATACTTCAGTTGATTGATGAAAGGAGGAAGTACAAACATGTTCCGGGAAAATCAGGACTACAGAAATACAAGTCGCTGAGGAATGAAATACATAGGAAGTGCAGGGAAGCTAAGACGAAATGGCTGCAGGAAAAATGTGAAGACATCGAAAAAGATATGATTGTCGGAAGGACAGACTCAGCATACAGGAAAGTCAAAACAACCTTTGGTGACATTAAAAGCAACTGTGGTAACATTAAGAGTGCAACGGGAATTCCACTGTTAAATGCAGAGGAGAGAGCAGATAGGTGGAAAGAATACATTGAAAGCCTCTATGAGGGTAAAGATTTGTCTGATGTGATAGAAGAAGAAACAGGAGTCGATTTAGAAGAGATAGGGGATCCAGTATTAGAATCGGAATTTAAAAGAGCTTTGGAGGACTTACGGTCAAATAAGGCAGAAGGGATAGATAACATTCCATCAGAATTTCTAAAATCATTGGGGGAAGTGGCAACAAAACGACTATTCACGTTGGTGTGTAGAATATATGAGTCTGGCGATATACCATCTGACTTTCGGAAAAGCATCATCCACACAATTCCGAAGACGCCAAGAGCTGACAAGTGCGAGAGTTGTCGCATAATCAGCTTAACAGCTCATGCATCGAAGCTGCTTACAAGAATAATATACAGAAGAATGGAAAAGAAAATTGAGAATGCGCTAGGTGAAGATCAGTTTGGCTTTAGGAAAAGTAAAGGGACGAGAGAGGCAATTCTGACGTTACGGCTAATAATGGAAGCAAGGCTAAAGAAAAATCAAGACACTTTCACAGGATTTGTCGACCTGGAAAAAGCGTTCGACAATATAAAATGGTGCAAGCTGTTCGAGATTCTGAAAAAAGTAGGGGTAAGCTGTAGGGAGAGACGGGTCATATACAATATGTACAACAACCAAGAGGGAATAATAAGAGTGGACGATCAAGAACGAAGTGCTCGTATTAAGAAGGGTGTACGACAAGGCTGTAGCCTTTCGCCCCTACTCTTCATTCTGTACATCGAGGAAGCAATGATAGAAATAAAAGAAAGGTTCAGGAGTGGAATTAAAATACAAGGTGAAAGGATATCAATGATACGATTCGCTGATGACATTGCTATCCTGAGTGAAAGAGAAGAAGAATTAAATGATCTGCTGAACGGAATGAACAGTCTAATGAGTACACAGTACGGTTTGAGAGTAAATCGGAGAAAGACGAAGGTAATGAGAAGTAGTAGAAATGAGAACAGCGAGAAACTTAACATCAGGATTGATGGTCACGAAATCAATGAAGTTAAGGAATTCTGCTACCTAGGCAGTAAAATAACCAATGACGGAAGGAGCAAGGAGGACATCAAAAGCAGACTCGCTATGGCAAAAAAGGCATTTCTGGCCAAGAGAAGTCTACTAATATCAAATACCGGCCTTAATTTGAGGAAGAAATTTCTGAGGATGTACGTCTGGAGTACAGCACTGTATGGTAGTGAAACATGGACTGTGGGAAAACCGGAACAGAAGGAATCGAAGCATTTGAGATGTGGTGCTATAGACGAATGTTGAAAATTAGGTGGACTGATAAAGTAAGGAATGAGGAGGTTCTACGCAGAATCGGAGAGGAAAGGAATATGTGGAAAACACTGATAAGGAGAAGGGACAGGATGATAGGACATCTGCTAAGACATGAGGGAATGACTTCCATGGTACTAGAGGGAGCTGTAGAGGGCAAAAACTGTAGAGGAAGACAGAGATTGGAATACGTCAAGCAAATAATTGAGGACGTAGGTTGCAAGTGCTACTCTGAGATGAAGAGGTTAGCACAGGAAAGGAATTCGTGGCGGGCCGCATCAAACCAGTCAGTAGACTGATGACAAAAAAAAAAAAATTAGGGACAAAGGTAACAAGTTTTATTTATCAGGTGGCTCTCATTTTACTTTAGAACTTGAATGGATTCAGGGGTCATGGCTGAAGGATGTAATGTTTGCATATGCTTTCAAGGAATACATTTAAATCACATGTCCCGATATCAATGGACTACAACCTCCACAAAAAGGACGATCATACAATGAAAGAAGATGAAGGAGGTATGGCGACGCTCGTCAGAGAAGAATACCAAATCTCTCCTGTTTCTCCCATCGCAGAGTTACAAGCAATTGCCGTGACAACATTTGTCAAAAGAATGCTAACGGTATGTTCTAGATACCTTCCACTAGGAGATTTATTTACGCTGAGGTTCTTAAATATCTCCTTGGCAAACTCCTGCAGTCATTAATCCTTTTTGGAGATTTAAACGCACTTGATGTACTGTGCTATTCCGTTACTACTTACCCTAGGTCCGAGTCGTGGAGACTGTCATTCATTTATAACTATAATGGCTTTTCTATATTGAATGCGGGCACATTTCGTCAGTGATTCAGGATCGATGACTGTTATTGTCCTATTAGTCTGTAATAATCTGTAACTTAATCTGTAACCCGCCTCCAATCGCAGCTAGAGCTCAGAGGGAAGCTGTTGATGATCTCCACTGGAGTCACTATTTCCCCACCGAAAAAATGGCTCTGAGCACTATGGGACTCAACTGCTGTGGTCATTACTCCCCTAGAACTTAGAACTAATTAAACCTAACTAACCTAAGGACATCTCACACATCCATGCCCGAGGCAGGATTCGAACCTGCGACCGTAGCGGTCTCGCGGTTCCAGACTGCAGCGCCTAGAACCGCACGGCCACTTCGGCCGGCCATTTCCCCACCGGCGCCCATCCAGCAGACAGCAGCCCGCGTTAGGAATCTCTCAAAATGGATGCTCAATAAGATGAACTGGTCAGCGTAAGAGGCAGCGTGTCCTTTGATGGATTGACGAGTGTCCCTCAGCAATTAGGGATCACCCAATACTGCGAATGTTCATGTGTCGATCAATAGTAGATGACCTCGCAGCTTACATAATAATGCTGAAACATGTATATATTTTATACTTTTAATTTTTTAAAAAACTATACTTAAATACTTTCCAAATGCCCTCAACTGAAGAGATACAATGTATCGCAGCCAATCCGCCTTCGCCCTTTCGAGCGAGGGAATGATGTAGTAATAAAGGGTAATACCATGTTCAGCTATGAACCAAGAGTTCTCGGTTTGGCATATCCATTTCGCAGAGACCTGTTATTCTTCGTCCTTAGAAGAAACATATATGATGGTATTATGTTGTTTGACGGCGACATCTGGTACCACTAACTGATCCCCCTTCCCTGTTCCAAACGCGAATTGCATGTGGGAAGAATGATTGTCGAAAATCCTGGGTATTAGCTCTAATTTCTCTAATTTACTCGTTGCAGTCATTTCATGGGAGGCGAGTACGTTACTACCTTTTTTTCTCATTTTGATTTTGTTCGATATTGTTCGTTGAATTTGTTCGGTGCGGATGTCCAATGACACCCGTCCAAGTTCGGTGTTGAGCCGTTGACTCAGTTTTTTTTTTTTTTTATTGCAGAGGGCAGCTAAACCTCTGACCCAACACGTTTAGCTACCGTGCTGGCACACCCAGCTAAGCAGGCGGATGTTGTCTCGAAATTTCAATAGTAAACTTCTCCGTGATGCACAACGCCTCTCTCGTAGCGTATGACACTGGAGTTTGTTGAGCATCTCCGTAATGCTCTTGTGCGAGCCAAACGATCCCGTGACGAAACGCGCCGCTCTTCGTTGGATCTTCTTTGTCACTTCTGTCAGTCCGACCGACGGAACAAACACTGGTAGCAATTACTTCTGTAAAATATCTCGGAGTATGCGTACGGAACGACTTGAAGTGGAATGATCGTATAAAATTAATTGTTGGTAAGGCGGGTGCCAGGTTGAGATTCATTGGGAAAGTCCTTAGAAAATGTACTCCATCAACAAAGTAGGTGTCTTACAAAACACTCGTTCGACGTATACTTGAGTACTGCTCATCAGTGTGGGATCCGTACCAGGCCGGGTTGACAGAGAAGATCCAAAGAAGAGCGGTGCGTTTCGTCACAGGGTTATTTGGTAAGCGTGATAGTGTTCGGAGATGTTTAGCAAACTCAAGTGGCAGACTCTGCAAGAGAGGCGCTCTGCATCGCGGTGTAGCTTCTTGTCCAGGTTTCGAGAGGGTGCGTTTCTGGATGATTGCTTCCCCCTGTTTATACCTCGCGAGGAGATTACGAATGTAAAATCAGAGAGATTCGAGCGCGCACGGAGGCTTTCCGGCAGTCGTTCTTCCCGCGAACCATACGCAACTGGAACAGGAAAGGGACAGTGGCACGTAAAGTGCCCTCCGCCACACACCGTTGGGTGGCTTACGGAGTATAAATGTAGATGTAGATTTAAGGATCGCAAATTGGTTAACAATATTTATTGACACCTTTTCTTTTTGCATGTTCCTATTTTCGCGTTCTCGTGTATTTGAGGACGAATAACTTCTTGTAATTTCCCTTTGCAAGAAGATAAACGTAGTTTCCTGCGGATACCTACAATGGGTCGTAAACAGTTCTTTAAAAGCGCTTCTGTCAGTAGACGAGGCGGCAGACGAGGTGCGAGCAGACAGTGGGAGGCCTAGTGGGACTGTTCCAGAAATATGCCACAACTTGACGTCTGGAGGCTACCAGTAAGCTAGCGAGTCGATGGGCCCGTTTACGTCTTCTGCAACGCGCGAAGTCTCCCACGCTTAACGTGAGAAAGCAGATCTGCAAACAAACAGAAGTACAGGCAGCATGTGGCTATCTCGGCGCCCCTCCTAGGAACACAGTGTTTGTTTCTGCGACCACCACCTGGGCGGCTCATCAGCGCAAATATGTGGCCTGCTGGCAAGCACAGCCGCTAAATGTGACCGCCGAATCGCTGCCAGTGGCCGGAGACGTTATCGCGACGGCATGCTTCTCTAGCGTAGAAAAGAGGCCATCACACACAGTCAAAGAAACTTGCAAAACCGATAATAGCTTCGCTAAAGCATGAAAATACTTTAATATGGCATAAGCGTACACAAACCGTCTTACGTGAAGCAGTTGCTTGTAGATCGAATTTTTAGCACACTCGGAATTAAGAGTATCCTTTGCTGATTTTGCTTCCGCACATTATTGTATTCCTGCGGCGAATTTCAGAGTTTAAATTTCCATGATCTGGAATGCCATTTAATTTATTTAGTGCAAGAGCTAGAATTCTACAGCGTCACACTAGCTTCAGTGCGCACGCGCTATTTCTTCATACGTTAATAAGATTCAGCAACTTTTGAAAAGACTGTCTTGCTATCTCACTTTTGTAGATGTCATTTTTAAGGGGATGAAAGAGAATGCTCTCAAAACTACGTACTGCAAACTGAATGTTTTGAAAATCCTTTCTGTGTAAATTATATCCAACCAGTCTCGTCAAAAAAAGAAGTAATCTGCGATTGGGGGCAAAGATTGAGTTGCGTTTAGCGCGATGAAAATAAAAGACGCAGAAATTATATCTGTACAAGCATATTGATGTTAGTGATGAGGACCTTGATTTGGTATAAAGAAAAATAAGCGGCTACCATATTACAGACAGTTCATCTATTGGAAACGAATCCTCTCTCTGCCGCCTGCTCTCTTTTCCATTTCCACCCCCCCTCCCCCCTCTCGTACACTCACATACACAAATTTGATCATAACAATTAACTTTCCTTATGCAACCTCTAATAAAATATTTCTTGGAATAATAGCTAAAATAACTTCACTGCCTTACCGTCACTAGAAGAATCGGAAGAGTTAACATTAAAATCTATCCTCTAACATTTCAGGGGCTAAAAGCAGAATTTTAAATACATTCTGCGCTGGTTCAGTTGTCTTCTATAATAGGCGAGAGATTTCCATATAATCTGAAGATTGTTTAAAAATAAATCGCAAATGTTCAAAATTCGCTAAACGGGAAGTGATATTCCACGAGCTTTACATGTGAATTTCAGCATCTCGAGTTCCCACTGACACATGGTTCTGTACATGGGCAGGAAGAAGGCTGAAGATTGTTGGATTTTGCTTATGACGGCAATGTACAGGAGGCCGAGCGGTCAGGACTTGCGAACGGGCATCCAGGGCTGCCATTAAATGACAGAACAGAAAATTAGGTAAAATAAAATGAATATATTTCGGATTACGGAATACAAGGGGCACGCCTGGAATGGAAGTTACCAGGTGTAGGTCAGTCTAGGAGGACGAACAAGTAAATATGTGAGCAATGAAAGGGGAGACGGTTCGTGTTAAGTTGGTGGCCGGCTTTGGCCCTAAGAAAGACATCTCTGCTGCTCGAGATCTGGATCAGAAGAAGGTCAGGCAAATGTGTTCCGCACTGCAGAGTCCTCCAGCGTTCACACACATGACCTGTGTCCCATGCACGCAGCAGCTTCATCTGGACAGAACTGCCTCGGTTCTGAAAGGCAGGCAACTTGTGTCACGTAGGAACAGCGGAACTTGTTCTGGGAGAATAATTGTAAAGATTTGACTGGGCCTTTGAAATTAATCTTTTTTAATCCAATTCCCTAAAATGTTTCTTGACTGACTGCCATCTTGTACAATTATTCTGTTCGACTTTGAGATGAAAATGTGGTGGTGGAGGGTACTATGAATCGCAGGTCTTCCTCTGCAATTTTCCTAGCCATTTCAGCATTATATGAATGAACAGGATATGTGTAATGTACTACATAATTGTTTTTGTTTGTAGTGGTGTAACGTTACGCGTATGTAGGCGAGCGATTTGACAGCCTGGAAGTAGTATGAGGGCAGGTGAAATTGTTGCATGGCTGAACGATAACGGGCCCAGGGCGAGCAGGTCCGGCTAGGCGACCGGTACGGACGAATCCAGGTACAAAGATGAGCAGCGTCGCCGGAAATGCGTAAATCCCAAAGCTGGGAATTTGGACGGCTGTAGCACACATGGCTTTTGTACCAAAAATGGCGGATATCAGAGAAGCTGAAAGATGGCTTCGAACAGCTCTTTGAGAATCTATAATAACTCACAGTCAAATATTAAAGCAAACCTGCAAAAAAATGGTTCAAATGGCTCTGAGCACTATGGGACTTAACTTCTGAGGTCATCAGTCCCCTAGAACTTAGAACTACTTAAACCTAACTAACCTAAGGACATCACAAACATCCATGCCCGAGGCAGCATTCGAACCTGCGACCGTAGCGGTCGCGCGGTTCCAGACTGTAGCGCCTAGAACCGCTCGGCCACGCCGGCCTGCGCAAACCTGCATGCAGCTGTGATCTCATAAAAGTGAGACGTACCTAATGACACAACAATGCTTCAATACGTTTATAACTACAGAAGTTAATATTTCACACCGAGTAAACCTCTGAATTAACAGCTATTAAACACCTTCATGCAGTTTCAACATACAACATGCCAGACGATAGCGTTGCACTATGGCTATCATCCCTGAAAGCCACTCATCTGTATCCACTTTATATATTGATTCATGACGTCTTTTATATCTTTTTTATTATTTCAATGTTTGTCAGAAAATCATATCCTCCACAATTACATTGTAAATACCTCACATTTTGTCGTATTTGTGTATTTATTTAATGAACAATTTACTATTTTGTCAGTAATTTTATTTAAATATTAATTACAAGTGGTTATATAAAATCGTTGTAATTTAAGAAGTGGTCACTCGCTTGTGTTATCTGACACCACCATTGTAAAAGAGTGCCGAAGGATGCTTCTGACTATCAAGCCTCAATAATTGTTTAAACAATATTTAACGACAATATGTTGTCATTTATATGTGCGCTCTTGTGCAAGAATACTGTCTCATTTATTTATCTATAACTCTGTATTTATATTTACTGTGAATGGTCTGAGTGTGACCGAATGTTTATACCATTTCTTTACTTAAATGTTGTTGTAATATATAAGCTAAGTCCAGGAAGTGATCATGTTGAGGAATACCATGTCTGTAGAGCGTAAGAACGATGATTCGATCGTGGAGGTGTTTGATTCTGGGCAGTAAACGGCCGCTACCACTTTTGAAAGGACTTTATATTTCGAGAGGTCTGAATGTGCTTCAGAGTAGGACTCTTAATTTGTTCCGCTTGTATTACGGAACTGAGGATAGAAAGAGTACGAGTTACGATTCTTTGTATTGTGTGTGATAATTTGTGAATCATCATGCTGAACTCTGAAATGTTTGGAGCTGGTGATTATTTCATACATTGTGATTATGGAATGGAATTAGTTTTTGTGTAGTTTGGGGATTTTGCTACCATTCTCGTAACGCTCTCAATGTAATTTTACTACATTTGATAAGGATACTTTTTGTCTATATTTTAATTGAGTACAGTAGGATCACTTACCTTTTGTTTGACATGTCCTTCTTTGAATAAAAGTTATTCAAGATGACTCCCTGTCATCTTTTTCAGTTACAGATGTTATAAGAGAACCTTTGTTATTAAATTATTTAACTTTTATATTTCTTGGTATTTTATTAACTCGGAATTCTATCCAATGCATAGACTATTTGAGACGTGCATAGTCCAGGCACCTAAGTACGAGTAACTGCAGGCGAGAACTCTGCATGTTTGCTCGTATGGGATGATGTTTGGAAGAGCAACTACACAAGCAGTAACTGTTAGGTACCATCGTAGTACGATATACACAATTGTGCCTGCGTAACGAGACATAAAAAATTTCTGATAGATTCGTCCCACCTAGCCCAGAAAAAATAACTTTCACTAAATTGTAGGAAATAAAAACAGTCGCTACACTCCCAGAAAAATTGCACGGTTACAGTACTACGTCATCATTTATTAGTTTAATAGTCACTTTATGTCATTACCCCCGTTTTCCAAAATCTCTGCTGAAAGAAAGAGGAACAGCAGATAAATAGCATATTGTAAGCCCATTTCACTTCGCTTTTTTCGCAGTATGAAAAACCGATAAGAAAAACGATATAACGCGAATATGAGACGGCACTTCGTGGAATCATCTATCTGAGAAGTGTCCGCAGGACTACCCATTATAATAAGGAGACGCTTGCATGATTAACCGTGTAAAATATAGTAGTGAAATCCAAATTCCTTTTTGCCAACAAAGAAGTAATACTACGAGACCTCACCACCGTCATCTACACATTAAGAAGCAGATAGCTCATACGTCTAAGATTTAATTATGCCCCATATTTTTTTGTCATGAAACTGTGTTTGTTTGGTTTTAAATTTAGTAAAAGACCGAAGAGCAGGAGAGTGATTAATCCCAATTCGATGCCGAGAAATGCAATAAATGAAGCTAAATAGATAAAAAAAAAACGCTTGCCTCATCTCGAGGAAGACTGGACGGTTACCCGGATGGTCAGCAGCATGTGCGTTTTGTTTCTTTACATGCGGTAGTTGTGAGGTGACAGTGAAGGGCCACCTCGACATTTGCTTAAACGGGTGCTGGAAACTACCCGACAATCTCTCGGCCGCTAGCTGACAGTTGTCAATCGTAGGCACGGGTTCAGCCCGGGTCTCGTTCGTTTTCATATCAACTGCTGTACCTAAGGGAAGGTCACATGGCAAGCGTTCCTTTATCATGTCACAGAAACTCAGAGTAAAGTCGCAGCAGATATTAATTCCATGTTGCTTCAAGTTCGCCATGTGTGCTACCATCTTGCTCAATTGTTGAAATCAATCTTTGCGATATTCAATAGTGATGGAAATGTAACGGCTGTCCACAGAAACCACACCTTGAAAAAACTAGTAAACTGTAGTCTTGAAAGGGCCGCCGAGCAATAAATTCAACGCCGTTCAGTGTGGCCGAGAGGTTCTAGGCGCTTCATTCTGGAACCACGCAACCACTACGGTCGCAGGTTCGAATCCTGCCTCGGTCATGGATGTGTGTGACGTCCTTAGATTAGTTAGGTTTAAGTAGTTCTCAGTTCTAGGGGCTGATGACCTCAGATGTTAAGTCCCATAGTGCTCAGAGCCATTTGAACCAATAAATTCAACGGTAAATGAAAAGTAACTGTGAATTAATCTTGGTATCGGATTTTGGCACTCGCTTTCCTAACAATTTCGTACAGAAAGGTGCTCAGTATCGGAACATTCTGTGCTTTGTTGAAGATAGTGGAAAAAGCATAGGATCGAGAGGGAACGGCTGCAGCGAAGGTAGGACGACTGTGCAGCAACGAAATGGCGGAGAGTTTGGTGTGCGACCGGAGTTATTGATGAAATTTAAACTGCGTGCCCGCATCTCGTGGTCGTGCGGTAGCGTTCTCGCTTCCCACGCCCGGGTTCCCGGGTTCGATTCCCGGCGGGGTCAGGGATTTTCTCTGCCTCGTGATGGCTGGGTGTTGTGTGCTGTCCTTAGGTTAGTTAGGTTTAAGTAGTTCTAAGTTCTAGGGGACTTATGACCACAGCAGTTGAGTCCCATAGTGCTCAGAGCCATTAAACTGCGTGAGACGGCTCGCACGTGGCCACGCGGTTGGCCGGTCATGACTCACAGCCAGCCAGCCGCAGCTGCGCCCCACACCACGCTCGCCGCTTCCTAATTGCCGTATCACAGAAGCTAGTTCCTAGTTCGTGGAGACGTCGCGTTGCCGACATGTGCTACATGTAATTTCCAAATAATCCCCAAAACGGATCTCCGGGTGATAAATACTTAGGAAAAACAAAACTGGTATTCTACGGATCGGTGCGTGGAGTGTTACATCGCTTATTCGAGCAGATACGTTAGAAAATTTAACAAGTGAAATTCATAGGTTGAAGTTGGATACAGTGGTGATTAGTTAAATTCTGTGGCAGGATGAAAAGAACTTCTGGTCAGGTGAGTACTTGGTTATAAATCAAACAGAGAGTAGGTCTAATAATGAATAAGGAAACGGGAATGCGGGTAAGCTACTACGAGTAGCATGTTGTTGTTGTTGTTGTTGTTGTTGTTGAGGTCTTCAGTCCTGAGACTGGTTTGATGCAGCTCTCCATGCTACTCTATCCTGCGCAAGCTTCTTCATCTCCCAGTACCTACTGCAACCTACATCGACTTCCTGACACTTAAATCTATACTCGATGTTAACAAATTTCTATTCTTCAGAAACGCTTTCCTTACCATTACCAGTCTACATTTTATATGTTCTCTACTTCGACCATCACCAGTTATTTTGCTTCCCAAATAGCAAAACTCCTTTACTACTTTAAGTGTCTCATTTCCTAACTAATACCCTCAGCATCTTCCGACTTAATTCGACTACATTCCATTATCCTCGTTTTGCTTTTGTTGATGTTCATCTTATATCCTCCTCTCAAGACGCTATCCATTCCGTTCAACTGCTCTTCCAAGTCCTTTGCTGTCTCTGACAGAATTACAATGTCATCGGCGAACCTCAAGGTTTTTATTTCTTCTCCATGGATTTTAATACCTGCTCCGAATTTTTCTTTCGTTTCCTTTACTGCTTGCTCAATATACAGATTGAATAACATCGGGGATAGGCTACAACCCTGTCTCACTCCCTTCCCAACCACTGCTTCCCTTTCATGTCCCTCGACTCTTTTAACTGCCATCTGGTTTCTATACAAATTGTAAATAGCATTTCGCTCCCTGTATTTTATCCCTGCCACCTTTGGAATTTGAAAGAGAGTATTCCAGTCAACATTGTCAAAAGCTTTCTCTAAGTCTACAAATGCTAGAAACGTAGGTTTGCCTTTCCTTAATCTTTCTTCTAAGATAAGTCGTAAGGTCAGTATTGCCTCACGTGTTCCAACATTTCTACGGAATCCAAACTGATCTTCCCCGAGGTAGCATAATGAAGACATTATCGTAGCCGAGATACACTGAGGGGAAAAAGTAACGGGACAGTGATATGTATATATACAGATGGCATTCCTATCGCGTGCACAAGGTATAAAAGGGCAGTGCATTGGCAGAGCTTTCAATTGCACTCAGGCGATTCATGTGAAAAAATTTGCGACGTGATTATGTCTGCACGATGGAAATTAAGACTCTGAACGCGGAATGGTAGCTGGAGCTAGACACATGAGGCATTCCGTTTACGAAATTATTAGGGAATTCAATATTCCGAGATCCACAGTGTCAAGAGTGTGCCGAGGATACCAGGTTTCACACATTACGTCTCACCACGGATAACGCAGTGGCCATCGAACCTCACTTAACGACCTAGAGCAGCAGCGTTTGCGTAGAGTTGTCGGTGCTAACAGAGAACCAATACTGCGTCAAATAACCGCAGAAGTCAATGTGGGACTTACGGTGAAACTATCCGTGCTGTGGAATTTGTCGTTAATGGGCTATGTCAGCGGCCGACCGATGCGAGTGCCTTTGCTAACAGCACGACATCGCCTGCAGCGCCTCTCCTAGACGACTGGAAAACTGTGGCCTAATCAGATGAGTCCCGATTTCAGGTGGTAAGAGCTGATGGAAGGGTTAGAAAGTGGTGCAGACTCCCCGAAGTCATGGCCCCAATTGTCAACCAAGCACTATGCAAGCTGGTGGTGGCTCCATAATCCTGTGGGCTGTGTTTACTTGGGATGGACTGGGTCCTCTGGATGTTCGGCTACTTGGAAATCGTTTGCGGCCTTTCATGGGCTTCATTGCCAAACAAAGAAGGAATTTTTGTGCATGACTATGCGCCATGTCGCCTGGACAGTTGTTCGCGATTGGTTTTCAGAACATTCTAGACAATTCGAGCAAATGATTTGGCCACCCACATCGCCCGACCTGGATCCCATCGAGTTGTTCCACTACGCCCGGCAAAATGAGGTCCGTTACGATATTAGGAGGTGTCCCATGACTTTTGTCACCTGAGTGTATTTTTCCGAGAAGCAGTGGGCCTATCCTGAGCACCAATGTAAACAAGTTGTTATTATTATTATTTTAATTTCTTATGTATTTTGTTGTTCTTATTAAATCCTAGGCAGTTGTTATGCATTAAAAGTGGAGCGACTGCAAGCTCTATTTGGGTTAGGAGGAAATTACAGTAGTAAACTGCAACATCCCCTCCCCACCCCCGCCCCCCACTCCCTTCCTGCCGGCATCACACCATGAATCTGCGTATGAAATGACAGTGATCATATCTTTAGTATACGAAAGGAAGGAAGGGAGGGAGATCGGGGTTTAATGTCCCATCGACAACGAGGTCTCTAGAGACTGAGCAGAAGCTCTTATCGTTTCATTAAGAAGGAGGAAGGAAAGCGAACGTGCCCTTTGAAAGGAAGAATCCCGGCATTTGCCCACAACAATTTAGGGTAATCACGGGAAACTTAAATCAATGTGGGCGTATGCAGGTTTTAACGGCCGTCCCCATGAATGCGAATCCAGTGCGCTAGCCACTGCGCCACACCGATCGGTTCGTCGTACTCATTGCATCGGTCATCTTCCTCTCTCTCTGCCACCCTTATCTCCATTACTGCCAGCGTCACCACTTTTGGATGCAGGGATGACAGATTGAACACATCCGCAGGACACGGAACGTTAAAACTTAGTGACCTAATGGACGAGGTGTAACTTGCCAAGCGAGGTAATATCTTCTAGAAATAACTCTTTTCGTGGTTGTGTGTGTCGTTCTACCACGAAAATTGTGGCCTGTACGCAACACTTAAGTATGTCATTGAAAAAATGATCTGATTGGCCAGAAAAAGAATATGAGCTGTCCAAACGGGTGCATGGTCAAGCACACGGAGATATCTGCAGAATGCAAGGTGAGAGATGTTGGTGATGTAGGGGACTTAGCTTTGAGGCACTCGACAGTAGAAACTTCACTTGAAAACGCCAGAATAGGGATGTCGGTGACAGCCTTGATGAGACTTGGCTTCTGAGCATCAGTGCCGCTGGCGCCCTACACCCAGCTCTGGCCGCAGCTGAAACGCCCGCTTTATCCTCGCTGGCACCGGGAGACACTGCCAGCCGACACCAGAGCACATTCAGCTGCGCCGCCAGCAGTCCATCCGATAAATGAGTTGCACTACACCTCTCATCAAACTCCGTCTGCGAGTTTCATTTGTCTCTTAGCGCCGGCCGGTGTGGCCGTGCGGTTTTAGGCGCTTCAGTCTGGAACCGCGTGACCACTACGGTCGCAGGTTCGAATCCTGTCTCGGGCATGGATGTGTGTGATGTCCTTAGGTTAGTTAGGTTTAAGTAGTTCTAAGTTCTGATGACCACAGATGTTAAGTCCCATAGTGCTCAGAGCCATTTGAACCATTTTGTCTCTTAGCAAACACGACTTAAAACCTTGGTAACAAACCTCATAATTGTTTCTTGATAAGGTGAACATTATTCTTTTATTTGCAGTAAAGTGCTTTGGATCACGCTACAAAAACTTTGCGAATCACTATTACAAGCAACGTGACCTAGGTCAAGTAATAGTGATTTGCAAAGTTTTTGTAGCGTGATCCAAAGCACTTTTATTTTTCAGAATAAATGTAACTGACAGTCTAATTATGTTCTTTCGGCTGATCTTCCCAATCTACATCTACATTTATACTCCGCAAGCTGCCCAACGGTGTGTAGCGGAGGGCACTTTACGTGCCACTGTCATTACCTCCCTTTCCTGTTCCAGTCGTGTATGGTTCGCGAGAACAACGACTGCCGGAAAGCCTCCGTGCGCGCTCGAATCTCTCTAATTTTACATTCGTGATCTCTTCGGGAGGTATAAGTAGGGGGAAGCAATATATTCGATACCTCATCCAGAAACGCACCCTCTCGAAACCTGGACAGCAAGCTGCACCGCGTTGCAGAGCGCCTCTCTTGCAGAGTCTGCCTCTTGAGTTTGCTAAACATCTCCGTAACGCTGTCACGCTTACCAAACAACCCTGTGACGAAACGCACCGCTCTTCTTTGGATCTTCTCTCTGTCAACCCGACCTGGTATGGATCCCATACTGGTGAGCAATACTCAAGTATAGGTCGAACGAGTGTTTTGTAAGCCACCTCCTTTGTTGATGGAGTACATTTTCTAAGGACTCTCCCAATGAATCTCAACCTGGCACCCGCCTTACCAACAATTAATTTTATACGATCATTCCACTTCAAATCCTTCCGCACCCTTACTCCCAGATATTTTACAGAAGTAACTGCTACCAGTGTTTGTTCCGCTATCATATAATCATACAATAAAGGATCCTTTCTTTCTATGTATTCGCAATACATTACCTTTATCTATGTTAAGGGTCAGTTGCCACTCCCTGCACCAAGTGCCTATCCGCTGCAGATCTTCCTGCATTTCGCTGCAATTTTCTAATGTTGCAACTTCTCTGTATACTACAGGATCATCCGCGAAAAGCCGCATGGAACTTCCGACACTATCTACTAGGTCATTTATATATGTTGTGAAAAGCAACGGTCCCATAACACTCCCCTGTGGCACGCCAGAGGTTGCTTTAACGTCTGTAGACGTCTCTCCATTGAGAACAACATGCTGTGTTCTGCTTGCTAAAAACTCTTCAATCCAGCCACACAGCTGGTCTGATATTCCTTAGGCTCTTACTTTGTTTATCAGGTGACAGTGCGAAACTGTATCGAACGCCTTCCGGAAGTCAAGGAAAATGGCATCTACCTGGGAGCCTGTATCTAATATTTTCTGGGTGTCATGAACAAATAAAGCGAGTTGGGTCTCACACGATCGCTATTTCCTGAATCCATGTTGATTCCTACAGAATAGATTCCGGGTTTACAGAAATGACATGATACGCCAGCAAAAAACAGGTTCTAAAATTCTACAACAGATCGATGTCAGAGATATAGGCCTATAGTTTTGCGCATTCGCTCGACGACCCTTCTTGAAAACTGTGCTCTTTTCGAATCATTTGGAACCTTCCGTTCCTCTAATGACTACTTATCGCGCAAAATGTCCCACTCAGGTGCAAATAGAAATATGATTATTAAGAAGTGCTAACAAAAAAGTCAAGTAATTACAATGAAAAAGAGTGTTTTTCTTTGATGTAGCCTCTTATGGCGAGAGGGAATGCAACCAGGAACATATCAAAAATAATCGTTTTGGTTGTGCGTGTGTTATGGTGTTGGGAGGCGTAATGTTGCGTACGTCTTTGAACGCGGTACACTCACTAATCGACGGTACTGTGACACTGTGCAACTTTTCAGTTCATTTTTATGGACGACAACGTGCGACCTTATCGAAAAGTGTACGCGGAACGAGAGGATGTTCTGCGAAGTTCCCCCGACTTAAATCCCATCGTGTGTGCGTGCGTGCGTGTGTGTGTGTGTGTGTGTGTGTGTGTGTGTGTGTGTGTGTGTGTTTGTGCGTGCGCGTGCGCGCGCGATCTGCGTGGGAGGGACGTATCGCAGCACGCCCACATACTCCAACGACCATCAGCAGTTGTCAACTGCGATGGTGGAGGAATTGAACGCCCTACCACAAGAATTCTATGCGAACCTTGTGTTCTGCGTGGGAGCACTTTGCAGGGCATACATTGACGCCCACGATGATCACAAACACTATTAAGAACATACCGTCTTTTGTAAGTTGCAGTGACTTCAGTGGAATAAAAGTATCTTTTGTGTTGTCTCATTGCATATTTCTGTCAGTTACCTTCTTTTCTATACTGTAGAACTTCCTTCTACGTGTGGTCTAGGTTTCATCGAGCTGAGTCACTTGGCCGCGATACATCATGCGAAAGTTAGTTTCGTCTTTAAATTTTGCGTGGTCAGAAATAATCTGATAAGCTTGTAAGGATGGTGCAGGACAGGTTAGTGCTGAGAAAAAGTTGTTAAGAAAACAATTCGATAGACTGCGCCGTTTCCGATTTAATTAGCTTTGCAGTTAGCTAATCAGGTTGCTGCGCGTGCAGATTCAAGCAGCTTGCCAGAGAAAATGCCATCACACGTGTTCTTCTTTTGATTTCCTAACTTAAATTTATCGGTACCGAAAAAGGCGCAGTTTAGCAGGCAATGAGCGTTTATACGGGTGGTAATTCGCGGATCCACAGACGTCGGTGCATTACCGCATCTTAGTACGTGCAAGTGCTTGAATTTGCGCACTCTGCGACCTGGTTGCCTAACTTCAATGCTAAATACTGTAACTCGGAAACGGCGCAACGTATCGAAATTTTTTTCTTAACAATTACTTCTCAGTACAGCCTCCCACGCAACAGCGTTACAAGCTTTTCAGAGTGTTTCTGACCAACATGTATCCAATGAAGCAGCCACAAATCACCAAGAAGTCATCCTGATGTAGACTGTCTACAATAGTGTTCGAAACGTTTTATTGCATCAGGACGAGGTCACAGCCCCAGATGACTCTTGCCGGAATGGATTATGGGCGCAAAGGGCCCCCCGATCATAAATTTTCGCTCCATCATCCGCGACTGTATATCACTTAAGTGCAATGAAGGTGATGCAGCCACAAAAATATATGGCCTTAATTAGGTAGAAGAATCTTATTAAAAATAAAGGAACATGCAATCAGAGCTATATTAAGGAATCATTCGCTGTATTAGAAAAATGTGAGATCTGCGCGGGAACGACGAACTGTGAATCATATTTTTAGAGTGCATTTAACAGAAACGTGTACCTTCGCAAAAAGCATGGTTTGGGAGACAGGCGAGGGAGCAACGTTGAGGGTAGGGTCTGGTGCCCAGAATGTTTTAGGGCAGTGACGAAACTAGTTGCAGCGGATCGTGTTGCAACGATGTTGCGGATGCACTGACATGTTAATGTCACAGCCTTGCGGAGCTCCGAAACGTAGCGAGTATATTAGTGCGGGTGGCCACAGGGCAGGAGTGAGTTATAGTAAATCTGAGGCTGAGGGACGACAACTGGGTCTTGCCAGCGCTCTATAAGTAGCACCTGCTTTATGCATATGAAATATTTACCCACTCTGTGGTTGGCAGATGTGAGAAACGAAGAGGAGGCTACGAAAAATAGAGGTGGCATACCTGGCAGACGGCAGCCATAATTTTTACCGGGAGTAGAGTGATTAAATTTATTTTGTATAATACTACACACAGTGGTGCAAATGTCGCAATTGGTACATAATGGGCCCGAAGTGCATTTTCACTCGTTACTGCAGTTGGCGGAAAGAGTAAAGTTGCTTATTGGACACAGCTCATCTATGATAAAAAAAAAAGGGTATCACGGCTGAAGCAGATGTAATTATGAATAGCAGACAGTAAAAGTGGGAAAGTACCTGTATCAGGTATTACTCATGTCAGTGGGCGTAGGCTATAGGTAGATGGAAATGAGCAGACAGGTAGAGTTGGACGAATTCACTGAAATATGCACTGTATAGGGTGTTAAAAAACTGTGGAATATTTTAAGAGTTGGTAACACTGATCGAAACAAGAAAAACAAGCCCAATAGTCATGGGTACGGAAATCCATACTTCCTGAGATATGAATCCTATATCTAGGGAGGGACTCAACGTGAGTGCATTCACGTTACTTGTTCGTAGGTTCACCCAATCTGAAGTTGTACATGCTGGCATGCATTGATGAAGCGATCACACAGGGTGTCCCGAGAGCAATGATCAGTCAGTATTTAGGGATGTAACGGGAACGATCATTCGAAGTAAACAAGCCTATTCAATATGTGCTCTGAAATGCGTACCTTAGGAGGTATGCTCACTTCTTCATCTTCGATACTGTGTAACAAATCTCTTCTACAGCAAGCTGTTTGTTTTTCATACTTTAAGAGATAGTATTATGGACCAAAATAAGAAAAAATATCCAGTAAACGTGGACTCTAAAATGCTTACCTTAAGAACTATGAGAGCTTATTCAGTAGAAGAAATGTGTTTTACAGTATCGAAGATGAACAAATGCCCATAATTCTTCAGCTATGTATTTTAGAACTTTGCTTCAAATGATCATTCCTGTCATATCTGGGACAAATTGTATATTGTCTCCACATCGCTAAATGGATTGGCTTCGTTCAATTCCTTCATATTTCTCCAAAGCCGAAAAATAGAGGTTTTAGGTCTGGAAAACAAAAAGGCCAAAATACATAGCGTCCACAATCCAGTGTCCTGAAACGTCAGCGTTCGCGCACAGTACTGCGAAGTTATGTTATTACGCCATAATGTATGAAACACATCCGTAGTCGTCGCTGAGAAGGTCCATCCACTAACTGGGTAGGAAATTCGTACATTAATAAGTGCTGATGAGCAGCCTCATTTACTCTCTATAGCAGTATATATAGCCCAGTTAATCTGTTGCCAAGAACATCGATCCTTACTTTGAATGAGATATGGTGCTGATGCCTTCTTTTGGAATTGGGAATAATCAGGCCACATAATTATGCTGATCATGAAAATTCACAGTACCATCTCATATGAACCCCGCCTCACCAGTAAATAAGATATTGCTTGTAAAGGGTTGATCTGACCAAAATTTCGCAGGAGCCATTGACAGAACTACCAACTGCCACGTTGGTCTCAGGACCTGAGCGCGCTGAATTGTTCACGAAGCATTCCCGAGACGAGAGGATAATTCACGCCTTCCGCTGCCGCTAAGCGTCGCCAACTGGTTCGGAGATTTTCGTCCTGTAACTGTAGCATGCGCTCCTCCATCTTAAGTGTGACGACACAGTGATACCTCGTGTTAATGAATCTGTGTCCATGAAACACTGGAAACGTCAGCCGAACAGCTTCTCGTATGGTTCTCTGGGACATGGATATTTTTGAGTGCAGAGGCATTGTCCCGCAAACTACCTCCGTTTGTTGAGCCATTAGAAGAAAACGCTATCCTCCATACCACTTTTGAAGTAGTGCAACACCACTGCTAAACAGCATAATCACAGTAAACACAAAATTGAAGCTATTTGTGTAAGTAAGTGAGACAGGACCGCTATCTCGAGTGATACACAGCTCGAATCACAAATGCTACCTAATGTTCAGGCTAATTATATATATATATATATATATTACCGCTAAGCAGAAGATATCAAAACCCTCTCTTGATAATGACGCAGCGTTAGTAGTTACTATGTGCTCACATCCGCGACCAAATGTCTTTCAGCTTCGTCAATGAACAAGTATCGTGGCCTCAGAAAGTATGCGTTTCCGGACCTATTTACTGGAAAATATTTCTTGTTTCGATATGTGCGAGCACCTCCCAAAACATTCGACAATTTTTTGACATCCTGTAGGTTCTAGGTCTACCAGACGTGGTCGTAAGTTTAAGCAAATCGTGCGGTATGTTTTCCGAAGCTAGGGTGTAGTCGCCATACGTTTGTGGTTAGGTCTTTAGCTTGCATCGGAATATCGGAACTCGACCATCAACAGCAAGAAAAGGATCTGGTTTATGGAGTTCCTTTTCAACTTTCGTCGAGTGTGTGGTCAGTGAGCTGCCTGCAGCTATCGCTTAATGAATGCAAGGTCCGGTTACCAAGATAGAGTAGCCGAAACATTTCTTGTGCGTTAGACGTAGGAAACAAACTGGTGACGTTGCAGCGTACTCTCTTTCTTTCTCTCTTTCCCTGTTCGTCCCTCTTGCCCCCTCTTTGTCCCTCCCTTTTCCTGTGCAGAACGCATCACTCATAGGCCTTTGAAGATTCACAGAAACCCAGTACAGGTGCAGATATAATCTGTTTTCTCTACAGTTTCGTATTCGAAGGGGAGGGGAATGGGTTTAGCTGAAGTGTCATGAGTCTGCTTGCACCCTGGCTTATATGGACTGCAGTTGTAGCATACGAGCACGTCGCTTTACCTTCTTACGTCGTTGCAGCTGGCCTTTGCGTCCTACATGAATGGGATGTGGAACTTTGTAAATTCTCCGCTACACCCTTCGCAGCAGGTCTGAGAAGCACTGGAGACTAGGTACTATGTCCGCACCAAATGGCGGTTACTGTACGTAGTTGAAAGTGATCATAGTAATGAAACTCGCAGTGAAAACACGAATGATACTGTTGTGTACATAGTTCCGAATAGTCAGCGCGTACGCAACCTTCCCACTAGAGCGCGCCCCGCAAACACAACAGCGCAGGAGTAGCCCTCGTCTGTCTCCGCACTACGAGATGGCGCTGCCTTAGAGACGGACCAAATTCTGCTTCCGCCGATCCACGTATTAATATGCAACGCAGCCAATGAGATTGCTGCTAACGTAGAACCTTTTCTCCTCGCGGATCACACTCGCGCAGTGATACCTGAACGCTCAAGGTATTATAACGAGTGTACAGATCTCCGATTAGCCAGTCTGCATTAGTCTGTACCAGTCTATAGTCTAGTTTCAGTCTGCGCCTAATAAGATTACCATATTCCTGTACATAGCCATAAAGATAAATGAATAGACACTTTGTCAAGTATATCAGAGATATGTGAGAATAAGATTTACGTACCAAGACCAAAGGAACTTCAGATTGTCAATTGTAAACAGCATCCAGAATCAAGTTACGAGTAATGTCTATGCTTTTTATTATTTTAATAAATGTGTGTGAAAATTAATCAGGTTCTGTTTAAAGTTGGTCACTGTCAATCTGCTACTCTAAGCGTGCAAGTGGCATTTCTATCGTCAGAGCTAACGGCAGAAGATAAACACGCCACGATAAGACCACGAGACATATTGTTGACACACGCCTACTTCGTTAGAGCGACAAGTCAAATAATCTGATGGTGTGTGTACCGAAGGTCTTAAGAGTACGCGCACCATAGATACACAGGCAGCCTACCAGTCCGTGTAGCAGATCAGTAATTTCGTTTCCTTCCCAACCATTGGGCCATGATTTTTGAGAAGCCGTATATTTTAGCATCAACAAACAGCCTGGACAAACAGTCTTCACTCGGGTCGTAAACTGAAGACAGGCGGTCGTAAATCAGGAAGCGCCTTGTGTGGGACAATGGCGTGGGCAGGTATGCGGGGTGTATTTGCGGCGGCGACGGCTCAACGCCGGTGGGGTTGAGCGGAGCGAGGTGCGCGGCCGACGCTCCTGCCGCGCGCCTCCAGAAATAACTGAAGCGCAACGCCACCCTGGCGGCTGCCCAGCCCAGCCCAGCCGCACCTGAGCACCGAACCCTCTGGAGCACCAGGTGGGCTCTGTCTGCTACCTCCCTTCTTGTCGGCTACTTGCTCGAAACGTATGGAGCGGCAGAACTCCGACTTATGGCGCAAAGGGAATCAGCACCTCGAGGGACTATACGACGAGGGAGCACCGGCTCCACGCAAATATTGTACAGGTTTGTAAACTAAATGGTCATAAGCACAGGATCATAGCCGGCCGAAGTGGCCGCGCGGTTAAAGGCGCTGCAGTCTGGAACCGCGAGACCGCTACGGTCGCAGGTTCGAATCCTGCCTCGGGCGTGGATGTGTGTGATGTCCTTAGGTTAGTTAGGTTTAACTAGTTCTAAGTTCTAGGGGACTAATGACCTCAGCAGTTGAGTCCCATAGTGCTCAGAGCCATTTGAACCAACAGGATCATACATATCTAATCAGATTAATTTTTTTACTCCCTTTTCTGAAAAAAAAACAACGTTTTCATTTTTGTTATTGTTGCCTTAAACACTACTGGCCATTAAAATTGCTACACCAAGAAGAAATGCAGATGATAAACGGGTATTCATTGGACAAATATATTATACTAGAACTGACATGTGATTACGTTTTCACGCAATCTGGGGGCGTAGATCCTGAGAAATCAGCATCCAGAACAATCACCTCTGGCCGTAATAACGGCCTCGATACGCCTGGGCATTGAGTCAAACAGAGCTAGGATGGCGTGTACAGGTACAGCTGCCCATGCAGCTTCAACACGATACCACAGTTCATCAAGAGTAGTGACTGGCGTATTGTGACGAGCCAGTTGCTCGGCCACCATTGACCAGACGTTTGCAGTTGGTGAGAGATATGGAGAATGTGCTGGCCAGGGCACCAGTCTAACATTTTTTCTATCCAGAAAGGCCCGTACAGGACCTGCAGCATGCGGTCCTGCATTATTCTGCTGAAATGTAGGGTTTCGCAGGGATCGAATGAAGGGTAGAGCCACGGGTCGTAACACGTCTGAAGTGTAACGTCCACTGTTCAAAGTGCCGTCAATGCGAACAAGAGGTGACCGAGATGTGTAACCAATGGCACCCCATACCATCACGCTGGGTGATACGACAGTATGGCGATGACGAATACACGCTTCCAATGTGCGTTCACCGCGATGTGGCCAAACACGGATGCGACCATCATGATGCTGTAAACAGAGCCTGAATTCATCCGAAAAAATGACGTTTACCATTCGTGCACCCAGGTTTGTCATTGAGTACACCTTTTCAGGCGCTCTTGTCTGTGATGCAGCGTCAAGGGTTACCGCAGCCATGGTCTCCGAGCTGATAGTCCATGCTGCTGCAAATGTCGTCGAACTGTTCGTGCAGATGGTTGTTGTCTTGCAAACGTCCCCATCTGTTGACTCAGGGATCGAGACGTGGCTGCACGATCCGTTACAGCCATGCAGATAAGATGCCTCTCATCTCGACTGCTAGTGATACGATGCCATTGGGATCCAGCAAGGCGTTCCGCATTACCCTCCTGAACCCACCGATTCCGTATTCTGCTAACAGTCATTGGATCTCGACTAACGCGAGCAGCAATGTCACGATACGATAAACCGCAATCACGATAGGCTACCATCCGACCTTTATCAACGTCGGAAACGTGATGGTACGCATTTCTCCTCCTTACACGAGGCATCACAACAACGTTTCACCAAGGAATGCCGGTCAACTGCTGTTTGTGTATAAGAAATCGGTTGGAAACTTTCCTCATGTCAGCACGTTGTAAGTGTCGCCACCGGCGCCAACCTTGTGTGAATGCTCTGAAAAGCTAATCATTTGCATCTTCTTCCTCTCGGTTAAATTTCGCGTCTGTAGCACGTCATCTTCGTGGTGTAGCAATTTTAATGGCGAGTAGTGTACATGGTTCGAAAGGTATGTGTCACTTTCTGTGGATCTAGAGTTTATTTTTGTCATAATTTCATACAGACTTTCGTTTGTTTTTCTGTTTTAGACCTAAAACTACAGTATGCGCGGTTACTCTGTAGTGATTGGTCACCTGAAGCTCTATTATTTAATGCATGAGTTATACAAGGTGGCTGGCTTTCATGCATTTTAAGACTTAACAGCATGTGATCTGCGACGACGTCGGGAAAGTGTTTTTTTCCCAATGGTAACAACTGTGATGTTCTGTACTCAAGATTTTTTATCACAAAATAAAGAACATCTACTACTATTAGTCTGGGAAAAAATTATACAAAAATAAGTTTTTTGACTAAAGAAATACAGTTTTTCCCGAAAGCTTGGTAGATCATATGCTATTAAGTTATAAAATGTACAACAGCTGGCCAATCCTGTAAAGCTTTAAAGCAGCTTTAGGAGACCAATCATAACGAAACAGATGCTCACGTTGTATTTTTGGCCTGAAATAGAGAACAAATCAAACGTTTGCAAAATATTTACACAAATAAAAACGAGACCGACAGAAAATGACACCTACGTATAAACAATAATTAGAGGAAGGCGCAGTTCTCAGAAGCCAAATTTAATTCACAAACACGGAAAAAATGACTGCAGGAGCTTGTAACGTCAGCAATTTGATGAGATAATTTGAGACAAAAATTTAATTGCTGTGTGTAGCCTCCTACAGCTATAATGCGGTCCTACAATATTGCATATAGATACGACAAAGGTATGGAAGGTAATATTGAGACAGTGTTCTGTAATACTTCCAACAGTTGAGCAATTGAGACGTCAAAGGTACTATATACCACGCCACGTCTGTCCCATCATGTCCCAAGTATGCTCAATCGACGACAGGACCCGTGATTTTCCTGACGAGAATGTTGACGAACGTTTTGGAGGGCGAGTGTGTAAAGTGTGCAGTGATGTGTATGTATTAACTTATATGAAGAGTACGTTTCCCTCTTTCTGTAGTAACGGCAACAACTGGGCAGGGTGATGTTCTCGATTCCCGTATTATTCTCGGTTCCTAAACGAATACCAGACACATACACTCATTATAGACTATGGCTCTTAACACCATTTCCTCAGAGTTGGTCGTGTATGTCGCTGCCTGATATACTCCGTTCTCGCTGCCGACCTACCACTAGCAGCCAATCATTACAGAACACAAAGAATCAAGTGTCTTCACTCCATAAAACTTTGCAACATTTAGCCCCCCACCTGCATCTCTCTTTATACCACAGGAAGTTGGCTTCATGTTGACGACTTACGAGACGATATCTTTGCTGACCAGCTCCCAAAAAACAGTTCTTGGTGGTTGTAATTGACGCTTTGGACCACGTGACGAATAGCGCAGTTCTCCTTCCTCTCCCACTGCGTGTCATTGACTCTCCTAATCGTTGGCTTCGGTTTGACACTAACAGCGAACAGGAACGGTAGTTTATTGCTTTCTTGGGTGGGTTTAAAATACGACGGCGCGCTGAAAAGTAGTGCCTCCGAATTTTTTTATTCTGTTCTCAATATCGGTCGACTTTCCCGCTTCGCTGACGCAAGTTGAAACCATCTGCTGCTAGAGGGACCCGAATTGTTGCGTGTAGCATGACAGTTAGTAACGTGTCGATGTCGGTGCCAGAGAAACAACGTGCTGTAATCGAATTTCGAATTCGAACAGTTCGTCGTCACATGGAGCTCCCTCTCCTTCAGCACGACAATGCCAGACCGGACAGTAGTGGTATACCAACCTGAGTGTCGCCCGTCATACGGGTCGACAACCAGGAGTGATGGTCTGGGACGCCATTTCATTTCATAGCAGGCCTCCTTTGGTTGTCATCCGCGGCACCCTTACTGCGCAGTGGTGCGTCGACGATATTCTCCACCGCCTTTTGTTACCCTTCATGAAAAGCCATAGTGGGCAAGCAAGATAAAGCCCACCCGCACACGGCGAGAGTTTCTGCCGTTTGTCTTTGTGTTTGCAAAAACGGCCAGCAGGGTCGCCGGATGTCTCTCCAGCTGAGAACGTTTGGAGCATTATGGGCAGGGCTCTCCAACCAGCTCAAGATTTCGACGATCTAACGCGCCATTTGGACAGAATTTGGCATGATATCCCTCAGGACATCCAACAACTCTATCAATCAATGCCAAGCCGAATAACTGCTTGCGTAAGGGCCAGAGGTGAACCAACTTGCTCAATTTCTGAAGTTCTTTCTTCAGCCAATTTTTCTGAAATTGTAATAATTTGCTTGCCTCAACATGTACATCATATCTACCGACTTCCGTCAGATTCGGATAATTCCTTCGTGGTGCATCATTAGTTTCGTCTTAGAGCTATGTTGTAAAAATAGATTTACTTTTATCATCGTAAGTAAAAATTGCTGGAGAATCAGACGTTCTTTATTGTATAATTGCTCTCGTAAAAGTTATTACAGCTTTCTGCTGCTTGCTGGATGGTAGAAGAGAATGAGGAGAGAGTAGTATGTTAACAATAGTATGGACGGTTACGGAAAGCGGGTAAAAGCAAGACAGATACATCGGGGTTACTTCTCCTCATTTAGTGTTCGAGAAGAAGTGCTGGTTTTTGAGCTATATCCAGGACGATATCGGTATTAGCTTTCCTAAAGAAATCCTCCTGGAATTTGCTGAAGTACTAAAGAGAAATGACGGAAGACGTCTCTCGAAATGGCTAAGCAGCCTTGTTCGCGTTCTGAACCCTCAAATTAGCGACGTCTCTGCCACACGGTCTCGTGAGCCACCGATATGCAGTATGAAAGGTACTTCAGTAACCGGAAATGAAGAAAATCAGGGTTCACATCTTATGCACTTAAAATATGCAAGTCATATACAATTAGGATAAAAGCGATGTTTTTTGTGGAAGTTGAAGACAGAAACTTCAACAGGAGAATCAAAGCAGCAGATAAGAGAGTCCTTGTGAGACACTCTTGACAAAATTACTGCGACGACTAGTTGTATACGCAACAGGGCCATACTTGAAGATGAAAACTACATCACACTGCCTGTTATTCTAAAGTTTACTTCGGCCTCGTAATGATTGATGGGAGATATTTGCTTCATACCGCAGAGAGAACTTTTTTACCTATCAGTTAGAAATACAGCATGAGCTATTTCACCTAAACTCCGAATGGCTCTGTGGCATGCGGACGACTTTTAAGCAACAGCAATTTCTTTTTCTCTTTCTTTGACCCTACATTAAGTACATAGACAGCCAATTGCAATAAAATGCAACCACAAGTCATGTTCTATAATTCCTCAGGGCATTTCGTGGTTTGTGTACCATTCTCATCCCTCAAGCAAACGAAAGTGCTGAATTAATATCAGTACTTCACGAACATGTACGGTTGCATGCTTCATTTTTGCAAGAGCCAGAGCTGCACATATAATGCGTTAGATGAAAGAGAATGAAAAGACACGTTTAGGAGTTTACATAAATTAGTGGGTGACACGATACAAAAGTACGTCGAATTTCCGTAAAGACACACACACACACACACACACACACACACACACACACACACACACACACACACACATTGACGGAGATAAGTGCTATGCTAATGCAAAAGCAGGCAATCGATCTTTGTCAAACATAATGAAAGGCAGCCTCAATTGACAGGAAAGGCAGCATCAGTTGGCAGGTAAAGTTCCTGAGGCTGATAGCAGAGGACTTGAGGAGTAGCAAGGACTGGGTTAACGACATTATTCACAGAGATATTGATAAGTAGAAGATATGCTCCCGAATTTTTGCTGCACTAATTAGCTGAAGAGCAGAAGGCGATAAAATGAGACCTGATGCTAAAGTCAGATTTGGAATATCACGGTAGGCGTGCAAAGATGTCTGTACGACGTTTCCGTGTACATCTAAAGACGTGTAAAATATCTAATCTATTAATTCCTGTAGAAGCTTTGCCAACAGTTGTGCAGTGTCTTTCTAAAAGTGCTCAAAAGTGTATTTTGACCAATGAACAATATTTTCCTGCTAAAGCAAAAATGTTTTAAAGGAACACTTCGTTCCAACAAACTGTATTTTAAAACAGTATTTTATTAAGCACTTCTATTTTCGGGCGTTGCTCATTTTCAAGTGCATCTACAACAGGTGTGGAAACATCATCCTCGTCAAATAGAAATCGGGTGCCATTCTCAGCTGAGCAGAGCACGGTCATTGTTGTGCACGATCTCATTACGCATAGCCACAAAGCACACCTACGCACACCTGCTTACGGTACCGCCACGTGTGTACAAATGTGCGCGAGAGAATTATAACTTTGCTACTGCCTAAAACCGCGTACCTCTGTACGACACCAGACGTAATTTCTTTAGGAACTGTTGTTGCTGTGGTTAGCTGCATCTTTACCGATAACGATAACGGATATGATGTGCCTATAATTATGTAATGTCGAATTTCCAACATCAGCTGAAATTGCTAATATTCACTCGACAGAGAGCAACAAACTCTTCAGTAGGTTAATTTAAAGCAGGAATTATTTTATAATCTATATCTATGTTCTTTGTCAAATGCATTAGATCTTGGATCAAAGCCCGAAACGCGCAGTAGGGTTTATATAACGTAAACTTATAAACTGAAGAGTGTGTGACTGAATGCTAACATATCGATACATCTACAGTTTCTTTATAGTCACGAACAATTAAAAATTAATATGGAACACTGTGTTTCAAAAGTGTCATATGCGAAGCAGTCATAACGCTAAGTGTACGAGTGTCTTTTCTGTTTTTGTTTCTTATTTTTTTTAAAAAAAGATCAATAACTACTGCTCCAGCATACCGACGTTGTTTATTCGTTTTGTCATTTTGTGCATTGTGGGTTACGCCATTGCCTTCCAGATAAATTTATATGTTTGTGTGGAGTGTCGCATGGAGAAGATCGGGAGGGGATTTGGAGAGCTGAAGGAAAACTGAAATAAGGATGGTGAGACTAGGTGGTCGTTATAAGATGCAACTTTATAAGACTCCACCCCCCCCCCCCCTCCTCTTCGGTTTCGTTTTTAAGAGGCAATTTGTTTTCCCACTGCAAAATGTGCTTTTTCTGGCAACTATCCGACTCTAATAGATAGGCATTAAAATATAGCACGTGAGTGTATTTTGTGTTTCAAGTTCTATTTATAAGTTTTTACGATAGACATGTTTGAAAACTTTGTGTCACAGGTGAAAAATTTATAATTTTTTTTTTGTACTTTATGGTTTCATTATCATCAGTTAAAATTAGATTACATTCACAAAATGCAGATGTTAACACTTAACTTTTAAAATTGTTACACTGAAATATAACTTTTTAATGTTACACATATTACGAAGTAACTGCAGTTTTACTTATAAATTTCTCATGTCACTGTCATAACATTCAAAAGAAATAAAAATGCTTTCTTTCCATTTTGTGATTAGTTTCACTTTAAAACCCATTATTATATGCAAAATGTTAGATTCAATTTGTTGCAGAATGTGTACGGTAATGAGCATTTGTGAAACGTCAGGCTGTGTGCAGTATTACGTCTTGCCTGAGAGCCGAAATATTAGATAGTAACCTACCTGCTCCAGTTGTGTGATTAGATACAGGTGTGGGTGCGTTGACCGTGCCTCTCTGTTCAATACTTACATTTCATTTCGTTATCGAGGAATCTTTTTCATTTTTTTAGTCTGACATCCAGTAGTGCTAAGTAAGTTCTCTTTCCACTGCAGTGGTGGAAAAATAATTTTAATTGTTAATTTGATTCAGATATGTGTCAGTGTATCCTTCTAGTCGACGTTGGAAAAATTAATTCGTACAGATTCAAATTTACTTTGTCGTATTATGAAATTGTAGTAAAACAGAAACACGCTATCTATTAGCTTGTTATAGTCGATGACATGCAATTGGTGGAATTTAATTAAGATTTCCACAGCACTTGAACGAAATGTTTATGCTGTTTTCCTGGAGACCTGCTATGTTGGAACTGTTTCGCCGTACAGTAACTACTGGCTGCACCAAGAATCACCTGTTGGAGAATAAGTGCTCCACATTTATTCTTTATAAATAAACCTATTTAATTCTGCGCAAGCTGAATTTCATGGTATTCCTGTCATCTGCGGGAGCGTAATTAAACATATCTATTTCAAATTCTAGCAGTTATTTTGATTTCACTGCGTTTCTTTATTTCGGATAGTCACAAAAAAATCTTCCAATTACCACAGTTTCCGTTAGATCCGAAAAAGTTAAATTAAAATATTGTATATTACTGGCATTTGGAGACACTAAAATATCATGTTTCGCCACAGATAAATTCCTTTTACTTATTGACAGTTCTAGAGTACGTGTTTTGACTGAAAAGGCAATAGATCAATGCAAGAAATCGTGAGTGTTATAGGTAAAAGGAGAGAAGGTCAAATATTCTTGCATTTCTGTAAATAAAAATAATAAGTGTATGTCAGACAAGTTAGTTGCCTTTACCGAGCAGAATTCCGTCGATTGATAGCATTTGAACGTGTAACTTTAATTTATCGCGCCAATATTTTCCTCAAGTAATGTAGTTTTTTCAGGGCTAGATCTCTAAATATTTTTAATTATAATTTTCGAAATTGGTAGTAAATGATAGATCCATACTTGATATAAAACATATGACACATCATTTAGTGGAAACTTAAAAATACTCGTATAGTGTCTTAAATTTTTGACTGCTGTGATTGTTTCATTATGACAGGTTCAGATTTAGTTAAGTATTACCAGAAACCTGAAGAGATGGTTAATAAATATTAAATGAATCCAGTTTGTTATTAGCTACACTCGTTGAGGACAACAGCTGATATGAAATTTTCTTCATGTTTACCTCCTGAACCGTTTGCACGTAATCAGTCATATTCAGTAGCATTTCGACGAATCAATAACAATTACTTTAGCTCTCTTACCTCCATAAATTGTAGCGTTGGCACACAGTTCTTCAGTTTTGCACTAATATTTAGTTGAAAAAGACTGAGATATGTTATTTTGTGATGTACACCAGAAGGATCATGCAGTACATTATATTTCGTGCTGTTAGACAATGAAGGAGCTTTGACACAAATATATTTTTCTATTCCAATACTGTAGATGTTTATATTTAACATTTCAGCTCAATGTTTGTGTAACAGCGCTTTTCGGAGATATGCTGAGACTCGAGGCCAGTTAGTGTATTTCCAAGGAAAGTACTGACTAATTCCGGGGAACCTGAGGATACTTTCCCGCGCGGGGTAGCCGAGTTGTCTTGGACGCCTTGCCACGGTTCGCATGGTTCCGCCTGTCGGAGGTTCGATTCCACCCTCGGGCATTGGTGTGTGTGTGTGTGTGTGTGTGTGTGTGTGTGTGTGTGTGTGTTGTCCTTAACGTAAGTTAGTTTAAGTTAGATTAAGTAGTGTGTAAGCCTAGGGACCGATGACCTCGGCAGTTTGGTCCCATAGAAGCTTACCACAAATTTCTTGAGGATACTTTATGGCAGAAGTTATGGCAATAGTTTCTACATTTCTACAGGAAACACTGTTGCTCACAAGAATCTGAACTGTTTGTCGACACCTCGCCAGTCCTTCGTCTCCCCTTAGCAGTAGTAGATCTCTGGTCATTCGCCTGAATACCAGCGTCCGGTGTTAATACGGCTTCGTTAAATATTGCTAGAAGTATCGGGTACATGTTGACACGCTCTTATCCTTGTAACGATCACACGCCTCATATGATGGCTAGAATTAGGAGTACACTGGCGACAGGGCCTTGCCAAAAAAACCTATCAGAAAATAGAAAATACGTTACTTTTTCGGGGAGACTTTTGTATTGGTGCTAAGCGCGCTGTCGATAGCAGTATAGTTAGAAATTAAGCAGAGAAGTGATTATGGGAACGCAACTCAGAGATTTTCGATCGGGATTAGAAAAAGATGTGGTTTTCCTGCACAGTTTCGGGCGTTTGCTGGCCTTGATGCTTAATAGGCCACTGCTAATTCTTTCCCCGACCATTCCCTATCCAATTGGAGTTCCGTTGCCTGAAAATTAAGTGCCGAAAGAATGAAATGGTAATTCTGACAAAAAAAATTTACAGATGAGAATGTGCGCATGACAAGATAACCGACAATAAGTATCTAAAACCCTACGCGAGCCGTTCAGTCTTTAGCTTTCGATAACTCAGGTGGTAAAAATAATTGGATGCTGATCGAAATGTGCACTCCAGATGCGCGAAACTTAACAAGCAAACTGAGACGTTGTAAGTAATACGAAATGACCTACACGTTCTCTGCGAATGGATTACATTTACCTTTTATTGAGCAAAGCATGAAATGCTAACGTCCACCTTCCGTATTGTATTGGTTATCATTTGTACAGAATGTGGCATATATCTCCTTGAAAATTTTGTGTAGGTGATAGCGAGATCCAATATTAAAATTAGATACTATTAGTATTCATGAGATGCATCTACAGGCAGCATGATTAAGAAAAACTGCATAATGAGGGCAGGAACGATACGGCAGTTAGTTACCGCTCCACAATGACTGAAGATCACTCGGCCGAAAGCTTTCGGATTTATAACCCCTTTTGCGGCTGAAAACACGAGAAAATTTCGTTGTGTTGTGTCGCTACTAGATCGCGCATTCTCATGGCGGTGGGTTGTTTGCACTACTAACGTCAAAAACCGAAATTCATAACTACCAATAGAGTATGAAACAAATATCTGAAACTTAAATATTATTTTAGCACCAAGAAATCGGAAGAGCTGGTCGTGACTAATCATGTGGATCCAGAAATGAATCCTGTCCGCTTGTATCAGTAAATGAAGCGAAACGTAGTTGCTAAGAATAATGTGAGACTGAGTAAGACTCATAAATAAAAGTCGACTATTTATGGCGGACGGCCGAGGATAAATTGCTGTGACAGACGAGCATTTCTGACCCAAATGCACGCCAAGCGGATGTATGCAGGGGCAGCCCCTTGGTATGCTGCTACCACCGCTACTCGAATAGGGAGCAAGTTTTCCTCACTAGGCGCACATAACAGACGCAGGCCTGCACTCGCCTCGGTGAACCGATAGGACACTGTCATAGTGATACAGGCTACATAGCCACAATTTTTACAGGTATATCTGGTACCCAATTTGAGAGGCGTGTCATGATATTCGTCCATAGTTATGCTAATTCTGTAAGGGGTTTCACGGAGGGCTTAGTGTTTGAATTGGAGAGGCAATAGATGCCTCATATATTTATAGCTAATAAATGCATCATTGACCAAGATCAAGTACAAGAATGTGGAAATATAAAAGATAGCCAACGAGAAATTAAAGCTGTGAAGCAACCGACAAGACGAGATCAGATGGATCCACTGATAAGCACATTGTCAACGAAAGGCAGGCGTCGGGATTTAGAGCCGTTCTAGTACATTGGTTAAACTTATCACCTTTAATCAACGCGGCGTGTAATGGTCGAAGAGTAATCTCAGTGTTCAATATACAATTGGCACCTTTCCGAATTGTCTGCCGCCGAGACATCCGTCCTCTTGTGCAACAGCAGACGATTCAAGTTTGATGTTGCTTATTATTCAGGCACATAACGAAGGACGAATAAACAAAATGGTTCAAATGGCTCTGAGCACTATGGGACTCAAGTTCTGAGGTCATTAGTCCCCTAGAACTTAGAACTACTTAAACCTAACTAACCTAAGGACATCACACACATCCATGCCCGAGGCAGGATTCGAACCTGCGACCGTAGCGGTCTCGCGGTTCCAGACTGCAGCGCCTAGAACCGCACGGCCACTTCGGCCGGCCGACGAATAAACAGTAAAATGTATAGTGCTGACAGCGATTCAAATATACTGTGACGGCTACTATTTATTTACTGTTAATTTATGTATGTAAATCTGTAATCCGTTGGATTAGCCGTGCCCCTGTAGTTGATTGTTATCTCAGTGTCGCAGATTCGAGTCCAGCTGAAAACATTGCGAATGAGTGTTAACTTGTATTTGATGTTGTGTGCTGTCTTCTGTCGTCGGTTGTACGCAGTGCTGACCGCATTGCCATAGAGAGCAGCTGTTATGTAAGTAGTTAATGTGGTCTACAAACGCATTGATCAGCCTCGCTGCGAAACCGCAGGAGGCTGTAAAAGTGGGGTTTAATTAAAACACTAGAGTAATGTAAAATTAAGCATTAGTTACATACTTTTTAAAGTATTGTGATTGAGGAAAATATTCTTTATTTATTTCTTTGATATTTTAGGTTACAAGTAATAGGCATAAGTTACACACATATTTTTAAACTGGTTGTACATTTTGTTTGTGAATGTTTTGTTAGGGACTGAGAGAAATATATTTATCAATGCTGGTTCAGAAATAATATACAGTATACGGGGAAGTTACAGTCTTATAACTCTAAGCCTCAACGTTACCACAGAATGAACTTTTTCCCTTGTCAATTACCGACGTCTGTCTGTTTACTTGGAATGGACGCTATAATGTATGATCGGAAGCTATAAAATAAATATTGGTTTAAATACTTCGATAAAAATATTACAACATAATAGAATGCACAGTCAGTTGTTATACACAATATACCAGGTTTTAAAAATACAACGCCTTCTCTCTGTCTCTAGAGAACATCTGCTGCAGCAGTTAAAGATGTATCTGTAGTGAAATGGTGCGCTTTGGTGCATTTCTTCGTTATTCGAGAAGGTTATTCAGACTATAGCTGACACTACCATGTTACCTGGGGTGGTCACTCCAACTCAAGTCCATTAGTTTCTGCCTTTATATCTTTCTGAAGAGGAAGTTCTATGCCAATGAGGTGAGTGCTTATGATAACCTGATTGCTTGAAGAATTTCCTCGGAAATAATACATCTATTGGTCACTTTAGTCTCAATATATTCTGTTTAAAAAGAATGCAAGAAATGTCCCAACATCGATTTTTAAAGACATGTACGGAATGTATCACTGATATCTTTGTATCAGATATGCATTCAGCCTACTATCAATGTATTTTATTTCCTTTCACTCCTATCATACGTCACGTTTCGTGCCTACGTCTGTAAAGCAGACCGCTCGACATCAATTTTGCCAGGAACATAAGTACTGTTACCTCCCCGGATATAGCAGATTTTCCTGAATCATGCAGGTTATACAAGGATACGCTTATACCTCTGGCTTCAAACAATTTGATTTGTAACATATGCCGACAACACTATTATAGAGCGTCAAGGGACATATAAAAATTAATACTGAGTACGAAACCTTTTTTCAAGAATAGTTTTAGTGAGAATTTGTAACAATCACATACCCCTAGGAAAGTCAGAGTTGGAGCAAACTTTTATAGGGCGGCAAATAACATTTACTACGTGCACAACTGAAGCACTAATTTAGTTTACTTCATGAAACTACTGTAAGTCCCAGCACAGTGTCAGAGTTTCTCCAAGTCGAAACATCAAGAGGTTTGTTAAGAGGTGCACTGGTTCAGTGACGCCCCAAGAGATAGCATGCTACTGTGTCTTTCCACTATTTTGGAACGCTGTGTTTTATATCTCTTGATAGTTAAGAATATTCTAGAAACTTTTTCGACTAATACAAAATATATATTACTATCACTAGCACTACTACTGCTACTGATGCTATTATCTCTACTTCTATTACTATTGCTATTCTATGATCAGACCAAAAATCACGTTTGGTAGACACGTGCCACTTTTTAGGTAGGAGTAAGTATCACACAAGTTTTTAGGACTGGAGACAGTCATATACACCTGCCATAATACTGTTCTGAAAGTTTAAGGAAAGCGATAATAGCTGTAATATGTAGTGAGAAACAGTGAAACGCTCCTCACTCCTTCCGTGTTCCATAAACAATTTGGAACATCGCCATAGATATCTTCGGAAAGGATCATGCGTTTATCGGGATCGATGGAGGAAGGAGAGAAGGCGCTCCCTCCCTATTAGGAGTGAGAGGTCCTTTAACTCAGGACACCACACACACACATCTTCTCATAGGAGCGGCCCGTGTGTGTTGCCTCCGCGACGCCTCAGGCCTGTTGAGTTCTGAAACGTGGCGAGCATTCTGCTGGGTGGGTACTCACTTGGCCGACTCCCGGTCACCGCTGTCGATTATTTCGACGATGTCCCCCTTCTTCAGCGACAGACCATCCGCTTCTTCGGCTGTGAAGTCCTGCGTCGCGACGTACAGGTCAGACAGCTGCAGACAGAAAGTAATCTGTTCAGTCGTCAAACATCGAGGTGCACACATGGAAAAACATTATAAGCACACATCTTGGCTGCATATATGCATTCTCCATCTTCTAAAAATTAATTAGGAGTATCCAACATAGTAGCTCTGCGGAAGAAAAAGAATATGCCACGCAGTAGAATTTCAAACGCATTCCGCTATCTTTCCTAAAATTAAAATGAAAAGTCAGTCATAAATGTGAGATCGCTGTAAAAATGCGAAAAAAACTAAGACGTTAGTTCAGCTACAGGAAGAATTTTAAAATAACTTTGACAGGCAATGAGTATTGCGTTATCTTCCAAATTTTCTCTTTCTTTAGCTGTTGGCACAATAAAAGTTATGCTTGTCCAAAAGATATATTTAACTGTAACAAACTTCTGGTTATATAGCTGCTCCGACCCTCAGTTTCCTGAAATAGGACAGACATTTTTATATTTGAAGTGATTTTAAAGGTGAGGATCGCTTGGCCATCTGTCAGTCCTGCAAATACAGCTCCAAAATGAAATTATTTAAGTCGCTGTTAGCGGTGGGTTATTGTATATTATTTTTGTGTTTCAGTAAGTGTTTGGATACCGATGAGACACAACAATTGAACACCGTGATATATAAATTACAATTCTATCGATCTCTTATAGGCAAAGAGGTGAACAGCTGCGGATTCTTCACAAACATAAAATGATTTTATCTGTACTTCAGATTTGTTTTGGCACCTCCAATATACAACGCTGATTCTAAATTGAACAAAACAGCTATACTTGGCACAATCTGAACTGACACAAAATTGAAAGAGAACGTAGAAATGTTTCAATGGCTGCTATCTCGAAGGCCACGACCATTACCATAATAGCATAAATCAGTTTCATGTATCTACTTTTGTCGAATAAGTTTTCACTTCCCATGAGATTGGAACTGCGATACACTGAATGGAATGTTACGACAGAAGTATTCTGAAGGACTCTGACTAAATTTGAAGCGATATTCTAATGTTTTTAATTTGTGAAATAACTCATTAATCAGATGATTCGTTGCGAAAATAAGAAGTTCCTTATGTGAGAAAAAATAAATCATCTCCTGTAACACCGCAGTTGGAAAAAAAAAGGCAGTAACATAGAGAAGCTATTGTGGCCGTCCGCTGTAAGAGGAAACAGTTCAAATGTATACGACTGTTACACAAATGACGATGTGGTAGTTTTGAGTTTTGACACCTGATTATCTACGTAGTTTGTTGTAGCGATGGTCTGTTAACGGGAAAGGTAATTTCTACATCTGCTGTATAGACTAAGAACACGAAACATCCTCCCCTCCCTTTATCCTCCGACGACTACTGTCGCTACTAAGGCAGTCGCAGTCACAAACAAGCGACTGCTTCAAAAATGAGCTTCTCGAGGCATCGTACTATTTTATACCGCATGTTACTAATTTAACATGCCAGTTTACAATTTAATGACATCTTAGTGAATCATCATTGGCACATCTCGTATGATTCGTTATATATCTCGGAGGGTAGAGAGAGTTCTGACGAGTCACACGTGATGTGCCACGACCAGTATATGCCATGCCGTGTAGCGCAGAGTTTCTAATGTCAATCTTTATCGAATCGGTGACATTCGTGTACAAAAATGTTTAAAGAAGAGGTGAGATTGGTTGGGAGTTTCTTTAGCCATGATAGGACAGTAACCTATGGAAAATTCAATGTCAGTGGGAGACATCGGGAGGCTAAAGCTGAAAGGTTACCCTTATAAAATTACCAGAAGCCGGGGTGTAGTCCAATTTATAAAATAAGACTTGTCATATATGCTACGGAAGCATAAAACTGATAACATCGATTAAATTATCGCGCCTACAGCTTATCTCGATTTCTTCATTCGTAGAAGACCCACGTTGGACGTTAACGTGAAAACAAACGGAGGGTGGGGGGAGTGAACCCATATGACGCCCGAATGTTGCATCTAGATGTGGCGTATGGCGCGAATAAAAACATGATATCTGAGGAGCTTGTCACAATGAGGTGTGCAGTGAACATGGCAGCTTTGCGGGAGTTAATCGACTCTGAACGTGAGAGGATTACAGGTGCAAGGCCCATGGGTCATAACACATCGGAGGTTACACTGTAAGCTGGGTTTCCGAGGACAACACTGTCTAGGGTGGGATGCGTAACTCGCCGGACAGGAGTACAAGCGTGTGAGGAGCTGGTAACGTTCCTGCAAGAATTCTTAACAGTGTCAGCAGGTGTACGCTTATATAAGGATATCGGATACGCTCAATTTTTACTTCAATATAGGCAGTGTTGGTATTAGAGACTGGGTAAGGTTTTTGACACTGCACAGATACCAATATTCAAACCACATGTTTTTGGAGAATCTTTGCTAACTCCCGTATCAAGAAAAGCCAGGAGGCTCATTGTAGCGTTCTCAGCGATAAACTAGATACCAATATTGAAACCACAGGTTTTTGGAGGATCTTCGCTAACTTCCGTATCAAGAAAAGGCAGGAGGCTCATTGCAGCGTTCTCAGCGATACACTATTAAAATATAGTATCTAGACTACACATGACTGATGATGAGAGAAATAATTAATCGAAGTTTCAATCTAATTTAACAGTTTTGTTGCTAATTTAACGACTACTTTCACTGCATTAAAAACATTACACTTTGTGTGCATTTGTCGTTTGTTTCTGAGCTATTACGCACTACACTCTTTCTTTCTTTTGGCTTTCAGTGGCTGATGTCTAGTGACAGTCACTTGTGACGTATTTCTGCCTGTTTATGATTAATAAGGTGCCGTTACCGACAAACGGTGGTCCGACGGAATTTGAACCTCGTTCTTCCCGGGTACGGATTCGGTGTTTCAGCCAATGCTCTGCCTCTTCTGGTACCTAAGGAAAGAAAACGGCTTTATTCACAAAGGGCGAGATATACCAGTTGCTATTTGGAAAACCCCTAACTGGCCTTAGCCGAAATTGCTTATAGTGTGAAAGATAGATGCATATCGTAGCATCTGACGCTTGCCTGAAATGACGTTCTGTACTCAAAGCAAAAAAATAATAATCTTGACGAGAAATAACTTTTTATTTGTTGCCCTCTAGTAAGCCCCTGGTGTATTCGTGAGCATATTTTCTGAGGAAAGGCATCCATGTTCTTATTCAGTTTTCACCATGCGCTTTGGGACGTTGTGCTCGACAAAAAAACAGGGGTTCTAAATATGCTTGACGGTTAATACCGTACAAGACCAGAGTCGCTTTTACGGGCAAGGCTCTTGCAAACTGAAGCTTCTGAGCACGACTCAGAGCTTCGACCTACTAATGTCTCTCTCATGGTAGGTTGAGACTCACTGGAAAAAATAAAAGAAATGTTATCCATCAGCAAAACAACTGGCTTACTAAACAGTTGTTCTTCCGCCCGATTCTTGTGTATTTCTCGTCAATGTGGAACCATTACCACGTTGCATTGACAGAAAAAATAGAGAATATCCAACTCAGAGTGGCACGTTTCGTCATACATTCATTTAGTTCAGCGCGAGGGCATACCTCAGTAAGAGACGCTACAAGAGTGCCATTATGTACCACAGATTGGTTTACTGTAGCCGTGCTAAGAGCGTTCTTTCCAAGAAGAGTTGTTCAACACATTACTTTCTCCCAAAAACGTCTCGCGAAATGATCACGACGAGCAGGAGGAAGCAATATATTGGTTGACTCTTGTAGGAGTGCAAGCTCTCTGAATTTTAAAAGCAAACCACATCGTGATACACAACGCCTGTCTTGTATTAGATGATTTAGCTGAACATCTCCACAACGGGCCGGCCGCGGTGGCTCAGCGGTTTTAGGCGCTTCGGTCCGGAACCGCGTGGCTGCTACGGTCGCAGGTTCGAATCCTACCTCGGGAATGGATGTGTGTGATGTCCTTAGGTTAGTTAGGTTTAAGTAGTCCTAAGTTCTAGGGGACTGATGACCTCATATCAAGTCCCATAGTGCTCAGAGCCATTTGAACAATTTTTTATTTTCACGTCGCTTTCGCGCTCACTAAACAAACCTGTAACGAAATGCGCTGCTCTTCTTTTGATCTTCTATATTTTCTCTATGAACCAAATCTGATATGCATGCCAAAATTATGAGAAATATTTAATTTTTGATGGAAGGTTCTCTATGAACCAAATCTGATATGCATGCCAAAATTATGAGAAATATTTAATTTTTGATGGAAGGTGGTTTTTTTAAAATACGTGAACAGTCTTTCCATGCATTCTGTCTCCTTTTTCTTTACTTTTATGGGGTCGTTCCACTTGCAATCGTTTCGTAAGCATAGTTTCACATATTTAATGGATGTGACTGCTTTCAGTTATAGTTTGAAAATCGTGTAATGATACAGGAGCAAAGATTTGCAATAATCTGTGAGCCATGCGCTACATTTGTTTATACTGAGGATCAACTGCCCAGCCTCTGCAGGTCTTCCTACAATTTTGCCACAATTTTGTAGCGTTGTTAGCTGCATACGACAGCATCGGCGTGGAGCTTCCAATAACAGGGTGACTGACATATAGCTTTTTACAGGACACGTACCACAGAAACGTCTAATCAGACAACAAACTTGATTACACATTCTCTTATGTTCAGGGTTGCCATAGTACTCAGTTAATACAGATACGGCTTACAGAGTAGTTGCAGGTGGTACTTACGGTCGGTAACCCAGTTATTGTGATACGCTTTCACTGTTTCACGCCGCGCGGGATTAGCCGAGCGGTCTAACGCGCTGCTGTCATGGACTGTGCGGCTGGTCCCGGCGGAGGTTAGAGTCCTCCCTCGTGCATGGGTGTGTGTTTGTCCTTAGAATAATTTAGGTTAAGCAGTGTGTAAGCTTAGGGATTGATGATCTTAGCAGTTAAGCCCCATAAGATTTCACACACATGTGAACATTGTTTCACTGTGCGGCACGCCGGCCGTTGTGACCGTGAGGTTCTGGGCGCTTCAGTCCGGAACCGCGCGACTGCTACGGTCGCAGGTTCGAATCCTGCCTCGGGCATGGATGTGTGTGATGTCCTTAGGTTAGTTAGGTTTAAGTAGTTCTAAGTCTAGGGGACTGATGACCTCAAATGTTAAGTCCCATAGTGCTTAGAGCCATTTGAACCATTTTGAACTGTGCGACACATTTAATTTACGAAGGAGAATGTCTGACACTGTCTACGACGCTAGTGCATACACAAGGGGAAATTTATGAGAGTCATGAATGCATTTCACCCACCCATAAAACCAGAAGCACCAGTGATGTAAAAAAATTATTGCATACATCCTGAAAGATTTTATGTTATTACTATTCTCGGCATCTTTGGCACTTAAATGTAGAGGTAACGGCCCTCCCCCTTCCCAAAGCCAAACAATTGAACTGCAACTGATACGATAATATACAGAAAAATGATAAAGCTATTATGATCTTGCAAAGGGGAGTCGGTAGTTTACCTTAGCAGATGATCGTGTCAATGCATTTGGTACTAATTACTCAACTGCTGCTGCAGCTATCATATCGTATGCCTGTATAACGGCGGACTGAGAACATTGATCCTTCCCAAGTTCCTCTGTCCTCGACTGCGACTCATTTCATATTTTGATACAATTGTAGCTCATTTGAAAAAAGTTATTGTGCGACATGATCACAATCATTTCAAACGAAATGACTCGTTTCGAATGGCATCGGCGTTCCCAGATCGTGAAATACGTGCTGTGGTCGAAACCCACCACTGAAGAAACTACGTCGGCCAGTGTGACTGAGCGGTTCTAGGCTCTACAGTCTGGAACCGCGCGACCACTACGGTCGCAGGTTCGAATCCTGCCTCGGGCATGGATGTGTGTGATGTCCTTAGGTTAGTTAGGTTTACATAGTTCTAAATTATAGGGGATTGATGACTTCAGAAGTTAAGTGCCATAGTGCTCAGAGCGAGTTGAACTTTTTTTTATTTTTATTTTTTTGAAGAAACTACACTGCCCGGCTGAAACGGGAAATTTCGTATTAAATTATTGTTACGTTGCCTGACAGTAAATTATTTTCGATACGATAAAACACTGTAGTCTCCAGCTCGACTAAAATGCCGATCTTTCCGAAATATATTAATTTTGTCGAGAGCAAAGGACCTATGAAATTCCATCGGGGTATGCGTGAAGCTTCTTTAACACGTGAAGAATTCTCTCTGTCGAGAAAGGGAACTTATCAAGATGTGACAGTGTAAGGTGAGACTGAAGGGCGGGCGAGTTCGGCAGACCTCTGTCATCTGCGTGTCGACGCTCCAGATGCTGTCGCCGCAGGAGCCGCGGCGGACGTCCTCGCTGGCGGTGTAGAAGTGCCGGCTGGTGGAGGTGACAGTGTCGCTGCTGGCCAGGCTGCGCCACGGCACGCCCGCCTGCCCCTGCGCGTGCGGCACGTCGTCCGTCGAGCTGGCGGCCGTCAGCGTCGCCGCCTCCTCGTCCTCGGCGTGGGCGGGCAGCTGCAGCGTGGCGGCCGAGTACATGGAGAAGCGGTGGGCGGCGGCGCGCGCCGGCATCCGCAGCGCCGAGAACACGTTCAGCGGCTCGAAGTGGCTGACGCCTGTCTCGTCCAGCAGCGTGTAGGCCACCTCGCCCGTGAGCACGGCGCGCGCCGCCTCGCGCGGCACCACGGCCTGCAGGCCCTGCTTGATGATCAGGATGGGCGCTCCCGGCCTCGACCACGGCCGCCGCGACACGAAGTCCTCTATGGCGAGCCAGTTGCCGGCCAGCAGCAGCGCGGCCGGCACGTCGTGCGAGGACTGCAGCGGCGGCGCCGCCCTGTCGTCCGTGAGGGCCGCGCTCTGGCGCACCAGCTCTCGCAGGTACGGGTCGCAGCGTGCCGAGTCCTCGTCAGCGTCGACGGAAGCTTCCTCTCCGACGCCCGGCGCCGTCGGCTGCAGGCGGGAAAGGGCGCGCGCGAAGCTCGGCCTCCGCTGGGCCAGCTGCCGCATGACGGTGAGGCGGCGCAGCACGTCCAGCGCCAGGACGTCTCCTGCCAGAGCTTGCGTGATGCGCGGGTCCGACAGGACGGCCGCGAGGGCGGCGGCCGCGTCGTGCATGTCCAGCGCGCGCGCCAGCCCGATCGCCTGCGTCACGAGCGCGCGCAGCTCTCTGTCGTCGCCGGTGTCGGCGTCTAGGATCTGCCGCTGCAGCTGTTGCTCGCTGCACTCCCGCACCGCCTTCACTATAGCCTTCTGCAGCGTCGCCGTCGCTTCCTGCAACTCGCCCGCGCCTCTCTCCGCCAGACTCTCGGAAACTTTGTCCAGCACTTGGCCGACGAGCTCCGGATTGCCGTGCGATATCTGCTTGAACGCGTCGCCTACGATCTGCTGTCGGCTAGTCCCGTCTACCGACTTCAACACTGCGGTGACCTTCTCGACGACTGCGTCCATATTCCGTTCTCGCAGTAGCTCCTCCAAGACGGCGACGTTCGAGTACGCTTCGGCGCCCAGCATTCTGGCGGCGCTCTCTCGCACGCTTCTCACGTTACTCGGCGAAACTAGGTAGTGGTGCAGCGACTCCACGAACGCTTCGGCTGCTTTCTGTCTGTTGTCGGGTTCCAGATCGTAGACGTCCTTGAGTAGCTCGTCGAATACCGGGCCAATGGCCGCTATTATAGCGTCTCTCGAACTCTCTCCGGAAGTTTCCGATTTTTGGGACGCGGTGACGACGACCGCCGAGACGACAGAGCGGATGAACTCCTTCACAGTCTCGCTGCCTACGGTTACGGCCCCGGAACTGGCGAGCCTCATGCTTTCGAGCACCTTCTCCGAGAGGCTGGCGGCGTCCAGCGGCGCGCCCTTGGCGCTCTCTAGTACGTCCCCGCTGAGTTTGGCGACGCTGGCCAGCACGTCGGCCATTCGGACAGCGGCGGCGCCGGAGAGCGCCAGCTTGTTCGTGATGTGGTGCACGACTTGGGCGCCCGCGCTGTCCTCGCGCACGGCCACCTCGGGCAACTCTGCGGGCACCTGTCTGCCCACGGCCATTCCCGCGTCCGATAGTTGCCGCAGCATGCGCGCGTCCACTGCCGCCTCGCCGCCCGACACGTGCACGGCGGGCGGCCGCAGCAGCCGTAGCTCCTCCGGCGTCACCTCGAAGCCCTGCACCGAGAACTCGAAGCCACCCTCCGGGGAATGCTGCAGGTCGGGCGCCACGAAGCGCGGGCCGTCCTTGGTCTCCACCACTTGGCCCGGGATGAAGGCCACGTGCTCGTCCGTCTCGACCACTCGGCCGGGCACGAACCTAGGACCGTCTGCCGTGTCCACCACCTGGCCGGGTACGAAGCGCGAACCTTCCTCCGGAGTCGAGATGACCTGGCCCGGAATGAAAGTCGGTCCCGCTTTCGTCTCTACTATCTGACCGGGGACGAATCGCGGTCCCTCTGGAGTCTCCACGGTCTGCCCGGGAACGAACTTTGGCCCGGTTCTCGTCTCCACCACCTGGCCGGGCACGAACTTTGGTCCGTCTCTCGTCTCGACAACTTGACCCGGTACAAACTGTTCGCCCTTCTCTGTCAGAACCACCTGACCTGGTACAAACTTTCCTTCTTCTTTCACAAAAATTCCTGGCACAAATCTGACCTCACCATTATCTCCGTGTACAAGTTTTCCAGGTACCACTTTTCCTGCTGGTAGTCCACTGGCATTTCCAGGGAAAAATTCTACTCCACTAGTCGTCTGCACCATGTGTCCATAAATAGATTCTTTCTCTTTCATTGTCAGTGCACCGATAGTACTAGCACTAACAGGCAAACCTTCGAGTATTTTTTCTGAAAGAATCACGTCCTCGATACTCTTAGCCACAGCAAATTGTCGTACAGTCACTCCATCTTCAGAGACGTCTGTCTTTCCCGGAACAAATGTTAATCCTTTTGATGTCTGTAAAACTTGGCCTTCGACGAATTTTGGTCCTTCTGCTGTATCTATTGTTTTTCCTGGCAGGAAAGACAGGGTTCCATCCTCATTCTTCACGCTTATTCCGGGCACAAACTGTAGTGGAGTGTCGTCAGTACCTCCGACAGTTCTTCCGGGAATGAATTTCGGCCCAGTCGGCGTTATTAATGTCTGGCCAGCAACAAACTTTCTCTCTCCTTCAGCCGTTTTTACCGTCTGCCCTGGTACGAACTCCCACTCATTTTCCATTTGAACGCTCTGACCCGGAATAAAGAGTGTCTCGCCTTCTGAAGTGGAGACCGTTTGCCCCGGAACGAACTGCGGTCCCTCTGGCGTCATTACAGTCTGTCCAGCGACGAATTTTGCTCCGAGCGTTCCATCTGGTTGCTTTTCGTGGACCACTTGTCCTGGGACGAATTTGGGTCCGTCTGGAGTGAAAACGGTCTGGCCAGGTACGAACCGTGGGCCCTCGGGTGTGTTCATGACTTGTCCTGGTACAAATTTCTCTCCCTCCCTGGTAGCTAAAGTTTGGCCAGCTACAAACACAGGAGTAAGACTGCCGTCTTCCTCTCTGACGTCAACCTTCTGTCCCGGAACTAGAGCGGGCCCCTCGGGCGTCATGACAGTGAAACCGGGGACGAAGCAACGACCAGCTGGCGTCTGCAGCGTCTGACCCGGGACGAAAACTGGCCCACTCGGAGTGTCCACCTTTTGACCTGCCACGAAACGCTGCGCCGCTGCAATGTCTAACATGAGCCCCTGCACGCGACGGCCACCTTTGTCATCGCAGATGACGGCTTCTACTCCAGAATCGAGACTGGCGACTAGGCCTGGAATTTCCTGCATGCCAGGTAGCAGGTCGGACCTCTCGCCGCCCTCGAATACTTCTTTGATACCGTCAGTGGAGTCGAGCTGTACTGGATCCAGTGCACGGATGGCGTCCTGCAGTTCTGTGGGCGGCTGCTCCAGAAGTGGCCGGAGGGGTGCGACGGCGGCCGTGGGCTCCAGAGGAGCCACGTCTGTGGGGGAGAGTGCCGTGTGTGGCGGCACGATGCCCGGCAGCGACTGACTCAGATCGACCAGTTCCGCCTCGTGCGGTACTGGCCTGGGCAGTGCCACCGTCACCGGAGTGGCACCTTCTGCTGCGGCTTCCTTCAGCACCGTTTCCATGTCACCGTCGGCTGCCAGGAGTCCCATCGTCTCGCGGCCCTTGCCAGCTGCCAGGTATAGGTGCGCGTCTGTGGGAAACTGCTTCTCGTCGAAACGTCTCCAGCTCAGTTCCTCTGCACCCACCACCGGTCCGGGAGCTTTGCCAGGGGCGGGGCTCGTCATCTTCAGTTCGACCATTTTGGCCTTCTTCATCTCGAACTGCGCCATCTTCTCTTCGGCGACCTCCGCTTCGCGCTCCCTCTCCTCGAAGAGTCGCGTGACAGAGGAGAGGTTGCCAGTGCGCTTCCTCTTCTTCTTCGCGGTGGCGGAGCCCTTCTCGTCGTCCTCCTTTTCTCTCTGGCGGACGACGTCCTCCGTCGGGCCTTCGCCCTCGAACCATTCCGCCTCGTCCGGGTCGACGTCGCGCACCTCCACGGTGACGTTCTTGCCGTGCCGCATGCGGAAGAGCACCGTGTCGGAGTCTTTGGCCAGCATGACGTCGCGGACGTCGCCGTCGCGGACGGCGGCTTCGAGGCGTGCGGGGAAGACGAGCCCGCAGCTGCGCTCGGCCACGGTGTACACGTAGCGCGCGTCCGTCTGGGAAGCCGTCTTAGTGGCCAGGACGGCGGTGAGGGGCCGCTGCTGCTCGTCGCCGTCGTCGAGCACGGGGAAGACGTAGCGGTAGTCGGCGATGACGACGTGCCGCCTGGTGCCCGCTGCCGCGCCCTGCCTCTCCAGGTAGTGGTGGTGCTCGTTGCCCTCGGAGCTGGCGGTGATGTGGCAGTGCTGGCGGCGGCCGGACCTCACCGTCATCACGGGGATGTAGTGGTGGCTGGGCAGCCCGTACGACTTGCCCGTGATGCGGCAGAAGCGGCGCGCGTCCGCGGGCGAGATGGGCGGCAGCAGCGGGAAGTAGTTGGGCTTGGGCAGCCCGCGCGCCCGGCCCGTGATGCGGCAGAACGACATCTTCAGCTGCTCTCGCTCGCCTCTGGTCTCAGCAACACGATAGTCTTCTTCTTGTTGCAACCACTCGTAGAGGGAGTACACAGCAGGCGGGATCTTATACCAGTCTTGTACCGGCAGCTGTGTGTTATCACCAGTTGGCTGTGATTCGAGGATATCAGGAACACGAGATCAAGAATTATATCTGCTGCGATGACGGATCAGGAAAGAAGGCTGTAAGTACCTCTCGAACTTTTCAGCATCACTATCCTTCCTTTAAAAGATATGTGTAGCGCAAATTCGCAGACTCATTTATCAGTGGTTTTATCCATTCTCACAATTTATGCTTTCATTCTCAAATGCGACGAAGAGAACTCCTCAAGTTACTCCAACTGCCAACGCAAAAAACTCAAGATAAGGCGCTCTGGGAGACGGCGAGATAGAGAACGTTGTTAATCCATCCTAAGAAGATTTTTCAATTTTTGATGTCTGATTCACAACCTATATTTTCATAAAAGTAACTTTTTTCTTATCTCTGTCCTGCACCAGCAGCTGTACTATGTGGCACAGTGCACTATCACCAGATGCCTCCGATTCAATGATGTCAACAACAAGATGAGATTGGTCTTTATATATGCTGCGATGAATGGCCTGGACAGGGGGCTATAGACACCACTGTTACTTTACGAAGTCGCTACAGTCCCTTTAAAAATATTTGCAGTAGTAATTCAATAACCAGTTAATTTTATCAGTTCACTCAATTTCTGCTTTCATTATATAGTACAACTAATTAAACTGCACAGGTTATGCCACAGTCGAGATAAGGAAATGGGAAAGAAGGTTGAAGAGACAGTTTCGTTAATCCAAACTTGTATGATTTTGCGATGTATATATCATCTCAATCACACCCGATATTTTCATAAAACTGATTTTTTTCTGTCATGCACGGGAGCTACCCTCACTTAGTCTGGAGAATGTTCGGTCTCTTTACAAACCTCGTGTGCACGACAGCGAACTTCAAATTCAAAAGCTTAGGCAAGTTCAAAAGGTTAGGCCGTAGGTAACTGTCTTTCTGTAAATATGAAAATCGTAGTTTTCTTTACAGAGGTAAGTGCCTATAGTTTACTACATTAGCAAAAAGTGATCCACTTCGGTAAACACCTGTAGCCGCAAATTTAGATGGTTTCACAAACTTTTTAAGTTTAGAAAGACGTCTCAAAAGCACACGAATTCACAGTTAATACCGCCGTAAACAAAAGAATTTCTAAAACACTTCACTGGTCTAGAGATCATTAAAGCAGGTTTGACACAACTGTAAGGTTGACACCGGGAAGCAGCTGATGGTGTGTTACAACATAACTTTCACTTCAATGTCAGGTCATCAAAGTTATTAGTTTATTACTCATCGGTATTGTAAGACATAAGCGAAGATAAGCATCTGGAAACGGAATGACAGGTGATGTTGCGAACGAATGCGGTTTCACAAAAGCGGTAAACGCCGGCACGAAGTTGTTACGGAGCTAACCCGCGTTAAACGTTTGCGCCGTCTCGAAAGCATCTTCCACTACGAAATCTGAACAGCTAAAGCGTTGCAAAAGTCCGGTATGCCGAACAAGAAGCGTCGAGCGTTGACTGCTTTGGTGGGAGTGTAGTCGCGGTGTCACTCGCGAGACGGTTGCTCGGGAGGTGGTGAGTGTCGCCGACAGAGCCGCAGGCGGAGCGCTGGGGGCAGGGGCGCGCGCGGGGGAAGCGTGGCTGGCGTCGCGGCAGAGGCGGAGGCAGTGGCGGCGGCGTCGGCGTCGCGGTCGGCGTCTGCGGGCAGACTGGCGGCCCGGTCCCGCGCCTAGCCGGCAGCGCAGGTAGCCGCCGGCAGCGCCAGCGCCCCCTGCAAGGTCAATGGCGGTGGCGCGCGGCCAGCGCCCGTATTTCTGTGGACGCCCGCCCGCCTTTGTCGGGCCACGTACCTCCGCACGTGCGCGAGCCCGCTGCTCTGCGCTACATTGTAGCTGCACGTCATCAGCCGCCGATCCGGAGCTCGTTTCTAGCGGCCAGGGGGGGGGGGGGAGGAGACTGTTTGTTTGTTACTAGACCACCCCAACAACTGCTGTCGCATTTTCACTACTGGCCATTAAAATTGCTACACCACGAAGATGACGTGCTACAGACGCGAAATTTAACCGACAGGAAGAAGATGCTGTGATATGCAAATGATTAGCTTTTCAGAGCATTCACACAAGGTTTGCGCCGGTGGCGACACCTACAACGTGCTGACATGAGGAAAGTTTCCAAGCGATTTCTTGTACACAAACAGCAGCTGACCGGCGTTGCCTGGTGAAGCGTTGTTGTGATGCCTCGTGTAAGGAGGAGAAATGCGTACCATCACGTTTTCGACTCTGATAAAGGTCGTATTGTAGCCTATGGCGATTGCGGTTCATCGGATCGCGACATTGCTGCTAGCGTTGGTCGAGATCCAATGACTGTTAGCAGAATATGGAATCGGTGGGTTCAAGAGGGTAATACGAAACGCCGTGCTGGATCCCAACGGCCTCGTATCTCTAGCAGTCGCCGGCCGGAGTGGCCGAGCGGTTCTAGGCGCTGCAGTCTGGAACCGCGCAGCCACTACGGTCGCAGGTTCGAATCCTGCCTCGGACATGGATGTGTGTGATGTCCTTAGTTAGGTTTAAGTAGTTCTAAGTTCTAGGGGACTGATGACCTCAGATGTTAAGTCCCATAGTGCTCAGAGCTATTTGAACCACTAGCAGTCGAGATGACAGGCATCTTATCCGCATGGGTGTAACGGATCGTGCAGCCACGTCTCGATCCCTGAGTCAACAGATGAGGACGTTTACAAGACAACAACCATCTGCACGAACAGTTAAAAAAAAATGGTGCAAATGGCTCCGAGCACTATGGGACTCAACTGCTGTGGTCATAAGTCCCCTAGAACTTAGAACTACTTAAACCTAACTAACCTAAGGACAGCACACAACACCCAGCCATCACGAGGCAGAGAAAATCCCTGACCCCGCCGGGAATCGAACCCGGGAACCCGGGCGTGGGAAGCGAGAACGCTACCGCACGACCACGAGATGCGGGCACGAACAGTTCGACGACGTTTGCAGCAGCATGGACTATCAGCTCGGAGACCGTGGCTGCGGTTACCCTTGACCCTGCATCACAAACAGGAGCGCCTGCGATGATGTACTCAACAACGAACCTGGGTGTACGAATGGCAAAACGTCATTTTTTTAAATGAATCCAGTTTCTGTTTACAGCATCATGATGGTCGCATCCGTGTTTGGCGACATCGCGGTGAACGCACATTGGAAGCGTGTATTCGTCATCGCCATACTGGCGTATCACCCGGCGTGATGGTATGTGGTTTCATTGGTTACACGTCTCGGTCACCTCTTGTTCCCATTGACGGCACTTTGAACAGTGGACGTTACATTTCAGATGTGTTATGACCCGTGGCTCTACCCTTCATTCGATCCCTGCGAAACCGTACATTTCAGCAGGATAATGCACGACCGCATGTTGCAGGTCCTGTACGGGCCTTTCAGGATACAGAAAATGTTCGACTGCTGCCCTGGCCAGCACATTCTCCAGATCTCTCACCAATTGAAAACTTCTGGTCAACTGTGGTCGAGCAACTGGCTTGTCACAGTACGCCAGTCACTACTCTTGATGCACTGTGGTATCGTGTTGAAGCTGCATGGGCAGCTGTACTTGTACACGCCATCCAAGCTCTGTTTGACTCAATGGCCAGGCGTATCAAGGTCGTTATTACGGCCAGAGGTGGTTGTTCTGGGTATTGACTTCTCAGAATCTATGCACCCAAACTGCTTGAAAACGTAATCACATGTGAGTTCTAGTATAATATATTTGTCTAATGAATACCCGTTTATCATCTGCATTTCTTCTTGGTGTAGCAATTTTAATGGCCAGTAGTGTATTTTAATAACGATTACTGATTCCACTGAAATTTCCAACATCTTCACATTCGTTGAAGTAAGGAAAGGATATTCTAAGTTTAATCTTACATAACTAATATGAGACAGACGTTTGACAAATACACTGTTCAGTCACATTTATGCCACCACCTGTCAAAGGCGTGAGTAAACAGCTCTTGCAATGCAGACTGCTGCGATACGTGCAGGAAGAGAGGTTCTGGAAGGTATAGACAGGGATGTGGAATCATGCCGACTCCAATGTCGTAGACAGCTGCGCTAGGTGCCTCGTCTGGGGAGCCATGGCGCGAACAGCCCGATCGAAGGGTTCCACAGATTCTCGAGTGGGTTTAAATCCGCGGCGTTCTGTGCCCAGGGGGTTACGGTAAACTTGTCCTGCTGCTCTTCGAACCACTCACGTAACTGTGAGCTGTGTGATACGTTGCATTTTCCTACTGGTAGATACCATGGCCACCAAGGACAAACAAACTGCATGTGGGAGTGGATATGGTACTCAGGATTGATGCATACTTGTGTTGACCCATTTTGCCTTCAAGAATGACGAGATCACCCAGGCAAAGCCAAGAAAACATTCCCTAGATGATAACGCTCCCTACTCCGTCCTGGACTCTACCGACGATTGTTGCAGGTGTTTGCTTTCAGACGTTTCACGCCGTACACGCCAACGGCCATCTGTCCGATGCAGCATAAAACGTCATTCATCTGAGAAGATCACCTGTCACCACTCAGCGGACGTCCAGTTGCAGTATTGGCGTGCAAATTCCAGCCTTCGTCGCTGGTGAACAGCAGCCAGCATGGGTTCGTGAACCAGGCGCCTGCTAAACCCTTCGCTAAACGGTCGTTCAGCGAACACTGTTGGTAGACCCTTGGTCCATGTCGGCAGTCAGTTGCTCAACAGTCACACGTCTATTCGCCCTTAAACATCTCTGCAGCCGTCGATCATCCATATCATTTTTGGCCGGGGTGCGCCCAGCTGCCTCGGCGCCGATTTCGGATAGCGCCATTTTGCCACGCACGATATACAGGGCGATCAAAAAGTCAGTATAAATTTGAAAACTTAATAAACCACAGAATAATGTAGATAGAGAGGTAAAAACTGACACAAATGCTTGGAATGACATGGGGTTTTATTAGAACCAAAAAGAAAAAACAAAGTTCACAAAATGTCCGATAGATGGGCGTCGTTTGGTGATGATCGTGTGCTCGGCCGCCGTTTCGACATGCTTGGCCTCCCAGGTCCTCAGACCTCAGTCCATGTGATTATTGGCTTTGGGGTTACCTGAAGTCGCGAGTGTATCGTGATCGACCGATATCTCTAGGGATGCTGAAAGACATCAGACGCCAATGCCTCACTATAACTCCGGACATGCTTTAGAGTGCTGTTCACAACATTATTCCTCGACTACAGCTATTGTTGAGGAATGATGGTGGACATATTCAGCATTTCCTGTAAAGAACATCATCTTTGCTTTGTCTTACTTTGTTATGCTAATTATTGCTATTCTGATCAGATGAAGCGTCATCTGTCGGGCATTTTTTGAACTTTTGTATTTTTTTGGTTCTAATATAACCCCATGTCATTCCAAGCATGTGTGTCAATTTGTACCTCTCTATCTACATTATTCCGTGATTAATCCAGTTTTCAAATTTATACTAACTTTTTGATCACCCGGTACTTTAACCATTGCGGCACGCGAACAGTTTACGAACTCAGTCGTTTCGGAAATGCGTCCACCTTTGTCCAAAAAGCCAATCATTACGCTCCTTTCGACGTGAGATTGATCGTTCCGTTTCCACATTACGACAACGACTGCATTATTTTCTGCGATCCTCATACACTTTACATACCCTAAACTATTAGCGCTGTCACATTCCGTCTGGGAGCGATTATTGCACACTGACGTCGAACATAGGCGATACTTACATTAAAGTGACTGGACCGAGTACAAAAATGTATACGATACTAGTTGTGGATGCAGAGCAACCCAGCACTTCTACATTGTGTGTGCAGTTTCCGTAAGCCATCGAAGTACACACGTTATAATGTCAGCAATTACAAAGGAGTAAGGGAAAAAGTGTTAGGCGATGTCTGCTGGCCCGGTGGTCGAGTCGTAAACCGTGTGTATGCAAACAGAGAGGTCGCGGAGCACGGAAATTTTTATCTGCCTTTAATTCAGCGTTGAACGTGGTTCGGATTCCGCGAAAACTGCAGATCCCCTTCCCCCGGTTATATACCTGGGATAGATTACAGCCATGCAAATTGCCAAGGACGCGTCCAATTGAAAGTTTTGACAATGAGTCATACAAAATTATTAATATTATTATTATTATTATTATTAGAAGGTATTGCCCTCTATATTGGGTGTTCCAGGAGGAATGGTCAATGTTCAGGGATATGACGAGGCCGATCATTTGAAGCAAAAAAGACTATTAAACATGGACTCTAAAATGCACACCTTTAGAGCTATGAGCACTTGTTGATCTTCGGTACTGTGAAACACATCTCTTCTAATGCAAGCTCTTTGCTTTCGATGTTTTGAGAGGAAGTGGTATGGACCAAAACAAGGAAAAGATGTCTAGCAAACTTCGGCTCTAAAATGCCTACTATAAGAGCTATGAGCATTTATACAGTAGAAGAGATATGCTTCACAGTATCGAAAAAGAACACGTGCTCATAGCTCTTAAGCTATGTACACTCCTGGAAATGGAAAAAAGAACACATTGACACCGGTGTGTCAGACCCACCATACTTGCTCCGGACACTGCGAGAGGGCTGTACAAGCAATGATCACACGCACGGCACAGCGGACACACCAGGAACCGCGGTGTTGGCCGTCGAATGGCGCTAGCTGCGCAGCATTTGTGCACCGCCGCCGTCAGTGTCAGCCAGTTTGCCGTGGCATACGGAGCTCCATCGCAGTCTTTAACACTGGTAGCATGCCGCGACAGCGTGGACGTGAACCGTATGTGCAGTTGACGGACTTTGAGCGAGGGCGTATAGTGGGCATGCGGGAGGCCGGGTGGACGTACCGCCAAATTGCTCAACACGTGGGGCGTGAGGTCTCCACAGTACATCGATGTTGTCGCCAGTGGTCGGCGGAAGGTGCACGTGCCCGTCGACCTGGGACCGGACCGCAGCGACGCACGGATGCACGCCAAGACCGTAGGATCCTACGCAGTGCCGTAGGGGACCGCACCGCCACTTCCCAGCAAATTAGGGACACTGTTGCTCCTGGGGTATCGGCGAGGACCATTCGCAACCGTCTCCTTGAAGCTGGGCTACGGTCGCGCACACCGTTAGGCCGTCTTCCACTCACGCCCCAACATCGTGCAGCCCGCCTCCAGTGGTGTCGCGACAGGCGTGAATGGAGGGACGAATGGAGACGTGTCGTCTTCAGCGATGAGAGTCGCTTCTGCCTTGGTGCCAATGATGGTCGTATGCGTGTTTGGCGCCGTGCAGGTGAGCGCCACAGTCAGGACTGCATACGACCGAGGCACACAGGGCCAACACCCGGCATCATGGTGTAGGGAGCGATCTCCTACACTGGCCGTACACCACTGGTGATCGTCGAGGGGACACTGAATAGTGCACGGTACATCCAAACCGTCATCGAACCCATCGTTCTACCATTCCTAGACCGGCAAGGGAACTTGCTGTTCCAACAGGACAATGCACGTCCGCATGTATCCCGTGCCACCCAACGTGCTCTAGAAGGTGTAAGTCAACTACCCTGGCCAGCAAGATCTCCGGATCTGTCCCCCATTGAGCATGTTTGGGACTGGATGAAGCGTCGTCTCACGCGGTCTGCACGTCCAGCACGAACGCTGATCCAACTGAGGCGCCAGGTGGAAATGGCATGGCAAGCCGTTCCACAGGACTACATCCAGCATCTCTACGATCGTCTCCATGGGAGAATAGCAGCCTGCATTGCTGCGAAAGGTGGATATACACTGTACTAGTGCCGACATTGTGCATGCTCTGTTGCCTGTGTCTATGTGCCTGTGGTTCTGTCAGTGTGATCATGTGATGTATCTGACCCCAGGAATGTGTCAATAAAGTTTCCCCTTCCTGGGACAATGAATTCACGGTGTTCTTATTTCAATTTCCAGGAGTGTATTTGTGAGCCTATGTTTACTACATCTTTTTGCTTCGAATTACCATTTCTGTTATATCCCTTAATATTCAATATTTCTCCTGGAATACCCTGTATGTTTCCACCTTACTCTATGTTAATATAATAACAATCATTTAGTTACGTTGGTACTTAGTACATCGTTTTAACATAACACCTAAAAAATTGCATTGGTCCGAAAATTTGAGACGAAAATCTGTCACGCAATTAATTTAAGAACTAAATAACAGGCTTTTATAACTTAAACATATAAAATCCAAGAGCGCAGTCACCATATCAGTATTTAACTTATCGCTACGACTGTGATCGCCGGTCTGCAACCTGTACCGATGGGAGCGTATAAATGAGAGAAATTCTGTTTCTTTCATTCGTTTTTACCTACATTATTTCTGTTCCTTTTCTCTCGCAGTCGAGGGTCTTTCTGTTTCCGTTTTCCCTTACTCAAGTTCATGTGGTTTTGCCGGTTTTACTTGTGGACCTACGAACCGTGTTGGATTTGTTGCTGATAGTAGGTACTGTCATCTTGAGAACGTGCGCCTTTGACTGGCTATAATGTTACTGGTAAGGTCGTGAGCCCATTCACGTGGACTGGTCTTCATACAAGAAACTGAAAAGCATCCTGTGTTGTAGTTTGTGAGTTGTAGAATTTCTTGCCGTTTACATTGCTTTGCATGCTACTTACATTTATGTATGTAAAAATATAAATGCTTCTGCTGAAATGTCTTTCGCTGCATCAGGAACACAATAACCGGTATTCTGTGTTATCTACACAGTGATCTAATGCTCTGAATCGGAAAATAAACACAGAGAACTGTTCGTTATGAAACATTTCTTTCTTTCCCAACTTATCGAGCGTTTTCAGTCGCATCTTCAAATGAGGCATGCAGAAGCTGTATAGTTATTTACCTGGCCGGATGAAAGGTATTAACACAAGAAGGTGGCAAAACTTTAATATATTGCCGTAAGTGATAGTTACATGACAACTTGTATTGGAAAACAAAAATACATTTCGTTAATATATTGATACCAGGCTGTACGTAGTATTTTGTACCTTGAAAAAGGCATAATAAAAATCTGTGTTGCTTTCACATCGTGTTATTTGGAAATTTTTAGACCAGTAACACAGTTTTTTCTCGTGGCAAAATGGCTGGAGCAAGAAAGAAATTGTAGAGCAGTGTGCCAACAATAAGTGATGAAGGTTGCAAAGGTATGAGATATACTGGGGACCAGCAATCTCTATCGTGCGATGATTAAAGACAGTGGTTCGCCAAATTCTGTTAACGAAGAGCAGCCATGTAGCGCGAAAGCGAGTGTCAGTAATGCGCTGTGGATGTCAGAGGATACGGTAATGGCACGAGGGTTCTACTTAAACAGCCTATCGATCTCCGGAAAACGGGTGCGTCATAGCGCAATATTTCCACTCGTATTGCGTCTGTTATCTCAAAACCGATACAGAGACGAGAACCGTACGCAGCGGCGAGCAGCTACTGATCTAAGAAATGCGATGGTGCAGAGCGACTACCATTCGGTACCCAAGGCCTTTACGTATGCTGGAGCTTTGTCCAATGTTTTGGCTCGAAACTGGGGCATCACGACTAATCTGAACGTTTTTACTTCAACAATTTGATGCCACATACAGTGGGCTCAGTTGGTGGCATGCGTGCCACTGTGCCTGGTCCTACTATCCAGAAACAAACGTTACAGACCTTAGTGGACACATGAAAGTCGCTGACATGATGAGTGGTGGCGACTCAGCTTGCGTTACTCAGCATCGTAGCGGCCATCGCCGAGTGAGGTGGTTTGGAGCGCCGTTGGATACAACTTGCGATCTCAACAGAGGGCGATATGAACAGAATCCGATCCCTCAGTGTGGTTTCGGAGCCCAAGCTACTGCCTCTCCTTCAGTCAAGTCCACAGGCCAAATTTAAGTAGAACAATAAGGAGCCAACAGTTACAAGGACTGAGCAACTCTCTTCAAAGCAAACTTCCTTGTGCTGCACGTTCGACTCATAATCCGTCCATCGTAGATGCGTATAATACGAGTGATCGACAAACTGGTTATCAGTCATACAAGTTGACTTTACTTTGAATACGCTACAGAATTAGCTATTTTGCTCTCTCATATTTATCGATAATATGTTGCACAGCGAAGAAGAGTTCCGCGTGGCTGGAAAACAACTCACTCCTATTTACAGAAAGGGTAGAAGGCAGTAAGAACAGAATGACACACGAGTATCGCTGACATCCGTCTGATTGAGAATGCTGTAGGAACTCAAGCTTCTTTCAATGAATCAGAACGGATTCAGGACAATGTAATAATGTGAAACGCAGCGTGCTTTATTCGCATACAACATGTAGAAACAATTCATGCATGTGAACAGATGGATTGTTTTCTTGGACTTCCGAAAGGTGCTGTACGCTGTAATGCATCGTCGTCTAATAGGAAAGATACGTTGATACAGAGTATCTTCGTAAATATGCGATAGACTTGATGAATATTTGAGTAACAGAATCCAGTCCATTATACTGGGTTGTGAACTTTCTACTGAGACGAAAGTAAGCGTAATAGAACCTCTCATGTTCTTATTACACAAAAACTGTTAATCAGTCGGGATCAGCAAAAAGTGATTCAAATGGCTCTGAGCACTATGGGACTTAATATCTGAGGTCATTACTCCCCTAGAGCTTATAACTACTTAAACCTAACTAACCTAAGGACATCACACACATCCATGCCCGAGGCAGGATTCGAACCTGCGACTGTAGCGGTCGCGCGGTTCCAGACTAAAGCGCCTAGAAGCGCTCGGCCACACCGGGATCAGCAGCACAATAAGATTGTTCACAACGATTCTGTTGTCTACAACGAAATCTCATCGTTAAACGATGGTATGGAAATGCAGAGAAACTTAGCTAAAATTTCCACTTGTTGTAACTGATGCAACTCTCATTAAATATGGAGAAATGCAGAAAAGTGCCTATCACACAGGGGAAGAATTCGATAGTATCTGATTAAAAGATTATTGGTGAACATGCTGAATTAGTCACATCGCATAAGTATTGAAGATAATACTGAGAAGCGATATGAAATGAGGCAATTACGTAAAATCGGTATTAGGGAAGCTCAATGAAAAGTTAGAGTTTTTGGAAGGACCCTGAGAAATGCAATACACCTGTAAAGGAAAACACATACATAACACTAGTGCGACCAATTCTAGAATGTTGATCCAATGTTTGGAGTCCTTTTGGTGTAGGCATGACAAAAGTCATCTAACGAATTCACAGGCGCGTTGCTAGTGTTGTAACAGATCGGTATAGTCTATACGAAAGTGTAACAGTAATTTAAATAGTAATCTCAGACAGAAAGACAAATAGTAGGAAAAGCAGATGCCAGACTCATAGGAAGAATCTTACGGGAATGTAACGCATCCACAACTGTACATAAATCTGGTATCCTTACCAGGTAGGACTGATAAAAGAGATAGAGAATAGCCAACGACGAGTTGTGCGTTTCGTCACGGAATCGTTTAGTTCGCGCGTGAGCGTTACAGGGATGTTCAACGAACTTCAGTGGCGCACGCTACAAGAGGGGCGTTGTGCATCGCGGACAGATTTACTTTTGAAATTTCCAGAGAGCGCTTTTCGGGAAGAGTCGGACAGCATATTACTTCCTCCCACGTACATCTCGCGAAATTATAACGAGAAAATTCGAGAAATTAGAGCTAATACAGAAGCTTACCGACAATTATTCTTCCTACGCGCCTTTCGCGAGTGAAACAGGTAAGGGGGGATTAGTTTACGTCTTAGGTGGCTTGCGGAGTATGATGTAGATGTAGAAATACGGCGTGGTTCTCGAGACATACTGTTAGGTACATTCAAATAACCTGTGTAGGAAGAAGATTGTGCGTCCATTTTGTTGCCATAATCGTATATCTTGCGCTCGGATCATGCGTGTAGAGTCTGGTTGACAATCCCATTTTTCGACTTTCGACCAAGCTGTGTTCGTCATACATTGAGACGGATTGCAGTACACATCGGAGGCATATGGACTCTAACTTTATTGCAGCTGGCGTATTCGGTTAGCTCACTTGTCGAAATCTTGTGTAAGAAAATTTAATCGTTAACCCAACTGCACAACCGAAAATCGTATTAATCATTGTGTTTTATATTTGTGTATGATCTCTATTGACTAAATAGAAAAAGCGTGAGGAATTTATGGAGGCAAAACTTGGAGTCATTGGTCAAAGCAGAATTAGATGGACGAATATTCTAAAGCGACTTGGAAGATGCTCAGTTGTTTGTGCAACACTTTTGCATTTTGTAGTCGAGGCAGTCGACGAGACAAATTGCTTGCACCGCTTGACCCTCCATGCTTTAACTGCGTAATCTCCTTTGTCAAGACGAATGAGCTGACAAGATGCCTGGACGCGGAATGTAGGGCGACCGGTGCGAATGCGGCAGACATTAGGGATTTCCGAACCCCGTGACGCAACGTTCACCTCTGGCAGGGCTTCATCTGTGAGCGCGAGCCACCTTGGACGTTAAGCTGGGCGTGGGATGGAATAATTATGCAGCGAGGGCCCTAGCGGCTTGCACCAGACATCACAGCGAGGGAATGGAAAGGCCACGCGTTTTGGTCTTAGCCGTGTCTCCTCTGCGATCTTCCGTGACAATGAAACTATTTTTCAAAATATACAGTGATTTGTGCCATGCTGTTCGTGTATTTTCATAGTAATGAATAAGATTCTGAACAAGCTAGTAGAAAACAGATTGCCTGTAGGCCTAGTGAACATTCACTGTAATCATATGAGAAAGAACACAATACAATCTACATCACTTTTATGTCTCCGTATTTATGTAGAGGAGGAGGTATTGAATAGAATTGGAGAGAAGAGAAATTTGAGGCACAGCTTGACTAGAAGAAGGGATCAGCTGGTAGGGCGTATTCTGAGGCATCAATGGATCATCAATTTAGTAATAGAGGGCAGCGTGGAGGGTAAAAATCGTAGAGGGAGACCAAGATATGAATACACTAAGCAGATTCAGAATGATGTATGTTGCAGTAAGTACTGGGAGATGAAGCAGCTTGCACAGGATAGAGTAGCATGGAGAGCTGCATCTCTGGACTGAAGACCACCACAACAACAGCATTTACAGTATGTAGAACGAAGAGTAATTCCCATTGTACTTTGGTTCCACGTTAGTCGTCATGTACGCTGTCAGTGGAGCAGTGATTCAAGAAGGATTTCAAGAGATGTCAGCCAGGGTGACGCAGAAATACTCTGAAATGAAATGTGTTTTTCTCTGTTTATGAATGTACATTCTCTGAAATATTATTCCATCTTTACCCCATCAGTCCAAAAAGTTTTGAGACTGGATTAATAAAAAACAGAGAAACGTTAAGATGGTAGTTTTAATATTCCAGGTGCTCTATGTAGTCTCCCCTTACTTCAGTACAACTCTCAGAATGTTCATACGACCAGTGAAACTGTCAGAAAAGTCCAGTCCTTCGTTGGGACTTTGTTCAACTCGCGCGTTACACTAGCTTGAATGCTGGCTATGTCGACAAAGAGTTGACGATTTATGTGAATTTCTTCACTTTGTGATTTTGTGCCAATTTCTTGGTGTAACACCAAGTCTCGTCATTCGTGACGATTATTTCCAGAAAAGAACTGTCCGCGTTTTGCCGTTCCATCAGGTCATGACAGGTGTCCAAGCGTCGTTGTTTTTGTTCGGTAATAAAGGCATGGGAACAAGTATTACACACATTTCCCGTGCTTCAAACCGGTCCGCAGATAGTCTTGAACATGTAATTTAGAAATTCTGCTCCACTGTCATTTGTGACATAGCAATGTTGACCCGCTACAGTTGCACGTCCACTGCTTAACTCTGCCTGCTCACAACTGTCTGCTGAAATGGAATCAAGAAACTTACTTTTGAGTTTTTAGTTTAAGTTCCCTCCGTAGTTACTGCATCGACGTCGCTTTTACATCAGGGCTAAAACTGGTCTCGGAATTTTTTGGACGGACGGTGCATTTTAGTGAGAAATCTAATTGTTCAAAAATGTTCAAATGTGTGTGAAATCTTATGGTACTTAACTGCTAAGGTCATCAGTCCCTAAGGTTACACACTACTTAAGCTAAATTATCCTAAGGACAAACACACACACACACACACACACACACACACACACACACACCCATGCCCGAGGGAGGACTCGAACCTCCGCCGGGACCAGCCGCACAGTCTATGACTGCAGCGCCCTAGACCGCTCGGCTAATCCCGCGCGCCGAAAACTAATTCTTATCATTACTGTAGGCAGTAGATACTTTGAGCAAACTACTGCTGGAGGAACTTTCCGTGCGCTTAAAATAGGACAGATGCGACACTAGTTCAGTTAACGAATGAAGGAGGACACAAAATTCTGCTGACATCTTGTGTAAGGAATCATCCTAGTATTCGTCTGACGTGATTTAATGAAAGCAGTTAAAATCTAAAAGATGACTCCTCTGCAACATGTGTTTAAAAAAGACTCACTGAAATTGTTGAGCTGGGGCAGTCGTTCGGATATTTGTATTTGGGAAGAACAGCTATAAAACCACTTTTGGTTTCCTGATTCAGTGTTTCCGTGGTTTTTCTGAAATGAGCGCTAGCGAGGTACTTTCAACGTAGCTGCGGCCGATTGTCTCTCCCAGCCTTGTCCAACCTCCAGCTAGTGTGCCGTCTCCAGTAAACTCTACGTCGACGAGAACTGGAACTCTGATTTTCCATCCTTATTCGTTAGAACTCACTGAAAAATTTCTTTCAAATTACGTAAGCTACTTAAAAAGGGAACGCCAGGTTATCGACTGAAATTCAAGAGAACTTCTGTTTTGCTTACCTCTTGTCATATGATGGTACGTAATGCATCCAGTAACGTTGTCGAACATGGTTGTTTTGGCGGTCCAGGTGTTAAGGTGTGGGCAGGCATAAAGTTTCATGAGCGTACTGACCTCCAAATGTTTGAACACGGTACACTCAATGTTCAGAGCTATTGTGACAATGACTCCTTCTCCATGTGCGTCTTTTCAGAGAAACACTATGTGATCAAAAGTATCCGGACATGACAAAAAACATACGTTTTCCATATTAGGTGCATTGTGCTGCCACCTACTGTCAGGTACTCCATATCAGCGACCCCAGTATTCATTAGACATCGTGAGAAGGCAGAAAGGGGCTCTCCGCGGAACTCACGGACTTCGAACATGTTCAGGTGATTTGGTGTCACTTGTGTTATACGTCTGTACGCTAGAGTTCCACTCTTATAAAGATCCCTAGGTTCACTGTTTCCGATGTGATAGTGAAGTGGAAACGTGAAGGGACACGTAAAGCACAAAAGCGTACAAGTCGACCTCGTCGAGACGGCCGACAGTTTAAGAGGCTCGTAATGTATAATAGGCAGACATCTATCCAGACCTTCACACAGGAATTCCAAACTGCATTTGGATCCACCGCAAAGACTAAGACAGTTAGGCGGGAGGTGAGAATACTTGGATTTCATGGTCGAGCGGCTGCTCATAAGCCGGTAAATGCCAGGCGGGAGGTGAGAATACTTGGATTTCATGGTCTAGCGGCTGCTCATAAGCCGGTAAATGCCAGGCGGGAGGTGAGAATACTTGGATTTCATGGTCGAACGGCTGCTCATAAGCCGGTAAATGCCAAACGACACCTCACTTGGTGTAAGGAGCGTAATCATTGGACGACTGAACAGTGGAGAAACGTTGAGTGGAGTGACGAATCACGGTACACAATGTGGCGGTCCGATGGCAGGGTGTGGGTATGGCGAATGCCCGCTGAACGTCATCTGGCAGCGTGCGTAGTACCAACAGTAAAATTCGGAGGCGGTGGTGTTATGGTGTGTTCGTGTTTTCCATGGAGGGGGCTTGCACCCCTTGTTGTTTTGCGTGGTACTATCACAGAACACGCATACACTGAGGTTTTAAGCACCTTCTTGCTTCCCACTGTTTAAGAGCAATTCGAGGATGGCGATTGCATCTTTCAACATGATCGAGCACCTGTTCATAATGCACGGCCTGTTGCGGAGTGGTTAGACGACATCCCTGTAATGGACTGGCCTGCACAGAGTCCTGACCTGAATCCTATAGAACACCTTTGGGATGTTTTGGAACGCCGACTTCGTGCCAGCCCTCACCGACCGACATCGATACCTCTCCTCACTGCAGCGCTCCGTGAAGAATGGGCTGCCATTCCCCTAGAAATCTTCCAGCAACTGATTGCCGCATGGCTGCGGGAGTGGAAGCTGTCATCAAGGCTAAGGGTGGGCCAGCACCATATTGATTTCCAGAATTGCCGATAGAGAGCACCACAAACATGTAAGTCAGTTTCAGCCAGGTGTCCATATACTTTTGATCACATAGTGTACATTTGGCCCTGTGTTCAGCTTTATCGATGAGAATGCTCGACCGTATCGGACAGCGTAAGAGGATCAACTCTTGGAACGAAAGTATATTCGACGAATGGACTGGCCTGTCCGTTCTTCCGACTTAAATCACATCGGGCACGTGTTGGATAGACGTGTTGCATCAAGTGCACATGCAGCAACGAGCGCTCGGCACTTCTCAACTGCGTTGCTGGAGTAATGGAAAGCCTTATAACAAGAACTCTGTACCAACCTTATGGTCAGTATGGAAAGGTGTTGCCGGACGGTGTGGCCTAGCGGTTCTAGGCGCTTCATTCCGGAACCGCGCGACTGCTACGGTCGCAGGTTCGAATCCTGTCTCGGGCGTGGATGTGTGTGATGTCCTTAGGTTAGTTAGGTTTAAGTAGTTCTAAGTTCTAGGAGATTGATAACCTCAGATGTTAAGTCCCATAGTGCTCAGAGCCATTTGAATCATTTTTTGAAAGGCGTTGCAGAGGATACGTTGCCATCAGTGGTGACCACATACCCTAAAAAAAATGGTTCAAATGGCTCTGAGCACTATGGGACTTGACATCTGAGGTCATCAGTCCCCTAGAACTTAGAACTACTTAAACCTAACTAACCTAAGAACATCACACACATCCATGCCCGAGGCAGGAGTCGAACCTGCGACCGTAGCGGTCTCGCGGTTCACGACTGTAGCGCCTAGAACCGCACGGCCACCCCGCCCGGCCGGCGCGTTTCGTCTCAGGGTTACTTGGTAAGCGTGATAGCGTTACGGAGATGTTTAGCCAACTCAAGTGGCAGACTCTGCAAGAGAGGCGCTCTGCATCGCGGTGTAGCTTGCTGTCCAGGTTTCGAGAGGGTGCGTTTCTGGATGAGGTATCGAATATATTGCTTCCCCCTACTTATACATCCCGAGGAGATCACGAATGTAAAATTAGAGAGATTCGAGCGCGTCGTTCTTCCCGCGAACCATACGCGACTGGAACAGGAAAGGGAGGTAACGACAGTGGCACGCAAAGTGCCCTCCGCCACACACCGTTGGGTGGCTTGCGGAGTATAAATGTAGATGTACTTGTATGTATGTATGTATGTGTGTACGTACGTATGTATTGAACTGGGAACCTAGAAACGACGAAGAAGTTTCGTCCCCGCCGTTGCCCTCAGTGGTACACAACCCCATCAACAGTCTACAGTAGTCCACTCATCCCATCGCCGCCCCACACCGAACCCAGGGTTATTGTGTGGTTGGCCCCCCATTGGACCCCCCCAGTGGACCCCCCGGGAACGTCTCACACCAGACGAGGGTAACTCCAATGTTTGCGTGGTAGAGTAATCATGGTGTACACGTACGTGGAGACTAGTGTTAGCGCAGCAATCGCCGACATAGTGTAACTGAGGCGGAATGAGGGGAACCAGTCCGCGTTCGCCGAAGAAGATGGGAAACCGCCTTAAAAACTGTCCACAGGCTGGCCGACTCTAGTCCGCCCGTGCCGGGGACCGGCACGCCATCCGTCTCGGGACCATGTACTTAATCTGCGTTATACAACTATTTCAGTCTCGTGTTTCCTTGTCGTCGTTCAAGTGTAGCGAAATGTTTTTGTTTTGGCAGTTCCAGAAACAAATAGCTGTCAGTAATAAGCGAATGATGCCCTAATTTCCTTCGTCCATATAAAGCATCAATTGAAGTTCATATAGATCGGCCAGCTCGAAGAGAACCGTAGTTTCAAATAGTTTTAGAAGTGGGGCCATGTCTCCCCTTCTCTCACTGTGTACTCGGTCCACGCGTTCTGCTAGAACTAGCAGGACTCTGAACCCTGTGCATTCGCGTCACGTTTCTATTCTGGGAGTTTATGCAGAAATATTTCTCTCTGCATTCATTATGCATCTCTTGGACAGCTTAGCTAACTGGACTGCCAAGAACGCGAACATTTCGTGAGCATGCGTACACTATAACATATCTGTCCTGCGACGGATTAAGCCGGACCGACATTCTTTCTGACGTCCGACAACTTTGACGTTTTAAGCGTGTTCGTGCTCGTCTGTATTTAATATGAACCGCTGAGCATTTCCTGTGTTGTCAGAAACTTGAAATCTGCTCAGCGGTCACCCTCTGAGCCACGCAGAAATTTTAATGCTATTACAAATGTCGCTCTTCTGATTGATAGGATAAAATTTCGGTTTAGACAACGTATTGTTTGGACTGAGAAGAAACATAACTTTTTCCGTTGTCACTGGGTATCGCATGAAACCTCGACAAGTGGTTTTTGATTGGGATGCGTGTGGAACGCGTTGGGGAGACGTGTTGCACACGACCACATGCGTTAACGACCATCCAGCAATTGTTAAAATGCTGGTGTAGGAATGGAACGCCTTAGCTCGAGAACTCCGTATCAGCCCCTTGGTCAGCAAGGGAGCACGTTGCAGAGCATGCACTGCTGTCTTTGTTGATCCTACAGCTAATAAGAATCGTGTCCTATCTTTTGTAATGTCCAGGGGACCACCATAAATCGCAGTGACTCCAGTGTACTTATTGCCTTCGAATAAAATTGTCATTTCAGTTCGTCTCTTTCTGTATTTCTTTCAGTTACCTTTTGTACTAGGCTGTGGCAGTTCTTTCTATGTCTGGTCCAAGTTTTATCGAACTATTTTACCTGGCAATGACACATCATGCGAAAGTTACTTTCGTCCTTAAGTTTTGCACACTAGCGTAGGTATAAACCTTCCTGCAGGTAACTCTCTGAGAAAGTTAATTATTTAATTAGTTTCTATAGATACTGCTTAGGCTTAAAGCCCAAAGAAGGTCAGTCTCTGCCTTTCCCCTGTCAGTCTGAAAATAAATTAAGAAGAAACGAATAAATACGAGGGCGCGCAAAAAATTAATGCCTCTGAATTTTTTTATGTGAAAACTCTTAAAGCGTTTGAAATAAAACAAACGTTATTAACATCCTATATCTTTATCCTTCATATCTACGTATCTGCAGCCGTCTGCCACTAGAGGCCTCCGAATTGTAGCATGTAACATGGCGGTGTGTAACGTAACTATGTCGGTGCTTGGAAAATAGCGTGCTGTTATCGAGTTTCGAATTCGAAGAGTTCTTCCACACATGGAGCAATCTCTCCTTCAGCATGATAATGCCAGGCCACAGATGAGCGCTTGGACATCTGTAACATTCCGACGCCTTGGGTCATAGAGTCCCCACTGGGCCGCATCTGCATCCGATTCTCACCTGTTAAAGAATAGCTTCAAGGGCTTCACTTCGATATTGATGAAGCGGTGCAAGCACAGGTGAGGTTGTGGCTCGATTAACAAAATCATACATTCTATAATGATGGTATCAATAAACTCGTGCCTTGTTGGGAGAAATGTGTATTTCGCCATGGTGACAATGATGAGAAATAAATATGTAGGTATAATGCATCAAGAGGAAGACTCTTACTAACGTTTGTTTTAAAAAGCCTTACGAGTTTCCAAATAAAAATATCGTAGGCATTACTTTTCAGCACGCCATCGTAAAAAAGTTAGTGTCATGTATACTTATTACCCACCTGTATATCTTTCACTCTGAGAAATGAGCAAGCCAATAAACTTTGCTTACAATACTTGATGGGGGGAGGACAAACGCGACCATACCTTCGTTTGTGATGAACGCTCACGATTCAGAATTTCGTATTTAGCACTAATCCTCAGGAATTCATCATGCCAGTTGTAGATTTGAGAATATACTACACATGATTTTATTTGTTACACATCATAAAATTATTAGATGACAATGTTATATTGACTGTATATTGATACAGTAAATATAACAGATAATTCAGAACTATGTACACATTCTCTATTCGGCTAACAACTCTCGACAGCGGTACTCAGACGAAGCAAATGGCAGTAACGCTGCTTATTGGATAAATCAAATGGTTCAAAAGTATTACAACATCGACTATTGCTTTCGATAAAATATTTAACCAGGCTGAGGAACCACTACATTCTGATTAAACAGCAGTGGATGTTACAAAATCGCTGCACTCTGAAGACCCCACTTCGGTCCAGAAATAGCGCGCAGGACATTGGTTCTTTCAGGCCGACTATGTCATCTCCTTCACAGTTATGGTGACAGTCACTATTTGTAAACAGGGTAAGTGTGCCCCCTGTCTTTTTGCAGGCAGTGGTTTCATTATGCTTCCAAGAACTGCCGCAATTTGTAACGCCCAAATCTCCATGTTACTGCGCAGTGGAACATATGCGGTATTAAGAGAAAAGCGGGAACAGCAGCTGTTCCACGGCAGGATCGCTCGTCGTTCCTCCGATGGGCTGCCTACGCAAAATGACTGCTGAAACCTGACTTACATTCATCACCTAGAACGTTGTTGTCGCACACATTACAGCTGAAGCATTCGTTTCACAATTTTTTGAAGTGTGACTGCATCTAGATGATATCGGATCATTCTTTCGCAGACTATGAGCCGACGACAAAAACTATATTCTAGACGTGTCTGACATTACACATTAACACTACCAGTATGGTGCCGGGAATTTCCTACTGTACCTGTGTCGAGCGGACATACGATTCTCCTAGAAAACAGCGAACACCTACAGTATATTATCATCAAAGTGGTGAACTTCACCTACCCAGCAGATTCGTTTCTAATGAAAAAACATAGTTATTGTATACCAGTATTCAGCTGAAGCAGTCGTCAATGTAGTTAATGAAAATGAAAAAAAAAAGATCAAGTACATCCAACCTAAAAGGAATATTACCGTAACAAGTGTATGCTGAATTAAAAGTAACGTATTTTTCATGATTACATAAAACCTGGGAAAATCAACATGTTCCTGGTATCTTGTGAATCATTTTTCACAACAGAGACGTACAAGGGCGACTGCGAATGCTGACTGTAGGTAACAAATCGATCTCCTTAAAGATAGCATCGATCGCACAGTGCTGCATGCACATTGAAAAAAATTACAATCTCATTCCATCTTAGAATTGTTAGATAGTGTGGAGTAACAGTTATGTCTTAAGTACCTCAAGTATTACATCGTAGCAAATCTATTTCCTAATGTCATTCAAAATCATCTTGCGGCCTCTTGTTCTTTCAGGGAAGAGGAATGGGGGGGGGGGGGGGGCGGAGGTAGTGGATATTAAAGTATTTCGTTAGATATCATAGACCACCTGTACTACAGATCTTGAATAATAATATTTTAATCTTGGTGGCGTTTTTAGAAAACTGTAGCTATTATAGTCTTCTATTTCCTTAAAGTAACACTCCGTTCCAAGCGGGACTCAAACATTTGATCGGACCTTAGATTCCTCGATGTGACAGCCCGTATCTAATTTTGCATATAATAATGATCGCTGGTACCTCACAGTTCTGATACTGTTCGAAATTAGGTAAGCATATAGTTCATCTAATTCCACAATTTTAGAATGACTAGTAAGTGGATGAAAATGTGTGCTACGAACCTAACCTTTCTTAATTTTTCACTATCCACCTTACCTTCTTTTACACAGATAGATCAGTCCTCTGAACACCCCATTCCTTCTGCTCATCGTTTTGTGGTACTGCTATCAGATACATATCGGACAGTGTACGGTACCAATATGTTCCAGAAAGCAGCGCCCGAAAATGCGATTTTTCAGTGGATCATTTCTCGTGTTTTATTGACCATGTAAATAACATGCCAAGTGTTATGGATAACCCTTGGCCTAGGGACCAATTTTATACCTACTGGAAGAACGGGCATACTGTAGCTATCCTATAGCACACGGTCAAATTTAAACATTACACACTTGCTCCAGCTCAAGCAAGTTGAGTAAATCTGTTGGTTCTTTTACATTACTTGTGGCCTATGGTGGCCTTTAGGCAGCTTATAAAAGCGCCATTTGTTCATGGGTGGTTCCCAAGAGAACCTCGAAAAACCATAATTTTTGGGTACCAAAAGTTCAAATTGTGGGGATGGCCGCTTCTGTTATTTATATTCATGGCAAATCGTCGAAATTTTTACCACTTGTCCTTAAGATGATGTTCTCGGGGAAATCTGAAACTTTTCTCGATTTCAGTAGTCGTTACCGAGAGCCAGGAATTTAAAGTTTTTGTGCTTATGCGCTTAATATCCGGTCTGAGGCGTAAATGTAGCTTTCAAACTGACGCAGTGAACACATGGCAAGTGTTCGGGGGTCATTGCAACGGTTCTGAGGTCACCAAACTATGTTCTTAGTTTCCATTTTTTCACCAATAAACCTTCATGAAGTGCTCTCAATATAACGGGCAGTTCATGCCTACACAGGCTGTCTTGGCCTGGAAAATATTCGATCGTGCCACCTGACGAAGTAAGCAACTTAGAAAACATCATTTTGTAATACGAAGTTCTTTGTACTTGCAAATGGAACACCACATTTTTTGGTATGCTGTGGGTGTAGCCTAAAAATGTTGTACATTTTTCTGTGAGGTAGTGTAAAGTGAACTTGTGTTGGATAGGACATGATTTTGTGTTAACCTTACATTATGCTTGTTTATTTGTTATTTACATGTGTCAAAGTGCGTAAATATGTCAAAGCGTATACATAAATTGCCAAAACTTTAATGACCTACAGAGTTTGTTTTATACAAGCATCACACCCTGCTCTAACAGGGTACAGAAGGTAACCAGCTGAAAACAACTCCTGTCTTTTTCATCAACCACCCTTGTCTCCTGTCAATACATGTCCTTGGGGATGGTTTGCGAATATGTTCCTCTTTTAAAGACTTTGACAGAAAAGTGGGGAACCAGCTGCCTTAATCCTCATACCGCCTTCCTCACCAAAAAATTTGACTTGCGAACATATTCGCTCTTTTTGTGCTGAAAGATACTATCATAGAGATAGTGGCGGTTGAAAGGACAGGAGACAGTGCCAGTAGGAGAGAAAGAGAGAGGGGTTGTGACGGTGGAAGAGAGAAAGTGGCAGTGAAAGAGAAAAAGAGATGGATGAAGACAATATCAGTGGAAGCCAAAGAGCGAGGCGATAGTGGTGGCCAGTAAAAGACAGTAACAATAAAACAAAAGGAGAGATGGATGGAGTTAGTAGCAGTGAGAGCAAAAGAGAGAGAGGAGACAACAGAAATGAAAAAGATTGACAAGTGGAGATCAGTCATAGCCCTTGTGGTGTGTAGTAGGTGTCTCCTCTCCCCCCCCCCCCCCCTCCTCCCCCACCCCCACCCACCGATGAACTTTAACACTAAAAATTTTACCCACTTTCTCTTATGCCCTATACCCACGTATTAAAGTTCCCCGATCTAGGGGTCAAAACACCGACCAAGCCATCCTCAAGGACATGTATTGATAGGAGACAATGGTGGTTATTGAGAAAGACAGCAGACAGTAAGTGAGAAAGAAAGAAACAGTGGAAACGGGAAGAAAGTGGGACAAACACAGTGGGAGTGTGACAGAGAGATAGTGAAGGAGAGAGCGGTAAGGAAGAGAGAGAGAGAAAGGGATGAAGCCAATGACGGTAGGAGAGAAAGACAGGAGAATGTGCTAATGGGAGATAAAGATGACAGTGGCAGAGAGACAAATACTGACAGTGGCAGTGAGGGGGAGACGCTGAGTATGAAGGCTTCACTACAAAATGACTCAAAGGGAAAAGGATTTAGTATGTTCTGTGTTAAAAGAGCGCGAGTATGTTCGCATGCAAACATTTTTGGTGACGAATCCAGCTGGTTCACCACTTTTCTGTCAAAATCTTTTAAAAAGGAGCATAATTATTCGCCTTTTTTGAGCTCCGACAGCAGCATTTTTCAGATGGTGTATAAATAGTTAAATTTACCTCGTATCGCAAATACTCAAATGCGCTAATGGTTTCGTTAAATTATTTCACACAAATACGTGTGCAATTATATTACATTTTCGGAGATGATGACATCTTACACCGTCTGATTAGTAGAAGTATTGTAAGCATCATCGACAGTGCGAAAAAGCGCACTCAGATCATTTTGAAGCCTCCGAAATTGAGGATCTTAGGTGAAACGTGACCGTCCAGCACATTATCTGCTATGAATTTCGCTGTCGCTTGTCCAACATCGATGGCTAGCACTATTGCCAACACGTGAGCATCCATCAAAGCTCACTGCTGTTGTCGTACTCGTTCTTAGCCGCCAGATCAACACCACAGGTCACTTGGAACAGCACCTTTTCACATTCTTTGCAAATGGAATCAATCGTATACGGAAGCTTTCTGAAATTTTGTTTGTTTATACCTCGCATGGGCACTCTGCGATCGTCGCTACAGTAAATGAGAATGATTTGCAGCTTACAATTAGCCTTCACTGTTCTCCTTTCACGCTATTGTTGTGAAAATCGTTCCCAAGACACTTGAAAGAAGTTCGTTTTCCGTGTTCCCATGAAACCACTCAAGAAACATCAAATTTCAGCAAGAATATACTTATTATTGGTTTTCTTGTAGACTGGACGCACTGGGAGTTCTTGGTTTTTACTGGCTGCAATGATGCTTCACCACTGAAAACTCAGAATTGAAACAGTTATCCATGTTTTGTCAGTAGGCAAGATGTAGAAGTAATCGATTTTTTTTCTCCAGTAATGATCCAAGAAAGGTTGCAGAGATGGCAGTCAGTAGTTTTTGAGAAAGCTGTCCGCATTTTTGGCACCGAAGATAGTGACAGTTGACGATACCTCGTCCTATCGATAACGTTTCTAAACAATGCGGTCTATGAAAGTTCTACGAGATTTACGGCATCAATAATCGAAACCGTTTATTTTATCTCAGTTTCGTAGTCTAGGACTTCTGTCTTACGTTCCTCTTCATCGTGCTCTGCAGTTGTCGTTCACAATTTTATAATGTCTTCGCCTCAGATTTACTTGATGTGTTGCGTTAGAACATACTGTTAAACTTATCTGACGTTGAATTTCAGATCATTAGAACCCCTTACACAGAGGGACGGGGGCGCTTATTTTTACGTAATTTATAATTAACTGTTACAAAAGATGACAGTAGAGTGGTAACAAAATGTTCCGCGCATTAATTCACTTGTTTACCTTTTCGTCTTGGTAACAATCCTGGGAAGAAGACCGAAACCTGGGGATCGGTCGTACGAGTGTTGCTTAAGTTACTTTTCATATGCAATAAATACAGAGTGATTAAAAAAGAATATAAGTATTTCGAATGCATATATTTATCAGATTGAAAGATATATAACTATGAAACTTGGGGCACATATTTACGAATCTCTCAAGTTTAAATTACTGATGTTCAATGCGTCCTTCACCAACGACACGAACAATATCACTTCGATACTTGAATTCCTCCCGTACTCAGGTAAGCATGTCCATCGTAACAAAACTTATGGCAATACGGAACCGATTCTTCAGCTCTTCAGGGTTCTGTGGTAGTGAGGGTGCATAAAGATGTCCCTAATGAAACCACACAGGAAGAAGTCACAGGGCGTCAAATACGGTGGCCATGGAGGCCAGCTCGGAAGTGCTGAGTCTTCGGCTGCTTGACGACCAATCCAACGGCTCAGAGTTTCATTTAAATATTCACGCATTTGGCGACTCCAGTGAAGGGGTGACCCCGTCTCGTTGGAAAATGTAGCTGTTCTCGTTCAGCCTCGGAAACAACTGTAACATAGCAAGATACTGCTGACCATTAACCGTGTTTCCATCGAAGAAGAATGGGCCGTAAACAGATGAGTGAGATATCACACAAACACATTGTCTTTGGGTGAATCTCTTACATGTTCAGTGTGTGCATGTTGGTTCTGTAGGCCCCAAATTGGATCGATGTGTTTGTTTACTTTCCCACTAAGGTTGAAAGTTGCTTCACCACTGAACACTGCGCGCTGTGTGAAAGTGTTGTCATTGTCAGTGGAATTCTGAAGCTCGTCTGAAAATGCAACACATTTGCGTTTGTCGTCAAGACGCAGAGCTTGTAAGAACTGTAACTTGTACTGCTTCATAACCAACCGACGTCTCAAAACACGTCAAATAGGCAGTTGTAGCTCCCAACTGTCACGAAAAGTTTATTTTGTAGGCCTGAGTTTGTAAAGTGGGCTGAATTCGTGCGACATTTTGGTCGGAAACACAAGTGTAACCAGAACTCTTTCCTTTACATGCACATCCTGCGTCAACGAACTGTCGATACCGTCTGCGAATGTTCCATCCATTCGGAGGATCAGTTTCTTACCTCAACCTGAAACTCTTTGCGCTGTAATCACGGAATTACACTTCGAAGACTCGAGATCACAAAATATTTTCTGCTGCGCAGTAGCTATTTTGCAACATGTGACGGCGAGCAAACAAACAGAAGATAACCGACACCTAGTAGCAATGAATCTAAAATAGAAAATGTATTCGTTCCTGCAATAAGCGTGCCATGGCGCAGCGATCGATGGTATTGATAACCTAAAACTGTACTTTGTAATACGTATATTTTTTTGAAACGTCCAGTATTTGGATGTAACTGTAATTTGTCGTGTCGTTTATTGTTTTGTTACACAGTATCTGCTGTCTTAAATATTTTGAGTGCAATAAAGAAATATTTAAATGAAGACAAGCCTTGGAACTACTCGGGATACACGTTTAAAAATATTCGAAATTATTCGGCAGCACCGCTATGAAAACAAATTTAGCTGTTCATTTTTAACTGCAGTTTTTATTTCAGCTCGTTTACAGACTAACTGGGAGCAGTGTTAAGATGTTTTTTTGTATATTGCATAGATAAATGTCGTTGTAAACCGTACGATGGAGGAGAAGGATGGCGGGACGATCGGTCATGGTATTCTCGAAGGAAACATTATGGTATTTACGTGAAGCTCCTTAGCGAAACACCGGAAACTACTGATTAGAATGGCACAAAGGAGATTTTCGCTACTCCCAACTAAAATTAGCCCGATAACTGCAACGCACAGATATGTAAGCAGTCATTCTTACTACGCTTCAGCCGAGAGAGGAAATGGAGGATATTTGATATATCGTACAATGAGTGCACCCTCTCACGCAGTTCACAGGAATTTGGACAGTGTAAAATGCAATGCGGTTGTTGAAAAACTGTTTACGCAGTTGAAAGTACTGTTTTCAAATATGACATTGCACCCGATGAAAGAGAAATATTTGTGTGTTATTCGAAACTGCATAAATACTAGGAACCCTAAAACATCGTTGATATCCTTATTTAGAGGCAGTTGTCCGAAAACCTGACATATACTGGGAAAAGTGACGAGTTTAACGATACAGCAACTAAATTTTCATTTGTATTTGGTGTCTTATCGTTTAAGTCGTCGTACGTGTAGATGAACAGTGTTCTATGCGGCGTTACTGCTTGTAAAATGTTTCAGCTTTGGAGAAATGTTCGCTCTCTCTTCACGTCAGCAGAACTGCATTGAAAGAGATAATATATTTACGGTTTATTTGCTGCGTATTGTTTTGAGTGAATGGGTCATGCAAAGTTCCATACACTGGCAGCTGGTACACGTCGACTGAGTGCGCATGGAACACGGAGGGCGCTGTGTAAGGAGGACACGGGTTGACGGACAGCCCCGAGGAAGGAGACGTTGCTCAACCTCTTGGAAGACGACTACAACGGACGTTAAGGTAGGGAGCATCGGTGTTGGGCTAAATGTAGCGCAGGCCGCATTTAGCTCCCTCGGTGGACTAGAACGACGGCGAGACCCGCGTCCACCCTCCGTCTCAGTGTTCCGAGGCTTGCTACCATTCCCGAGGGGGGAGGGGGAGGGGGGGCGGTGCCGGCCGCGAGGAGGCAGGGGCGGCGACCCTACTGGAGAAACTTTGCGACAGGACTCCGCGAATTATCCACGGGGAGCGTACGCCGTCACTACAGTGAAGGCCCCAGCCGTAATTACTTCTAACTGGCTAATCGAACATTTACCAGTATGTGCCCTGGTACTATTTAAGGCATCGATGTAAGCGTCGAGTTGGAAGGCGACGGAAAGAACGACTGCATAAATATAGATAATAAAATACCTTTTTACGTATTTCAGTCCAGATCATAAGAATATGATTTTATTACAAGACTTGAGTTGCAGTGAAACAAAACTGATTCATGTAATTAAATGACATAACCAACCATTAAACAAAGCCGGCCACGGTGGTCTAGCGGTTCTGGCGCTGCAGTCCGGAACCGCGGGACTGCTACGGTCGCAGGTTCGAATCCTGCCTCGGGCATGGGTGTGTGTGATGTCCTTAGGTTAGTTAGGTTTAAGTAGTTCTAAGTTCTAGGGGACTTATGACCTAAGATGTTGAGTCCCATAGTGCTCAGAGCCATTTGAACCATTAAACAAACCGCTGTGACATAAGGAATTGCGTCAACCTCTGTTTAAAATATTTTTGCATACCTGCGATTGACCTGAATATCCGTGAAACCAGTTTCCCTGTTGAGTGCTGTTCTGGAAGATCTGCAAAAATCCGTCTACAGCTGTCTTAATCTTCTCATTGGGTTCAAAAGGTTTTTCAGCCACTAATTTCTCTGTATGTGAGAACAAATCTAAGATCTGCGGAACATAAGGGGTTGTCCAACAATTTCTAAAGCACTTGGGTGAGAAGCTTCATTGTTCTGGGTGACAGATGTTCGACTGCAGTGGACATTTGATTGCAGTGACTCTAATGGACCCTCAAGAATTACTCGGTAGCTCGGTTTGGTGCTATAGGCAGGTCGAACGAGGCACACGGTTGGACGAACAAAAGTGTGTATTCTGTTGCAGAAGATGAATGGTTAATCACTCCAGGTAGGATTCCATGACAGCAGGACTACCAATATTCTGCACCTAGAAGCTTCGAAGTGTTGACAATTCGAATCCAGAACTTCTGGTTTAAGCTGCAGCGGCACTGGCCTGGGAGCGCGGACATAACTTCGAAGTATACTGGTGTCCAAGACCGCTATTTCCCCGTCTTCTGTCTAATTCACGATGTAATCATTCAAACTGTCAAAAGATGTCGGTACGATCGCCTTCTGCACGTAGATACCATCCCAGTCGGCGCCAACGATTACGTCAGGGCACCTATCAAAAGGGATAGTGTTTGCCGTGTAGTCCCATATCCACAGTCGCTGTGTACACTGTCACATACAGTGCAGTATGGCACAGAGAAGTGTTATATCCTAGCCAGTAATGCCAACCGAGCCCGTTGCCAAAAGGTTGGCAGCATCAAAGTCCGGACGCCGTCCGCATAAGCAGCGCCAGCGATACAGGAAATCGCCGCAAGTCTGCGCGCGCCACCGCTGGCTTCTGGCTTCTTAAGCGCTGGAGTCGCGAGCGCTAGGACAGTTCTGTATTCGCCGCTCAGTTGTATACTCGCCACCGATTTGTGTACTTGCTAGTCAGTTGTGTGTTCATCGCAGCAGAGTTGTTGTTTGTCGTCAGCCGACGCTGACCTAGCCGCTCCGACTCGAACTAGACAGATTTCTGTAGACACGGAGTTCACTACTGTGTTTCTGTATCTTCGTTAATAAAGATAAGTACCGACTTTTATTTAATCATAGTGATTGGGTTTTCATCTTTCTGTTCACTGTTCCAGCGGACCGGTCGGCCCGCTATTAAAAGTGTGGCGGTGACTTCGTAAGCCGTTTCTACAGCGAAGTGTTTGTCGCTACGAACGCCGCCACAAAAAGAAGTCTACCATATTCTCTGCGGTGGAGGGACTTAGGAGGATTGGAAGCAAGGCAGTCGCAAACTGAAGTGACCCGATGGCTTACTGAGAATCGTTGTGTTGTTTCTTCGATATGGCGAAAATTTATAGGGACCGAAATTGTACCCTGAAGACCAGTACAGTGCCGACCACAAAGAGGGGACCGTTATTTGACTGTAAGGACACGACAGTACCGCCTACTACTGTACGTCAACTAGCATCTGACCTTGCAGCATCCACTGGATGTGTTGTATCGAAGCAAACGGTGTACAGAAGGCTTCGGCAGAGTGGTCTTTATTGTCAGAGACCTGCTGTATGCCTACATCTGAAGCGTTTTCACAAAAGGGTACGTCTAGAATGACGTCGTCAACATGCCACCTAGACGGTCGAACAGTGGGCCAATGTTCTTTTCACGGATGTGTTCCGATTTGGTCCGGAGAGTGATTCTCGACGGATTCACATCTGGAGGGAACGTGGAACATGATTTCGGAACTCAGACATTCTGGAAAGACAGCAATATCGAGGAGCATTCCTATGGGTGCGGGCAGGGATTATGTTGAACACTCGAATACCTCTTCATGAAATTGTACGATTAAACTGACAAGATTTAACTGCTGTCAGATATCGTGACGAGATCTTGTGACCTCATGTGCGGTTGTTGCAAGGTGCTGTGGGCCCAGACATCGTATTGCTGGACGATAATGCTCGACCTCATAGAGCACGCGTGGTTGATGTTTCCTCGGAAACGGAAGATATCGCACGCATGACGTGGTCTGCTCGCTCTCTCGATTTGAATCCCATAGAGCATGTCTAGGATTCCCGGGGAGACGGGTTGCATCACGTCAACACCCACCAACCACTCTCCAAGACTTGCGAGCAGCTCTGCGGGAACAATGGGCGTTATTATCTCAGCTTGAGGTGGATGACATCATTCGGAGCTTGTCCCGTCGTTGTCAGGCCCGTGTTGCTGCTAGAGGTGGTCACATCCCCAACTGAGCGCATTAACCAGTTGTCGGAACGCGTGTGAAAATTCGTTAAGTTAGAGAAAAACTAAGATCATTTTTGTCTACCGTTATGCATGTTGCAGTTGTTTACGTTCTGTGTTCGTTACATTATTTCTATTTACTGTTACCTGTTACTACTGTTATCTGGCAAAATAAACGCAACCTTGCAAAATTTCCGTTTGTTGCTTTAATTTTGGACATTAATGTAGATGCCTGTTTTTCGTATCTGGTGTACAGTATTTACAAATAAGTCCACATTGAGCCTACGAGGTTAACCTAACTACCAGATAAATTCCTCTTGGATTGAAATCGGGACTGAAATAACACACACGTATTAACTGAAGTTTTTTTTTGGTAACATAATATACTAAAAAAATTTATACCTCCTTAATTAGTGAAGATCTTGCACCAACTTTGTACTGTCATAATTCCTTATATAATCCAGAGATATACAGTACATTACAATGCCCAACTTACTAAAGAAAAAAAGGCCTGTGGGGGACTCCCGTACATTAAATTTTGCTTATTGTGCATAAGGCACGTCACTCTCGCAAAATCAGTTAATGCGTGGTGGCTGAACTTAGGAACTCGAAGCATGCATCTCGCTTTTTTTCCTTGTAATTCGTTAGATTGTGGCAGATGTGTAACAGGTTTGCATTTCAGTTGCTTGTCTACGGAGATTTTCTTGACCTGCTCGCTGTATCTGATGTTTCGAGTGCCCGTTTGGATGAAAATGCGATTTTAGTGAGCTTCCCTGAAAGATGAAGTTTTTGCTACTTGAATGTTGAGTTGGGCGCTGTCGCTGGCGTGGGCGAGCGACACTCGTCCGAAGACCACAACGTTGGAGAATGCTTTTCCTCCCAGCAGCTAACTCCAAAAAATAACAGTACTTTAGGGATCCCGTGCTTCATATGCAAGATACACTGTCTGTTCATTTTGAATCCGGACTCTGATACGTAATGCGGAACTGGCCACTAGATGTCACGATAAGCCGATCACGTCAGTATAAAAAGAGGCAGGGAGTATTATATTGTCGGTACAGATGTAATGACAGCAGAATGGGTCGATCAGAATGGCACCTGAGTAAATCGTGCGACATTTCACCTCTTCTAAAGTAACCAAAGACGAGTGTTGTGATGCGACTGTGAAGTCAATCGCCAAGGAACATCCACAGCAAAACCAAGGCTTGGGAGACCTCATACACTGATCGGCAGGGGCCACTGAGCCTTGCGGAGGGTGCCTGTAAATTTCGCATGAAAACAGCGGAAGGATTCACTCGGAGCTCCAAAGTGTTGCCAGAAGTCCAGCTAACGCAATGACTGTGCTTGGGGAGTTAAAAAAGAATGGGGCACAATGGTCGAACAGCTCTTCATAAGCCACCCATTAATGCTAAGCGACGCTTGAGAGGGTGTAAAGGGCGACACTGCTATACAATGGTTGGCTGGAAACAAGGGATCTGAAGTGGTGAATCACTCAAAACCCTGTAACAATCCGATGGAAGAATATGGGTTAGGCGAACGTCTGGAGAGCGTTACCTGTCATAATGTGTAATTCCAACAATAACGTGTGGTGTTTCGGTGGGAGGGTGTTTCTCGATGTTATGATGTGTTCCCTTACTGAGCTTAAGAAAAGCATATGATCACGTTTTACATAATTGTGTACTGTGTACAGTAAAGGAACAGTCTAGAGACGATGACTGTATGAGCATGAGAACGTATCCTGTCATAAAGAAGCATCAGTGAGGCTGTGGTTTGTGGGCGATAACGGTCCTGAAATGCGTTGGCCTGCCCAGACCTGCACCTAGTGGAACTCGTTTGGGATGAGTCCAGACCCTAGCGTCCAACATTACCACCCTCTCTGGTTTCGGTTACTGAGGAAGAATGGGTTACCATTCCTCCACAGAGAGTCAGACATCTCACTGAAAGTGGCGAAGGCTGGACATGCCAATATTAATGTCCACAAATAGGTGTCCGGATACTTCTCACCAAATAGTGTAAAAAGACTTATTGTATTAGCAGGTTTTGAGCATACGGCGGTTAGGCAGCGGTAGATAAATAATGTTTCCTAGGTTGATGCCTCAGTATAATACTTCTTATGTTAGAGTCTTATGACGACGCGATGCTCAACTTCATCAGATTGTCCAGCGTCTGTTCTTGACTTTAAAATCGTATAAAATATTTGATATAGCGAAATACAGCTGAGAGGCCTGGCAGTGTTAAGCACCAAGATTGGTAAAATACAAAATGACGAACTACATCTTGTAGGGCATTCATTTTCCATACAGTCTGGGAGTAAGGTCGTATGCCAGCCGTCAATAGTCAGCCAGCACTGTTCAGCATCTCTTGTAGGCTCTTGCCTGTGTCCGTCTATTGATCCTGTAGGGCGGTCATCGTCATCGGCATCATCATCATAATTAATAACAAGGTTTAGAGCATGTCGGGTTTGTTCCGCGTTCAAGTAGTTTGCTCTGTCATTCATTTCAATCTTCCATCATCCTTGTTTTGGCTCATGACTCATCAGTGACTGATGTTCTGTTGTTTGCCACTCTTCTTATACGCTCTGTTACACGATGAATTAGTAAGGAAACGGGAGAATAAAATTTTTGAAGTTCGAACTCAATCATGCGGAAGTATCGACAAACGCGAGCCGGAAAGCGTATACATTTCAACACTGTTACTCGGTCAGGAAGGCAGCAACCGCGACACTAGTGCGAGACTGCGAGCGAGCTCAGCAGCAGATATTTAGAAGGGTGCAGACCGAACTCCCTTCGTTACGTTATGCAAGAGACACTAGGTAGGATGCAACATCGCCTAACAGGGGTACAGACACTGTAACAAATTCGTTAAGCAAATGTAGAGGAAATGAAGACTGTTGACGACTGAAGGAGAGCAAAACCCATTTGTTCATTACGAATGATGTTGCGGAGCCGAGCCTCTACTGGACGACATAAATACTCCACCACTTTTAGCGTAGAGCCCTGGGTTAATAGGATCAGTGGCGTTCATATCATTCGCAGTCGAGTTTCTGCTTATGGTATGGGACATCTTGTGTGCGAGATTGTTCTAGTTTTGGTCTTACATTTGCTGACTTCCGAGAAGATTAGCAATCCGGAGCCACGGTAAACGAAGTCTGACATCCAGTACTGAAGTCAGCATAGCAGCCAGTACTGATGGGGTCTACCAAGATGGCTTCGGTCCAGAGCAGAAGTTGCTCTAAAACACCGGCGTCGCACGAGTCTGATGTCCTACCATACTGGCGGGATAAGTCCAGAATTCAGCACAACATCACAGCATCCGACATCGCGGATCACCTGATGGGACAACGCGGGCAGTAAAACTGGGAGGGACTCAGCACTCCCCGAAACGGCGTGTGAATCAAACAGTGTCGGAGTGACTACCAGCTCCAAGCAGGGCTACCGACGGGGCGTGCCTACCTGTCAGTGGGCGACAAAACGACGCAACAGGGTATCCTCTACTTTCACTGCGAGCTGATGCAGCGATGAGTCCACTGTTGGATTCAGCGGATTCCTCTCTGGATTATGTAGCCGCCACCCGTCGCAGAAGACACGGCAACGACTTGTATTCTGACTAACAAACGAAATAATCTTGAATACTGTTTCATTGAGTCTAAAGATGCCACACAGGTCCTCGGTACGCATCCTGAGAAAACAATTGGGGTTTCAAGCCCGACAGTGAGCGAACCCTAAAGCTCTTTCCATTTGTTCCTGTACTTCAGTATTTCTTTATTCGGATTAAATATGTTGTGTTGTTTCTTGATATATTCATTTATCGACCTGTTAAGTAATGTATAAGTGTTAAATCCAAGTGACAACTTTGGTATTGCAACAGCTTTATATAATTTAAGCAATATATCTTTCCTGCTATTTCGAAAATGGCATTTGATTGTGCCACACAGAAAATGGAATTTCTCTTGCTTTGTACTCATACTGTAACTCAGAGACCTCTCTGAGACTTTAAAACATGTGGAAAACGCCATCAGCTGTGCAGTCCAGTACCCTTCCAAAGAAAGTGAGTTTGATTAAATTAAAATCATATTTCCAATCGCGGTTTCGTATTGCTGACGTAATCACGAGTTTAATTATAGTACTCGTGGATCTATACAGCAATTAATTAAAAAGTCGATAAAATTTAGTTTATGAATGAATTAAAATCAGTTTTCCCCGGCAAGCTAAAACCGCTGATGGCTCGCGTGAATATAGGACCAACATATGTAGGGGTGGAGCAGTTTTCATGTTCACCCATCAATTAATTCAGAAAATCCACAGGATGGCGAAAATGTGTAGAAGTTATGGATGATTACTTTCAAATTCAAGTGCCATGACATCTTTTTCATTTTATTTATTGTATATTTAGAGACCTGTTGGCCAATATTTTAAAAAAGGTTGTACATTTTCCAGTTTTTCATGCCTTAACATAAATTGTTCCTTGTTCCAAGTAAATATTGTTTTCAGCAATAAAAAAATCGACCTAATAATAATGAATTCGAAAGAAAAATTAAATTAGTAACGGTAACCGAGAGTATTAAATAAGAATGTTAGTGATTTGTTGAAACTGAAGAAAGTTTAAGAAAGTAAAAATTATAGGAAAGACTAAAGACGTGTTTTGAATTCCCACCCAAAGTCCATTGAGGGCAAGGGGGGAGGGGGCGCGGAAGTGTGGGAGGGTGGCCGACATCTCGGAAAGACATCGGACCAAGCTTCAGCCTCACCGACACGTAGTAGGGACACTAGTTCCACCTGCAGTCTAAGAACTTGCGCCACAACTGGTTCTCCAACAAGAACGCCAGGATACCGAGCTGTCCCACCGGCCAAAAGCAGCAGAAACTGTTTGCTTGACACCCCCGATCAAATTAGCTACAGGAGCCTTTTTCTGTCAGAGATTCTCTTTGTGCCCTATTTCCGTTGCAATTCCTGGTCATCTTCACAGCGTTATTAGTAGTAGTGCAGGAGATGCCGCCATTTTATTGTACATGTGTTGGCTTCCATCGTCTTGGAAGACTCGATCAGTTATAGTTAAGATGTGTTGCGGTAGAACGCTCGTGGCAACGTCGATCTTGGGTATATGCAGTTACACCGTTTGCATCGTGAGCAACAAGCAAGCTATGTCGTGTTGCCCCTGTCTCTGTGTTGGTATTACGTGTCTCCCCACGGATAACAACTTTCTTTCGTGATTTTCGCTTGCTAGAATTCCTCTGTTTCCTGATTATCAGTCTCCCTAGGGACTGCGTGAGTTATCATTTGTTTCTCACTGTTCTTGCATGTATTTTTCTTGGCCTAAAGCAAAACGGCAGCTTCAGAGTAACCCAGAATTGTGAGCTGACTTAAGTTTCAGTTAATGTTACATGACTACTTTGCATTTATCTTCTTTTTATCATCAGTACACAGTACACAGTATACATCTTCAGTTCGCTCTGTGTTACTGGTCTGCAGTTTTTCCCCTGTCCCTTTTATTAATTACGTTATTAACCCAGGCAATAGAAACACCAGCTATACGAGAAGAGGGTAGATGTCTCCACGGCCAGAGGACAGAAGATTGGCGGGTGAAAGTATTTTTATTTGCTGATAGGGAAACAGTGACAGGCAGAAAATCTCATTTCAATCCTATAAAGATGCCATATACATGAGGTCGGTTCGAGGAAATTTTTCAAGACAAGCGACTTATTATTTGGCACGCATCCCCTTCCCCCCCATTTCACTCGTAGACTTTCACCTGCGTCAATTTTCGCTGCTAAATATGATATGCACTGTATACAGTTACTGCAATCGGGCACCTGTGGTGCCCCTCTCAGCTTGGCGCCCCAAGGGGCGGCTTATGTTGGTCGTGCCTTAAACCAGCCTTGCATATACAATATCATCATCTGGTGTATAACTAGTATTGTATTAATGTTCGGAACTTCGTTAGCTTGGTCTTTTGCTTCGACATAAATGACTGGTTTGGCCCTTACTTTTTCACATGCTCTAAATGCTACGACTTCTGTTTCTGACTGTTGTATTTGAATTGTACTCATCTGATACTTTCACAAGCAAGTACAGAGGACATTACAGTTTACCTTCCTAACTTCTAAAATCATTCAATCGTCTGCAAAGACAATTGCATGAAGATTGAATTATTAATTTGATGTGTCTCAGTAATAATTGTTATCGTGTATTTATGATGTAGTCAAAATTAAGTTGAAGACAATAGATTATGATAGAGATTGCCGTCACGTACTAAATACTTGGTCATTGGATCTAATTAAATAGTCGTCTTGAAACTTGCTGTCAAAATAAAACTATGTGATGAACTGGGACTCAAATTCGGATCCCTGGCTTTCGTGGACAGTGCTCTTACCGACTGCGGTACCCATGCACGAATCACGACCCACCCACATAACTTCACTTCTTATTTGGAATGTTGAACTTTTTTGTGAACGACTCGCCACTCTCCCCTTTCTGAGTGAAGGGTCACATATAATACACACTACCTGTGACATATTCATTGGAGTCATTATAGAAAAGCAGCAGCGCTAGAGAGGCGTCATGCGTGAGCTGAGTGCTGATGGATGTGGGTAAAACACTGGCTAATCACTCACTCAAGGGGCATGTCTCCAGTGTACAAGCCGAGAACATCCTACCTCGGACACAGCAGAACATGGTTTGTAAGCCCTGTTCATGGTGATGACTTTGCATGGGGTACAGCCACGGTATGCAGTGGATTATGCTAGTTAAATTCATATAAAGAAAGATGAATGTGAATGGTTCTGTTGTAAACTGTATTTTCTAAGGGACCATCGACTTTTTTGCTATATCTGAACAGGTAATAAATTGATAAAACCTAAACATTACCATCTCGTTTCAGAGATTCTCTTATCACCATCTCCATAACACAGTGTTTTATGTCCACCCATGATAGAATCGCGTAATCAGTAAACAAATCCAAGTTCGTCGTGAACTGAACACAAATGGAATGCCAATAACGGTAACCAGAAATTGAAAGTTCAGAGCAAGATCGGTATGCAGATAGCTGCTAGGCGAGATTTTTAAGAGTTCACTCGGGGTACCGGATCGTGGCTGCTGGCCTAGTGCACGTGACCCGTCGCTCACGCCTTTGGTGGTGCCTATCAATTGCTAAATGTAACACCTCCGAATCGCCATCGATCTCGTCTGCTGGCGGGGTCGTAGTCAAGTTTGTGCCCATCTGTCGTCAGTGAGGTGCAAAGCAGCAGGTAGGAAGACATTGTTGCTTACGATTCCGTAATGGCAATGGCAGTATCCTGGATGTCAACTACACTGCAACACAGATAAGACTGATGGATTACCGCATCAAATGGCGTCAACTGCCAAAATAATAGCTCTGGCCGCCGTACATGACCTGTAAATAAGAACACCTGCCGGAGTCCACAACCGATAAATAACATATTCACCAGTAACACTACTGCAGCGATACAGTCGTGGACTGTCTTCTCTACGCTGGTCACATGCCCGTTGGAGGACAGAATGAGCACCATTCCCCTCAGCTACCTGTCAGCTAGTCACCCAGTTAGGGTTGCAGTACCTTCCAAGACAACTCAGTGAGCAGCCATGACTCTACAAGAGTATCGCCATTGCCCTCATCAGTGACCATTGCCTCGTTGGAATCTGCCGCTGATGGACAGTAAATTACAAGTAGGGCTTAGCCCCTCAGGGAGGAACTTCTTAGTTGGACGTAGACTCAGTGTTTAACTCCCTAATGGACGTAGTTTAATAGTGACAAACTATTATTCAGACTTGAGATTTAAAGTGAATTCTATATTTTTTTTCTTAAACTCAGAATGAAAAGCTTAATTTCTTCAGTGAAACAGTTTTTATTTGCATGGACTTGGCGTCAGATCTAACAACTGTGTTGTTATTAACTATAGGTAGTGAATAACATTTTAATAGAAGTACACCATTTGAGAAATTCATGAACTACAACAGGTGTTTAAATATAGGTGTTAAAACCAATAAAATATAAAATTGAATCAAAAGTCCAATACTACGCTGCAGTTGTATTTATTTGAGCCGATGAGAACCCAGACGGCAGCCCCTGCACACGCTCTGACAACACAGTGAACGCCTCGTAGCTTGTGTTGTCAACTGCTACGGTTACTGTGTTGGTGACAATTCACACAAGCGTGTCGGGCACCGAATACAATACTTTCCAAGATAACATTTACGAGGGACGTCGTTTGTTGCTTCACATAGGCACACAGGAACATATTTTAATCGCTGAAGCGACGACAGTTCGTGAATTTTACACAGACTGGACATTCATTATTTATGATGCTTTTTACAATTGAGGAAGGCTGAGAATTCTGCCAGCCAAGACAACTGTCATTCCGTAGCATTTTGTAACAACTCCGTATATCATGTGAAGTAGCATTTACATGCACCACAAGATGCAACTTAAAAATTATGAAACCGATTGTGTGGATCTCTCATCGACTTCAATAATACAGCTACAGCGGACTATCGGATTTTTCACTCATTTTTATATTTTAATAGTTTTAAAACCTGTATTTAAACACCTGTCGTACTGCATGAATTGGTCAATTAATGATGTATAACTGTTTGAGCTATGGCTGCCCTAGATTTAAAATTATCTTTAACAGAAATGTTTGTTTTGTACTCAGTGCCTGGGAATATCAGCGCGTGTTGCTTCGCTTCCTGCCACAAAAGTGATCTCTATTGCTGTTCAGTCGGTTCTTCTTTTTTTTGCGCTCTTTTATCAGAGACTTACCTTAAATACAGAAACGGGGATGTTGCATTACATTTACAAAAGCGAATGAATGCTGACACACCTAACAGACTTACTTAGAGATGAAATGGGACACAACTTCAGTAGCTAATAGTAAAAATCTGGCCGCATGTGACTGAGTGCGACTGCCCACGATAAATACAGCCACCTGGCTGTAGAATTATCGACATTCATCAGGCAGCAGCCGACTGTGGAGTGCCATCAGTTCGAGTCGGACTATTATTTGCCGGACAATGTCCTTTTAAAGAGTGCCCGTCTCCACCAGGAGCTATCTCTGTCGCGCGACGCACATTCTGTGTCGTGTCATTCCCAAAGTTAAAATAACACTAAAAGAGCAACAATTGGTAACGAAATAACCACACATAATGGCTTCAAATGGCTCTGAGCACTATGGGACTTAACTTCTGAGGTCATCAGTCCCATAGAACTTAGAACTACTTAAACCTAACTAACCTAAGGACATCACACATCCATGCCAGAGGCAGGATTCGAACCTGCGACCGTAGCGGTAGCGCGGTTCAGACTGTAGCGCCTAGGACCGCTCGGCCACCACGGCCGGCACACATAATGCAGGTATATACCGACGTAGATAACCTTTGCGCCTGATAAAATTATTATTCATGAGATAAGCATCGCGTAAAGTAGCTTCGATAATAACAACGTCTAAGTGTCAAAATTTGATTCGGAAACTATAAGGTTTTCCTCTTTCTCTCTTACGCCTTCTACCCGTCCCCGAACCTTATGCTTCAGTCGTTGGCGTGGCCAATATCATATTGGACAAATTACGAAATTTAATAAACTGGAATCTCACCAAGAATTAGCGTCCAAGGTGTTTGTCATACAAAATCGCTGCTACATTAAGTTCCGCAACTAGTGGATGGAAAAACGTGTGAACCGTACAATGTCAGGAGCTAACTCGTAATCCTGTCAACATTAATCAAATTTCTTTCTTAGGATGAGAAAGAAAGGGAATGACTAATCTGAGGATTATTTAAGAAGATTAGAGCTGTATTTTGGATGTGAATAGAAAAGCAAAATTGAGCCATTCCTGTTTATGTCACGAGGAGACTTCAAAAAGTAAGTTACACGTTATTATTGCAGGCCAAGTAACTTTTATTGAACGCTGCACTGCGCTTCGATACGTGACAGTATTTCACTCACCACTTCTCTGTAAATAACGGTCGGAACGTTCTACCAATCATTCAATTCCTCGACGACAAAAATACGCTCCTTGGCTACGGAACCATTACAGGACGTCCTCATAGTTCGAGAATCTCTTCTGCCCGAATGTTATTTCAGCTAGCCGAAGAGATGGAAATAGCGTGGTGCAAGACCTGGAGTGTAGTACGGATGCTTCCAAACCACCCACCGAAAACGTCGAAACAAAGCTTGCGTTATGCACTCCGTGTCGAATATTGCACTGTTGTAATTTCCCACGTCTCTTATTGTTTGTGTTTTACCCTCAAGAACTGTACTGTCTCTGGTACTTAAACACCGTAGTACGTTTCCAAATGCAGTACTATTTCACTCGCACCATGTGAAGCACCTGTTATCTGAATCTGCAGAATACTCAGGACATGTGCTCTCTTCTGATCAGTTGAGCAATGTGGCTCTCTTGTTGTGCAATGGTCTTAGTGTGCGACGACATGTGTAAATTACTTTCTGAGGTCCCTACCTAAATTTAGATGGCGAACAGTATTAGTAGCATTTATGACTTTGTGCAGATGGCGTCGCCATCTATGAAAGAGTGGTATCCTATGAACAGTGCAGGAACATCCAGTTACACCTTGATAAAATATCAGCTTGTTACATCGATTGGCATCTAGCTCTTGATGAACCGGAATGTAAAGCTGTAGCCATCACGATTCGTAACAATATAATAGCAAGGTTAATCAAGTTTATGAAATCCATAACCGAGTGGATCAACAGAAAACAGCGACTGTATGCAAAGAACAGTGCATACTCTCACAAACTTGTTTTGCAGGCGAGAGAATGCAACAGAAATACTGAAAATTCTCAAATGTAATCGAGAAACGACGCAAAATATGACACAAATCTATTTAGAAACTGCCAAGAATGATTCTCAGGTTGGGAACGGTCACCAGACGCATATGCACCGTTTTAGCAGCGACAGTGAAAATAAAATTAGACGAACAACAGCTGCACGGAGACTTATAAATAATGAGAAGAAAGAAATTTTAATTAACGATATAATTAAAACCATTTCCTGGCACATACGTTATTCTGATAATAGGCGTAGATGTAGATGCTGCAGGTATTCTTCAGCAAATGAAAATGACATTGTACAGTATTAGCGAAAACTGAAGGGATTCTGACTGTGGGTATATATTTTCGTAGCATCAGCTTCCGTGGTGATACAAGCTCTCCGACGTCTAAAATAAGCCTCTTCCGTTTGTTGACAAGCTACAGTTGGATATTTACTGCCTCATGCGTAAAAATATCCAACTCACTGGAGTGGCCACACAGCCGTGCTGCACCCATATTTCAACACGACTGCATTTAACTATACGCTGCCTTAGTAACGGCCAATTGATTTTTCGGAAGCGGTCACTGAATCATACAAACACCCCGTTCCGTCCATATCCCCCATCACATAGCACACACAGACGTCATCGGAAACAGAGAAGCGGGAAGAGTCGCAGTAATTAAGACTCTGCACTCCATTTCAGTTGTATAGGTTTCAGATTCCAGTTCGGCCATCCTGAATAAAATTTTCCATCATTTCCCCGAAATAATTTATTCCGAACGCCGATATAGTCCTTCAAGAAGACCACGGCAGAAGCACTTCCTTTCCTTGTTCATGTGAGACACTGTTCGTCGCTAATGAAGTTGTTGTTGGGCAGAAATTAAACTGTCACCGTCCTTTTCGCTGCAGTACGGAGAAACTAAGTCAATTACCTGAAAGTTTGTCGTAGGCTAATATAGTCTTTAGTGGGGCGACATACACCTTCCGCACTTTTAAAAAATTAAGGACTTGCGAGACTCATAAACAGTTAGGCCTCCTCAACCGAGCGCAGTATTTTATTGACATCGGGTTTTAAATCGCTGCCAGTTTTTGCTAATACTTTTGTCAGCATCTAGTAAATAACAAAGTCTGCTATAGCTTCTCTTTCTGACCAGCTAGTCTATACTGTTTATTAATTAGTCTTCCTTAGTATTCTTTCAGTGAGTGTTGGTATGGTATCTGCCGGCTCTGAGCTAGATCTGCATGATTTCTCCGCTGGAACATTCTCGATAGATATTTGACAGTTGTATACAGTTTCAGCTATTACCTACGCTAATGACATAATATTGTTCCTTGTCTCGTATTTAGACGCATAATACTACATTTGTTTAGATGACGAGCCTCTGTTCCGAACACGGGTCGTCTACAGACGTTCCTACATTTGACGATAATTTCTTAATAATGTGGTCTCCCTGTCATCTTTCGGAGTCTGAAATTTACTGAAATCACGTATCATGTGACATATTCGTGTATAGTGTATATTAATTATGATATTACAGTACCTTCCGATCCTCCTGACGTCATGTCTCCTTTTGAAGATGTCTTTTATTGAGAACGACATACTGATTCCTGTTTGACAAGAAATCTTCAACCAAATCACACTTGGCAACAGCACACCAAATACGATGACCTCTGCACTTTTTTTGTGTGGAAAGTTTCCCCGTGACGCGTTTCGAATGTAACTATGAGGGTCTTCTGTCCAAGAATATTTAGCGCCAAACTATCTTGGGACGAATGACTGTAGACTGAATCCTGAGCATATGGTCAACATGCATCAGTTTGCAGCAGAAGTCTAGACGAAAAGTATTCGTAACTCATCTTCGCGAAAGAACTTTCAGGAATGTCAGCTCATGAGCTTTTCCTATTTCATAGCAACCTGTCAAAGTCGATTGATGTGGATATGGTGACAGGTAAAGCCGGTGTGCGTCGAATGTAATGATCAAGCCACAGATGTATATTAAGAAGCAATATGACCCGCCCGGTTAGCCGTGCGGCCTAACGCATGGCTTTCCGGATTGGGAAGGAGCGTCTGGTCCCCGGCACGAATCCGCCCGGCGGATTTGTGTCGAGGTCCGGTGAGCCGGCCAGTCTGTGGATGGTTTTTAGGCGGTTTTCCATCTGCCTCGGGGAATGCGGGTTGGTTCCCCTTATTCCGCCCTAGCTACACTATGTCGGCGATTGCTGCGCAAACACGTTCTCCACGTAGACGTGCACCATAATTACTCTACCACACAAACATTGGGGTTACGCTTGTCTGGTGTGAGACGTACCTTTGGGGGGGGGGGGGGGGGTGAGGGGGGGTTCACCGGGGGCCGAACCGCATAATAATCTTGAAAGAGTGGTTCGGTGTGGGGCGGCGGAGGGGTGAAGTGGACGGCGGTAGTCGTCGTGGGGTTGTGGACCACCGTGGCTGCGGCGGGGACGAAGTCTCTCCGTCGTTTCTAGGTCCCCGGTTAACATACAATGCAATACAAGAAGCAATATTTTTTACCATCACTGACCCTACCGGCTTGTCTCTTTATAGTCTTCTACGAAACTATGCAACAAAGTGCTAGAGACATTTCTAACCATTTTGTGCTTGTCAGGGGCTCACTGGACGAAAAATTACTCTCTTCAGGAGGCATCACGCTAATACGTAACATCCGCTGTAGCCTTGATAACGGCCTCAGTTTCATGAGAGAGTACGCAAGTTTTTTCAGGTATGCTATATCCAGGTGAAGAAAATCATTAGTGAATCGATCCCACATAATAAAAAAAAAAAAAAAAAATTACGGGGATGCTGTTTACTGCGTTTCATCAGCTGTTCCAAGAAGCCCAGGCATTTCGTTTAGAATTAAGACCGCATGATTTAGCGGGCTAGTCGAGGTATGATAGGTTCAAATGGTTCAAATGGCTCTGAGCACTATGGGACTTAACATCTATGGTCACCAGTCCCCTAGAACTTAGAACTACTTAAACCTAACTAACCTAAGGACAGCACACAACACCCAGCCATCACGAGGCAGAGAAAATCCCTGACCCCGCCGGGAATCGAACCCGGGAACCCGGGCGTGGGAAGCGACAACGCTACCGCACGACCACGAGATGCGGGCAGGTATGATAGGGTTCAGATTGTTTGCGAAACAAGGAACATAAGCTGCGGCCCTATGAACACGGCTGTTTTCATCTTCGAAGACGTACAGCGTACTCATGAATATGTATAAAAAAAGAGCAACACTTAATCACCGAGATTTTTGAAATAAACAAATAAACAACCTGGTTCATCTTCATGGTAACTTGAATGAGAGGATTCTAGTCGTGCTACAAATAACGCTCCAAAATACCCCAGTATTACCTCCGGCCTGAACTACTCTCTCCACGCACTACGGTTTAAACGCGTCATGGGGCCGTCGGTGCATTCGCCGAGGGGTTGGGTTGTTTGGGGGAAGGGACCAAACAGCGAGGTCATCGGTCTCATCGGATTAGAGAAGGATGGGGAAGGAAGTCGGCCGTGCCCTTTCAAAGGAACCATCCCGACATTTGCCTGGAGCGATTTAGGGGAATCACGGAAAACCTAAATCAAGATGGCCGGACGCGGGATTGATCCGTCGTCCTCCCGAATGCGAGTCCAGTGTGCTATGCATTCGCCGACTTCCGTCTTTTGGAAGGTAGCAAAATAGATACTCGTCGAACCACACTATATGCCTACAGTCGGCTACGGTACAGTTTCTTCTGGCGAAGATAATAGCAGCGTCACTTATCGAAGTATAGCACAATTTCGACGAACTCACTCTTCTGCAAACCCGAAAGATTTATACACCGCCCAGTGAAATTAATGTGACCATTTGTCAAAATCCTGACAAACCACCTTTTGCAGCGCAGGCTGTTGCGAGACGTGTAGGAAGAGTGTCAGTGAGGTTCTGGAAGATCGCGAAAGGGATGTGGAGCCATGCCGACTCCAGTTCCGTGGCCAGTTTGGTGGTCAGGAGAGTAAATTCATCCTGGTGCTCTCCGAACACCGCCAGCTGTGTGACACATTCAGTTGTTCTGCTGGTAAACGCCATCGTGCCAAGGGAAAACAAACTGCTCTTAGGGGTGGACACAGTCCCCAAGGACACATGCATACTTGTGTTGGTCCATAATGCCTTCCAGAACAAAATAATTAGCCAGCGAATGCCACGAAAACGTTCCCCAGACCATAACGTTTCGTCCTTATTTCATTCGAGACGTTTCACGTCGTACATGCCAACTGCCATCTGTCCGATGGAGCATAAAACGTGATTCATCTGGAAAGGCCACCTGCCGCCGCTCAGTGAACGGCCAGTTGCGATACTGGCGGACAAATTCCAGGCTTCGTTACCAATGAACAGCAGTTAGCATCGGTGCTTGAAGCAGGCGCCTCCTGCGAAACCTCATGCGCAGCAACGTTTCAACGGTCGTTGAGAAGACACTATTGGTAGCCTCTTGGTTCATCTGCGCGGTCAGTCGCTCAACATTTGCACGTCTGTTCGCCCGTACACATCTCCGCAGCCGTCGTTCCCTCCTGTCGTGTATGGCCTGTGGTGCGCCACAGCTGCCTCGACGCCGGTTTTGGAGTGTCATTTGGCGTGCACGGTATACTTTAACCACGTCCGCTCGCAAACAGATTACAAACTTAGCTGTTTCGGAAATGATTCCACCCTTGGCCCGAAAGCCAATGATCATGAAATTTTGGACTTCAAACAAACTGCTCCGCTTCCGTATTATGACAGCGACTGCACCGTTTTCCCGCCGCTTCCCCCCGACACGTTTTACACTACTGGCCATTAAAATTGGTACACCACGAAGATGACGTGCTACAAACGCGAAATTTTACCGACAGGAAGAAGATACTGTGATATGCAAATGATTAGCTTTCCAGAGCATTCACAGAAGGTTGGCGCCGGTGGCGACACCTACAACGTGCTGACATGAGGAAAGTTTCCAACCGATTTCTCTTACACAAACAGCAGTTGACCGGCGTTGTCTGGTGAAACGTTGTTGTGATGCCTCGTGTAAGGAAGAGAAATGCGTACCATCACGTTCCGACTTTGATAAAGGTCGTGCTTTATCCCAACGGCCTCGTATCAATAGCAGTCGAGATGACAGGCATCATATCCGCATGGCTGTAACGGATCGTCCAGCCACGTCTCGATCCCTTAGTCAACAGATGGGGACGTTTGCAAGACAACAACCATCTGCACGAACAATTCGACGACGTTTGCAGCAGCATGGACTATCAGCTCGGAGACCATGGCTGCGGTTACCCTGCATTACAAACAGGAGCGCCTGCGATGGTGTACTCAACAACAAACCTGGGTGCACGAATGGCAAAACGTCATTTTTTCGGATGAATCCAGGTTCTGTTTACAGCATCATGATGGTCGCATACGTGTTTGGCGACATCGCGGTGAACGCACATTGGAAGCGTGTATTCGTCATCGCCATACTGGCATATCACCCAGCGTGATGGTATGGGGTGCGATTGGTTACACGTCTACACAGAGTACGCGAAAGAACTTGCCCCCCTTCTAACAGCCGTGTACCGCAAGTCTCTAGAGGAACGGAAGGTTCCAAATGATTGGAAAAGAGCACAGGTAGTCCCAGTCTTCAAGAAGGGTCGTCGAGCAGATGCGCAAAACTATAGACCTATATCTCTGACGTCGATCTGTTGTAGAATTTTAGAACATGTTTTTTGCTCGAATATCATGTCGTTTTTGGAAACTCAGAATCTACTATGTAGGAATCAACATGGATTCCGGAAACAGCGATCGTGTGAGACCCAACTCGCTTTATTTGTTCATGAGACCCAGAAAATATTAGATACAGGCTCCCAGGTAGATGCTATTTTTCTTGACTTCCGGAAGGCGTTCGATACAGTTCCGCACTGTCGCCTGATAAACAAAGTAAGAGCCTACGGAATATCAGACCAGCTGTGTGGCTGGATTGAAGAGTTTTTAGCAAACAGAACGCAGCATGTTGTTATCAACGGAGAGACGTCTACAGACGTTAAAGTAACCTCTGGTGTGCCACAGGGGAGTGTTATGGGACCATTGCTTTTCACAATATATATAAATGACCTAGTAGATAGTGTCGGAAGTTCCATGCGGCTTTTCGCGGATGATGCTGTAGTATACAGAGAAGTTGCAGCATTAGAAAATTGTAGCGAAATGCAGGAAGATCTGCAGCGGATAGGCACTTGGTGCAGGGAGTGGCAACTGACCCTTAACATAGACAAATGTAATGTATTGCGAATACATAGAAAGAAGGATCCTTTATTGTATGATTATATGATAGCGGAACAAACACTGGTAGCAGTTACTTCTGTAAAATATCTGGGAGTATGCGTGCGGAACGATTTGAAGTGGAATGATCATATAAAATTAATTGTTGGTAAGGCGGGTACCAGGTTGAGATTCATTGGGAGAGTCCTTAGAAAATGTAGTCCATCAACAAAGGAGGTGGCTTACAAAACACTCGTTCGACCTATACTTGAGTATTGCTCATCAGTGTGGGATCCGTACCAGATCGGGTTGACGGAGGAGATAGAGAAGATTCAAAGAAGAGCGGCGCGTTTCGTCACAGGGTTATTTGGTAACCGTGATAGCGTTACGCAGATGTTTAACAAACTCAAGTGGCGGACTCTGCAAGAGAGGCGCTCTGCTTCGCGGTGTAGCTTGCTCGCCAGGTTTCGAGAGGGTGCGTTTCTGGATGAGGTATCGAATATATTGCTTCCCCCTACTTATACCTCCCGAGGAGATCACGAATGTAAAATTAGAGAGATTAGAGCGCGCACAGAGGCTTTCAGACAGTCGTTCTTCCCGCGAACCATACGCGACTGGAACAGGAAAGGGAGGTAATGACAGTGGCACGTAAAGTGCCCTCCGCCACACACCGTTGGGTGGCTTGCGGAGTATAGATGTAGATGTAGATGTAGATGTCTCGGTCACCTCTTGTTCGCATTGACGGCACTTTGAACAGTGGACGTTACATTTCAGATGTGTTACGACTCGTGGCTCTACCCTTAAATCTATCCCTGCGAAACCCTGCATTTCAGCATGTTGCAGGTCCCGTACGGGCTTTTCTGGAAACAGAAAATGTTCGACTACTGCCCTGGCCTGCACATTCTCCAGATCTCTCACCAATTGCAAACATTTGGTCAATTGTGGCCGAGCAACTGGCTCGTCACAATACGCCAGTCACTACTCTTGATGAACTGTGGTATGGTGTTGAAGCTGCATGGGCAGCTGTACCTGTACACGCCATCCAAGCTGTGTTTGACTCAATGCCCAGGCGTATCACGGCCGTTATTACGGCCAGAGGTGGTTGTTCTGGGTACTGATTTCTCAGGATCTATGCACCTAAATTGCGTGAAAATGTAATCACATGTCAGTTCTAGTATAATATATTTGTCCAATGAATACCCGATTATCATGTGCATTTCTTCTTGGGTAGCAATTTTAATGGCAAGTAGTGTAGATGCCACACGGGATTAGCCCAGCGGTCTCAGACGCTGTAGTCATGGACTGTGCGGGTGGTCCCGGCGGAGCTTCGAGTCCTCCCTCGGGCATGGGAAAGTGTGTTTGTCCTTAGGATAATTTAGGTTAAGTAGTGTGTAAGCTTAGGGACTGATGACCTTAGCAGTTAAGTCCCATGAGATTTCACACACATCTGAATATTTTTGAACGTATTAGATACCCTCCACTGCTAGCACTGCCACTTGCTGTCTGAGTGGTTATTGCACGTTGGCGTCGAATATAGGCTGTGGTCACATTAATGAGACTGGTCCATGTACCAGTTCAGCCTGTCGAGAAAGAAAACGAGATCTTATCAGGGTGAGCATGGTTATAGGAATAACTTTAGACAGTTTACAGTCTTTCAACAAGGAATCTAACCATTTCGTTTAAATCAGCAGTGTGGGTGATATCGATTTGGTCTGACCTACGGCAGCGGGATCGTCTGTAAATGCATAATTGCTCGAAAAACTGAATGTGATGACAATAAATAGTGTGCTGTTTTGATTATGAGGAAAACATATTGGTACTTATACTGTGGAAAAATCAAGAAGATGGAACATATGACCGAATCATTAATCTAAAACCTTTCTTCCATCGTTTTCCAACAATTCACCTCACCACAGAACTTTTTTAATCCTTTTCTTACACAAACAGGCGTTGTGCGAAATTGTATATGGCAAAACATGTCACTAATACACATTTATGTATTAGCGTTCTGTCCCTTAGTAAAGTCTTTGCCTAATACTGGTTCTCCAGCTGCCTCTGCCTCTCAATATTCCTTTAGTCATTACCCAAGTGTTTTGCATTTTCACCGTCAGCTTAAGTTTGCTTCCTCCTCTTTTTCTGCGGAGTGTCGCTTCAGTGCGCTGCCGAGAAGCAGCCTCTTCTTAGAAAGTGTCCTAACAACTTTTTCCCCTCAAAATCGTATATTTTTTAAGTATCCCTTCCTAATATTTCTTCTTTCTTAACTCTTCCTGTTCAGCTTATCTTTTACTTTCTCCGCCGCATCCCCATCTCAAAGGCCTACAATATTCTTCATGTTCTTTCCTCTATGTCCACGATTTTGTGCCTTACAAAACCACACTACACGCAAAGCATTTAACCAGCTTTTTTCAGTCCTCTTCAGTTTTTCACATAGTAGCTTCTTCATATTGGACACTTCCTTAGACACTGAGATTGAAGGGCTTGGTGGAAGAACCAGACAGCTCCATTTTTTGATCAAGATGAGTTACACATTGATGCTGACAGAAAATAATCCTCGTTCATTCTGTGTAAGAACCATGTGGATCCAGTGAACAACCACGCTGATGCAAAGTGAAAGGAGCTTCCTGTGTCATGTGTTTGGTGGAAGAAACAGATAGCTCCTGGGGCTGCCTAGTTGATTCAACAAATAGTTCTTATATTTCTCCATAGGAAACAGTTCGTGATGGCTGGTGTTATACCGAGACCCAGCGCTAGCAGGAACACACACGCTAGTCAGTTGTCGTTAATATGGCGAGTATAAATGATGTGAGTGATTTTTCTGCTTCAGAAAGTGAATGTGTATCTTCTGAAGACTGAGTTCGAAAGTGTTGATGCTGTGGAGACAAACACAATAATGCGCAATCCAAGGAAGTGCGCAAGAAATGTACAAAACTTGAAGAGAAACAAAGGCTTGGATTATGTTACTAAAGCATGCAAATCTGTTCCCGCCTGTATGAGAGGGCAACCGTGTGAGTGTCGAAAGCAGTGTTTCACGACTTTACCTGATGGCGTTGAGCAGAAATGTCTACTTGCGTTTAACGTTCTGGGCCATGAAGAAAAACACGATGGGTATCTGCATGGACTGATAACAGTACGTAACATAGTTCGAAGACGTCAAAAATGTGATGGAGGAAACCCTCGGGGACACATTTACTTATACAAGGTAAGAAAGCAAAATAGTAACTGTAAGAAAGAATATTTCCCATTGTCAAACCGTGTAATAATGAACTTTTTAGGTTATAATATGGTAACAGTGAGAAAGAGCTATGGAACGCTTGGTATGCAAAACAGCATTCTGTAGATTACATGTGATTTACAAAAGCAGAATTGAAAGTCTCGCGAAACGCTTAACGCAGAATATTACAGGCCCACATGACTTGGGAGGAAAGCATGGAAATCGGCCACACTTTCTGAAACCTGCATGGCTCAAGTTGATAAGCATGTCAGAAGTTTCCTCAGGAGGCGGTTTCATTACAGTTGTACAGGTAACGTAAAGAAGTACTATTTGGCAGTAGATCTGAGTGTGAAGAAGATTTATTTTTGTATTTGCAAAAGCATGAACCAGAGGAATATTTGAATTTGCAATCAGGAATGGCGGTGAAACCTACAATACAGATCTTTTGGCTCACATTTTAACATGACGTTTGAGAAACCACTTACGGATACTTGTCGAACATGTGACCAGACAACAATTTAATGACTGCAGAGGCTGAAGAGGAAAAAGAAGGCTTAAAAGCTGAGGTATCTTACAGTATATTGAAAGAAAAGTCACACATAGCAAAAGAGAATGAGTGTTGTGGGTCAATATGTTTTGACTACCAACAAAATCTTAAACTTCCAAAAGTTCCTGCAAGTGTTGTCTTCTATAGTCGTCAGCTGTAGTAGTACAGTTTCTGCATTAGTGTTCGTATTTCTCAAAAAAGCTACTTTTATTTGTCTGACAAAAGTATTGAAGGAAAAGGTCAGAATGAGACTACGGGTTTCATCCGTTATTTTGTAAACAATATACATGACAATAATATCACTGATCTAACATTTTCTGACAACTGCAGTGCCTAGAACAAAACCCACCCGCTCAGGCAGTACTGTTTGGCGCAGGTACAACGGGAAATTAAGGAACATACGAGGACGTAGGTTTCTGCCATGTGACAGCTCTTTGGACTGGTCGAAATACTGAAAAGGAAACATGAGGTAGTGTATGTGCCAAGTGACTGCTGTACAAGCAAGCTCCAAGAAATTTTCCAGTTAGTCAGGACATGATTTCAGATTTCACAGGACACTTAAAACATTTTTTAAAAGGAGTGTCCTCAACAAGCACAAAGAGAAGCTTGCTATGTCCCAGTACAGACTTCTTAAACACTTTCAAGATAAGCAAGATGTGGTTTAGTGTAGCAAAACGTTGAATGAACTGATAACGATAGAGTTTGTCATAAAACGCCCCTGTACTAATGTTTCAATCCCTACGGAATACCTTCATAAGGGTGCACTTCCAATCAAGGCAGCACAGTTTTGTGACGTGCTGAAGTTAGCAACACATTCCCCCATCCAACATATGGTTTACACAGTGATTTGGTATCTGACAACTTGCCTCAGGCGGTCAGCACCTTGTCCGAGTCGGAGGATGAATAAAGAGCATCAGCATCTGCGAAAGATATACTTCTGTGTTTATTAAAAGAATGTTGAACTTAATTTTATATATTTTGATACTTAGTGACTTAAGTACTTTGTTATGATTAAAATGGTTCAAATGGCTCTGAGCACTATGGTACTTTAACTACTGAGGTCATCAGTCCCCTAGAACTTAGAACTACTTAAACCTAACTAACCTAAGGGCATCACACACATCTGTGCCCGAGGAAGGATTCGAACCTGCGACCGTAGCGGTCGTGCGGTTCCAGACTAGCGCCTAGAACCGCTCGGCCATCCTGGCCGACTGTTATAATTAGTTTAATCGTCTTATATCTTACCCATTTCCTTAATTATGATATACCTAGGCATTTAATAGGATTGTTTGGTTAAACACCAGAGATTCTGCCATAAACAGAATTTGAACCCAAACATAAAAAAAGCGTGTCTTTGGTGACAACAGTCAGGTAGCTCCAATGGCATCAAAATTCTAATACATGTAAGTTTGGTGCAATATATTTTTAATTTCAATGCTGGATAGCTGACTCACCCCAGTTCCATCAATATTTCAAATTTAAGACTAATGGAAACAAAACTGAATTTTTATTTAGTTTTCTTTGATTATCTCAAAATGAGGTAAAGTAGAGCCATCTGGTTCTTTCACCAACCCCTTCGGTTCTTGTTTTTATTTTTAGGTGGATGTCAAATCCGCCTTTAGTAAGACGGGTAAGTATTTGAGAATTTTTGCTTGTTCAGTTGTGTCCTATTCTCATTATATAGTTGTCTGTGTTTCTTTTGTACCAATGACTGCACTTCCATTTCTGTTCGTATTAAATCTCATTCCACACTCTTGGCTTATAGCACTCAGAGCTTTTACCACTTTTTCATTGCCAGTTCGTCTTCAACCAAAAACATCATATCATCAATGAATTTCCTGCATTTTATCTTTTTTCCATCTTCATAACATTGTAAATGTAGCCATTGATAGTAAAAGTAGGGCAGTTGTGCTAATACTTGCATAAATAGTAGCCTAAAAGGAAAAAGGATTAACAGCAGTCACTGTATAATGCATTAGTTGTAATATTTCTAATATGTAGTAACAGTATACGAGAAGAAAATGCAAATACTGTAATTATAATTATGGTCAGCTAGGAATCATATCAACATGATGTTTTAGTTACCTTGGGTTAGGCTATAAATGTGAATGAGAAAATAAAAAACGCCTAAGCTGCATTTTCAGTTAATATTCCTTTGTTGACAACGTTCACGGCTAGTGCCATTTCTTATTATTTTTGATCACATCTTATTTTTTCCATAGCACTGCACGTCAGCCATTAAAAAGGTAGAATGAAGAAAAGTAGTATCTGTTCCCGAAAGAACAGATACCACTGATGACCGTGCAGCTTCTCTAGAATGAAATAATAATTAAATCAGCACCCTGCAAACATCTATTAGGCGCACTACGAATGTAGTGATGTGGACATGTTGGGAATGTGGGTCTCACGGGGAGCGTGCAAGGGATAAGTCCCTGCAGTCGCGCTATCCTCTGTGCCCTCGGTTGCTCAGCTGGATGGAGCGTCTGCCATGTAAGCAGGAGTCCCGGGTTCGAGTCCCAGTCGGGGCACACATTTTCACCTGTCCCCGTTGATATATGTCAACGCCCGTCAGCAGCTGAAGGTATTAATATATAATTCTAATAGTCAAATGTTGTGACTGTCAGCTGGCTGGTGGTACGCTCTTATATACACTAGCGGTCGGCTGTGGTGTCACTGGTGCTCGCGGCATCGCCATGAATGGGCTTACGTTGATATGGATTTCGCTGTGCCCTTTCAGCCGCTCGAGAGCCGGACCCCACACCCGCGGAGCTGAAGGCCGCCGTCACTATTAAAGGTATTATCGGTGAGTTTTATCCCAAAGGCTTCTTTAGTTACACAGTCCCAGAAGCCGTCTTTAGTGTAGTTGCATGAGTAGGACTTAATAATGACATGATCATTAATGGTAAATTTAGGCCAGTTTGCTATTTAGGAACCTACAAATGGTCTGCAGGTAGTCCTCCACTGAAACTAATCATGTATACATATGCTGTAAATTGACTCGTTCCATATTGTTTCGATAAATCAGTGGTTCAAATTACTCATTTTGGTTAAACAGGCAGCTGAGGAATAGCATCACCCTAACTTGTGTCTGAGTTGCTTGAACGACGCCGCAGAAATTCCGAAACAGCTCCACTTGTAGCGCTACAAAAACGTCGAAAGCAGCAGCGACACAATATAACGTACGTAAAAGAAATAAATTGTATGTGATTTCGTAGACTTTCCCGGCGTAATAACTTCTGATATTCTCCACGGGTTTGCAGCCGGATCATGTCATCGTCCAGACACAATATTTCGGCGGACCAGCTGGCCGCCATCTTCAGGTGAGCTAATGCTCGTGCACTGCCTCGCCGTAACTGAATTCCAGCCACAACGACGGAAACCTTTATCACCATGAACAGAGCACCGCGCGTGCGCGAGATGATGGGCAGCGCCTCCTGGCGGCAAGTAGTCACGCAGCGCGCCGGTGGGAGAAGACGGCAGGAACGATACTCGTAAATCGCAACAGCACTAGTTGGAAGAATCCAATGATCGAAAAGAAGACCGTTGTTGTTTAATGTCGGACAAAATCGGATTCCATATCTTACTTAGAGGAAAATCTTTATCCCTGTTAATAACATTACTTGATAATCTAATTTCAATGGATTCTTTAAGAACACATTCGCAATAGCGAGAAGCAGGAGAAATCAATTGTGTCTTGTCATACATCACCCTGTGTCCTTCGTTAAGGCAATGTTCCGCCTCTGCCGACTTCTCAGGCTGGAACAACCTAGTGTGCCGATAATGTTCCACGCACCGGTCCTGAATAGTTCGAATAGTTTGCCCAATATACTTCTTTCCACAGTGACACGGAATTTCATAAACCCCGGGCCTCCTCAAGCCCAAATTATCTTTAACTGAGCCAAGAAGGGCTCCAGTCTTGGCCACCGGCGTAAAAACACTGTCAATATTATGTTTTCTTGAAATTCTTGAAATTTTGGATGACATACTTCCCGCAAAGGATAAATAAGCAACAGATTCAAAAGTATACCCTATTGGCTCGTGTGACGGACCAAACTGAAGAGCACGGCATATTTGTTGTTCCGTATATCCATTCTGGATAGCGGTCAGTATGAGTGGGTTTCCTATACACATTATGTCCAAAAGTCTCATCATCCTTTCTTTGTACTAAAACATCAAGAAATGGAAGTTTACCATCTTTTTCAATTTCCTTAGTAAATTTAATACTTGGATGTAGACTATTAAAATGATCTAAGAAACGATTCAAAGCATCAATTCCATGTGGCCAAACCATAAAAATGTCATCAACGTATCTCAGAAAACACTTTGGTTTAAGAAACGAAGTTTTGAGTGTTATGTCCTCAAAGTCTTTCATAAAAAGGTTGGCGACTATGGGGGAGAGTGGACTCCCCATAGCCACCCCGTCAATCTGCTCAAAATATACATCATTAAAAAGAAAATACGTTGAAGTCAACACATGACATAACTTGGTAGTTTCTTCATCTAAATTCTCACCGATAAGTAACAGGGTCTCTTCAAGAGGAACCTGAGTGAAGAGAAAAATAACATCAAAGCTAACGAGCAAGTCAGAAGGACCACAGTACAGACTTTTCAATCGTCGAATAAAGTCGGACGAATTTGATATGTGGTGTTCACATTTTCCCACATATGGCCTGAGGACTGAAGCTAAATATTTGGCCAAATTATAGGTAGGGGCGCCCAAGTTGCTGACAATGGGACGCAGAGGAATACCACTCTTATGAGTTTTGGGTAAACCATACAATCTTGGAGGAACCGCCGCACCAGGATGAAGTTTCTTGATGACATCACTAGGTAAGGAGCTCTTCTTTAAAAGAGAGAGAGTCTTCCGTTTTATACAATCCGTGGGATCATTTTTGATTTTTCGATAGGCCGATTCCTCCAACAAAAGATCCATTTTGGCGACATAATCCTCACGTGAGAGAATAACCGTGGCATTACCTTTATCAGCCGGAAGAATTATTAGATCCCGATTTTCTCTCAGAGACCGAATAGCAGCCCTTTTACAAGATGGTATATTATTCCGTGGAGCGGGAACTCGACGAAGTTTATAGACAACCTCCTGCCTGATCTCTTCTGCCCTGTTCTCAGGAAGGCGGGCCACAGCTTGTTCTACAGCACAAATAAAATCCATAACAGGAGTCCTCTTAGGAGTAGGTGCTAAATTTAAACCTTTTTTCAAAACAGATAATGTAGCATCATCAAATTCCTGATTCGTAAGACTAAAAACCACCCGTTGGCGGGTGTCGTCACCAGACATAATAGTAGAAACACAGAGGCGTCGGAACTTAGATGACTGTTTACTAGTAGCAATTTTCTGCACTGAGTCCGAAAAAGCCCATGAAGCGCTATCCACCCATTCCCAAGATGTGGCAGACAGTCTTGGAGAAATTTCTAAGTGCAAATAATATAAATCTTTGGATACAAAGTCCAGTTTTCGCCGCGTAAAACGAATACGTTCCCGTACCAATGATTGATTGTAGGTAACACAGGTTACTACGGCATCATGTGAGCTAGGCAATCTGCTCAGTCACTTTGTCGACATTACTCGTCTAAAACGGCACAGAGACTGACGCAAGGGCCAGGCACAGTGCGCACGCTAACACAGTAGCGACTGGAGGAAACGGCGCAGCGCTAGCGCGGGGCGTGGGCGTGGGCGTGCCAGATCAGCTGTGATAGGCGCGCCGTGGGCGGAGCGGCTATTTGCGGCCGCATCTGATGGCCCCGTCGCGGCCGCAGAATGTACATTTTCCGTGAACTGCTCTCGCGGCGGAGAACCGACGACAAGTATAGATCCTCGGATCAAAGCAGTTTATGACGCGGCTAAATGTGGAACACCAATATGACAGTGGCTCACTTTCGCGTCAGTGTAGCCAAATATAAATATTCACTTTCTTACACCATATTTATCAAACAGTAGATGTTCAGCACACTTAAATGCGACACGACATTCACGACGTCAAAGACATTGTTGAACACGGGATAGGCTTCCCACGAAACTGAAATAAACTTCTGTGGATCCAGCACACGAAAAGCCTGTAACTTTAGTTTTTTTCTATTTTCATCTTTACAGCTACAGGTATTTTTAAATACTCATTATAAAAAACCTGGAATGTGAGGAGTGCCGCGGGTAGATAATGATATGAGTAGGAAAACATACACGGAATTGAACAATGACCGTGCTGTAGGAACAGACATGCAAAATCTTGTGCTCCAATCCCCACGAAAACGTGGTGCAACAACAATAGTAACTACTGTGACTCTGGTATTCACAACATGTGTAACTAATTGACAAATGTGATAAAACGAAGGCCTGCGCTCGAAACGTATTTTGTTCACTTGTTCACGTGGCACGTTATACACTCAGTGTCACTTCTTCCAGCGACGGTCCACATCGTGTTCAATTACTACAACAGCAGCTACCATGCGCCGTTGTTCCACATTAGTTAGTTGTTCACAAATATAATAATCACCAGAGACAATGTGCATTACTATCGCTGTTTAACTCAACAGACAGGATAGAGTTGGCCACATTGTCTTAAACGTTTGTTCATATAGCATGGACGTGGTTAATATCTATGTCACAGGAACTCGTAAAGGGAAAATGAAAACGTCCACCGTATCAACGTTGTCAAAGAAGAGCTATCGTCCTCTAACATAAAGAAGATACGAACAATAGAAGCAATTTAAAAAAAGAAGCAAAAAATGATAAACTTTCAAGAACACCGCAGACGGAAAAGGTTTTCGTTTCTTATTTTCCTGGCAGATAGTGGAGGTATAATGCAATACCAATGCTGATGGATGCTGATCACGAAGAATGATCTCATCCAGAAGCTACAAAGCTAGGCAGTGCAACGGCCGTTTCGTGCCCTAAATTCAACCAAACCAGTTTCCATCTCAAATGACCTCGCTGTCGAGACATCGTTTCCCTCGTTATTAAAGTAACTGTTATCTATTTGTTTATATCCCTTTTGCTGTTCGTCACGTGAACAAATGGGGAACTGTTTGGAATGGTAAATTAAAGTATTTCGTTTTACATCATTCTTCGTTATCGTTTTTGACAAGGTTTATAAGATATTTAATGCATGAATCCAGTGATTTAGTATCTTGCTAGCATGAGTTACACACCCTGACAAAAAAAGTGAAGCACCCACAAAGCACCGTCGGATATCAGTGTAACTTCGTACATGTATACGCCATCGGCGGATATGTAAATTATCAGAGCTCCACTTCACTGTGACAGATAGAACGGTCAATATTCGTGTTTATTTTTCTCACAACATCTGGCAGGGTATATACAGGACATGAACAGCGTGAGATGTTGAGTGATCATTTTGATGGACACGAAAATGCCGCGTACTCGCATGAGACAGAATTATTAACACCTAGATGAGACTAGAAGGGGCCTCATTATGTATCCTCACTTCGCCAGCTGGTGGAATCTGGCAATGTCTTCACATGTGAAATATCCCCATGTTGTACTCCATGGGAACGTGAGGGTAGGCATACTCATCGTCAAAATTCTTCTTTCGCTCCTGCAAAACTCAACTCGTCCTTTTTTCACTTGATATCTTGCGAACCATGGATGAAAGGTATCAGACGGATGCCATATTGGCTTCCGGAAAGCGTTTGACTCGGTGCCCCACTGCAGACTCCTAAGGTACGAGCATATGGGATTGGTACCCAAAAATTTATCATCACGCGAGTGTTACGGAAATGCTTCAGGAACTCGGGTGGGAGTCTCTGGAGGAAAGGAGGCGTTCTTTTCGTGAATCGCTACTGAGGAAATTTGGAGAACCAGCATTCGAGACTGACTGCAGTACAATTTTACTACCGCCAACTTATATTTCGCGGAATGACCACAAAGATAAGATAAGAGAGATTAGGGCTCTTACAGAGGCATATAGGCAGTCATTTTTCCCTCGTTCTGTTTGGGAGTGGAACAGGGAGAGAAGATGCTAGTTGTGGTACGAGGTACCCTCCGCCACGCACCGTATGGTGGATTGCGGAGTATGTATGCAGATGTAGATGTAGAAATTCCAGTCGGCCCATCTGACCACCACAAGGGAGGATCACCGTATTGTGCACCAAGCACATTATAGCCCCTTCATACCTGCGCCTACCATCCGAGAACAAGTAAAGAACATTCTGCAACATTCTGTGTCGACCCGCACCATTCGTTGGAGACTAGCAGCAGCCGAACTATGGAACTACCGCCCCGTGCTAGCCTGCCGTTATCAACACAAAACGATCGTTTGCGTTTGGAGCGGTGCCTCGACGAGTAAGTATGGACTGCCGATGAATGGCATTGCATTGTGTTGAGCAATGAACCGCGGTTCTGCACTACCCCAGGTGACTATCATTGGTGACCTGAAGGTCCCATTCTTACAATGTTTGGGAGAGGCACAGCGCTGTTACTCCTGGCGTCCAGGTGTGGGGAGCCGTAGGGAATGACTTCGGATCACACCTAGCAGTGGTTGAGGGAATTCTGACGGAACTATAGTACTTCACGAGCAACACACGTCTTCATGTGTTCCCCCTTATGCGACAATACCGTGGTCTCAGTGTCAGTATTCGGGATATCACGGAGCAATTGCGACAGTTGATCAGCTTGCCTCAGGACAGAATCGTCGTTTTATGACACTCTTCCAGCCGTATCAGTGGATGCATCCAGGCCAAAGCGGGGGCAAAGTCGCATTGATAAGTGAGGTCCCTACTGCCAAGTTCTTTTTAAACTTGACTCTATTTTGCTAGCATTGAAATAAAATTACGTAACTCCTCAACCCATGAAGGTTCATTTCGTTTGTTCCTTCCCTTCTGGATGCTTGTTTTTTTGTCATTCTTTGCCGCCCATATTGGGATTCTAATGTAGCTAATTCATGATTGTTTTCGTCCGAAGAGTATTTCTTCACTTTGACAGTATCGCGTACGGGTCTGTAGAGTGTTTCTGTTGTGGATGGCATAAATGGAAGATACCCAAGTGTCGACATATATCTTACAGGTGTGAAACTACCGTAACAGTGCCTTACGTCACCTATCTACATCTACATCCATACTCTGCAAGCCACCTGACGGTGCGTGGCTGAGGGTACCTTCAGTACCTCTATCGGTTCTCCCTTCTATTCCAGGCTCGTATTGTTCGTGGAAAGAAGGATTGTCGGTATGCTTCTGTATGGGCTCTCATACAGCGACTGGACCACCATCAAAAGTATCACATGACCTCACTCCATTCTTTCAGAGTTCTGCAGTTTACAAGCGACGTACGGTGTGTAGTCTGACAGAAACAGAACGTCATGTTTCCTCCCTCGTTGAGTAACTTCTTGTTAGTAACATTACTTCTGCCAGTGAGACTCGAAACCGCTTCCTGAAAATACGTAGCCTTGGCGTTAACGTGATATGGCATAATGGCTGACTTCATGGAGTATTGCTCTGTAACATGTAAATTTTCACGCTTTTCGTCTCATTGAAATAGTAGCATATCGCAACATTCCTGCAACTAAGGTGAAAATGCAACAAATGAAGTAGGTGAGCCCGCCCATGTGACCGAGCGGTTCCAGGCGCTTCACTCCCGAACCGCGTTGCTGCTCCGGTCGCAGGTTCGAATCCTGCCTCGGACATGGATGTATGTGATGTCCTTAGGTTAGTTAGGTTTCAGTAGTTCTAAGTAAAGGGGACTGATGACCACAGACGTTAAGCCCCATGGTGCTTGGAGCCATTTGAACCATTTTGAAGTACATGAAAGGGAATACAGGCGACTAAATAACGAGATTAGCAAAATGAACAAGTATGTTACCTTTACGTACTTGTCTGAGTAGTAGACTGTTCGACATAGGTCAGGCGTAATGGTAATTCTGATTAATTAGCAGTATACAATTCATCAGAGCGGGAGAGCCTCCACCACCACCACCCCTCCGCCCCCCAAGTTCTGCGACGAGGCGTAAACGTCCAACACCTTGTCGCCTTCTGGGAGTTTCATCCTCAACTACTTGTCATACATACTCACAACAGTAACATACGAACAGTGGACCAGCTCCTCCGTTTCCGATCTGCTCGTTCCCAGGCGCCTGATCATAATAATCTGTCCTTTATTAAAGTCGCTTATGACAGTCGATTTCCCCATTTGTGGCCGGTATCGTCGCTACTCCGCTTATATAGGATGGTCAGAAATAGTCTTAAAAGCTTATTAGGGTGTTGCTGAGTAAGCTTTGCTGAATAAAAACATTCGATATGTTGTACCGTTTCCGAGTTAATTAGCACTGAAGTTAACCAACTGCGCGCGTATATACAAGCAGCCCCCCCTCCCCCTCCCCTTCCCTTCCCTTCCAGACATGGTGTCGCCAGATGTGTTTCTTTGGTGTCCAAAAACCGAATAACAGAGCGATACAAAAAGCGGCACTACACAAAACTGGCGCTGATAGCATAGGCACATAGGGAACATACACGACACAGATCTGTAAGTCCACAGTATTGGTGATAAGTTGAGAAAACCGTCCCGAAACACGTGCTACAAAATGCCACTGATTCCTGCGCATGTACCCCGACATCAATATGGGATATGATCACCAAGCACCCGTACACAGGCCGTACATCAGGTTGCCATACTCTGGATCTGGTGGTCGAGCAGCTGCTGGGGTATAGCCTCCAACTCTTGCACCAGTGCCTGTCGGAGCTCCTGAAGTGTCCTAGGGGTTTGAAGACGTGCAGCGATACGTCGACCGAGAGCATCCCAGACGTGCTCGGTGGGGTTTAGGTCTGGAGAACAGGCAGGCCACTCCATTCGCCTGATATCTTCTGTTTCAAGGTACTTCTCCACGATGGCAGCTCGGTGGGGCCGTGCGTTATCATCCATAAGGAGCAAGGTGGGACCCACTGCACCCCTGAAAAGGCGGACATACTGGTGCAAAATGACGTCTCGATACACCTGACCTGTTACAGTTCCTCTGTCAAAGACATGCAGGGTTATACGTGCACCAATCATAATCCCACCCCACGCCATCAAATCACGACCTCCATACAGGTCCCTTTCAAGGACATTAAGGGGTTGTTATCTGATTCCTGGTTCACACGAGATGAAAACCCGGCGAGAATCACTGTTCAGACTATACCTGGACTCGTCCGTGAACATAGCCTGGGACCACTGTTCCCATGATCATGCACTGTGTTCTTGACACCAGGCTTTACGGGCTCTCTTGTGTCCAGGGGCCAGTGGAATGCACCTTGAAGGTCTCCGGGCGAATAAACCATGTCTGTTCAGTCGTTTGTAGACTGCGTGTCTGGAGACAACTGTTCCAGTTGCTGCGGTAAGATCCCGAGCAAGGCTACCTGCAGTACTCCGTGGCCGTCTGCGGGCACTGATGGTGAGATATCGGTCTTCTTGTGATGTTGTACACTGTGAACGTCCCGTACTGTAGCGCCTGGACACGTTTTCTGTCTGCTGGAATCGTTGCCGTAATCTTGAGATCACACTTTGTGGCACACGGAGCGCCCGTGCTACGATCTGCTGTGTTTGACCAGCCTCCAGTCGCCCTAATATTCTACCCCTCATAACGTCATCAGTATGTGTTCTTTGAGCCATTTTAAACACACAGTCACCATTAGCACGTCTGAAAACGTCTGCATACTTAATCGCTGTACCGTACTCTGGCATGCACCAACACACCTCTGCGAATGTGGACTGCTGCCAGCGCTACCGTGCGACGACGGCAGGTCAAATACACCGCATGGTCATACCCCGAGGTGATTCAAACCGCAAACCGCCCACCAGAGTGTTGTTTCACCATGTATCAGCATTATCCTTAATTTATGAGCAAGAGTGTATGTTATGTAAACAACTGAAATTAACTGTATCTGGCGGGACGCTCGAATTTGCACTCTCAACGGCCTGACTGGCCAACATCAATGTTAATTAACTCAGAAACGGCGCAACATATCGAATGTTTTCCTTAACTAATGTTTATCAGTACAACCTACCTTACAAGCGTTTCAGACTGTTTATGACCACGCTGAATACTTCCCTTAGCGCGTCTCGTACCCTCAACCTCACCAGGCAGCATTTAGGCTCGAGATAGGTATCTGTCAGAATGTTTAGGTTCACCAGTGTAATACGTCCGGGTTGGCCCACGGGAAGTACATTTTAATTTGGTTGTTACGAGGTTCTACATATATTCACACAATATTATTTATAGATAACTGTGCTACATAGTCTTTACTGAAAAGCCAAACACAAATTTATTTTTGGAAAGTGCCTCACACAAGGGGCTTTCATCATTGGCGATTCATTGCTGAAGACGTATGCGGAAGCTCGTAATTATGTTCTCATTCATTCATCGAGGGATGACCTGTATCTCTTCCCAGATTGCAGCCTTCAGCTCATCAGTAATGTAGAGTCGCCGCGAAAAAGATTTGTTCCTGAGATGACCCCGCAGAAAAAAAAGAAAATCGGGTTGTGAAGGATCACGTGGTCTCGCCGGCCATAGCATATCACCGAATAGTGAGAGTAATCGACGTGGTAAGTGCCGTCTTAGTGTGGTTACTGATTTACGGCTGTATCCCCATATTGCTGACACTACATCGCGGTTAGATGGCAAGGTCCCTGCAGCTGTGGAACGACAAAAGTGTTAATCAAGGCCGCATACTGTTCGAAATTGTCACTTACTGGCCAGTCGTTGTTATCTTCAAAAAATATGGTCAAAGTATTTTACGAGACTATCCAGTAGCACACCAGACGACGCCCATAGGAATACCTTGAGCCTTTTTATGAATGATCTGCGGGTTTGTATCCGACTAGTATCTGGAGTTTTGTTTATTGAAAAACGCGTTCAGATGAACGTTTGCACCATTAGACGTCGCAAGATTTGTCACAAATGCTACATCCTACTCAACTGTCTCCAGTAATGTTTTGCAGAAGTTGTGCCTCCTCACTTTACCTCGGGCTGTAATTGTTGAGTCACGTGAATCTTAAAAGATTAAACTTTAAATCTACACTCCTGGAAATGAAAAAAAGAACACATTGACACCGCTGTGTCAGACCCACCATACTTGCTCCGGACACTGCGAGAGGGCTGTACTAGCAATGATCACACGCACGGCACAGCGGACACACCAGGAACCGCGGTGTTGGCCGTCGAATGGCGCTAGCTGCGCAGCATTTGTGCACCGCCGCCGTCAGTGTCAGCCAGTTTGCCGTGGCATACGGAGCTCCATCGCAGTCTTTAACACTGGTAGCATGCCGCGACAGCGTGGACGTGAACCGTATGTGCAGTTGACAGACTTTGAGCGAGGGCGTATAGTGGGCATGCGGGAGGCCGGGTGGACGTACCACCGAATTGCTCAACACGTGGGGCGTGAGGTCTCCACAGTACATCGATGTTGTCGCCAGTGGTCGGCGGAAGGTGCACGTGCCCGTCGACCTGGGACCGGACCGCAGCGACGCACGGATGCACGCCAAGACCGTAGGATCCTACGCAGTGCCGTAGGGGACCGCACCGCCACTTCCCAGCAAATTAGGGACACTGTTGCTCCTGGGGTATCGGCGAGGACCATTCGCAACCGTCTCCATGAAGCTGGGCTACGGTCCCGCACACCGTTAGGCCGTCTTCCGCTCACGCCCCGACATCGTGCAGCCCGCCTCCAGTGGTGTCGCGACAGGCGTGAATGGAGGGACGAATGGAGACGTGTCGTCTTCAGCGATGAGAGTCGCTTCTGCCTTGGTGCCAATGATGGTCGTATGCGTGTTTGGCGCCGTGCAGGTGAGCGCCACAATCAGGACTGCATACGACCGAGGCACACAGGGCCAACACCCGGCATCATGGTGTGGGGAGCGATCTCCTACACTGGCCGTACACCACTGGTGATCGTCGAGGGGACACTGAATAGTGCACGGTACATCCAAACCGTCATCGAACCCATCGTTCTACCATTCCTAGACCGGCAAGGGAACTTGCTGTTCCAACAGGACAATGCACGTCCGCATGTATCCCGTGCCGCCCAACGTGCTCTAGAAGGTGTAAGTCAACTACCCTGGCCAGCAAGATCTCCGAATCTGTCCCCCATTGAGCATGTTTGGGACTGGATGAAGCGTCGTCTCACGCGGTCTGCACGTCCAGCACGAACGCTGGTCCAACTGAGGCGCCAGGTGGAAATGGCATGGCAAGCCGTTCCACAGGACTACATCCAGCATCTCCACGATCGTCTCCATGGGAGAATAGCAGCCTGCATTGCTGCGAAAGGTGGATATACACTGTACTAGTGCCGACATTGTGCATGCTCTGTTGCTTGTGTCTATGTGCCTGTGGTTCTGTCAGTGTGATCATGTGATGTATCTGACCCCAGGAATGTGTCAATAAAGTTTCCCCTTCCTTGGACAATGAATTCTCGGTGTTCTTATTTCAATTTCCAGGAGTGTAGTTTCACAATTCTCTGCGGAAATGTGCGGGGATTTGTAATTCATCTGCCGCGCGGAATTAGCCGAGCGGTCTCAGGCGCTGCAGTCTTGGACTGTGCGGCTGGTCCCGGCGGAGGTTCGAGTCCTCCTTCGGGCAGGGGTGTGTGGGTTTGTACTTCGGATAATGTAGGTTAAGTAGTGTGTAAGCTTAGGGACTGATGACCTTAGCAGTTAAGTCCCATAAGATTTCACACACATTTGAACTTTTTTTTTTTTTTTTTTTTTTTTTTTTTTTTTTTTTTTTTTTGTAATGTTCTAGAACGGACACATCTCGGTGTGGGCTTCGTTGCAGAGCTATATGAACTTGTCGGATATTTTCCGGCATTCAAACTGGCATTTCAGGGTCCTCATGCTTCACATTGGACATAGAAACCGTTCCATAGCATTGTTTTATCCTTCTGGATATTGTCCAGTCTAGAGCGTGGAAATGGCGGTCTTTTCCTCGGGGCACTGCGCGTTCTACAACCGCAACGCTCTGCAGCCAACGACGAAGATCTCCACTGGTTCAATACGCACCTGCGCTGGCCAACGTTCTATACTGAACTGAATGGCATATTTTGTAGGGTTGCAAAATGAAAAAGTACAATATCCCGTGAGTCACATTCTACTACTTTTTGTTTTCTAGAAACTGTTGAAAACAAACAATGGTATATTCCAATTTATCCGTTTAAGCGAAGCGCATATAGTAGCATTGCTATTGAAAGCCACATAAATGAAATGATTACGCAGGTCATTCTGAATCTCGATACGCGTTAATGCGCAACCTGCACTACCTCAAGAAAAACAAATATTTCAGTGGTATCAGAACCATTTCCGTAACAAAACTTTTGACCCAGCCCTCGTAGCCGGCCGGGGTGGCCGAGCGGTTCTAGGCGCTACAGTGCGGTATCGCGCGACCGCTACGGTCGCAGGTTCGAATCCTGCCTCGGGCATGGGTGTGTGTGATGTCCTTAGGTTAGTTAGGTTTAAGTAGTTCTAAGTTCTAGGGGACTGATGAGCACAGAAGTTAAGTCCCATAGTGCTCAGAGCCATTTGAACCATTTTTGAACCAGCCCTCGTCCTGGAGGCAACTAAGGTGGATCCAACAATAGAGCAGTTGAACGGAATGGACGGTGTCTTGAAAGGAGGATATAAGATGAACATCAACAAAAGCAAAACGAGAATAATCGAATGTAGTCGAATTAAGTTGGGTGGTGCTGAGGGAATTAGATTAGGAAAGGAGACACTTAAATTAGTAAAGGAGTTTTGCTATTTGGGGAGCAAAATAACTGATGATGGTCGAAGTAGAGAGGATATAAAATGTAGACTGGCAATGGCAAGGAAAGCATTTCTGAAGAAGAGAAATTTGTTAACATCGAGTATAGATTTAAGTGTCAGGAAGTCGTTTCTGAAAGTATTTGTATGGAGTGTAGCCATGTATGGAAGTGAAACATGGGCGTTAACTAGTTTGGACAAGAAGAGAATAGAAGCTTTCGAAATGTGGTGCTAGAGAAGAACGCTGAAGATTAGTTGGGTAGATCACATAACTAATAAGGAGGTATTGAATAGAACAGGGGAGAAGAGGAGTTTGTGGCACAACTTGACAAGAAGGGAGGACCGGTTGGTAGGACATGTTCTGAGGCTTCAAGGGATCACAAATTTAGCATTGGAGGCCAGCGTGGAGGGTAAAAATCGTAGAGGGAGACCAAGAGATGAAAATACTAAGCAGATTAAGAAGGATGTAGGTTGCAGTAGGTACTGGGAGATGAAGGAGCTTGCGCAGGGTAGAGTAGCATGGAGAGCTGCATCAAACCAGTCTCGGGACTGAAGACCACAACAACAACAACAACAACAACGGAGTAAATTCATGACATTGTTAAATTCAGTGGACGTGAGTATTATGTATGTGTACTTTTGTAATACAAGAGAGCAGTGCTTGTGTTGGAAAACTATGAAAGATCACATCTGCTATCTGTAGCGGGCCCAATAAGATGCCGGAGTGGGCGGCAGCAGAGAAGCGCTCGTGGTGTGACGCAGTGGCCGCACTTCCGGAAAACTCGATACTGGGAATGACAGCCGCATCTGCTCTCGAGCATTAGCGGCCACCTGTTTACACGAGCGTGTCGCGGACCAGGAATAGCACTGGCCAGAGGAATGCGACAGCAGCTCTCCACCACTCCAGTGCACTGCGCTCCGCCCTCGCCGCCGCTGGGAAGTGGGTCCGCGGACGCTCAGCTGCCTTTGATCGAAAAAGCCACAGGGGCACATTCGGAGCTGCTACTGTAGATTTCACTCTGGAGTATGAGAGCAAACAAACTGGAGATCTGCCACCGGAATAGCGGCCGTTGCAGTACGCTGACGAAAATGCGAACAGATAACTAACGTATGATCAAATTCATTTTTTCTCATGGAGGGTCGAAGACTTCTTAAGTAACAGAACCCAGTAAGTTGTCCTCGATGGTGAGTGTTCATTGGAGGTGAGGATATCATCAGGAGTGCCCCAGGGAAGTGTGGTAGGTCCGCTGTTGTTTTCTAACTACATAAATGATCTTTTGGATGGGGTGGATAGCAATGTGCGGCTGTTTGCCGATGATGCTGTGGTGTACAGGAAGGTGTCGTCGTTGAGTGACTGTAGGAGGATACAAGATGACTTGGACAGGATTTGTGATTGGTGTAAAGAATGGCAGGTAACTCTAAATATAGATAAATGTGAATTAATGCAGATGAATAGGAAAAGGAATCCTGTAATGTTTGAATATTCCATTAGTAGTGTAGCGCTTGACACAGTCACATCGATTAAATATTTGGGCGTAACATTGCAGAACGATATGAAGTGGGACAAGCATATAATGGCAGTTGTGGGGAAGGCGGATAGTCGTCTTCGCTTCGTTGGTAGAATTTTCGGAAGATGTGGTTCATCTGTAAAGGAGACCGCTTATAAAACACTAATACGACCTATTCTTGAGTACTGCTCGAGCGTTTTGGATCCCTATCAGGTCGGATTGAGGGAGGACATAGAAGCTATTCAGAGGCAGGCTGCTAGATTTGTTACTGGTAGGTTTGATCATCACGCGAGTGTTACGGAAATGCTTCAGGAACTCGGGTGGGAGTCTCTAGAGGAAAGGAGGCGTTCTCTTCGTGAATCGCTACTGAGGAAATTTAGAGAATCAGCATTTGAGGCTGACTGCAGTACAATTTTACTGCCGCCAACTTACATTTCGCGGAAAGGTTCAAATGGCTCTGAGCACTATGGGATTTAACTTCTGAGGTCATCAGCCCCCTAGAACTTAGAACTACTTAAACCTAACTAACCTAAGGACATCACACACATCCATGCCCGAGACAGGATTCAAACCTACGACCGCAGCGGTCGCGCGGTTCCAGACTGTAGCGCCTAAAACCGCTCGGCCACCCCGGCCGGCCTCGCTGAAAGGCCACAAAGATAAGATAAGAGAGATTAGGGCTCGTACAGAGGCATATAGGCAGTCATTTTTCCCTCGTTCTGTTTGGGAGTGGAACGGGGAGAGAAGATGCTAGTTGTGGTACGAGGTACCCTCCGCCAAGCACCGTATGGTGGACTGCGGAGTATGTACGTAGATGTAGATGTAGACGTAGATGTACGATACTAGGGAGAAAGGAAAGAAGGAAGGAAGGAAGGAAGGAAGTAAAAAAAGGAAGGAAGGAAAGACATTTGACAGTGGGCAGTTTTGATCAGAACTTGTGAATGCTTTTGAGAAGGAAATTACTCTTACTAATAGCAGAAAATCCTCCTTCACAGCTGTGGCGACAGTTTATATAACTGTCATGCGGAGAGTCCAGTTTCGTTTCCTGGTACTTCCAGGGATTTTTACTTGGAGGCAGGCCTGTAAAGGCCACATCTCTGTGTGTTTATCCGGTTGTATTAGTATTTCATTACATTTTTTAGGTGCTTGCATTTTTTCCGTGCATTATCTTTCGTGTGAGCTGATGTTTCAGTGAAAAGTAACTGTTTAAATGCCTTTCAGTAGTGTAATGTATTTTTGCTTTTAAGAGTTGGCGGGTTTTTTGACCTTAGTGTAGCGTGAGAACTTGTATGTCTTTCGGGAGATCTCGTCAGAGATGTGGAGGAGGCCTCTAATTTGGAGCAGAGTGTAAGGCGTAAACCAACGACTCAGACGATTCTGAGACGGTATCTGATGCGAACTTCTCGACCTCCGCAATCGGATGGAGAATTATAGTACCCCTCCCCCTCAAAAATTCAGACGTACACTACACGCAAGAAGTGGTGCTAGCATAGCGGAGTATGTGTGGCGTGCAGATGGAGGATTTTTACGTTACAAGAGAAGTGTATGCCGAAATCGAAAATAGATAAGCGATACTATTCTCGAAGAATATTCGCCACCGGAGATCGGAAAAAGAAAATGCTAATACGTCTCAGTAAACTGCAGATGCATGTATTGTAAGCATTCCGTCTTCAGGCCACGAGTGGCCTACCGGGACCATCCGACCGCCGTGTCATCATCAGGGGAGGATGCGGATAGGAGGGGCGTGGGATCAGCACACCGCTCTCCCGGCTGTTATCATGGTATTCTTCACCGAAGCCGCTACTATTCGGTCGAGTAGCTCCTCAATTGGCATCACGAGGCTGAGTGCACACCGAAAAATTGCAACAGTGCATGGTGGCCTGGATGGTCACCCATCCAATTGCCGACCACGCCCGACAGCGCTAAACTTCGTTGATTTCACGGGAACCGGTGTAGCCACTGCGGCAAGGCCGTTGCCATGTATTGTAAGCTCTATGGTAATCTCCCTGAATTAGTGTTGCTCAGTAAAGATAATAACGCCCACATAGAATTTACGAACAGAAAGATGGTTGAAATCGGAAGTGAATAGCAAGAAAATTCAAAATAAAGACTGGAATCTGTATCGAATATGATAGGTTAGACGCTAATAATGCTAGCGTATTTATTCCAGTAAAGATTTCTATAGTAACGAGTGAGGTTATTACGGACACTGAGTGTGAAGTAATCTGCATTAAGTTAAGCATCGAAGGTGAGTCGTACATTGTAAACAGATGGTTTTATAGACCGCCTGCGTTAGGAGTTTTAGTGGCAGTGCGCTTCAGAGAGAACTTGCAGAATATCGTGAATAAGTTTCCTGATCACTCTGTTATAATAGAGGGAGGCTTCAGTTTGCCAGCTATAAAATGGGAGAGTCGTGTGATATTATTCTGAATCTTTTGCCCCAAAATTACTTAGAGCAGATAGATAGAGAACCAACTCGTGAAGGTAACGTCTTAGACTTCGCAGCAACAAACATACCTAAAGGTTTCAAATCACTTATCTGGAAGAGAGTATAAATTATGATAAGGCTGTAATAGAAACAATGACAACAAGTGTTAAAAAAGTGTTAGAAAGGTCGAAAATCGGCATCTTTGCTTAGCAAGAGTAACAAGATACAAAATGCTGAATACCTGAGTAGTCAAAAATAAAAATTTAGTTCCGAGGACGAAGATGTGGAACACAAATGGATAAAATTCAAAAGCACCGTTCAATGCGCCTTAGACAAGCATTTTCTGAACAAATTTTAAGGGACGGGGAACACCCGCCGGGGTTAAATAGCCGTGTTCGGAAGTTGCTACGGAAGCAAAGAGAGTTTCATTAAAGATTTGAGCGAAATCAAAACATAACTCACAAATAAAAGATGAACGAAGCGAAAATGATCGTAATGGGAGCAACAAGAGAAACATTCAATGAATTTGAAAGTGAAGTTTTGCTAACCGACCAGACTAAAAATCCTGAAATTATGGTCTTACGTAAAAGCAGTCAGCAGATCAAAAAATCTGTTCAGTAGCTCAGTGAGCATATTGACACCGGAATGGAAGGTGACATGAAGGAAGCGAAATACTGAATTCGCTCTTCCGGTACTGCTTCACTGCCGAAGAGCTTACGGTCCCTCCTTTCATTCATCGTACGAACGTCGAACTCATGGCTACTGAGATAACCGATCGCGGAATAGAAAAGCAACTACAATCGGGTAGTAGTGGAAAAGCGTCAGGACCAGATGAGATACCTGTAATATTGTACAGAACTTACCCGAAAGAACCTGTTCCTTTTCTGGCATCACTTTATCGTAGTTCACTGGAGTACCAGGCAACTGGAAAAAAGTGCAAGTCATTCCCGTTTTCATACAATGGAAATGGAAATGCCGTGTGGCTAGGGCCTCGCGCCGGGTAGACCGTTCGCTTGGTGCAAGTCGTTCGATTTGACGCCATTTCGGCGACTTGCATGTCGATGGGGATGAAGTGTTGTTGATAAGGACAACACAATACCCAGTCCCAGAGCGGAAAAAATCTCCGACCCAGCCGGAAATCGAACCCGGGCCGTTAGGGATAACATTCAGTCGCGCTGACCACTCAGCTACCAGGAGCGGACTTCATACAATTAAACGACATGCATTCCGCAAACAGAGATGTTCAGAAACTCAACTCGCCCTGTTCCTCCTTGAGATCCATAGCGCTGTAGACAATCCCCGCTCATGTCGATGCCATGTTGCTTGACTTCAGGAAGGCATCTGACACCGCCACGCGCTGCCGTTTAGTGAAAAAATACGAGCTTACCGAGTATCGGGCAAGACTGGATCCAAAACTTCATTACAGGCAGAACTCAACATGCCTCTCTTAACTGAAGAAGATCGACAGATGTAGTGATAATTTCCAGAGTACCCCAAGGAAATGTGATAGTACTATTACCGCTTACAGTATACATAAATGACCTAGTAGAAAGCGCCAGAAGCTCTTTAAGATTGCTCGCAGATGATTCGGTTGCCTATAAGAAGATAGCAACGCCAGAAGACACTACTATACACTACTAGCTAGGGCATAACCACCTATGGCAAGCGCCTGCATATCAGAAATGTTGACTGGAAATTACCAGCAGCTATTAGAGTCGACCAACAGGCCACAGTAGGGAAACCGACGAGCTCGCTCACTGACGCACAAACAATTCGCCAACATCACTCTACACTGTGCATCCGATATATGACCTATCGGACACAAAAACGATGATAATCCTGACTGTTACAGGTTGCTGACGCTGATCGAGAGTTCAAAACCGGCACCCAGCGGCAGCCGCCGAGCAACAGCACCGCACAACGTCAAAGGTATCGACATGCATGACACCCACTACTAACAAAGCCTACCCTTGTGTGATCTATCGCAGGCAGTAAGGCATCCGCTACTGCTCTGACCACCAGAGCTAACTATCGCAGAGGGTTTTTTTTTCCCTTGGCTCTTGCCTTGGCACTTTTTTTCCTCTGCCCTTCAAACCACTAACCTTCGTTCGACTTCGACCCAATCTATCTCCAGATGAGCGCGTATTAATAATTAACGTTAACTAGACGTACGCAAACATCGTAGTACCCACATCCTGCGACACCTCACTCTTGTGAAAACTAACCCTTATGCAGAGATGGCAGGTAGACCTTTTGAGTTGGCCATCTTGCCGGTGTGGGCGTGGAGGGGCTCCACCTCTATTGAAAAAAAGAAGACAGCATCGATTTGCAGAATGACATGCACAGGGTTGGTGAATGGTGCAGGCAGGACAACTGACCCTGAACACAAATAAATGTAACATATTGCACATACGTAAGACAAGAAATTGACTACTGTACAACTACACTACTGATAACAAATTGCTGGAAAGAGTATCTACCGTGAAATATCTAGGAGTAACTATCCAGAGCGACGTGAAACGTAAGGACCACATAAAACAAAATTGTAGGAAAAGCAGATGCCAGACAGATTCATAGGGAGAGTCTTCAGGAAATGTAACTCATCCACGAAGGAAATGACTTATAAGGTGCACTGGTCGACCGATTCTTGAGTATTTTTCATCAATATGGGATTCTTACTAAGTATGACTGATAGAAGGGATAGAGAAAATCTAACGAGGAGCAGCGGATTTCGTCACAAAATCGTTTGCGCGAGGGCGTTACAGAGATGCTTCACAAATTCCAGTGGCGTCGTTACAAGGTAAGAGTTGTTGGTCACAGAGATTTACTACTGAAATTCCGAGATTGGGGTTGGGTTGGGGTTGTTTGGGGGGAACGGACCACACAGCGAGGTCATCGGTCTCATCGGATTAGGGAAGGACGTCGGCCGTGCCCTTTCAGAGTAACCATCCCTGCATTTGCCTGGAGCAATATAGGAAAATCACGGAAAACCTAAATCAGGATGGCCGGACGCGGGATTGAACCGTCGTCCTCTCGAATGCGAGTCCAGTGTGCTAACCACTGCGCCACCTCGCTCGGTAAATTCCGAGAGCATACTTTTCACGAAGAGTCGGGTAACATAGAGCATCTGATCAAAAATGACCGGACACCTATCAGTGGCCGTTAGGAGTCATCGCCTTGATGACTGCTGGAACCTTACTGCGGACACTATCAGTAAGGTGTGTGAATGTCTGTGGAGGAATGGCAGCTCATTGTTCCTCAAGAGCCAAAACTAGAGAAAGCAGTGATGTTGTACACTGGAATCTGTAGCGAAGTCGACGTTCTAACTTATCCCAAAGTGTTCCATTAGGTTCAGGTCGGGAATTTTGGCAGCCTAGTCTATTTCAGGAATGTTATTAGGTTGGTGCATGAGTTTGTAATATTTTTGTTTAGCATGTTGGCGTTCCGGTTGCCATGGGTTTATTTATCGATTATCATTTTTTGTGTTCACTGTTGCTATTTGAGTTTACATATTGTCATTTTGTAATATATTGAAAAATCCGCCTAGTTGCGAATATTTTCTGATCTTTACCCAGGTTTCGGCTAGAATAATCTAGCCTTCTTGAGAAGCATAAAATTACTATAACATGCTAGAGTAAGGCACAGTCAACATTAAAAAAATTAAAACCTATAGTACCGTGGTACCATGTCGAATTAAAACCACTTAGCCGCGCAGGATTAGCCGAGCGGTCTAAGGCGCTGCAGTCATGGACTGTGCGGCTGATCCCGGCGGAGGTTCGAGTCCTCCATCGGGCATAGGTGTGTGTGTTTGTCCTTAGGATAATTTAGATTAAGTAGTGTGTAAGCTTAGGGACTCATGACCTTAGCACTGAAGTCCCATAAGATTTCACACACATTTGAACATTTTTTTAAAACTACTTAACTGAAGTCCACCCCGGCATCACTTCACCACGCGGTCGGATGACAGCGGCAACTACGTTGGCACTCTTGTGTTTCTGATGCCAACCGAACGCTTGGTGAAGCGATGCCGGGGCTGGACTTTAGTTAAGTAGTTTTAATTCGACATAGTACCACGGTACCATAGGTTTTAATGTTGACTGTGCCTTACTCTGGCATGTTATAGTAATTTTATGCTTTTGAAAAAGGCGAGATTATTCTAGCCGAAACCTGGGTAAAGACCAGAAAATTTTCGCAGTTGCGACGGATTTTTCAATATATTAGTCTATCACAGTTGCTGACGGGGCTGCAATATGCTAAAAAATCTTAGATGTCATTTTGTCATTTGGAGATAGTGAGTGAAACTTGTGGACGCTAGAAAATGGAGTACCAAGTGGAGAAATCAGAACATTCTACATCTACATAGATACCCCGCAAGCCACGGTATGGTGCGTGGCGGAGGGTACTCTGTACCACTGTTAGTCGTTTCCTCTCCCGTTCCACTCAAAATAAAGCGAAGGAGAGTTGACTGTCTATATCCCTCGGTATGAACCCTAATTTCTCGTATCGTCTCTCCGCGGTCCTTACGCGCAATGTATGTTGGCGGCAGTAGAATCGTTCCGTAGTCAGTTTTAAATGCCGATTCTCTAAATTTTCTCAATAGTGTTTCTCGGAAAGAGCGTCGCCTTATCTCCAGGGGATCCCATTTGAGTTTCCGTAGCATCTCAGTAACACTAGCGTTTTGTTGGAACCTGCCGGTAACAAATCTAGCAGCCCGCCTCTGAATTGCATCGATGTCTTCCTTTAGTCCGACCTTGTACGGATCCCAAACACTCGGGCAGTACTCAAGAATAGGTCGCACCAGCGTCTATATGCTGTCTGCTTTACAGGGGAACCACTCTCTCCTAAAATTCTCCCAATAAACCGAAGTCGGCCATTCGCCTTCCCTACCACAGTTCTCACATGCTCGTTCCATCTCATATCGCTTTGCAACGTTACGCCTAAATATTTAAGCGAATAATTATAGGCCTATTTCGCTTACGTCAATCTGTTGTAGAATAATGGAACATGTTTTGTGTTCTCGTATTATGACGTTCTTAGATAATACAAATCTCCTTCATCATAACCAACATGGATTCCGCAAACAGAGATCATGTGAAACTCAGCTCGCCCTATTTGCCCAAGAAATTCACAGTGCCGTAGACACTGGCGAGCAGATTGATGCCGTATTCCTGGACTTCAGGAAGGCATTTGATACGGTTCCGCACTTACGTTTAGTGAAAAAAATACGAGCTTACGGAATATCGGACCAGGTTTGTGATTGGATTCAGGATTTCCTAGAAGAAAGAACACAACATGTCATTCTTAACGGTTCAAAATCTGCAGATGTAGAGGTAATTTCGGGAGTACCGCAAGGAAGCGTGATAGGACCTTTATTGTTTACAATATACATAAATGACTTAGTTGACAACATCGGTAGCTCCGTGAGGCTATTTGCAGATGACACGGTTGTCTACAAGAAAGTAGCAACATCAGAAGACTCGTACGTACTCCAGGAAGACCTGCAGAGGATTAATGCATGGTGCGACAGCTGGCAGCTTTCCCTAAACGTAGATAAATGTAATATAATGCGCATACATAGGGGCTGAAATCCATTCCAGTACGATTATGCCATAGGTGGTAAATCATTGGAAGCGGTAACGACCGTAAAATACTTAGGAGTTACTATCCGGAGCGATCTGAAGTGGAATGATCACATAAAACAAATAGTGGGAAAAGCAGGCGCCAGGTTGAGATTCATAGGAAGAATTCTAAGAAAATGTGACTCATCGACGAAAGAAGTAGCTTACAAAACGCTTGTTCGTCCGATTCTTGAGTATTGCTCATCAGTATGGGACCCTTACCAGGTTGGATTAATAGAAGAGATAGACATGATCCAGCGAAAAGCAGCGCGATTCGTCATGGGGACATTTAGTCAGCGCGAGAGCGTTACGGAGATGCTGAACAAGCTCCAGTGGCGGACACTTCAAGAAAGGCGTTACGCAATACGGAGAGGTTTATTATCGAAATTACGAGAGAGCACATTCCGGGAAGAGATGGGCAACATATTACTACCGCCCACATATATCTCGCGTAATGATCACAACGAAAAGATCCGAGAAATTAGAGCAAATACGGAGACTTACAAGCAGTCGTTCTTCCCACGCACAATTCGTGAATGGAACAGGGAAGGGGGGATCAGATAGTGGTACAATAAGTACCCTCCGCCACACACCGTAAGGTGGCTCGCGGAGTATAGATGTAGATGTAGATGTAGACTGTATCAAGCAGGACACTAGTAATACTGTATTCGAACATTACAGGTTTGATCTTCGTACTCATCCGCATTAAAGTACCGTACATTTTTCCATAGTTAGGGCTAGCTGCCATTCATCACATCAACTGGAAATTTTGTCAAGGTCGTCTTGTATCTTCCAACAGTCACTCAACTTCGATACTTTCCGTACACCACGGCATCACCAGCGAACAACCGCAGATTGCTGCCCATCCTGTCCGCCAAATCCTTTTATGTCTAAAGAGAACAACAGCAGTCCTATAACACTTCCCTGGGGAATTCCTAGGGGTACCCTTATCTCTGATGAACACTTGCCGTCAAGGACAATATACTGGGCTCTATTATTTAAGAAGTCTTCGAGCCACTAACATATCTGTGAACTTATTCCATATGCTCGTACCTTCGTTGACGCCTGCAATGGATCACCGTGACAAATGCTTTTAGGAAATCTAGAAATATGGAATCATTGTCACGGTGATACAAACAACCATCGTCTCGGAACCTTCCTATACTATTCATAGTACACAATGCAGTAAAATGTGTTCATAATCTTTCGCATTTAGCATTTTATGAAGCGCAGTGAGGAGACCACACTCTAACCACGAAAAACACCTCAATGACGTAGCACCATCTCCTGCGTACTTCGTTGTTGGCACCACATGTGATGGTCGGTAGCGTTCTCCAAAAATTCGCCAAACGCTATCCCTTCCATGAGATTGCCACAGAATACTGCGTGATTCATCACTCCAACCAGTCGTTTTCAGTCACCTACTAATCAGTGGCGTCTCTTTTGACACCACCTTAAGCGCCCCTTAGCATTGACCACACACATTTTGAGTAGCCGTTGGACTGTTGTACTCTATTCTAAGTCTCTGCCAAAAGTCATTGTGCTGGATAGACTTCTAGTAGCACACTGGAACTCACGAGCGATTCCTTTCACTGATTTTATTCGATTTTTTACAACCACTCTTCGCAATGCTCGACTGTCCGTATCCGTCAGTACACCTGGTCTGCCTGTTCTTACTTTAACTGTGGTTCTTCCTTCGTGTTTCCACTTCACAATCACATCACCAACAGTCGACTTGGGCAGCTTTAGAAGGACTGAAATGTCGCTGACGGATTTGCATGTGACATCCAGTGACTAATCCGCGTTCAAAGTCAGTGGGCTCACCTGAGAGGGCAATTCTGCTATTACTGCTTTCCTACTGACAACATAATACTGCCCGCCTCCTTTTCTTCTGCTGGGTCCGCTTCTAGTGCTGAATTAGGTATTACGTACTAGATGCTCAAATAGTTCAAATGGCTCTGAGCACTATGGGACTTAACTTCTGAGGCCATCAGTCCCCTAGAACTTAGAACTACTTAAACCTAACTAACCGTAGCGGTCGCGCGGTTCCAGACTGAAGCGCCTAGAACCGCTCGGTCACACAGCCGGCCGTACTGGATGCTTCTGACTCTATAGTGCATTACTTGCTACCACGCAAGTCTCGCGAAATTACCATAACGAGAAAATCTGTGAAATTACAGCTAATATGGGCGTTTGCCAACAATAATTCTTCCCACGAGCCACTTGCGAATGGAACAAAGAAAGGGGACTCAGACAGTGGTACCAGAAACACCCTCTGCCACTCACCGTAACGTTGTTTGCGGAGAACAGATGCGGATGTAGATGTTTTGAAAAAAAGAGAGGTTGCTATTTAATGTCCGTCAGCGACGACGTCCCTAGAGACAGAGTACAAGGTTGGATTGATGATGGATGGGGTATGAAATATGCTATATCACATGCAAAGAAACATTTATGTTACTAAATTTAGGGAAACAATTCGAAACGTAAATCGGGATGACTGAACTGGGCTGTGAATCCCATTCTTCCCGAATGCGAATCCATTGTTTTTAACCTTTGGGACACTTCTTTCGGTCACGGTATTGGAAGCATGGCAAAATTTGAGAAAAAAAACATTAACCAATTATTAGAAAAACACATTTCCACAGACCGTCAAGAGGCGGAATTTTGTTTTAAATTGCTAAGTAATATTTTCAGTGTTACGTACAAAAAGCACTAGCACCGTTGAGGAGTTGATGCAGCGACTGCAGAGACAGTGAGAATGTTTATTCTCAGATAAATGTTCTTGAAGAGCGAAACAAATTAATAGCATTGCTATCCCGCAAGATGAATTTTACGACATTTACCGGCAAAGTGTTTTGGGAGGGTTGTCATCAGGGGAATGTGCATTCCGAAGTATAACGATGGTTTGTAAACTGGTGGTGCATGAGATACGTGCAGTTCACTCTTGGCACTGAAAACAGCTGTCTGAGACAATGGCGAAACTAAAACAGAACGCTGTGCCAGATACGTTGTACTAACTAGCTGTGACTAACTGTGACCAACAACGCCAACTAGCTACCCTTTTACTGCCACCGTCTGTGTGAAATAGATTCCAAAACACACTTGATTAAAGTCGCTTCTGAACGGTATCATCCATTACTTCCTGCGACACTTTTATTATGTAGCTTTGAAGAACAGCTTCGATATTCATAAGCTCTATCAATAAAGTAGATGTCACTGTGACTGTAACCTGATTTACATTGGTTAGCACTTTACGTTTACGGGTCAAAGTTCCGTTCCTCATGGTGATGGAAAATCACTCTAAAAACGCTGCAAGAAAGACGTTCTGCGTCACTGTATCGTTTACTGTTCCAGTTCCGAGAGCGTACTTTTCTACAAGAGTCAATATATTTGCTTCTTCCTACGTATATCTCGCGGAATAACCGCGAAAGTAAAATTAGAGTGATTCGTGCTAACAGACAGGCGTACCAGAAATTGTTCCTTCCACGAACTATTAGAGGTTGCAACAGGAAAAAGGGGGAAGTGGCGGCGGTGCTCAAAGTAGCGATTCAACGTAAGGTGCCTTGCGGAGTACAGATATATCACCTACAAAAATTGCACAAAATCTGAAATTCAAATATGTTTCGATCTCTGTAGCTTTTTCAAGCACGTCAGAAGTCTACTGTTAATTGCAATTAGGAATCTGGAAAGACAGCGTCAGTCGGCGAGCAGCCGCACGTGCAACAGCATCGAGACAGATTAGTTATGCCGCGTTATTTTAGGAGGACTAGGCTTTCGCGTCTTACAGATTTTAAAGCAACAGACTACATTTGTGTTACTACCAATAATTACGTAGGCGCCCAAGTCATCTTGCATGGTCCATCGGTGTTTTGCGGTGGAGTTTTGAACTTCACTCTCGTTAACAAGGATAAGAATGAACACGGTAACGGCTGGGTCACCGTTGCTATTGTACCGGGACCAAAAGTCGATAAAGTAAAAGGGCTAGATAATTTCAATTCACGTGATGTCATCGCTTATCGGACATTTCAGATTTGTGAAGTTTACAACAGAGATAAGGGTTCATCGTATTACATGTCGACTATGCCTTTGGTTCTCAGGACCAGCAATCGTCGTAAAATAAATGACTCGGAATCTGTCTCAGTGTGGGTGAAAGGTATTGACAACTGTAAAAAGGTCGCAGTCATTGGTGATCTGACTCATTATTATAGAAATTAAATAAAGTTCGCTTCCTTATCCTTAATCCTTATGTACTAAAAAAACTACACATTGATCTTGCCAAAATCCGAGAAGCGTTTCTTCTTGGTGTTGTAGCTCTCTGGGGCACCCTGGGATGCTCTCTGGGACACCCTGTGATTCTAAATGCTCATTAATATTTGTTCATAAAGGAGAAAATCTCGTCTCGAAAGTTTATATTGGTGTTGTATCACGTCATGCCTTGAAAACTATTGAACTTGCTGAATTCCTTCTTTTTTCTTTAACTGCTAAAATGTCTCGCTCGATAACAGATCTTTTCATATGAAATAGCAGTGCCTGAGTTGTTGTTAAGGACGGCGCAGTGTTCCTTCGGACACGTATGCATATCCGAAGCAACATTAAGCAACATTGCATCGTACTTCTTAACAATTTCGTATTTATTTGCCAGTAGCAGGTCCTCAGCTCTCAATAAATATGACCTTGCTGGACGGGAGTATACGTAACATATGAGTGAAGACTGTGACACATGGACGACAGCATACGGAAATGTGTGCATCCATCCTTGTGACTGATGTTCTGCATAACTTTGGCCGTTCAGTTACATAATAAAGTGAAACATCTGCAACCGTTGTTTTGATGATACTTTATTATATTGCAACAAGTTATGGTGACTTAATACACCATCTTCAGTTTATACGATATTGCAGTGCCTGCAATCATATACAGGGTGGTCCATTGATAGTGACCGGGGCAAATATCTCACGAAATAAACGTAAAACCAAAAAAACTACAAAGAACGAAACTTGTCTAGCTTGAAGAGAGAAATCAGATGGCGCTATGGTTGGCCCGCTAGATGGCGCTGCCATAGGTCAAACGGATATCAAGTGTTTTTTTTTTTTTTTAAATAGGAACCCCCAGTTTTATTACATATTCGAGTAGTACGTAAAGAAATATGAATGTTTTAGTTGGACCACTTTTTTCGCTTTGTGATAGATGCCGCTGTAATAGTCACAAACATATGGCTCACAATTTCAGACCAACAGTTGGTAACAGGTAGGTTTTTTAAATTAAAATACAGAACGTAGGTACGTTTGAACATTTTATTTCAGTTGTTCCAATGTGATACATGTATCTTTGTGAACTTATCATTTCTGAGAACGCATGCTGTTACAGCGTGATTACCTGTAAATATCACATTAATGCAATAAATGCTCAAAATGATGTCCGTCAACCTCAATGCATTTGGCAATACGTGTAACGACATTCCTCTCAACAGCGAGTAGTTCGCCTTCCGTAATGTTCGCACATGCATTGACAATGCGCTGACGCATGTTGTCAGGCGTTGTCGGTGGATCATGATAGCAAATATCCTTCAACTTTCCCCACAGAAAGAAATCCGGGACGTCATCCGGTGAAGGTGCGGACCATGGTATGGTGCCTCAACGATAAATCCCCCTGTCATCAAATATGCTATTCAATACCGCTTCAACTGCACGCAAGCTATGTGCTGGACATCCATCAAGTTGGAAGTACATCGCCATTCTGTCATGCAGTGAAACATCTTGTAGTAACATCGGTAGAACATTACGTAGTAAATCAGTATACGTTGCACCATTTAGATTGCCATCGATAAAATGGGGGCCAATTATCCTTCCTCCAATAATGTCGCACAATACATTAACCCGCCAAGGTCGCTGATGCTCCACTTGTCGGAGCCATCGTGAATTTTCCGTTGCCCAATAGTGCATATTATGCCTGTTTACGTTACCGCTATTGGTGAATGACGTTTCGTCGCTAAATAGAACGCGTACAAAAAATCTGTCATCGTCCCGTAATTTCTGTTGTGCCCAGTGGCAGAACTGTACAGGACGTTCAAAGTCGTCGACATGCAATTCCTGGTGCATAGAGACACGGTACGGGTGCAATCGATGTTGATGTAGCATTCTCAACACCGACGTTTTTGAGATTCCCGATTCTCGGGCAATTTGTCTTCTACTGATGTGCGGATTAGCCGCGACAGCAGCTGAAACACCTAATTGGGCATCATCATTCGTTGCAGGACGTGGTTGACGTTTCACATGAGGCCGAACACTTCCTGTTTCATTCAATAACTTAACTATCCGGCGAACGGTCCGTACACTTGGATGATGTCGTCCAGGATACCGAGCAGCATTCATAGCACACGCCCGTTGGTCATTTTGATCAGAATGGCCATACATCAACACGATATCGACCTTTTCCGCAATTGTTAAACGGTCCATTTTAACACGGGTAATGTATCACGAAGCAAATACCGTCTGCACTGGCGGAATGTTACGTGATACCACATACTTATGTGACTATTACTGTGCCATCTGTCACAAAGCGAAAAAAGTGGTCCAACTAAAACATTCATATTTATTTACTTACGACACGAATATGTAATAAAAAATGGAGGTTCCTATTTTAAAAAAACGCAGTTGATATCCGTTTGACCTATGGCAGCGCCATCTAGCGGGCCAACCATAGCGCCATCTGGTTTCCCCCTTCAAGCTAGACGAGTTTCGTTCTTTGTAGTTTTTTCGTTCGACGCTTATTTCGTGAGATATTTGGCCCGGTCACTATCAATGGACCCCTATGTATATCAGCCGATACGGGGCAAGCGACTTTCAAGTACAACGTCTGACCTGTGTGGCAATATACATAACGGATCTACGAGTCCAGGTCGTACACGTTTGGTTGACGACATAAGGAAGTTCGGGTCTGGCCGCGAGTCGTGCACGGATGGTTAAATGGTAAGACGACCGCCCGTGAAAGAGAGAAATCCGGGTTCGAATCCCGATCCTGCACAAATTTTCACTGTCGTCATTCCATTCTACAGCTGATGGTAGCCCTTATTCGAAATTGTGAATTCATTTGATGTCTTCAGATTATGGTTACAGACATAACATCGCTTTTACAGTATTCTACGGAAACCAGTACATATATATTGTCCACTGATGGGGTCACGAATCCAATTGGAGTTCACCACCTCAGCGTCAGTTAATGCTTGAAGATGGTGTACTGGATCACCGTAACTCGTTACAATATAATAAAATAACACCAAAACGATGGCTGCAGGTGTTTCATTTTATTACGTATATGTAAGTTAGGATCCGGACGTCATTCGTTCTCGGATGTTCAAAGCAGTTAACGTGACCGCTCGCGTAAAGAGGGAAATCCGGGTACGAGTTCCGGACCGGCACAAATTTTCGTTGCCGCCATTCGAATATAAAACCATAGATGGTTCATATTCCCAACTGCGAATAATTTTCCTGTAAATCTTTTCGTTGTTGCATATTGCATTGTGGTTGATTATAAACAGCAGAATATGACGTATTTGTATAATTTTGTCAATATTTCTCTCGTAATAAGTGCGAAGTTTAAAGTGAGTTCTCAAAATCACGTATAAAATGTAAGTATTGAGTGGATCTGTGCAGTGTATTCTTCATTCCACTGTTTCAACTAATCGCACATCGTAAGGTATATGAATCACATACTGCAGTGGCTCAGTGAGAATAGCCAGATACAGCGCACTGTGCAACGGAAGCGGCAATGCAGTGGGAGCCTGCAGCGCCAGGCTCCCATTCGTGTTGGTGTGGGGGACGATGTCTGTCAAACGCCAGCTACTCTAACTCGGACTGCAGAGTCTGCAGAAAGCCTACTCCTACTGCTTGTAATTGACAGGTAGCTGTGATGACCGCTCACAGCCAGCCGTGGTTGACGACGCTGCACACGTAGTGTGCCCACAGAACGGGGGACATAGCGAGCACGCGGCGCTCGAGAAAGAGCTACGATTTGTTGGTGGCTGCTCCCTACCACTCAGTTCACTGAAACGTCAATCACAAAACTATTGGAACTGCAGTTTAACGTTCTGTCGAATGACCATCATCAGCGTGACATGTCCCCAGTTCATGAAACACCAAAGAGATGTTTGGAATGTAGCCCAGAACATCATTGAACAGTCGAGTGTTTAGAGACTGGGAGCCGACACCTCTTCTTCCCGTACTGAACAACAACTTTTGGCCGGCCGGTGTAGCCGAGCGTTTCTAGGCGCTTCAGTCTGGGACCGCGCAACCGCTACGGTCGCAGGTTCGAATCCTGCCTCGGGCATGGATGTGTGTGATGTCGTTAGGTTAGTTAGGTTTAAGTAGTTCTAAGTTCTAGGGGACTGATGATCTCAGATGTTAAGTCCCATAGTGCTCAGAGCCATTTGAACCAACAACTTTCGAACCTGTTCTCTGCGGGTCAAGCTTCTCTGCAACAGCGCTCATCACTGACAACAGCCTTGGAGAGGGCTAAAAAATTTGTTAAACATCACATTATACGTGAGGCGACTTTATTGAGCATAGCCGAATTCAGTTGCAATTCCAGATTATCAATAGACAATAAATGAATAACTTTGAAATATGGGTGCTGTAGAGCTGTGATTTGTGTGTGAAGGTCATTTTTGACACGTGAGTATCGACGATAGCTACTTGTATTACTTTTCTTTCATATATTCTAACTTCACTACCGGACCGGTTTCGAGTATTACCGCCATTTATTTGTGGCTGGAGCATATGTAGTCAGCGGTTGTTAAACTGCATCATCTATGTATATTTCGATTAAAATAACGATTGACGTTTCTGCTAGCCAAGTAGTAGGGTCCAGCTGCCAGCGAATCGCAGTTCTTTCCCGACAGCCAGGAATGTCCGCTGTGTTGTCTGGTTTGTGGGTACATACAGCGTCTTGCCTGCCCCCCCCCCCCCCCCCCCCCCTCACCTCCTTGGTGATTCTGTCAATCACAAAGTAATGTTAATCGAGGTATAGTAATATAGTAATCTTTTAAATACGAAATACGAAGCCCTCTATGTTGGTACAGGAAACAGCCTGCTGCAAACTGATCATTCTGTGAGCCGGCCGCGGTGGTCTAGCGGTTCTGGCGCTGCAGTCCGGAACCGCGGGACTGCTACGGTCGCAGGTTCGAATCCTGCCTCGGGCATGGATGTGTGTGATGTCCTTAGGTTAGTTAGGTTTACGTAGTTCTAAGTTCTAGGGGACTTATGACCTAAGATGTTGAGTCCCATAGTGCTCAGAGCCATTTGAACCATCATTCTGTGCATTTTATGGCTCGCACGTAGGAAAGTAATCTACATCTACATCTACATCCATACTCCGCAAGCCGTCTGACGGTGTGTGGCGGAGGGTACTTTCAGTACCTCTATCGGTTCTCCCTTCTATTCCAGTCTCATATTGTTCGTGGAAAGAAAGATTGTCGGTACGCCTCCGTGTGGGCTCTAATCTCTCTGATTCTATCTCATAGTCTCTTCGCGAGATATACGTAGGAGGGAGCAATATACTGCTCGACTCCTCGGTGAAGGTATGTTCTCGAAACTTCAAGAAAAGCCCGTACCGAGCTACTGAGCGTCTCTCTTGCAGAGTCTTCCACTGGAGTTTATGGAGTGGTTCATAGCACAACGTTCATTTTGCTACATGAGCGCCATAACATGAGGAGTCCGATCTCTACGTAGCAGGTTGTTTCCTGTACCAACGTACAAGGCGTTTTACACAGGAGGTAATAATACACAGTGAATAGCCAGAACATTATAACCACCTGCCAAGTAGCACATTGGTTCGCATGTGGAACTCAGTAGAGCAGCGTCTTTGCCTGGCATGGATTCCACAAATCGTTGGTAGTTTTCGGGAGGTATGTGGCACCAGACGTCTATACAGAGGTCGAGCCATTTCGTAAATTAATGGGCTGGTCGTTTGTGGGTACGGAGCTGCCGACAGATAGCATCCCTCATGTCTCGATTTTGGCCTTGTTGCACGAACAGTTATCCTACTGGAGAATGCCATCGTATTGGCGAAGACATCAAGCATGAAGGGCTGCAGATGGCTGGCAGTAATCTTAGCATAGTCCACAGCCATCGCAGTGTATTCGATGCCTACCACAAGTCCGACTGAACCCCAGGTGAATGTCCCCATAGCACAATACTGCTCCCACAGACCTGCGTCCGTCGCCCAGTGCATGTTTCTAACAGCCTTTCGCATGGATGACGGCGTATCCACATACGGTTATTGATCTCGTGTAACAAGAAACTTTTGCATCCAACAGGTGACACTTTTCCATTGACTCTAGTCTTATTTCGGTGCTCACTTGCTGACTGCAACCGTAACTGACGAGTACGCTGTCTTCCAATCTGCCACAGATCGTCGCCTGTCCTGTTTTACAGGCTCTCTCGCCGGAGGTTCGAGTCCTCCCTCGGGCACGGGTGTGTGTGTGTTGTTCTTAGCATAAGTTAGTTTAAGCAGTGTGTAAGTCTAGGGACCGATGACCTCAGCAGTTTGGTCCCTTGGGATTCACACACATTTGAACATTTTTTTTTGTTACAGAGGCGGCAAACCGCCAACCTCCGCGTTCTGTGACGAGGCGTGGCTGCCCAAAACCTTATCGTACTCTAGTGGTTTCACCGTCCTTCAGCCACTTCAGTAACAAGCGAAAAGCCAACCAGCTTCGACGTTTCCGAGATGCTTGCTCACAGATGCCAGGCCCCATATGGGCGAGGGGCGAGCTGTCAGTGGTGCAATACTCCGCTCTTAAACCGAGAGCATTCATAAAGATATAACAAAGATGACAGAAAAATAAGAATATGAGGACTGTTTACATTTTAAATTGAAAAGATTAATGACGGACAGCTAAAATGACGAAAAATATGTACAGTGTTAAATGACAGATGCGATGAGGCGATAATCTTCTATGAAATAAACACTGAAGCACTACGCTTTCGCCGGCCAGGGTGGCCGAGCGGTTCTAGGCACTAAAGTCTGGAACCGAGCGACCGCTACTGTCGCAGGTTCGAATCCTGCCTCGGGCAAGGATGTGTGTCATGTCCTTAGGCTAGTTAGGTTTAAGTAGTTCTAAGTTCTAGGGGACTGATGACCTTAGATGTTAAGTCCCATAGTGGTCATAACCATCTGAACCATTTTGAACTACGCTTTCACCTAACATCTGAAGGACCTGCAATGGGTTGTGGGAGGAGAGAATACGTTCCATATTGGTTGAGGGGGAGGAGGTAAAGAGATAGTGGGGAAACTATTGAGGCGATAGGTAGGAGGTGAAGCAGACAGCGGGGATACAGACAGTGTGGACAGAGGTTGAGAATGAGTAATGGTTTGTGGGGAGGGTAGTGGTACTAGAGGAAAGGGTTAGGGGTGGTGTAGAGAGAAAAGGAGAGAGGAGTCCCGATGTGGAGAGGGAGAGGTGGGGATGGGTTAAAATTGGTAGGGGAGATAAATATCAGGGCTGATATCATTGTCTGGGAGATGGATTTGGTTAAAGTTGCTTTGAGATAGGATATGGAGTGTGCGAAGGTGTAGGGGTGTAGGGATGTATTTGTGAAGGCGTGGCAGCATACCAGGATTGTTGGCCAAAGGCGAGACAATGGGGTTATCGGATTCTAGTTCAAGGGTAGTATAGGAGACGCGGCAGTGTTCTATGTGGGTGAGGAGGGAATACAAATTGGATAAGATGGTAGAGGATCTGACTGGGAAGGCAAACGGATGCGGAGATCGAGACGGACTGCATGGCTTTCGAGGATCTGGAGGGACTGATAGAACTTTGGTGGGGCGGATATCCATGCAGCATTGATGGGTGGTATCAGGTTTTTGTAGACGAGGAGAAGAGTGGGGGAGAAAGGGGGGTGTAATCCCCAAGTTCGGCCTCTTAGTAGTTTCAGTATATTGTGAGCTTTCTGGTGGATGGTGAGTATGTGAGGTTTCCACGCTAGTTACCGATCGAGGGTTAGTCCAACTGGTTACGACGGTCATAAATGGTAAGGTAGAAGTCATGGAGGTAGAAGGTGCGGGTGGTTCGTCCTACAATTATTGACAGGCGCCCCTTGTGAAAGTCTTTTTTTGTCAAGTTCCCCATTCGCGGCGCATACCGTCGCTAGAATCATTTCCCACACACCCGCTAGCGTTTCTCTTTCTTGAAAAGGAGTAAGCTGCACCTACAGTGTTGTAGAGTCAGTTGGTATTGGATCCAAGACGTGTCTCTATTTGTCTGGGATGATTCCCCATTCGTCTCTGCTCCGCGTATATACTTTCACAACCGCGTCATGTGCCCGCAACGCTAGCAGGTCGCATTCACTCCCGCGGTGGACAATAATCAAAGTTATGACTCTTCAATGTGGATTATGCATTTTGATACCCGATGACTATACAAGCTCAAATCACGAGTGACAGGTCGTACTGCTCAAAACTGATCCGGCAAGAAAAATATTTGTAAATAAATCAAAATTAGTAGAAGTAGCTTACGTGTGTCAAAACTGACCGTCACAATAAATGAAAAATCAGAAATTCTGTCCTGTGCCTTTTCTGTAACTATTTAAACTATTTTTAAAATTTTTCTTTTCTATGTTCAGTTATCTGTGCAGAAAACATAATTTAATGGCACCTGTACCTCAGAATCTTTCTGGTTACTTTTGGGTACCTTCGGTCAGTTTTGTGCTGCCGTGTTATAGTCCTCGACATGTAAGTTCGCAATCTGAAGATATATAGGTGCACTTATCTTACATTATATTACATTGTGATATCTCTACTTATTAATATCCAAACTAAAATATCAGTCACGGCTTTGATCACTATCCTATAGCATCTAATGATGAATACCTCTCTTACGTCCAGTGAAATGTAACAACAATTGACTTGCACATTTCTAGTAAAAGTAATAATGAAACTAGAACAGTTGAACTGTTTATCATGTTGTGTTCAGTAGCAATGTAATGTAATATAAGTGCACCTATATATCTTCAGATTGCGAACTTACATGTCGAGGACTATAACACGGCAGCACAAAACTGACCGAAGGTACCCAAAATTAACCAGAAAGATTCTGAGATACAGATGATATTAAACTAGGTTTTCTGCACAGATAACTGAACATAGAAAAGAAAAATTTTAAAAATAGTTTAAATAGTTACAGAAAAGGCACAGGACTGAATTTCTGATTTTTCATTTATTGTGACGGTCAGTTTTGACACACGTAAGCTACTTCTATTAATTTTTATTTATTTATAAATATTTTTCTTGCCGGATCAGTTTTGAGCAGTACGACCTGTCCCTCGTTGCTTATCGACGAAGAGTGCATTAGAGACGGAGTAAAAGCTCGGATTGTGGGAAGGAGATAGGGTGAATCGTGTTCAAAGGGACTATGCCGGAATGTAGAAAAACCACCCAACATTTAATTCAGAATGATATGGCGGGGATTTGAAGCGCAGTCCTTCCGAATGCAAGTCCAGAGCACTAGCCACCTCGTATAGCCTCATTTCCATTAAACACTAACAACTCCGCAGCTGTCGCGTTTAATGTTCAGAAATGGCACGTGCTGCTGCTATTCCGTTTCTGTTTCTTTCTGCTAAAAATTACTTTTAACTTGTATCAAGTCATTTGCCTCGCGAAGGGGAAGTGTACGCTGAAAGCCAGAATAAAATATTAATAAGAAAAATATAACGACAGAATATCCACGATTTCATGTTTTCATTCTTGTACAGTAGAAGCACGATACACTGCGGTCCGACATAGAGCGGATTCGGATACAACGCGGTACAAAGAATGTCTCACAAAGTAAAATATCATTTATGAATGATTTTTGCACTCCCCTCTCAGTATATTTTATAAACTTGACAAAATCTTATACAGTCTGCATGTAGTCGTTCTGCAGTATAATTTACTGCTGCAACATCCAAGCTCTCTAAACAATAACCAAAACAGTTGGATGTAATGAAACACAACCTTTGGTTTGTCTTATCAACATATCAGGATTGTTGCTGGACAGAAGCTTTGAATACACACTCGCGGTTAGTACTGTGACGCAGTCAACAAAGTGACTATGGATCAGTGCTTGGCAATAACCGAAATGGGAACAACTACCAAATGGATCATAAATTATTCATTCATTGCCTAGATTTCTGTGTGCTTGTTACGATGTCACAAAAAAGGAAAGCGGATTCTAAGTGGTAAATCAAACATGATTGATCGTGTGAAGAATGGTGAAACTAAAAGTTTATCACGCGAGTGTGGTGTACTTGAAGCAGCAATCAGGGAATGTGTGAAAGAGAGTAAACTTAGTTTTTTAAACACTGATGAAAGTGATGTGGAAATGGACAGAGGAAGGGAAAAGGCAGTGGAAACTAGGAAAAGACAGTGAGCTTGACGAATTCCTTTATAGACGGTTTTTAGTAAAGGGAAGTGAAAGTGTGCCACTTTCTGGGCTTATTATTAAAGGTTGCTTGGTTGGTTGATTGATTGATTCGGGGGAGGGGACCAAACAGCGAGGTCATCGGTCCCATCGGATTAGGGAAGGATGGGAAAGTAAATTGACCGTGCCCTTTCAAAGGGATCATCCCGCCATTTGCATGAAGAGATCTAGGGAAATCACGGGAAACCTAGATCAGAATGGTCGGACGCGGGTTTGAAACGTAGTCCTGCTGAAAGTGAGTTCAGTGTGATAACCACTGCGCCACCTCGCTCGGTAATCATTGAAACTGAAAAAAAGTCCCTTTGATTTACATGGCAGTAAAGGTTATACAGCTTGCGACGGATGGTTTTCAACATGCAAGTGTCGCCACGGAAATCGCCAAACGACCATTGAAAGAGAAGCAACGTCTTACGACAGTGAATCTGCTTATTTCCTGAAATTTTCTACTCATAGTAGTGGTAGATGAAAATTTAAATGATCATCAAATGTATAACTGTGATGAAACGGCGCTTTATTATCGATTGCTTAAAACCAGAATTCTCGATACAAAATTATCCGGAAATAATACAGGCTTGAAAATGAATAAAGACAGAATAATCCTCCTCTTTGCGACACATAAATCGGGCAGCCATAAGACGAAACCTCTTTGTATAGGTAAAAGGTAAAGGCTCGAGATGTTTCAAGCGTGTAAACGTGCGATCATTATAATACATTTACAGGCATTCGAAGAATACTGGGATAACACACGACATTTTCACTAACTGGTTTCAAGAAGAGTTTGTTCCGCCAGTGAGAAACCACCTAGGGTCATTTGAGCTGAGAGAAGAAGCATAATAATCCTTGATCACTGTCCATATCATCCCGCGCGGTCGAGGCGTCTTGTAACGATCCGCGCGGCTCACCCCGTCGGAGTTTCGGGGCCTCCCTCTGGCATGGGTGTATGTGTCGTCCTTAGCGTAAGTTAGTTTAAGTTAGATTAAGTAGTGTGTAAGCTTAGGGACTGATGACCTACGCAGTTTGGTCTCATAAGACCTTACCACAAATTTCCAGTTTCCAACTATCTGCTCATGTGTTGCGATCAAATGGAAAAATAAAAACTTCGTTTTTGCCAAAAAACATGACGGCATTAATTCAGCCGCTAGATAAGGGCATCATACGAGCATTTAAAGTTTATTATCGCCGTTAACTACACACTTCAGTAGTAACTTCTGATGAAGAAATGGAAATTTTCTTGAAATTTGTAGAACTTAAAGAGTGTTGCGTTTTCAGTGGCCTGGCGTGGTAAAGCATCGGTCCGACCACTACGTGCAATATTGACCTTGAAGACTCAAATCGGTAGAAGTGATATGTCATTACCTGTATGCTGGCTGTCAGATGAGTATCACTAGCTTAAATTTTCTCTTAGCAGACTGCTTGTTCATAGACCCTTGTGTTCTACTTTTTGTGTATTACTGCGGTACTTACAGGAGCAGTTATAGTTCCCCAAACCGCGACATGGAGGTAAAGTGAAGAACTGCAAGGCTAACCACAAATACTGGCAATGAAATTATTTTTTGAGTTCCAGGATTCTAATAAGTCGTTCGACCTGTGCAACAGAGGCATATTCTGATATCTATCTGCCCCTAGTCGAATAAAAGTTATATTGTACGTGTAATCCAACAGAGCTCTCGTTCCTTGTCGGAGGGGGGGATACTTTCTTGCTGGAACTGTCTTCACGGCTACATAACACAGAGTCAAGCCACGTTCCGCTCACGGCTGTGTTAAGTGGTATTGCAATTTTAACATTCAGTTCATGCTCAGGCACAATCAGTTTGTGTCATGCATGATGCAAGTTCACGCGATAAACGATGAGAACATTCTTATACCAATTCGCAATCGGAACAAATTGTTCGTGCTTGAGACTGGAATAAATGTTCAAATTGTAATAGCACTTAACAAAGAAATACACCTCAATAGGTACATGAGGTCCTTTAAATTATGAACTTGAAATTTAACAACTAAATCCGCTCCTTTACTTTGTCGCACGTTCGGTTAACTCTTTCTATATGCACGTACGCATAGAGACATGTCGTTTCCCACGTAGACACAGACAGCTTTACTAGCCAGGGAAAGATTTTTTGGAGCACAGCGATTACTGGCTCGCAGTTTTGGGAACGCCGATGCCATCGAACATGCGGCCCTCGTGTGATACAAATGCTGCAGGAGCGACGCTAGCGCAACCTGTGGGATCGAACACGAACTACGTCGCAGCGGTTGCCTATGCTGTCGGCAGATGGCAATAGAAGCGCTGCTATGCAGACGGTGTTTGCAACTGTCCTTTTCGCACAAAACTAATTCCCATTGTTTTCTGTAGTTACCACTGTAATAGAAAACCTTACAGATTATGGAAACAGTCAGAGATAGTTACTGCTCTGCCATACGATACATATCAGCAGTTGGTGTAATATTGCCATACATTCCCGCATCCAGGGGCATAGATAATTTTTATTCCTTCTGTGGTGGTGGTGTTAAGTTCTGTTCAAGTACAAGGGTCATTCAGTTTACTATCCCAAAATATTAGCAGCTAATTGTCAGATCCTGTTACAACGTTTAGAATTGGAACAAGAGTTCCAACTACTCAAATCTGATACAAGTGAATGGAAATGAAAGACCTGTAGTAGAAAAACAGTTATCTCAGCACTGTTACCCATATACTGCTTCATACACTGACGGAAGCAAAATCGCAACACCAAGAAGGAGTAGAGCGACAGAAATGAAAGTTGGTAGGAGTGTTTGTACGAGGGTAAATCAATTATTATCCGCAGTTTAGTTATATTTTTGTTTCTTTTGGTAGTACTGTCGTTTTACGTTGATGACGCATGCTTTGATTATTTGTTGTTATATCTTCGCTATTTTCAACGTGCTAGGTTAGTTTCGTTATCGCTGCAGTGCTGCTCCTCTGTCTATTTGCACCAAAGAAGAGCAACGATGAGTGGTTCGCAAGGAGGTATATAAACTACATAGAGTGGCCATCTGTGAGGTAACAGCGCTCCCAGCGGCAGCAAAAAGCAACACCGGCCGCCATTTTTTGAAACTTCTACATGTCAGTATATTTACATTCGGTGTATAGTACTGGCGTTAGAAAATAACTGTTTTCCGGTTGTAATTTGTTTTAAAAGTCTTATTGAACGATCGCGAATCATGCCCAGTGTATGTGCAGCGTACAATTGCGCTAATAGAAGCGATAAAACAACTGGAATATCATATTTCAGGTGAGTATCTAAATGCGTGTTGTACTTAGCGTATTGTGCATCATTTTCGTGTTTAAGCTGTATACAAAATGTAAATAAGCTACTGTATACACGTCTCTTTATTTTTAGATTTCCTCTGAAAAAGAAAGAGCTGTTAAGCCGGTGGGTAGCCAATATGAGGCGAGATAAGTGGCAGCCAACTCAATATAACTACATATGCTCGTTTCACTTTGAAGATAGATACATGTATAGTACAAACGAGAAAAGGCGGCTTCTGGCAAACGCAGTACCGACAAATTTACGTTTCCTGACCATCTGCAGAAAACAACTATAGTATAGAGACAACCAAGGAAATGGCTTGTCAGTGAAGAATCAGCTTCCTTATCAAATGAACCAGGTAAAATAGGTTTCCTGTTATTTATTTGCTATATGGGTTATGTGTGAATTTTACTACTAATCAATGTATGTTTAAAGAAAAATAAAGCTTAATGATAATACTTCATTTTTCTGGTGAAAGAGTGAATCAGAATGATCATACAGATCATTCTTATTGTTTGCCTAGCCCCAAAAAACTGAATAGAATTATGAGGTACTACAGAAAAGGACCGAGAAGCTGAGGAAGCAAGCGAAACATGCAAAGCGAAGTGTTTCAAGAAAGAAGAAACAAATTGTGACATATAAAACAGTGGTTGTAGGCCTAAATAATGTACTTCAAGACTGTGCTTCTGAAGTGACAGGATGCGACAAAATTACTGATATTCTGAAGCACTTTTTGCAATGCAAAACAAATGTTCAGTTCCTGAATATCCTAAAGAAATAAGACAGTTTGCCCTTACACTCAATTTTTACTCCTCCAAAGCTTATAATGATTTGAGGAAGTTTGTTAAATTACCCCATGCTCAAACACTCCGCAGGTGGGCAACTACAGTAAATGGCAGTCCTTGATTTACAGAAGAAAGCTTAAAAACATTAGCAGATGAGTTCAGGACCCATTTTAGCTGACTTATGTTCGATGAGGTGGCTCTTAAAAAAAGATTTAATATGGGATGGTAATAAGGTCTGGAGTTATGTTGATTTAGGGCAAGGATGTGAGGAAAGTGATGATAGCCAAATAGCAAAAGAGGGACTAGTGTTTATGGTCACTGGCATTAATAGGAGTTGGAAAATTCCTGTTGGCTATTGTTTTCTTAATGGTTTAACAGCAAGTGTGAAACTTAATTTACTGCAGCAGTACCTCCGTAAATTGGAGGAAACTGATGGAAAACAGGTTTCATTGCAATAAAATGAATCAAAAATAGTTTTTATACTGCCCAAAGGGTGCATTCAAATTATTAACAGTGGCAGAAAGGGTTCTCAGGGACTGTCAAACTTTAATATGGAAGAACAACTTCCTTCAGTAGTTGTGTGTGGAATTGTTCAGAATGTTGGGTGACAGGCCGAATTTATTTACTCGATTTTGACCATCTAATGGTGCCAGCTGAATTTGGAGAAGAGTCACATTACTCTTGTCTAGTCAGGATGCTGTTAAAATAGTAGTTTAATTGTAGGTTACACAATTTGTGCAAAAACCAGGCCACTGGAACAAAGAGGGAAACATATTCGGCAAATATATACAAACTATATTGTTTGAGGGACAATTAAAGGTCCTGCGCTGTCAATTGATCGTTTTTGGACCTACTGAAATATTTAAAAAAGTTTTTGACCTAATCTATATGGCATTGCAGCGAAATGAACTGCAACATTTCGAAATAAACTTTTCAATTAATCGATGTCTTTTAGCCTTCATCACTAAATGTTTTACAGTAGAGAAATCAGATTGTCAGTGCAGATTGGCTTTTTTTTACGCCATGCGTAGTAAATAATAACAACATTCAGTATCAGCAGACGACGTCTAGGCTGCACCTTGACGTTACAAGACATGGTGGCTCAGTTTTCAAGTTGCTTCAAAGATGCCGGTGCCATAGCCAGTCTATGTTGTTTATATAGGTCGTTGGTGGTTCGTTTTTTGTGGTCGGAAGGCGTATCAGGGGTCGAAATTCATCGAAGATTTCGGTACAGTACGGGAACAGTGTTTTGCCACAGCGAAGTGTCTACGAATGGATTGAAAAATTCCGAAATGGTCGAACAAGTGGTACGCACGATGAAGGGGCCGGACGTTTGTTTACCGCCACAAATGAAGAAACCATTGAGCGTTCACGTGAAATGATTATCTTAGACAGACGATTAAGTATTGACGAAGCGGCACATCGTCTGTAAATTAGTCACGGCTCTGCCTGCGAAATGGTCCACAACAGACTTGAGTTTCATAATGTTTGTGCAAGATGGGTCCCAAAACAGCTCACACAGTTGCATAAACAAACGCGCTTGTACATCTGCAAAAAGCATTTGGATCGCTATGGTAACGAAGGGGACAACTTCTTAGACATGATCATGATCCATTATTACGAGCTGGAGAGTAAACGGCAGAGTATGGAAGGGAAACATCCAAATTCGCCGTGCAAGAAAAAGTTCAAGAACCAACCGTCCGCAGGAAAACTGATGCTTACGGTTTTTTGGGACCCACAAGGTCCAGTACTGGGATATTAAGGGGAAAGGGGCACAACAACAAACAGTGTACGTTACAGTGAGATGCTTACTTTGTCTCGAAACCTGGCAGAAAATCCAAAAAGATTCTGGTCGTATGTGAAGTATGTTAGCGGCAAGAAACAATCAATGCCTTCTCTGCGCGATAACAATGAAGATACTATCGAAGACAGTGCTGCCAAAGCAGATTTACTAAACACAGCCTTCCGAAATACCTTCACAAAAGAAGGCGAAGCAAATCTTCCAGAATTCGAATTGAGAACAGCTGCCAACGTGAGTAACGTAGAAGTAAATATCCTCGGAGTAGTGAAGCAATTCAAATCACTTTATAAAAGCAAGTCTTCTGGTCCAGACTGTATACCAATTAGGTTCCTTTCGGAGTATGCTAATGCATTAGCTCCATACTTAACAATCATATACAACCGTTCGCTCGACGAAAGATCCGTACCCAAAGACTGGAAAGTTGCACAGGTCACACCAATGTTCAAGAAAGGTAGTAGGAGTAATCCACTAAATTACAGGTCAATAACGTTAACGTCGATATGCAGCAGGATTTTAGAACATATATTGTGCTCGAACATTATGAATTACCTCGAAGGAAACGGTCTATAGACACACAGCCAACATGGGTTTAGAAAACATCATTCCTGTGAAACACAACTACCTCTTTATTCACATGAAGTGCTGAGTGCTATTGACAAGGGGCTTTAGATCGATTCCGTATTCCTGGATTTCCGGAAGGCTTTTGACACTGTACCACACAAGCGGCGCGTAGTAAAATTGGGTGCTTGTGGAATATCGTCTCAGTTATGTCACTGGATTTGCGATTTCCTGTCAGAGAGGTCACAGTTCGTAGTAATTGACGGAAAGTCATCGAGTAAAGCTGAAGTGATTTCAGGCGTTCCCCAAGGTAGTGTTATAGGCTTTTTGCTGTTCCTTATCTACATAAACGATTTGGGAGACAGTCTGAGCAGCCGTCGTCGGTTGTTTGCAGATGACGCTGTCGTTTATCGACTAATAAAGTCATCAGAAGACAAAAACAAACTGCAAAATTATTTAGAAAAAATATCTGAATGGTGCGAAAAGTGGCAGTTGACCCTAAATAACGAAAAGTGTGAGGTCATCCACATGAGTACTAAAAAGAACTCGTTAAATTTCGGTTACACGATTAATCACTCTAATCTAAAAGCCGTAAATTCAACTAAATACCTAGGTATTACAATTACGAACAACGTAAATTGGAAAGAACACATAGAAAATGTTGTAGGGAAGTCTAACCAAAGGCTGCGTTTTATTGACAGGACACTTAGAAAATGTAACAGACCTACTAAGGAGACTGCCTACACTAAACTTATCCGTCCTCTTTTAGAATACTGCTGCGCGGTGTGGGATCCTTACAAGGTGAGACTGACGGAGCACATCGAAAAAGTTCAAAGCAAGGCAGCACGTTTTGTATTATTGCGAAATATGGGAGAGAGTCTCACAGAAATGATACAGGATTTGGGCTGGAAATCATCAAAAGAAAGGCGCTTTTCGTTGCAACGGAATCTTCTCACGAAATTCCAATCACCAGCTTTCTCCTCCGAATGCGAAAATATTTTGTTGACACCGACCTACATAAGGCGGAACGATCACCACGATAAAATAAGGGAAATCAGAGCTCGTACGGCAAGATATAGGTGTTCATTCTTTCCACGCGCTATACGAGATTGGAATAACAGATAAATGTGAAGGTGGTTCGATGAACCCTCTGCCAGGTACTTAAATGTGATTTGCAGAGTATCGAAGTAGATGTAGATGTATCGCACACGCCGCAGCTCCGCTCCGTACACATCGATGGAAGTTGCTTTAAATCGTCAGTGTTAAGTTGAGATTCGACCTCAGTACAGCGTAACGTGCGGAGAGAGCAGGAACTTTGTCCTTATGTTGAGGAAGGACGTAAGAGGGGAACGTTATCTGTCTGCTATACAATGACGCCACATCAGGGATGTATGCGCACTGATAAACTTCAACTATGGTATAAATTACACATTGAAAAAGAAAGTTGACTGAAAGCATGTCATAGAGTTGTTCATGCTCTGACGCACTCGTTATACCGTTTATTTTTCAGTTGACGCACACAACACGAGTTGCCGCACTACTGCAGTGTTAGATCGCTGGACGTGGCGGCAGTCGTAAACATAAGACAATCGACATGAAGTGTACCGACATCTGCCGATAACAAGCAGAGAGCCAAAGCTGAAATTAGCGTCGCAACTTATTGACCTCGTGCCACTTCTCGCTGCTGCCAGACTATGCAATCTGACAGTCATTGTAAGTGTTCAACAGGCAAAATTTAATCTCATATTCGTTACAACTAATAACTGGCATATTTTAACGCGATCGACTTTAAAGTCACTAAAGAAAAAGACTCCTTCATAGGTCTGGAAGTTGGGGATGGGTGTTTGCCCTCTTCGCCTTCCTCCCGTATATACTCTCTGGTCGCAGATGTCCACCAAGTCACCGCGTTTACCGCGCTCTATCTCTCTCTCTCTCTCTCTCTCTAGGCTTATTATTGATTGGGATAGTGTACATCCAGCATCAAAATAATCAAGTTTTTCCCAATTCTGATTGCAAAATCTCTCCCAAATATTTACAGTTCGGAACACGACAACCACCCTCCGGCATCCTCATCCTCGCTAAGTGCCCCTGATCCAATTCCCTGGGATTTGACTAAAAAGAACTCTACTTATAAGATAGGCAGTGGTCTAAAACAGCCCGACCTGCTCATTTGAACAGGGAATGAAATCGACGTCATTATCATGAGAGATGGTTCACTGTTGCAACTCAGCTGGACAAAGATATGGGACCAAACAATCCCAGCATTTGAAAAACCCGATTTAGTGAACACACGAGATACGTAAATCAGGAAGACAGGATCGGAATTTTTACTAACCTTCCCAGATAAGATTACTGCTGTACCGTGGGCTTTTGTATAGGCAATGTCCACTTGTCAGAAGACTTCCTTCTAATTATACTAAATCTGAAATAAATAGCCAAAGTGTATCAATTTTTGTTTAAAATACGAGCTACTTTTGATCACTCAAGCTGTAAATATCCATACTCCTCCAAATGGAAGGAAACGCACTATTGTGTTCTCAGCTATCCTGAAACCTGGAAGGGATCTGCCGCGCCGTTTTACCGACCTAATCGACATTATTATATGTGACAGGAAGTTTTGCATATCGTGGTATGTTTATCGATATCACTTTTGTTTAAGCGACATGCGGAACATTATTTCATATTTCACGGACTGCCACAATTGGTACAAATACTAGGTCTGTCCCAGCAGAACACTGCTTTATTTCATAACTGTGCAGAAGATAGGAGAACATGGACAGAGAAAGGGGGGAAGGAGGTGATGGACAGAGAGAGAGAGAGAGGGAGAGAGAGGGGGCGGAGGAGACGGACAGATAGAGCGAGAGCAGAAGATGGACAGAGAAAGGGGAGGAGGGGGAAGAAGCGCTTCTGAAGAACAGAAATTTTTGTTAACATCGAATATACATTTAAGTGTTAAGAAGTCTTTTCTTAAGGTATTTGTGTGGAGAGTAGATTTATATGGATGTGAAACGTGAGCGATAAGCAGTTCGGATAGTAAGAAAAGAGAAGCTTTTGAAATGTGGTGCTACAGAAGAGTGATGAAGACTAGAAGGGTAGATCATGTAACCAATGAACATGTACTGAATAGAATCGGGGAGAAACGATTAACATAATTAAAAGTAGAGATCGGCTGTTAGGACGCCTTCTGAGACATTAAGGGATCACCAGTTTAGAAATGGAAGGAAGTGTGTTTGGGGGGAAAATTATAGATACGAACGATGAATGCAGTAAGCAGACTCAAGAGCATGTACAGGGTGACAAAGAACTATATGAAATAAAATTGTCACGACTACTGAACGGTTTGCGTTAGGACATTTAAACTACGCGGTTGGCCGCGGGGCGTGATGGGAATTAGTATGCACATTCATGGTTTGGTTTAGCGGCGAAGCCCACTTTCATTTGGATGGGTTCGTTAATAAGCATAATTGGCGCATTTGGAAGACTGAGAATCCGCATTTCGCGATCGAGAATTCTCTTCACCCTCAACGAATGACTGTATGGTGTGCAATGTCCAGCCACGGAATATTCCTTGATGGCGCGGTGACTACCGAACGGTATGTGAAACTTTTAGAAGATGATTTCATCCCCATTATCCAAAGTGACTCTGATTTCGATAGAGTGTGGATCATGGAAGACGAAGCTCGACCTCATCGAAGCAGGAGAGCGTTTGATGTCCAGGAGGAGCATTGGGGACCGCATTCTGGCTCTGGAGTACCCAGAGGCCAGTGGTATGGAACTCGATTGGCCGCCATATTCTCCGGATCCGAACACATGAGACTCCTTTTTGTGGGACTATATTAAGACAAGGTGTAATAACCTCAAAACCATTGCAGAGCTGAGGCATTCAAGAGGTCATCGACAACATCGATGTTCCGACACTTCAGCGGGTCGTTCAGAATTTAGCTGTTCGTCTGCACCACATCATCGCCAAAGGTAACATGCATATCGAACATGTCATAACCTGAATCCGAATATCTGTAGTGATGTTTACGTGTTGAATAAAGTGTGTGCACGCCATAGTTCGTAACTAATTTACGCTTTTCTCATATAGTTCAATAATTGTCACCCTGTAGGTTGCCGTAGTTATTCGGAGATAAAGAGGCTTTCACAGAATAGAGCAGCGTCGAGAACTGCATCAAACCAGTCTTCGAACTGAAGACGGCAAGAACTACTGGAGTTGTGTCACGGGCGTTGAACAGCTTCTCTAGTGGAGGCCACATGGCTCGATACTTAGTTTTAAGGGCTTTTCACTCTTCAGCAGTGGATCTGCATTCCAATTCGACAGCTTTCACGATCATGGCAGTCTTCTTCTTTCAGATCCCTCTTCGTCGTCATTTCAGTTACTCCCGCGCTCCATGCTAATCTCGGCCGACCACGATCCGTCCTTCCTGCCGGCGATCATTCCATTATTGCTTATTTCCATCGTCCATGCTCCATTCGCCGTGCATGGCCATATCATTGAAGAGCTCTGTTCTGAGTTCTTTGCACGACTGGTTGTTCGATGTCCATTCTGGCTCTTATTTCCTCATTTCTTCTCTGTTCTATCCTGGATATCCTGGCTGCCCTCCTTATTCCATCCATCTCTACTGCTGGCACTCTGCCGCTCCCCAGGGGTCCATCCGTCTGCACCGTATGTTACTATACTTCCCATACTGTGTGCAAAATCCTCTTCTTTGTTTAATTTGATGTTTCCCGGCTTCACAGAACTGCATTTAGCATTTTAAATGCTCCTCTTACCTGCTGGCTCCTGCGTTCCAAGGCTTCAGAGCTTTCCGAGGAATGGATAATCAATCCTAAGTATTTAAACTCCTTTACGGATTTAATAGATTCTCGTGACAGTACTACATTCCTTCTATCTCCTCCTAAAGCTAGACATTATGTTTCGCTCATATATTATTCTAAGTCTGCCTCGTTCGAATGCTTCCATTAACTACTTGATCACGTATTTCGCATCCTGTCTACTTTATGCTATAAGTACCTGATCATCGCCAAATAATAAGGGGTACATATTGCCATGCTAGAAAGGAAATCCCCTACTTTCGCATTACTGATATGTATTTTGAACAGGGTCAGCGACATACTGCAGCCTTGTCTAAGTCCTTTCGATCTTTGGCATGACTCAACTTTCTCCCTGCTTTAACTGCTGCGTACTATTGGTGGTATATTCTTTGACTCTGGCATATCTGTTGTGCTTCTACATCTACACTCATGCACATAAATTAAGGATAATGCTGATACATGGTGAAACAACGGTCTGGTGGGCGGTTTGCGGGTTTAAATCACCTCGGGGTATGACCATGCGGTGCATCTGACCTGCGGTCGTCGCACGGTGGCGCTGGCAGCAGTCCACATACGGAGAGGTGTGTTGGTGCATGTCAGAGTAGGGGCAGCGAGTAAGTGTTCAGACGTTTTCAGACGTGCTAATGGTGACTGTGTGTTGAAAATGGCTCAAAGAACACATATTGATGATGTTGTGAGAGGTAGAATACTAGGGCGACTGGAGGCTGATCAAACACAGCAGGTCTTAGCACGGGCCTTCCGTGTGCCACGAAGTGTGATCTCAAGATCATGGCAACGATTCCAACAGACAGGAACCGAGTCCAGGCGCTACAGTATCGCAGGTCCACAGCGTACAAAACCACAAGAAAACCGATACCTCACCATCAGTGCCCGCAGACGGCCACGGAGTACTGCAGGTAGCCTTGCTCGGGACCTTACCGCAGCCACTGGAACAGTTGTCTCCAGACACACAGTCTACATACGACTGAACTGACATGGTTTATTCGCCCGGAGACCAGCAAGGTGCATTCCACTGACCCCTGGTCACAGGAGAGCCCGTAAAGCCTGGTGTCAAGAACACAGTACATTGTCATTGGAACAGTGGTCACAGGTTATGTTCACGGACGAGTCCAAGTATAGTCTGAGCAGTGATTCTTGCCGGGTTTTCATCTGGCTTGAACCAGGAACGAGATACCAACCCCCTAATGTCCTTGAAATGGACCTGTATGGAAGTCGTGGGATGATGGTGTGGGGTCGGATTATGATTGCTGCACGTACACCCCTGCATGTCTGACAGAGGAACTGTAACAGGTCAGGTGTATCGGGACGTCATTTTGCACCAGATATCCGCCTTTTCAGGGGTGCAGTGGGTCCCACCTCCCTCCTGATGGATGATAACGCACGGCCCCACCGAGCTGCCATCGTGCAAGAGTACTTTGAAACAGAAGATAGCAGGCGAATTTAGTGGCCTGCCTGTTCACCAGACCTAAACCCCACCGAGCACGTCTGGGATGCTCTCGGTCGACGTATCGCTGCACGTCTTCAAACCCCTACGACACTTCAGGAGCTCCAACAGGCACTGATGCAAGGATGGGAGGCTATACCCCAGCAGCTGCTCGACCACCTGATCTAAAGTATGCCAACCCGTTGTGCGGCCTGCGTACGTGTGCATGGTGATCATATACCATACTGGTGTCGGGGTACATGCGCAGGAAACAGTACCGTTTTGTAGTACATGTGTTTCGGGACGGTTTTCTCAACTTATCACCTGTACCGTGGACTTACAGATCTGTGTCGTGTGTGTTCCCTATGTGCCTATGCTATTGGCGCCAGTTTTGTGTCGTGTCACGTTGTGTGGCACCACATTCTGCAATTATCCTTAATTTATGAGCATGAGTGTATATACTCCATCGCTTCCCATACTCAGATAACCCGGTTACCGGTGACGACGCGTGACAAGAACCATTAATTTCTGGCAGGTTTTAGTCACGTAGCCTGACAGTGTTAAGGTGTGTTCGGCAACTTGAGAAACTTTATGCCAAGGCTGAGCGATGTGTGCAGCGCGTTACGTAAAGTGGCGATCAGGGCTGGCCGGCGCGCTCCGGATGAGAATAGGCTGTGCGGCGCACGCCCCATTGGAGGCCGCGTCGCCCGGGCGCCGACGTCGACAATGAGTTATCCCCGGGGATGCGCGACCCCGGCTGACCCCGCACGCCGCGGCGCGCTGCCAGCCATTCGCGCCGTTCCAAACGAACGGCCGGGCCTTTCCGCGACACCTTTGGCAGTTCGTAAGAGTGTCAACAGGCCCCACACGAGGACGGCGCCGTGATGCGCAATATTTTCGGCTCACTCGCCAGCCAAGTCACTGGCCAGTCTTGTCAGAGAGAAGCGCGGAAACGGCAAGTGGATAAACAACAGAATAAGAAGGGTCGTCGAGCAGATGCGCAAAACTATAGACCTACATCTCTGACATCGATCTGTTGTAGAATTTTAGAGCATGTTTTTGGCTCGCGTATCATGTCGTTTCTGGAAACCCAGAATCTACTCTGTACGAATCAACATGGATTCCGGAAAAAGCGATCGTGTGAGACCCAACTCGCTTTATTTGTTCATGAGACCCAGAAAATATTAGATACAGGCTCCCAGGTAGATCCCATTTTCCTTGAATTCCGGAAGGCGTTCGGTACAGTTCCGCACTGTTCCCTGATAAACAAAGTAAGAGCCTACGGAATATCAGACCAGCTGTGTGGCTGGATTGAAGAGTTTTTAGCACACAGAACACAGCATATTGTTCTCAATGGAGAGGCGTCTACAGACGTTAAAGTAACCTCTGGCATACCACAGAGGAGTGTTATGGGACCATTGCTTTTTACAATACATATATGTGACCTAGTAGGTAGTGTCGAAAGTTCCATGCGGCTTTTCGAGGATGATGCTGTAGTATACAGAGAAGTTGCAGCATTAGAAAATTGCAGCGAAATACAGGATCTGCAGCGGATAGGCACTTGGTGCAGGAAGTGGCAACTGACCCTTAACATAGACATATGTAATGTATTGCGAATACATAGAAAGAAGGATCCTTTATTGTATGATTATGTAATAGCGGAACAAACACTGGTAGCAGTTACTTCTGTAAAATATCTGGGAGTATGCGTGCGGAACGATTTGAAGTGGAATGATCATATAAAATTAATTGTTTTTAAGGCGGGTACCAGGTTGAGATTCATTGGGAGAGTCCTTAGAAAATGTAGTCCATCAACAAAGGAGGTGGCTTACAAAACACTCGTTCGACCTATACTTGAGTATTGCTCATCAGTGTGGGATCCATACCAGATAGCGTTGACGGAGGAGATAGAGAAGATCCAAAGAAGAGCGGCGCGTTTCGTCACAGGGTTATTTGGTAAGCGTGATAGCGTTACGGAGATGTTTAGCAAACTCAAGTGGCAGACTCTGCAAGAGAGGTGCTCTGCATCGCGGTGTAGCTTTCTGTCCAGGTTTCGAGAGGGTGCGTTTCTGGATGAGGTATCGAATATATTGCTTCCCCCTACTTATACCTCCCGAGGAGATGACGAATGTAAAATTAGAGAGATTCGAGCGCGCACGGAGGCTTTCCGGCAGTCGTTCTTCCCGCGAACCATACGTGACTGGAACATGAAAGGGAGGTAATGACAGTGGCACGTAAAGTGCCCTCCGCCACACACCGTTGGGTGGCTTGCAGAGTATAAATGTAGATGTAGATTTCTATAGTAAAACGATTCTCACAATTAACACAACACTGTAGCCATATCACAATATCTTTAAACTGCAGAATTCACAACAACATCTCCTGAATTATACTACCGGAACTGGCTATTAAAATTGCAGCTATGCGAAGGCGTTATGCAACAAGCGCCAAAATGGCGTGAAGTGTCGTGCACGCTTGGCTCTCAACGGCTGCACACGACCTGCTCCCCATTGGACAGACGTAACTGCCCGACAGGTAAAACGAAGCACACAGAAGACATCGTCGGATGTCAATGTAACTTCGTACACGAACTCACCATTGGCGAGTATGTAAACTATTATAGCTCCGTTTCTCTATAGCAGATAGAATGGTCATTTGAGTGCATTAGTATAGTTCATGATTAGGGGTTGTTACCAGGCGTGGTAGGGTATATAAGGCCCTTGAACAGCGTCAGATGTCGAGTGATCACTTTGAAGCACACGGAGATGCCGCGTACTCATATGAGATAGCGTTATCAGCGCCTGACCGAATCTGAAATGGGCCTCGTCGTGGGTCTCCATTTGACCGGCTAACTGGTCACCTGTTTGATCCTGTGTGGACGTTTGCCATAAGGGGATGCCAACAGTGGTCTAATACGTACACTTTTTCAAGAGGAATACACTGTTGGGGTGTACCGACAAGTATCTTGACGCCCTGTTCCCTGAGTCCAATTAATTTCGTTTAGGGCGTGGTCGCCAATGTTTCTTGAATTCTCTAGACCGTCTCTGACACCGGGCACGTGGAAATTTTCTTAATATTAATCTGTGCAACAGATGGCAGCGCTAATGGTTTAAAAGACCGTGAGAAGCGACCAGAATACCCTGTGAGAGAAGAAGAACGTCTGACCCCGTTTGCAAACGGACAATTAGTAGGAACCAGCTTTCACTCTCTACAGGCAAATAAGGAAGCGTACAGTGGCGTTTCCTGTTGTTTATTGAGGATGAAAATGATATGGTGTAACCGTTCACTATTTGTGGGAAGGAAGGCTTAAAGCAAGATAGGCGCAAGAGGCATTTTTGATCACAGGCAGCATCAGAAGGTATTAAATATCCGATGCAGGGGGCATCTGACAAGAAAAACTATGTTAGTTATTCGTTCACGTCGGAAACGCGGGGCGTCATTATCGATGTTGATAGAAATTTACGAGAAACTGGCATCATAAAGCTTCTCAAACCTGTCGGCAAAGTATTAGTAGCACAGCGGAATTTCAGTGTGGAGTTACATCGTTCCAGAGAACGTTTCCGAATAAGAAACGTCAACTTGCCCGTAAAATCGACGCTTCGAAGAATATCGTGGTAAACGTACTGGTGGACCAGCAATTACGTCCTGATCATAAAGAAAGCGTGTAACCCATAGAGACAAGTAATTGTGAAGTCAGAGTTCAGTTCTGTCAGTGGATCATCCAGCGTAATGTCAAACTTCCTAATGCTAATTTTTCTGTTGTTAAGGAATGAGTCGTCTTTTCATTGGAGCAATATTTTGTACTGCCGCAGTAATCATCTCTGGTGTGATGAAAAACCATGTACGATTCTAGTTTCAGATCACTAGCAACAATTCTATAATTACATGTGGGCAGGACTTGCATAAGATTGATGAATGTGACTTTGTTACCTGCCACCCTGTGTGTGTGGTGCACGTTATTAGGTTTCTTTCGACATTTACTGCCATAATTGTTGGACACTGTACCCTTTCTTGCCCGCGAGAGGATGTGATTTAACCAGATTGTCTGTCATCCCACGTCCATATTAGCGACCATGAGCACCTGAGTGACAGATGCCCCTCATCGTTGGATTTGAATGTGAGGCCTTATTCCATGGCTAGAGCGATCGCTGGATGTCACTCCTATGAATGTCTGCCTAAGGGTTACGTGACGTCATTGGTGTACGAAACCTTAGCACAAATAAAAGAGCAACAGGTTAGTTGAGTCCTAGCTGCCTGTCTCGTATTACACCAGATAATAGAGATATTTCACAGTGTGCAGTAAGTTTTACGCACTGTTGTAGTGCGTACATTGGTGTTGCGGATATTTTCGGTTCCTTATCTCAAATATTCAGCTCAGAGTCATCTTAGATGTTTATTAGGACACAACTATTCTAATCCAAAAAACACTGAAGTGTCGTTATAAATACCAGAAAAAAGGAATGCCTGAACGAATTCAGCCTAACACACTCAGGAGACTGTTTAATTTCTCTTGGTGTAAATGTTTTTATCAGGATTATTAATGTGGCGCAGACAGAGATGTTAAACAGAGCCGTTGAGTCAGAGTATCAAGTTCAAACAGCTCGTCCGCGTTAGCGAGTAATTTTTAAACAACGCTGGCTGCACAGTCTGCGTGCTGCGACACAGCGAGTGGGTTATTGGTGCCAACCTCCATGAAGCACATTTCGCCCTTACGCTATTGATGGACTTATAATATTCGTCTAGTGAAAATTATTACAGACAAGGTTTGTGATTCTCTGCGCAAAAGAAGTTTACTAAAAATCTTCGGATAACATATACCGTAGGTAACTGCTACGGGACAGTTTCTTCTCGCCATCTACGTTGTTATCCTCTAGAAAATTCTTATCCAGTCCTTGGAAATAAAGTACTGAAAGTAACAGAAAAGAATTCAACAGTGAATCGACAAGGGGGTCAGATTTAAAATGGGAACACAAAGTGATCCTGAAGCCAGTATGTGTAACCAATGGTTTTCGATGGACTGCGGCCCTCTTACTTACCCGATTATTTCAAATATTTCTCTACTGGAAGCATCCACCTGTTGTTGTAGTAGTCATAATCTGAAGACTGGTTTGGTGCGGCCCTCCATGCTAGTCTGTCTCGAGCAGAGCACTTCTCTGCGTAACTACTGCACCCTGTATCCACTTGAACATGTGTACTATAGACAAAATGTTGGTTTCGCTGTATAGTTATTAGCCCCTCCCACCACATATATACACACTTCAACAGTTTCTTGCTCTGTCAGGAGGAGTACTGTCAACCTATTCGTTCTTCAAGTCAAGTTGTGCCACAAAAGTATTTCCCCCCTATTCGACTCTCAAGGAAACGGTCCAATCCGACATGTCGAAACATACTCTGAAATTTTTCACACAGGAAAAATACAGCGAAAGAAATGTATTGTCACTAATTTTAGCTGCTAAGGCACACCGCAAGTATTTTTTGAAGATATGTTGAAGTTACTCAGTATTGCCACCCGAAGAAGCGCCTATAACACCGGTTTGTACATCTCTTCCTGCCTAGCGTGCGAAGTGGCGAATCAGCTGACGCAGCCGTAGCAAGAGAACATAGCACAAAGTCTAAAGAATACATAAGCGAATTTTAAGCACTTAAACCATACAAAAAATGTCTTACATCATTATTTTTTTCATAACTTGCAGTTCATTTCGGCAGCGTGCACCGGATCATGTCTTCTGGGAACGTGCCATTAGACAAGTTGTTACAGACCAGAACAGGTACGCATTTGATAATGTGACAGTCTGTAATATAATAAGGAATGAGGATGTGTGGCGTAAACTGAACTCGGTGACAGTGAAAATATCAGTTTATGAACAGCAAGCCTACATGTCTGAGAGACAACCAAGAGGCGGCCTTACATCATGATAGCGAGACACGCCCCACCTACAACACCCCTGTGAAAGCACTGCGGAGATGAGCCTCGAATAGAACCAGGAAGTATTTCCTGAGACCCTGACAGCCACCTCGCAATCTCTACACCTTGGGTGGCACAGCGGCGCGGCCTCTGTGAATCCTGAGTTGCACCTCAGCGCGCTGGGGGCTAACATTCCAGAAAAATGAGAAATCCAGCTTGGTTCTGATACCAAGTGCAGTATTGTAGTGCTGTGTACCGTAATGTTGTAAACTAGTGTAGTCCGGAATTATAAATTACAAAATTTGTGACTACCAATGCTGCATTGTGTAACAGGCCAGCAACCTGTGCCTTCTGGATTCCGGATGAACAGATATCTGTGCTCCAGATGGCCAAATGATAGTAAGCAGATTTTTTTTTGGTTATTATTATTATTTTCTTTTAAGCAGATATTCTATGTTCGTGCCAATGCATGTACAATATTCGGTCTGTTCTTTTATGCAGATAACATACTAAAAAAACAAATAATAAAAAAATAATGAAGTTCCTTTCAACAGCTAAACTTTTGCAGATATAATTATTACGCAAGTGACTAGCAGGGGAGAGAAAATTAAGGCAGTGTATGATGTTACATTACAGACGACGTCCATCATAGAGACTTTAATTTGTTGGCATCAAATATTTTATAACAATTCGTGTAGTACATTTCTTATGATTCTTTTTGAATAATGTATATTTCACTAACAATGGAACAGTTCCTAGTTTATTCACTGTAATCGTCACAAAAATGCGAAGAGTGTATTTGATGACGAAAACATATATTTTCCTTGCATAGGCGCACCTGATAAAAGCAAAATTAATGCATTCACGCACTTTACAGTAACTACTAGTTTTATTTAGACAGAACTGAGATTGAGTACGAAATGGTCGCGCCCGTTGTTCTGCTGTATGCTGTGCTGCATACCAGGCATACTTGATCAAATTCGTAAAATTTGGTGATTAAATAATTAATGTTTAACAATAGTGTTCTACTGAAGAACCTGAAAAGGCAAAGAATTATCGGAGATTGTATTGTCCATCAATTTACTGAAAAGTAATGTTTTTTTAATCAAGAGGCTGAATCACTATTAGTTCGGAACGGAGTCTTAATTCAAACGTTCAGGTGTGTGTGAAATCTTATGGGACTGAACTGCTAAGGTCATCAGTCCCTAATCTTACACACTACTTAACCTAAATTATCCTAAGGACAAACATACACACAACCATGACCGAGGGAGGACTCGAACCTCCGCCGGGACCAACCGCACAGTCCATGACTGCAGCGCCTTAGACCGCTCGGATAATCCCGCGCGGCGAGTCTCAATTAAATTAATAGTGTTTTCGTCGTCCTCCTAAAGACAGAGATGTCATTATATCCAGACCAAGAATCCAACAAAAGCAATTTATTATCTTCTGCTAATAGTTAGAAGACGTTTCGGGTGCAACACTGAAAATTATTCTTTTCCGTATTTCCAGGTTTTGCTGCTTCGATTACAAGGTTTTTGCTGTAAATAGTCCTTTTTTTATTGTTGGTCCTAATTTGCCTTGATGTTCCTGAAGACGGATATAAAGCTGCGGAAACAATAGTTCACTGATTGTCACTGGCACAAATACAAATGTGTCAGCATTCATCAACGGCAGAAGCTACTCAGTCTTTTTTTCGCTCGGAATGATAAAGTGCAGTTTGCAAGCAGTTCGTGCACGAAACCTGACTGACTGGCTTTATACACATCATTTTATGAGATAACCAGAAGCTTCATCTCCACATTAGCTACGAATTTCTCCTCTAACGTTTACTTGAGGTAAGGTTCATAGTTTTGCGCCTTTCTTTTCTGTATAATTTCCTGAATCAGTTTAACGAGATAGAAGAAGCCTAGAAATCGGTAATTGCGATATCACTTGCAAATCAGAGCGCTCAGTCTCACAGATCTCCCTCGGTAACAGTGCACAGACTCCCACGAGCAGTTCTGAATCTTCCGAATCGTGTTTGTTTCACATTTCTGCGAGTTTCATTTTGGTGCCTATTTCTTAGTTTGTGTAAATCTTTCTACCATTTATATAACTGATGTTCAGATTTTACGAAACGAAGCCGGCCTTGCACACTGCTGAAGTTCAAACATTTTCTCCCTTCTTCGTTTACCAAAGCTTTACAGCATTTTCTTTGTCACTTAAAGCTATTGCTGTACATAGGATTTGAAAGCATTTAATATTGTTCTGGACTTCATTAGCACAACAGTCATCGTTCGAACCACAATTCACGAAATCGGCCAAATTATTTCCTATTTCTTCTGATGTTCCCGCAATTCCTAACGAAGTGCCGAGATCATTCGATTGAATGCCTTGTGGAGGTCTTCAGAACAAGTAGGTGATTTCGTCTGCATACCACGTTCTTCATATTTTATCATTGCAAGGCTCAAAATATTAACTGGAGACCACATTACTGTGAAACTCTGGAACCCGCATAAAGACAGAGGCTATTAGCAAGTATATAGAAAGAAATCATGAACAAAATTAATTCAGTTTTATCTCCATTGTTAATACGTAGCGATAACGCAAAAGCAACTGGTAATTATTATGGATATTAGATGAGCTGCCAGTTCGAGCAGATAGTAACTGTGGACAATTATATCAGGGAAAATATCAGCCAAAACTGCAATTCGGTTTAAAAATTACAGTCGTGTTGTGCCGTGTCATCCGTTTACCGATGTGACATTAATGAAAGCTAGGAGCCTGCTGTGCTGTGAGTGCACTGTGCCACAGACACGGTAGGCATGCATATTTATCCAGCTGCCTGTTTAGCTACGAATTTGGCAACTTTCAACATTTTTTAAAAATTCTTGCCGTGTGACTCAGCAGCATGAATCTTGAGATCGTGTTTGTTTCAGTGCCTTCTTCCTAAACAAAGAAAAAAAATCAGGGCAGGTTTCGACATGTTTGACTGGGTCGTTACCCTGTCAGTACCTCTTCATTACTTAACCGATTCACCCATCTAATGTTCAGAAGTCTTCTGCATGACCGTATTTAGAAAGCCTGTACTGGTTTGTACTGTTTGGCAGTGACCTTTCACGTCCTTGGAAGACTTCATTCCAGACAAGTGCACTGACGGGAAAAAATTGCAACGCCAAGAAGCAGTTGGGCGACATAACCAAAGTTGGTAGGCGTGTTTCTACATCTGAAAGATGATGTCTACTGAGATTTCGCGCCAGTGGGATAAGAGTGACGCTAGTAGCGCCACTATGAAGATACAAAACAAATTTGCTTTAAATACACGCTGAAACTATCGTGAGCGTTAGTTATCTTTGAGACTGGACGTTGTGAATTGATGTCAGTCAAGAATATCTTTATATCACAAAGATGCCATTATTAGCACCTCACTGAGTTTGAACGAGGTCGTGTAACAGGACTATGAGAAGCTAGATGTTCCTTGTGCGATGTTGCAGAAATAGTTGGCAGAAAAGTAGCCACAGTACATGACTGCTGGCAGCAGTTGTCACGAGAATGTACGGTCGCTGGAAGACCTGTCTCCGGGCGGTCACGTGGCGCTACCGAGGGGGAAGACCATCATGTTCGGAGTATGGGTCTGGCGTATCGTACTGCATCTGCAGCAGCAATTTCAGCAGCATTTGGCATCAGAGAGACACAACGAACTGTTATAAATTGGATACTTCAAGGACAGATCCGAGGCAGACGCCTATAACATACATTCCACTGATCCTAAACCATCATCATTTTCGACTTCAGTGGCGTGAAGCAAGAGCTCATTGGAGGGCCGGGTGAATGTCTGTTCTGTTTTATGATGATAGCCGGTTCTGCCTCGGTGCCAGTGATGGCCTTGTGTTGATCAGAAGGAGGCTAGTTGAAGGCCTGCAACAAACGTGTCTGCGTGCTAGACACACTAGAGGTGCACTTGGAGTTATGGTCAGGGTGCTATGTTGTGCTGCCATTCATGAACACCATTTCAGCGGATGTTTTCCAACAGGATAACGATCGCCCACATACCGCTGTTGTAACGCAACGTTCTCTACAGAGTGTGGACATGTTGCGTAAGGCAGCTGGATTACCAGATCTGTCTCCAATCGAGCACATACGTAGCGTCATCGGACGATAACTCCAGCGTCATCCAGAAACAACATTAACCGTCCCTGTATTGCCTGAACTGATGCAACAGACATGGAGCTGCACCCCCCACACTGACGTCCGCCACCTGTACGACACTACGCCAGTACGTCTGCGTGCTTGTATGCAACATTCTGCTGTCTACACCGTTTATTAATGTACCAGAACTGCACATTTGCAGTGGCTTATCTCGGGCTTACATTAACCTGTGACCTTGCAATGGTACTCACTTAAATACGTTACCTACACAAATTTATTCCAGAAATTTCATTACATTAATTATTTTTTGGTGTTGCGATTTTTTCCGTCAGTGTACTTTAAAGAAAGACTTCTTAACATATGCATTTAAGAAACTTTCCGGCAAATTAAAACTGTGTTCCGTACCAAGACTCGAACTCTGGACGTTTGGCTTTTGTGGCCAAATGTTCTGCCGACTGGGCTACCCAAGGATGACTAGCGACCCGTCCCCTTAGCTTTACTTCCGCCTTTACACCGTCTCCTCCCTCCCAAACTTCACAAAAGCCCTCCTTTCTTCCAAGAGTGCTAGTCTTACATGTTTCGCAGGAGAGCTTTCGTGAAGTTTGGAGAGTACGAGACGAGGTACTGGCGCAAGTACAGCTGTGAGGAGAGCTGGTGAGTTGTGCTTGGGTAGCTCAGTCGGTAGAGTACTTGGCCGCAAAAGCAAAGGTCCTGAGTTCGAGTTTTGTTACGGCACACAGTTTTTAATCTTCCATGAAGTTTCATATCAGCACACCCTCCGATTTACAGTGAGAATTTCATTCTGAACTTAAATTTATATTTTATTTGGAGGACAATAATAAAATAATCTTTCCTGACGGGGAAAAATATGTTCTTTTTCACGAAACCTCTCCTTTCTGTTGCCAGTCTACATTTTATATCCTCTTTTTCATGCCATAGGCAGATATTCTCTAGTCAAAACAGCAAAACATGTGCATACTTTCATTTCCTAATCTATCTTACTCAATGCCATTTGACTGGATGCGACTGCTCTCTAATACTATTGTTTCACATTTGTTTATTTCCATCATGTGAACTCCTTCCAAGACACTCCCACCTGCCTTTAACGATACTTAAAAAGAGTTTCATTCTCTTATTCACAGATATGTAAATCATAACCTACTACTGTCGCATCATAACACTTACTTTCGTACTGTTGATGTATCTAATCATCTAGGTAACTCCCCATTGCATGTAACGTTCGCTTCATTACAATAGTGCTTCAAAGTACTCATCCTTTTGAACGTCCACAAGCACTAAAGGAGATGACGATAGCAACCACATCTTCAATACAACTTTCTTGCAAGTGTGAGTCCACTGCACTTCAGCCACTTCAACACCCTAATATTAATGTAACAATTCTAGTCAAATATACACATGTTTTTCCTTCCTCAGCTTAAGCATCAAGTCGAAGTTTCACTTTTACGTAAGTTCATCCCATTACCGACTTAAACTTCACACTGCGCAGAATCTACAAAGTTTAATTCGAGGCCAGTAGCAACGTAAGCAGCTCGTGGTCTAATGGTAGCCGGCACGGTAGCTCAGTGTGTTCGGTCAGAGGATTAGTGCCCTCAGTAATAAAAAAACTGAGTTAATGGATCAATGACGAACTTAAACGGGTTTTTTACGACGTCGGCCCCGAGCAGACGCAACTAACGAAAAACAAACAGTGGTCCCGGGCTCGATTCCCGACCGGGTCAGATATTTTCTTCGCTCTGGGCCTGGGTGCTTGCGTTGTCCTAATAATTTCATCTCATCCTCATCGACGTTCCAGTCCCCGAAGTGGCATCACATATAAACGCTTGCAGCAAGCGGCCGAACAACCCAAGACGGGATCTCCCGGCCTGTAATTCCATATGATCATTTTTATTGTTCCTAACATAAGCATAGTTGAAGACGGCAAACTGGTTGACACTAGCGCCCCCCCCCCCCCCCTCTGCTCCCCCTGTAGAGGGGAGTTAAAATGAGCAGCAAGGAAAAGGAAGGTAGGAAAGACGGGCCCCGTACTCTCACGCAGTATCGACAGGGACAGAAGGAGACGCGCATGCGCGGTTGCGTTGTGTTAGGGATGGCGGCTATCACTGAAACAACCGGTTTTTTTCGATTATACCAATATTTTTCATCTCCAATTTAACTTGACTATTAAAACCGCTCAAGATAACAGGTATTAGGAATAATCGATTTTCAACTTGTTCTTGCTTTTATTTCCAGTATAAACGTAGTCATCGAACAAAGACTGAAAAATTCTAAGACTCCCCCACACTTCTGCATTATACGTTTCAAGATAATACGTTAAATTAAAGTATCAAATAAAATACTAATATAAAACTTCGTCCATGTACTGTTAGCTGCTTTTCTCGAAGGGTTCAAAAATGCCTCTGAGCACTATGGGACTTAACGTCTGAGGTCATCAGTCCCCTAGAACTTAGAACTACTTAAACCTAAGTAACCTCAGGACATGACACACATCCATTCCCGAGGCAGAATTCGAACCTGCGACCGCAGCGGTCGCGCGGTTCCAGACTGTAGCGCCTAGAACCGCTCGGCTACCCCGGTCGGCTTTCTCGAAGGGGTTGAATGCCACAAAAAGCACCAGTATTCTGCTATTGGTTGCAATTTTTTGAAGTCCTCCTCAAAATCGTATTATAACCGAGAGTCACACAACTATGTGGGAATTACGAATAGTCGGTGCTAAAGGGTGAACACTGAAATTTGAGAACGCTATTTTTCGTGTTAAGTTGTCTTGATCCTAAGGACTACAAGCCGCGAAAGGCATACTATGTAGACACAGGTAACAGATCAACTACTTTCTATTTTTATTGTAAAATGAGAACAATTGTTAAGTTTTTAATTTATTAGTGTAAATTTAATTCCTTTCTCTTTTATTGTTTCATAGAAAGGATCGACAGATATAAAGCTTTTGTGCAAAGTTCCTATCGCTCGTTTTCTTCAATTATTGCGAATGAAAAAGCCATTTCGTAGTCAAATATATTTATTTACTTTTTAACAAAATGGCTCTGACCACTATGGGACTTAACATCTGTGGTCATCAGTCCCCTAGAACTTAGAACTACTTAGACTTAACTAACCTAAGGACATCAGACACATCCATGCCCGAGGCAGGATTCGAACCTGCGACCGTAGCAGTCGCGCGGTTCCGGACTGAGCGCCTAGAACCGCTAGACCACCGCGGCCGGCTACTTTTTAACAGTAGTTTAAACACAATTAATGTTTTGCTAACAAAACTAAAAATAGTCCTTCAAAAATTCAGATCACCAGTTTAGATAATAGATGAAATAGAACACTTACCAGCAACAATAACATGACAATAGTTAAAATTTCAGCAATGAATTCATCCAGTGACCAATATTTATCGTCCCGTTTTTTCACAAGTACTCGTCCTATAATGTGTTGATCTGTAAGTCGACTCCTTTCATCAGGAACCATATCATTCAAAGGTGGTACCAATCTTTCAGAACTTCCTAACAACGGTAAATATTGTCGAGCTACAAATGACAAGCCGGACATACATTTTTTACTGCCGGCCGAGGTGGCCGAGCGGTTCTAGGCGCTTCAGTCCGGAACCGCGCGACTGCTACGGTCGCAGGTTCGAATCCTACCTCGAGCATGGATGTGTGTGATGTCCTTAGGTTAGTTAGGTTTAAGTAGTTCTAAGTTCTAGGGGTCTGATGACCTCAGATGTTAAGTCCCATAGTGCTGAGATCCATTTAAACCAACCATCTTTTACTCTGCGCCCGTAAAACGAATTTGTCACTGGTTTTGTGTGAAGTTGGTTGGTTGGTTGTTTGGGGGAAGAGACCAAACAGCGAGGTCATCGGTCTCATCGGATTAGGAAAGGATGGGGAAGGGAGTCGGCCGTGCCCTTTCAGAGGAACCATCCCAGCATTTGCCTGGAGCGATTTAGGGAAATCACGGAAAACCTAAATCAGGATGTCCGGACGCGGGATTGAACCGTCGTCCTCCCGAATGCGAGTCCAGTGTGCTACCACTGCGCCACCTCGCTCGGTTTGTGTGAAGTAAAGGATAACAGGTACAGTATTGTCTTAGCGATGCTGTAACTATTCTTATGTCACGTGTGTATTATTCGTCTTTAACTGTCGGAACTTTATTAACATAACACTGATTGCTTTTTCCATTTTGTATAATAACCAAATATTTTTAAGCACTGTAAATTTTACAAATAAACATTACTCGTTGTAAAAATAGTTTCGTTTAAAAACCAAATATCTTAGCACCACTGCTATGAAAAATTGATATCCCGGTGTTTTACTCGGTTGTTAGTAAAAACTAAAAATGCCGGTAACATCTGAGACCAAACAAATACCGAGAAACACCGGTTCTTCCGAACTGAAATGCCGGTATGGGTTTTAACCGGTCGGTTTTTCCCATCCCTACGTTGCGTTGCGGTGAGCCGTGACCGACAGCGCGGCTCATTTATAGCGAGGTGTCCTGTGCTGGGCTGCGGCTATGTGCGCTATGCGGGCCAGTAAACAAGTTGGCCAAGGCGCTGGCGCCAGCCCAGAGCGGCCGCCACTAGCATGTCGCCTGTCCCGCTGTCACCGGGGACCGCTGCTGGAAGTCTGCGTCTCCGCCATTCACGCGTAGGAGGCGCTCAGAGTGGACCCAGGTACGCAACAGGCACACCCCGTGACCCAATCTAAACTCCTCGATGAAGTTTTTCAGCAACTGCACATCTGTGAACACGTTAGCTAGTAACCTAGTTTTATGTTCCTTGAATCATTTGTTAGATTAATCGTAATCGTGTGGAACGCCTCGTTTTACATTCATCTTAATATTCATATGTAAATATGGCTACATGCTGACCATTTACTAACTGCTTTTTATTTCAGTTTTTTAACACTGAAGTTAGTTAGCAATCCCTAGCCGCCACCCTTTACGTATTACACTATAGAAATTCTTACAAGGAACAGAAGCTGTAGCCATCAAGAAAACGTTTCCAGTTTTAACTATGCTTTCTGTCAATGAAGCTTGATAGTATAGTGGTAAGGCGGAAGCTTGGAAAACGAGAGGTAGCGGGATTAAATTCCGGTCGGACCACGGAAATTTTCTGTCTGCCTTTAATCTAGCCACCGTCTTTCAACGATGTGAGGAGTGTCCAGGAACGACACGTTAAGCTATAGGTACCGTTTCACGGTTGGATAAATGGGGTGGATTACGGACACGCCGGGTGCCGAAGTGGCGCCCAGTTGAAAGACTGGCATCCAGCCATTGAGCCACGCGAGGTTGTTATTGTCTGTCAGACATTTCATATAGTTTAGTAAGAGATCAAGAATTTTGGTGGCAACATTATGTATCGATTTTTGTGCTAAACACGATCTTAACAGACGCTATTTTTTTCTCCTGTTATTGTAATTATATACATGATTGTTCCTTTTAATCGCGGTACCCACCGCGATTAAAAGGAACAATCATGTATAGCAACAAAGTTTGTGAGGGAATAAATACACAGTGACACAGAAGTCAAAACGCCTAACTCCTTAAATGTCTACAATCGGTCTTGCGTTAGTGTGATAGGAGCGCTCTTATTTTCTATATTGAAGCACATGCTGACTAGCTATTTAAGGCTGTTTGCTGATGACGCTGTGGTGTATGGGAATGTGTCGTCGTTGAGTCACTGTAGGAGGATGCAAAGTGATATAGACAAAATTTCTACTTGGTGTGGTGAATGGCAGCTAGATTTAAAGGTTGAAAAATTTAAGTTAATGCAGATGAGAAGGAAAAACAACCCGGTAATATTAGAACAAAACATTAATAGTGTAAGGTCTGAGAGAGTCACATCGATTAAATATCTTGCCGTGAAGTTTCAAAGTGATATGAAATGGAACGAATACGTAAGGGCAGTAGTAGAGAAGCGAGTGGTCGACTTCGGTTTATTGGAAGAATTTTAGGAAAGCATGAGTCATCTGTAAAGGAGACTTCGTACAGAACACTAATGCGACCCATTCTTGAGTACTGCTCGAGTGTTTGGGATCTACACCAGGTCGGATTGAAGGAAGGAATGAAATCATTTCAAAGATTGGCTCCTAGATGTGTTAAAAGTAAGCTCGGTCAACACGAAGGTATTAAGGAAATGCTTCGGGGACTAGAACGATTCTACTGCGGCCAACGTACATTTTACATAAGAATCATGAAGATAAGAGAAATTAGGGCTCGTACGAAAACACATAGGCAGCCGTTTTCCCCTTGCTCTGCTGGCGAGTGGGACAGGAAAAGAAACAACTAGTAGTGGTAGAAGGAACCATCGGCCATGCACCATACAGTGGTACGTATGTAGATTCAGATGTAGATCCAGTCAAACGGTTCAGCAGGTAGTTGAGTCAGTCATGTTTCGGCTGGCATGATGTAAAGGAGCTGAATGCCATCGCTACAGGCGAGAGGGGGCGAGGGGGGGGGCGGAAGGGAGAGGTAATTTGAGGGCTGTTCTGTATTACGAATGGATCCTACAAGCTACTGTCTAGCTCTACAGTTAACATTTCGTCGATGGGTTCGTCTTTCAAGACGACAGTGTACGAACAGACCGTACTCACCTCGTGCACACCTTCCTCCGTGAGACAGGAATCAACCGAATTGCTGCAGGGCCTGAGGTAGCTGCCGAGACGAATCCCACTGAGTAGGCCTTTGGCCATTTTGAACTTTCCGCTCAAATTGTATCCAACTGGCGCATTATATCGTCAAAATGACTTTTCTGGAGATTAGAAAAAAATCAAATGTGTGTGAAATCTTATGGGACTTAACTGCTAAGGTCATCAGTCCCTGAGCTTACACACTACTTAACCTAAATTATCCTAAAGACAAATAAACGCACCCATGCTCGAGGGAGGACTCGAACCTCCGCCGGGACCAGCCGCACAGTCCATCACTGCAGCGCCTTAGACCACCTGGTGGACAGCGTTGCCAAGCTGGGTCCGAGGGAGTAGCAGTGCGCGATATTCAGCAACATACTTATACAATGAGATGTTACGCAGCAGCCGATCTTCATTTCAGAGATGTGCGAAGATATGCAATTTCGAACAAACTGTTTATTCTTATTGTTGTCCTCTTTCTACTTCTCCACAAAATTATTATTATGGGTTGACCGAGCTTACTTTTAACACATCCAGGAGCCAATCTTTGAAATGATTCCATTCCTTCCTTCAATCCGACCTGGTGTAGATCCCAAACACTCGAGCAGTACTCAAGAATGGGTCGCATTAGTGTTCTGTACGAAGTCTCCTTTACAGATGACTCATGCTTTCCTAAAATTCTTCCAATAAACCGAAGTCGACCACTCGCTTCTCTACTACTGCCCTTACGTATTCGTTCCATTTCATATCACTTTGAAACTTCACGCCTAGGTATTTAATCGATGTGACTCTCTCAGGCATTACACTATTAATGTTGTGTTCTAATATTACCGGGTTGTTTTTCCTTCTCATCTGCATTAACTTAAATTTTTCAACCTTTAAATCTAGCTGCCATTCACCACACCAAGTAGAAATTTTGTCTATATCACTTTGCATCCTCCTACAGTGACTCAACGACGACACATTCCCATACACCACAGCGTCATCAGCAAACAGCCTTAAATTGCTACTCACCATGTGCTTCAATATAGAAAATAAGAGCGCTCCATCACACTTACCGGGAGCACACCTGACTATATACTTGTCTCTGATGAGCACTCGCCGTCGACGACAACATACTGGTTTCTATTACTTTACAAGTTTCCGAGCCAGTCACATACCTGGAAACCCATTCCGTATGCTCGTACCTTCGTTAGCAGTCCGCAGCGGGGCACCGAACCAAATGCTTTCTGGAATCAGCCTGTTGCCCTATATCCGCGGCTTGCAGGATATAATGTGGGAAAAGGGAAAGCTATGTTTTGCACGAGCAAAGCTTTCTGAAACCCTGCTGATTTTTGGAAAAAAGCTGTTCCATCTCAGGGTAATTTATTATATTTGAACTGAGAATATATTCAAGAATTCTGCAGCAAACCGATGTTGAGAATATTGATCTGTAATTTTGCGGTTCGTTTCTTTTGCCCTTCTTATATACATGAGTAACAAGTCCATTTTTCCAGTCGCTTGGGACTGAGCGTGACGGTCCGTGATGAAATGAATATAATGATCGTATGATCCGCGATGAAGCAAGATAAGGAATGGCCCAGTGCCGTACAGTACTCTCTGATTGTAAATGTGAATAATATGTTGGGGACCGTCGTAAGTCCTGGAAACAAGAGACCTCTTGTAGGTCACTATTGTAAATTACATGCGCCATTGTACCTTCTAAAATGTGATTGCTACCTGCTCGTGTTCACATTCTTCTACGACAATGACCGGGCGTCGAGAAAACGCTGCACTCGTCGGTGAAGAAAGCTCGATGTCACTGATGCAAGTTACATTCCAGATGTTATCTGGCGCTCCTCCTTCACGCACCAACGTACTAATGTTCATTATGGACGGCTAGAGGCCAAACCGATTGTATGGGCCAACGCAGCCCTCCCAGTTTCCTACCAAAAGGTACCGCGCACTTCTTTTGCCTTTTCGTCGCGGTACTTACAAGATGTAATTTGTAGGCATCTGTCATCAACTGGTGTTCTTGAACGCAGGAGATCAACACTAGTTATATCTTTAATGGTCTGTGCCTCACATTAGCGTTTTAGTTTGAAAGACGTCGCTTTGTGTACGGCCGCTCGGCAGTCCAGCTATCCATGCTGACGACAGTCTTACCGTAAAGTGACTATGAACGCACGCTGTAAGCTTTAAATCACTCTTCGATACAAATTGAACTGTGTACACGACTCGAGCCACAGCGCGCTACTAAACGGTACTGAGAATCAAGGCTAACTTTTATCTGCATTACTCACGTGGCAGCAGGGAGCGATTTCTTGTGGCTAAAAAGTATTGCCAAAGAGGTTCCCGATAAAAAATAAATAAAAAAAATATGCAAGTCAGCAGGATTGTGCCAAATTTTTAAATTCACGATGTTTTTAGTGCGGCACTGCCATCCTATCTGCATACAATCGGCGACCGTCATGAGTGGGAAAATGTCTGTCAGTTTCGCAGTGAGGACGTCGTCTGACAAATGAAGAACATGCGACAATCTTGATCCACGCAGTCAGTGACCTGGTGCCCACCTCCGAAGGCGGAGCCGCTAACTCGCGCCAGTGCAGTGACGTTCCATCTGAATAGGGAGCAGATTTTATTTATTCTGCCTGGATCTTCGCTTCACAATAGTATATGCAATTTACGGTGGTGTCCTACAACAGATCTCTTGTTTTCAGGATTTACGACAATTCTAGAGCATAGTACGCGCATGTGCAGTCGCCTCACATTTCTTGGAGCCTGCGTTATTGTTCTGTCCGGAGTGATAACTTTTAATGTCAGTAATACCTCAGGAAACACAGAGCGACATGAGATCTCTCAGGTCGGTGTTATATATAATCTATGTTAAAATTTTGCCAGACACTCATCGCTTTAATTCACGAATTTATTTAATAAAGTTTCTTATGATGAGATCACGTTCTTCATCTTCGAAGTACCTTTATTTTCTTTGCTCTGTGTGTGGTTTTTTTCTTATCTTCTAGTACGCTGTAGTAATGGTTGAGTTACGGTAAATTTTATGCTACGATATTATTTCCCTGTAATGCAATTACGTAATCAACATCACCTTTCGTACGAATGGAACTTCCATCCTTTTCAATTTTGGGAGCCTTGCGATTTACACATTCCGTTGACTTGTTGTGGACTGCGGCAAAAATGGTGCAGTTATCAATCTTCACATATCATAGCTGATGCGAGAGAAGTATTTCCTTTCTGAAGAAAAGGGCATAGCAAATAGTAGCGTGTCCCAGTTAGCTCAGCCAAGCATCCGTGACTCAGCAGGCGTGGCACCTAGCGGACACTAAGTGTCTTCATCTGGAGACGGCCATGTACTTACTGCTGTGAAGACTGTACTGCCAAGTTCACGCCGTTCACACACGTAATTTATCAGAAAGTATTTTCCAACCGTAGTGTCGGCCACGTTGTTGACATCTGTGACATCAGACACTGAGGTATGAGGTCTCGCTCGCTTAACATAAAAGCCGTGTTCTTTAAAGTTGCTGAACTATGTAAATATCGTACCATTAGCTTGCGAGTCTTCACTGTAACACGGAACATTTCTTTCAGCCCAAACACACGACCGTGCCTCTCCCTATGCATCTTATGAATTTAATATTTTCAAATAAGCAAAGCACAGACATGTAGCTGTGAAGGAATCTATGGTGGGAAATGGGTCTGTGTTTCTTTATCTCGTAGAAATACCGCAAATATCTATACCTATAAGGTGTACCTAAGTTACAGTTCTGTACCTAAAGCATATTCCATTCCGAAGGTAAATAAATATTTGGTGATCTGAAGTATACTGATTAACTGCATAAGGTCTGAAACCCAGCTCGCTCTGTTCGTCCACGAGACTCAGATAGGAGCAAATACCGCTGCCCACATTGGTACCGTGTTCCTTGACTTACAGAAGACATTCGACGCTGTCCCGCACTGCCGCCTACTGAACAAAATACGAGCGTTCGGAATATCAGACCAGCTGTGTGACTGAATTGAATTCTCAAGCAAACAGAAAAGAATGGAAAGACGTCTTCAGATGTTAAAGTGACTTCGGGCGTACCTTAAAGAAATTCTGTAAGACTATTACTTTCACATTATATACAGGGTGTTACAAAAAGGTACGGCCAAACTTTCAGGAAGCATTCCTTACACACAAAGAAAGAAAATATGTTATGCGGACATGTGTCCGGAAACGCTTACTTTCCATGTAAGAACTCATTTTATTACTTCTCTTCAAATCACATTAATCATGGAATGGAAACACACAGCAACAGAAAGTACCAGCGTGACTTCAAACACTTTGTTACAGCAAATGTTCAAAATGTCCTCCGTTAGCGAGGATACATGCATCCGCCCTCCGTCGCATGGAATCCCTGATGCGCTGATGCAGCCCTGGAGAATGGCGTATTGTATCACAGCCGTCAACAATACGAGCACGAAGAGTCTCTACATTTGGTAGCGGGGTTTCGTAGACAAGAGCTTTCAAATGCCCCCATAAATGAAAGTCAAGAGGGTTGAGGTCAGGAGAGCATGGAGGCCATGGAATTGGTCCGCCTGTACCAATCCATCGGTCACCGAATCTGTTGTTGAGAAGCGTACGAACACTTCGACTGAAATGTGCAGGACCTCCATCGTGCATGAACCACATGTTGTGTCGTACTTGTAAAGGCACATGTTCTAGCAGCACAGGTACAGTATCCCGTATGAAATCACGATAACGTCCTCCATTGAGCGTTCGTTATGAACACTAACCTGTTGACGCTACGTACTGATGTGCTTGATGCTAGTACTGTAGAGCAATGAGTCGCATGTAAACACAAGCACCGAAGTCAACATTACCTTCCTTCAATTGGGCCAACTGGCGGTGAATCGAGGAAGTACAGTAAATACTGACGAAACTAAAATGAGTTCTAACATGGAAATTAAGCGTTTCCGGACACATGTCCACATAACATCTTTTCTTTATTTGTGTGTGAGGAATGTTTCCTGAAAGTTTGGCCGTACCTTTTTGTAACACCCTTTATAAATGACGTAGTGGATAAGGTGGACGTTCCGTGAGGCTTTTCGCGGATATATACAGAGAAGCCGCAGCGGTAGAAAACTGCAGCGAAATGCGGGAAGACCTACAGAGGATCCACGCTTTGTGCATAGAGTGGCTGTTGATCCTCAACATTTGACGTACTGTGCATAAATAGAAAGACCTATTATTGTATGGCTGCACGGTATCAGGATAATCACTAGATGCAATCACATTCACAAAATATCCAGGAGTAAGCTTTCGGAGCGATCTAAAGTGGACGAACACATAAAATTAATCGCGGTGAGGAAGATGCCACACTGACAATCATTGGAAGAATCCTTTCGACCAATACTTGAATACTGCTCCTCAGTCTGGGGTCAGTACGAGACAGAATTGATAGAGGACATAAAAGTATCCTAATAAGAGCACTATGTTAATTACTGGTTCACATAGTAAGGAAGAAAACCCCACGAAGCAGCCCAGTCAGCGCCAGTGGCAGTTCCGACGGCGTACGTTCCTAGAAGAGTCAGAAAATTATTGCTTCTTCCTATGCATATCTCGCGAAAAGACCATGAAGGTAAAATTAAATTCTAGACACACGGAGGCTTGCCAATAATAGTTATTCTCGCTAAACTTTCGTTACGGGTTCAGGAATATGGGGGTGTGACATTTGTACACGAAGTACACAAAGTACTTTCGTCTACATCTACATCTAGATCTATATGGTTACTCTGCAATTCACACTTAAGTGCCAGGCAGAGGGTTCATCGAACCATTTTCATACTACTTCTCTACTATTCCACTCCCGAATGGCGCGTGGGAAAAAGGAACACCTAAATCTTTCCGTTCGAGCTCTGATTTCTCTTATTTTATTATGATGATCATTTCTCCCTACGTAGGTGGGTGTCAACAAAATATTTTCGCATTCGGAAGAGAAAGTTGGTGATTGAAATTTCATAATTAGTTCTCGCCGCAAAGGAAACCGCCTTTGTTTCAGTGACTGCCACCCCAACTCGTGTATCATATCAGTGATACTCTCACCCCTATTGCGCAACAACACGAAACGAGCTGCCCTTCTTTGCACTTTTTTGATGTCCTCCGTCAATCTTACCTGGTAAGCATCCCATATCGCGCAGCAATATTCCAGCAGAGGACGGACAAGTGTAATATAGGCTGTCCCTTTAGGATTTGTCGCCTCTTCTAAGTGTTCTGCCTACAAAGCGCAGTCTTTGTTTCGCTTTCCCCACCATATTATCTATGTGGTTTTTCCAATTTAAGTTGCTCGTAATTGTAATTCCTAGGTATTTAGTCGAACTGACAGCCCTTAGATTTGTGCGATTTATTGTATACCCAAAATTTATCAGATTTCTATTAGTACCCATGTGGATTACATCGCACTTTTCTTTGTTTAGTGCCAGTTGCCACTTTTCGCACCCTACAGAAATTCTCTCTATATAAACCTGTAACTGGAATTGAGCGCGCGATGATTTTACTAGACGGTAAATTACAGCATCATCTGCACACAATGTAAGGGGGCTACTCAGATTATCACCTAGATCATTTACGTAAATTACGAACAGCAGAGGCCCTATGCCGGCAGGTGTGGCCGTGCGGTTCTAGGCGCTTCAGTCTGGAACCGCGAGACAGCTACGGTCGCAGGTTCGAATCCTGCCTCGGGCATGGATGTGTGTGATGTCCTTAGGTTGGTTAGGTTTAAGTAGTTCTAAGTTCTAAGGGACTGATGACCTCAGAAGTTAAGTCCCATAGTGCTCAGAGCCATTTGAACATTTGAAGAGGCCCTATGACACTACCTTGCGGAACGCCAGATATCACTTCTGTTCTACTCTATGATTTACCGTCTATCACTACGACCTGTGACCTCTCTGAGAGTAAATCACGAATCCAGTCACACAACTGAGACGATGCTCCATATGCACGCAATTTGATTAATAGTCGCTTGTAAGGAACGGTATCAAAAGCCTTCTGGAAATCTAGGAATATGGAACCGATCTGAGATCCCTTGAGGACAGCACTCATTACCTCATGGGAAAAAGAGCTAGCTCTGTAGCACAAGAACGATATTCGTCACACACCGTGACTTGCGGAGTATAAACGTGGATGTAATACTTGTATCTGTCGCTGTAATTTTGAATTTATTTTGTACTTCAGTATGTCAGATGGTAGAATAAGAAAAAATACTGAAAATTTGGACGTAGTAGTTTTTCATTATCTGAATTGGGAAATAAAATTTCTTAAGCCATGGTGTGGCAGAGGACGATTCCTAAATTCAGCATAACACTCACAAAACAACATGTTTCATATTAATTAGCCAGCAACAATATTCTCTGAGAGTGTAGGGCATAATGATCACAATTTGACTGGAAAGGTTATTTTCTGTGAATGTTGTTCACAATCCAGAAAGCACTGACACTGTTCACAACCCAGAAAGCGCTGGAGGGAATGTCTTTATCTTATGTCACAGTGTAAACACAGCAGAAATTTAGTACTGCTAGGTTACAGATTTTCCATATTCAACATAACTCGCCGCAGCTACTCCTGTTGTCGTCTTCAGTCCTGAGACTGGTTTGATGCAGCTCTCCACGCTACTCTATCCTGTGCAAGCTTCTTCATCTCCCAGTACTTACTGCAACCTACATCCTTTTGAATCTGTTTAGTGTATTCATCTCTTGATCTCCCTCTATGATTTTTACTCTCCACGCTGCCCTCCAATGCTAAATTTGTGATCCCTTGATGCCTCAGAACATGCCCTACCAACCGGTCCCTTCTTCTTGTCAAGTTGTGCCACAAACTCCTCTTCTCCCTGATTCTATTCAATACCTCCTCATTAGTTATGTGATCTACCCATCTAATCTTCAGCATTCTTCTCTAGCACCACATTTCGAAAGCTTCTATTCTCTTATTGTCCAAACTATTTATCGTCCATGTTTCACTTCCATACATGGCTACACTCCATACAAATACTTTCAGAAACGACTTCCTGACACTTAAATCTATACTCGATGTTAACAAATTTCTCTTCTTCAGAAACGCTTTCCTTGCCATTGCCAGTCTACATTTTATATCCTCTCTACTTCGACCATCATCAGTTATTTTGCTCCCCAAATAGCTAAACTCCTTTACTACTTTAAGTGTCTCATTTCCTAATCTAATTCCCTCAGCATCACCCGACTTAATTCGACTACATTCCACTATCCTCGTTTTGCTTTTGTTCATGTTCATCTTATATCCTCCTTTCAAGACACCGTCCATTCCGTTCAACTGCTCTTCCAAGTCCTTTGCTGTCTCTGACAGAATTAAAATGTCATCGGCGAACCTCAACGTTTTTATTTTTTCTCCATGGACTTTAATACCTACTCCGAATTTTTCTTTTGTTTCCTTTACTGCTTGCTCAATATACAGATTGAATAACATCGGGGAGAGGGTACAACCCTGTCTCACTCCCTTCCCAACCGCTGCTTCCCTTTCATGCCCCTCGACTCTTATAACTGCCATCTGGTTTCTGTACAAATTGTAAATAGCCTTTCGCTCCCTGTATTTTACCCCTGCCACCTTTAGAATTTGAAAGAGAGTATTCCGGTCAACATTGTCAAAAGCTTTCTGTAAGTCTACAAATGCTAGAAATGTAGTTTTGCCTTTCCTTAATCTATTTTCTAAGATAAGTCGTAGGGTCAGTATTGCCTCACGTGTTCCAACACTTCTACGAAATCCAAACTGATCTTCGCCGAGGTCGGCTTCTACCGGTTTTTCCATTCGTCTGTAAAGAACACGCGTTAGTATTTTGCAGCTGTGACTTATTAAACTGATAGTTCGGTAATTTTCACATCTGTCAACACCTGTTTTCTTTGGGATTGGAATTATTATATTCTTCTTGCAGTCTGAGGGTATTTCGCATGTCTCATACATCTTGCTCACCAGATGGTAGAGTTTTGTCAGGACTGGCTCTCCCAAGGCCGTCAGTAATTCCAATGGAATGTTGTCTACTCCCGGGGCCTTGTGTCGACTCAGGTCTTTCAGTGCTCTGTCAAACTCTTCACGCAGTATCTTATCTCCCATTTCATCTTCATCTACATCCTCTTTCTTTTCTATAATATTGTCCTCAAGTACATCGCCCTTCTATAGACACTCTATATACTCCTTCCACCTTTCTGCTTTCCCATCTTTGCTTAGAACTGGGTTTCCATCTGAGCTCTTGATATTCATAATAGTGGCTCTCTTTTCTCCAAAGGTCTCTTTAATTTTCCTGTAGGCAGTATCTATCTTACCCCTAGTGAGATAAGCCTCTACATCCTTACATTTGTCCTCTAGCCATCCCTGTTTAGCCATTTTGCACTTCCTGTCGATCTCATTTTTGAGACGTTTGAATTCCCTTTTGCCTGCTTCATTTACTGCGTTTTTATGTTTTCTCCTTTCATCAATTAAATTCAATATGTCTTCTGTTACCCAAGTATTTCTACTAGCTCTCGTCTACTCCTTGCCTACTCCTATACTAAAAAAAAAAAATGCGGAATAAGAAAGTTCACTATGATTAAACTATAATGGGCACCGGAAGTAGGGGGTTGGTTACACGAGCAAGCTTAAACGTATTACCTCGCTGGAGCCAATAGCGCAACATATCGCGAGAGACGAGAGGGGGTTTCTGACAGTTTACTTTTCGTGATATCCCTTTTGTTAACAGAGAGGTACAGACACTTTGCTATGCGCCTCCTGTAGAAGAGCGGTGGAAGTGCGGAATTAACTGCAGCACGTGATATAATTCAGGAGGACAGAGCATAAAACAGTTCTCCTCATGGATAAAAGTTGTGTAACGAACAGTTCACAGGAAATTCACTAATCTTCTCGTCGAAGTGCTGTGAAACTGCGAAACCCAACATGTGCAATAAATATTTCAAAAAATGGTTCAAATGGTTCTGAGCACTATGGGACTCAACATCTGAGGTCATCAGTCCCCTAGAACTTAGAACTACTTAAACCTAACTAACCTAAGGACATCACACACATCCATGCCCGAGGCAGGATTCGAACCTGCGACCGTAGCGGTCGCGCGGTTCCAGACTGATGCGCCTAGAAACGCTCGGCTACCACGGCCGACAATAAATATTTAATAATTGTTTAATAATTGTTTATTTCTCCAGTGTGACTATGAGATGTTGTTTCGATACGGCTTTTCCGGATCGTAAGAGCAATTCTACTACCCCAGAGTTACTATCATAGAGTATGATATAAACAGTTAATGTCAGATTTTGCGAGTTTCCGTGTTAAGGCCACCGCGAGCAGACAGCGACGCCTAAAATAGCGCAGCAGACGACCCGCATAACACCTGTGATGCACAGGGAAGCGGGCCACTGCCCATGTGCGACTTCGCGCGTGACGTTTTCTTTCCCGTAAAATAACGGGTGCACTTCTCTGAAAAGTAGGTGGTGTTTCACTGCTGACAGGAACATATATGATCGCTTTTAAATGGTCTCACTCATATGGGCAGTAAGGAATACAACACATCGCCTAATAATTTCAGTTACAACTATTATAACGTACCGGAGATGAAGGAATGAGTTCAGGTAATTGTTACATATGCTTGATATAGCACGTTTTTCTCGAACCTAGAAATGGTGGAACGGGTACGGCGCAAAAGTATTGGGAAATATGCTGAATCACAAGACAGTAGGCTAACAACTCATTATTTTTCATGAGGTGTGAGAAGTAATGTCTACCCGCAACTTGATACAATGTGTCATATACGAGAACGAGACATGTAGCACAAACTCATAAATGCGTTGAAGCAAAAACTACGAAATCTCATCAGGAATAACGGTTACAAGTCGACATTAATTTCACGCAGTGCAAATAAATGCGAGAGTAAAGCTTCATACTCACAAACCGACTTGAATTACCAAACTACTGTTTAATGACCCAAAAAAATAGAATAGGGAAAATTCTGAGCGACTCTTTGAAGACTGAAATGCTAAATTATAAACGGTGGTAGTGGAAACGGTATGTCTTTGCCTTATCCTTCCACTTCTTATCTGTAAACCGCAACCTATATCTCATTCAATACGAAGAAGAAACCTGTGTGAAAATAGTTCCGGATATCTCATTAAGATTCTGGAATGTATCATAGGACCTCTCTCGTGACCACGTCCCGCCTCCGTTTTTATCGCGGAGCGCTTTGACAGCTGCTGTTAGAGTGTCATACACGTGCGAGTGTGGCTCGGAGTGTGTATTTCGTAAGGCAAGGAGGACAAAAATTGTCACTTTCTCTCAGCGTAAGAGAATTGCGCATAGAACTTCCTCACTAACCATATATTTTGCAAAAACAAACTCAACTGCAGTGTTAGGAATTATAACTGCACAATAGCAGTAATAACGAGCGTGAAAAACATTATTTAACTTCAAGCAAATCGGAATCATTATGAAATCGTTAAGAAATCTATGTTTATAAAGAGACTTACTCGTACTGAAACACAGACTGTGACGCATTATTGACAGGAACTGTTGTTAAAAAAATTATTTCAAAGCGGTAAACGAGTACAAACTCGAATATAAAAACTTCCTGATACCTTTCTCGCGGAGAGACAATTTACATCTCTTACTTTTCTTTATAAAATTGGGCTAAAAAGAGCTTCTGCCTTATTTTTCTGTTGGTGAATTTTTTCCTTGCACTGTAAGTGTGTGAATGAGTGGAAGACGGTGCTGAAGAGAGAATACGTAGAACGCACTCCTCAGTTGAGCCCTGCCCCCGTCGCCGAGATGAGCTGGGCACTACACGTGTAATATGTGATGGCCCTGTCGCAGCAGCGTTCTGTTCTGTGATAGACACTACGATGTACGCCAGCGTGCGTAGTTCAGATGTCCATGCAAACTGCCAGCATGGAAGCAAAAAATGTGCCTAAGCCTTGTATCCAAAAGCTTGAGGATGTAAACTTTATCAAATTTGTATTATCATGAGTTTGGGTACAGCTCTTTGGCATCCTAAAAACTTTCTGGTTTGAAATAACGCCATTGAAAGGAGCGCAGAAGTACAGGCTATTTATCGAAATTGCGTTGGACAAACAATCGCGTTTGGTCGGAAAATGCAGTTCAGGCTTTTTTAGAGAAAAAATACAAAACTTATTAGCAGCTGAAAAGGAAAATAGAAACGTAATGCTTTTGATGACGACTTGAGCATGCACAATAGAAATTATGATTACCTGAAAAAATAGCTGTATTGCTATTTATTCGATTTGATGGAACAACTGAATATGTTATGGCTCGTATAACAGAATTCAAGAATGAATTAGAAAACTGTCAGACCATCTGCTTCTGCTTCACTGAGAAGTGTCTCTAAGAAGATTTTGATAGATACTGCTAAATAATTTTTTGTTCCAGTGTTATTTGTTATTCAATAGGACATTTGTGTCAATAACAAAATCTCATACATTGCGTCATAATGTATGCAGAACGCACTGAAAGGTAACAGAATAAGAAATAACGAAACTATCAGTTTCAGAATGAAAGTGACACTGAAAACAATTATAACAGCGCGAACAATTGGTTACTGATGGAAACCGGCGTCGGACTGAGCAACGGTCTGCATCCACCCCTCTTTAATATCGTTGTGAGCAAGAATGAGAAAAATAACTTCATATTCAAAATTATTGGCAACCCATATAACTATGACGACAGAAAGTAATGAAATGATCATACGGCATTGGTAGCGGGGAGTCGCCATCCGGGGAAGTTCGGCTGCCGAGTTGCAGATCTTTTCAGCTGATGCCACACTGGGCGACTCTCGTGTCGACGATGATGAAATGATGATGAGGACAACACAATACCCGGGCTCTGAGCAGAGAAATTCTCCGACCCGGCCGGAAATCGAACCCGGGCCCGCTACATGGATGCTTAGCTAAAGAGGCAGATTACGACGACAGAAAGATGATATCATATTTGTAGCCCTCATCTTTACAGGTGACTTGATCATATTAGAAAATGACTAGATTACACCAATAACGCAGAATTAACTCTCAAAGAATGCGCTGAAAAAGTTGTCTCACAAATAAAGGAAGTGCGTGCTCAAAATTCTTAATCCAGGAATTGTCGACAAAATATGGTAAAATCGAGAGAATCTCGTACTTCCAGGGTCTAGGCAAGATCCTTGAACATACAGGGAGAGGAAAAACCGCACAGATAATTCACCCACAGAAACTCAGAAAGGCTTGCGGAAGAATTCACAATAACTACAGCAACAAAGAAGTCTCTCCACACATGCAACAGTTAGGCAATCCGACGTAGCTACCAAACTAGAAGCTCTGCGTGCTAGCGAAACACTCATACATAAAAGGTCACCTGGCAACATTCTGAAAGAGGAGCGCAAAATTATGAGAATTATTCTCGATCCAAACAGAACGGAAGAAGGAAACGACAGAAATATTATCCAGTCTCGCGGCAGACATCCGGAAACGTAGATTAAAATTTTATTGACTCGTTCACAATTTCCCAGCAACAAGTCTTAACGCAAAAGATTTTAACGTACGTACGAGTAAAACGACTGGAAAATGTACGCTGACTTCAACATACCAAATATATCTAGAAAGAGCCGAGGTAGACTCCTTAAATATTTTAGACAGATACTCGTAGAAACAACAAACTGACGGATAGGAAGTGCAATCGGAGAGCGAAACTGCGAAGAGAACTGGAGCAAAATGGAACGAAGAAAGAGAACTCAAGTAGAAAAAAAAATATTAGAACTCGACGGAGACTTGGAAGGATTAACCAAAGCTTTGCGTAATCCAATAGGTACCAATGCCACCTGATGCTGATAATAATAATAATAATAATAATAAAGTATTATAATTAATTTTGTAGCCAAACTCACAATGTAGAAGGTTATTCTAAAGCATTGCACTTAAACACTAGAGAAAATCCTTTCGCATCCCAGAGCGTCTTCTTAGAAGATCTACAGATTACGTTTCATGCAATGTAATACAGTATGATAACTTCAGTGGTTCTTATCTGGCGTGCTCCACTTCCCAATTTCTGACGCTGTGCGCGAAAGTCCCTTAAATGAAGTATTTATCTGTTTTTTAAACAGTTTTGACGTTTTATATAGTCATTAATTTTCCCGTGGCTCCTCGCTGATTGCAGGAACAAAGGGTTTCTGTAATTGAAGTGAATTAACGCACTCACCGCCGCTACGCACTGTGTGATACTCGCACGGTCGTTGAGTGTGCTGACGCTGTCACGGTCCATACAGCTTGCCACCCAGCAATCCGCAGCTGGCGCCCAGTTCACAGTCATCGACGGTCGAGTGGGGACGGAGAGAAGAGACACTTCAAAGCCAGTTTATTCTCGGCCCGCCCTCGGACTTTCCCGCTGACAAACAAATTCTCAACTTCTGCAACCGCATCTTGCTTGATTGAGAACAATAGAACGTTCCGAGTTTATCATGCGTAAAATAATTTCCGCGTCCCGCCCTACTTCATTTCTGAAAATGTTTGAGAGCTGTATTTCGCTCCTTGTTATTTCCCTTGGACATAACTACACAACATGATCACAATCACTGCTGGTTTCGCCCATACATTGGCCATATTCGCTATACATTAGTCACAACGAAAAAAAGGTCACGAGATTCATTGTCATACGGCAGCCAATGTGACCGCTCATGTCTTTGATGGTTTTTTGGTGAAAACAAACAAATAACGTATGGATTCTGACGATGCCCAATGTTTGGATGAAACTGGTAACGATCTTAATCATATTCAGTGATTTGTCTAAACGAAATTGGAAATGTTTAATACATAACTCTCTCCACAGACAGAATATGTTGTTTTCTCGGTAACTGTGCTTCGTTTCGATAGTTTTCGTTGACAAACGCAATTACGACAAACTCAGATTGCAGTCCAGCACATCGACCTCTACCTTGTGTCTGACGCAAATCCCCAAAAGATGTCTCCTCGTGTCGCGGAGTTTCAACTACGCACTACATTTCTAAGGAACGTCACGAACCCACGACACTGTTTGTTGAGCGCGATCGCCCGATCACGGGAGACAAACAGAATACTGGATTGATAGCGCGACGTAGGTGTGTACTACTTTGGTTCGATTTGCTAAAATATTTTCGTTTTTAAAGAGCCCGTCTCTGTAGCCGCGTCGTTAATTTGTAACCGCTTCGAATCCCCACCAAGAAACAAAATTTTGCCACGGTATTTAGCCAAAAACAGGAGGCGGTGGCACACCGTTCCTGATCAGCAGACGTTGCATCTACTTCCAAACTCTATTTGTCGTGTCTCGCAGAGAGAGGGCCTGTGACATGGTTGATGCCGATATTTTCTCCGAACGGCAGTGGTAAACTCGGCTGTCCACTTCATACTACTCGAAATGAGAGGCCAACAGGATTCATTAGCTTCCTTTCTTTCGCTATCCCAATTATCGTATCAACACAGACACAACAGTACACTGTTCAAACACGCATCCCAGTCATTCTTACGACACAGATGTGCACAATGAGAAAATAAGGACTGTTCCTAGTTGTGTCATAATGTCCCATGAACTCTCATAACAATGAGCCACGAAGTCCTGCGTAGAGTCGACAGCACCAGCGCGTCCGAGTCCTCCGATCGGTCCTCGCCGGCAGCAAGTACAGTTACAGCTCGCACTGAGGCTGACCCCTCACCTGTGGTCGAGTGGGAGGCCGCACCGGGGCGTAGCAGGCGGCGAAAGACTTCCCAGGCAGCCTCCCCGGTTTGTCTGACAAGCAGGTTCCAGGTGCTGTCTATGGCTGACACTGTCGCTGAGCCAAATGCTGTCGCCTGTCCTGTTTCAGAGAAAATCTCTCAGCCTGCAAAATCCGGACAATCACAGAGGGTGGAATTATTGACAGCTGGGAGCTCCAACATCAGGGGTGTCATGCGGCCCCTTAGGGACATGGCTGCCAAGAAGGAAAAGAAAACCAATGTGCAATCCGTGTGCATACGGGGGAGTCATTCCAGATATGGAACAGATCTTCCCGGATGCCATGAAGAGCACATAGTGCAGCCGACTGCAGGTGGTGGCTCACGTCGGTACCGATGATGTCTGTTGCTCTGGATCAGACGAGATTCTCTCTGGTTTCGAGCGGCTAACAGAAGAGGTAAAGGCTGCCAGTCTTGCTTGCAAGATGAAAGCCTGACCATTTGCAGCATAATGGACAGGACCGATTGCGGACCTCTGGTACAGAGCCGAGTGGAGGGTCTGAATCAGAGGCTCAGACGGTTCTGCGACCGTGTAGGCTGCAGATTCCTCGATTTGCGCCAAAGGGTGGTTTGGTTTCGGGTTCCGTTGAGTAGGTCAGGTGTCCACTATACGCACGAGGCGGCTACACGGGCAACAGGGGCTGTGTGGTGTGAACTGGGCGGTTATTTAGGTTAGAGGGTCTCGGGAAAACACAAGAAGGTCTTCAGTCACAAAAGGCGCAGGCCGAACACAGGAAGAACGTAGATACAGGAACCATCGGTACAACAGTTGTCAATTGTCGTAGCTGTGTTGTGAAAGTACCAGAACTTCAAGCGCTAATAGAAAGCACTGATGCTCAAATCGTTATAAGCACTGAAAGCTGGCTAAAGCCGGATATAAGCTCAGCCGAGATTTTTCCGAAGAACTTAACGGTGTTCCGAAAGCATAGGCTAAACACGGTTGGCGGTTTCGTGTTTGTTGCTGCTAGAATTAGTTTATCTTCTCCCGAAATTGAAGTAGATAGCTCCTGTGAGTTAGTATGGGCAGAGGTCATTGTTGGCAACCGGAATAAAATAATAATTGGATCCTTTTACCGACCTCTCAATTCAGATGATTCAGTTGCTAAAAGGTTCAAAGAAAACTTGAGTTTGATTTCAAACACGTATCCGACTCATACGATTATAGTTTGTGGTGACGTTAATTTTCCCTCGATATATTGGCGAAAATACATGTTTAATTCCGGAGGTACGCATAAAACATCATACAAAATTGTGCTACACATATTCTCCGAAAATTATTTCTAGCAGTTATTTCATGAGCCCACGCGAATAATAAACGGTTGTAAAAACACACTTGACCTCTTAGCAACAAATAATCTTGAGTTAAAAACGAACATCAAAACGGATACAGGGATTAGTGAACACCGGGTTGTCTTAGCGAGATTGAATATTGTAACCCCCAAATCTTCAAAAAGTAAACGAAAAATATACGTATTGAAAAAAGCAGATAAAAATTCACTTGACACCTTCCTGAGACACAATCGCCACTCCTTCCAAATTAATAATATAAGTGTAGACCAGATGTGGCTTCAATTCAGAGAAATAGTACTGGCAGCAACTGAGAGATTTATACCAAATAAATTAACAAACGACGGAGCTTATCCCCATTGCTACACAAAAAAGGTTCAGAACACTGTTGCAGAAACAACGAAACGAACATGCCAAATTTAAAGAGAAGCAAAATCCCCAAGATTGACGATCTTTTCTTTTACAGAAGCTCGAAATTTAGCGCGGACTTAAAGGCGAGATGCTTGTAACAGTTTCGACAGCGAAACTTTGTCTCGAAACCTGGCAAAAAATCCAAAGAGACAGTGGTCGTATGTGAAGTATGTTAGCGGCAAGAAACAATCGATGCCTTCTCTGCGCGGTAGCAGTGGAGATACTATCGAAGATAGTACTGCCAAAGCAGAGTTACTAAACACAGCCTTCCGAAATTCACCAAAGAAGACGAATCAAGAACAGCTGCCAACATGAGTAACGTAGAAGTAAATATCCTCGGAGTAGTGAAGCAACTTAAATCACTTAATAAAACCAAGTCTTCTGGTCCAGACTGTAAACCATTTAGGTTCCTTTCAGAGTATGCTGATGCATTAGCTCCATACATATACATGCTCCATACATATACGTGCATTAGCTCCATACATATACAACCGTTCGCTTGGCGAAAAATCCGTACCCAAAGACTGGAAAGCTGCACAGGTCACACCAATATTCGAGAAAGGTAGAAGGAGCAATCCACTTAATTACAGGCCCATATCATTAACGTCAATATGCAGCAGGATTCTGGTATATATATTGTGTTCGAACATTATGAATTAACTCGGAGCAAACGATCTATTGACACAATCAACAAGGGTTTAGAAAACATTGTTCTTGTGAACTAGCTCTTTATTTGTTTGAAGTGTTTAGTGCTATTGACAAGGGCTTTCAGATCGATTCCGTATTTCTAGATTTCCGGCAGGCTTTTGATACTGTACCACACAAGCGTCTTGTAGTGGAATTGCGTGTTTATGGAATATCGTCTCAGTTATGTGACTGGATTTGTGAATTCCTGTCAGAGAGGTCACAGTTCGCAGTAAATGACGGAAAGTCATTGAGTAAAACGGAAGTGATTTCTGGCGTTCCTCAAGGTAGTGTTACTGGCCCTTTGCTGTTCCCTATGTATATAAACGATTTGTGAGACAATCTGAGCAGCCGTCTTAGGTTGTTTGCAGATGACAACATCGTTTAACGACTAATAAAGTCATCAGAAGATCAAAACAAATTGTAAAACGATTTAGAAAAAATATCTGAATGGTGCGAAAATTGGCAGTTGACCCTAAACAACGAAAAGTCATCCACATGAGTGCTAAAAGGAATTCGTTAAACTTCGGTTACACGATAAAGCAGTTACATCTAAAGGCCGTAAATTCAAATAAATACTTAGGAATTACAATTACGAACAACTTAAATTGGAAGGAACGCATACAAAATGTTGTGGGGAAGGCTAACCAAAGACTGCGTTTTATTGGCAGGACACTTAGAAAATGTAAACAGATCTACTAAGGAGACTGCCCACACTACGGTTGTCCGTCCTCTTTTAGAATACTGCTGCGCGGTGTGGGATCCTTACCAGATAGGACTGACGGAATACGTCGAAAAAGTTCAAAGAAGGGCAGCACGTTTTGTATTATCGCGAAATATTGGAGAGTGTCACTGTAATGATACAGGATTTGGGCTGGAAATCATTAAAAGAAAGGCGTTTCTCGTTGCCACGAAATCTTCTCACGAAATTCCAGTCACCAACTTTCTCCTCCGAATGCGAAAATATTTTGTTGACACCGACCTACATAGGAAGAAACGATCACCACGATAAAATAAGGCAAATCAGTGCTCGTGCGGATAGATGTATGTGTTTGTTCTTTCCGCGCTCTATACGAGATTGGAATAATAGAAAATTGTGAAGGTGGTTCGATGAACCCTCTTCCAGGCACTTAAATCTGATTTGCAGAATATCCATGTAGATGTACAACTAGGTGCAACTATTAAACGTCGAATACTGCTTCGAAGATGCCAAAACTAATAACCAAGAATATTCAACGCACAGATTAAAATAGCTAAACCTAAACTTATTATGCTTTCACCCACAGCAAATGGGTTTGAAAACAACTTTGTTTCATAAACAGTTTATTAGCGAATCTGTCAACCGCTGCAAAACATATGTTTTGCGACTAGTTTCGAACGAACTGGTTCATCTTCAAGCCTGGTTCTCTGAGGCTACACTGAAAATGCCTGCTCTTAACAATAAACATAAAATGGCAATACATGGTTTATAAATTTGATTTTGACTTCTAAGAGGTACGTGTGGATTGTGACAGTCATTCTGCGAACATTTTATAAAGCATGTATTGAGAATGAAGCAGTCGGTTCGAAACTAGTCGCCAAACATATGTACAGCAACTGTTGACAGATTCATTAATAAACACTCCCTGAAATATTAAAGAAGTTGCTGGTTCCCTGTCATCAAAATGTTAAAACTGGAAAAAAAACTTTGCTTCAGTCTAGTAACTCCAGTGTAGTTGACATGCGAAATGTCAAAGCCCGTGGGCTATGACAATCGTGCCATATCCCAGTGGGATTTCACAATATCATTTGTTCTTGCGTGTGCAGTAATGAGGCAGCACTTTGAAAGAATAAAGGTTCTTCATTCCTGTTAGAAACGAATAAAATTTTCGCTATGGTGAATGTCAGTTAATTCAGTAATCCCAGAACCTACAAAATACTCTTTGAATGATGTGAACGGGGCATTCCGAGTTCTGTGAATTCATTTTAACATGCTGCGCCGAATCCTGATACACTTTCATATAAGCTATTAACCATTTCTACGCTTCTTAAACAAAGATTCGGAAGTCACTACAACTGTTAAACAAGATTAGAACTTTTTTAAAAATATTTCAGTGGAGGCCTACAGCCGCAAGTACAGTCACTGTGTATATTCACATTTCCATTTAACGGCGCAACAATCAAAATTGTCTCTCGTTTCATGAATGACAGCAACAGAAAACAAGTCATAAAACGTTATATATAAGTTACCTCCAAGGCTGCTATTGCTTTCTTTTTTGGAGATGATCCTGTTATGTTGCTGAAAAGAAGTTTCAAGTTGATGACTATTTCTCGTATTTCCTGTTGTTCAGTAATAGCCCTATGTAATTACTAAAACGTTGTGACGGGTAAAATTATAAGTTTTCCGTAAGGATGTCCTCAAAAAGTGAAATTATATTTCATATTTGTTTAAGGAATTGTGAGTCTTCCTCTTGATGGGAGTAAAGTCCGCTTTTATTTACGAGGGAAATGAAATATGTGGCGCACTAATTTCATAGTGAAGACGGAACATTAAGTAAAATGCAATGCGTGCTGCGATATGGCTGTTGACAACTAGTAGAAGATTCATATTACGATCACAACTAACGCGGACACTTTGGTGAGAACTTGCGCGACGACAGTGTTTGCCGCTTCAATTCCGTCCTAGCAGAAAGCGACAAAGGCGTCGCACGGTGGCGTACCCGTGAACTAGCTGAAACTGTTGGCTACCAGTCAGACTAGTGGCACCATCTGCTGGCGACTCGACATAAATGCTGGCGCGAAAGTGAATTGGTAACGTGCCGTAAATGATTTGCAGTGAAAGGCGGACGATAAAGAGCACATCCAAGAAGAGTTTAGTTTTTCTGTAAACCGTATGACCAATAAGGCCGTATTGCATCAAATTGGGAAGAAAGAGGCTTTATGCACAACTTGACTAAACTTTGTTTACACGACGACACTGGCTTGCGCCACTAGCTGCGTGAAACGAGTTGGACGCAGATAGTGTCGTATATGTTTTGCAAACACGGTGCGCTTCAGTTTCGGCGTTTTGTGAGCGCCGTAGTCGTGTGTAATATGAACGTTTTGACAGCTCTGCGAGTGGTGGCGGAGTTAATACCTGTTTGCATGAAATTGCTCCATGAGACAAAAGATAAAAAAAATGATGAACATATTTCGGATCGTGACTGGATAAAGACGTCAGTTCCGTTAGTCAGCGACCTTACTGAAAGAAATTATACTGAAGGACCCTGGAAGTTATTTTAATCATCTGTACTACAACTTGTGCGTGGAAGCTCTGCTGTGACGTTTTAAATAAATTAATATTCAATGAAGAATTCAGCTTACAACGTTTCTGTAGCCTTTCCTCCGGTCACCGATTTTCCTTAAAAAAAAGAATCGGCAAACTAACTACGGGATTTTAGTCTTGTAGACATGGGGTGTTCTGCAGCCAGATATTTTGCTTGTCTGTATTTTTCTTAATTCTTTTGCGTATGCTAATTCAATGAATTTTGCTCTGCAGCTCAGATATTGTCTACGAATCCATGTTCAGATCGTGTATGACAACCTCAAGCGCAGCAATATGTCGCTGTTTGTTTTTGTAGTCTGCGTCATTGAAATCCCACACATTTCCCAAAAAGCGAACAATTCATCCATGCCGCACTTCATATTTCAGTTTGATTACACTCTACCGACACGCATAAATTCAATACTCATGCAACTAGTGTCGCTAAAGTTGGAAGAAGCGGAGAATCTTTAGTTCCGCCATCGAGTTGCGCAAATGTGCGCTTCGTATGTGCAATGGCCGGTAGCACAGTTGCTTGCAACGTGGTGTCGTCCTGTGAACCAGGGTTAGAAGAAGAGGCCATTTACACGTTAATAAATAACACAGTGCTAACAACTGGACTCGTGTTCGGGAGAATGGGGTGTCAGATTCCCGTCCGGCCCATCCAGATTAAGCTATTCAGTGATTTCCGTAACTGTCTTAAGGTAAATGGCGGGATGGTTGCTCCTACAAGGAGGTGGCCCATTTCCTTCCCCAGCCTTTCCTTGTGCTCTGTCCCTAATAACTTCGTCGTCAACAGGACACTACACTCTTGCCTTCATTCCTTCTGTCAACAACAAAAGATTATTTTTATAGAAATGATATGGAACGAGTCAGTTTACAACCAAAGTACACGTGATTTGTTTGTGAATGTGGCTACATGGTGGCCATTTACTCGTTAATAAATAACACAATGGCTTCAATTTAATAAGAATGAACATATTAATCCCTAATACTGCTAATGTAATTAGTGATATACTTACTTTTTATTGTTTTTAGGTATACGTGGTACCTGTTTTAAATTACTAAGTTCTCTGAAGTATGAGAGACATGCAGAAGAAATGAATTTACACTAGACATAAAACTTGTATGCTAACTGTCAGTAACTATATGTTATGGAAAAATGACTGCATATTGAACTTCTTGCTTAGCCACTGATAGCTTCAATAGTGAGACAGGTTTTTTACAGTGTTATAACCGCTCTGCATTTGCGACTGATTACTTATGACGAATTTAATTGGTGAATATGCACATTGTCGCGTTACGGTAGAAACGGCGAATTGTTTCAAGTAGGCGTCTACACGATGAGTGCGGGTGAACACGGTGTACTATTGTCACTGCTAGCTTTTTTGCAATCAGTACGTTTTTTGAAAGCAATGAGGTATCGCAAAAAATATACCACTAGGTATTTATAAATGGAAATGTGCGAAATACATTAAGATTTTGATTTTTTTTTCAGAACTGGAAGCAAACGAATAGCAGAGGATACCAAACTTAACTGTTTGGGTAACTCAGAAGTGTATTTTTCCAGTCCAGCTTTTCAGCAATATGTCCATTGTCCATCATATTATATTTATAGAACATAGCTGAATATACTGAGTCATTTCTAAAGTAAGGTAGGGACCATCTTCAGAGAAACATTAAATATTTGTTTGAAACATATCTTAACAACTTCTCCTGCTGCTTATCTTTAACAGAATTAATTACAACGCTTGTTTTGTCAGCAAAAACTACTAAACACGCAGGTTGTATGTTAAGTATGTCATTCACATGTATGAGGAATATAAGAGGGCCCAAAATATAACCCGGTGGGACTCCACGATTTCTCCTCAAAATTTTCTTTCCTTCAACTTTTGTTTGAATTATTATGCGTAACATTTTTCGTTATTTTCGTGACACATGGTTCAGATCAATTCCATAAAACTTAATCTTTTCTTAGAGAGTATCATGATCCACACAGTCAAACGCCTTGGAATGATAACAAAAAATTTAAGGCCAGTAGTAGTTGATCTGTTAGTTTGTAAATGGCGTTCTCAATCGAGCAGCCCATCTGGAGTCCAAGCTAAATAAGTTGTTTCTTCTTACGTGAGACGCTGGTTTTGAGTAGACTGTTTTGCTGGATAATTTTAAAAAGGAGTCACTAAGGAAACAACCATAATTAGTTAGGCCTTTCGTGTAACCTTTCTTATAAACATGTTACCAATGCGCATTTAACTCTGCCTGCAAAAATTCCCTGGACTGGTAATGAATTACTCTAATGGGTTTACTTGTTGTGCTGCAACGACTCTTAAGAATTCTGTTTGAAATTCAGTAAACAGCTTATAAGTGTTTCTTTTTTATCACTTTTAATAATTCCATTATTTCAATGGAGTACGTTAGTGTCACTTACATACACTTAAAGAAAAAAAAACAGAAGTAGTTTTCAGCACTTTGGTTTATAAAAAGGTGTGTGTGTGAATTTCTAAGGGACCAAGCTGCTGAGGTCATCAGTCCCTAGACTATACACTACTTAAACTAATCTATGCTAAGAACAACACACGCACCCATACCCGAGAGAGGAGTTGAACCACGGGCGGGAGGGGCCGTGCAATTCGCGACATGGCGTCTCAAACCGCGTGGCACTTAAAAAAAGACAGCCTGCAGCGACATTGTGATATTTTGCGTAAGGCATATCGAGAATGTGGTAATCAGAGTGCAGAAGGAATCATGTTACATAAGACACATTATCTTCTCATATCACTAAATTAAACGGAAAAATCTAGAGGCGTGTCTTCTGGTGTGTAATCCATAACAGAAGGTGATAACAGAAGCAATCCAAGGAAAGGAGTAGTAGTTACATGCAAAGAAAGTGGACCGGAGTTTCACCCTGAGACTTCTAGACCATGACCTAAAAGAGCCCTCCATGTAATTGCTATTTGGCTGTCGTGTTTTGGCAACAGATCTGGAAACTTAGAACACAGCGGTAAAGAATCACCTAACAGGGTATCCTTTAAATTTCAGCAAGTTGTAGAGGATACAGTAAGACTTAGTAGAAACAATTGGAAATCAATGTACTGTATCCGGCCGGTGTGGCTGAGCGGTTCTAGGCGCTTTAGTCTGGAACCGCGCGACCGCTACGGTCGCAGGTTCGAATCCTGCCTCGGGCATGGATGTGTGTGATGTCCTTAGGTTAGTTAGGTTTAAGTAGTTCTAAGTTCTAGGGGACTGATGACCTCAGATGTTAAGTCCCATAGTGCTCAGAGCCATTTGAAGCATTTTTGTACTGTATATGGTCATTTCAATACTATTTCTAAATCCAAGTGAACTATCAGTGAGCCCCATAATATTTTTGAAAACAAAAACAAGCAAATAACCTCTAATTATAGATCTCCCTCTCTCATTCGTATGTTCTCAAAACCTTATGTGTCTTCAGAACAACCCATACATGATGTCATACACTCTGTTGTGGTGAGAATTAGCAATAAAAATTACATTACATTTCTGTGGTCCGCAGCTCGTGGTTGCGCGTTAGCGTTCTCGCTTCCCACGCCCGGGTTCCCGGGTTCGATTCCCGGCGGGGTCAGGGATTTTCTCTGCCTCGTGATGACTGGGTGTTGTGTGCTGTCCTTAGGTTAGTTAGGTTTAAGTAGTTCTAAGTTCTAGGGGACTGATGATCATACATGTTAAGTCCCATAGTGCTCAGAGCCATTTTTGAACATTTCTGTGACCATGCCAAGGCCGTTACCTGTGTCAATCATAAGATTTTTCTAGGGAAACTGTAACGTTATGGCAATGCATGGATAGTCACATTTGAACAGCATTAAAAAGAGGGCCACATTAACAAATATCCATAACACTAAATTTAGAATCAGGAAACATATAATATGGTGTCCCACAAGGTTCCTTATTTGTTCCATTCTTGCGACCAATAGAGTTGTGGAAAAAGGCTTGTAACAGGTAAACGGTAAGTAGCTTATCTTTTAATCTGCTAAAAGCTCATATTATGCACTTCTACGCAAATGAACACTACTTACAGTTACCAGAAGAAGCTACTTCTGTCTGTTATTGTACAACTTCACTTGCTCCACATCTCAGAAGGATCGCCATTTTTATGGCATTTACGGATTACGATGTGTGAATGAGTGAATTCTGTAGGCATGATCGTTATTACAGAGATCAGAATACAAAACCATGGAGTAAAGCTGTTAGTGTCAATAATATTATAGGCCAGTGTTTGTAACTAAATTGACGAATTTGTACTACCGAGCAGCGAGCGCGTTGAGATGTTTCTTGAAGTAGAGACGAAGCTCTGTTGACGTAAGGGGACTGAAAATTCGCTCAGTTTTATAATACTGTAGATACTTGCTGAAAAACAGTATACGTATCGCATGCTTTTAAACTGCTGGCACCAATGCATTAATTACGAAACTGCGACATTCATTCCGTGAACACTAGGCGCAAAATTGATATATACTAGGATCGTAGTTCGTTAAACATTAAACAGAAAGTTGTGCACTATTCAGAAGGTTGCATTTTCAATGGCCCTTGTAGTGGAACTGGTCAGTGCTCCTACACTGAAGCGCGAAAGAACTGTTATAGGCATGCGTATTAAAATAGAGAGATACGTAAACTGGCAGAATATGGCGCTGCGGTCGCCAACGCTAATATAAGACAACAAGTGTCTGGCGCAGTTGTAGGATCGGTTACTGCTACTACAGTGGCAGGTTATCAAGATTTAAGTGAGTTTGAACGTGGTGTTACAGTCGGCGGACGAGCGATGGGACATAACATCACCAAGGTAGCGATGAAGACAGGATTTTCCCGTACGACCATTTCACGAGTGTACCGTGCATATCAGGAATCCTGTATTTATCAAATCTCCGACATCGCTGCGGCCGGAAAAAGATTCTGCAAGAACGGGACCAACGACGACTGAAGAGAATCGTAGGACATGACAGAAGTGCAACCCTTCCGCAAATTGCTGCAGATTTCAGTACTGGGACATTAACATGTGTCAGTTTTTAATGAAGCATCATCGATATGGGCTTTCGGAGCCGAAGGCCCACTCGTGTGTCCTTGATGACTGCATGACACAAATCTGTGCGCTTTGGCTGGGCCCCTCAACACTGACATTTGATGTTGGTGACTGGAAACATGTTGCCTCGTCGGACCAGTCTCGTATCAAATTGTATAAAACGGATGGATGTGTACGGGTATGGAGACAACCTCAGGAATTCATGGACCCTGCATGTCAGCGGGGGAGTGTTGAAGCTCGTGGAGGCCCTGTAATAGTGTGTGGCGTGTGCAGTTGGAGTGATATGGGACCTCTGATACGTCTAGATACGACTCTGACAGGTGAAACGTACATAAGCATCGTGTCTGATCACCTGCATCCATTCATGTCCATTGTGCTTTCCGTCGGATTTGGGCAATTCCAGCAGGACAATGTGACACCCCACATGTCGGAATTGCTACAGAGTGGTTCCAGGCACTCTCTTGTGAGTTTAAACCCTTCCGCTGGCCACCAAATTCCCCAGACCTGAACATTATTGAGCATAAATGGGAAGCCTTCCAACGTGCTGTTCAGAAGAGATCTCGGCCCCCTCGTACTCTTGCGGATTTATGGACAGGCCTGCAGGATTCATGGGGTCAATTCCATTCAGCACTACTTCAGATTTTAGTCGAGTCCATGCCTAACGTGGTGCGGCACTTCTGTGTGCTCGCTGGGGTCTTACACGATATTAGGCAGGTGTACCAATTTCTTTGGTTTTTCAGTGTATCTCTGACACATATGGGAGAAAATAATACTCGCATTAAATTTATGACACGAGCCAACAGAATGACAATCGTTAATCTTTGAACATAATTATTATAGTTTTTCATAAACAGAAATAATATATAAAACTGACACAAGATTTATTTCCACGAGTAATTTAATTTGAAATTTTAATTATGCAAGGGGCATTCAATAAGTAATGAACACATTTTTTACTGAAAGCAAGTTTGGTTTTATTCTGGATTCCAAATGGTTCAAATGGCTCTGAGCACTATGGGACTTAACATCTATGGTCATCATTCCCCTAGAACTTAGAACTACTTAAACCTAACTAACCTAAGGATATCACACAACACCCAGTCATCACGAGGCAGAGAAAATCCCTGACCCCGCAGGGAATCGAACTCGGGAACCCGGGCGCGGGAATCTGGATTCCAGTACAGCTTATTATTTCCCACGCTTTTGGTTACAAAACCCTGTTTATCAACATAACCTCCGTTCAATGCGACGAGCTTAAGCCTCCTTACCGGGAGGGCCTGTATGCCCGCGTTGGACCACTGTACTAGTCGACGTCGGAGCGAATATCTTGCCGTTCCCGTGAAGTGCATCCTTCTTTGGGCCAAACAGATGGAAGTCGGAAGGTGCGAGACACTGCCTGTGGGATGGATGGGGGACAATGGCACAATGAAGTTTTGTGAGTTCCTCACAGGTGCGCAGGCTTGTGTGAGGCCATACGTTGTCGTGTAAAAGAAAAAGTTCGTTTGCATTTTTGTGGCGACGAACTCGCTAAAATTGTTCTTCAGTTTTCTGAGGGTGGTACAATACGCTTCCGAGTACATCATTGCACTGTGAGGGAGGACATTAAATAGAATAATCCCTTGAGAATTCAAGAAGACCGTCGCCATGACTTTGCCGGCTGAGGGTGCAGTTTTGAAATTTTTCTTTGGAGGAGAGGTGGTGTGGCGTCACTCCATGGATTGCTGTTTCGTTTCCGGTTTGAAGAAAATTTTCACGATCAGCCTCTCAATGCGCAACCAGTTTCCCGCAGATGGTCCTTCGTTGCTCTTTATAATCTTCTGTTAGGCGGCGAGGAACACTGCGGCCACACACCTTTGAGTACCTCAATCGGTGGATGCGTTTGTCAGCAATACCAAGAGAGCCGGCCAGTGGTGCAGCGAGGTGTTTGTTTGTGATCCATCGACCACCTCGAATTAAAATGTCCGCAAGGTCCAACACCGGAGGAGTCACAGCTACGGGCGTCCGGCCGGCATGTAGGAGATGCGACCTTGTTGCGATAATGTCAATCGCCTCGCCCACCGACCCATTGTGCTTTTGTTTAATCCAGGTCTCCGTGGACATTCTACAAGTGCGTATGAGTACCTGCGATGTTCTGGTTTTCCGCCAAAAGAAACTCAATGACAGCTCTCTGCTTGGAATTCACCTATTTCGCAGAAGTATAGGGGCTGAAGCGGGAATATTCCACTATGTCCCACAACAAATTCCGCATTTTTCAACAGAAAGTGGCCGAGAAAAGAATATGTTGCATTACTTATTAATAGCCCCTCGTAATTTAAAATTTTTGTCATTATCAAGATTTTGAACATGGCTGAGCTTCAGCAACTGTGCCAGCAAGAGCTTGAATGCATTAGAAGTAACAGCCAAACAGCTGCAAAATACAGAATTATTTATTTATTAACTAACCAGTTGCAATATACAGGTTCATTTATTTAATAGACCTGAATGTTGCAACTGGTTGGCTGTTATTTCTAATTCATTGTTGTCATTATTTTTATTTGTATCATTTGTTCTGAAAATATTTCTAAAAGAATTGTTTAACTGTATATACGAAATCCTTGAGATGAAAAAGATCAGTGTATTTTAAAATCGCTGCATCCCTTTATCTTTACTGTTGTTGATTTGTGTAACAAGTAGTTGGTTGACGCAGGTTGTTATGAAGTGGCTGCCACGAATTTGTTATAAAATTACTATGCTTAAATGAGAGGATTGTACCAGAATGGAATCAAGATTTGTAACATTTTACTGAAATATGAAATGAAGAAAGTAAAAGAAATGAAGAAGAAACTTAATCATGCAGTATCCAAACTGTCAAAAAGTACCCGATCGTGTTCCTAGACATGACAATGATTATCTCAGCGAGCCGTGTTTTGAACGAGCCATATTTTCGACGAAAATCCGCGAGAACCAAATGAGTACATTTTAGTTTTAATTATTACTTCGAACTCCCTTCTCGCTTAAAAAAAAAGTCCTTTATATACTTATATTCCGAGCAGTAACAATTCTACATATGTACCATCTGTTATGCGAAACGTTTCTTTCGCTTATGATGTCTCCCGGCTAACAACAATGTACTGAGTACTTTGTGATGACGATTTCGGATTGTGCGGCGCTCCACGGCGCAGTTATCACTCCCTGTACAAATTCCCAATCTAGTCGCAGTCCAGATTCGCCAGTTCCCAGAATGATGACGAAATTATAATGAAAACACAAACACCCAGTCCCCGGGCAGAGAAAAACCCCAACCCGGCCGGGAATGGAACCCGGGATTCCGCGACCCAGAGGCGGCAACGCTGCTAACCACTAAACCACGAGTTACGAACGTGAGTACTTTGTGATAGGAATGCTCAGTCCAATCTAAAACCAAAACGCCAACATGTAATAGACTGTGAGGAATAGATAGTGACAGGGTTAGAACTTAAAAGGCTCATTGTTTGAACACTTTGTTGAAAGCCTAAGTACTCCTCGCAGAGCTTATTCTTGATTTCTAAACATTTTGTTATGTTCTCATCGACGGGTGTTGTTGTATTAAAAAAAATCTTGTAATCAGTCGATAGCGAGCGTAAGTGGCCTAGCGCCAAAAAAGAACTGGAAAAATCATTTAGAACAAAGTACAATTTGGTGAGGTCAATGTATGGTACAGGATGTGTTACTTCTAAGAATAATGAAATTTCGTGCAGTGACGACTTTATGATTAAAGACAGTGCTATGGTTGTTTAAAACAGTGTTTACTGAAAACCATTAAAATTCTAGAAGTAAACTTGACATTCAGGTACCACCAAGTTAAAGTCCCGAACATCGGGCTCACCTAATGCGTCTCCGGTTGCTTTATAATGCTCCATAGTTGCAGAAACACCTCCACTATGGGCCAGCCGCTGTGGCCGAGCGGTCCTAGGCGCTTCAGTCCGGAAACGCGCTACTGCTACGGTCACAGGTTCAAATTCTACCTCGGGCATGGATGTGTGTGATGCCCTTAGATTAGTTAGGTTTAAGTAGTTCTAAGTCTAGGGGACTGATGACCGCAGATGTTAAGTCCCATAATGCTTAGAACCTCCACTATGCGAAGATCTCAATCCTATTGATAATTTATGGAAAATATTTACACAGAAGAATGAAACAACGGCGGAATGGCGTTCACAGAGCACGTAAATCTTGAATCTTATGACTTGAGTGTCAGTGAGCCACAACTGGAGTCAGTTAACTCAATCTAATATCTGCATGTAACAGTTAATGGTGATATGAAATTAAATGATCATGTAGGTTCAATCAAAGGGAAAGTACATAGCGAACTTCAATGATAGGGTACTAGGGAAATTCAGTCAGTCTAAAAAGGCAGTTGCTTAGAAAACTCTCGTGCAACGAACCCTAGAATTGATCAAGTGTCTGTAACACACAAACAGGACAAATAGGAGAGAATTGAATCCAACTAACAAGAGCAGCATGAATGGTCACATATTTGTCTAACTCGTAAAAGAGCTTTATGGAAATGCTGAAAACTGGCTGACGCATTATTATCTGCGAAACTTTACCTAAAATGTTCCAAGACACATTATTAATTGAGAAATCTAGTTACATCCCTCTACGTATTACAACCGTAAGGACCATGAAGACGGGATTAGACTATCTGCAGCGTGAAAAGGCACATTTCAACAGTTATTCTTTCCGTGCTCCACGGAATTGAAGAAGAAAAGCTGCAAAATGTAAATCATTTTCGTCAAGAACGGAACTGCTCATCTCGAACACGCCGTACATATACTGGAAACAAACAAGACAGCTGAAAATACGTACTAAGAAGGAAATGATACCAAGTAAGCTGTTCAGGCTTTACATCGTTATTTGTTCGTAGCAGGTGGCAGAATAATAAAGTAGCATCGAAGGATGTCGTCTTCACTACAATGTGTTTGTAACTTTATTTTATAATTATTAATTGTGAATGTTCTTTTTTAAGTGTAAGTGCGCGATGAATTGTCGCTCAGTTCGTTCACAAAACACAGAAGGCAGTAACCGTCGGCGCTCTCGTTTATACTGTATTCGTTGACTTCCGGAAGGCGTTCGGCACAGCTCCACTCTGTCGCCCAATGAACAAAATACGAGCGAAGGAATGTGTATCAGCTTTGTGACTGGATTGGTGGGTTCCAAGCAAATAGAACGTAGCATGACATTCTCATCTGAGGGAAATTTGCAGAACCAAATGTTACTTCGGATGTTCCTACTGGGATTGTTGCAGGATCATTATCGTTCATAGGATATACAGGGTGGTCCATTGATAGTGACCGGGTCAAATATCTCACGAAATAAGCATCAAACGAAAAAACTACAAAGAACGCAACTCGTTTAGCTTGAAGGGGGAAACCAGATGGCGCTACGGTTGGCCCGCTAGATGGCGCTTCCCTAGGTCAAACGGATATCAAGTGCGTTTTCTTAAATAGGAATCCCCATTTTTTATTATATGTTCGTGTAGTACGTAAAGAAATATGAATGTTTTAGTTGGACCACGTTTTTCGCTTTGTGATAGATGGCGCTGTAATAGTCACAAACGTATAAGTACGTGGTATCACGTAACATTCCGCCAGTGCGAACGGTATTTGCTTCGTGATACATTACCCGTGTTAAAAAGGACCGATTACCAACTGCGGAATAGGTCGATATCGTGTTGATGTATGGCTATTGTGATCAAAATTCCCAATGGGCGTGTGCAGTGTATGCTGCTCGGTATCCTGGACGACATCATCCAAGTGTCCGGACCGTTCACCAGATAGTTACGTTATTTAAGGAAAAAGGAAGTTTTCAGCCACATGTGAAACCTCAACCACGACCTGCAACAAATGATGATGCCCAAGTACGTGTTAGCTGCTGCTGCGGCTAATCCGCGCATCATTAACAGACAAATTGCTCGAGAATGGGGAATCTCAAAAACGTCGGTATTGAGAATGCTACATCAACATCGATTGCACCCGTACCATATTTCTATGCACCAGGAATTGAATGGCGACGACTTTGAACGTCGTGTACAGTTCTGCCACTGGGCGCAAGAGAAATTACGGGACGCTGACAGATTTTTTGCACGCGTTCTATTTAGCGACGAAGCGTCATTCACCAACAGCGGTAACGTAAACCGGCATAATATGCACTATTGGGCAACGGAAAATCCACGATGGCTGCGACAAGTGGAACATCAGCGACCTTGGCGGGTTAATGTATGGTGCGGAATTATGGGAGGAAGGATAATTGGCCCCCATTTTATCGATGGCAATTTAAATGGTGCAATGTATCCTGATTTCCTGCGTAATGTTCTACCGATGTCACTATAAGCTGTTTCACTGCATGACAGAATGGCGATGCACTTCCAACATGATGGATGTCCGGCACGTAGCTCGCGTGCGGTTGAAGTGGTATTGAATAGCATATTTCATGACAGGTGAATTGGTCGTCGAAGCACCATACCATGGTCCGCACCTTCACCGGATTTGACGTACCCGTATTTCCCGCATTTCTTTCTGTGGGGAAAGTTGAAGGATATTTGCTATCGTGATCCACCGACAACACCTGACAACATGCGTCAGCGCATTGTCAATGCATGTGCGAACATTACGGAAGGCGAACTACTCGTTGTTGAGAGGAATGTCGTTACACGTATTGCCAAATGCATAGAGGTTGACGGACATCATTTTGAGCATCTATTGCATTAATGTATTTACAGGTAATCACGCTGTAACAGCATGGGTTCTCAGAAATGATAAGTTCACAAAGGTACATGTATCACATTGGAACAACCGAAATAAAATGTTCAAACGTACCTACGTTCTGTATTTTAATTTAAAAAAAAACTACCTGTTACCAATTGTTTGTCTAAAAGTGTGAGCCATATGTTTGTGACTATTACAGCGCCCTCTATCACAAAGCGAAAAAAGTGGTCCAATTTCATATTTCTGTACGTACTACACGAATATGTAATAAAAAATAGGGGTTCCTATTATAAAAACGCAGTTGATATCCGTTCGACCTAGGGCAGCGCCATCTAGCGGGCCAATCATAGCGCCATCTGATTTCCCCCTTCAAGCTGCACGAGTTGCGTTCTTTGTAGTTTTTTCGTTTGACGGTTATTTCGTGAGATATTTAGCCTGGTCACGATCAATGGACCACCCTGTGTAAATGACCTAGTGGATAGCATTGCAAGTTCCATGGGTACCATTCGCGGACGGTCCTGCTGAATGCTGAATACAGGAAAGACAAAATGCTAGAAAATTGTAACGAAACGCAAGAATATGTGCAGAGAATCGGTGTTTGGTGCAGGTATTGGCAACTGATCTTCAACATAAAGAAATGTAGCATATTGCGCAAAAATAGGAAGAAAGACGCTTTCTTGTACGATTGCGTGATTGTCAAACGATTACTGCTAACAGCTATATCCATTAATTGGAGGATTCTTCAGGGGTGCGCTGGCCACGTACGAAGGAGGTAACTCAAGAAACTAGTTCGACTGATAGAAAGTGGAAAATCTTCTAAGTACCAAATCTGGCATCTGTCATTAGGTTGCAAAAAGCGTGTATCTCTGTTTGAACCTAATTGATTAGTATCCAGAGAGCTGAGAAGGTATTCTGACACAGAATTATGCTGTTTATCATATCGCCACAAAAAATAATGAGACAAATCCTTCTACATAAAAATTTAAATGTTCGCTCATACCAAATCTTAAATCACCGATTGTTTCCAAATTTTGAAACTACGTGACATTCGAATAAACTTCGAAATTTTGAAAGTACTTTGAATTCGAATACGCGTGTGATTTTACATACCTACCTGAACGGCAGCTTATAATATATAAATATATAAATTATATAATTTTAATAAACGCTCATTTTCACGTAAGCTCTAGTTTTTAAACAATAATATACAGGTTTTCTGTGAAAACAGAATGCGACAAAGAAAATGCTGAGCTTGGCTCTGCTGTGAATGTGTGCTGTTTTCTTTTCTTTATCGCAGTCAGTTTCAACTACATTAGTAAGGCATTTAAATCAATAGAAAAGTTGTTTCTCCCACATATATTCTTTCTCAGTACATATATATGTAGACAAAAATTGTGCACACAACTATGAGCTGCTTTGTTTTCTTCCCTGCAGTCGGTTTTCACAGAAGACAGAAACGTTGTATTTATGGCTTATGAGCTTATGATTAGAATACTACTACAAAATCTGAATTTTCAATAACAAGAAACAGGGCTCAAGAGCAGAAGAGGGGGAGGAGTAGATGAACAGATAAGGAGGGGGGGGGGGGGGAGAGGAAATGGATATAGAGAGGTGGAAGGAAGAGGCTGACAGGGAAACGGGTAGGAGGATATGGAAAGAGAAGGAAGACATGGGCAGAGAGAGGGGGAAGGAGGTGATGGACAGAGAGCGGGGAGTGAGTAGGAGATTAGGACATATATCCAATTCCCATGCATGTTAAGCAATTGCGAAGCATTGCTCTGTTTGGTAGCTAGAAAATAAATACTCTCTTAAGAATGTTCTAAGTGCCATACCACGAAACTGGTTCTCAGTATCAGTAAGAAAGTTTTCACGAGTTGATTCTCTCAAGGAAGAAAACAGCAACCAGCCACAGTTGATAACGGTATTTAGCTATAAAAATGCCACTCTTACCGGTTTCAAACCGATGGGTTCATCTTCATGCAGATATTCACGTTTATGTTAGATTTTTTGCTGTTTATATTAGTTATTGTCTCCATTAGTTATTGTTTCCATTAATTATTGGGCTTTTTCAATAAATAATGCAAACAGCAACAAGTATAATAAATGCTTACATCAGATTTTTTGTTCTTTACGTAAGTTAATGTTTACATTCGTTAATGTCTGTTTTTTTCAACAAATAATGTAAACAGCAACAAATGTAATAAACGAGAACAGCTGTCGGAAGATAAAACTGTAGCCTCAAAACCGGTTACTGGTCTATTTGTAAATAAACAGCATTATTAGCAGTGGCTGGTTGCTGCTTTCCTCTTTGCAAGAACAAACGCGTATTTTTTCACAGACGCGGTCTCAGAAATGTCAGTTTTCGATTAAATAGAAAGTAGAAAGTTTTTATTCTAAGTGCCATTAATTATTTTTATTTGTAATAATACAAGTACGATAATACAAGTACGATAATACAAGTACAGAAATATAGCATTACATTTTGAAGTAGTAGAACTGTAATCAGGAAAAATCCACTTCATATCTTTTAAATTTTGGAAATCTAGAGAGAAGCAGATCGTGGCTTAAATAATATACCTCATACATTAACGCATGAATGAGAGACCTGGATCAAGTCTAGGGACATGCAACAGAGCACCGAGAGCACAACAGCACTACAAACTCGCCTTTTGTTAAAAAGTGGCACGTAGAACGTTTTCCATATCCAAAATTCACAGAAGTCCCCACAGAGCTCAGCTGCTGCTTCGCTACTGCAGTCCATTCTGCTCCGATTCTCTGTAACTGTACCATGATCACTCTGGAAGTCTTAATGACGACTGTGATCCTAGTCCGTTGTGGCACGCAATATTTCGTTGCAAGTATTTTTTTCAAAGTGATATTACAAGTGACACATTGACTTGATCGATTGTAAGAGAGTGCGCTGAAATGTAATGCCTGCAGATCTTTTATGGGAAAATTGTTATAGCTTTTTAAATAAAATAAACGTTATTAACGTTCTACATCATTATTCCTTATGTTGCCTTACTTGCAGCGCTCTGCCGCTGAAGGGCTCCGAATTGTAAGATGTGTATCGTAACTACATCGGTGCGTAAGAAACGAGGTGCTGTAAGCGTGTGTCTAATTCTGAGAGCTCGTCCACACATGGAATATTCTCTCCTCCAGTACGAAAGTGCCAGACCGAACACGAGTACTACGATGCCTTAGGTTCACAGTCACCAATCATCCTCCGTACAGCCCCGACTTGGCCCCATCCCATTTCGACTTTTTTTAATTTTTTTTACTCATTTTGTTCGATATAGTTCGTTGCGTTTGGTCGGGGCGGACGTCACAAGACATCCGTTCAAATTGATCGTTGGTTCCTTGACTCAGTTTTTTTATTACGGAGAGCACGCAGCCCTCTGATCGAACACGCTGAGCTACCGTGCCGGCAGTTTCTGAAACCTGAAGAACACTTCGAGGACTTTAGTTTGATAGTGATTAAGCGGTGAAAACATAGGTGAGATTGTGACTCCGTCAGAATCTCAATAATTCCACAGTGATGGTATCAACAAACTGATCAGGAGAAACGTGTTCGTCTACTGGGTGACTATGTTGAGAAATAAATATGTAAACGTAAAGAATAAAGTAGACTACTGGCCATTAAAATTGCTACACCACGAAGATGACGTGCTACAGACGCGAAATTTAACAGACAGGAAGAAGATGCTGTGATATGCAAATGATTAGCTTTTCAGAGCATTCGCACAAGTTTGGCGCCGGCGGCGACACGTACAACGTGCTGACATGAGGCAACTTTCCAACCGATTTCTCATACACAAACAGCAGTTGACCGGCGTTGCCTGGTGAAACGTTGTTGTGATGCCTCGTGTAAGGAGGAGAAATGCGTACCATCACGTTTCCGACTTTGATAAAGGTCGGATTGTAGTCTATCGCGATTGCGGTTTATAGTGTCGCGACATTGCTGCTCGCGTTGGTCGAAATCCAATGACTGTTAGCAGAATATGGAATCGGTGGGTTCAGGAGGGTAATACGGAACGCCGTGCTGGATCCCAACGGCCTCGTATCACTAGCAGTCGAGATGACAGGCATCTTATCCGCATGGCTGTAACGGATCGTGCAGCCACGTTTCGATCCCTGAGTCAGCAGATGGGGACGATTACAAGACTACAACCATCTGGACCAACAGTTCGACGACGTTTGCAGCAGCATGGACTATCAGCTCGGAGACCATGGCTGCGTTTACCCTCGACGCTGCACCACAGACAGGAGCGCCTGCGATGGTGTACTCAACGAGGAACCTGGTGGACGAATGGCAAAACGTCATTTTTTCGGATGAATCCAGGTTCTGTTTACAGCATTATGATGGTCGCATCCGTGTTTGGCGACATCGCGGTGAACGCACATTGGAAGCGTGTATTCGTCATCGCCATACTGGCGTATCACCCGGCGTGATGATATGGGGTGCCATTGGTTACACGTCTCGGTCACCTCATGTTCCCATTGACGGCACTTTGAACAGTGTACGTTACATTTCAGAAGTGTTATGACCCTTGGCTGTACCCTTCATTCGATCCCTGCAAAACCCTTCATTTCAGCAGGATAATGCACGACCGCATGTTACAGGTCCTGTACGGCCGTTTCTGGATACAGAAAATGTTCGATTGCTGCCCTGGCCAGCACATTCTCCAGATCTTTCACGAATTGAAAACATCAAGTCAATGGTGGCCGAGCAACTGGCTCGTCACAATACGCCAGTCACTACTCTTGATGAACTGTGGTATCGTGTTGAAGCTGCATGGGCAGCTGTACCTGTACACGCCATCCAAGCTCTGTTTGACTCAATGCCCAGGCGTATCAAGGCCGTTATTACGGCCAGAGGTGGTTGTTCTGGATACTGATGTCTTAGGATCTGTGCACCCAAATAGCGTGAAAATGAAATCAAATGTCAGTTCTAGTATAATATATTTGTCCAATGAATACCCGTTTATCATGTGCATTTCTTCTTGGTGTAGCAATTTTAATGGCTAGTAGTGTAGTAGTATATTAATAAGATTTGTTTTATTTAAAAAGCTTTAAGAGTTTGGAGGCCTTACTTTTAACATTCCCTTGTACATTTTTTTGTGCAGGCCTCCAGACTGCAACCTAGATAGCCTGCGGCTCTGGGTGTAGAAGAAGATTTTAAGAAACTGTCCGCATAGCAGCGGTGGCCGGCTGTCAGTGTGAGACTGTGTGAGTGTCAGAGTAGATAGAGGGTAAGTGCAGCGTTTTGAGGCGGTGAGAGAGGGAGCGCGCGGCTGGTCTGCGGTGGCGGCATCGCCTGCGCCTGCGGCTGCGGCGGCCGTCTATTTATACGGACGGGACGCGGGAGACGGGCAGCTGTCGGGACCGGACGCGCTGCCGCAGCACACTGACGGACTTCCCTCTGGGCGCGGCGCTCCACTGCCCAGCGACCCCTGCTCCTAGCGCGCCAAGACGACAGAAAAATCTTCGCTCGTTTGCAGACATTTTAAGTGATGCAGCAGCGTCAAACCGTCTCGAATACTGGTAGTGGGAGTATTTACGTTACCACATTTTTATCGGCAGCATATGGACAACAGTTGACGTAACAATCGTGATTGCTCGCTCACTTGCCAATATTCGGAGCTGAATTACGAACCGTTTTCGTCTATGCTTGAGATGAGAACACGGAGCGCATGTATGTCATGTTCTTAAGGAGTAAACAATGCTTTCTGAAATACTTTCAGTCTCTTACGTCCTTGAGGTATTTGTTCTGGCCTGTTCTGTTTTACTTCACTGAAGTAGTACCCCTAAGATGTGACACGTAACGTTTACTTTTCGCTCCATCCAATCACAATCTTAACTGCATCTATTTTTCTCCGAAAAAGGATAAGAGACAAATTACAGTGCTTAACGCAAATTGTAACTTTTCGTCAGTTGGGTCAATTGATTCTTCCTCGTATTTTTTACAGTTGTGGAAACCTCGGATTCAATGCATTGTCTGTACTTGAGGAGCCTTGCCCGTTAAGGATCTGGCCGTATTTCTGTGGCCGGATATCTGCCACGGATCGTGAAACTCCTCCCCCCTAAAAAGCGAAAGCACTGCTCTAACCAGTGATGTAAACAAATTATTATGTTTGTATTAAAGCATTTTATATATTTTATCATTATTATTAAAATCTTAGGATTTGCGGCACATTAAATGTGTAGGTGACGGCAAATTATATTTGAGCAGCGAGAGGGGACACGGGAAGGACAGCCCATGAAAGTATGGCCCTCTCCAAAACCGAAGCCTGGAACGGCGCCTGCCGGATGCCACTGATGACGCCACATTGCTACCTTAATATAATAGGAGAAATTTTCCGTGAGCCATCAATCGGCTAATCTTGTGAAACAGATTTCCTCGTGATTTCATATTTTAACAGTTACTGTGATCTGAGGCAGAGATCTGATGGTAGCCCAGTATTTTTCTAAGCGGCAGCAAGAAACTTCCTAAAACTACATCCAATTTGGTTTATCAACTGTCGTAACCTGTTGGACAAATTAGATACGACTCCCTTTCACAAACTAGCACTCTTTGAGATGCAGCACTTGTTCATCGCGAAGAAAAATTACGGAAGGGGTTGGCACTCTTTCAAGTATGGGGTCATTCATTACTTTACAGCGACACATTTAGCTTGTATCGAATAAAGTCGATGAAAACTGCATTAACATCTACAATGACAGTACATTCTGAAAAGTCACTGATATTGATGAGGTGGGTTCTTTCCGTTTTATTAATTAATCTCTGATGAACTATTCACTACATGATTCAGGACAGGCGATTTTCGATATAACTTTCAACAAGCTTACGTCAGAAATACGTAGGGCGCTGCATGAAATCTGTAGTTTCCACGCTGAAAACTGGGTTTTCAAGTCTCGCAACTAAATTTTCGGTCATGCACTTTAATTTTATCCAGTATTAGCCAGTTCACATCTTTTGACGTCGCGAGCAGTGTAAGCATCTGAGCATGTCTGGTCTTCCTGTCGACACACGTTAGTCATATCTCGTTAGACACACCTGACACCCTCACACTTATGTAACCTTCCAAAACAGGCCTTACAAATACTATCGAATTAATATGTTTTCAGTACAGTACCAACTGAGTGGTGCCCACAGTTATTTGCACTTTTAGCCGCGGTTGAACGGTGAATTTGGTACTAGGACGCTGTAAATGTCGACACTCGGCACTGATTACGATGAAATTAGGTCATTTCGTGGGTTCCGCAGACGTGTTCATATTTTACTTCAGGTCTTTAAGTAGTCATGTATTTTCTTGCAGTGTCAATATACGATGGCCCAGTTAATAGAAAGCAAGACTTTCAGCTGTATTTCAACTTCAATGAAATGACCTCCATGAAGAATCAATATTTTTTCTAGAGGTGTTAGTATACATATTATGTTACAATTTTCACCGTGACGTAACCAATTTTATTGTGTTTGGGGAACTTACGATTTCAAATCACACTGAGATAATAGGGAAGATATACCAGTGACGTGAGGAAACAGCTAACCTAGGTATAAATACGTTATGTTGCTAGAGGGACAGTTTTCGTCTCCAGAGGAGCTCAAAATATTGAAAACTGCGAACCAAAACTTGGGTTGGGTTATGTTATTTTTATGTTCACTCTCTGCGAAGTAAGTCACGTAAATTTAAGGGTGCTGGAACTGAACAAAGTCAGGGGATTTTTGCTCTTCTTTCAGATTCTCCTATTGGACGCTTGGCGCACCGCGCACGACCAAAAACCTATCGAAGTCCTGAAACGTCCTTGGTGCCAGACTACTCCATAAACAGGATGTCTGTCTTCTCTTTCTAAGAAAGAGTGCATTCTGTAAACAAACTCTACATTGTGGATACGCTATTCTATGACGTTACGTTTCTACTACGCATAGATAACTTCGGTAACATGACAACAATCTTTCCCTAGGTTACTGAATGTAAATGCGACAAACGACATCTTTGCCAGCCATCTCCATGGGGCATCATAGAATGGCCCATCTGCTCATATGACAGAGTATCAGAGTGTGACTTAAATCACTTACTCTTCTCTGTAATCAGTGCTGCAAGTCAGCAAATCAATTTTTGTAACAAACTGAGAACGCTAAAGCATCAGTTTGCCACAAAGTGCACCACTTTACAGAATAAAAGTGAAATTTTTCTTCGAGTGTGAATTCATATATGTGAATAAGTATTTCTACTGAGCGAAGTTTGACGTATTAATTGGATTATTATATGACAGATGATGATTCCATGTCGGTGTTACAGTTGTTCTTTTGTCTTATGGAAGCCTTATTAAGTCTAGAAAAGTTGTTTAAGACTTTAGTGTTCTAATTTGCGTATTGATATTTTACTTTACTTACGCATGTTTACTGGCGTATATTTGTTTACGTAACATCTTCGAAAAGGTACACATTTGCTGCCGGTTATTGTGATATGTTGCTCTAATCACAGATTGCTGTACAAATCTCGATTCTTGTACTAACGAATTAAAAATACGAGAAAAGCCAGTTTATTAATTATGTTAGTTCAGAACCCAAATACCAACTAGGTAAAAGAAGATGATTGCACGATATGTACAAACTGAAATTCATTATCATGAAAAAGCTTTTAGCAATCAAATGGCTAACGAATTGCGAAAGTTCCATTCAATATGACAGAGGGCTTAGAACAGCTTTTAATTTTCAGCATTTCACTAGCGAAGAAATCGAAAGAGGTTCTGCATTTGTCCATTTTCCCAAACAATGCCAGTCTTACAAATCTTCTCTAATTCAAAAGGTGCACAAAGTCGCGAAGAGAAACAACAGTGATGAAACCCCGTAGTGCTGAAGCACTGTACTGCAATTCTGCCAAGTACGCCTTCTGAAGCCGATGACATTGTGATATTATATAGAATAACGTATGTATTTGCGACATTTAAGAGAACCAGGAGAATGACTGGAAAAAATTAGAACTGAACACAAATAATTATTTACATAAAAATAAATTTTTAAGATAACACTTTTTAAATTGTACTTAGTATAAAATAACTTCTACCACCATACAGGTAGTTCAGAGAATCTCTGCTTGTGAATTCTTAATAGCTATGAAAATACTTGTAAGATTTATGACGAAAACCGTGGCTGCATGCATTACATAAGTGATGCATGAAGAGCTCACCAAACCATTCTCTATTGCATGTACCTCAAGTTATTCGTTATAAATGTTACGAATACGAGTATTATCATTTTGTATTTGTAGCGATCCACAGGTTCGAGACGTTTAATAAACGTAAACATGGTCTGTAGTAGGCTGCAATGTGATGTATATTTAATCATGCGATTAGGTAATTTCGACTACTTGTCATTGTCAAACACCCGTAAAACCCATATGGAAAGGCACAACATTGTCTGCATTAATCGCCGTGAATAAATAACACTTTACACACCTCACATTAAGATAAGATACTACTGCACAGATTTCCTACAACCACATGGTAACTGACAGCAGCTGCTGATCTGTTGTCACAGATTCATATTCATCTAAAGACTTCAAGGCTCTCGATAGCACATATCGTAGGCATGTTACATACATTGCTGGCGTAGCAAGACTTATTTGATGTCATGTATAAAAACGGCCAGCGACCAAAGAACACATTAAGGACATACAAATGAACATAAAATCTTATACAAAGTACGTGACATGTCACCGGGGATTCTACATTATTTTAAACATCATATTAACAAAAATATACATGAGATATGTACAAAGTTCCACAAGTAATAGAAACAGAATGCTCCATCAACTTCTGGCGTGCCAGGTATAACGACTGGCTTATATCGTAATTCATCAGTGTCTCAAAGCTGTTTCTAGACACCCAAAAGCCGGACTCTAATATTGAGAAAACACGTGTATATGATAGTGAGAACAAGTTTTGGCATCGTTACATATCCAATAACGTATGATGTAGTAATGATGATTATGTATCGTCACAAACTGCTCTGCTTTAGAACTATTGTTCATATCCCAGTGTTGTGTTCATTTTTACGTGGCCTCATAACCTTTCTAGTTCTGACAATTTCTTATTTTTGCCGTTATTTTCCGACATCATTTTGCAGTGCGATGTATTTTTATTGAACTGACCAAAATATTTTTATAGGTATTTTACAGTTTTAGAACGGAATTTATATCATGACGACATTATACACATTATATCGTGTACCCAGTGGTGGCTCCCACACTTCGTGTTGCGAGTATTATGTGTCTGGTGCCCCTCCCTACATTTTACAATTGTTGACACTTATTATTCTGAATACGCAATGTGTATAAGTTCATCTGTTTACTTGACACAAGTCATACAGCAAAATATACTTGTTCCCGTCTTAATTCTGCTATTGGTTTTTATATATCGTTTCTCAAAGAATGTGATGTTTTACCATGCATTTGCTCAATTTAGAGGCATGTATATAATTGTGAGAACGTTGTCTTGGAAAACCTACATTTCCAATCATGTTTGATGCAGTGACTGTTGAGTAACAAACTACTCTTCCATTAGCAGTATGATATTGATTTTTGCACATTATATATTTTTTATGTTATGCTTCCTGATCTGAGGCTTCTCCTCTGCTCATTTGCAGTTATTTCCCATGTTATTTCTCTTTATATTGAACTGATCACATGGTTTTTAATGTATTTTATATTATGATACTATAATACACTGTTAAGTCATGCAGTACTTCATGTTTGCAATACTGGTTGATACATTTTATAACGCAGGTGACTCTTGGTTGCCGCTTTTACGCACTGCATATTGGTTGTCATTTAAAAAAAAAAAATCTGTTGGTTAACTTTCCGCGCAAATAGTCAGGTCTGGCTTCTGTGTGTCTAGAAATGGCTTTCAGACACTGATAACTTACGATTACGGCAGTCGTTAAACCTGGGACGCCAGAAGTTGATGAAGTATTCTATTTCCAGTACTTGTGGAATTTTATACGTACGTGATGTATATTTTTATTAATATGATGTTTAAAATAATGTAGAACCCTAATGTACTGTAAACAATATTTTATGTCCATTTCTATGCCCTCTATATTTTCTTTGGTCGATGACTGTTTTTATACATGACATCAACTAAGTCTGGCACGGCAATGTATGTAACGTGCATATGATATGTGCTATCGAGAGTCTTGGCACGGCACGGCACAACAGTAACTTCGTAAATGATTCGGTACACACAGCCAGTGCTGGCTGCGGCCGGATGCAAAACACTCGTGGACCGAAGTAGACAGACTCCTACCGGCTTCAGCCGATCCTGAATAAGACAGACCTCGTTCAGGACGTTGTGCACAAACTACAGGAAGGTAGGCGAGCGCAGCTGTTGCGACATCTTGGAAGCGCAGCCGGCACTCACCTCTGAGATGTCGATCTCGGCACCCTCCAGGATGGAGATCTGCTGCTGCAGAGTCTCTACGTAGACGGCGCGACGCGACAGAGCCGCGCCCAGCTCCTCCTGGAAGGCTTCCACTGAAACACACACACACCGGAGACATTAGAAAACAAACTTCATACACGTTTAGATAAACTCAATGAACAGAACATTACCCACTGCCGTGAAAGAGCACACAGGTCGCTCAACAGTTCTAGGTGGTGTAGAACTGGTATTAGATAGTCATGTGACCCACCACTTGTGACAAATCGTGGCACTGATGTAGTGTGTATGTGGCAGTCCGTTGTATGGGATCAGTGCAGCAAGATGGGTCGACGTGGAGACGTTACAGAATGGCAGACAGGAGTTAACGTGTCTGGACGTGTCCGCGGCCACACCTTGAGCGAAGTTACCCAATTTGTTGCTGTATCCAACATATCTAAAAGGAATGATTTACCACTCGCAGCCATTCAATATTACATAAGAACAGTGGCCGAGAAAAGACATGGCCTAGAGATGATAATCACACCTTTTCAATGACAATCGGTTTCAAACCTACAGGAATTGCTACTTTCGTTGAATGCAGATTCATTTCAATCAGATGTAAACATTGCGAAGGAAACTGCATGAAAATATCATTTGGAGTCGGGTACCTCGCAAAAAGCATTGCTCATAGCGGCACCTGGCGTTGCAAGTCTTCGGGGACAAAATAATGACTATAACTGGAGGCGTGTAGTGTGGTCCGACGAGTAGCAAATTTCCGTCTTTTCAAATAATACAATGCGTCGAGTGCACCGACAGCCAAATGAATTTTTAACACGGAGTGTGCTGCAGGGTGTAGTTCGGGTGGTTATGTGTTGTTTTGGTGGTGGTTTTCGTAGCATGGCTTGGACACATTCATTCAGTTTATTGTGAACATGAAATAGGATGTTCATTCGAATATTCTCTGTGAACATCTGTGGGCCTTTCTTCTACATTTTCATGAAAAGTGTGCTGTGAATTCCCTCGTCTTCTAAGACGATAACAGTCATTTTCAGGGGGTTCCACGCATGCGTTCTGGGCTGATGAACACTTAGGCCCCCCAATTGTTCCTTGGCTGGACCAATAAATCACCCAACCTTTATTCCATAAAAATTGTAGAGGACTATTTGGAACATCGGCTGAAAGTTAGCTAACAACATCCCCGCAGTCTGGTAGATGTGTGCGATTTAATGATGAGCGTGTTGCTTCAGCTTGGTATGGTTCGCCTGAAGAAACCCAGTGTCTCTATTCCTCGCCGAACTGAGGCCATTATCAAGCCTACAAGCGAATTTACATGGTATTAGCGTGACCCCTTCTGGGTGTGATTAATTTTCAGTCCTCTATGCTTAAACATACATATCCTCTTCCATAGGTCACTGAACGAAACGCGATGTAAGATTATTTGTACCATGCTAATACCACTTGTTCTGTCCCACTTGTAATATTACTTGCCTGTCGCCCCGTGCTGCTGTATGAATATGAATAATTTCGAGATGTAAACAAACTGCGTACCGTAAGGAGGTGTATGAGTAGGTCTTACTGTCAAGGTTATATTCCCATAATTTGTATGCAGATCCTTCCTGGGGCAGTGCAGCTTGGGAAGGGGTATAAGGACATTACAGGCTAATAATCTATGTGCAGAGACACCAAGGTTTCACTTCCCACATAGTATTTTTCATTGTGAAGTATTACTTTTAGTATTAGTATACATTTCTTCCTTTGGGCAGAACATCTTTAAAATTTGATTAAATTAATCAGGTTCCGTTATTTCCAATTACATTATCAATCTGACGATATTAACACTATTCCAATTTTGCGTCGTGTCACTCATTAATAACTATGCTTCGATCCTCTTATGCGTGATATTCGTTAGAGGCAAATGCCAGTTAGCCGGCCGAAGTGGCCGTGCGGTTAAAGGCGCTGCAGTCTGGAACCGCAAGACCGCTTCGGTCGCAGGTTCGAATCCTGCCTCGGGCATGGATGTTTGTGATGTCCTTAGGTTAGTTAGGTTTAACTAGTTCTAAGTTCTAGGGGACTAATGACCTCAGCAGTTGAGTCCCATAGTGCTCAGAGCCATTTAAACCATTTTAAATGCCAGTTGTCTAAACATTTCGCACTGACGGCTTACGAAATGAAAGCCTTTCCCCCAAGGATGTCAGAGCTCTTGGAGTATTTCCGTAAAACTGCTGTGCTACTCTAATTAGCCAGTGACAAAACTAGCAGCACACAACTAAATTGTTTCTAGATCTTCTCTTAGTCCGACGTAGTATCGGTTCAAAACACTGTAACAGTACTGTAGAATTGGTCGCTCAAGATTGCTGCATCCGGTTTTCTTTACAGGTGCACTCTTCTTTCCCATAGTTCCCGAAGTTGGACTGACCTTCCGCACTCGTTCCAGTTCGTAAAGTTCCTGAACGCCACGCCTAGATATGTGATCGACTTAACTGAATTTAGTATCATATTATTAATACTGTATTCGGAGGTTATAGACAATCTCTCCCCTTACCATCCTTATTAATTGCATTTATCCATATTTACAGGAAGCTACCATTCATCCCACTAAATACAAACTGTTTAAATCACTTTGGATTTCCCTATAGTCATTCAACACCGACCCCTGATTCCTGCTCACCCTACCTGACAGACCGTTTAAGCGTACATAAAACTGTCGCAGGATATAATTACCTTAATTTTTAATTTTTCAGTATTGGGTACTGAAGACAGATTAACATTTTATTGTCTTTCACAGTGTGTGGATGTTGTTCTATACGGTGCTTGATGAAAAGTCTCAGATGTTACCTGTTCTGGCGCAACATGTCCGGTGGCTCTCGGCGACAGTCCCACTGTTTCTCCCCGCATGCCGTATAACCGCGTCAGACCATTCTCTAGCTTCCCTCAAGGAATTTTGCTAAAGCGGTAGATTTAATGTCGAAATCTCCTTGGGTTATCATTCGAGAATCGCTGTTGTTGCGAAGGAAAGTTCCGACAAATTTTCTATTCGTCATTTGCAGTCCTCTACGATCCACGGATGGAACTCAGAAAGGAGTGCCATTGCTACAGCTCCGTGTAAACCTGGATATTATCTTCATGATTATTGCGTCAGATGAACGTGGAACGAAGTAAACTTTTTGTGGACTGTTCGTTACTTGTACGTGCTCGGAATTTTGTCAGTGACAGTTTACGAAAGGCCTGACGCTATTAGACACATGTGCGCTCTTCTATGACATTTATATTTATCTGTACTGATGGTCCATCACCTAGCTACCTAAAGGGAACGTTTATTGCATTACATACTTTTTACAAGCTGTAGTGATTGACTGACTGTAGGGAAACATCTCCGAAAGAAACTGCAGTCGCTGCCTTACGTCTTTCTTCTGTGCTATTCTATTTTAATTACTATTCTACTTCAATCTAAGTCATTGTGTATTTCATTTACCGTACAGTCTAGTGATCTACTGGTACTACTTCTACACTATAGATGTCACAAGTTTAACGTGTCTATTAGAACACACAGTGACTCCGTTATAGCTAGTTATAGTTTATAATTTTTTCATCTTGGTGTGTCTCTTGATTTGGGAGCTTTTAGGCATCAATCTGTCAGCGTTGACTGCACCATTTTTCTTCCACTGCATCGCTTAGTAATTATAAACTGTCGCTGTTAGCGTCAGTGTTGTCGTTCTCTTAGTGTCGGATGCTTCACATGCGTCAGTTTCATCTCTAGTAATTATCTGCCTGGTCCGTCCGTACGATCTTGTTTGTATGAATTCGGAATTTCTATGTACATGTTATGTAGTATCAGCAGCTCTGTTCCGGTCTTGCCATTTGTCTGGGTCTCTTATGAATTCGTAGATGTACTCAAGTGTGAAATTTATTTGTCGGTTCCGCATGTGTGGTGTCCAATGTAGGAGTGTAGCTCAGCGATTCCTGGTTACCCACACGAACACTGTATTCGCTGGGCGAAATGCATTCTATGAAGGTGCGCTGTGTACTGGCCGTGTCCTGTAAGAAGTGCACTACGCTCGACTGGGTCTGGTGGCGCATTTTCAACCACTCCCCGATGTCGAGGTAAAAAGGAGTAAAGTCTACGACCTTTAACACTGCTTGCACACTCACACTGCCACGCATTCACTCGCCACTGTTTTAGTTGGCTTCCCACGTCATTTCCATTACTTTTCTAGTATGTCCCCTCTTCAGCCAGAAAGTCGTAGCTCGCTGACAAACTGTTAGGTCAGATGGGTATTTTACGAGTCCTATATAGAGTGCTCCCACTAACGTGGTGTTCAAAGCTGATGATAGTCTCAGCAGAACACTTCTTGGACTTCGCCTAGCAACAGTTCTTATCGTTGTGAGACAGAGTCTATGTTCTTACCGCGAAACACACTATTGACTCACACAAGTCACGTTCATATACGGTGTGTATCATAATTAATGACGTAAACGCATACAGTTGAAAGTACACGGTACTAGAAGCAAAAAGGTCTCAGTAAACATAGGGACGAAAATGCGTACCTTACGAGCTACGAGCAATTTTTCATCTTCGGTACTTTGAAGCAAATCTCTTCTACTGCAAGCTCTTTGCTTTCCATATTTTGGGATGTGATAATATGGACCAAAACAAAAAAAAATGTCCAGTAAACATGTGCTCTAAAATGCATACCTTAAAAGTTATGAGCACTTGTTTATTAGAAGAGTTATGTTCCAAAAGTACCGCAGATGAACAAGTGCTCATAGTTCTTAAGGTATGCATTTTAGAACACATGTTTATTGGACTTTTTTTCTTGTTTTGATCCATATTATCACTTCCCAAAATATAGTAAGCAAAGAGCTTGTAGTAGAAGAGATTTGCTTCGCAGTACCGAAGATGAAAAATTGCTCGTAGCTCGTAAGGTACGCATTTTCGACCCTATGTTTACTGCGACTTTTTTCCTACTAGTATCGTGTGCCTTCAACTGTATGCGTTAACGCCATTAATTATGATACACCCTGTATAGCTTGTAGTGGAAATCTGTAAGTAATTGTGTTGATGCGTGCGAGTATGTGTACAATTTCTTCTGTTTTATCAGTTACCTGTTTTATGTGTTGCTTAAGCATCAGTTCTTTGTTCTCCTGTACCCCTACAGGTGAATATTTCCACTAAGTTTTGTAATCGAGTCTCTCTGTAGTTTTCCTTGTCCGGAGACACAATGAGCTTTCTTTTTAGGCCACTGACTTTGCTGTCCAGTTCTCTTCTTGATTCTTGAATTGGCTGACACCACAACCAACAGATCATCAACATATGCGACACTCCCACCAGTCTGCGTATCCCCATCCATTTCTATCTGAAGGAGCTCAGTGGAAAGATACCAAAAGATGGACCCACAGACTGAACTCTGCGGGGCACAGCTTTTTGATTCTGATGATCACTTTCATTTTACTCTCCTCTCCGCCATTCAACTACTATATTATAACAGTAGTCTAGCAGACTATTCTATAGTGTTTCTGTTACCTGCAGTTCCAGTATTCTCGCGAACATCGTGGGCCGACTAGAGGTTACCAAATGACCTGACAATGTCTATGAGTATGGGCATTACGTTCTTGCGGATGACACGCGGCATCCGTCTGTGATCCTGTAATCAGTTACACAGAAACCGCTCCTGGACCTCAGCCAAGTTGCTGATCGAGCAAAGTGGCTTATAAGATTTCAGAGTCACCGGGTATTTGTCTACCGATTTCTTGATGATTAGCATATTTGCTAATTACGAGCTACGGGTGTTCTTCTCAGCCTTAGGGCTTCATTTATTAACGAGCTCCCCGCCAGACCGTGAAGGTCCAAGGGATGGCAACCGGCCGCCGTGTCATCTTCTACCTTGCGGCGTTATGGAGGGGCATGTGGTCAGCTCACCGCTCTTCCGGCCGTTTTGCAGACTTTCCAGACCGTGGATGTGGAGTCGCTATTGTTCGGCCAAGTAACTGCTCAACTGGTATCAAGAGGCTGTGTGCACCCCGTACCATTTCTTCCACTAAGGAAAAATCGTTGGCAGTCCTCCCACTAAGAAAATATCCCGGGCACTCTGCACGGTAGACATTGCGCTGACCACTCAGCTGCGGAGGCGGACCTTCAATTATTACCTCAGTTGAAAATGGGCTAATTTGTGGCGCTGCTCGTTTGTGGGTCTCGGGGTGACTGTCGTGGGAGCCTGGAGCTCTTTTTACTTTTGAGTTCGTTGCGGCCAGCGCCACTTATTCCTGTGCGAAGGGGCAGGTGACGGCTTTAGTCGTGTCTCCTCTCTGTATTAGAACTCTTAAATTGTTGTCGTGTTGTGGTTGTCATCGGGAAGAAGGATGTAAAGCAAAACTTGCGCTTACTTCTTCACCTCTGTGTCAAGGCACCGTCACACCGCCCAAGTGTGACACTTACAAACGGTGTTTTTACACTCTCTGTCATCAGTTTGTACAGTGCTCCCCATATATTGTTGTTTAATTTTTTAATTGCGTTTTAACATGCTCGTCTCAATGGCGTCTCTATGTCAGTAATAGTAGGTACTTGTATTGTCGCTCCGCCTTCAGAACTGTTCCAGTCGCATCTGCCTCTCTCTAGCGGTTACTGCCCTCTGGTGGTATCTGGGTTTGGTTTTCGAATCCCTTTTGAGTCTCGTAAGTCCTTTCGATCAAGGTATTTTCCGTTTACTCTTATCTATTGCTGTTGGGATGGCTTTAAATTTGTGTCTCTTACAAGATATCCATCAGTTTATGTACGAGTATCTTACAGCCAATGGTGACTTCGAACCGTGAAAGCTCATGCGTTGAAACGAAGTCTTGTAAATTATGACAGTATGTTTTACTAAACAGAAACCGCTTGTTGTGCGTTTCTTATGCCGTCTGTATGGCAATGTTTGTGATTATGACATTATGATCGCTGTGTAGCCCCGACGCGTACCTCCCATGATGTAATGAGCCCGACAAATATTATATTTGATACTCTGATGTCAATGTTTGATTTTGCTCCCGCGCCGTTGGCGTATGTGAGGGGTTAACCGTACCTGGTAACTACCAGGGTCCTTTCATTAATAGCGCACACAGAATTTTTCCTTATATGTTTCTTTTTTTTCAAGATCTCTTTACAGTGCTTCAGTGTAGCCTCCCTGGTTCTTTGTGATTGAATCCCATTATGTCGGAAACTCCGTTATTCCATCCAGGGCACCATTTCTATTCATCCGTCAAATGGCTTGGGTAAAGGTGGTAGAAAGCTCTTCCAGAGAAAGATAACAATGTCCACGTGTAAGTTTTTTCAACTTCGGGAACAAGTCGAAGTCTGGTGTACTCATGTCTGGGCTCTAGGGAGGATGTGGCAACACTTCCCCATCAGTATTCGCGCGGTTTCTGAGCTGCAACATTTCCGTTATGCAGGCCAGCATTGTCGTGGAGAATGAGTGGCCGAGCCTCGAGCAACTGAGGTCGGGTCTTGTCCTTTTTTCTGCGCAGGTTTTGCATGAAGTTACGATAATACAATGCTGTGACATTTGTTCCACATGAGTCTCTATCTGTTATTAAGATTCCTTGGTTGATGATCATAACCAAAAATCATGATTTGCTTGCGCCTGGATTGAGCGCGTCGAAATGTTTTTGGACATGACGAATCCGAAGGTCTCCACTCACTGGACTGTGATTTCAACTCCGGTTCAAAGTCTCTAATCCGTGCTTCATCAATAGCGACAATTTTCACGACCCAATCGATGTATGAGCAAGGTTGCAATGTCCAGGCGTCTCTGCATCTCTTCAACAGTCAAGCGGTGTGGGATCCATCTCGCAGAAATTTCTCTCTTCTTCAAATCATTTGTCGGAATACGGAATACTGATGTTGGGGGAATGCCTGTGGCTTCAGAGAGTTCCTCTCAGGTGGCGATACGATCTTCTTCAAGAGCATCTCCCCTAAGTTTCACATTTCGTTCATCTGTTGAAGTTCTTGGCCTTACGTGCTTGGATTATCGTCTATGCTCATACGAGCCCCACGAAAACGATTAACCCAACGTGAAACTGTACTACGGTCCACTGTAAACTCGCCACATACCTCATGTAACGCACTGTGGATTTCTGTATGGTTGTTTCGATCTTGGTGTACGACCACTTCTTCAACAGTCACAGTATCCGAGACCTTTGCAAGGTAGAGTACACAGCGAGAACACAAAAACACGTCCTTCTTCCTCAAGCTCCCAACGACATCTGACGTAATTTTCATTGTTGTTGCATCAAACAATCCATAGTAAACCAACCTGTGCATTATTTATCAAATGTCCCCTGCAAGTATAGGTTTGTTCGCGTGTATCCTGTTGTTACCGCTGTGTCCCCGTGTATCTGTTCCTGATGCGTGCCATAATGATGAATATGCGTTGATATCTACGGTGTTGATTAACATTTTATATCATGCATATTGTGCAGTTTTCTCTATCCATTCTCCGTAGGAACCGATCTCATCAGAAAACTGCGCATAAACATACGAAACTAAATCATTTCCTTTAAATATTTCAGCCGTAACCACGCGGCCAGAAAACACACTACTGGCCATTAAAATTGCTACACCAAGAAGAAATGCACATGATAAACGAGTATTCATTGGACAAATATATTATACTAGAACTGACATGTGATTACATTTTCACGCAATTTGGGTGCATAGATCCTGAGAATTCAGTACCCAGAACAACCATCTCTGGCCACAATAACTGCCTTCATACGCCTGGGCATTGAATCAAACAGAGCTAGGATGGCGTGTACAGGTACAACTGCCCATGCAGCTTCAACACGATACCACAGTTCATCAAGAGTAGTGACTGGCGTATTGTGACGAGCCAGTTGCTCGGCCACCATTGACCAGACGTTTTCGATTGGTGAGAGATGTTGAGAATGTGCTGGCCAGGGCGGCAGTCGAACATTTTCTGTATCTAGAAAGACCCGTACAGGACGTGCAACATGCGGTCGTGCATTATCCTGCTGAAATGCAGGGTTTTGCAGGGATCGAATGAAGGGTAGAGCCACGGGTCGTAACACATCCGAAATGTAACGTCCACTGTTCAAAGTGCCGTCAATGCTAACAAGAGGTGACCGATACGTGTAACCAATGTCACCTCATACTATCACGCCGGGTGATACGCCAGTATGGTGATGACGAATACACGCTTCCAATGTGCGTTCACCGCGATGTCGCCAAACACGGATGCGACCATCATGATGCTGTAAACGGAACATGGATTCATCCGAAAAAATGACGTTTTGCCATTCGTGCACCCAGGTTCGTCGTTGAGTACACCATCGCAGGCGCTCCTGTCTATGATGCAGCGTGAATGGTAGCCGCAGCCATGGTCTCCGAGCTGATAGTCCATGCTGCTGCAAACGTCGTCGAACTGTTCGTGCAGATGGTTGTTGTCTTTCAAACGTCCCCCTGTGTTGACTCAGGGATCGAGACGTGACTGCACGATCAGTTACAGCCATGTGGATACATGCCTGTCATCTATACTGCTAGTGATAAGAGGCCGTTGGGATCCAGCACGGCGTTCCGTATTACCCTCCTGAACCCACCGATTCCGTATTCTGCTAACAGTCATTGGATCTCGACCAACGCGAGCAACCATGTCGCGATACGATAAACCGCAATCGCGGTAGGCTACAATCCGCCCTTTATCAAAGTCGGAAACGTGATGTTACGCATTCCACCTCCTTACACGAGGCATCACAACAACGTTTTACCAGGCAACGCTGGTCAATTGCTGTTTGTGTATGAGATATCGGTTGGACACTTTCCTCATGTCAGCACGTTGTAGGTGTCGCCACCGGCGCCAACCTTGTGTGAATGCTCTGAAAAGCTAATCATTTGCATATCACAGCATCTTCTTCCTGTCGGTTAAATTGCGCGTCTATAGCACGTCATCTTCGTGGTGTAGCAATTTTAATGGCCAGTAGTGTAGTTGTGACATTTTCGTCACAGTTCACTGACTGTTAACTAATATTATCGCAGCTTTCCATACCCTCTGTGGTCACTGATGTGTTGTCTACGCGCCCAGTCCGGCGCCCGTTCCTTGTGTGTTGCTCTTGCAGGCACACCACGTCCACGCACCCCTCGTCCACGACCTTTTACACGACAGTAAATCGCATAGCGTTCAGTTGGAACAGCTTCACGGATGCTTGGTGAAACCAAAGCATTTCGTTCACGTTTTGGACGGACTGAAGGCTACGCGGGCGTGCGCCCCGCAAAATCTCTCTACACTTGGTCCAGGATGAACCCCCCTACCTCCGCGCACAATTTCTCCATTACAATTTCGAGCAGTACGGGGGTACAGGTCGGGAGATTTTCAACCTCATTCGGATTTCAAGGTCATTCGGTCTTTGTTCGCTGGACGGAAACCATATCGTGTTCCCTTTCGTGTGCATTTTGCGTGCTATGAAACGCTAAACAGTATGAAAGATATCTCTCTGTTCCAATTTGTTAATACGCAAGGTCTCCTATATGTTTCCGTAGTCACAGAAGAAGTTTTGTTGGATTTAGTGACTGTCTCCTTGTTCTGTCGCCGCGTTTTGTGGTTTCATATCAGTCTCTTTTTTTTGTTTCTGTTTCGTACATGTGTGGTTTTGTGAGTTGCGTCGTTCGCGGTCTGCTGCATTTGCGCTGGTGCGTCTGTTTGCATGCTTTAGTCATTATCAAGTAGTCACATACCACATCTTTCGTTGATTGCTGTTTCTGTCAGTGGTGTTGTAGTCATTGTTTTGTTACGGAAACTGATGTCCTACGTGTCGTGCTTGCTGTGGGCACCTGAGTAGGCGCCTGATACGAAGCCTCCAGGCTTGACATATGGGTTACTTCTCTTCTACATCTACATCTACATTTATACTCCGCAAGCCACCCAACGGTGGCGGAGGGCACTTTACGTGCCACTGTCATTACCTCCCTTTCCTGTTCCAGTCGCGTATGGCTCGCGGGAAGAACGACTGTCTGAAAGCCTCCGTGCGCGCTCTAATCTCCTTAATTTTACATTCGTGATCTGCTCGGGAGGTATAAGTAGGGGGAAGCAATATATTCGATACCTCATCCAGAAACGCACCCTCTAGAAACCTGACGAGCAAGCTACACCGCGATGCAGAGCGCCTCTCTTGCAGAGTCTGCCACTTGAGTTTGTTAAACATCTCCGTAACGCTATCACGGTTACCAAATAACCCTGTGACGAAACGCGCCGCTCTTCTTTGGATCTTCTCTATCTCCTCCGTCAACCCGATCTGGTACGGATCCCACACTGATGAGCAATACTCAAGAATAGGTCGAACGAGTGTTTTGTAAGCCACCTCCTTTGTTGATGGACTACATTTTCTAAGGACTCTCCCAATGAATCTCAACCTGGTACCCGCCTTACCAACAATTAATTTTATATGATCATTCCACTTCAAATCGTTCCGCACGCATACTCCCAGATATTTTACAGAAGTAACTGCAACCAGTGTTTGTTCCGCTATCATATAATCATACAATAAAGGATCCTACTTTCTATGTATTCGTAATATATTACATTTGTCTATGTCAAGGGTCAGTTGCCACTCCCTGCACCAAGTGCCTATCCGCTGCAGATCTTCCTGCATTTCGCTACAATTTTCTAATGCTGCAACTTCTCTGTATACTACACCATCATCCGCGAAAAGCCGCATGGCACTTCCGACACTATCTACTAGGTCATTTATATATATTGTGAAAAGCAATGGTCCCATAACACTCCCCTGTGGCACGCCAGAGGTTACTTTAACGTCTGTAGACGTCTCTCCATTGATAACAACATGCTGTGTTCTGTTTGCTAAAAACTCTTCAATCCAGTCACACAGCTGGTCTGATATTCCGTAGGCTCTTACTTTGTTTATCAGGCGACAGTGCGGAACTGTATCGAACGCCTTCCGGAAGTCAAGAAAAATAGCATCTACCTGGGAGCCAGTATCTAATATTTTCTGGGTCTCATGAACAAATAAAGCGAGTTGGGTCTCACACGATCGCTGTTTCCGGAATCCATGTTGATTCCTACATAGTAGATTCTGGGTTTCCATAAACGACATGATACTCGAGCAAAAAACATGTTCTAAAATTCTACAACAGATCGACGTCAGAGATATAGGTCTATAGTTTTGCGCATCTGCTCGACGACCCTTCTTGAAGACTGGGACTACATGTGCTCTTTTCCAATCATTTGGAACCTTCCGTTCCTCTAGAGACTTGCGGTACACGGCTGTTAGAAGGGGGGCAAGTTCTTTCGCGTACTCTGTGTACAATCGAATTGGTATCCCGCCAGGCCCAGTGGACTTTCCTCTGTTGAGTGATTCCAGTTGCTTTTCTATTCCTTGGACACTTATTTCGATGTCAGCAATTTTTTCGTTTGTGCGAGGATCTAGAGAAGGAACTGCAGTGCGGTCTTCCTCTGTGAAACAGCTTTGGAAAAAGGTGTTTAGTATTTCAGCTTTACGCGTGTCATCCTCTGTTTCAATGCCTTCATCATCCCGGAGTGTCTGGATATGCTGTTTCGAGCCACTTACTGATTTAACGTAAGACCAGAACTTCCTAGGATTTTCTGTCAAGTCGGTACCTAGTATTTTACTTTCGAATTCACTAAACGCTTCACGCATAGCCCTCCTTACGCTAACTTTGACATCGTTTAGCTTCTGTTTGTCTGAGAAGTTTTGGCTGCGTTTAAACTTGGAGTGAAGCTCCCTTTGCTTTCGCAGTAGTTTCCTAACTTTGTTGTTGTACCACGGTGGGTTTTTCCCGTCCCTCACAGTTTTACTCGGCACGTACCTGTCTAAAACGCATTTTACGATTGCCTTGAACTTTATCCATAAACACTCAACATTGTCAGTGTCGGAACAGAAATTTTCGTTTTGATCTGTTAGGTAGTCTGAAATCTGCCTTCTATTACTCTTGCTAAACAGATAAACCTTTCTCCCTTTTTTTATATTCCTATTAACTTCCATATTCAGGGATGCTGCAACGGCCTTATGATCACTGATTCCCTGTTCTGCACATACAGAGTCGAAAAATTCGGGTCTGTTTGTTATCAGTAGGTCCAAGATGTTATCTCCACGAGTCGGTTCTCTGTTTAATTGCTCGAGGTAATTTTCGGATAGTGCACTCAGTATAATGTCACTCGATGCTCTGTCCCTACCACCCGTCCTAAACATCTGAGTGTCCCAGTCTATATCTGGTAAATTGAAATCTCCACCTAAGACTATAACATGCTGAGAAAATTTATGTGAGATGTAGTCCAAATTTTCTCTCAGTTGTTCTGCCACTAATGCTGCTGAGTCGGCAGGTCGGTAAAAGGAGCCAATTATTAACCTAGCTCGGTTGTTGAGTGTAACCTCCACCCATAATAATTCACAGGAACTATCCACTTCTACTTCACTACAGGATAAACTACTACTAACAGCGACGAACACTCCACCACCGGTTGCATGCAATCTATCCTTTCTAAACACCGTCTGTACCTTTGTAAAAATTTCGGCAGAATTTATCTCTGGCTTCAGCCAGCTTTCTGTACCTATAACGATTTCAGCTTCGGTGCTCTCTATCAGCGCTTGAAGTTCCGGTACTTTACCAACGCAGCTTCGACAGTTTACAATTACAATACCGATTGCTGCTTGGTCCCCGCATGTCCTGACTTTGCCCCGCACCCATTGGGGCTGTTGCCCTTTCTGTACTTGCCCAAGGCCATCTAACCTAAAAAACCGCCCAGCCCACGCCACACAACCCCTGCTACCCGTGTAGCCGCTTGTTGCGTGTAGTGGACTCCTGACCTATCCAGCGGAACCCGAAACCCCACCACCCTATGGCGCAAGTCGAGTAATCTGCAGCCCACATGGTCGCAGAACCGTCTTAGCCTCTAATTCAGACCCTCCACTCGGCTCTGTACCAAAGGTCCGCAGTCAGTCCTGTCGACGATGCTGCAGATGGTGAGCTCTGCTTTCATCCCGTTAGCGAGACTGGCAGTCTTCACCAAATCAGATAGCCGCCGGAAGCCACAGAGGATTTCCTCCGATCCATAGCGACACATATCATTGGTGCCGACATGAGCGACCACCTTCAGATGGGTGCACCCTGTACCCTTCATGGCATCCGGAAGGACCCTTTCCACATCTGGAATGACTCCCCCCGGTATGCACACGGAGTGCACATTGGTTTTCTTCCCCTCTCTTGCTGCCATATCCCTAAGGGGCCCCATTACGCGCCTGACGTTGGAGCTCCCAACTACCGGTAAGCCCACCCTCTGCGACCGCCCGGATCTTGCAGACTGAGGGGCAACCTCTGGAACAGGACAAGCAGCCATGTCAGGCCGAAGATCAGTATCAGCCTGAGACAGAACCTAAAACTGGTTCGTCAGACAAACTGGAGAGGCCTTCCGTTCAGCCCTCCGGAATGTCTTTCGCCCCCTGCCACACCTCGAGACGACCTCCCACTCTACCACAGGTGAGGGATCAGCCTCAATGCGGGCAGTATCCCGGGCAACCACAGTCGTAGTTCGATCGGGGGATGCGTGGGACGAGCTGGCCGTCCCCGACAAACCCCCATCCGGACCCCCACAATGATGCCCATTGGCAACAGCCTCAACCTGTGTGACCGAAGCCAACACAGCCTGACGCTGGGAGCGAAGGGATGCCAACTCAGCCCGCATCCGAACACAGCAGTTGCAGTCCCTATCCATGCTAAAAACTGCTGTGCAAAGAACGTCTGAACTAATCTACAGAGAGCGCAAACAAATCGACACAAAATTTAAACGGTTATTAAAATACAAGATTGCTTAGTAAATGCAGTAATGCTGCTACTTGCGCACTGCTGACACACTGCTCGGCGGCGGAAGGAGACTACACGATTTTACACTATTCAGGTACTAAAACGCGATGCTACAACTATCAAATACTATAATACGCCCGAAATTTATGAATTAAACAATGCAAGTACCAAAAACTCGCAAAGAAATTAAGAATTAAACTATGTAACAGATGAGTGAGCTAGGAGTATACGACTTGCTGCTGCAGCTGCTTATCCAACGGCGGCAGGGAGCACACGTCGTATTCCATTTCTATAACATTTTAAGGCTGAAAAGGTTATATGTATTCCATTTAAACTTGCTTAAAGATATCATTACAGCATGTTCCTGCGCTACAACTGTTTCACATGGCTGTTCCACCAAATATTACCCTTATCTTATTTCATAGTATGTATTTATTTACACATTTTGTTTAATATCAAGTTTCTAGCTGCACTGCAGTATTGGTTAAAATAAAATTTAATATATGTACTAATATAGTTATTTTATGCCTACAGATCCAGTCAATAAGAAATTTATGATCTACTTCCAAGAAAACGAGGGCACATTCCTTCACAGGAATTGCATAAATAATTTCTTTACGATTTGGTAACTTATCTGCTAGTGTAAGTTCTCGTGAAGCATCACTCTAGTGTTAAGATGTGACATAGGTATTAGACATGGCCATTTTAGTGTAATATTTTTTTCTGCTTGAGCTATGTCATGTTTAGGTATAAGTTACAGCTGTTTGCCAGGCATTGTGTTACTGAATTTGACTTTGTGTTACTCTTCTAAGCTAGTTTTACTACTGTTTCATTTTTCTTGTTTGCTGCACAGTGCCTTATATTAGTTGTAGTACTGCAATTGCTTTGCCTATTTAAAATTTTTGTCCTTGATGTTTGTGTTAATTGTTTTATGCCGCTGCATTGCCTCGTCCCTTAGTTTAGCATCTGAGCTCAGTAGATTTAAGTTAGCTTAAGAGGGGTAGACTATATAAGAAACTGACTATGGAGAATAGGTAAAGAATGCATTGCGAAGTTATATGAAAAAGTTTTGGGCCAAAATGAGTACTGTACAATGAGAAATAATTATTTTGAAAGAAATATGAATAGAATACAGGAAGGAGGTATAGATAGGACCTTTTGGGAATAATGATGAATGAAGGGAGATCTCCAAGAAGCAAAGAAAGTTTTGTTTGCAAAATACTGCAGTAAAACAAACCCTGTCCTTTCCTTTTGTGTTATCCCACTATGTGTTTGTGTACCCTTGTGAATTTGTTTTCTTCCTGTCTCTGTGTAGTTTCATAGAATTTTTTCTTCTTCTAATACTAAGCTACATTCACTATGACGAGGAATACTGTTATCCTCAAATATAATTGGCATTAATAATATGTTATTTACCTTGTAAAGATGCTTAGACATTATTTATTCTGTTTTGTTTTAATGCTCATGTGTAAAGTTGATGTTTCAAAAGTTATTCTGATCTTTTATGTATGTACTCATGTCATAATTCCTGTAACACTGATGTATATGTCTATTTCTATTCTTTTGTAAAGCCTGTATTACTACAAATGTTATCTGTACTGTTATGTTTTTAATGATGTATTTTGTACCTTTGTTATTGTATTCTTATGTTATAAAATTGTAATTGACACCAGTTCATCAAATTAAGTAACTTGTAAGTTACATTTCACTGTACACATTTCTGTTGGTCATAGTATATAGACAATATGTGAGAAGTTGGGGCTCTTAGTGTTTACATGTGTGTTAATCATTCAGCAAGGGACTGGATAACAGCATTGCTGGTTCTAAGGACAATTCCAAAAACTTTGTGAGTGCACAAGTGGTGGTTATGGCCTTGCTCTATTATCCGCAAGACTCTTCAATGGTGATTGTGCACCTGCACAGTCGCAACGGATGGCTGCTAGCCATCTCTACAAGGACAACAGTGGGTCTACACCTTTGATGACTCACCAATACCATTATTTCTACAAGGACTGCAGTGGGTCTACATCTCTGGTGGCCCACCAATACCGTAATCTCTACCAGGACTACAGTGGGTCTGCACCTCTGGTGGCCCACCAATACCACAATCTCTACCAGGACTCCAGTGGGTCTGCTCTGTGATGACCTACCTACCAATATTCTTCAAAACTTCGAATGACTCTGCTGTGGGTTTGCTCCATTGTGGCACATTACCTGTCAGCATGTCAAGAGTCAGCACTGTCTTTCCGTTGGAAGGACAACACTACTTCTTCAAGACTGCATGGACATCCACTACTTCTGTGTGCAATTTCTTTTACTAATGAGACTTTGTGAAAAAAACTGTAATTACTATTATGATGAATGATCAGGACTATCTTTATGGACTGTGAGAAAATTTTAGCTTTTGACCAACATTGTATCAATAAGTGTGTGCATTTGATTTCTTTGTTATTGTAATTATGAAAAATTTTATCAAATCATTATTGGCCACTGCCCAAAAAAAATTTGTAAAATTTTTTGTGGGGAGCGTGGGGGCTATGTAAGAAGGCTGTTTAGATTTTTATTGTAAGTAGGCTGTTTAGGTTCTTATATTGGTAACGCCGCCGCCACGTAGCGCTCTCTGTATGAAAATCACTGGCTGTGCTGTGTGCAGTCTGTGGCTAGTTTGCATTGTTGTCTGCCATTGTAGTGTTGGGCAGCTGGACGTGAACAGCGTGTAGCGTTGTGCAGTTGGAAGTGAGCCGCCAGCAGTGGTGGATGTGAGGAGAGAGATGGCGGAGTTTTGAAATTACATATATTATGACTAGTGATGATATTAAGGTAAATACATTGTTTGTTCTCTATTAAAATCTTTCATTTGCTAACTATCCCTATCAGTAGTTAGTGCCTTCCGTAGTTTGAATCTTTTATTTAGCTGGCAGTAGTGGCGCTCGCTGTATTGCAGTAGTTCGAGTAAGGAAGATTTTTGGTGAGGTAAGTGATTTGTGAAACGTATAGTTTAATGTTTGTCTGGGCCATTCTTTTGTAGGGATTTTTGATAGTCAGATTGCGTTGCGCTAAAATTATTGTGTGTCAGTTTAAGCACAGTCTCGTATACAATTGTTCTAAGGGGACGTTTCAGTGCAACTAAAGACAATCCAGATTTTTCACCTATTTACTCATATGATTTTAGGTTTGGTGATGCTTAGGATCGCCTGAGAGTCATTGCATATCTGACAGCTTTTCTGCATTTCACAGTATTTTTCTAGTGATCTCCCTGAAGTTTTTAGTTGCTTTTGCACTTGTTTCATGCTGGCGGTCACGATTACTTCTCATGCCCCTACCCCTTATCAAAATAGCACCAACGTTCTTAGTTATCTGTTTAATAATTCTATTCTGTCTTGCCCAAGCCCTCTACGACTCCTTCTAGTACTGCGGAAGTTATTCCTTCATGTCTTAACTCTTTTCCTATCACCCTGTCCCTCCTTCTAGTTAGTGCTTTCCATATACACTTTTCTCGCAAATTCTGTGGAGGACCTCTTCATTTCTTACAATATCACTCAACTTAAATTTTCCGTAACATCATACTTCAGACGTTTTGATTCTCTTCTTTTCAACCTTCCCCACACACCATAATTCATTTTCATACAATACTGCGCTCCAGACGTACATTCTCAGAAATTCCTTGGCCAATTTAAGGGTAGTTCCCGGAAGAAGGCCTCAACAAGAAGACCGAAACGCCAGACCAGAAGGAAGAATGAAGCGGTATCAATCCCCAAAAGTTTTTAACTTCACCAACAACGACCGCTAAAGCCTACGTTGCTAAATAATACTACTAGTAATAATAATAATAACAATAATAATAATAGTGTGAGGAGGCTTGCGTGCCTCAGTGATACAGATAGCCGTATCGTAGGTGCAACCACAACGGTGGGGTGTCTGTTGAGAGGCCAGACAAACGTGTGGTTCCTGAAGAGGGGCAGCAGCCTTTTAAGTAGTTGCAGGGGCAACAGTCTGGATGATTGACTGATCTGGCCTTGTAACACTAACCAAAACGGCCTTGCTGTGCTGGTACTGCGAACGGTTGAAAGCAAGGGGAAACTAAAGCCGTAATTTTTCCCGAGGGCATGCAGCTCTACTGTATGGTTAATGATGATGGCATCCTCTTGGGTAAAATATTCCGGAGGTAAAATAGTCCCCCATTCGCATCTCCGGGCGGGGACTACTCAAGAGGACGTCGTTATCAGGAGAAAGAAAACTGACGTTCTACGGATCGGAGCGTGGAATGTCAGACCCCTTAATCGGGCAGGTAGGTTAGAAAATTTAAAAAGGGAAGTGGATAGGTTACAGTTAGATATAGTGGGAACTACTGAAGTTCGGTGGCAGGAGGAACAAGACTTTTGGTCAGGCGAATACAGGGTTATAAATACAAAATCAAATAGGGGTAATGCAGGAGTAGGTTTAATAATGAATAAAATAATAGGAATGCGGGTAAGCTACTACAAACAGCATAGAGAACGCATTATTGTGGCCAAGATAGACACGAAGCCCACGCCTACTACAGTAGTACAAGTTTATATGCCAACTAGCTCTGCAGATGACGAAGAAATTGAAGACATGTGTGATGAAATAAAAGAAATTATTCAGATAGTGAAGGGAGACGAAAATTTAATAGTTATGGGTGACTGGAATTCGGTAGTAGGAAAAGGGAGAGAAGGAAACATAGTAGGTGAATATGGATTGGGGGTAACAAATGAAAGAGGAAGCCGCCTGGTAGAATTTTGCACAGAGCACAACTTAATCATAGCTAACACTTGGTTCAAGAATCATAAAAGAAGGTTGTATACATGGAAGAAGCCTGGAGGTACTAAAAGGTATCAGATAGATTATATAATGGTAAGACAGAGATTTAGGAACCAGGTTTTAAATTGTAAGACATTTCCAGGGGCAGATGTGGACTCTGACCACAATCTATTGGTTATGAACTGTAGATTAAACTGTAGATTAAAACGGAAGAAACTGCAAAAAGGTGGGAATTTAAGGAGATGGGACCTGTGTAATCGCCCCACGGAAAATTACCCTCTACCACGCAATAATTAATAATGGTCAATCAAATCATCCACATTTCTTTACGTTTGAAAAGTATCTGAGCAGATTTTCTAGTAATATATGCGCCGACAGCTCGTCGACGCCAAGGTATTTTTCTAGTACGTTTATTCTTTGGAACAACAGAGGTACAGAGATGTATGCTCCATGGTCATTATAGAGAGAGGAGAGAGAAAGGAACAGCTTCGGAAAGTATCGGTTGGAAGATTTTCGGATTGCTAAAGGAGATTTTATTTACTCTTCTTCGCGCTAAAGCGAGACAGGAAAGTTTGTGCCGCTAGCGTGGTAGATAAAGAGAAAGAAGGACTTGTAAAAGTAAATTGCATGAGACTTAAAATCCACGGAAACGGAACATGTACGGAAATGGATTCAATATACAATTTTCCTCAGAAATAAGGTTTGTGACCATTTTATTCTAGAGTGAATGACGAATGCGTTCTCTGTCTGAATCATTGATGATTGTCTGGACCCTGTAATTAATTGGGAAGTTTCAGCTGTGACGAAGAGAGCCTGCAATCTCTGAGTTTTTTTGAAACCGTCCAAAAAGGCTTCGTCCACATCTGAAATTTTAGATCTGTCGTAATCTGAACGAAGTGTTCAAACGATCGATTTTTCCCAACTGAATGCAGCGCTTAAGAATAATAACGTATGTAAAGATCTTTTCTAGCAAGCCAGCCGCTGAATATCAAGACGAAGGGCTCCACCAGAGATTCTACTAGGCTGATTTCATGTAACTTATATTTGAACTGTACACAGATAAAGGACAGAGAGAGAGAGAGAGAGAAAGAGAGAGCGAATGGAATTCTAGAAGTTACTCAGAATCCTCCCATTAGTATAATTTTTTTGTCTGTCTTTGCACGGATAAGCCTAATAAGAAAACCTAAGCCCTTGACTTTATTGTACAGAATTGTGTGTGAGGGTGAGAGAGCGATAAAGGCGACAGATACACTTCTGTACAGACAAAACATTACACCAAGTTAGCGGCTAGCTGCATTAACACACACACATAGACTTTCATCAAAACCAAAGCAGTAAGAGAATTCATTAGAATGGCCAATCCGTGACAGGACACGTTTTTGGACGTTGTTAAAATAATTTTGTTCTTTGTTTCATGTGAACTACGACGAGACAACTTAACGTGGAAAAGAGAAGAAATAAAAGCAGCACGCTGGACGCAGAAAAATGGCCAGATCTATACTTTTTTATTAAACTTGCTAGTATTGAGGAAGTAGACGTAGATTTGAACATTTACTAATTGTGTTCATAACAGAAGTAGTTTGACTGACCTGCCCTAGTTGCATTTACCTGTATAAGTACTATAACAAAGTAGCCACAGAAGTATTCTTGTGAAGGGAGATATATATATATCTTGACTGTAGAACATTTATATGGTTTTAACTAGGGCAATGTTTAAGATGAGTCAAACAAGCAGAGCAACACGCAACAGCCTTCAGCTGTGAGCACTGATGATAATGATGTAGTAAGAAGTGTTGTAGAACCGATCGCTATAGATAGCGCAATAGAACGCCCGGTAGACACGGCTGGAGATGTATCAGCCAGTACGCAACATGGATTAGACCCATTGGTCATTATCATGAGGCAGATGCAGATGTTAACGGAGACCGTGAATAATATGAATACAAAATTAGCCTCAGTTACTGAGGGGCAAAACCATTTGAATACAAAATTAGCCTCAGTTACTGAAGGGCAGGAAAATATGAAAACCGACATTAACGCGAAATTAGCCTCAGTTACTGAAGGGCAAAACCATTTGAATACAAAATTAGCCTCAGTTACTGAAGGGCAGGAAAATATGAAAACCGACATTAACGCGAAATTAGCCTCAGTTACTGAAGGGCAAAACCATTTGAATACAAAATTAGCCTCAGTTACTGAAGGGCAGGAAAATATGAAAACCGACATTAACGCGAAATTAGCCTCAGTTACTGAAGGGCAGGAAAAGCTGAAAGCTGAGATTAAGCAGCAGTTACATGACAGTTTTTCCGAATTAGAACAACGGATAGAGGCAAAGACAAAGGAACTTAAAGATCAGGCCGAAGAGACGGAACGAAAATTAACTGCACAAATCGAATTGGTTAAAGCTCAATGTGAGGAATCTACCCAACGCGTACGTGTAGAAATGAAGGAGTACGTGGCTATTAAGATAGATACCGTACGCGAACAGGTGGAAATGGTTCCGCAATTAGTACAAAAGCAAGATGCCATGTCATGTGCAATTGCGCAACTTCCTGAATTGGCACGTACGCAGACGAACCTAAAGGAAAGTGTGGAACATCTGACAGAACGTCAAGACGTTATAGACCACCAGATTAATGTATTAACGGGTAAATTATCCGAAATCACATTAGAAAACAAAAGGCTAATGTGTGAAAACGTTGAGCAAAATGTTAAAGAAGCATTCCAGAGTCTGTGCGGCAAACAGGAAGAGAATTTGTTTGCGAAAGGACTAGAGGAAGTGCGACAGCAGTTAGGTGCTGATCTCGAGCATTGGAAACAAACGATAGCAGAGTCGATACGAGTTTCACAACAAGGCTCAGAACAAATGAATACAGGCCAGCAGCAGAAGTTGCCAGCGACTATAGAGCCAGTTACTGCACGTATGTAATACAGAGAGAGAAAGAGAGAGCGAATGGAATTCTAGAAGTTACTCAGAATCCTCCCATTAGTATAATTTTTTTGTCTGTCTTTGCACGGATAAGCCTAATAAGAAAACCTAAGCCCTTGACTTTATTGTACAGAATTGTGTGTGAGGGTGAGAGAGCGATAAAGGCGACAGATACACTTCTGTACAGACAAAACATTACACCAAGTTAGCGGCTAGCTGCATTAACACACACACATAGACTTTCATCAAAACCAAAGCAGTAAGAGAATTCATTAGACCTGGATAAACTGACTAAACCAGAGGTTGTACAGAGTTTCAGGGAGAGCATAAGGGAACAACTGACAGGAATGGGGGAAAGAAATACAGTAGAAGAAGAATGGGTAGCTCTGAGGGATGAAGTAGTGAAGGCAGCAGAGGATCTAGTAGGTAAAAAGACGAGAGCTAGTAGAAATCCTTGGGTAGCAGAAGAAATATTGAATTTAATTGATGAAAGGAGAAAATATAAAAATGCAGTAAATGAAGCAGGAAAAAAGGAATACAAACGTCTCAAAAATGAGATCGACAGGAAGTGCAAAATGGCTAATCAGGGGTGGATAGAGGACAAATGTAAGGATGTACAGGCTTATCTCACTAGGGGTAAGATAGATACTGCCTACAGGAAAATCAAAGAGACCTTTGGAGAAAAGAGAACCACTTGTATGAATATCAAGAGCTCAGATGGAAACCCAGTTCTAAGCAAAGAACGGAAAGCAGAAAGGTGGAAGGAGTATACAGACGGTCTGTACAGGGACGATGTTCTTGAGGACAATATTATGGAAATGGAAGAGGAAGTAGATGAAGATGAAATGGGAGATATGATACTGTGTGAAGAGTTTGACAGAGCACTGAAAGACCTAAGTCGAAAGAAGGCCCCGGGAGTAGATAACATTCCATTAGAACTACTGACAGCCTTGGCAGAGCCAGTCCTGACAAAACTCTACCATCTGGTGAGCAAGATGTATGAGACAAGCGAAATACCCTCAGACTTCAAGAAGAATATAATAATTCCAATCCCAAAGAAAACAGGTGTTGACAGATGTGAAAATTACCGAACTATCAGTTTAATAAGTCACGGCTGCAAAATACTAACGCGAATTCTTTATAGACGAATGGAAAAACTAGTAGAAGCCGACCTCGGGGAAGATCAGATTGGATTCCGCAGAAATATTGGAACACGTGAGGCAATACTGACCCTACGACTTATCTTGGAAGCTAGATTAAGGAAAGGCAAACCTACGTTTCTAGCATTTGTAGACTTAGAGACAGTTTTTGACAATGTTGACTGGAATACTCTCTTTCACGTTCTAAAGGTGGCAGGGGTAAAATACAGGGAACGAAAGGCTATTTACAATTTGTACAGAAACCAAATGGCAGTTATAAGAGTTGAGGGGCATGAAAGGGAACCAGTGGTTGGGAAGGGACTGAGACAGGGTTGTAGCCTCTCCCCAATGTTATTTAATCTGTATATTGAGCAAGCAGTAAAGGAAACAAAAGAAAAATTCGGAGTAGGTATTAAAATCCATTGAGAAGAAATAAAAACCTTCAGGTTCGCCGATGAAATTGTAATTCTGTCAGAGACAGCAAAGGACTTGGAAGAGCAGTTGAACGGAATGGATAGCGTCTTGAGAGGAGGATATAAGATGAACATCAACAAAAGCAAAACGAGGATAATGGAATGTAGTCGAATTAAGTCGGGAGATGCTGAGGGTATTAGATTAGGAAATGAGACACTTAAAGTAGTAAAGGAGTTTTGCTATTTGGGGAGCAAAATATCTGGTGATGTTCGAAGCAGAGAGGATATAAAATGTAGACTGGCAATGACAAGGAAAGCGTTTCTGAAGAAGAGAAATTTGTTAACGTCGAGCATAGATTTAAGTGTCAGGAAGTCATTTCTGAAAGTATTTGTATGGAGTGTAGCCATGTATAGAGATGAAACATGGACGATAAATAGTTTGGACAAGAAGAGAATAGAAGCTTTCGAAATGTGGTGCTACAGAAGAATGCTGAAGATTAGATGGGTAGATCACATAACTAATGAGGAGGTATTGAATAGGATTGGGGAGAAGAGGAGTTTGTGGCACAACTTGACTAGAAGAAGGGATCGATTGGTAGGACATGTTCTGAGGCATCAAGGGATCACCAATTTAGTACTGGAGGGCAGCGTGGAGGGTAAAAATCGTAGAGGGAGACCAAGAGATTAATATACTAAGCAGATTCAGAAGGATGTAGGTTGCAGTAGGTTCTGGGAGATGAAGAAGCTTGCACAGGATAGAGTAGCATGGAGAGCTGCATCAAACCAGCCTCATGGCCGGAAGACGAGAACAACAACAACAATAATAGTGTATGTGTATGTAAACACTGTCCAGCCATATTAATGTGACCACCTGTCAGAAGCTCGAACAACCACCTTTTGCAGCGATACGTGCAGGAACAGAGTCAGTGAGGTTCTGGAAGGTACCAAAAGGGACGTGGAACCATGCCGACTCTAGAGCCGTGGTCTGCTGCACTAGCTTTAGCGGTTGAGGATCCATGGCGCTAACAGCCCCATCAAGGTGGTCCCACAGATTCGCGATTGGATTTAAATTCAGTGAGTTTCGTGGTCAAGGGAACATGATAACTTCAACCTGGTGCTATTTGAGCCATGCACATACACTGCGAGATGTGTGGCACGTTCCCTTATCCTGCTGGTAGACGCCATGGCCTCGAGAAAAAACTAACTACATGTAGGGGTCGACATGGTCCTCAAGGATGCACTGGGTCTTCCAGAATGACGACATCAGCCAGGGAGTGCCACGAGAACATCGCCCAGACTAAACGCTCCCTTCTCCGACCAAGACCCTTCCGACGAATGTTACAGGGCCCCACACGCCAACGGCCATCTTTCCGATGGAGCATAATGTATGATTCATCCGAAAAGGCCACCTGTCGCCACTCATTGGGTGTGAAGTTGCGGTACTAATGTGCAAATTCTAGCCTTCATCGCCAATGAACAGCAGGCACCCATACTTGGCGAGAGACATTCTTGTTCTAGGCATATATAGGTACTCACTGTGTGCTGAGAACTGCAAAGAGCGACGTGATGCGATCGACAGGCGTATTAGACACACTGCCCCAAACATCTGTGCAAAGCTTAATCGGATCTCCACTGACGTTTCCATTTCGCGACCTATCGGACCATTCTTTCCGAATAGCCCTCGTACCTATACATACATGTCTCTGAACACTCTGGCATAAACACCAGCAATTGTGGAACACTACGTGTTATTTTGTATACAATGTATTACTTTTCATAATTTCCAGATAGTGTATGTTTAATACTGTTGTTATAAATATCATGTTTTTTTTCGTTCTTTACATGTCTCGTGTGAGTTAAGCTTACGTTCAGCGAACGTGTCTGTGTTGCCTACATTCTCGTGTTTTTACATCTGTCCGCCTCCTAGAAGTTAGCTGCACAGTTCACCGAAAGATAAGTTTTAACTAATCGATACTTTATTAGAATTTGTGTGTGTGGTAGTACTTTTTAATTTACGGTAAAAGTAGCGCCGTGTGTGACAAGTGTGGAAGTTGTGGTATGTTAGTTAGTACGGGAGAAACATGCCAGGACTGCGGTGATGCCGGTCGCTGGGGCCGAGCGGTTCTTCGCGCTTCAGTCCGGAACCCCGCTGCTGCTACGGTCGCAGGTTCGAATCCTGCCTCGGGCATAGATTTGTGTGGTGTCCTTAGGTTAGTTAGGTTTAAGTAGTTCTAAGTTCTAGGGGACTGATGACCTCAGATGTTAAGTCCCATTGTGCTGAGAGCCATTTGAACTGTGGTGATTCTAGTGGTGAAGCCCGTGAAGTGTCAGATCATGCCTTCCCATGGAGTTGTAGATTATGTAGTCGAGTCAAGATAATCGTGGAAAAGGGGAGAGAGATTTGTGCCTTTCAGGTAGAATTACTAATGTAGCATTTTGTCTTAAACAGTTTGAAGGAGAAAAGAGATAATGGAAGGTGGGAAAAAGTGACAAGCAGTAGGCAAAATGAGTAAACCTGAGAAATCAAGGCCGGCCGTGGTGGCCGTGCGGTTCTAGGCGCTTCAGTCTGGAACCGCGTGACCACTACGGTCGCAGGTTCGAATCCTGCCTCGGGCATGGATGTGTGCGATGTCCTAAGGTTAGTTAGGTTTAAGTAGTTCTAAGTTCTAGGGGACTGATGACCTCAGATGTTAAGTTCTATAGTGTTCAGAGCCATTTGAACAATTTGAGAAATCAAATTCCGGTTAGCAATCAGTTTCACTTGTTACCTGAAACAGGAGAAGAGACTTAACCAGTTTTTAAGCAAAGTAGAGTGCAGCAGACTCGAAGGGACAGCTTTTAAGACTAGTTCAGTAGAAAATTCAAGTAGAAAGAAAAGAGTCTTGCTGCTAGGTAGCAATCACGGGAGAGGTGTAGGCTAAATGTTATAGGAAACGGTAGGTGTAAAATACTAGGTCACAAACATTGTAAAACTCAGGGCAAAGCTTAGCCAGGTGACAGAATATTTATTTGTGCGGAGATTTTGATGGAGAGGACAAGATACTTACAGCAGGAGGAGCAGGAAACAGCTTGGCTAGCAAAATGGCTCTGAGCACTATGGGACTTAACATCTGAGGTCATCAGTCCCCTAGAACATAGAACTACTTAAACCTAACTAACCTTAGGACATCACACACATCCATGCGCGAGGCAGGATTCGAACCTGCGACCGTAGTGGTCGCGCGGTTCCAGACTGAAGCGCCTAGAAGCGCTCGGCCACAGCGGCCGGCGCTTGGTTAGCAGTTTAGACTATAGTATTCAATGTGACCTGCAGGACACAGGAGCAGCAACAGCACACGCTCATGTGGGGTTTGTAGAGGTTTTATCCGTGACCAGTCCTCGGCTAAGACAGCTGTTAGCCGTGTAAGCAAGGAGTTGAGTGGATTGCTTTTGACTGAAATGTAATCTCATATCTATGCCGTGACTGTTCCTGAATTTGCCAGATGAGGATACACAAATTATGGCCTGCACCTGAATGGTTGAGAGAAGGACAGATTAGCTGAGAAATTTGCATAAAGTGTAAGGGGAGCCACGCACAGTAAAGTGCTGAGTGTCATAAATAATGGTGTCCAAAATTAAAGCAACAAACCGTTATTTTCTCGTCCTGTGTCTAATTCACAATACAATCATGTAAACTGTCAAGTATGTCAGCGCGATCTTGTTCTGCATAGAAAATGGCATTCCGGTCAACGGACGACCATGCCACGATGACGTCGGGCAGCTACTAAACGAGATAGTGGTCGCCAGATAGTCCCACATCCACAATCGCTGTGTACATAGTCACAGACGGTGCAGTATAGCATAGAGAAGATGCCTACCAGACTCTCTGCGGTGAAGAGCCATAGAAAGAACCCAAGTAGGACAGTCGCAAAGTGATATGGCTCGACGGCTTAGTGTGAATCGTTCTGTTGTTTCTCGAATGTGACGACAGTTCATAGAGACCGAACTGTATACCGAAGACCGCGTGTGACCTTCATTTGGCTCTGAGGGCACGACAGTACGACCTTAATACTGCACGGGAACTGGCATGTGAGCTCGCAGCAGCCATTGGGCGTGTCGTATCGAGGCGAACGGTGAGCAGAAGGCTTCGGCAGAGTGGCCTTTATTGTCGGAGACCTGCTGTATGTCGACCTCTGACGCGTCTTCACAGAAGGGTACGTCTATAGTGATTTCATCAAAATGCTACCTCGGCGGTCTAACAGTGGGCCATTGTTGTTTTCGGGTGAGTCTCGATTTAGTCTGGACAGTGATTCTCGATGGATTCGCATCGGGAGGGAATGTGGAACACGATTTTGGGACCCAAACATTGTGGAAAGAGACCGATATCGAGGAGGATCCCTATTCATGACATTGTACGAGTGAATCGGCAAGGTTTAACTGCTGTCAGGTATCGTGACAAAATATCTGGACCTCATCTACGGGTGTTACGGTGTGCTGTGGGCCCAGACTTCGCGTTGATGAACTAGAAAGCTAGGCCCTAAAAAATTTATCCAAGAGATCGATTTAATAAAAAGGAAAGCAAGCTGTGGATAACTAATTGAAATAAATCTCATAAAAAGAAGAGGGAAATTTATACATAGTCCAGAAGTAATGATCTAACATTATTTGAGTACTACAATAAATACTGTAATATTTTACGGAAATTCATTGAAATGTCAAGAAGTATGCACATCCTGACAGACATTAGTAATGCAGATAATAAGAGTGAAACTATACGGAATTTTGTCAAATGGGAGCAGGACAGCCATTCAGGTAACATAACAATTAAACTAAAAGACAATATTGTAACTGATAATTCACAAGTTGCAAGAACTCCCAACAATCACTTTCTAAATGTAGAAGCAAAAATAGGCTTAAATGGTTCAGTTGAGGAGGTAACAGGAAAAATGTTCTAATTTAATAAATATTGTCATTAGTAACGTATCTAATGCGTCACTGACACAGAGAATTTTTCCAGGCAGGTTAAAATATACAATTGTTAAGCCTATTTATAAGAAAGGTGAGAAGAAAGACTTCAATAATTGTCGTCCATCTTCCTTACTAGCATCTTCTCCAAAGTAATCGAAACAGTAATGAACTCGAGAGTAGTTTCACATTTAAGTGGAAATAATGTACTAAGCATATCACAGCTTGCATCCAGAAGGGTTGTTCAAATGAGAAAGCTGTTTATACGTTCACTCATCAAATATTACAAGCCTTAAATAACAAAATATCGCCAGCTGGTATTTTTCGTGGTCTTCCAAGCCGTTTGGTTGTGTAGATCATGCTACACTCTCAGAAGAAAGTTTTATGGGTTCGGTGACATTATACACAACTGTCTTAAATCATAATTATGAAATAGAATGCAAAAAGTTATCCTGAATAATTCAAACAGTGGTGGAAGGGTAGACCGACTTCGTTTTATTCGGAGAATTTTTGGAAAGTGTGGCTCGTCCGCAAAGGAGACGGCGTATAGAAGGCTAGGACAAACCATTGGTGAGACCGTTCGAGTGTTTGGGATCCCCACCAGGTCGAATTAAAGGAAGACATCGAGCAATTCAGAGGTGTGATGCTCAATTACTTACCGATGGGTTCGATCAGCACACGAGTATTACGCCGACACCCTTTACGCTAGGCTCTGTTGCGGAAATTGTGAGAACCATCATTTGAAGCTCTCTGCAGAACGATTCTACTGCCGCCAACCAACATTTCACGTAAGAACTACGAAGATGTAACAAAATAAAGTTTGTACGGAGGCTTTTAGAGAGCTGTTTTTTCCCTCGCTCTATTTGCAAGTGGAACAGAAAAAGAAATAAGTAGTTTTGGTACAAGTTACTCTCCGCCATGCACTGTACGGTGGTTTGGGGAGTATCTATGTAGATGTAGATGTACTTTCGCTCTTTACTGTTTACATCTACAGCCATACTCTGCTAACGACTTTTGAAGTTCAGGGCGTCGGGTACAGCCCATTGTACCTTATATTATGGCTGCTTCTCTTTCGATTCCCATATGGAGCGCGGTAAGAAAGATTTGTTAAATGACTCAGTAATCAGTTTAACCTTCCTCCGCGGTGGCTCGAAAGTGGTATGAAGGGGTGTGATACATAAAGCTCGATCAAAAACTTTCCGTGCGACAATCGTACAGCCAGAATCAATATGCCAATCAGGCAAAATCACTGTGAGCGCTGAGGTAATCATTCCACCGACGCACCAGGCTGAAGATACCCGTTTGGTAAAACAGCGTGTCCTGCTGCGTGAAGAAGTCCATAACTGCCTGCTGCACGTCCTCGTCCGACAGGAATCGTCGAACGTTCAAGGCCTTTTTTGGGGGATCGCAGGCGTGATAGTCGCATGAGGAGAGATCAGGACTGCAGGGAGGGTGCTCGAGAGCCTCCCACTTAAGTTGGTGTAGCTTCTTCTGTGCTCCCAGATCGACCACCGTCTTGTCTCGAATGCGACCGACACTGAACTTGCTGCACCTTTCCACAAAGGTTGTTTTCGACAGATATGGTGCCCCATACACATTCTTCATCCTCCAATAGATGATTACCGGTGTTTGTCCTTTGGCCGCCAAGAAAAGAATAACCAGCACGCTGTTGCGGTATGGATGCATTTACTAATAAAGTCGCCGTAATTCACGTTTCCATATTTGCCGCATGGACATCGGAAAGACACGAATATCACACTAATCCCTTGCCTACATATCGGCACTTATGTACTCTCGTCGGAGATATGGTACGTTGCATATGCGCAGCGGCAGTGCGCTCAAACGAAAACGTTTTGATCGCTCCTTATATGCTTACAGCCCTGACTTCACTATTTTTGTTGAACTTTGTACGTAGGCTTTTCAAGTGTCTTTCAGTTCAAGTTTTGAGCATCTCCGTGCCCTTCTTTGTAGACGTTCAGCATCCCCTGTTGTCGTATTTGGAAGATCCTAGGCACGGAAAGCCTAACAGCAGATGAACTTATGTTTGCATAGAGATCAAACAAGGAATTATATGAAAAGTCTTAAAAGAAAAATTAAGATGACTTTCTACGGACACATTTAAAGAATGCAACCAGAAAGGGTTGCAAATAAGGTATTGGCTTTCCAGGAGAACTGAAAGACAATTCCTTTGGGTGAGAGAAACACATCAGGGTCTAGGGAAGTGTGGAATCAGTACAGAACAGAAAGGACATCAAGACCTTGAGACATCAAGAGTTCCCTCGCAAGAAGGGCGAGCAAAGATGAGTCAGAGAAAGAAGAATCACCGGCGGAAGAAAAAAGAGCTCAAGAAATGAAGCCAATTGTGTAATCCTAGTTTTCAGGCAGCTCAAACGATCAAATGAATCAAACAAAAGAATTCTGCTGTGTATCACGGTTGCATGTATCATTTGACAATTTGAAACTGGCACACACATACCGACAGCATGAAATTTTGCTGTGCGATAGGGAAACGGATTCCAGTAAGAAGTAGCAAAATCATTTGTTTACAGATTCGTGGCAGGATCTGACATACTCTACTCGAAATCTCACATGACACGAAGGCTGATTTGAATCCGCAATGCGCCAACAGGCATGGTCCAATTTGAGATGGCCTGCCATTAATTTTCTCCGACCTTCGCAGTTACACTACTGGCCATTAAAATTGCTACACCAAGAAGAAATGTAGATGATAAATGGGTATTCATTGGACAAATATATTATACTAGAACTGACATGTCATTACACTTTCACGCAATTTGGGTGCGTAGATCCCGAGAAATCAGTACCCAGAACAACCACCTCTGGCCGTAATAACGGCCTTGATACGCCTGGGCATAGAGTCAAACAGAGCTTGGATGGTGTGTACAGGTACAGCTGCCCATGCAGCTTCAACACGATACCACAGTTCAACACTAGTGACTGGCGTATTGTGGTGAGCCAGTTGCTCGGCCCCCATTGACCAAACGTTTTCAATCGGTGAGAGATCTGGAGAATGTGCTGGCCAGGGCAGCAGTCGAACATTTTCTTTATCCAAAAAGACCCGTACAGGACCTGCAACATGCGGTCGTGCATTATCCTGCTGAAATGTAGTGTTTCGCGGGGGTCGAAAGAAGGTTAGAGCCACGGGTCGTAACACATCTGAAATGTTACGTACACTGTTCAAAGTGCCGTGAATGCGAACAAGAGGTGACCGAGACGTGTAACCAATGGCACTCCATATCACACGCCGGATGATACGCCATGACGAATGGCGATGACGAATACACGCTTCCAATGTGCGTTCACCGCGATGTCGCCAAACACGGATGCGACCATCGTGATGCTGTAAACAGAACCTGGATTCATCCGAAAAAATGACGTTTTGCCATTCGTGCACCCAGGTTCGTCGTTGAGTACACCATCGCAGGGACTCCTGTCTGTGATGCAGCGTCAAGGGTAACCGCAGCCACGGTCACCGAGCTAATAGTCCATGCTGCTGCAAACGTCGTCGAACTGTTCGTGCAGATGGTTGTTGTCTTGCAAACGTCCCCATCTGTTGACTCAGGGATCGAGACGTGGCTGCACGATCCGTTACAGCCATGCGGATAAGATGCCTGTCATCTCGACTGCTAGTGATACGAGGCCGTTGGGATCCAGCATGGCGTTCCGTATTACCCTGCTGAACCCACCGATTCCATATTCTGCTTAACAGTCATTGGATCTCGACCAACGCGAGCAGCAATGTCGCGATACGATAAACCGCAACCGCGATAGGCTACAATCCGACCTTTATCAAAGTCGGAAACGTGATGGTACGCATTTCTCCTCCTTACATGAGGCATCACAACAACGTTTCACCAGGCAACGCCGGTCAACTGCTGTTTGTGTATGAGAAATCGGTTGGAAACTTTCCTCGTGTCATCACGTTGTAGGTGTCGCCACCGGCGCCAACCTTGTGTGAATGTAGTCCATCAACAAAGGAGGTGGCTTACAAAACACTCGTTCGACCTATACTTGAGTATTGCTCATCAGTGTGGGATCCGGACCAGATCGGGTTGACGGAGGAGATAGAGAAGATCCAAAGAAGAGCGGCGCGTTCGTCACAGGGTTATTTGGTAACCGTGATAGCGTTACGGAGATGTTTAACAAAATCAAGTGGCAGACTCTGCAAGAGCGGCGCTCTGCATCGCGGTGTAGCTTGCTCGCCAGGTTTCGAGAGGGTGCGTTTCTGCATGAGGTATCGAATATATTGCTTCCCCCTACTTATACCTCCCGAGGAGATCACGAATGTAAAATTATAGAGATTAGAGCGCGCGCGGAGGCTTTCAGACAGTCGTTCTTCCCGCGAACTATACCCGACTGGAACAGGAAAGGGAGGTAATGATAGTGGCACGTAAAGTGCCCTCCGCCACACACCGTTGGGTGGCTTGCGGAGTATAAATGTAGATGTAGATGTAGAATGCTCTGAAAAGCTAATCATTCTCATATCACAGCATCTTCTTCCTGTAGCATGTCGTCTTCGTGGTGTAGCAATTTTAATGGGTAGTTATACGGAGGCCTGCACATGAAACTGGACTGCGAAGCACGGTGCAGTTTGTCATTCCTCACGTATTTCAAAAATACATTCTCGCCGTTTAAGTTTACAGTACAAAACATAATACAGGCTGTTGCCTCAGTAATTATTATGTACAAATCTTCTTTTCTGAGACGAGATTAAAGTCTGGGAAACCACATTAAATCTCTGAGAACCAGATTGAGAACTTGAACTCGTTCTAGAACCGCGTAGATGTGAAGGTGAAAAGATGCGGCTTGTTGTTGGTGGGACGTCTTTGTCCGTCAGCGGAACGCTGCCAGCCCCGGTCGTGCCCTGCCAACATACCTTGCGCGATATCCAGGGAATTTATAACCAGGGCGTGCTCACTACAGCAGAACAGAGACGTCCACACGGGCTGCTGTTAGCACACAGAGACGCTGGGATTTAACTTTATGAACGTAATAATAGGTCAGCTTTACAGAGGCAGAAACAGAGCACCTGTGGTTGGCATTGCTAGGGCAAGCATTGGAATGACGCCGGAGATGTTTGGAAACAGGAAAATTAGCTCACTGGGACTCTTCAAGGGCATTTACATGCACCACTACATGCACCATTACAAATTTGTTGAGAAGGAACACCTGCAGATTGTGAAATGTTGACAGATGACCCCCAACATAAGCATATGAAACGGCATGTGCGGTCCATAAGGTTTCGATACTGTATTAATAAGCAGTAGAGAACCGTTAAGATAGTGCTTTTAATGCTTCAGGTGCTCTATGTAGCCTCCAGCCATTTGGGTGCAACAACAGAATGTTTATAGAACCAAGTGAAACTGTCAGAAAAGTCCTTCTTTTCGAAGGTTGCACAAATCGCTCGTTACATTGGTTTGAATGTCGGTTCTGTCGTCAAAGCTTGACCCTTCAAGTGAATTTCTGCACTTTGTCGTTTTTTGCTACAGGTTCGTATTGATAACAACAAGTCTTGTCATCCATGATGATTTTTTCCGGAAAAGAATCGTCCGTGTTTTGCTTGGCAATCAAGTCGAGGCAGATGCCAATGCGTCTCGTTGTTTTTGTTCGGGGGATGTTTGGGACAAACTTTGCACACGCTTCTCGCATCTTCAGAACATTCTGAGGAATGTTTTCAACACTTGGTTTAGAGATGTTGCTCTACTGTTATTTGTGATAACACCGTTGACATATTGCTTAAAACTGACCGCTCAAAACTCACAGGTCGAATGCAACACTGCTGTTTACAGCTGTTAGCTCATGTTACTACCGTAGTTACTGCACTGACGTTGCTTATCCGCCAGGGATAAAAACGGTCTTGGTGGAAAGACAGCATCGTCTGACCGCACCATCAAGGTAAATCTCCGATATCAGTCACAAGTCTAAGAATTTAAGGTTATTAATTCGAAGCCATTAAAGCAATGGGGTCAGTTGCCAGATTGAGATGAGCGGTAGAACACAAGTGCAATTCTTCCAGGATGTCGGTCTCTTATAAACACTGGTCTAACCATTTCTTTAGTAAGAGATTAAGAGGTTTTGAAGAAGAGCTGTGCAGACTGTCAGGGGGTTTGGAGCGTCGCAATAATTCATCAGTTTTCAGAAAAAATGTGTGTTACATAAAAGATTACTATCAAAATTCCGAGAGCATGCATTCCCCAACATACATATCACATAATGGTAATAATAGTAAAAACAACAAAACTTAGAAGGTACAGGGAAGCAGACAGTAGTGCTTTCACAATATCAGCATCAACAAACACAATGAGGAGGTTTCCGTAGTACCGATGTCTAGAGCAACATCAGTAACTTGTTCTGATGAAGACACTCTTAGTTGGCATCGAAACTTCCTTAACGCAATAAAATTTGTGCAATCAGTTGGATGTTTTTTATTCTTAATTAAAACCAAAATTGCTCTAGATGTAGAAACTACTGGTGACAATTCTGAACATGGTTGATGTTCAGCAACCGATTTTAATTGAGGATAAAAAACAGCTAAATGCTTGCATAAATTTTATTACTTTGAGCAAGTTACGATGCCAGCTAAGGGTATCTTCATTAGAATAAGTTACAGTTACAGACAAAAAATACCTAATCTACATATAAGACTAACAACCGCATCAAAAAGCTAAGCAACACTACAAGTATTAAAAACAGTAAAAGTGTTACTTATATAGGAGCACAGTGCATGAAGAGATAATGAAAACATATATGATAATGTGCTCAAGTCAAATAAGTACAAGTTATTTTGTAAAGTCAACACCAAAACCATGAGCACAGCAGGCCGCCGGGACTGACATCAGTCTGAAAGGTTTGTCAATTGATAAGCCGCTACGTGGAAACAGCACAGTTCCGAAGAGTAGTTATATTATAAATTAAAATAGTTACAACAAGAAGCCGAGATTAGTAACAGAAGTGTAAAGATAGATAATAAATGAAATATACTGGAAATGCTGTAAAATGAAATAGCAGTTAACGCGCCATCTGTCCAGTGCAGATTGCACTAAAGTGCTTAACATGGACAGAATTCACATAGTAGGAATAACAGCTATGGAATACTATAGAAACTATTAAAAGAGGAGGAAAACGACGTTTGAGAACTATGTGTTAAAGATCTCCAGCCAAAGAACGGACAGTATGTCAAATAGTTGCCGATATAGATTTAAATCCGTTAAAGAAATTTTTATTTCGCAGCCGTAGCTGCTCATTGAGAATGAGGTCATCATTAACAAACATATGCTTATAAATTTTCAGTTCTACAAGAATTTCAAGGCATTATCCTTTCTTTCCCTTATGGAGGGTAGTAACTTCGATTCTCTTCGCGGTTTGTGGCTTGTAATTAGCAAATGATCCGCAAAGAACAAATTATACACATTAGTGTCCTTTCTCCCTAATAATGCTCTTTATATCTGATACTACTGGTTCTTCTGGTCTGTCTTATGTAACAAACTGGCCCAGTGTCACAAGTGATTTTATAAATCCGTGAATTACGCAAATGAGTAGTCGAAGATTTTAAACTGTGAATTAGATTTTTTTGCAAACCGTTATTAGTGAAAAAGCCAACTTTGCATCCATGTCACTTTTCTAGCAGACAACAAATTCTATAGGAAATGGTTTCTACGTACGGTATCGAGAATTTTGTTTGCTTTCGTTACTGTCATTATTATCAATACAACCTAAAGTAGTTACTATTAGCTGCTGCTTTGAAAACATTATAGATTAAGGAAGTTTCACAACTAATACTAATGCTATAGTTTTTATTAAATTCATTTCAGATTTAAGTTTTCCGGGTGATACTGGCGTTGAAACAGCCCGACGAACGCTGATTCCATAGCTGTTATTCCTACTGTGTTAATTCAGTACATTTTAAGCACTTTAATGCGATAACTGTTGTTCCATTTTACAGCATTTCCTGTATACTTCATTTATTACCTATCTTTACACTTCTGTTATTAAGCTCGGTTTCTTGTTATAATTACTTCATTTATAACTGTTTTCCTAATTTGTGCCGCTCTACGCTATTCGCTCCCCCACAGGTAGCGCGCAATGCGCTGTTTCCACGTAGCAGCGAAATCATTTAACAAACTTTTCAGTCCGTCCCTTTTTCTTGCTGTATTTGTGGTTTTTGATTTTGGCTTCACAAGATAACTTTTGCTTATTTGACTTCAGCATTTTAGCTCTTATGTTTTCATTATCTGTTCGTGCAATGAAAATCTATGTAAGTAATACTTTTCCCGCTTTTAATACTTCTAGTGCTGCTTTAGGTTTTTGACATGGTTGTTGTTCTCCTGCGTTGTCTAAAAGCGTATTCTGATGAAGACATACTTGGCCGGTATCGATACCCAGGTCAATGCAATAAAATTTGTGAACTTGGTACTATAACGAACGATCAGTGGGGCCAAACAAACACTGGAAATTAAGAACAGATTAAAGATAATGTTGCCTACAGGAGTTGTACAGATATTAAAAAATTAGCACAAAATAAGAACAGCTGAAGGTGAGCATGAAAGCCATCGAACGATTGAAAACAGAAATAAACCAACAACAGAAATTCGTCAAAAGGTGTGGAGGCTTAAAAAGAGATTTCATGAGTTAAGAAATGGGAGGCTGACTTCAGAAGTTGTCGCCCATCTATGAAAGCTTATCCATCTGTTAGTCGTTTCAGAATAGCAGCCACAGATGAAAACATCGAGAAAATGCACAATACAGAATTGGTGGATCGAAGATTACAGGCACACAAAATATTTGACCCTATAGGAATATGAGAAGAAATAGTACGAGGACTAGTCAAAGTTTTCAGTATCACCTCGCAAAAATAAAGTTATCTAATTAATTTTTTGTTTGTTTGCAGGCACAGCACATATCTTTTGTCCTCATACACACTGAAATCCGTGCCCCACAGTATCGTAGCACGTAGGTGTGGGAGCCAAAAGAAAATGGCGCAACCTGTTGATAAAGTGAAGTATTACGTAGTAATCCGTTTTCGGTAGCAGTGGAAACGTTGCCGCGGTGTCAGACCAATGCATACGGCTAAAGAAGTCACGAAAGAGCAATCAAATCAATGGGTTGAAGTTGCTGTCCCCGAGACGAATAAGGTGTTATCTTGGATGCGATATGGATTCGTTTTATTGATTATCTTACTTGAGGAGACATCTATGACCTTTCAACAAGACAGTCTCCTCGCCTACAAAGACGTTTTGTAAATAGGACAAGTGAGAGGTCTAGAACACATACGTGTTTGCCAGATTGGCACGAGCTACCACGATTTGCACCAATACGTCTAAATAAATATGTGGTACGAAAAATTTTAACTCATTGAAGAGGTTACGGTAGTCGTCGTTTTGACAATCGCATTTTAGAGATGAAATAAACTCAGTACTATAATGCTGGACAAGATACAGGGTACATTCACCCAAAGGAGGAGTACGTTGGTCACTACGTGCACTGTAGTCTTTCATGGCCAGGCCAGGAAATTTTCACGTTGAACCAGTATCGATAATCAACCAGTTGGCTTCTGTATATAGGATTCCAAAGAAGGTCAGTTTTTTGGTTACTGAGAATCGCAGCTACTGCGCGCACGCGTTTGTGTGTGTGTGTGTGTGTGTGTGTGTGTGTGTGTGTGTGTGTGTTAGTTTGATTTATCTATCTACAGAATTATCCTGATCACACAGTAACGTCAGTTAGGAGCAAACAGCTGTAGTTAGTCAGAGTATTTGACAAATATGGTTTATTATGCTTTTGTATTTTTTATAATATCAGTGTTCTGGTACATCTGATACTTTACCTTTATCCTCCGTACCTTCCGACGGTTAGGCGAATAGTTTGTACCGTGCCTGGTGTGTAAATATATCAGCGAAGGGAAGACGGGCTGGTTGGCTGGTAGAGCGAGAGAGAAGCGCGATTATACCAAACGAACTGGAGAAGAGCCAACATTCTTCTGGTCTTGTAGAAAAGTGGCAGTGGCAGCCAACTAAACATGCCCCCTGCAAACACGTCACTGACAACGTAAACAAAAAAGCACTTGTCTAGTGAAGACATCCAGCCGCTCACAAGTAGAACAGTCAATTCCTTGTATCGTCATGACAGGTAAAAGTATACCTAATTAATGAGAGACGCCATTCTACTCGGAATTCCAAATTACATGAGCCGACGGTACCATGAACTCGCTGGCAGAACCAGAGTAGGAGAAGAACGGAAACTATCTGCAGAACAAACAAGCCTAAATTTATTATCCAGAGCATCCGGGAAGTCTGAAGTGTGACTTCTTAAAGCAGGAAGTCGCAGCAGTGTTTGAAAGTTTGTGTAAGTTTAACTTGGTGTTGGAGGTGGTCCTGTGAAGATCAGGTGTCCAATAAAGGAAAGTGATGTTTTGTGAGGAAGCTCACAGCAACTGGCCAACACGCCGAGCTGTAGGCGCGACGTGCTGTAGGAGCCACCTAGTTCAAGAACATTCAAGCGTGGCTTTACACAGTAGCAGAGTGTATACGGTTTTACGTAGTCAAAAAGTTCGTATATGGCAGTGAAAACACTGAACGATTAAAGATATGAAATTATAAGCGAAGTATATTACTTGGGAAACTAAAAAACAAGATTAGAGTGTAACCTCCTGTACATCGGGAGGCTGTTACAGACTGTCAGTTGACATTTGATAGTTGGAGTGCTGACACATTATCTGCGAATCCAGTCGTGCTGGCAACTGATGGGTTATACATGGGGATCGTATCAACCTGTACCGCATCAAAACAGCCTGGTAGCGACAAAATGAAATCTTACGGACGTCTGTAGCTGTTTTTATTTGTCACGATATTAACTGGCTGTCGTCCCAGACGTCCTGCTAAAAGGATGGATATACAAAAGCTAGGTGACAATAGGTCGCTTACCTGCTGCGAGTATTACAAGACAGGCAGTAAACACATGCAACAGTTTTGTGACGTCATCCCCAAATTTTGGGCGCTATAGTTAAATGCTATTTATGTAATAGATGTCGATAACACCAAATACTCAGTGTTTGAACATGATGACATCAAACGATGGTGGTATCAAATATTTTCAAAAATGTTGACATTTGCTGAAGCACAAAGTTTTCTTTGTACTCAAAAATGGTTAAACAATCGAAATTATAATAATAGATTTTATAAATAAATGGTATTAACTGTCAAAGGCAATGACGGTGTCTTTCAGAAAGTCTTACAAGAGACATTGAGTGGAGAATTACACTCCTGGAAATAGAAATAAGAACACCGTGAATTCATTGTCCCAGGAAGGGGAAACTTTATTGACACATTCCTGGGGTCAGATACATCACATGATCACACTGACAGAACCACAGGCACATAGACACAGGCAACAGAGCATGCACAATGTCGGCACTAGTACAGTGTATATCCACCTTTCGCAGCAATGCAGTCTGCTATTCGCCCATGGAGACGATCGTAGAGATGCTGGATGTAGTCTTGTGGAACGGCTTGCCATGCCATTTCCACCTGGCGCCTCAGTTGGACCAGCGTTCGTGCTGGACGTGCAGACCGCGTGAGACGACGCTTCATCCAGTCCCAAACATGCTCAATGGGGGACAGATCCGGAGATCTTGCTGGCCAGGGTAGTTGACTTACACCTTCTAGAGCACGTTGGGTGGCACGGGATACATGCGGACATGCATTGTCCTGTTGGAACAGCAAGTTCCCTTGCCGGTCTAGGAATGGTAGAACGATGGGTTCGATGACCGTTTGGATGTACCGTGCACTATTCAGTGTCCCCTCGACGATCACCAGTGGTGTACGGCTAGTGTAGGAGATCGCTCCCCACACCATGATGCCGGGTGTTGGCCCTGTGTGCCTCGGTCGTATGCAGTCCTGATTGTGGCGCTCACCTGCACGGCGCCAAACACGCATACGACCATCATTGGCACCAATGCAGAAGCGACTCTCATCGCTGAAGACGACACGTCTCCATTCGTCCCTCCATTCACGCCTGTCGCGACACCACTGGAGGCCGGCTGCACGATGTTGGGGCGTGAGCGGAAGACGGCCTAACGGTGTGCGGGACCGTAGCCCAGCTTCATGGAGACGGTTGCGAATGGTCCTCGCCGATACCCCAGGAGCAACAGTGTCCCTAATTTGCTGGGAAGTGGCGGTGCGGTCCCCTACGGCACTGCGTAGGATCCTACGGTCTTGGCGTGCATCCGTGCGTCGCTGCGGTCCGGTCCTAGGTCGACGGGCACGTGCACCTTCCGCCTACCACTGGCGACAACATCGATGTACTGTGGAGACCTCACGCCCCACGTGTTGAGCAATTCGGCGGTACGTCCACCCGGCCTCCGGCATGCCCACTATACGCCCTCGCTCAAAGTCCGTCAACTGCACATACGGTTCACGTCCATGCTGTCGCGGCATGCTACCAGTGTTAAAGACTGCGATGGAGCTCCGTATGCCACGGCAAACTGGCTGACACTGACGGCGGCGGTGCACAAATGCTGCGCAGCTAGCGCCATTCGACGGCCAACACCGCGGTTCCTGGTGTGTCCGCTGTGCCGTGCGTGTGATCATTGCTTGTACAGCCCTCTCGCAGTGTCCGGAGCAAGTATGGTGGGTCTGACACACCGGTGTCAATGTGTTCTTTTTTCCATTTCCAGGAGTCTATTATCACTAGGCCACAAAGAATAGAGAAGTTGTTGGTTTTCTGACAAGTAGTGTTTTAGCGTCCAGTCTGAGAACCAGCGCGTTTTCATGTTGGAAGAACATGAAACACGAAACAACTCACTTCTGTTCGCGAGAATTTGCAATACTATCATGGTGGAAATATAGTTTGGGAATAAATCAGAAATGAGGAGGTATGGACCTTCTCCACCCTATATGGTCCTTGATGTGTCGAAGAGATAGAAACGAAATGTGCTGATCTATTTTTCTGCCATATCGTGGTGCCGTTTGAAATTCGTTTCCCTCTATGTAGCACAATTTTCGTGTAGCCTTATATGGTGCTGAGACATTGTCACTGCATAAACGCGAAGTTGCCCGCCACATGTGAGGTTGGATGAAGATAGGAATGAACATAAAAGACAAAATAAGTAATGAATAGTTCTTTAAAAAGGTAGACGAGGAAAGGCGTTTGCTAAGAGCAGTATAGAGCAGGTCTTAAATGGCTGGGGCACAGGAACAGCGAATAGTTGAAAGAGGAAGGGAAATGAATTATCACCCAATAGACGGCATTAGGATAAATTCGTCATATTGCGAAACCATAAGGTTAACAGAAAAGAATGGATAATGCTAGCGTCAAACCTCCCCCTAGACAGCGAATGGCATAGTAGTTGTGATAAAGATGGTAGCAGGGAAATTTCACAGATATCGCAGGGATTTCCAAAGTAATTTTCAGTCATTATTCTTAAAGAAGGTAAACAAGAAATCAAAATCATGTGGTTTGTAGTGTCCTTTAATGCACTGCGCAGTAAACTTGTGTTGACGCTAAGCTGTATCTCACAATCGTGCTTGTACTGGTCTCTCACACATCCGCGTAGTACTTTGTAGATACACTGGCGGAAAAAAAATCCAAACGAAGGAGTTATGCGAGATAAACGAAATATGGTAAGCATGTTTCTACATCTGAAAGATGATTATTCAAAATTCGCACCAGTCGCATAAGAATGGCGCTAGTTGCGCCACTATGAGAGCAACAATGGTTTGCTTTAAATACATGCTGTAACGGTCTTGATCGTTAGTTACCTTTGAGATTGGACGTGTTGAATTGGTGCTAGTCAAGCATGCCCTTAAGGCAACAAGGACGTTGTTATCAACACCTCACTGAGTTAGAACGAGGTCGTTTAATAGGGCTACGAGAAGCTGGATGTTCCTTCTGCGATACTGCAGAGGGACTTGGCAGGATTGTAGCCACTGTACATGATTACTGGTAGCGGAGGTGAGGATAATGTACGGTCGCAAGAAGACCGGACGTCGGACGTCCAGGAAAGACAGGAAAGACCATCGTGTTCGGCGTATGGCACTGGCGCATCGTACTGCCTCTGTAGAAGTAATTTGAGCAGCAGTTGGCTCTACACACAACGAGCTGTCTCAAATCGATTACATCAAGGACAGCTCAGAGATAGACGTCCTAGAGCGTGCATCCCACTGACTCCAAATCACCGTCGCTTGCGACTTCGGCGAGACCTCAGTGGAGAATAGGGTAGAGGTCTGTGGAGTTTTATGATGGAAACTGGATTTGTGTCGGTTCCAGGGACGGAGTGTGCTGGTCAGAAGGAAGCCAGCTGAGGGCCTGCAATCGACCTGTCTCTGTGTTACACGCAGTGGATCTACACCTGGAGTTATGGTCTGGGGTGCGATTTCGTATGACAGCAGGAGCTCTCTCGTGGTTATCTCACGCACCCTGACTGCAAATCTGTACGTCAGTCTGGTGATTAGAGCTGCAGTGCTGGCATTCATGACCAGAATACCAGAGGGTGTTTTCCAACAGGATAAAGCACGCTCACATACCGCTGTTCTAACCTAACATGCTCTACATTGTGTCGACTTGTTGCCGTGGCCTTCTCGATCAACAGATCTGTCTCCAATCGAGCACATATGGGACATCATCGGACGACAATTCCTGCGTTATCCACGACCAACATTAACCATCCTTGTACTGACCGACCAGATAGAACAGCCATCCCACAAACTGATATCCGACACCTGTACGACACAACGCATGCATGTTTGCAGTCAGTATTCGGGAGGTTACAGCTGGTATTAATGTACCAGTATTTCACATTTGCAATGGCTTTTCTCTGGCTTATATTAATCTGTAAACCTGCAATGTTTACCTAGACAAATGTATTCCCAAAATTTCATTGCCCTACATTAATTATTGCTTGGTGTTGGATTTTTTTTCCGTCAGTGTATACGCGTCCATTCCCCAGGAAAGTGAAGCATTTCTGAAAGAGTGGTGTCAACAGATACGTCCGCATCCACATAGCTGCTCCGCAAGTCACCGTACGGTTCTTGGCGGAGATACTCGTCAGTCTGTACCAGTTTTAGCCACTTCTTGTTCATTTTAATTCGCACATGAAACGAATAAAAAAATCATGTTTACATGTCTCCCTACGCTTCCCAGATTTTCTTATTCAGTTTCGTGGTTTCTGCTGGAGATGTACGACAACGCAGTAGAACCTTTCATAGTCTAACGGGAACACCGTTGTCAAAAATCAGCCAACAGGATTCCGCGATAACAACGCCATCTTTCTTTCAACAGTACCCATAGAAGCTCCCTGAACAATCCGTCACATTTGCGAATATGCTATACCCAGCCATTACGATCCATCAAGCGCATCTTGTAATTCTCTATACCGACACGATAAGGGTCCCAAACACCGGAACGAAAACATTTAATATATCAACTGTAGTATGATATGCGATTCGCTTAATAGATGAGCTATACTTTTCCAAAATTATCCCAACTTATGTAAGTCTCCTATTTCCTTCTCAACTTTTGATGTCACGTGGTTCTTCTATTTCGTATGACATAGTGTTTTCCATTACTGTTTAAATGGTGTAAACACTCCAGATGCTTAACGGAAATGCTGTTATCTGGTACTACCGAATGTTTCCTCTTGTACGTGCGCATAATATTGCATTTTTTCGTATTCAGGGAAGGTAGTTTAACCTTTCAACTGCTAGCGACTTGAAGCCTATGTCCTTGGACAGTCGTTGGGCGTCGAGTGCTAACGTCGGATATATTCGTTTCGAGGCTTTCTTAGTACATGTTAGCAACGTAGTAACACTACGTCACTTGTAGAGCTGCAATCTGTTTGTAGCATTACTGGTGATTCCTCGTTGTAGCTCAGATAGCAGAAGCGGCAGTTTGACGGCATCGTGGCTTGCTTTGTGTTGTTTCATTGTTTGAAAATATGTAAGCGCGTGCTGTCTGACGAGGAAATAGAACGTAATCTCAAGAAAATGGTAACGAGAGTGAGTTTTCTGTTTCTTCGTCTGAACACCAAGGGCACTATGTCTCTTGATTCTTGTCCTTCTCAGGGAATGGAAAGCCGATTTTCTCGTTGCATAACTTTACCTTCCAGAAGTAAGACTGCCAGCGATAGTGAGAAAAAAGGTGGCGTGTCCCAGTGAAGACAGGAAAGTTTGTGGACAAAATTCAGTGGTACAGGAAGGAGTGAATCCGAGAGTCCATGATTTTGATACACCACTCAGACGTAACTCTTACACTCCCGGAAAGTTCTAGTGCACTTCAAGTTTTTTTTGACATTGTCCACGCAGGAGTCAGTTCCAGTTATTGTAGACGAAACTAATAGTTACTGCACTGTTCGGAGTACTGCTCTTTATCTGAAAAACCGTTTGAAGGTTTGGAAAGACTTGTATGTAGCAGAAATATATTGCTTCATGGAATTAACTCTTCTCAAATCAAGAACAAAAAAACTGAAATATTCTGAGTATTGGTCAAATGATCCCCTCCTCAAAACTACAATTTTTGATGAAAGTAGTATTTATATGAGAGTTCTGGACCAAAGAGCGTATTGGATTAAAAATTCCAGGATATAAGCGAAGATTTCACTTTTGCAGTATCCGCCACTCAAAAATTTATCTATACCCACAAAATGAAAATTTCATTTCACTAAAAAATAAGTTATTCAATTAAAATTTAATGCTCAAAAATTAAATTAAAAATCTAAAATTCATTCAAATTCAATAACATGAATCAGACGATCTTTAGTTTGTATTTTACCTCGATAAATAAAATGGAATTAAATAATGTTTTCTAATTTATCATCGTCTTTTAAAAAGATTTTAGTATAACGATCCGGAAGAGTAATACTAAATTTATCATCTAAGAGTAATAAAACTTTTTCACCATATTTTGTTGATAAAATTTCAGCTTTTGAAGTGATGTAAGATTTACGTTTTATCAGCTCTGATAATTTAGAGAACACTTCTTCACAACCATTACTATAATTGTTAAGTTCAGTTAATAGATTTTCAATGCTACCGATTTTGTTCATTTTGTTTCGATTTTATTTATGTAGAAAAAATTTTACTTTTCAAAAATTAAAAATCGTTTTAATTTTTGAAAAGTCAATTTTTCATGTAGGTAAAAAAATCACATCGCTATGCTTTCAGCTACGTCCGTTTTGGCTACTTTTAAATTTTTTTGTGTTTCTTACCCTTTTTAAAATTGATTTCGAAAGGACAACAAAAAATGGACAACATATGTGAAAGAAAGTAAATGAATGAAAACTGGAAGAAAGTGGAGATTAAAATGACAAAAGAAAAAACAACATATGTAAAAGAAAGTAAATGAATGAAAGTAAATTAATGAAAAATGGAAGTAAACGGAGATTGGTGAAAAATGAGGACAACAAAAAATGGGCAACATATGTGAAAGAAAATAAATGAGTGAAAAATGGAAGCCGGCCGCGGTGGTCTAGCGGTTCTGGCGCTGCAGTCCGGAACCGCGGGACTGCTACGGTCGCAGGTTCGAATCCTGCCTCGGGCATGGGTGTGTGTGATGTCCTTAGGTTAGTTAGGTTTAAGTAGTTCTAAGTTCTATGGGACTTATGACCTAAGATGTTGAGTCCCATAGTGCTCAGAGCCATTTTGAAAAATGGAAGTAAATCGAGATTGATGAAAAATGAGGACAACAAGAAGGGACAACAGTTTATATTTTTATGTGTATTAAATGGGCAACTAAATGTTTTATATTCAAAGACATTACTGAATATGAGATGAAGTTAGATAAACCTAGATTGATTTGCAAAAGGTATATAAATAAGGATCGGCTTAGTACAGTAGATATGATTCAGACAAAAACAGTAACAAAAATAACATACTGAATAGCACCGATGAAGTGAGACAGATATTAAGGAAGTCCACTAAATGTGACATAGTAAAAAGTGTAACAGAATATGGGAAGAAATTAGGTAAACCTAGATCAATTTGCAATAGATGTTTAAATAATGACTGTATGAGTAGATGTTATATTAAGTTGTTTAACACCCAGAATAGTATGGAAAACCCGCAGAAGGATATAGACAATAAGCAAGATAATAACCCACACAATAGTATGGACAACAGCAGTAACAGTGAAAGGTCGAAAATATGTAATTTATGTAATATTATGAATTTAGATTTTTTGCAAAAGATCATGGAAAGATACTATCAATTTGTAGAAATTGTATAAAATTAAGGAGGTCGGAAAATAAAAAAATATTACTCCAATCCAAAAGAGATTACACAAATCTAGATTTAAAAATTTTTAATTAGAAATGGAAGAACATAAAAATGCTAAAATTTTAGATCTATTCTACAAGAAAAAAAAATACATTACCGCGATACAAGGGAACTCATATATATATATATATATATATATATATATATATATATATATATATATATATATATATACTAATAATGAAATAATGTATCGTGAGATATATACATTGCTACTCCGAATGTTGCATTTTTGTAATAATATTCCCGCTCAAGATGACGTACAAAATAAGATCAGTTGTTTCACACTAGAAAGAGAGGGTTGGAACAGAGCTCACTCCATTCCTAAAAGCTCTGTATTGACGAAAATCTCCTACTGTTCAACTAACCCTTGGCTTTCAAATAGTACATTCCATCTAAAAGACGTCATTTTGCAATTACAATATTTTTTTGTGTAATTGTGAAGCGGGATTTACAGTTGACTTTTTAGCTTACACTGGTGAAAAGTGTAGCGCAGTAGTCAATGAAAGCTAAGAGGGAACTGCTGGCAGTATTGTGACAACACTTTTGGAAACTTACGTGGGAAGAGATACATGCTGTATTTGGATAAATGATACACAACTCCATTTCTCTTCAACCTCTTGTGTGAGAGACGAACAAGTGCAGTAGATAAGTTCGCATGAATAGGAAAGGTATGCCAAAACTTGAAGCCAAACTGCAAAGAGGAGAGATGGGATTTAGTTCAACAGGCATTATGATGTCTCTGAAGCGGCATCAGAAAAGAGAGATATGTTTGTTGACGACATGCCAAACAGTTGAAATGAAACCATTGCAAAAAATTAACCGTCAGACTATTGCCGAAAAATTTAAACCAATATCTGTGTTGGATGAAAAGGGGTCAATGGGTGCAGCGGACAAATGCGACATGCTACTTGACTCAATGGAATGTGTTCGCAAAACACTGAAATCGTACAATAAAAACCTCCTTAGACATGTGCGTGCTAAGTTCCCGTGTTATTTGTAAGGTTCATATCGGAAAAAAATACTTCATTTCATCTGAACGTCATCCTGACATTCTAGGAACGCCTTTGCAAGCACTGCCGAATCATCAGTAAAACAACACGGACCTGTATCTGGATGCATCGTTTGCAGCAATAACAAAAAAACAATAGGAACTGATTTACGGCTGTAAACAGTGTGATGTGGCACTGTGTTTTGTGCCCTGTTGTGGGTTACTAGATTCAGGCAGCTCTGTGTCACACCTTAATTACGAGTGGTTTATTGAATATGGACAGTTATGTGGATTATCTTCAGTACGTCCCGCGATTGACAGATGTCGTGTACCCAATGCCCAAGAGCTACCTCTGTGCCAGGAAGTGCGGGGAATTCTTTCCGTGGGTGAATTTTCATGGCCCGTCAAGTTTTTATTAGTTAAGAGACTGGAGCCGGATTTAACTCTAGGGCATGATTTCATTCGTAAAACCGATAGGTGTTACATTTTGGTACCCGGATCTTTTATTTCAAATTTTCCCCCCCAACGATCGGATAGCCTTTTGCTCATGTGGGGATGGGACGTGCCACGGGTAGTAACACGTGCCTGCTTGGGGTAGACCACCTCTCTAGTCAACAAGAGAAACAGTTAAGTGAACTTTTGGGAGAACTTCCCGACGTACTTTGTGACAGGTTGGGAGTCACAGACGTCATTAGGTACCATATTCGTGTCGTGCATGACGTTCCGGTTCGCCAGTCTCCATATCGCTTGTCACCACCTCAGATAAAGATATTGCGGCACAAAATTGAGGGCTTTTTAAAAGACGGAGTCATAAGACCGTCCACGTCCCCCTATGCTTCCCCCAGTTTCTTAGTACCTAAAGATCATGGGCAGGATTTCCGATCTGTGGTTGGTTACAGGATTGTCAATAAAACGGTGATCTTGGAATCGGTGTCCCTGCCTGATCTCCACAACTGTTTCATCTGGTTGTCCGCAGCATCTTGGGTTACAGTGTCAGATTTTAATCAGGCTTATTACCAGATACCATTGACGGAGGCGTCGAAACATATCACCGCCTTCGCCACAGATTGGAATTTATATGAGTTCAACCGAGTTCCATTTGTTTTGTCAACTAGTGCAGCAGTTTTATCCCGTTTATTGGATAAAATTTTAGGTGATTTAAAGTTTAATTGTGTCTTCAATTATTTGGACGATGTGGTCATATTTAGTGCCTCCTTTGAAGAGAATTTAGAGCACATCCAGAAGGTACTATCCAGGCTCAGGGATGCGGGGCTGACTGTGAAATCCGCAAAGATAACCGGCTAGCGCCAAGTGTAATTTTTGGGTCACTTGGTGTGCAGGGACGGAATTAGCATTGGTCAGGAACGCACAAAGGCGTTGAGGTATTTTCCGCAGCCACGAAATAAGAGGGAGGTTGCCTGATTTGTAGGAATGGCTAATTATTTATTGGAATGGCTAATTATTTCCACAGATTTGTCCCAACTTTGCGCAACTAGCAGCTCCGTTAAACTTGTTACGCAGAAATAATGCGAAATTCGTTTGGGCTGAAAGTCAGCAGGCAGCCTTTGAAGGCATTAAAACTGCGATTGCCAACCGACTGGTTTTAGCAGTAACTGACGTTAAGAACAGATTTGTGGTCCAGACTGATGCTTGCAATACTCTTGTGGCGGCAGTTCTTTTACAGGAAGATCAAGATATCAGGCGTCCGTTAGCATTTGATTCCACACGTCTGGAGGGGCCAGAGCTCAATTACTCCGTATTTGCCCTGGAAAAATTTCAATTCTATCTCGAACATCGTGAATTTGACCTAGAGACTAATGATCAGGCCCTTAGTTGGGTGTTAGCTCGCCCTAGGAAGACAGGGCGTACCGCGAGATGGGCGGTCCGCATTTCGGTCTTCCATTTTAAGGTTCGACACGTTAAGGGATCTGATAATCAGCTTGCTGACGCCCTTAGCAGGATGTTCCAACAGCACGTGCCTGATGAGGAAATGCTGGACAGTCACCTGTTATGTACGATTCTTACCAATGTACCCGAGCTGTTTAATAATTTGAAAACTGAACAAGAACAAGACCCATTGTAGGGGGTGGGGGCTCAGGAAGCAAATACTAGATGGACAGGGACCTAATGACTATTATCTGAAGAACGGCATTCGGTGTAACCGCAGGGGTAGTTCTGGGGAAGCTAGAATTTGTCTCCTACGATCCTTAGTGATTCGGGTCTTCCGGTACTTACATGACTCTCCAGTAGGAGGGTATTTAGGCCTTTATAAAACCTTAGAGAAGGTGAAGGAGCAGTTGACCTGGCCGACACTTTATAAAGATATAAGTGGTTTAATCAAAGTATGCCGAGACTCTAAGAAGGGAAAACCTGGGAACACCCTGGCGAAGGGATTGCTGCAGTCGCAGCGAGAAGAGCATCCGTTGCACAAATTGTTTGTTGATTATATGGGCCCGCTTCCCCGGACGAAAAAGGGCAATTCGTACATTCTCGTAGTGGTGGACACCTTTTCCAGGTTCGTTTGGTTGATACCTAGCGGAGATGTGACTGCTCTTATTACCATCTCTCATCTTACTAATATATTTAGGTGGTTCGGGCCACCGCAGGCGTTGATTACGAATAACGCTTCTGGGTTTCTGGCAAGGTCGTTTAGACAATTCTGTTTTGGCAGTAGGATAAAACATCACCACACCTTATTATTCTCGGGGTTCCTTTGCCGAAGGATTAACCGCAACTTGAAGGCGTTGATTATTTACCACATAAATCGCCCAAGGAGCGGGATAGCATTTTGCCCTGACTAAACTTAGCGTTTAACTCCTCGCGGTATGAAGCATCCCAGCCCACCCCAGCTAGCCTAATGCTCGCATGTCCCATGAATTCCCCGCTTTCCAGTTTATGGGAAATAAATGATCTTTTACCTCCATCCATCAGTCTGGAGTTTCTAAGGGAAAAATGGGGGCGAGCTCGGGCAAATATTAGGAAGGCTCACGATCGTCAGGCCTGTCGCTATGATAGAAACAAGCGCCCCTTTCAAGGGAAGATATGGGATCTTGTGTACGTCAGGAATGTTCCTGGGCGGACTTTCCGGGATAAACGTTTAGGGAAACTTGTCTCGCGTTTCCTAGGTCCATATTCCATTATCAGAATTTTGAGCCCGGACAATCTTTTGGTCAGGGTCCCGGAAAAGGGGAAGCTCACACGGGTTCATCTCAGTCAGATTAAACATGATAGCGGAGTGAGGGGTTCTTAGCCCGGGGAAGGCTTGTTCAGGTTTGAGAGGGGGAGGTTGAGCCGTGGCGCCATTAACTTAGTAGACTGTTCTGTCTAGCGCCACTAGCTCAAGGGTAGTATCGACTATTCATCTTGCGGCCCAGTTGCGAATATCTATGAGGAAGAGTTGGTATCTGTGGGTTGTGTCCTCAGAAGCTGTTTGCTTGCCGATATATATAAGGGCTCGCTGGCCCGAAGAGGGAGGCACCAAGTTTGGGGATTGGCGGTAGCGTCGCGAAGAGACACGGTCAAGAGGTCCGAGCGACCGAAGCCACGAGCTACGCAAGGAGGGCCTGCGCAGAGTAGAGATACCGGAGGACGTCACCGGGGTCAGCGTCGACTACAAGCAGCAGACCGACATTCCGTCTGTTGGTTGACAACATTTGTGTCGGACGATCGTTCGTGACCTGGCTGCCCTCTTCTACCTGGTAGTCATCGGCACCACTCAGTACACGCCGCGACGCACCGTAGATACATGGAGCTGCTTGCTGATAAAGGGGAGTAACATTCTGTAAGTCTCGTGGTCATTGGTGTCGTTGTCTACCCGACCGCCTAATTATTTTCCGGTTTTACTCAGTCGGCTCTTTGGTCGTAAATACACTCCTGGAAATGGAAAAAAGAACACATTGACACCGGTGTGTCAGACCCACCATACTTGCTCCGGACACTGCGAGAGGGCTGTACATGCAATGATCACATGCACGGCACAGCGGACACACCAGGAACCGCGATGTTGGCCGTCGAATGGCGCTAGCTGCGCAGCATTTGTGCACCGCCACCGTCAGTGTCAGCCAGTTTGCCGTGGCATACGGAGCTCCATCGCAGTCTTTAACACTGGTAGCATGCCGCGACAGCATGGACGTGAACCGTATGTGCAGTTGACGGACTTTGAGCGAGGGCGTATAGTGGGCATGCCGGAGGCCGGGTGGACGTACCGCCGAATTGCTCAACACGTGGGGCGTGAGGTCTCCACAGTACATCGATGTTGTCGCCAGTGGTCGGCGGAAGGTGCACGTGCCCGTCGACCTGGGACCGGACCGCAGCGACGCACGGATGCACGCCAAGACCGTAGGATCCTACGCAGTGCCGTAGGGGACCGCACCGCCACTTCCCAGCAAATTAGGGACACTGTTGCTCCTGGGGTATCGGCGAGGACCATTCGCAACCGTCTCCATGAAGCTGGGCTACGGTCCCGCACACCGTTAGGCCGTCTTTCGCTCACGCCCCAACATCGTGCAGCCCGCCTCCAGTGGTGTCGCGACAGGCGTGAATGGAGGGACGAATGGAGGCGTGTCGTCTTCAGTGATGAGAGTCGCTTCTGCCTTGGTGCCAATGATGGTCGTATGCGTGTTTGGCGCCGTGCAGGTGAGCGCCACAATCAGGACTGCATACGACTGAGGCACACAGGGCCAGTACCCGGCATCATGGTGTGGGGAGCGATCTCCTACACTGGCCGTACGCCACTGGTGATCGTCGAGGGGACACTGAATTGTGCACGGTACATCCAAACCGTCATCGAACCCATCGTTCTACCATTCCTAGACCGGCAAGGGAACTTGCTGTTCCAACAGGACAATGCACGTCCGCATGTATCCCGTGCCACCCAACGTGCTCTAGAAGGTGTAAGTCAACTACCCTGGCCAGCAAGATCTCCGGATCTGTCCCCCATTGAGCATGTTTGGGACTGGATGAAGCGTCGTCTCACGCGGTCTGCACGTCCAGCACGAACGCTGGTCCAACTGAGGCGCCAGGTGGAAATGGCATGGCAAGCCGTTCCACAGGACTACATCCAGCATCTCTACGATCGTCTCCATGGGAGAATAGCAGCCTGCATTGCTACGAAAGGTGGATATACACTGTACTAGTGCCGACATTGTGCATGCTCTGTTGCCTGTGTCTATGTGCCTGTGGTTCTGTCAGTGTGATCATGTGATGTATCTGACCCCAGGAATGTGTCAATGAAGTTTCTCCTTCCTGGGACAATGAATTCACGGTGTTCTTATTTCAATTTCTAGGAGTGTATAAGCAGTAGTATTGTACTAAGACACTAGTTGTCGTTTGAAAATTTGTTCTGATATTGTATTGCCCTTCCTTTCTAGTTTATACCAAACGTTAATGTTTTAATGAATCAGCTCCTGGTCGGAAATACCGTCTGAACAATTGTACCAAGGCACGGGTTGCCGTTAAACTAACTGTTGTCTTGTGGTTAGATTTAGATGATAACCGGTTCAATTTCCTGATTGTAACTGTATTTGAAATAATCTAACTTAAACTGTGCATTCCTGTCCTTGAAAGACGGGGTTACTATTGGTGTATTTTTAACTGGATCTTCTGGTTCCGCCAAGTGAGTTCTCTTGTAATAAGTGCTCATACGTAATGTTTTAAAACTTTCCTTCAGAGCGGCCTTCATAACTGAGAAGTAATTAACTTCTGACATGTTTAAAGCCAACTGTCACCAGGGCTTTAGTCAGAATAAGATTGTCAAAAGGGACGGGTTGGGATAAAAAAAAAATGGTTCGAATGGCTCTAAACATTATGGGACATAACATATGAGGTTTTCAGTCTCCCAGACTTAGAACTACTTACACCTAACTTAACCTATGGACACCACACACATTCATGCCCGAGGCAGGATGCGAATCTGCCACCGTAGCAGCAGCGCGGTTCCAGACTGAAGTGCCTAGAACCGCTCGGCCACAGTGGCCGGCGGATTGGGATCCAATCGCACCTTGTTTGGTGATTGGAATGCAAAGGTTCCTCGCTTTGAAGCCTTATCTTTGTCATAATTGTTTCCTAATTGGTCTAACTTTTAAGCATAGGTGCGCATCTTAACCTCAAACCTTTCGACATACAATTTCCAATTAAAACAAAATTGCGTCATCTGTCTGAGTAATTGAAACACTCTTGTCATCAATATTAGTTATATGTTTCCATGTGTTGCAGAAGGGCATTTAATAAGAGAAACTGTGTGCAGCGCGGTAGTAAACACCGCTGTTTCACCCGATAACGGGCGGGCTGCAGGTCCAGGTCGTAGTCGTTATTGTCATGTTGTTCTTGTTTTGATATCTCTTATAAAAGTTTATTGATTTCACCAAATTGTTAATTTGGAAATAAAACAAATTTATGATTATATATCGTTAAATAAACAGGTTGTTTGAAAAGAAAGTTACGTTGGTGGGTCCTCCCTTCCACGTTTTCCTTAATACCAGTAAATGCCACGTCTGACATATCCCTTATTAAAATCCTTCTGGGTGTGTTGCCGGGTCATCTTGTAAAAGATGTCGCCGACATTAAGAAAACTGGAAGCTCCGCTAGCACCCGCATAGCAGAGCATGAACGCTATGTTAGAATGGGGTAGCACAGCATATCGCCACCAGTGGAGAAGCAGCGCAGTTGTAGGCAGAGGTTTAAGTTTGAAGAAGCACTAGTGCTTGCGTGACAGCCGGGGATGCTCACACAAAATAAGGGACGGGCTGAAATCCTGAAGCAGCCTGCCAACACCAATAGAGAGAACGGGTAAGGCACATGGGTCCTGACTGCCAGCACGCCCCCTTATGACGGGTCACGCGTCAACACAAGGCAGCGAGCTCCCCGGACTCTGCCGCGACCGTCTAAACAAACAGCCCATACAGAACTGGCGTCGTTTCTCAACAACCATGAGCAGGAAAATACGGCCGTCAGAAGCTTGTTGCCGATTCGTAGCGAGCTAACAATTAACAGCAAGCACTAGGTTACCACGTATAGTCTGCCGTTATCCCCAAGAACTAGTAGTATTTCATGCCCAAACCTCACCCCACGACCACCTCACCACGTCATAGTGACGCGGTGGCGCCGAACCCTTCAGCAAGCGTCCAGGGTGCCGTCCCTCCTGCTGTACCGACTCCACCTACATGCACAGCGTACTAGCCATCGAGGGACACCACAACTGTACCGACGAGTTCCTGGGCTGATTACGTCGAGGATGACACTGTGTGTCGCGGAAGGGCATGTCCCGATGTAGGTGCCGGGACAGCTATGACTACGACACAGTGACTAAAAACACGATCGTGCTGCGGCTGGTTCGCTTCTGGCGGCCGCCGCCTGAGCGGGCGCCATCTTCCCGGAGGAGGTGGAGACCCAACAATACCGACTGGCAACTGTGAACGTCAATAACATCTGTGCGCGTCATGAACTGAAGATGTCGCAAGATACGCTGAATGTGGCGGACATAATCGCCCTCCTCCAGGAGGTCTATGTCGAGGATTTTGTCGGCCCTTTCAGATATACTGGTCACGTCTCCCAAGCGTCTACCACTGTCAGTGGCATGGAAATCCTTCTCCGTGATAGCCTCATTGGCGAAGACGTCGCTTTCATCCATGACGCGAGAGGCATGGCGCTCACTCTCCATGACGATAGAATCGTTGATATCTGTGCGCTCTTCGGAACGGGATGACGTCGTTAACGGTAGGCTTTCTTCACAGATGCGATCGCGCCACTCTTTATGGGACGCCAGGATGCCTTAATCTTCGGTGGGGATTTTAACTCCACCCAGGCGCTGAAGGACCAACTGCCACATACTCTCCATGTCCGGCGCTCTTCATCATTATAACCAGTCTTCAACTCGTTGCCACTTGGGAGTATGTACATGGCGATAGGGCGGATATTGCGCACTATACCAGCCATTTATCCAGCCGTATAGACCGCGTCTATCTCTCACGCTCCATTTTTACGGGCATACGAGCCGCTGAAATATGGCCCATTGCTTTTTCCGACCATGCGGTCTACACTCCTGGAAATGGAAAAAAGAACACATTGACACCGGTGTGTCAGACCCACCATACTTGCTCCGGACACTGCGAGAGGGCTGTACAAGCAATGATCACACGCACGGCACAGCGGACACACCAGGAACCGCGGTGTTGGCCGTCGAATGGCGCTAGCTGCGCAGCATTTGTGCACCGCCGCCGTCAGTGTCAGCCAGTTTGTCGTGGCATACGGAGCTCCATCGCAGTCTTTAACACTGGTAGCATGCCGCGACAGCGTGCACGTGAACCGTATGTGCAGTTGACGGACTTTGAGCGAGGGCGTATAGTGGGCATGCGGGAGGCCGGGTGGACGTACCGCCGAATTGCTCAACACGTGGGGCGTGAGGTCTCCACAGTACATCGATGTTGTCGCCAGTGGTCGGCGGAAGGTGCACGTGCCCGTCGACCTAGGACCGGACCGCAGCGACGCACGGATGCACGCCAAGACCGTAGGATCCTACGCAGTGCCGTAGGGGACCGCACCGCCACTTCCCAGCAAATTAGGGACACAGTTGCTCCTGGGGTATCGGCGAGGACCATTCGCAACCGTCTCCATGAAGCTGGGCTACGGTCCCGCACACCGTTAGGCCGTCGTCCGCTCACGCCCCAACATCGTGCAGCCCGCCTCCAGTGGTGTCGCGACAGGCGTGAATGGAGGGACGAATGGAGACGTGTCGTCCTCAGCGATGAGAGTCGCTTCTGCCTTGGTGCCAATGATGGTCGTATGCGTGTTTGGCGCCGTGCAGGTGAGCGACACAATCAGGACTGCATACGACCGAGGCACACAGGGCCAACACCCGGCATCATGGTGTGGGGAGCGATCTCCTACACTGGCCGTACACCACTGGTGATCGTCGAGGGGACACTGAATAGTGCACGGTACATCCAAACCGTCATCGAACCCATCGTTCTACCATTCCTAGACCGGCAAGGGAACTTGCTGTTCCAACAGGACAATGCACGTCCGCATGTATCCCGTGCCACCCAACGTGCTCTAGAAGGTGTAAGTCAACTACCCTGGCCAGCAAGATCTCCGGATCTGTCCCCCATTGAGCATGTTTGGGACTGGATGAAGCGTCGTATCACGCGGTCTGCACGTCGAGCACGAACGCTGGTCCAACTGAGGCGCCAGGTGGAAATGGCATGGCAAGCCGTTCCACAGGACTACATCCAGCATCTCTACGATCGTCTCCATGGGAGAATAGCAGCCTGCATTGCTGCGAAAGGTGGATATACACTGTACTAGTGCCGACATTGTGCATGCTCTGTTGCCTGTGTCTATGTGCCTGTGGTTCTGTCAGTGTGATCATGTGATGTATCTGACCCCAGGAATGTGTCAATAAAGTTTCCCCTTCCTGGGACAATGAATTCACGGTGTTCTTATTTCAATTTCCAGGAGTGTATATATGCATAGTCACCTTGCGCCGCCAGATAGTATTGCATGGGTGAGGCCCCTGGAAATTAAACGTGACACTGCACTACATTGCCCGTATGCCGACAGCTCGTAGAGGCAACGTGGACGTCATGCACCCGTCGGCGAGGGGATTACCCGACCGCATCCTCTTTCTGGCTGCTATGCACCAAGCCGGCTCTCAGGGAGGCGTTTATTGGTCGCAGCAATACTCACTAGATTTTTACTATCGCATTCTGCGTGATTATTCTACAAAGCCGCACGCACCTGCCCGTCAGCAAGCAGTGAACCGCGCAAAAGCGCCGATCACCGCCCTCACGAGGCAGCACCTCGAAGGAACGATTGTTCGTGTGTGTACCGTGGACAGAATGGACCACGAAGCGCCGTCGATGTATCATCATCGCGGAACGCCGGCGTCGGCGACGGGCGCTGATCCACGCTGTAACTTTAGCCGATGGTCACTGTGTCACAACACAACGTGCAATCGGAAATATTCTCCAAGCTCATTATAGTCAACTGACTGCAGTTCATCATCATCCCCCAGACGCGATTGAGGAAGTCTCTCGTCTTATGTACGGCGCATTACCGCGAGCCGCGCACATGGCATTACCTGAGGACGCAACTGAGGAGGAGGTCAGTACAGGTATACTGGCCGGCGCGCCTTACGAGTAAGTCGTCAGGACCCGACGGCCTCCCATTAAGACTTTCACAGGATCTACTGCCAATTACTGACGTCTGGACGGACATATCCACCACTTAGGACGGACATATGCCGTGATTTGATTTCCACAGAAGTACGAGTACACGTATTCGGGAGGACGACGGCTCAATCCCGCGTCCGGCCATCCTGATTTAGGTTTTCCGTGATTTTCCTAAATCGCTCCAGGCAAATGCCGGGATTGTTCCTTTGAAAGGGCACGGCCGACTTCCTTCCCCATCCATCCCTAATCCGATGAGACCGATGACCTCGCTGTCTGGTCTCCTTCCCCAAACAACCCAACCCAATCCACAGAAGTACAGCTTCCTCGTGTCTTCCTTAAAGGATTGCTTGTTCCTGTCCATAAACCAAACAGTGACCTCTGTCAGTGACTATCGCCCCCTAACGCTCCTGAACTGTGATATGTAGGTCTTTAGCCGGCTTTCGTTACTACGTCTCAGGAGGGTCGCCCGATACGTGGTGTCCCACGATCAGGCTTCTTTAGGAGGCGATCACAAAATCCAGACTGCCTTATGTCGACACCGCGACATGATAGCGCTAGCACGGACGCGGCGCAGCACAGGGGTCCTGGCCTCCCTTCATTTCAGTCAGACCGTCAATGGGTTGATCACTTCTATCGGGCCGGCCGGAGTGGCCATGCGGTTCTAGGCGCTACAGTCTGGAGCCGAGCGACCGCTGCGGTCGCAGGTTCGAATCTTGCCTCGTGCATGGATGTGTGTGATGTCCTTAGGTTAGTTAGGTTTAATTAGTTCTAAGTTCTAGGCGACTGATGACCTCAGAAGTTAAATCGCATAGTGCTCAGAGCCATTTGAACCATTTGATCTCCTATCGGACGGCGGTGATGCGGAATATGGGATTTCCAGACAGCTTTGTGGAGGTCATAAAACGTCTACTCTGGAGCACGAATTCTAGGGCGCTGTATAATGGTCGTCTTACGCCGTCCATCCTGGTATAACGATCGGTGCGGCAAGGTTGTCCTCTTGCCGCCGTCCTCTACGCTCTCGCTATGGAACCATTACATTGCGGCCTCCGCCAACGCGTCACCTGGATGACTCTTGGCGGACACACAATTTCTTGCACGGCCTATGCGGTCCTCCTCCTGCGCAACGGCAACGATGTTTAGGCAGCGCTGGAGTGGGTAGAGTCCTGCAGCGCTGCTTCGGGCAGCGTCCTCAATGTTCGTAAATCTCGCGAGTTGCCTTTAGGCCGTGGGCTGCCTTGTGAATGCGTTGCTCCTCTACGAATCTGCGGCGTGGTACGATGTCTGGGTACTGGTTTTATAACCGACTTGGCGGCGATCGGTGGCCCTCTTTGTAACCACACATATCAAGATATGGCGACGCACTCCGACATGCCTCACCAGCTTCCTGATGAGGGCCCTTACCCCGAGCTCACTCATTGCTGCAGTGCCGCTCCTTGAGCTGTTTCTTCCTTGAATATAGGTACATCAGGACTGTGCTGTTCTGTTCACATTTAGCGACGGCCAAGATACTGTATGCCTCGCTGCAATAGAGGCTTCCGTCGAATGTGGTTGAAGAAAAACATCCCCTCGCCGGTGGAATGCCGTGTGGTGGGCAGTGCACACCCGTACTCTTGCGTCGGACGTCCAATCCACCTGGTATGTGACGGTTAATGAGAAGCAGGTTTGCCAGTCACGTCTCCACCGGGCGCCATCAACATTATGTACCACGTGTGTCGTGCACGACGACGATAGCCATCGACTTGTGTGCAGCGAGTCGAGTAATGTTTGGCTCGTGGTCCGCCAGATCCTGGAGCTCATCACAAGTACGACTCCAGACAGCATCACCCCACAAATGATTCTCTTCCTGGACATGAAATATTTTCCGCATTCAAAGACCTATGCGGTGACTTGCATTAGCAGGCACGCAGTCCACTACCTGCTCCGTGGTGGTGCCCTCGATTTCTGGCAATACATTAACGACCGACATTGTGCAGTTGTCAAGAACCCAAAGTACAAATAACATTTCTCGAACTTTCTCCGAAGCGCTTTCGACAACATCGATGATCTACTGGTGTATCGCCACCACTCGGGATTTTCTTTCCCGTTGATGTCTAAGTCGATCGCCAGTCTTTGCGAGGTCATGCTTATGCGACGGAGATTGATTCGTTTATGATAAAATAAAATAAATAAATAAAAATTTAAAATTTCGTTCCTTGTATCCTCGTTTCCTGTTTTATTTTCCTTTTTTTGGTAGAAGTTATTGGGGTCTTTCGTGATAGGGGCTAACGCCTGAAGTGGTGGAGCTTTTCTTTTGGGGATTCTTCTTAAACACTTAGGGCAAAAGTGGCGATGGTACTAGTTTTCCTTTTTTTGTAGTTTTAGGTACTTTGAGGAATGCGAGGATAAAAAAGGTCGCTAACGAACGCTTGTGCAGTGGCACTCGACCCATGGTTAACCCGGTTCGAGTACTGGTGCTGGAAAAAATTTTCACTCCCAGTATTTGGCCGGCAAGGGAGGAAAGGTGGTGACGTTAAGTTGCTGATAAGCACACTTTGCGCCAATGTTCTGGTTTAAATACCAAACCTCTCCATAGTGTCTCATGAAGTGAGGGTATGTGACAATGTTGATGGTGATCGTCCGTCAGATGGGGACGTTACACTTGGCGGCCCCTTGCCATTCGCGTGGAGTAGGCTATGCGCCGGCACCGGACTTCTGTCATCATCATCACCATCGCTATACTTCACCGCCCCCCCCCCCCCACACACGTATAATATTACAAATACTGTAATAGAGTTTGTTGCAAATAAATAAACAAAATTATAGCAGGAAGAATAAATTACACTTGTAGGTAATTTGGAGACATATGTACACTGATCAGCCATAACATTTGACCACCTGCCCAGTAGCTGGTATGTCCATCTTTGTCACGGATAACAGTGGTGAGGCATCGTGGCGTGGAAGCAGTGAGGCCTTGGTACGTCACTGAAGGGAGGTGGCACAATATCTACACGCACAAGTCACCTAATTCCCATACATTCCGGGAAGGGGGAGGGGGCGACCATGAGCTCTGACGCAACATTCACTCACATCCCAGATGTGTTCGATCGGGTTCAGAACTGCGGGACCAGCACATCAACTGGAACAGGAGTTCCACTGGAGTCTTGGACGCCCACGTGAATGTTCACCAGAGCATAATGGAGCCGCCGTCAGCTTGTCTGCGTTCCGCAGTACAGGTGTCAAGGAGCGGATTCGCGCCCTCCCATCGGTATGATGGGTATCGGGATTCATCAGACCATGCAGCGCTCTGCCGCTGCGCCAACGTCCAATGCCGATGGTCACGTGCCCATTTCAGTTGTAGTTGCCGGTGTCATGGTGTTAACATTGGCACATGCATGAGTCGTCGCGGCTGCGGAGGCCCATAGTTTAGAGTGTTCGGTGCACTGTGTGTTCAGACACATTTGTAGTCAGTCCAGCATTAAAGTCTGATGTTAGTACTGTCACAGTTCGCCACCTGTCCTGTTTTACCAGTCTGCCCAGCCTAAGACGTCCAACATCTGTAATGATGTGTGACCATCCAACACCACAAAGTCTGGATGTGGTTTCACATTGGTTTCGCCATGTGTTGAAGACACAGCACTCCTTGAACACCCGACAAGTCGTACAGTTTCTGAAATGCTAGTGCCGAGCCTCTGGGCCATCACAATCTGACCTCGGTCGAACGCAGATAGATCGCGCGCCTTCCCCATTCTATAACGGACAGCACGCTCACTGATGGGTTTATATCGATAGTAGGTCGGTGGTCATAATGTTCTGGCTGATCAGTGTATATAGAGCTCGAAATATAATACACAGAGCCGCAGCCTGTAGCAACAACAGCGGCTGTACCCAACTGGGCATCGGGCCGAATTGAGCTTAGATGAAGGATGCGTGTACGGCATTCCGTGCTGCTTCAACTTCATCATTGTTAATGGCTGGCGAGTGGTAGCACGCCAATATCTCAGCAACCAACGACCAGATGTCTTCAGTCCGTGAGAGACCTAGAGATAGTGCCGGCCCTGGCATCAGTCGGGCACCGCCTGCATCGAGGTAAGTCAGGGCAGCATGGGCAACTTCCGGACTCGCGTTAACTTGTTGAAAGAAAACGTGACGGAGGCCTTTAAGATAAGCTGCACCTATCCAGTTTAACACATCGGAAACGTGACAGTTGCTATTCCCGTTATCGGCTATGAAAACCAAAAGTCATCGGTTGCGGCCCAACGGCACTCCTTACCCTCATCCCAGGTGTTGGGTCCATATAACACTTACAAATGCAATCTGGCAATTGCTATTCTCTGTCCGAAAAGGCGACGTGCGGCATGACGTTAAGTGCGGTCCTCTTGAACTCGTCTATTGCGTATCCATATGCCAGTCTTGGGATCGCGAAGAACGCGAGCAGCAATATAGCGGAACTATAAACTAAAAGTAATCTCCTTCCGAATAGGCCATGAAGGCCCGACGGTACCGAGCGACCGTCGTGTAATCCTCAGCTATGCATCACTAGATGCGGATAAGGAGAGGCATGTGGTCAGCACACCTCTCTCGCGGCCGTATGTCAGTTTATGAGACTGGAGCCGCTACTTTTCACACAAGTAGCTCCTAGTATGCTTTGCAAGGACGGTGTGCACCCCGCTAGCTGGTAAACGTATCTCCCTCTTGGCCGAGGCGTAACGCCATCTTTTCATCAACACCGAAATGCGATTTCCGAATAAGAAACCCGCTTTGTAGTATTTCCTTAAATAAATAATGTAGATGGATGGAGGACAGCACTAGGAGGGAGATAGATACCGTCTGTAGGGAAATTAAAGAGGCCCTTGGAGCTAAAAGAAGCAGCTGTATGAATATCAAGAGTTCAGATGAAAAACTAGTACCAAGCTAAGAAAGGAAAGCTGAAGTGGAAGAGGGTCTATACGAGGGAGATGAAGTTGAACGCAATACAATAGAGGACGTACATGAAGATAAGATGGGAGATATGACTCTGCGAGAAGAATTTGACAGAGCGCTGAAAGAACTAAGTCGTAACAAGGCCCCTGGAGTAGACGACATCCCTTCAGAACTATTAAGAGACTATTCCATCTGGTGTGCAGATGTATGAGTCAGGCGAAGTACCCTCAGAAGTCAAGGAGAATGTAATAATTTCAGTGCCAAAGAAAGCAGTTGCTGAGATGTGTGAATATTACCAATCCATCAATTTAATAAGTCATGGTTGCAAAACACTTAACACGAATTCTTTACAGAAGAATGGAAAATATGGTAGAAGCTGCCCTTGGTGAGGATCAGTCTTGATGTAGGAACACGCGATGCAATACTAACCGTACGACTTTTCTTAGAAGACAGGTTAAGGAAAGGCAGACCTAGGTTTACAGTATTTGTAGATCTAGAGAGACTTTCGACATTATTAGCTGCAATACCATCTTTCAAATTGTGAAGCTAGCAGGGTAAATCACATGGAGCAAGCGACTATTCACAACTTGTGCAGAAACCAGGTGACTGTTGTAACAGTGGAGGGGCATGAAAGGGAAAAAGTGATTGACAAGGGAGTTAGACAGTATTGTAGCTTATCCCCGGTGTTACTCAATCTGTACACTGAACAAGCAATAAAGTAAACGAAAGAAAATTTTGGAGTACGAATTAAAGTTGCGGGAGAAGAAATAGAAACTTTGAGGTTTGCCGATGACATCGCAATTGTATCAGAGAGAGCATAGGACATGGGAGTGCAGTAGAATGGAATGGATAGTTTCTTGATAGAGGATATACGACGAATATTTAAAAAAGCAAAACAAGGATAATATTATGAAGTCGAATTAAATCGGGTGATGCTAAGGGAATCAGATTAGGAAACGATAAAAACAGTATATGAGTTTTACTGTTTGGGCAGCACGCAGAGAGGATATAAAATGTAGACTGGGAATGGCAAGAAAAGCATTTTTGCCGAAGAGAAATTTGTTAATATCTATTATAGATATAAGTGTCAGGAAGTCTTTTCTGAAGGTATTTGTCTGTAGTATAGCCACGTATGGAAGTGAAACATGAACGATGAACAGTTTAGACAAGAAGAGAATAGAAGCTTTTGAATTGTGGTGCTTCAGAAGAATGCAGAAGATTAGATGGGTAGGTAACGTAACTATTGAGGAGGTGTTGAATAGAACTGGGGAGACAAGAAATTTCTGGCACAACCTGACTAGAAGAAGTGATCGGTTGATAGGACACATTCGGAGACATCAAGTTATCACCAATTTAGTATTGAACAGAGTGTGGTGGATAAAAATCGTAAAGTGAGACCAAGAGATGAATACAGTAAGGTGAGTAAGCAGATTCAGAAGGATGTAGGTTGCAGTAGTTACTGGGAGACGAAGAGGTTTTCACAGAGTAGAGTGGCTTGGAGAGCTAAATCAAACCAGTCTTTAGAGTAAAGACCACAACAATAACCTAAGGCGTTACTCCAACCCACTTCCTTTCGTTACGTTGAAATGCTAATCATTTGCATATCTAAGCACCCAGTACACTTCACGCCAGTTTGACATTTGTTGTATGCCGTCTTCATAGCGTTGCAATTTATACGGCGAGTAGTGCTGATATTGCTGGAAGTAAGGTTGCCTCGAGAGAGGTTTCGCTGAGCGCCGCCGCGCAGCCCAGAAGCAGACGTCGCCGGTGCAGTTGTGGACGGCCGCCGCCCCTTCTCTGCCCCTCGCACGCCGGCGCTGTGTTTCCTTGGACAGACGCCAGCGGCTGGCTGTGTTTACGCGCCGCGGGCGGAAGTGAATGGTTTGACGGACGGCACCAATATGTTCCCCGCGCTCCTGCCACGCCACAGGCGGCGACTAAACGAGCCGAGCACCAATCTCTGTCTAACCCGCCAACAAATACCGCGCTTAATGGAACCGGCGACCCGCACACTCGACGGGGAAAGATGAGATCCCGGCCGGTACTTCTCCTTGACGTACAACAAATCGTTCGCTCTTGCCACGTCAGGCAGGCAACTATATAGCATCGTGTAGTTTGAGAGGCGGCTGCTATTAACAACGACGCAAAGAACCTCGTAAAAACGGAAAGCTGCAATGCTAGCTGATTACAGCATGACAGCACGCATTCAGTGAGAAGGACACTTTACGAACGTTCGTCGATGCTGAACTCCGAAGCGAATGTAGGTACCGTTAATCGCGAGCTATCGTGGGGCGTTATGATGGTAGACTATAATTTGTGTAGCCTGCGACGTAACTATATATTTTCACGTTGGTCGCAGGAGAATTAAGTATTTAATATATTAACAACGGTAACATACTAGTTGCCAGACTGCGATCAGACTGAAGTTTCTGAGAAAAACACTTCGTTGCAGGGGCACATATACACACAAACACGTAAGAAACAATTTAAAACTGTATTTCTATTTTCTAGTTTCGCCATATCTTGACGTTGTTGTTATCTATACAGGGTGAGGCAGCTAAGTCATAACACCCCTTGTATCTCCCCACCTGCAATAGATACAAAGATGCCGCTTGGACAGTGAATTGCAGGGACAGGGGCTACATGAATACACCACATTTCATGTTTGTGCTATTTTTTATTACAGTTATATGAGGCCATCTTTGGTTTCTTTAAATGGAACCCTATGTTAAATTTTAGCGTAACGTGGTGGTCTTAAAAAGACAGTTTCAAATATGTCTATGTCATAATATTTAGGCGAATAGTTTTTGAGACACACACACACACACACACACACACATTATATATATATATATGATTCAAGCGATTTCACAGCTCTACAATAACTTTATTATTTGAGATATTTTCACAATGCTTTGCACACACATACAAAAACTCAAAAAGTTTTTTTTAGGCGTTCACAAATGTTCGATATGTGCCCCGTTAGTGATTCGGCAGACATCAAGCCGATAATCAAGTTCCTCCCACACTCGGCGCAGCATGTCCCCATCAATGAGTTCGAAAGCATCGTAGATGCGAGCTCGCAGTTCTGGCACGTTTCTTGGTAGAGGAGGTTTAAACACTGAATCTTTCACATAACCCCACAGAAAGAAATCGCATTTGGTTAAGTCGGGAGACCGTGGAGGCCATGACATGAATTGCTGATCGTGATCTCCACCACGACCGAACCATCGGTTTTCCACTCTCCTGTTTAAGAAATGCCGAACATCATGATGGAAGTGCGGTGGAGCACCATCCTGTTGAAAGATGAAGTCGGCGCTGTCGGTCTCCAGTTGTGGTATGAGCCAATTTTCCAGCATGTCCAGATACACGTGTCCTGTAACGTTTTTTTCGCAGAAGAAAAAGGGGCCGTAAACTTTAAACCGTGAGATTGCACAAAACACGTTAACTTTTGGTGAATTGCGAATTTGCTGCACGAATGCGTGAGGATTCTCTACAGCCCAGATTCGCACATTGTGTCTGTTCACTTCACCATTAAGAAAAAAATGTTGCTTCATCACTGAAAACGAGTTTTGCACTGAACGCATCCTCTTCCATGAGCTGTTGCAACTGCGCCGAAAATTCAAAGCGTTTGACTTTGTCATCGGGTGTCAGGGCTTGTAGCAACTGTAAACGGTAAGGCTTCTGCTTTAGCCTTTTCCGTAAGATTTTCCAAACCGTCGGGTGTAGTACTTTTAGCTCCCTGCTTGCTTTATTCGTCGACTTCCGCGGGCTACGCGTGAAACTTGCCCGCACGCATTCAACCGTTTCCTCGCTCACTGCAGGCCGACCCGTTGATTTCCCCTTACAGAGGCATCCAGAAGCTTTAAACTGCGCATACCATCGCCGAATGGAGTTATCAGTTGGTGGATCTTTGTTGAACTTCGTCCTGAAGTGTCGTTTCACTGTTATGACTGACTGATGTGAGTGCATTTCAAGCACGACATACGCTTTCTCGGCTCCTGTCGCCGTTTTGTCTCACTGCGTTCTCGAGCGCTCTGGCGGCAGAAACCTGAAGTGCGGCTTCAGCCGAACAAAACTTTATGAGTTTTTCTACGTATCTGTAGTGTGTCGTGACCATATGTCAATGAATGGAGCTACAGTGAATTTATATATATTTTCTCGTATCGTATTCGTCCTTAGAAGCGGTGTTGTCCAATGCGACCTTTCCTGTTGACCATTGAGGAACTTAACAGAGAAGGCGTTGTTTTCCTGCTTCCCGATAACGCCGCAAGGTGACGCACGAGGTAGCTGGTGAGAAGGGTATAAATGTGCTGCTGAGGTAATGAGACATCGCATTTCCGTTGGGATTGGGTTGTTTTGGGAAGGAGAACAGACAACGAGGTCATCGGCCTCATTGGATTAGGGAAGGACGGGGATGGAAATCGGCCGTGCCCTTTCAAAGGAACCATCCCGGCATTTGCCTGGAGCTATTTAGGGAAATCACGGAAAACCCAAATCAGGATGGCCGGACGCGGGATTGAACCGTCGTCCTCCCGAATGCGAGTCCAGTGTGTAACCACTACGCCACCTCGCTCGGTCGCATTTCCGTCATAGTTTCTTGGAGCAGACACGTACACCAACGAAGAAAAGTTAGATATGCTTTTAGCGTATGGTGAAAGCAGAAGAAATGCTGTTAGAGCAATAAAGCGGTATGGAGTGCTGTATCCTGATCGTGAGAGTCCTATGCGCCAGCTTCTTAAACGTATTTGCAAGAAACTACTTGAATCAGGATCATGGAACGCCATACAGAGGACAAGGCAGTAAACTACAACTGGCCAGGTACACGAAGAGGGCGTTCTAGCGTTGGAGCATAACGACCCTACTGTTTCGTCACGACGTATCGCCTCGGAATGTGGTATAAGTCAGAGAAGTGTTCTACGCATAATGCACCAGCATAGATTTCACCCGTTTCACCTCTCATTACATCAAGCGCTCTCCGGTGTGGATTTCGAATGGCGCCAGGAATTTTGCCTCTTTGCTCTGCAGCGCCTACAAGATGATCCAACGTTTTTTCAACGGGGTACATTTTACTGATGAAGCGACTTTCAGCAACCACGGCAATGTGAATTTGCATAATATGCATTACTGGTCAATAGAGAACCCTTATTGGCTTAGACAGGTACAGCATCAGCAACCGTGGAGTGTTAACGTGTGGTGCGGCATCGTCGGAAATGTCATTGTGGGGCCGTACGTCATCCTGGGTATACTAAGTGGCAATAACTATGCACAGTTCCTGCGAAACGTCCTGCCCATTTTGCTGGAAGAGGTACCACTAACTACGCGTCAGTGCATGTGGTTCCAACACGACGGCTGTCCTGCTCACTCTTCCCGTGTGGCTACAGAGCTGATAAATGAAAAGTTCCCGGATTGTTGGATAGGACGTGCTGAAGTGAAGTGGCCAGCCCGGTCTCCTGATCTGACCCCTCTTGATTTTTTTCCTGTGGGAAGCAATCAAACAAAGTGTATGCTCAAATACCAACTAAGCCAGACGATATGGACCAACGTATCATCGAAGCGTGCGCTGATATCTGACGTGACACCCTCGCAGCCGTTCGCAAATCATTCGAACAGTGACTACAAATGTGCATTACAGAAGAGGGAAAGGATTTTGAGCACATGCTTCAGTAAAAGTTTGTATATGGCTGCACGTTCAGAGACCGTGAATAGTTACAATTGAGAGAAACCAGCCCTCGGTCATTATTTTTAACGAATTAACAGGGTTTTAACACTGCTAGGAGTGTCTTCCTCAAGATTTTAAATCAAAGAATGGTCTATAGCATGGTCACAGAATTATGACTAAAACCGTATGATAGAGTATAAGTACGGAATCATCTTTATCTTAAATATCTTTGTGGCTAATGCCCTTTTGGCATATTTATTATTTTATAAATGACATATAAGTCCTGCCAGTCTTTCACGATGATTCCGTACTTATACTCTATCATACGTTTGTAGTCATAATTCTGTGACCATGTTATAGACCATTATTTGATTTAAATTCTGAGGAAGACACTCCTAGCAGTGTTGCAACCCGGTTACTTCGTTAAAAATAGTGACCGAGGACTGTTTTCTCTCAATTGTGCTTCAGTAAAGTTTTGTATCATGTGCAGTATGTATTTTGCATCTTTGTGTGTATTTGCTTCATATTGTGATCAATAGTAAATATTTTCAAATAAAAAACAAATATGTACGAAATAATTGTGACCAACAAGGGCCTCCTCCTTTACATTTGGATATCTGTAACTTAAAATGTATTAACATCTTGTAGTATTTTAATACGGCATCTTTTTATGTATTACGGTTGGGGAGATACAAGGGGTGTTATGAGTTAGCTGCCCCATCCTGTATATCGGATGTCTCTCGTATGGGTCGTCAGGCGCACTTTCTCTGGTATTTCAACAGATATTTGCGATTTCGTTCTTGCGTTGTGCCGCAGGAGTCAGTCCAAGCAAGTACTTCTCATTATGTCTCTCATGCGACGCTCAGTTTCGACGAAAAGCGTCAGTTTCTTTCCCGTTAAAAACAAAATGATTTTTCAGTCGGAATTTTACGTTGCGCTTTCGCTGCTGCAGTACTGGTTATCCTGTCCCTCAAAAAAATGGTTCAAATGGCTCTGAGCACTATGGGACTTAACAGCTGTGGTCATCAGTCCCCTAGAACTTAGAACTACTTAAACCTTACTAACCTAAGGATATCACACACATCCATGCCCGAGGCAGGATTCGAACCTGCGACCGTAGCAGTCGCGCGGTTCCGGACTGCGCGCCTAGAACCGCGAGACCACCGCGGCCGGCCTATCCTGTCCCTGTTAATACATATAAATAAAACGAATATCGCAGTAGACTAATCTGGGAACACTCTATCGAACAGACACTTAAAACTCAGATTTAAAAATTATTTTGTTTGTAACGAAAAACAAACCGACGCTGGGCGTCGCATGAAAGGCGTGAGGAGCAGCATTTGCTTGGTCTGACTCCAGCTACACTTCGCAAACCCGAAACTGCAAATATCTGCCGTAACACCAGAGAAAACGCTCCTGACGACTCTTTGGAGAGGCAATGTGTACACACCGAAGGACTCTGGACGCCGTAAAAAAGAAAAAAAAATCGAAAATGAAACGATCAGCTACCAAGCTAACATTGACCTCCGGCTACGTTACAGATCAGCCGAGAACCAAAATCAGTATTTCATTTTCAGATTTGTTGACTTCGCCAACTCACAAGTAATCTCTCACAACCCGTCATAGCTTAGCTCTCGGGCTGTGCTATAGAACAGTCAGCATGTCCTACATGTCCATATTTCAACATACACTATATGGTCAAAAGTATATGGACACCTATTAAATGACATTAATATGAGACGTGACCATCCATCACCTTTATGACGGCATGAACTATGCTGGGGACACTTTCAATGAGGTGTCAATGTCTACGTCTACGTCTACATCTACATACATACTCCGCAAGACACCTGACGGTGTGTGGCGGAGGAATGGCAGACATTCTCCCCAGGACCCATAAATTGATAAGGTAGTAGCTTTCGGCGGTAGGCTCTGGCGCGAAGTCGACGTTGGAAGCCATACTAAAGGTGCGTTCATAGCTGTGCGCCTTGCAGCTAGACGCCATGCGGCTGCGCTTACCCCACACGCAAGCACGAGTAGAGGCTTGTGTCTTCCCGTCTAGTACGGGGTGACTCCTGCGGCCCCGGTGCACACAATTCAGAGGCGACTTTGCACCGTTGCAGGCCAATCCATGTCAGGAATACTGTTGCCCACTGACCAGTGCCCTGCAAATGCTGCTTTATGACAGGGTGCATTGTCATGCTGATACAAACAGTTACCGTCTCCGATCTGTTCCTCCACTGCACGCAGTACCTAATGCTGTAAAATGTGTTCATATCCTTCCACGTTTAACTTTTCCTAATAAAGGGACCACACTGTGATGACGAAAACACCCCCACATTGTAACACCACGTGCTCCGTACTTCAGTTTTGGCACTACACATGATGACAGTGTCACCGCCAGACACCACACTTGCTAGGTGGTAGCTTTAAATCGGCCGCGGTCCATTAGTACATGTCGGACCCGCGTGTCGCCACTGTCAGTAATTGCAGACCGAGCGCCACCACACGGCAGGTCTAGAGAGACGTACTAGCACTCGCCCAGTTGTACGGACGACTTTGCTAGCGACTACACTGACGAAGCCTTTCTCTCATTAGCCGAGAGATAGTTAGAATAGCCTTCAGCTAAGTCCATGGCTACGACCTAGCAAGGCGCCATTAACCATTTCTAGAGAGAGTCTCACTTGTATCATCAAGAATGCTGTATACAAATGATGGATTAAAGTTAAGTATTCCAGCAGCTACGTACTTTTCTTTATAGCATTCATTACGTATCCTGTTTCAGACCTAACGCCAGCCGGCGTGTGTAAACGCGTGCCTTTCGGTTACCCGTCACTGTGGGCTGGCTGTCTTGTCAGTCCAGAACAGACAGATAACGTCCTCCTACTCCTACCACCACATTGCCGCAGGGTATATATCATTCCAGATCACTCGTTCCCAGTTATCCGCTTTCCAGTATGGTCGCTCTTTATAGTATACTAAGTGCCGCTTAGCATTGGCTGCAGAAATGTGTGGCGTTTTAATCCCAGCGCCCTAGTCACTGTGCTAGATGGACTGCTGGTTGCACTTCTGAACTCACGACGGATTTTGACAACCACACTTTGCAATGCTCGGCGTTTCCTGTCCGTCATTACGTGATGTCTGTCTGGTTTCGGTTTACCTGTCGTTTTTCTTCGCGTTTCCACTTCGCAATCACTTCACCGACAGGCGAGTTGGACGGATTTAGAAGGGTTCAATCTCCTTGACGGATTTCTTACTTCTCTGACATCTAACAACTAGTCCACGTTCGAAGCAACTGATTTCTCCCTACTAAGCCATTCTGCTGTTACTGCTTCTTTACTGAGAACACAATATTCCCTGCCTCCTTTCATACCGTCGGGTCCTCCTCTAGTGACGTCTGTACATCAATTCCGCATTACATACGGATGTCTGGATATTTTTGATCAGACGATGTGTAAGGGGAGATCAAAAGGTTTCCGTTCGGAGACTGTACAGTCCAGAATCGTACAGTAATCGCCGTGAGCACTGAGGCAATCACCCCACTGACGCAGCAGGTTGAAGGTAGCCGTTGTGTCAAAGACCGTACCCTGCTGCCCGATGAAGTCCGTAACTGCCTGCTGACAGGAGTCGTCGACCATTCAAAGCCTTTTTTAAGGGACTGAAGGCGTCAGAACCGCACGGGCAGAGGTCAGGACTATAGCGCGGGTGCTCGAGTGTCTCCCTCTTGCAGCGCATAGCGACCGCGCGGTTTGAGGCGCCATGTCACGGATTGCGCGGCCTCTCACGCCGGAAGTTCGAGTCCTCCCTGGGGCATGGGTGTGTGTGTGTTGTTCTTAGCAGAAGTTAGTTTAAGTAGTTGTAAGCCTAGGGACCGATGACCTCAGCAGTTTGGTCCCTTAGGAATTCACATAGCCGGCCGGTGTGGCCGTGCGGTTCTAGGCGCGTCAGTCTGGAACCGCAAGACCGCTACGGTCGCAGGTTCGAATCCTGCCTCGGGCATGGATGTGTGTGATGTCCTTAGATTAGTTAGGTTTAATTAGTTCTAAGTTCTAGGCGACTGATGACCTCAGAAGTTGAGTCGCATAGTGCTCAGAGCCATTTGAACCATTTTGAACCAATTCACATACAACACATTTGAACATTAGTATCCCCCACTTGAGTTGGCGTTATGACATTCGCGATGTGGAGACGTGCGTTAGCATGAAGCAGCAGCACCATTCCACGACGGTGGGTTTCCACAGACGTGCTGCCCCACACACATTCTTAATTCTCCGGTGTTTATCCTTCGGGAAAAAAACCTCACACAGCAACTTGGCCCTGTTTGGATTTCGTAGTAAAGTCGCCTTAGTTCACGTCTCCGCATTTATCGCACTAACGTTGGAAAGACACGAAAGCCACACCAATTGCTTGCCTACATGTCGGTGCGTATACAGGTTGGTAGGAAACAGTTTGAAAAATTTGTAAGGGTGTTGCAAGGTAGGTTGCGCTGAAAAAAAATTGATAAGAAAGAAATTCGATGCGTTGCTCCGCTTCCGAGTTAATTAGCATTGCGCGCAAATTCAAGCTGCCCGCCATATACAATTAGTGTCAGTTGCTCTCATAGCGTAGATAGCAGCGCACAAGACTGCTCAGCATTTGGCTCGGGTGTGATCCTTACTACCGTCCCATGTCCAATTTTTGTATCGCTCTCTTGCACGGTATTAGGAAACCGAACGAAGAACACATTTGGCGACACCGTCTCTGACGGACCGCTTGAATTTTCCTGCGCAACGGACTCATTTGCTAACTTCAGTGCTAATTGACTTGGAAACAGCGCAACGTGCCGGATTTTTTTTCTAAAAAATTATTTTTCAGTATAGCCTATCCTGCAACATCCTTATAAGCTTTTCAGACTCTTTCTGGTCACCCTCTACACCCACATCGCAGTCGCACTACGTTGCAGCAACGCCCCCAAATGGAACCTTTTTGATCTCCCGTTATAGATAGTGCAAAAGTGATGTATACACCAATAACAGAACCACCTGTAAGCGACAAAAGCAGAAGATGAATGACAGGCCATCCACATAATGAGGATAACTCGTATGAATGGATCGCCGTTAACACAGTTCCGTATTTGATACGAATTAATCATAGTGATGTCTGCAAAACCCCAGGTTTTCCTACTTTTTATTAAAGATGTAATTCACCGCATAGAAAAGATCTTGACGAAATGGAATATCTCTGTAATATACACTGAAGAGCCAAAGAAACTGGTACACATGCCTAATGTCGTGTAAGGCCCCCGCGAGCACGCACATGTACATGTGCCACAACACGACGTGGATGGACTCGACAAATGTCAGAAGTAGTGCTGGAGGGAATTGACACCATGAATCCTGCAGGGCTGTCAATAAATCCGTAAGAGTACGAGGGGGCGAAATCTCTTCTGAACAGCACCTTGCAAGACATCCCAGATATGCTCAATAATGTTCGTGTCTGGGGAGTCTGGTGGCCGGCGGAAGGGTTTAAACACAGAAGAGTGTTCCTGGAGCCAGTCTGTAGCAATTCTGGACATGTGGGGTGTCGCATTGTCCTGCTGGAATTGCCAAAGTCCATCGGAATGCACAATGGACATGAATGGATGCAGGTGATCAGCCAGGATGCTTACGTACGTGTCACCTGTCAGAGTCGTATCTAGACGTATCAGGGGTCCTACATCACTCCAACTGCACACGCCCTACACCATTACAGAGCCTCCACCAGCCAAGTCCCCTGCAGACATGCAGGGTCCGTGGATTCATGAGGTTGTCTCTATACCTGTACACGTACATCCGCTCGATACAATTTGAAACGAGACTCGTCCGACCAGGCAACAGGTTTCCAGTCATCAACAACCAATGTCGGTGTTGACGGGCCCAGGCAAATCAGTTTTGACGTTCTCAGACGAGGCGTAAAGCTTTGTGTCGTGCAGTCATCAAGGGTACACGAGTGGGCCTTCGGGTCCGAAAGCCAGCCCATATCGATCATGTTTCACTGAATGGTTCGCACGCTTACACTTCTCGATGGCCCAGCATAAAAATCTGCAACAATTTTCGAAGGGGTTGCACTTCTGTCACGTTGGACGGCTCTCTTCAGTCGTCGTTGATCCCTTTCTCGCAGGATCTTTTTCCGGCCGCAGCGAAATCGGAGATTTGATGTTTTACCGGATTTCTGATATTAACTGTACACTCGTTAAATGATCGAACGTGAAAATCCCCACTTCATCCCTACCTCGAAGATGCTGTGACCCATCGCTCGTCCGCAGACTATAACACCACGTTCAGACTCACTTAAATCTTTACAATCTGCCATTGTAGCAGCAGTCAGCGATCTAACAACTGCGCCAGACACATATTGTCTTATATAGGCGTTGCCGACCGCAGCGCCGTATTCTGCCTGTTTACATATCTCTGTATTTGAATACTCATGGCTACACAAGTTTCTCTGGCGCTTCAGTGTACAAACCAACCTTTAAGACAAAGGAACGCCCAAAATTCACCAAGGAAGCTCGCAAAACGGTGGGAAAAGCAGTAATTTGCAGGATATCGCGTAATCGTGGAGATGTGTGTGTGGATGCTACTAAAAGAAGGATTGAGAAACTCTAGAGGAAGGGGGGAACAGACGGACCAGCTGTTACAGACTTTTTTGGAGCCAAGAGACCACCGGATTCGATTTGATGAGATTTGGGGACTAGCAGCCATAAGCGGATACAATTAAAGGCCATACAGAAAGGCCATAGAGCTCAATAAACACCCAAATAATTTTAACTGTAGGGAAGAGCTTCTGAAACTAAATAGTATCTGGATTCTCGATGCACGACGACAGTAACCGACAATGGGCAATTGGCTCCTGTAATCAAAATATGTGACGTCACCCCTGTGCACGGGATCACGCGGGAACGGAATTTTACCTCAATCAATAGTCAACCAAGGTGTGCGTCGAACTTCGAAAAAACTACAACTCTCATTGAAGATATATTCTGCAGACGGGGACGAAACGTTGAATTTCTACAAGAAATTCAGCTGACCACAGCATAATAGCCTGGAATATTTTAATAAGTGTGACAGGTTTACTAAGTCAAGCACTTTATTGTAAAATGGCTTCCTACTGTGGTGACTAATTACTCGAATATCGGCACTGTTCAGAATGCCTCTATCACTCAAATTATTCCTAAATAATTGGAATATCATGATTTATTCCATACGTATATACAATAGAGGTCACTTTTCGCTTCGATATGACCCAAATTTTTTTCCTTACTTTTGTACTGTTTTTCGTGACTTTCTAACCTTATTTTGCATTTACTACACGTATTACTTTTCTTATGATTCTCCTTTGTTGGGTATGTAGTTCAGTCATCTTACAGTTCACTGTTAAGCGTTCGTATGCATTTAATTATTCTGCTCTGACTGTAGTAGGGTAGTCCATAACATTTTATTTCTGGAGATTGTTTTCACAGATATTTTTACTAGCTGAACCAAATGCTCTTCCCATTCTGCTTATCATTGTTTCTATTACCAGTGTTCCTAATCCATTTACTCGTCTGATTCCCAACAATATTTACACTTTCTTACCTTCTACAAAATATGTTTATGTTGGCACGCTTAGTGAATTTATTATACAGGATGAGTCACTAACTGTTGCCACCAAGAATAACTCCGAAAGTGTGATAGGAGCTGAAACGTTTGTGGGTCAAAACTTCCACGGGACAACGGGGACCATAATATGACGTTCGTTTTTTATTGCTGGGTAGGGTCGCTTCAGAGATATGAAGGTCAACTATGTTTTTTTTTTAATGGGATGCTATAGTTTGGTACTTATTTTCTGATAGCGGCTATCGAGACGAATCCAATGATGTGTAACAGTAAGGTCTTTGAAGGTCAACGAAGGTCAAAAAGGTGGTATGAACGTCCATTTACAGAAGGTGTTTGAAGTGATGACCATTGGTATCAATGCAGTGCTGCAATCTTCTTATCGCGGATTGAGTGGTATTCCTTATCACTTCGGCATTTATAGAAGCACATGCTCTGACCTCTCTCGCGTATCTTCAGGTGTAGTTGGAACGTCTTTTAAACAATGACTTTCACGAATCCCCACAAGAAAAAAAATCCAGTGGCGTCAAGTCTGGCAAACGAGCCGGGCACGACACATCTCCTCCGCGTCCAATCCCACGATTTGTCCTTGCAACTCATTTCCAGCCAGCAGCGAAAAATATGCCGAACACCCATCGTGTCGATAGCACATTCTGTTCCTTGTTCCCAAAGGTATTTCTTCCAATAACAGACTTAATGTTTCTTGCAGGAATGTGCTGTGCTTCCTACCATTAAGATTTCCTTCGATGAAATAGGGACCTATAATTCTGTCCTCCAGAATCCCACACCATACACTCACCGACCACGGTTGTTGGAGTACAACTTGTCGCAGCCAACATGGATTTTCAGTTGCCCAATAATGCAGTTTATGCAAATTAACATTTCCATGATTCGTTACTGTAGCTTCGTCAGTAAATAAAATCACGTTAATAAATGTGTCATCCCTCTGAGTCTGAAGCTGAGCCCAGCGGCAGAATTCAATGCGACGACTACAATCGGTACCAGTTAATTCTTTGTGGAGATTGATATGGTAAGGATGATATTTATGGCGTTTCCTCGTTAGTAATGTTTCCGATGCGTTAAAGATCCAGTTGTTCTCAATTTATCATACACATATTTAAAAGTGCGACGTTTAGGGTGAGTAAGTTGAGGAAATCGTTTAGCGTATAAGTCTCTAGCTCTCACTGAAGTTCGTTGGCATTTTCCGTAAGTGAGAAGCATATCGACTTGTTCTTCGAAGGAATACATCATTCACATTCGCTTGATTCGACGACACTTGTCTTACCGTTCCTATTAGTGCTGTATTGCTAAACCGTCGAATGATGTTTACATGACAATGGCACGTGAGATGGATACGCCGTATTCGGCGAATATTTACTATTTGCACGAATATGAGAGAGAATTGTCAGAGCATGTGCTTCTATAAGTGCCGAAGTGATAAGGAAAACCACTCAATCCATAATAAGAAGATTTCAGCACTGCATTGATACCAATGATCATCACTTCGAACACCTGCAAATACATTTCCATGCCACCTTTTTGATCTTCGCTGACCTTCGAAGACCTTACTATACACGTCATTGGATTCGTCTCTATAGCCGCTGTCAGAAAATAAGTACCAAACTATAGCATCCCATTTAAAAAAACGAAGTTGACCTTCATATTTCTGAAGCGACCCCACCTAGCAACAAAAAACGAACGTCATATTATGGTCCCCGTTGTCCCGTGCAGCTTTTGACCCACAAACTTTTCTGCTCCTATCACACATTCGGAGATATTCTAGGTGGCAACTGTTAGTGACTCACCCTGTGTTTGCTAAGTGTTTAGGTTTCTATTATCTATGTTTGTCGACAGTTATCGTATCCTCACCTTCACTGGTAGCATGTTAATGTAGATAATTGTAGTCATATACTTCCGCAGTTTATTTAGTGTGTAATCTACAGATAGAAAACGTTAACATTTAAACATGAAGTAAAGTAACTAAACGACGTTAGCACCTCTTTTATGAATGATAATGAAAATTTGAAGTAATAGATACAGGGGGTTTCAAAAATGACCGGTATATTTGAAACGACAATAAAAACTAAACGAGCAGCGATAGAAATACACCGTTTGTTGCAATATGCTTGGGACAACAGTACATTTTCAGGCGGACAAACTTTCGAAATTACAGTAGTTACAATTTTCAACAACAGATGGCGCTGCAAGTGATGTGAAAGATATAGAAGACAACGCAGTCTGTGGGTGCGCCATTCTGTACGTCGTCTTTCTGCTGTAAGCGTGTGCTGTTCACAACGTGCAAGTGTGCTGTAAACAACATGGTTCATTCCTTAGGACAGAGGATTTTTATGGTGTTGGAATTCCACCGCCTAGAACACAGTGTTGTTGCAACAAGACGAAGTTTTCAACGGAGGTTTAATGTAACCAAAGGACCGAAAAGCGATACAATAAAGGATCTGTTTGAAAAATTTCAACGGACTGGGAACGTGATGGATGAACGTGCTGGAAAGGTAGGGCGACCGCGTACGGCAACCACAGAGGGCAACCCGCAGCTAGTGCAGCAGGTGATCCAACAGCGGCCTCGGGTTTCCGTTCGCCGTGTTGCAGCTGCGGTCCAAATGACGCCAACGTCCACGTATCGTCTCATGCGCCAGAGTTTACACCTCTGTCCATACAAAATTCAAACGCGGCAACCCCTCAGCGCCGCTACCATTGCTGCACGAGAGACATTCGCTAACGATATAGTGCACAGGATTGATGACGGCGATATGCATGTGGGCAGCATTTGGTTTACTGACGAAGCTTATTTTTACCTGGACGGCTTCGTCAATAAACAGAACTGGCGCATATGGGGAACCGAAAAGCCCCATGTTGCAGTCCCATCGTCCCTGCATCCTCAAAAAGTACTGGTCTGGGCCGCCATTTCTTCCAAAGGAATCATTGGCCCATTTTTCAGATCCGAAACGATTACTGCATCACGCTATCTGGACATTCTTCGTGAATTTGTGGCGGTACAAACTGCCTTAGACGACACTGCGAACACCTCGTGGTTTATGCAAGATGGTGCCCGGCCACATCGCACGGCCGACGTCTTTAATTTCCTGAATGAATATTTCGATGATCGTGTGATTGCTTTGGGCTATCCGAAACATACAGGAGGCGGTGTGGATTGGTCTCCCTATTCGCCAGACATGAACCCCTGTGACTTCTTTCTGTGGGGACACTTGAAAGACCAGGTGTACCGCCAGAATCCAGAAACAATTGAACAGCTGAAGCAGTACATCTCATCTGCATGTGAAGCCATTCCGCCAGACACGTTGTCAAAGGTTTCGGGTAATTTCATTCAGAGACTACGTCATATTACTGCTACGCATGGTGGATATGTGGAAAATATCGTACTATAGCGTTTCCCAGACCGCAGCGCCATCTGTTGTTGAAAATTGTAACTACTGTAATTTCGAAAGTTTGTCTGCCTGAAAATGTACTGTTGTCCCAAGCATATTGCAACAAACGGTGTATTTCTATCGCTGCTCGTTTAGTTTTTATTGCCGTTTCAAATATACCGGTCATTTTTGAAACACCCTGTATATAATTACTAATTAACATACGGCGCAGTCAAATGAAAGAGAGACAGGTGAAAAAAGTAAGGAAACTGATTATTATTTCAAAAGTAATCACCGTAACTGTTAATACATTTGTTCCAGTGTAAAACAAGACGGTCAGCGCCTGTATGGAGAAATGTTTGCAGTGAACTGAGGAACCACGACTGTAACTAGGCGTGCACATCTTCGTCCGGAGCAAATTGAGGCCACGAATATCTTTCATCACGGCTTCAAATCTATGAAAATCACTTGGGGAGAGAGACTTGAAGAAAGACATCCGTGACCGTCGATTTGCTTCGAACGAAGAGGTACACGGCTGGGTTCAGTCATGCTCGCGTAGGCTACAGCAAACACGTTTCCATGAAGGCACCGACCTCGTTGTATTACAGTGGGATAACCGTATTAGCAGCTATTGCCATTAATTTTGAAATAGTAAACAGTTTACTTACTTTTTTCCCCTCTATCTCGTTTTCATTTGACCGCGCATTAGGTAATTCCCCTGACAGCGTCTGTTTTAAATTCAACAATATTTTGATTGGAAATATGTCATTAAATTTGTTTCTTACCTTCCTTTCGTTTCATGGATACAGAGTGACTCTTGCTGCTGTAAGAAGTCATTTCGGAATTCGTTGACACCGTTCACACTGCCATTAGATCCGGAGCCACCAACTGAAACAAGAAAAAGGTGCACTGTAATGTACACTAGTGTTTGTGAAGATTCCAACTCGAAGGAGACACCTGGTTGCAAAAAAATTTATTCCAGCAATTGGGTGACATGACGGTAGACAAATAATTAGACTTACAGAACGGTACAGGCACTTTGACCGTGATAAATTATTTTGCTGCAAGAAAAGCCTCTAGACGCCGTGGCACTCAATCAGAGACGTCCTCGATATGCTTCTGAGGAACAAACTGCCACGCGGTTTGTAATCCCGTCCACAAACCATCGACAGTGGCAGCAGGAGGACCAGAACTAAGAAGTTGCCAACAGGCCATATCCCAGACATATTCGATAGGCGACATGTCGGGCAAACGTCGTTCTCTTGCCCACAGCAGACTGAGGCACTATTGTCGCTAGTCAATGGATGCCGACGCAATGGCATATGTGCCAAACAGTCCAGCCCTCAGCAGATGGCGTCGAACCGTCGACGCAGACATGTCCAGAACTCCACACCCGTCGCGGTGCTCCAATTTCGTACCAACTCCGTGGACTAAAATGTTCTGCCGGTTACGGCCAGGGCGTAAGACGGCGGTCATTCCCCTCTGTGGCCATATTGTGTGGTCCAGCACCCACTCGTCGCTGTGTACGACCCTCTTCCACCCACTGGTTCCACACGTGTGCCACTCCAGAGTTTCCTTTAAGAGTCGCAGTGTCACGGTACCTCAGATCCGTTTTCCAGAATTCAGTGATGTCCCGTTCGAACTTATTCACATGCTGTCGTTACGCTCTTTGATGTCGACGAGGCATACCGACACTTGCTTGCTCGTTTCCACTTCGTGTGACAATTCTGCACCAATTGAGCGTATTGTAACACCGACCTGTTAGGCCTATGTGTTCGCCATCTCTCTGTAATTTTAATCAGTTATCACAGTTCTGCTGGAGCAACGGCCTTGCCGCAGTGGAGACACCGGTTCCCGTGAGGTCACCGAAGTTAAGCGCTGTCGGATGTGGTCGGCACTTGGATGGTTGACCATCCAGGCCGCCATGCGCTGTTGCCATTTTTCGGGGTGCACTCAGCCTCTTGATGCCAATTGAGGAGCTGCTCGGCCGAATAGTAGCGGCTTCGGTCAAGAATACCATCTTACGACCGGGAGAGCGGTGTGCTGACCCCATGCCCCTCCTATCCGCATCCTCCACCGAGGATGACACGGCGGTCGGATGGTCCCGGTAGGCCGCTCGTGGCCTGACGTCGGAGTGCTTTCTTTTTATCACAGTTCTGCTGTTGTACATATCCTCAGAATTTGGAGTGATTCAGACCATTACTTCTGGTTTTCACAAACAATATCGTATTTAGAATGTGTCTGGCGCTGTACCTAGGAGTATAGTCAAAGAAGAGTGTCTTCTGTCGCTCAGCTGTTAGTTAGGATCGACACTGAATTTAAAAAAAATATCGCCGTTAGCAGTGAGAACCATGGACTGGTGGCCGTCGAGGTTCAAGCCTAGGTTCCTCCGCCCGTAGCATAGCTACAGTATAATACATTCCGTTCCAAGAACTGTGTTTTTATTATAAATTTACTTTTTATTTCCTTGCTTTGAGCCAAACAAACCCTCGTGCCGAGGTCAAGGCTTTTTCTCGCAAGTACAAGACAGGAACCTATGGAGCAGGAGAAGTCATGTATCTCTCCCGGTTAATTCGTGAATCGTCTTTGTTGTTTTTCCCGTGTCATTTTTCGCGCAATCGCTAAAATTCTCATAAATATCCTTAAAGACATTTCAATGTTTGAATAAGCGTCTCGTTATCCATACTTTTAAGATAAAAAAAAGCCTTTCAAATTTTACAAATGTATTCAGTTCTTTCTACTGAAATTTCAAAATCGCGATTTCGCTAACTAGCTCAGCTATATCAATATTTCTGCTGTATTTGGCACCAAAATCTGGCGCATATTTTTCAAAACAAAGGAGCATAGCTCTCATTTAAGGCGTTACTTACAGGAAATTAAAGTGAGATGAAAAAGTGTGTTATGTCTGAGATATGTTTTCCACTTCACTTAGTGTTCTATCAAAGCTGTGTGGCTTACACAGTTTCACTCCAAACCTCAGTTGGCACAAATTGACAAAAATTGGAAGCCTTCGGTTAAACAGCACATTTACTTCAACACCAGCTGGCCAACTTTTGAGATCCTATTATACCGTAGTGACGTAGCGGCAAATAATTCTTTGTTGAATGTGAGATAGCAGTCTAGGCGGCAGCTGTGGGAAATTGGCACACACAATCCATGTGACGCCTATTCGGCACTAGATATTCCTTGATGGTACTTGGACGAAACGACACTGTGACAACAGTGTGCAAGTGTGCATTTACAATCTCCTGCCGAGGGTAAGAATCTTCTTGGCTTCTCGCAGGCACAAGATAGGAATCTTTGGGGCGGGAGAACTCATGTACCTATCCTTGTTAACTCTTAACCGGTTGCTATGTCTTCTACTGGACTCTTAAACCGTCTTTCTTGTTTTGTGTTTTTATTCTTAAAGTGCGATGTGAGTTGTTGAACAATTTCATACGTAATTAACTGTAGTATGGAAAAGTTGAAGTGCTCGACGGAACATGAATTCAGCCATGTAACCCACGAAATGTTCGGTATTGCACTGGGTCAGAAATATGAGTTGCTACAATTTAAGCTGTGCTCTTAAGATCCTGCCAAACCACACCCTCGAGAAAAAAAAAACAGCAACAAATTTTTGACGGCCAATGTTACATGTGAAACTTGCTTCTCTTGTAGCTATACTGTATGTATATTAATTTAAACCGTTAACTTTTCCTATTTGTGTACTCGTGCTACTAACAGTGACTGGCTGATCACATCACGTGTACTGTGCTCTGAATATCTGCTGTCACTAGCTGGCGAGATCACGTGACATGAGCTGTAATTGGCTGACAAAAGCGCTTCGCTGTCTCGATTTCAGTGATCTGGGAGGAACCATGCTGTATTCGGTGTAATACGTACTTATACTTTCGTAATGCAGTGTACACGTTGCAGCATATCAAAGTAGTTTCCAAATCGCCTTTTTTTGTTGGGTTTCGTTTCCTAAACTGGCGGGAAGAATTCATAGAACTGATAAATTTTACAGTTCCGATGGAAAATATTTTGTCATATCATATGGAAAATATATACTTTCGCCCTGGGTTTAGTGTATTTTTCATCCAGGAGAAAGTGTATTTTTAACTGGGAAATCCTGGATTTTTTTTTCTTGTCCGCGTATACACTCCGGACTCAACATCTCACACATAAACATTCTGGTCATATCGTCCGAGCGCACGATTCCAGGGAGACAGTATTATTGCTCTGTGAAAGCAAGGGGAACCAAATATTTTCTGACGGACGGTACTCTGTCGCAGCGAAGTTACGCTGAAGATTGTTGTAATAAGTCTCGTTATGGGTGATAGGTGTGAAACTTACAACCGTAACTAATTTTTAATTTTTAGTTCGTGAACTGAAAAAGTGAAATGTGAACGTATGGATCTTTGCTTGTTACGGTTAAGGTAACAAGCTGCTATACACAGAACAATAGAAATTGCTAATTATTGTTGATATGATTGATTGTGGAGACGTAATTATTTAATAGTTGAAATTAATTAGATTCAATACTATAGCTAAGATAATTATTTATTTTGTCTTGCTCACTGCAAAAAGAATTGACTTTGGAAACTGTATTCTGACTACGATGAGGTATTCAAGTCGAAAGGCCTGTGACACAGTAATTACTCCACAAAATATTAGTTCGCCTTGGTTATGACGCTAATAACTAAATTAACTTAAGACAGTGTACATATTCTTTACGTTTTATCCTAACATCCCTATGTAATACTCAATTTGCGGTCTGTTACCATGAGGCACAAGATTAAACGACGTTACTTATTTAGGCTTAATGTTTAATGACTGCGAGAAACTGAACCATTACAACACTTGCCACGTAAAACAGTTATTTTTCTTTTCTAAAATTAAATAACTTTTTATTAATTGTTTGGAATACATGATGCTTAAATACATTATGCTTTACTTCATTAGTTTTTCTCGTTGAAAACTGCTAAGCGCCCGCAAATAGTGCTGGCTGTGTCGGAATTCCAAAAGAAAAAGAAATGTTTCGTCGACTATTTTGTCACTAGTTTGAATTAATACATTCTATTCTAAAAGAAAGGAAATAAGTTCAGTTTCTGGCATTTGCACTAACTGGCCCGTGTTTCGCTACAGTACAAACATTAATAAAATCTCAGCTCAGTAAACTCTGGTAATTCTTTATCAGTAGAAAAGTAGGTTTTGGTCACCCTGATCAGAAGTTGCCTATGTAAAGGAAATGCCACATTACGACCTCTGGCCAGAAGAACACAAAGTCTAATTTAAGTTGTTTCCCACAGCTTTTATAAAAGACGTTTTGATGTGTAATCACCGTAAAACTGCTGAAATCCTACGGTGAGGTAATACATAAAAACTTAAAATAAGAACGTCTGGTTCTCAGAGGCTCTAAATGGGAAACTCGGACAAACTAGAAGCGTTTTTCGCTAAATTACAGCAGACTCCTACAAAGCTGTCTTCTGCTGGAATTGTTGCTCCGAGTCACACTGCAGTATTCTGGGTAACTGTACAGCTTTCGATATTGTAGTCATGGTTTTACATTGTATGTCACAACAGTTTATATGATCATACGCTGATGAGCCAAAACATATGATCTCTACCCACGCGAGCTTGAAATACCGCCTGGTACCGTTGTGGGCACGAGCCGCAATAACAAAGGTAGACGAGCGGAGAAGAGACGCATAGGGAATCATTCCAGCGACGAAATGCAGCCGCGCGGGGTAGCAGTGCGGTCTAGGTGTCTTGTCACGGTTCGTGCAACTCCCCCCATCGGAGGTTCGAGTCCTCCCTCGGGCATGGATGTGTGTGTGTCGTCCTTAGTATAAATTAGTTCAATTTAGAATAAGTAGTGCGTAAGCCTAGGGACCGATGACCTCAGCAGTTTGATCCCATAGCCCTTACCACAAATTTCCAAAATTTTCCGAGTAAGCACTGAATGTGGCAAAGTGTTCGCAATTATTTACACCATAATGTCGCCCCGATAGTATTACTTGCAGTTATTTGCATCCATTGGGCTTATCTTGGTGCACAAATCACTTTGGGCACTATACGAACTATACGAACTATGCTACACTTGACGGCTTCCACATGCTTCACATTGAGGTGACAAAAGTCAAGGAATACCGATATGCATATATACAGATGGCAGTGGTATCACGTACATAGTGTATAAAAGGGCAGCGCTTGGCGGAGCTGTCATTTGTACTCAGGTGATTCACGTGAAAAGATCTCCGACGTCATTATGGCGCCACGACGGGAATTAACAGACTTTGAAGGCGGAGTGGTAGTTGGAGCTAGACGCGTGGGACGTTCCATTTCGGAAATCGTTAGGGAATTCAGTATTCAAAGATCCACAATGTCAGAAGTGTACCGCGAATACCACATTCCAGGCATTACATCTCACCACGGACAACGCAGTGGCCGACGGCCTCCGCTTAACGACCGAGAGCAGCGTCGTTTGCGTTGAGTTGTCAGTGGTAACGGAAAAGAAACACTGCGTGAAACAGCTGAACGTATTTATTCGGGCAGTGTGACGAAATTTGGCGTTAATGGGCTATGGCAGCAGAGGACAGACGCGAGTGCCTTTGCTAACAGCGCGACATCGCCTGAGCACATCTCCTGGGATCGTGACCGTATCGGCTGGGCCCTAGACGACTGGAAAACCGTGGCCTGGTCAGATGAGTCCCAGTTTCAGTTGGTAAGAGCTGATGGTAAGGTTGGAGTGTGATGTAGACCCCAGGAAGCCATGGACCCAAGTTATTGACATAGCACTGTGCAAGATGTTTGTGACTCTATAATGTTGTGGGCTGAGTTTACATGGCATGAGCTGAGTCCTCTGGTCTAACTGAACCGACCATTGACTGAAAATAGTTATGTTCGGCTGCTTGGAGACCATTTGTACCCATTCATTGACGTCATGTTCCTAAACCACGATGGAAGTTTTACGGACGACAATGCGCCATGTCACCGGGCCACAATTGTTCACGACTGGACAGTTTCACCGAATGAGTGGCCACCCAATTGCCCCAGAGTGAATCCATCGATCATTTATGGGATATAATCGAAAGGTCAATTCGAGCCTAAAATCCTGCACCGATAACATTTTCGCAATTATGGACGTCTATAGATGCAGCACGGCTCAATATTTCTACAGGGGACTTCCAGCGACTTGTTAAGTCCTTGCCACGTCGAGTTGCTGCATTACGTCGGGCAAAAGGAGGCCCATCTCGGTACTAGCACCTCAGTGTACAGAGAGGAAACAAATCAAAAAGAGGGATTAGGTGCATAAAATAATTTTTTGTATGACTAAGCTTGGATGGATTGGTGAATGGTACGTATAGGATATAAATAAAAAGATCACATCGACTGTTGTGTTGTATCGCGTACCTCGTAGCAAATAATGACAATCTATGAGGATTACAAATGTTTGTTACCATTACGTTTTCCATATATGTAATTTATTTTGGTGAAATGCGCCATATCTGTGAATATGGATGAGATTCATCTTTGTGATTCCTATAGTATATAATATGCTTGTTAAATTGTGTGAGACTAATTTCAAAATATTTCAATATGTCGCCGATTAACACGATGGCGCCACCTCCGTCTACACGGCAAGGTATCTGTGACGCCTCAGTGTAGTCCACGTCAAGTGGTCGACATGACGTGACAGCACTCTATTGGTGCTATGGATTTTGTACTTTTACTTTTTATTCTGTTTTATAAAAAGGAAACCATTTGGAGTGTTTAAATGTATTTACACTTTGTTCTCAAAATGTCGACGACATATGTGTGTGAACAGAGGATATATGCAAAGGCATGTAAAAGTTTTCGTAAAATTTGGGTCATCCCTAAAAATGGTTGTATCTTGTGCAGAATACCAATTACCTATTTTCTTTTCATACAGTGTAATGCCGATCTGAAGATGAAGCACGATTCGTTCAAAACTAGTAATTGGAATAAATGTGTTAAAATCAAGCGGAGAGAGAGAGAGAGAGAGAGAGAGAGAGAGAGAGAGAGAGAGGTAGGTTTGGTGAGTACTGCTTGCAATCATTTCTGATAACGTTTATTCGTTACAGTCGCAGTGTTGAACATCCATGACAGATAAAACTCTACGGAAAGTGGCTAGAGGACAGTGACACCACGATATGTGATAAGTTGTTGAAAGTCCACACATCTCACAATGTGGAGGTCCGAGGTTTACGTACTCTACGAAGCATGGTAGGTGGCAATCCGTGGAAGACCTGACGGCAGAGTGTAGTGTTTGTAGAGGCACAAGTGTTTCGGAGCACACCGTTTTGAACACAGTTTTGTTGAACACGGGGACGACCCCTACGTTTTCGCATTAAGGTCTAATCATGTCATCGGTTATGATTGGAATGGGCACGGGATCATCAAGATTTGGACTGCGGATCAATGGAAACGTGTCGCCTGGTCAAATGAAAAAGTTTCTTGTTACACCAGGTAGACAGCCGTATCTGGATACACCGTTATCCATCCGAAAGGCAGTCGAAACACGCACCGTGACTCGGACGCTGGACAGTGGGAGCTGTGTTATAATAGGTGGGCATTCACCTGGGCTTCAGTGAGACATGTGTTGGGAACCGAATGCACCATGAGAGCAGTGAACGATGTTGACATTTTTGTGAAACACCTGTTTCATCCTTGATGTCTTCCCTGGTGGTAATGGAATCTTCCAGGCGGGTAACTGTTCATATCACAAGGCAAGAATCGTGCTGCAGTGATTTGAGGAGCACGATAGTCAACTCAATCTGATGTCTTGGCCACGTAACTCGTCTGATCTGAATCAGATGGAGCTGATGCGGGATACTCTGACCCACAAACCATGGCCCGTGGTTTACGGGAGGTGCATGACCTATGCGTAGACGTCTGTTGCTTCGTACCTCTCAAAACCTGCCACGGACTTGTCTAATCCACGCCATGCACAATCGCTGCTGTGTTGCATTCTAAAGATGGACCAGCACACTATAAATCAGGTGGCCACAATGCTTTGCCACATGAGTGTACGTCACTGAACAAAGTCTCAAGTATGAAATTAAAATATATCAGTCTGCTGTTGGTGCACAACCATTACCCTTGAATTGTTAGTATGTGTGTCACAGTTACCTCGGACTCAAATACTTGTGTTTTAATAGATTTATTAAAATTTACCTGTACAAACCAATAAATTTCCGCAAGATTTAATGCATAGGCATGGATGGGAGTTGCCATGAGCTGCGTGCCAAGAAGGAAAACAGACACGTTAGGATAGGCTGTGAGTATTCAGAGAATTCGGCAGTTCCCGGTGGCCATGGTGCTGTGGTACAAAGTGGACATTCGAGCCGACAAGACGAGGCCGAGCACTCAGCGAGTGCGGCCGTAACTCCTAGCTACGCAGTATTTTCCGGCTAACATCTTTACTGCCCTCTCCGCGGCCCAATAGGCACCGCGCCAGGTAAACGAGTTCCACGCAAAACGCGGCTCTGCTGCGCCGCCAAGCTACCAAAGCGGCAGGCCGCCGCTGCCAACAGCAGGTGGAGCCAGCTCAGCGCCTCGCCTCGCCATATGTACTCCCGAGTCACGTACTGGAACTTGTTACATCTTCAACACCTTGATCGAACCTACCAAACGGGTACTCCAGTATATCCAACCCTGCGGGAAATTGTGATTAAAATTTCGTCCTTTGGCAGGGTTATTTTGGTTCAAATGGCTCTGAGCACTATGGGACTTAACATCTGAGGTCATCAGTGCCCTAGAACGTAGAAATACTTAAACCTAACTAACCTAAGGACATCACACACATCCATGCCCGAGGCAGGATTCGAACCTGTGACCGCAGCGGTCGCGCGGTTCCAGACTGAAGCGCCTAGAACCGCTCGGCCACACTGACCGGCTCAAGGGTATTTCCAGAACAGCAAAAAGCCATTCGCACAGGCGAAGGCTTACGTTGAGTACATGAAGGCTATTGGATGTATCTAACGTTACTGGACCTCAATACGGCATACCTAGCAGGCGTGCACGTGCGGCTCATCTTCATCTTTCGGACTTCGAAAACGATGGGATTACCAAAAAAAAAAAAAAAAGGTTCAAATGGCGCTGAGCACTATGGGACTTAACTACTGAGGTCATCTGCCTCCTAGAACTTATAACTACTTAAACCTAACTAACCTAAGGACATCACACACATCGATTCCCGAGGCAGGAATCGAACCTGCGACCGTAGCGGTCGCTCGTTTCCAGACTGTAGCGCCTACAACCGCTCGGCCACTCCGGCCGGCGGTGGGATTACCGACATTAGGGACAAGACGAAGTCATACTGATAGAACGCACAGGCAGTGTGGCAACGGTGTGGCAGGAAAGATACGCATGGTTCCCTACAGAAGGACTAAACCACTTGAATATCGTAGAATTGCTCCACTGGCTGACAGACGGATCACACCAGCTGAAATCCGGCCATAGTTAACAGGCTGACTGTCGTTGCGAACTGCCGGGAAGAGCATTCTGGAAGCTTGGTTGAAATCTCGAGTTGGCAAGCGTCACCCACCGCTCAATCATACCAGAGACAACAGAGACTTGCATGGTGTAGAGCCACAGTCAGCTGAGACACTGTGTGGCATTGTGTGGTGTTCCGAGATCAGTCTTGCTTCTATTTGTGGCGTTCAGGTAGACGTCATCGCGTCCGTAGAGGATCGAGTGAAATGTTAAGGACGCAGGGATTCTTGAGACGAATACCTCCACAAACTCCAGGAACTATGATTTGGTGAGCTATTCGATGTAACAACAGGACTCATTTGATAACTGCTAGATGGAAGCTGACTTCTCGCCACTATGTGGCAAAAATGGTAAATTCTGTTGCCATACGCTTCTTGACCAGGATACGAAACGATATAGTCCAGTGGGATAATGCAAGATTCTACAGTGCAGTTCGAACTATTAGGTAAGTTAACAAGTTCGTAGCGTTTTTCCATGAGCACACATAACAGAAACTGTAATCAGCAATAATATATTCTCTTTCATTATGTAAAACGATCTGAACACGTTGGGGTAACTTTTCGATTCTGCGACTGTAGAAATCATGTGGTTTTGAGGCGAGGAACTCGTCGAGCCATGTTCTGAGCGCATTTTCATCTGGAAAGTAAGTTCGAGGTTATTCGAGAGAGCAGAAAAGGTGAAAATCTGAAGGCGCTAGATCAGCTGAATAAGTTGGCTGCGGAATGAGTTCCCAACCCAACTCCTGTATAGCCTTTTTTGTCAAGCTAGCAGAATGCGGGCTGGTGTCATCGTGGAGAAGCATCACTTCACGCAGTCTTCCTGATCGCTGTTTCTGGACTGCATCTACAAGTTGTTGACAATAAGTGCCAGCAGTGATGGTTACGCCTCGGCGAAGCAATTTGTAGTACACCACACCGGCGCTGTTCCATCATTATCTTCTATGGATGCGCGCAGGTCTTTGCACGGGGAGCCGTTGCTTTCTTTGGGCTCAACCATTCCTTTGTTTTCCTTATGTTAGCAGAGAGACACAATTTCTCGTCACCAGTGACGATGCAGAATAGGAACGGTCGGTGTCGTTCACGAATCAAGCATCACTTCACGCAGTGGCTTAGAGCATGAGGTACCCATACACCTGATTTATGAACCATCCCCATTGCATGCAAATGTCGCACGATGGTGGAATGATCGCGGTTAATTACATTTGGCAGTTCTCGAGTACATGATGTGGACCGTTGTGAATTAATTCGTTTAAAAGACCTCCATCAAAACCTAATGTCAAAACGATCCTCAGATCGAGAAAACCATCTTCTTGCCGTGTCCTCTCCAAAGGTATTATTCTCGTCACGGCGCAAATGTTTCTGGCTGTCTCAGCTGCTGTCACCTATCTATTGAACTCAAACAGAAGAATGTGTCGGGAAAGTTCCAATTTCTCCCCTGGGCACTTCATTTTCTAGCATCCTCATTTCCGCTCATTATCTGCAGATGACAAAATGACAATATGTAAGCTCAGATAGCAACAGTGAATTACAAATAAAAAATTACAATCGATAATTAAACCCACAGCAACCGATATACCAACATGCGAAACCAAAACGCTACTAACTTATGCATCAGACCTCGTACTGATGATGATGATGATGATTGACATTTCCGTACAGAAGGAATGTCTAATGATTTAATACTCGTTATTCTCCAATATGTTTGAAAAACGACGGACTGGAGCTTCATAATGTAACTATTTCCATTTCCGACAGTGTGTCAACGCCTTCTAGATATGACCTTCGCAGTTCCTAACTCATGAGTGAAGTTCGCAGCCTGATGTGCACTGGCGAAAGAGGTATGTGGACAGTATCACTTTGCTTTTGTAACGTAAGGGTACCGTCTTTGGACTTGCGGTACCATTGTCGGAAATGTGCAGTTCCATGTTGACATAGTAATGGATTAGTCATGCTGACGATCCGAATGATTGGAAAAAAGGGCCGTCAAACGGAAGCATTCAACTACAGTCACAGATCGTTGACGTCAGTCTGTTCCACATTTCTCGAACACATTTTATACTTGCGTATTATGAGCTTTTTGGTGTCCTAAAATTTATTCTGTAGGGACCAAAATGGATTCTGGAAATAACGATCGTGTGGTCATCCATCAGGAGGAAGGTGGGACCCACTGTACGCCTGAAAAGACGGACATACTGGTGCAAAATTACGTCCCGATACACCTGACTTGTTACAGTTCCTCTGTCAAAGACATGCAGGGGCGTACGTTCACCAATCATAATCCCACCCTACACCATCAAACCACGACCTCCATACAGGTAGGGACCTTTCAAGGACATTGCTGTTGTTGTTGTGGTCTTCAGTCCTGAGACTGGTTTGATGCAGCTCTCCATGCTACTCTATCCTGTGCAAGCTTCTTCATCTCCCAGTACCTACTGCAACCTACATCCTTCTGAATCTGCTTAGTGTATTCATCTCTTGGTCTCCCCCTACGATTTTTACCCTCCACGCTGCCCTCCAATATTAAATTGGTGATCCCTTGATGCCTCAGAACATGTCCTACCAACCGATCCCTTCTTCTGGTCAAGTTGTGCCACAAACTTCTCTTCTCCCCAATCCTATTCAATACTTCCTCATTAGTTATGTGATCTACCCATCTAATCTTCAGCATTCTTCTGTAGCACCACATTTCGAAAGCTTCTATTCTCTTCTTGTCCAAACTATTTACCGTCCATGTTTCACTTCCATACATGGCTACACTCCATACAAACACTTTCAGAAATGACTTCCTCACACTTAAATCTATACTCGATGTTAACAAATTTCTCTTCTTCAGAAACACTTTCCTTGCCATTGCCTGTCTACATTTTATATCCTCTCTACTTCGACCATCATCAGTTATTTTGCTCCCCAAATAGCAAAACACCTTTACTACTTTAAGTGTCTCATTTCCTAATCTAATTCCCTCAGCATCACCCGACTTAATTCGACTACATTCCATTAACCTCGTTTTGCTTTTGTTGATGTTCATCTTATATCCTCCTTTCAAGACACTGTCCATTCCGTTCAACTGCTCTTCCAGGTCCTTTGCTGTCTCTGACAGAATTACAATGTCATCGGCAAACCTCAAGGTTTTTATTTCTTTTCCATGGATTTTAATACCTACTCCGAATTTTTCTTTTGTTTCCTTTACTGCTTGCTCAATATACAGATAGAATAACATCGGGGAGAAGCTACAACCCTGTCTCACTCCCTTCCCAACCACTGCTTCCCTTTCATGTCCCTCGACTCTTATAACTGCCATCTGGTTTCTGTACAAATTGTAAATAGCCTTTCGCTCCCTGTATTTTACCCCTGCCACCTTTAGAATTTGAAAGAGAGTATTCCAGTCAACATTGTCAAAAGCTTTCTCTAAGTCTACAAATGCTAGAAACGTAGGTTTGCCTTTCCTAAGATAAGTCGTAAGGTCAGTATTGCCTCACGTGTTCCAGTATTTCTACGGAATCCAAACTGATCTTCCCCGAGGTCGGCTTCTACTAGTTTTTCCATTCGTCTGTAAAGAATTCGTGTTAGTATTTTGCAGCTGTGGCTTATTAAACTGATTGTTCGGTAATTTTCACATCTGTCAGCACCTGCTTTCTTTGGGATTGGAATTACTATATTCTTCTTGAAGTCTGAGGGTATTTCGCCTGTTTCATACATCTTGCTCACCAGATGGTAGAGTTTTGTCAGGACTGGCTCTCCCAAGGCCGTCAGTAGTTCCAATGGAATGTTGTCTACTCCGGGGGCCTTGTTTCGACTCAGGTCTTTCAGTGCTCTGTCAAACTCTTCACGCAGTATCGTATCTCCCATTTCATCTTCATCTACATCCTCTTCCATTTCCATAATATTGTCCTCAAGTACATCGCCCTTGTATAGACCCTCTATATACTCCTTCCACCTTTCTGCTTTCCCTTCTTTGCTTAGAACTGGGTTTCCATCTGAGCTCTTGATGTTCATACAAGTGGTTCTCTTATCTCCAAAGGTCTCTTTAATTTTCCTGTAGGCAGTATCTATCTTACCCCTAGTGAGATAAGCCTCCACCTCCTTACATTTGTCCTCTAGCCATGCCTGCTTAGCCATTTTGCACTTCCTGTCGATCTCATTTTTGAGACGTTTGTATTCCTTTTTGCCTGCTTCATTAGCTGCATTTTTATATTTTCTCCTTTCATCAATTAAATTTAATATTTCTTCTGTTACCCAAGGATTTCTAAGAGCCCTGGTCTTTTTACCTACTTGATCCTCTGCTGCCTTCACTACTTTATCCCTCAAAGCTACCCATTCTTCTTCTACTGTATTTCTTTCCCCCATTCCTGTCAATTGTTCCCTTATGCTATCCCTAAAACTCTGTACAACCTCTGGTTCTTTCAGTTTATCCAGGTCCCATCTCCTTAAATTCCCACCTTTTTGCAGTTTCTTCAGTTTTAATCTACAGGTCATAACCAATAGATTGTGGTCAGAGTCCACATCTGCCCCTGGAAATGTCTTACAATTTAAAACCTGGTTCCTAAATCTCTGTCTTACCATTATATAATCTATCTGATACCTTTTAGTACCTCCAGGGTTCTTCCGTGTATACAACCTTCTATCATGATTCTTAAACCAAGTGTTAGCTATAATTAAGTTGTGCTCTGTGCAAAATTCTACCAGGCGGCTTCCTCTTTCATTTCTTAGCCCCAATCCATATTCACCTACTACGTTTCCTTCTCTCCCTTTTCCTACACTCGAATTCCAGTCACCCATGACTACTAAATTTTCGTCTCCCTTCACTATCTGAATAATTTCTTTTATATCATCATACATTTCTTCAGTTTCTTCGTCATCTGCAGAGCTAGTTGGCATATAAACTTGTACTACTGTAGTAGGCGTGGGCTTCGTGTCTATCTTTGGCACAATAATGCGTTCACTATGCTGTTTGTAGTAGCTTACCAGCATTCCTATTTTCCCATTCATTATTAAACCTACTCCTGCATTACCCCTATTTGACTTTGTGTTTATAACCCTGTAGTCACCTGACCAGAAGTCTTGTTCCTCATGCCACCGAACTGCACTAATTCCCACTATATCTAACTTTAACCTATCCATTTCCCTTTTTAAATTTTCTAACCTACCTGCCCGATTAAGGGATCTGACATTCCACGCTCCGATCCGTAGGACGCCAGTTTTCTTTCTTCTGATAACGACATCCTCTTGAGTAGTCCCCGCCCGGAGATCCGAATGGGGGACTATTTTACCTCCGGAATATTTTACCCAAGAGGACGCCATCATCATTTAATCATACAGTAAAGCTGCATGCCCTCGGGAAAAATTACGGCCGTAGTTTTCCCTTGCTTTCAGCCGTTCGCAGTACCAGCACAGCAATGCCGTTTTGGTTATTGTTACAAGGCCAGATCAGTCAATCATCCAGACTGTTGCCCTTGCAACTACTGAAAAGGCTGCTGCCCCTCATCAGGAACTACACGTTTGTCTGGCCTCTCTGCTCACGCTAACCACGGAACCACTGCGCTCCTTCAAGGACATTAAGGGGTTGATATCTGGTTCCTGATTCACGCCATATGAAAACCCGGCGATAATCACTGTTCAGACTATACCTGGACTTGTCCGTGAACATAACCTGGAACCACTGTTCCAATGACCATGTAGGGCTACAGTGTTCTTGACACCTGGCTTTACGGGCTCTCCTCTGAGCAGGGGTCAGTGGAATGCAGCTTGTAGGTCTCCGGGCGAATAAACCATGTCTGCTCAGTCGTCTGTAGACCGTGTGTCTGGAAACAACTGTTCCAGTGGCTGCGGTAAGGTCCCGAGCAAGGCTACCTGCAGTGCTCCGTGGCCATCTACGGGCACTGATGGTGAGATAACAGTCTTCTTGTGGTGTTGTACACTGTGGACGTCCCGTACTGTAACGCCTGGTCACGTTTCCTGTCTGCTGGAATCGTTGCCATAATCTTGGGATCACACTTTGTGGCACACGGAGGGCCCGTGCCACGACCTGCTGTGTTTGACCAGCCTCCAGTCGCCCTAGTATTCTACCCCTCATAACGTCATCAACATGTGTTCTCTGGGCCATTTTCAAAACACATTCACCTTTAGCACGTCTGAAAACGTCTGCACACTTACTCGCTGCACCGTACTCTGACACGCACCAACACACCTCTGCGTATGTGGACTGCTGCCAGCGCCACCGTGCGACGACGGCAGGTCAGATGCACCACATGGTCATACCCCGAGGTGATTTAAGCGCGCAAACCGCCCACTAGAGCGTTGTTTCACCATGTATCAGCATTATCCTTAAATTATGAGCATGAGTGTAGAAGGAAGTGGGTACCAACGCCCAGGCAGTCATCGTTTTCCCTGACGTCCGGAAGGCGTTTAATAGCGTTCTGAACTATCATCTGTTGAACAAAACACTAGCCTACGGGATAACTGACCAGTTTCGTGATTGCATTGAAGAGTTCCGAGCAAATAGAATACACCAAATAATTAATAGCAAGGGAGAAATCTTCAGACTTTAAAAGTAACTTCGGGCCTACGCCGAGGGAGTGTTACAGGACCATTACAGCTCACAGTATACTGTACAGAATTAAGATTGTGGATAACGTCAGAAATTCCACGAGGATGTTCGTGAATGGCGCTGTTGTATAAAGAGAATTCGAGACGCCAGAAAATTGTAGCGAAATGCAGGAAGATCAGCAGAGGATCGACGTATGGCGCCGGGTCTGACAGTTGACCCCGAAGAAAATGTAATTTAATGCAGTGCGCATAAATAAGCATTGTATAAATAGACGATTGCAAAAGAATCTGTGGATGTAGTCAGATCCATTAAATGGCTGGGAGTAGGTGTACTAAGCGTTACAAAATCACAGAACATTATCTGAGTTCAAACATAATGATCTTCATTCAACGGAATTATCTTCAGCGTGGAAATCAAAGGGGTTCCGAAAAAATCTATTGCACGAATGTCAATTCAAACTTATACACACACACGTTGTCTTTAGGGCTGCGGATATAGCAAACTAGGGTGATTAGATGTATCAAGACTTTCGAAAAGTTTGTGACTTATCATTCAGTATCGCATCGAGGCCTTCTAAATAAAATAAGCTCTTGCGAGATATCTTAACAGGTTTACAAATGATGGTTCAAAAACTTCTTGGCAGGTACAATCTGTTGCGACCAGGTGAAACCACTTTCGTGCGGCCACAGCTGTAAGTTCTTTGATTACACTGTGAGAAGGTTCATCACACTAGAACACATAAAATATTAGTTCGCTCTACTATATAAATGAATAAAAGATTTACAAAAGATGTACTTAACTCTGACACACTTCTTTGCTACAGGATTACTTGATAAGTTACAAGTGTTATTGACCATTAAAGCATTACTTGCTGTGTAGATTAACACAATGTTCTCTCGCAGTACAATGTTCCAAATTTAAATGAACAAGTCCATCAGAAATTTTAACTATCGCGTTGGTCGGTTACTATGATGTTGACTCCATCAGATTGCTGCGAACTCTCGCTAACGTCTGGGGTATCGATTCTCGTTGCCAATACCACAAAACGCAAAACGTATTTGTAGAAGGAGATTCATCTTACATACACTCCAATAATATCCTCTATGCCTCAGGGAAGTGTAATAAGACCATTACCTTCCGTATTATTCATTAATGAATAAACGAATAGCATTAGTTGTAATCTCAGGCTTTACGCAGATGATGCCTTTACCTATGATGGAATTGTATCCATTAAACGTTGTAGTAATATACAATTAAATGAGTACAAAATACGTAGAGAAATGAAAAGTTGTTCACTTCCCAAAAAGGAAAAGTGTGTTGTACTTTGATGATAAGATTAATGAGCCAGAATGAGGGCCAGTCATCGCACACAAATATTTGGGAATAATAATGTACAGAACAAGTTTTCAGGTATGTGAGTCGATCGAAGACTTCATAAGTAATAAAACCCACTTCGTTTTTCTGGACGGCGAGTGTTCATTAGAGACAAGGCTACTATCAGGAGTACCCCAAGGAAGTGGGACAGGGCCGCTCTTGCACTCTTTACACATAAACAATTTCAGTGTACTTACGCAAAGGACAACACACACACACCAATGCCCGAAGGAGGACTCGAACCTTCCACGGTGGGGAGCCGCGCGAAGCGTGACAAGACGCCCTAGACCGCATAGCTAAGTATCTTATTTCTTTGTACAAGATTCATGGCAAATTCTAGCACAAACGAAATCCATGAATTCCCATAAAACTATGCTAAGTGACCGTGGAGAACTTGTAATGCAAGGCACCTGGCACTGTGATAAAGTAACGTTGCAAATTATATGTACTCAGATAAATATTCGGAGGCAATTATATCGTTTTCTCTCAGAAGAGAGGGTGTGATTGATGTGACTGCTGCCATGTGAAGTCGTTACACTTCATTTTAATGGTTCAGATTACTTTCCATTAATAAAAGAGCTGGAAGTGCGTGAAACACGTTCTCATTCAAATAGAGTAACTATATTACGTAAGTTACACATAAATTTTCTCACGCCTAATTTGTTTCATGCGTTATGTGGTGTTAATTTGTAATTGCAGGCGAATAAATCTAAAATTCAATTCTAGTATAACGAACACTTTCTAAAATTTTCTTAAAATCTTAAACATGGCTGCAAATTTAGTAACTGTGCGACGGCAAACTTGAGGAGATTAAAAAAAAAACCGGCAATCAGTTGCATCTCTACGATCGTCTCCATGGGAGAATAGCAGCCTGCATTGCTGCGAAAGGTGGATATACACTGTACTAGTGCCGACATTGTGCATGCTCTGTTGCCTGTGTCTATGTGCCTGTGGTTCTGTCAGTGTGATCATGTGATGTATCTGACCCCAGGAATGTGTCAATAAAGTTTCCCCTTCCTGGGACAATGAATTCACGGTGTTCTTATTTCAATTTCCAGGAGTGTAGTAAAGTCGTATGGCTTGGTTAATTATGTGACTTATATTATTTGCCTTAATTGTGTAGAACCAGAGCATCGAGGGACTGTCTGGATGCATTTGTCTGTAATATTCCCGTTTATTGCGTATCGATGACTGATATTCGTCTGCCCAATGGCGTCTTCCTCCTCTATGTAAGGTAATCTTTAGGTCTGATGCCGGAAATCAAAGGTGTTTAAATTTCGAGTTTTTAGCAGCGCTCTCACTAAAGTCGTCGACTATTTCGTTATATCAATTGCTACCGTGGCTCTTGAAACATATAAATTTTACCTTCTACCAGAGATGTTCTGTTTCCTTGGTGCCTTCCATAATGTCCATTTTATTCTTTTTTTCTTTTTCATTGTGAGATTATGAAGGTAATGTAAACCTGCAAGTATAGGTGTAGCTTCAGCTGAAAAACAAGAAGCTTCACCGTGAAGCAATATGAACTCGAAGTATCGTATGCTTCGCCACAAGAACGTGGAACCATTGCGTCATTACTAATGGTTTTGGAGCAGTCAGTATATATCTCGAAACACCGCTTGAAGTTATCAGCAGTGCAGGTACTTACTAAATTCTCTGCTCCGGTGAATGTTTCTGTGGGAAAGTAGAAAACTTCGGCTGCAGAAGTTATTTCATTATGAGGGTAATCTGAAGTAGGGTGTGTTCGGCTTCCTCGGAGGTCAGGTAAGATTTCCTTTAACTCTATGGATCTTGTACAAATTCTGGTCTTTGGACACTTTATTTTCTGTTCATTCACTTCTCCATAAGAAAACCTTTCGAGTTTTTGTACTAATAGGTGGTGGATAAAAATTCTCCGCACGTTGTGAGCTGCGATCGATCCCGGAACGAGTACGCACCTGTTTCCACGTTGGTGGTCAAAGTTCATGAATGTGTCTTACGAGAAGAAAATTGGTATGCTACCATCATTTACGGTTCACCTGGCTAAAGAGAAGTTGCCATGACGTGTAGTCCAAAGTCTCCTTATCGGAATAGGTGTTACATCAAGCGATCGCAGAGGTTTTTCAAGACGCCTTACCCAAAAACTTGTCACCGCACCTGAAAAGGAAATAAAATGAATTGTGCCACGTGTCAAACCTGTTGAGAATAATTTATGACCGTTTATATCTCAGCCAGACTTCAAAACTTAAGCGAATGAAAATCACTTGCATCATTGGTTCGAACTAGTAAAAAAAGGCTTAACATAATGTAAATGAGTAAGTAAACGGTATAAGGGGAACCAGCCACATTCGCCGAGGCAGATGGAAAACCGCCTAAAAACCATCCACAGACTGGCCGGCTCACCGGACGTCGACACATATACGCCGGGTGGATTCGTGTCGGGGACCGGCGCTCCTTCCTGCCCGGAAAACTTCTAAGGTAGTATTATCTTGACTCCTCATCACTTCAATAAATAGTAAGGGTAGATTTAAAAAGAATTTCCGTGGAAAAAGTTATATAATTTTGAGAAAAGTGTTGAATACAAAATATGCTGATTTTCGTAAATCTAAACAGTAAATGTGAGGTCGACTATGGGGGAAAATATTAGTAAGTCAGTGGGTTTAAACTGGGGATTACGGGAGGGCGTGGCTCCCGACAGGAAGCATATCGTTGTTTTGCTTGATCGAGATTTCTCTCTCGTACTATCAACCAGAGAACTCCACCGTTTTTCTTACGAAAGTAACTAAATATAGTCGTGAATTAGATTGAGATGCATCAAATATCAATCGGAACTGTCAGCAGAACAAACGACACAAAGTTGGTAATGTGTAAGTAAATTAAGCCCTCATTAAATTCTTTTGTGGGCTGGCTCCACTCTGACAGCTGACAAATTAATTGCCTTTGTTTCCGCTATCCACGTGTCCCTGTAACTCTTTGTTTTGTTCGACGCGCGGGGAAGATAGAACGGCTGGGGACGGGGGAACGGAGAGAGCATACCAGAGGGCAAACACGCAGCGGTGACAATGGCGGAGCCGGCGGTTGGCGCGCCTTGCGAATGTCGCGAGGCGCGTCCGAAGCTGGCGGCTGGCGGCTGCCTCGCCCACCGTCGGGCGTCTAAAAGGGAGCGCCGGAGCCGCCTGCCCTGCGGCTACTCAGCCCGTGCCAGTGTTTGTGCCGTATTACGTGTACACGCCCTGCAAGTGAACTGCCATCTTCCAAATCTACTCCTGGCACAAGGCGGGCGAGGATTCCTCTTCTCAGCGGCCAGACGAAGTGGTGCGCTGGTAAGACACTTCACTCCCTTCGCCATTAAAATCCCTGTCCGGCCTTCGAGATACAGGTTTTCGACTGTTTTCCTGAGTCGCGTCTTTAAAAAGGACACTGCCGGTTTCTCTTACGACTTCATTGTTGACGGGACGATAGAGCGTAATCGTCATTCTTTACTTCGTGTACTTGATATACATGTTCCCTAACATTTATTAAAAAATTTCAGGCACAAATTAAGTGGCACGATGATCAAATGGTTCAAATGGCTCTGAGCACTATGGGACTTAAATTCTAAGGTCATCAGTCCCCTAGAACTTAGAACTACTTAAACCTAACTAACCTAAGAACATCACACACATCCATGCCCGAGGCAGGATTCGAACCTGCGACCGTAGCGGCCGCGCGGTTCCGGACTGTAGCGCCTAGAACCGCTCGGCCACTCCGGCCGGCTCAATTCCATTAGTTAACATTTTTAATGATTAACTCTGACCCAGAGCAGAAACATTAAAGTATCACTTTTGATAGTGATCACTCTTTTGGACAGGACGTTGATGTGTTGTTTCATCTATAAACCCTCCCTTTCATTTTCAGCGTCATTCATAGCAATACAATCACAGAAGTCCAGTCGTCAAGCCCTCATTGCAGACGACAGGGATACCTATGTGCTGTAGTGACCATTCCTCATAAACCACGACAAGAGCTGACATGTTTCAAATAGTTTTGTTTCAAATACTTAAGATCACTAAGCAAAGAGGGAAACCAGAAAAGTGGAAGGAGTATATAGAGGGTCTATACTACGGCGACGTACGTGAGGACAATATTATGGAAATGGAAGAGGATGTAGATGAAGATGAAATTGGAGATACGATATGCTTGAAGAGTTTGACAGAGCACTGAAAGACCTGAGTCGAAAGAAGGCCCCGGGAGTAGACAACATTCCATTAGAACTACTGACGGCCTTGGGAGAGCCAGTCCTGACAAAACTCTACCATCTGGTGAGCAAGATGTATGAAACAGGTGAAATACCCTCAGACTTCAAGAAGAATATAATAATTCCAATCCCAAAGAAAGCAGGTGTTGACAGATGTGAGAATTACCGAACTATCAGTTTAATAAGTCACAGCTGCGAAATACAAATGCGAATTCTTTACAGAGGAATGGAAAAACTGGTAGAAGCCGGCCTCAGGGAAGATCAGTTTGGATTCCGTAGAAATGTTGGAACACGTGAGGCAATACTGACCCTACGACTTATCTTAGAAGCTAGATTAAGGAAAGGCAAACCTACGTTTCTAGCATTTGTAGACTTAGAGAAAGCTTTTGACAATGTTGACTGGAATAATCTCTTTCAAATTCTGAAGGTGGCAGGGGTAAAATACAGGGAGCGAAAGGCTATTTACAATTTGTACAAAAACCAGATGGCAATTATAAGAGTCGAGGGAAACGAAAGGGAAGCAGTGGTTGGGAAGGGAGTGAGACAGGGTTGTAGCTTCTCCCCGTTGTTATTCAATCTGTATATTGAGCAAGCAGTGAAGGAAACAAAAGAAAAATTCGGAGTAGGTATTAAAATCCATGGAGAAGAAATAAAAACATTGAGGTTCGCCGATGACATTGTAATTCTGTCAGAGACAGCAAAGGACTTGGAAGAGCAGTAGAAACGGAATGGATAGTGTCTTGAAAGGAGGATATAAGATGAACATCAACAAAAGCAAAGCGAGGATAATGGAATGTAGTCGAATTAAGTCGGGTGTTGCTGAGGGAATTAGATTAGGAAATGAGACACTTAAAGTAGTAAAGGTGTTTTGCTATTTGGGGAGGAAAATAACTGACGATGGTCGAAGTAGAGAGGATATAAAATGTAGACTGGCAATGGCAAGGAAAGCGTTTCTGAAGAAGAGAAATTTGTTAACATCGAGTATAGATTTAAGTGTCAGGAAGCCGTTTCTGAAAGTATTTGAGTGGAGTGTAGCCAAGAAATGTGGTACTACAGAAGAATGCTGAAGGTTAGATGGATAGATCATATAACTAATGAGGAGGTATTGAATAGGATTGGGGAGAAGAAACGTTTGTGGCACAATTTGACTAGAAGAAGGGATCAGTTGGTAGGACATATTCTGAGGCATCAAGGGATCACCAATTTACTATTGGAGGGAAGCGTGGAGGGTAAAAATCGTAGAGAGAGACCAAGAGATGAATACACTAAACAGATTCAGAAGGATGTAGGTTGCAGTAGGTACTGGGAGATGAATAAGCTTGCACAGGATAGAGTAGCATGGAGAGCTGCAAAAACCAGTCTCAGGACTGAAGACCACAACAACAAGAAGATATTTGTGTATTTAACCTGGCAAGATTAGGAGCATCAGGCCTTCTCTCGCATCCCATCGGTCCCAAAAGCTTCGAGACTGGATTAAAGATAGTAGATAAAAGTTAAGATGGTGGCTTCATGCTTCATGTATTCTACAGAGTCTCCCTCCACTCGAATTCAACGCAGAGGAAGTTAATATAACAACGTGAAACAGAAATGTTCTTCTTTGGGATGTTGTTCAACTCGAGCGTCATGTTGGCATGAGTGTCGGTTATGTCGTGAAAGCGTCAACCTTTCATGTGAATTTCTGCACTTTGTAGCGGGTTCGTATTGATAACGTCGAATTCTGTCACCGATGATGATTTTTGCCAGAAAAGAATTTCCGCATTTTGCATTTCAATCAAGTTGCGGAAGGCGTCAGCGCATCGTTGTTTTCGTTTGGGAGTTGTGTCCGGGAAAAAGCTTTCTGCACACTTTTCTCTTCTTCAAAAGATTCTGGAGAATGCCCTGAACACTTGATTTAGAGATGTAGCTCCAGTGCCATTTGTAAGAAAATAACATTGACACCACGACCGCTGCTCACCACTGACGGATCCAATACACATCTGTTGTTCACAGTTATTATTCAAACCGCCACCATAGTCACTGCGCAGACGTCGCCAGGAATAAAATCAGTTTCGGAACTTTTTTGATAGATGGTTTATATTATTATAAGCACGATATTTTTAATCGATAGCACAAGTAAGTTTGCGCCTTTCTTTTCAGACAGCGTTCTCACTGCTGTTATATCGTTGTCCACCTATATGATAATATGTCGACTGAACACTTTCTGAACGTAACATTTATACGTTATTTCATACAAACACAAAAAGGCAAATAGCTATTTCCGTGTTCGGTCCATACAGTGTTTTCCTGAGCATAGTATTGTGTTACAGAGAGAGAGAGCGGTACAATCTCTGTTATGACGACGTCATAAATAGCTTAACAGGCTGTCATGTTGCTCCCTCAAACTCTAAACCATAGTATGATGATCGAGAAATTTTCTTCATAAAGTGCACGAAATTAGATGTCATTAGACAATGAGCACTAGTTTCGAATGTGCAACAATAGCTGCCATGAGTTGATCGTGGCCTGCTAAGGACATACAAGCAAAGTGATTTCGCACAGCTCTTACGTATGGCTGACATCTGAGTAGAACGGTTTGTAGCTGGTCGACGGTTTTCTTTCCAAAAACTAACTTTTGGTATCTTTGTAAACAATGTTTAACTAAGGCGTACAACTGGTATTAAGACGTCAGTATCTCACAGTAAATTGTAGTAGTAATGTACTTGCGTAATCTGTTGAAAGCAATATCTCATCAGCATTTGACGATTTCTGGCTAGTGAATCTCGTGCCAAGTCTTCTTGTTAGGTACACCGCACGCTGCCTGAATAGGTCTTTCTGATTTGCAATATTCGAGGGGTCATGATTGCGTAACAGGATGTAAAGGCAACATTCTGTCAGAACGCATGAAGTGTATGAGACTCTGTCAACAGGAAAAATTTTCGTACAAAGTAAACTCTTTTAAATGGTGTATCAACCCGCGAGAAGCAAGAATGTAACTAATGATGTAGTATCTGTTTCTATTCTTTAAAAACAAATAAATGTACAGCAGTATCAACGTTAGTAGCACAAATTTTTTCATATATAAAAATATAGATTAAAAGAATTCAAAGCACGTCGGTGTGTCAGCAAAACTCATTTGTTACCAGAATGAGTCATTCGCCTTGCAGTGGAGTGTGCGCTGCTTTGAAGCTTCAAGGACAGCTCAGTCACTAATGGCCAACGTATTCGGTTCTTCTCCCAGTTAAGCACACAGTTGTTATCTGCCAGGAAATTTTATCATTTGGTGATACTCCCACGGTAGTATAGTTGAGCGGATATTCCAGTGTAAGTGTGGGAGAATCAGATGAATGGGCTAATCTTGAAATGCACTTTATCAAAATTAACATAAAACTCAAATTATTTTAGTGCATCAGGACGGCAGATTATATGCCCGTAGCTGAGCTCCACGCGAATTGGTTATTACGCTAAAAATACAATCAGTACATGCTGTTAAACTGGTGACTGGCGCCATTACAGACGAGTAACTTACGAAACAACTCAGTGTGTGAAGTAACAATAATGACAGCAATTTCAAACACACTGGCTTCTTTGTTGCAAGTTTTTTAACAGTTTGGGGATGTTCCAACGTTTGGCGCACGGCACTTCTGAAGTAAGAGTGCCAACGTACACAAAACTACCTGAGCAACACAACTCGATGGCATTGGAGACAGAACTACCCTCTCAGTGACGACGCGTACCAAAACTGGATCCCATACCTGTAAGAATCACCACCCAGCAGCCCGATCAGTGAGCACGAACACACTGTTGCCACGGAGCGAAGCGTTTGACAGTTTTCCGATGCAATCGCTCGCAAGCAAAACAAGCAACTGCTATTCAGTAGGCGCGCGCCGCGAATAATCGCCGCCAAGGGCGCCGGCGACGGCAGCGCCACGCGCGGCTGCCGCCGTAAGCGTTGGCCCAGAGACCGAGTAGGGAAGATGCCACGGCTGCTTCGCGGGGTGTGAGGGCCAGGGTCGCCTGTGTTTTTCCTCACGCATCGTACACTGGGTCCCGCTCTAGTGGCAGGTGCAACCGTCATCTGTTGCAGTTTGCAGTGTCGCACACAAATTACCTCTCTCCACTCTTAAAAGTAAGTCTTTAAGGAATACGGATTTCTTAATAACGACAAATTGAAGTACAGGTTCAAAGACAAACAGTTGGTACGTCGCCATCTGTGATCCGGAGCGATATACGTACACTGCACATGTCGAACAAATCATCAACTTTGCTATGCGTACACATACCGAAGTATCCTAATAACTTACACATACTCTAGATTTTATATTTTTGTCTGCGACATACTGGATATTGTTTGATAGCAGTGGCATGCAGTAATTAAAGGGTAAAAACAGTACCGGTTCGTGATCCTCTTGTTTCCACCGACTGACGAACAGGGAGAGAGGAGTCCAAGTTTCCACTTTGCTCATGGCTAGAATGATGAACTCTGCCATTTAGGGCTCCATTAAACCCAACCATGAAATCGACAATCATGCTGTTCAACTAAACTTGTAATGAATACTACAATTACGTTAATTTTTATAACTGCTGATCTTTTAGTTACTCTGAGCTGTGCAACATCTCAAGTAGTTAACGATCGGAGAATCTATTTTTGAGAAGGCAGCAATGTAAAGGGTCGTCAGAAACATTCTGAAAACCTTGTAAAGGTGTTGCAGAGAAGGTTCTGCTAAGAAATAATTGTTAAGTATTGGTTAAAAACAGTCTTGGTTGCAATTTTTGTTTTTTTATTTTTCAACGACGCGTTTCGCCTTATTTAGACATCTTCAGGTCATCTATCCTAGATGGACGCGAGATAGGCATCCTCAGGTTATCTTTTCTAGATGGACGGGAGAGGCACCAAGATCTGCATAACGCGTTGCCGTTCACAGGAGCGAGTAACAAGATGGGGGCTCAGGTAGTAAGCATAATGCATAATGCATTATGCATAATGCATTATGCATAATGCATTATGCTTACTACCTGAGCCCCCATCTTGTTACTCGCTGCTGTGAACGGCAACGCGTTATGCAGATCTTGGTGCCTCTCCCGTCCATCTAGAAAAGATAACCTGAAGATGCCTAAATAAGGCGAAACGCGTCGTTGAAAAATAAAAAACAAAAATTGCAACCAAGACTTTTTTAACCAATACTGTTAAACACTGGTTTGCTGTTTGCCACATATGGATTAGAAAAATTTCTAAATAATTGTTAAGAAAAAGAAAAAATTCCAAGTTGTTTGGCACTGAAGTTAGCAACCATGTCGTTGCGCGCACAAATATAAGCAGCCTCCCAGAGACACTATCGCCAAATGTGGTCTTCGCTTGGTTTCCTAACTTATCAGTTCCGAAAAAGTCATATTCTAACGGAGTACTTGAACAAGTGATAACTCATGGACCCACAGATGCCCGAGCATTGTCGCATTTTAGCGCCCTCAAGTACCTTTTGAACTGTCTCTGCCCACCCTGTATATCTAGAAATCACAATTTTCAACAGAGACTGGTTTCACTGTAATAAAGATAGTTAGAAGTAATGAGTATGTATTTTTTTTTCATTCGTCACGTTTGGTACTGTGACGTTTCAATGTTTGTTGCACCATGTTATTCATTTTTATTTCCCCCTGACGTTTATCGTAACAATAATGTAGGCAGAATTATTCCTGTAGGTGTAAACAGACGAACCATATACCAATTGACTAAGTGACCGCTGATCACTCACTAAATCAGTTGTATCCATCAAGTATCTAGAAACCTCTGTTCGAAGCTATTTAAGGAGACATGAACTCATTTATACCATACACATCGCTGCGAGGAAGGCAAATATCAGAGTCCGAGTTACCACAATCTGCCTAAGGAAGTCTATGCACTCACGAAGAACGCCGCTTATAGAACCATCGTTTCACAAATTTTTGTGTAATCATCTTGGCACTACCGACCTTATCAAGTTGGTTAAACGGAACAGTTGGAGAAGATTCAAAGAAGATAAGTGCAATTGGCTACATATTTGTTTAGTCATCACGAGAGCGTCCTTACTTGAACAACAGATTCTAATGGAAAAGGTTATACGGCAGGCGTTGTGCTCGTGAAAAGCCTCGTGCACGCAATCCCGAGAGCCTTGGTGCTAGATGAGTCAAGAAACATATTACTCCAAATTACATCTGGCCTAGTGCTCACCTGATACTCGGACTTGAACACATACGTACCAATAGTTTTTCCTACATAGAGTTTCAGACAATTTTGCTTTTCACATCGACCCATTTCATAAGCACACTACTTGTCATTTAACTATTTGCCAAAGAGGAAGAAATTTTGTCGATGCGCTACCATGCATTGGGTGCTTGTGGCATCTGTGATGCGATGCGCGTGGCATGCTGAGTGGGTCAGGGACTTCGGCTGATCCGAGCCAGTCGGGCGTGTAATTGCGAAATTTCGGTTTTATAAAAGCTTGATCGTCCTGAAGCTACATTCTGGCTCTCCCTTCTATTTCGCTCGCCCCTACCCAGAGCCGACTTCCGTTCTGTGAAGTGATGGACCTTAGCTACAGTTTTCACCATGCGGAATTATACTTTCTCAATGAGATCGCAGCCTGTTCATAAATTACGCAACGTTTCACGTTTATAAGGCTGCAGTTATGTAGATCAAGTTTGTTTTTCGAGTCACCATTAGTCAGACTACACCATTAGTCAGAGTACATTGCCGCGCCGTGTGCCATTAGAAATTACAATGGAACCTAGCTTTCCTTTGTGATCAGTTCAGAATCGTGTGTCCACATGGAAGACGATATTCAATTATACTTCATTCAACCTCGAATATTCGGGGCATTGTCTTTCGCTCATACAATTATGTGTGAGGAAATTGTCTTGGTAAGACTATTTTATGAAAATTGTAACGGCGGTCCTGTCACATTAATACACTACTGGCCATTAAAATTGCTCCACCACGAAGATGACGTGCTACAGACGCGAAATTTAACCGACAGGAAGAAGATGCTGTGATATGCAAATGATTAGCTTTTCAGAGCATTCACACAAGTTTGGCACCGGCGGCGACACGTACAACGTGCTGACATGAGGAAACTTTCCAACCGATTTCTCATACACAAACAGCAGTTGACCGGCTTTGCCTGATGAAACGTTGTCGTGATGCCTCGTGTAAGGAGGAGAAATGCGTACCATCACGTTTCCGACTTTGATAAAGGTCGGATTGTAGCCTATCGCGATTGCGGTTTATCGTATCGCGACATTGCTGCTCGCGTTGGTCGAGATCCAATGACTGTTAGCAGAATATGGAATCGGTGGATTGAGGAAGGTAATATGGAACGCCGTGCTGGATCCCAAAGGCCTCGTATCACTAGCAGTGGAGATGACAGGCATCTTATCCGCATGGCTCTAACGGATCGTGCAGCCACGTCTCGATCTCTGAGTCAACATATGGGGACGTTTGCAAGACAACAACTCTCTGCACAAACAGTTCGACGACGTTTGCAGCAGCATGGACTATTAGCTCGGAGACCATGGCTGCGCTTACCCTTGACGCTGCATCACGGACAGGAGCGCCTGCGATGGTGTACTCAACGACGAACCTGGGTGCACGAATGGTAAAACGTCATTTTTTCGGATGAATCCAGGTTCTGTTTACAGCATCATGATGGTCGCATCCGTGTTTGGCGACATCGCGGTGAACGCACATTGGAAGCGTGTATTCGTCATCGCCATACTGGCGTATCACCCAGAGTGATGGTATGGGGTGCCATTGGTTACACGTCTCAGTCACATCTTGTTCGCATTGACGGCACTGTGAACAGTGGACGTTACATTTCAGATGTGTTATGACTCGTGGCTCTACCCTTCATTCGATCCCTGCGAAATCCTACATTTCAGCAGGATAATGCACGACCGCATGTTGCAGGTCCTGTACGGGCCTTTCTAGATACAGAAAATGTTCGACTGCTGCCCTGGCCAGCAGATTCTCCAAATCTCTCACCAACCGAAGACGTTTGGTCAATGGTGGCCGAGCAACTGGCTCGTCACAATACGCCAGTCACTACTCTTGATGAACTGTGGTATCGTGTTCAAGATGCATGGGCAGCTGTACCTGTACACTCCATCCAAGCTCTGTTCGACTCAATGCCCAGGCGTATCAAGGCCGTTATTACGGCCAGAGATGGTTGTTCTGGGTACTGATTTCTCAGGATCTATTTACCCAAATTGCATGAAAATGTAATCACATGTCAGTTCTAGTATAATATATTTGTCCAATGAATACCCGTTTATCATCTGCATTTCTTCTTGGTGTAGCAATTTTAATGCCCAGTAGTGTATTACCACCACCTATGTTGGACGTTAACATGCAATAACGACTCACGTGGCAGCCCTAGCAGTGGATGGTATATAAAGTGTGTCAGGGGGGACACGGAAAAGAATGCAGCCTTGTTGCAAAGCGGAATCGCAGCGATTTATATGTCGTCCAAAGGGCATGATCATTGGCTTTCGGGCCAAGTGTGGAAGCATTTCCTAAACTATTCATACCGGCGTTGAGACAACTGTGGTGCACCACAGACCATAGATGACAGGCGTGAAAGGCGGCTGTTGAGATGTGTACGGACGAATAAACGAGCCACTGTTGAGCAGCCGACCGTCCAGATGAACCAAGGGGCTACCAACAGGGGTTCAACGACCGTTCAGCGAACGTTGGACTCTGCAGCAGACGCCTGGTTCATGTACCCATACTGACTGCTGTTCATCGGCAACTAAGGCTGGAATTTGTACGCCAGTGCCGCAACTGGGTGTCCACTGAGTGGCGACATCTGGCCTTTTCAGACGAATGACGTCTTAAGCACGAAGCGCCCAAACCGTACACATATGCATCAGCGCTCCAAGCGTGCATATCTGTAACTACAGCCTGGTTCAAGTCGACCTATTACACCTCGCACTACCCCTATTGCGGATTGTTACATTGGACTCATAGACAGCTTTCTGCAGGACAGGAAACTGCATGTCCGAGTCGACGATGAAAACTCCGAAATGAAACTGATCTCCGCAGGAATTCCGCAGGGCTCTGTCATTTCGCCTCTGTTTTTCAACTTATATATAAATGACATCCCAACAGTCTCCCTTGTTACGCCGAGTTTTTATGCGGACGATACGGCCTTTCTGACAACTGGACGACACTTGGACCAGCTAATCGCTAGGATGCAACGGCAACTTGCTGTAATGGAACGCTGGGCGCTGCAAAATAAGATAATGATCAACCCAACGAAGACGGCAGCCGTTCTGTTCACACGGAGGAAACCAGTTCTGAACGACAGACTCCAAATAGCTGATCAATTTATCCCATGGTCGCTGGGAGTGAAGTATCTCGGTGTCTACCTTGACAAAAAATTACTCTTTACGCAGCGTATTGACGACAAGAAAACGGCAGCCCAGAAGATGGTCAGGTCATTTATTCCGTTCCTGAAGAGTAAGGATCTCAACCCTAAGACTAAACTCCAATTGTATAAGGCAACGGTGGAACCCACAATGTTATATGGCTCCACCTCGTGGAACTAGGTGCGTCTCCAACTACAACAAACTCCGAGCGCTGCAAAACATTTGCTATCGATGGATCACAGGAGCTCCATGGTGGACAAGAAACGTCGACATCCGCACCGCACTCCACGAGACCACTCTACAAGAGAAGGTCCATGACAAAGCTCTACGAGTTTTTGATAAAAATCGATGCCCTTAGGGACGAAGTTCGACAATTAGAATCGGTAGGAACGTTAAACCTTTCAAGATGGCACAAGTATCGAGTACATCGAGTACCGAAGTCAATAACGTTTCACCCCCCATAGGCAATCTGTCATAACACGAGGAAGCAGTCACACATAACAGCCTCGACACATTTCACCCTCCACAGGAGATAGACATCACCAAAGACAGCAGGCTAAAGGACTCATTGCGTGCCCAAGCCTAACTGAATGTGTAATAAATAAAGTGTTTTCCTTTTATCCTTACATCCCATCCTAGAAGAATAAGTCATCGAGAAATATCTCTTCAGTCCACACTACACACACAAAAAAACCTATTACACCATCCACAAGGGACACACCTGGCGATCCTGCGCAGTAGACGGTAATAACGCGCGAAACGCAAACAGAACTGTCTGATCTCTTGAAAAGTCGTTCGTTCTACCGCGCGAAACACAAGGACGAACGTGTGATACATTGTAACGTCATTCGCGCAAATTATTTCTGTGAGCTAAATGTTCCTATTTCATAAGAAATTGTTTTTATCATTATTTATTAAGTAATTGTTATTCTCATATGTAGGTTACTTCTGTTCTGAATTACAGACTAAAAAGTTAGTTTTATATTACGTTACTTGGTTACACAGGTATATGTATATCTAAATTTACATTTATACAACATTTTGCACATGGAGGACCCACTTGTTTCTCGAGCTATTGCCCTGGCAGCGACAGTAAATCTTCGTATTGGAACATAACGACGACGAAAACGAAAAGCGAGAAGTTGTTGGGTTCAACCCCGGCTTAAAAAAGGACGAAGCCAGCGGAGTACATTCACTTCTTATAATAGCATTGAGGCACGAAGTTCCGCAAGAATTTCGGACCTTCGTGAGAATGGACGTGGCCCGTCTCGAGAAGCTGCTGTCTATGATAAAAGATGGAATTAGCAAGTGTGACACATTCATGAGGGTGGCTATCTCACGTTCTCGAAAGTAAGAATTAAATCATATATTTTGTGATCATACCAACGTAGATCACTGATCAAATATCGATAGAGGCCCTGTTAAGTTGCAGACGGTTGTAACGTTACGTTTCCTGGCGACTGGGAATCTTTTGAGAGTCTGGCTTTTAGCCACAGAAACGCACAACCCACCATTTCAAAAGTTGGTGTGGATGTACGCACTTCAATTTGCAACACTTTAAAGGACCAGTACTTAAAGGTGCACCTGGGTTATTTTTCCGTGTTTGGAATGTATATGTGCCAGTCAGAGTTTTGCAGCCCTCGTCTGTCGCACCGGGTGAAGCTGCACGGACTCTCTCGCCTTCAATGCCAGTTCCTCTTTCCTGTCGTGCTGAAATAAAGCAAGAGATGCCTTCAAATCAAACATGACCTTTCGTAAGCTAAGGCATTATGATACAAATCGAAAATCACCGTGTAACGTTACATGCATATTGCTCAGAAATAAACGACTGCCGACGTACCTTATTATGATACAGCGGGTCGTGCGGCTCATACATACACCTGTCCCCGCTGTATGCCTGAATTAGGACGCTCAACGTCTCTTTGCTCCATTTCTTTTACGAAGTAATCAATAGAAAAATGCTTCCACAAACAGTTAGTATAAAAAAAAGCCTACCGGCCACAAAAAATCTGCATTTATAAAAACTGCGGAAATCCCCAACACGAAAATCTGAAATTAGCAAACAGCCACTTAACAGTACAAAATAACAAGCAGAACGGTACCCCCTTCTGCTGCCTAGTGCACATGCGCGGATTGTCGGCAGTTTAGAACTGCTCTCTATTCCAGCACGTGGGTAATGTGTCTGCTTATTTTCGTTGTTTCACCCGCTCTACCGCTAGATGAGTGTCGCGCTAGACCAGTATCGTTCGCGGCGGATCGTCGCGTAATACCCCTTTTATGCTCCGTCGAACCGAAGCCCGCTGGCGTGTGTGTGAATTCCTAAGGTACCAAACTGCTGAGGTTATCCGTCCGTTGGCGCGTAGGTGTGGAATGTCTGAAAGCAAACACTTTGCATGCGTTACGGTCTGGGGAATGTTTTCGTGGCATTCCCTGGGTGATATCTTCATTTTGTCAGGCAAAATGGATTAACACAAGTAAGCATCTATCTTGTGCACCATGCCCACCCCTGTAGACAGTTTGTTTTTCCTTGGTACGATGGCATCTACCAGGAGGACAATGCAACGTATCACCCAGCTCGCAGAGTACGTGCGTTGTCGAAGAGCACCGTATTCTCCTGGCCAACATACTCCCCGGATTTAAACTCAATCGAGAATGTGTGCGACCACCTCGATCGGGCTGTCTGAGATATTGCTCCTTAATCGAGAAACCTAGCGCAGCTGGACGAGGCACTAGAGTCAGCATGGTACTGCATCCATGTCGTTATCTTTCAAAACCTGATTGTATCTCTTTCGGGACGCGTCGCAGCGGTCTGCGCTGAAAAAGGTGGTTAGTCAGGTTTTTGAGAGGTGATGATGTTAATGTGACTGGACAGTGTATATTGCGTCCCTTTGTGCGATACCTGAGACTGCTTGCCGCCAGTGTAAAGTTGCGTATTATGTATCTCAAATAGTGAACATTAGAATGAATTTGGAATAGTATCTGCATTCGTTTGCTAGCAACGGAACCACATCGTTTGCCTGTTTACGACTAACACGATTCTGACTTCTTGTCCTATTTAACCGGTCAGTTTAAGCTATCAATGCACTCGCTTCGTTTCGCAGTCACACATTATTCGTTTGTTGCACGTAATATACTGGTGCAAAACTTGAGGACGAAAGTAACTTTCGCATGGTGTGTCCTGTCAAGTGGCATAGCTCGATGTCACTTGGCCCTTGCATAGAAAGAACTGCTATAGTATAGTACAGAAGGTAACTGAAAGAAAACGGCAATGAGACTACACTGAAATCAGGACGATTCATGGTGGTGTCCCGAACATTGCAAGGAGGGGTGGGGGGGGGATTGTTCTTAATAGAGTGTGTCATTACGTGATCCCATGCTGGCTGCAAAGTCGGTAAGAAATTACTCTGAGAAGACGCAGTTGGGGAGGACGAACAGTGTCGCAGTAACGTTCACCGGTAAGTGTGCCGAGTTCAAAGAACTGAGGGTCAGTACGCCCACGCAAAACTGTGTCTCCCCACACTTCGACTGGGCCACTAAAACAGTTATGTTCGACACTGCTGGACGCACCCTCGTGTGGTGGTAGGTGAGAATACATAATACACCCAGGAATGTTGTCGTTTTGGTAGTCGAGATGTTATGGTACAGGGAGGCATAGTGTTGCATGAACGTACTGGCCTCCAAATCTTTGATCTCACCGTTCAACGTAACTGTGACGCTGTACTTCTTCCCTACATGCGCCTTTTCAGGGATGCACTCGTCCCTGACTTACGTTTTATGCATGACAATGCACGACAGCCCAGATGGAGGAGCTCATTGAACGTGAGGGTCTTCTGTAAATGGATTGGCCCGTCCGTTGCCCCCAGTTAACTCCATCGAGCACATGTCGGATGCACTGAGAAGACATAACGTAGCACGTCCACAGGCACCAACAACTACCCAGCAGTTGCCAACCGTACTGGTGGATGAATGGAACGGCCTACCGCAAGTACTTCTTACCAACCCTGCGAGCAGCATGGGAGCGCGTTGCAGCGCTTGCATTGACATCGTGGTGACCACGCACCGCCGCGTGGGATTAGCCGTGCGGTCTAAGGCGCTGCAATCACGGACTGTGAGGCTGGTCCCGGCGGAGGTTCGAGACCTCCCTCGAGCATGGGTGCGTGTGTTTGTCCTTAGGATAATTTAGGTTAAGTAGTGTAAGCTTAGGGACTGATGACCTTCGCAGTTAAGTCCCATAAGATTTCACACACATTTGAACATTTGACCACGCACCGAGGACCATCATGAATTGCTGTAACCTCAGCGTAATTATTGTCTTTGAATAAGTGATTTCCGTTCGTCTCATCGCGTATCTCTTTCAGTTACCTTCTGTACTATACTGCAGGAGTTCTTTCTTTGTGTCGTCCAAGTTTCATCGTGCAATGTTACTTGGCAGACACATCATGCGAAGGTACAAATGCATACTTTCGCGCCGATATCCGTTACTAAAACATTCTCGGGTTACAAGCCGCATCAGGTGGTTTACAGACCACGAGCTTTCGGCACAGATCTCCTCTGCCATTGTCAAGTGGATGACTGTCGTGGGGTTGTCATTGCTGTGCTTATCTAACCGCGCCGTCGCTCGTGACGACACTGTTGCTCTGTCCCGCACCATATATATACGCCTATACGAGAGTTGTTCGGAAAGTAAGGAACGATCGGACGCGAAATGGAAACCACAGTGAAAATCAAAGCTGTTTTCTTTGCACGTTTAGCTACACCTTACAGGTACTCCTCTACCTAGTCGCCGCTCCGACTTAGACATTTGTCGGAGCGTTATACCAAATTTCCAACACCATCGTCATAGAAGGCAGCCGCCTGTGCTTTCCGATAATTCTCTATGCTGGTTTATAGCGCGTAGCCTGCGCCCAAGTGTTGTCTTCGTATCCAGCGTTTCATGTGAACAGAGATGACACTCTTGACGAGCGAATTAGGGCTGTGTTGTGGGTGATCGGACACTTCCCATTGGAAAGGCAGCAGGAGCGTCTTTACTGCCCCTGCAGAGTGCGGCTAAGAATTGCCACGAAGAATGAAGTGCGTGGCAGTTGCGTTTGGTGGGTTGCATTCATTAAGGCGAAGCCTCTCACCGGGCCCTCCTACTTGGCAGGAGACATTGTTGTTGTAGGCACCTTTACTCCCTCACAGTGCGCTCACAACTCAAAACAGCGTCCTGATGCCATCGACAGGCTTACTAGAGACACTGTGCAAAACGTCAGTGAAGAGCCTCGTCGGATATTCACAGTGGTTTCCATTTCACGACCGATCGTTCCTCACTTTCCGAAAGCCCTCGTATATATATATATATATACCTGGCATGCCAACCATAGCGCCATCTGGTTTCCCCCTTCAAGCTAGACGAGTTTCGTTCTTTGTAGTTTTTTCGTTTGATGCTTATTTCGTGAGATATTTGACCCGGTCACTATCAATGGACGACCGTATATATATATATATATATATATATATATACGGTCGTCCATTGATAGTGACCGGGTCAAATATCTCACGAAATAAGCATCAAACGAAAAAACTACAAAGAACGAAACTCGTCTAGCTTGAAGGGGGAAACCAGATGGCGCTATGGTTGGCATGCCAGATGCCGCTGCCATAGGTCAAACGGATATCAACTGCGTTTTTTTAAAATAGGAACCCCGATTTTTTATTACATATTCGTGTAATGTAGTAATGTAGTAATGTAGTACATAAAGAAATATGAATGTTTTAGTTGGACCACTTTTTTCGCTTTGTGATAGATGGCGCTGTAATAGTCACAAACGTATAAGTACGTGGTATCACGTAACACTCTGCCAGTGCGGACGGTATTTGCTTCGTGATACATTACCCGTGTTAAAATGGACCGTTTACCAATTGCGGAAAAGGTCGATATCGTGTTGGTGTATGGCTATTGTGATCAAAATGGCCAACGGACGTGTGCTATGTATGCTGCTCAGTATCCTGGACGACATCATCCAAGTGTCCGGACCGTTCACCGGATAGTTACTTTATTTAAGGAAACAGGAAGTGTTCAGCCACACGTGAAACGTCAATCGCGACCTGCAACAAATGATGATGCCCAAGTAGGTGTTTTAGCTGCTGTCGCGGCTAATCTGCACGTCAGTAGCAGACAAATTGCTCGAGAATCGGGAATCTCAAAAGCGTCGGTGTTGAAAATGCTACATCAACATCGATTGCACCCGTACCATATTTCTATACACCAGGAATTGCATGGCGACGACTTTGAACGTCGTGTACAGTTCTGCCACTGGGCACAAGAGAAATTACGGGACGATAACAGATTTTTTGCACGCGTTCTGTTTAGCGACGAAGCGTCATTCACCAACAGCGGTAACGTAAACTGGCATAATATGCACTATTGGGTAACGGAAAATCCACGATGGCTGCGACAAGTGGAACGTAAGCGACCTTGGCGGATTAATGTATGGTGCGGCATTATGGGAGGAAGGATAAATGGTACCCATTTTATCGATGGCAATCTAAATGGTACAATGTATGCTGATTTCCTACGTAATGTTCTACCGATGCTACTACAAGATGTTTCACTGCATGACAGAATAGCGATGTACTTCCAACATGATGGATATCCGTCACATAGCTCGCGTGTGGTTGAAGCAGTATTGAATAGCATATTTCATGACAGGTGGATTGGTCGTCGAAGCACCATACCATGGCTCGCACGTTCACCGGATCTGACGTCCCCGGATTTCTTTCAGTGGGGAAAGTTGAAGGATATTTGCTTCGTGATCCACCGACAACACCTGACAATATGCGTCAGCGCATTGTCAATGCAAGTGCAAACATTACAGAAGGCGAACTAGTCGCTGTAGAGAGGATGTCGTTACACGTATTGCCAAACCCATTTAGGTTCACGGACATCATTTTGAGCATTTATTGCATTAATGTGGTATTTACAGGGAATCACGCTGTAACAGCATGCGTTGTCAGAAATAATAAGTTCACAATGGTACATGTATCGCATTGGAACAAGCGAAATACAATGTTCAAACGTACCTACGTTCTGTATTTTAATTTAAAAAACCTACCTGTTACCAACTGTTCGTCTAAAATTGTGAGCCATATGTTTGTGACTATTACAGCGCCACCTATCACAAAGAGAAAAAAGTGGTCCAACTATCACATTCATATTTCTTTACGTACTACACGAAAATGTAATAAAAAATGTGGGTTCCTATTTAAAAAAAACGCAGTTGATATCCGTTTGACCTAAGGCAGCGCCATCTCGCGGGCCAACCATAGCACCATCTGGTTTCCCCATTCAAGCTAGCCGAGTTTCGTTCTTTGTAGTTTTTTAGTTTGATGCTTATTTCGTGAGATATTTGGCCCGGTCACGATCAATGGACCACCCTATATATATATATATATATATATATATATATATATATATATATATATATGTGTGTGTGTGTGTGTGTGTGTGTGTGTGTGTGTGTGTGTGTGTGTGTGTGTGTGTTTGTGTTTGTGTGTGTGCTTGTATGTGTTTCACGAGTCTATTGAACGAATATTTTTACACAAATAATGTATTAGCTTTACAGATCTCCTTTGCTAATAATAACTAATTTCTTTCCTTCTGAAACACAATAACAACGTTTACATTGCCCTTGCGAAAGTTTAATCGTTGTCACTGATCATTTTAAGACGGGTTACCGTATCACTTGTGCTTGCCTTAGAACTGGCTAAAAATCAGTTAAATGATGTTTAAGAACAGTTTGTTACATTCAAGTTAAAGTTTCAAGACAATGGTTAGCATTCAAATGCTCTAAAGTAGTTATGTACTTGGAGAGGAACAAGCAATACTGTTACGATATATACCGTCTGCCAAATATTATGCGGCTTGTTGTGGACGGAAAGAAAAGCAGTATATGATGTTGCGTCCCGTTTGCAGGAAGCTAATTACGGACGGAGCACAATCTTGGAGTGAAACAGAATTGTAAAGGAAATCAGCTATGTCCTTTTAAAAAGAATTATCTCGACATCCAGATTTATGAAAACAACTGGAAACTGAACGTGCGCAGGAGAATTTGAACACTGCTTCTCACGGATGAGTGCACTGGCTTAATCTGAATATGCCTTGCAGAGTACAGGTGAAGACGAAGATGCAGATTTGCCTGTAGAAGTATGCTTTACGGTTTAAATTTGAAACGAATTCCATTTCATGAAGCAGTACTCGACAACTCTGTCGTTATATGTTTCAGACGCGTTGTTTGAGGCGCCATGTTGCGGATTGTGCGGCCCCTCCCGCCGGAGGTTCGTGTCTTCCCTCGGGCATGGCTGTGTGTGTTGTCCTTAGCGTTACGTTAGTTTAAGTAGCGTGTAAGTCTAGGGACCGATGACCTCAACAGTTTGGTCCCTTAGGAATTCACACACATTTTAAAACTTTTGAACATGTTTCATACACCGCCGCTGTAATTTGTTGCTCTGAAATGAGACCAAGCAAGTCGTATCATCGCAACGGCGTATTCTGCAAAGGCAGAAACGTGAATACTCAACTGCTTTCGACTAACTAAATGTTATTCTTGTAGTTGTCTTCAGTCCTGTTATTGGTTTAGTGCAGCTCTTCACACTAGTCTATCCTATTCAAGCCTCTTCATCTCTATATAACTACTGCAACCATCCGTTTTAACCTGCTTACAGTATCCATGCTGTGGTATCCTTCTACAATTTTTACCGCCCCCCTCCCTCCCCTCACACTCACACATTTTCTTCATTTACCATTTTGACGATCACTTCGTGCCTCAGGATGTGTCGTATGAATCTGCTTCATAAATTTCTTTTTTCCCCCATTCGATTCAGTACCTTATTAGTTACTCGATGTACGCATCTAATGTTCACCATTCTTCTGTAGCGCAGCTTTTTAAAAGCTTCTATAGTCTTCTTGTCTAAACTGCTAACCGTTCACGTTTCACCTTGGTATAAGACTACATTCTAGACAAGAACCTTCAGAGAAGACTACCTAACAGATTTATTTTAGATGTTAACAAATTATTCCTTTTTTTTATTTTATGGAAACGCTGTTTTTGCTATAGCCAGTTTGCATGTTATGTCCTATGTAGTTCGGCCATCGTGAGCTATTGCGCTACCCAAGTAGAAAAACTCGTCTACTACTTTTAGTGACTCGTCACCTAATCTAATTCCTTCAACAACGCCTGGTTTAATTCCACTGCATTTCATTACCCTTCTTTTACTTTGGCTTTTCATGTTATAACCTCTTTTCGAGGTACCACCGATTCTATTCAGGAACTTTTCTTGTCATCAGCTCGTAGTCTAATGATTTGCGCTGCTGACTCTCAGCCACGGGGCTCCGGGTTCGATTACCGGCTGAATGGGGCTTTTTCTCTGCTCGGTACTGAATGTGTGGGTTGTCGTGATCATCAGTTCAACAACGCGCTAGTCGTATAAGTGGCGTCAAATAAAAAGAGTTTCACCGGGCCGCCGAACTTTCCAGAGGTGGACTCCCGTCTTCTACTTTTACGGCCTCATAGACCCACTTCAGTCAATCATTTTCTGGTTATCTTCTTTAATAGGTTTTCTTTCCGAACTGCCCAGCATCTTTTCATGCGGTCTAATCTCTTTTGTTGGTCCTCATCTGTAAATAGGCTTTTCATTGTTTGTCGTTTGTATATTTTTGGTTTAAACATTATTTTCATATTTTTCAGCTTCTTTAAGTTTTCAGATTTGTTTTGCAAATCGCTCAGGGTTAATTGTAGCTCTTTATATGATTCCTGATTTCCTTTATCCTTCCTACTTGTTGCTTCATGTTCCAAAGTTTATGTGTAATTTTTCTTGTTAATCTGGTTTCTTGTGTGCTCATAATGACACCAAAAACACAGATGCATTTTGTTCTTACAGTACGTGTAATGGGCTCCCGTTCGCTGTACACCACTTCATTTCTCATTATCCGCCATTGTACAGCTCTTTTATAATTCTTATTTATGCGTGTTCTAACTATTCTTCTCTCTACTTTTAGGATTTTCTCGATTTTTTTTTCTGTGTGACTTTGAGAAGAGTTTCACTACCGTATGTCACCTCTGGTTGAACCACCGTCTTTTAATAGTTTAATTTAGTTTTGATTGATAGACATTTTTTATTGTATGTAGACCATGTTAATACTTGATCTTTTATCAGTTTGTTAGTCCTCACTTGTCATGCAGGTTTCTCGTCCAAGTAGTCGTTAGACTTTCTACCAGGTACACTACTGGCCATTAAAATTGCTACACCACGAAGATAACGTGCTACAGACGCGAAATTTAACCGACAGGAAGAAGATACTGTGATATGCAAATGATTAGCATTTCAGAACATTCACACAAGAATGGCGCCTGTGGCGACAACTACAACGTGCTGACACGAGGGAAGTTTGCAACCGATTTCTGATACAGAAACAGCAGTTTACCGGTGTTGCCGCTGAAACGTTGTTGTGATGCCTCGTGTAAGGAGGAGAAATGCGTACCATCACGTTTCCGACTTTGATAAAAGTCGGATTATAGTCTATCGCGAGTGCGATTTATCGTATCGCGACATTGCTGCTCGAGGTGGTCAAGATCCAATAGCAGAAGATGGAATCGGTGGATTGAGGAGGGTAATACGGAACGCCGTGCTGGATCCCAACGGCCTCGTGTCACTAGCCGTCGAGATGACGGGCATCTTATCCGCATGGCTCTAACGGATCGTGCAGCCACGTCTCGATCCCTGAGTCAACAGATGGGGACATTTGCAAGAGAACAACCATCTGCACGAACAGTTCGACGACGTTTGCAGCAGCAGGGACTATCAGCTCGGAGACCATGGCTGCGGTTACCCTTGACGCTGCATCACAGACAGGAGCGCCTGCGATGGTGTACTGAACGACGAACCTGGATGCACGAATGGCAAAATGTCATTTTTTCGGATAAATCCAGGTTGTGTTTACAGCATCATGATGGTCGCATCCGTCTTTGGCGGCATCACGGTGAACATTGGAAGCTTGTATTCGTCACCGCCATACTTGTGTATCACCCGGCGTGATGGTTCAAATGGCTCTGAGCACTATGGGACTCAACTTCTGAGGTCATTAGTCCCCTAGAACTTAGAACTAGTTAAACCTAACTAACCTAAGGACATCACACACATCCATGCGCGAGGCAGGATTCGAACCTGCGACCTTAGCGGTCTGGCGGTTCCAGACTGCAGCGCCTTTAACCGCACGGCCACTTCGGCCGGCCGGCGTGATGGTATGGGGTGCCATTGTTTACACGTCTCGGTCACCTCTTGTTAGCATTGACGACACTTTCAACAGTGGACGTTACATTTCATTCGATTCCTGCGAAATCCTACATTTCAGCAGGATAATGCACGTCCGCATGTTGCACGTCCTGTACGGGCCTTTCTGGATACAGAAAATGTTCGACTGCTGCCCTGGCCAGCACATTCTCCAAATCTCTAACCAATTGAAAACGTCTGGTCAATGGTGGGCTGGCAACTGGCTCGTCGCAATACGCCAGTCACTACTCTTGATGAACTGTGGTATCGTGTTGAAGCTGCATGGGCAGCTGTACCTGTACACGCCATCCAAGCTCTGTTCGACTCAATGCCCAGGCGTATCAAGGCCGTTATTACGGCCAGAGATGGTTGTTCTGGGTACTGATTTCTCAGGATCTATTTACCCAAATTGCGTGAAAATGTAATCACATGTCTGTTCTAGTATAATATATTTGTCCAATGAATACCCGTTTATCATCTGCATTTCTTCTTGGTGTAGCAATTTTAATGGCCAGTAGTGTATTTAAATTGTTTCACTACTTTTACCTTCCTGTTATTTACTGTTACGTGGTTGAGTACTAGTGGATCTGCTGCCATCGTCTCAGTCTTTTCGAATGGTATCTGGAGCTCTACTTTTTGTGCTATATTTTGCTGGCCTGTTGTTTGATTTTTGCCTTCTTCGGTATTGTTAGTTAGTAACCCTACGTCATCTGCGAATCGCAACGAATATAAATTTATCTGACCTTCCTTGGTTCGAATTCTTAGGTTTTTCGGATTTTCCTGGTATTATTCTCTCATAACAGACTCGACTTCACAGTTGAAAAGTAACGGTGATAAACCATCTCCCTGTCGCTTGCTTTTGTGAAGAGGTTATGAGATTTAGTTCTTTAGATTTATCCAGCCACGGCACTGCAACACCGGGTGTCGCTGCTGCGCAGTTGTGTGTGTGGCAACGGAGATGCGGCGGACAGAGACGTGGCCGTCAGGCCGTTCGGTGCTATTTAGGATGCGCCCTGGCAGGCCCGCCGTGGCCCCGTTATTTATGCCGCCAGATTGATCTCCTCCGCCTGCCTCGCCATCACGTGGCTCTTAATTAGTCCAAAATGAGACGCGAGGCGGACTTCAAATGGAACAAGGCACAATGCGACCAGTGTCCTGCCGACGCCCGCGGGACACAGCGCATGCGCACAACGGCGCCACTGCTGTGGAACACTGCGTCGTAAGTCACGCCCTCCGTGGGGGGGGGGGGGGGGGGGCTGTTTGTAACGAATGACAAGGTGTGCGTGGGCGCCAAATTCAGTACAGTGAACCGTACGACTCGTGTTCATTGAAGGGGCCTGTAGCGTTTCTGCTCTGACTGTAGCATCGCGCTCTGAATGCGGATGTCTCTTTCACCACGTGGAACTTAGGAAATATATGACAGACTGTGTACAACTAAGGATCGACCAGAAAAGAAGCGCATCAACCACCTATCGACAGATTAACGCATATACGCCTTCTCTAAGCATATACGTTAAAGTGAAACAAGATTCTGAACACAAGTAGGCAGCATGGGACATCAGGCAATTTAGAAATGCTACACGACATCCAATAGGTTGAGAAAGAAACTGTTCTATAAGATAGAGGAAGAGTGTGAATGCGACATTTGAATTGTAGGGTGAGGGGGCAGAGAGGGGGAGATGTTTGACTCGATAGCTTTGGCGGGGGTTCCGCGTGTACAGAGCGGACGGCAGTACATGAGGTGAGTTGTAGTCAATCCAGATAATTATATAGGGTGTTACAAAAAGGTACGGCCAAACTTTCAGGAAACATTTCTCACACACAAAGAAAGAAAATATGTTATGTGGACATGTGTCCGGAAACGCTTACTTCCCATGTTAGAGCTCATTTTATTACTTCTCTTCAAATCACATTAATCATGGAATGGAAACACACAGCAACAGATCGTACCAGCGTGACTTCAAACACTTTGTTACAGGAAATGTTCAAAATGTCCTCCGTTAGCGAGGATACATGCATCCACCCTCCGTCGCATGGAATCCCTGATGCGCTGATGTAGCCCTGGAGAATGGCGTATTGTATCACAGCCGTCCATAATACGAGCACGAAGAGTCTCTACATTTGGTACCGGGGTTGCGTAGACAAGAGCTTTCAAATGCCCCCATATATGAAAGTCAAGATGGCTGAGGCCATGGAATTGGTCCGCCTCTACCAATCCATCTGTCACCGAATCTGTTGTTGAGAAGCGTACGAACATTTCGAGTGAAATGTGCAGGAGCTCCATCGTGCATGAACCACATGTTGTGTCGTACTTGTAAAGGCACATGTTCTAGCAGCACAGGTAGAGTATCCCGTATGAAATCATGATAACGTGCTCCATTGAGCGTAGGTGGACGAAACTAAAATGAGCTCTAACATGGAAATTAAGAGTTTCCGGACACATGTCCACATAACATCTTTTCTTTATTTGTGTGTGAGGAATGTTTCCTGAAAGTTTGGCCGTACGTTTTTGTAACACCCTGTATAAGGGTGAATCAAAAAGATTCCGTTCACAGGACGTCCAGTCCAGGATCGGTGTGCCAATCAGGGAAAATCGCTATGAGCATCGTGGCACTCATCCCACCGACGCACCAGGCTGAAGATACCCGTTTGGTAAAACACTTTGTGCTGCTGTATGAAGAATTCCATAACTGCCTGCTGCACAGTCTCATCCGACAGGAATCGTCGACCCTTCATAGCTTTCTTTTAAGGGACCGAAGGCGTCATAGTCGCACGGGGAGAGATCAGAACCATTGGGCGTGTGTCCCAGTGTCTCCGCATTGCGTGAGGCTGGCCTCCCATATCGAACGGCGTCTTGTGTCGAATCGCGGCCAGCAGGGAACTTGCTGCACCATCTCCCAACGGTGTTTTCGACAGACATGCCGTCCCATGCACATTCTTCATTCCCCGATGGATGTCTGTCGGCATCTGTCCCTCAGCTGCCAGGAAAAGAAAAAGAGGACGTTGGTTCCGTTTGAGAGCATTTGGCAGTAACGTCGCCATAGCCCATGTTTCTGCATTTACCGCAAGCACGCCGGAAAGACAGGAAAACCACACTAATTCCTTGCCTACATCTTGGTGGTTACATTCCCACATCAGAGTAGCGCTAAAGTGCATATACGCCACAGCAACGCCCTCAAACGGAAACATCTTGTCGCCTCTTTTAGATCTCAGGTATATGAGCCGCCAGTAATGAAAGGCACAATTCTTTTGTGCACTACTTGATAATAGATTTAAAATATTAGGGATACTCGTAGCTTAAAAAATTCGCTACATCCCCAACATTGTTGTCATTTATTTGTGTTATTTCACTTTGTGGTTTTTGGAATTTCGGAAAATATAATTTTCTGATGAGCAGATAGCTGTTTCAGATCGCAAATCGACGTAACAAATCATTTTTGCCCTCAATCACAATCCTAGTAAATAATTTCATTACTTCCAAACGGTCGTGGTGTTGAGGAATCGAGAGAAATGTAAACGACGCCAGATTTTAGACATAACCTCTTCCACAAAATATTATTCTTTCCTTAAAAGAGCACACTAATGTCTATGGAGCGCTGCATATGTCGTAGTACTGGTACCAGATGGTTACCTGATCCTCCACCGGTGACAAACTACGGCGCTCAGGGAGTGTCCGTACGCCAGTCTGCTGTATAGCATCAGCGCAGTGAGATCGGTAGACATGGAGATGTGACACAAAGGTGCCACGCACCTGCTATGTTTCGTCGTACTGTTGACGACACCGTGAATGAAGATGCCCGGCTTTTTGGTTTAACAGCGAGAACTATTTTATGTGCCCACAAGAATGGGGTTGTACTCGCATCCACGTAACGCAGCATAAGAACACTAGTCGTAAAAAGATCCTAACTACCAGCGACCGGAAGTGTAAGTCACGCTTTAGCAGTCACAAGCAACTGCTGACGAGAGAAAATCCACATGGCCCACTCGTCCAGGTTACCGTGAACGTGAACCAGGTGGTTCATTTAAACATGCTTGGCGATAAGAGCTGCCCTTTCTTGTATGCCTTCGTGATAAGTTTGCTGTGGGCACTCGCATCTTTCAAGACGACAGCAGAAAAGTACACAGATATCCAGGCATATGTCCCTGGCTTGGCGAACACTAAGGCACCGTATTGCATATTGACTGGTCTGATAACTCACTAGATTTTACTCCCATAGAAAATGTGTGAGACTATTTGGAACAGAGGATTGAATCTTCAAAACTTGGTAGGTCTGTGGGACCTAACAGTCAATGAATGATTCAGATGGGTACGACACACCTGAAGAAACTTGTGAACACTTTTTCTCGCCTAATTGGGGCGATTATGATAGATGAAGCCGGTGTTACACGGTATGAGCTGATGTCTCCTGTGCGTGGTGTCCGATGCGCTTATGAGCGTACGTTGTTGCGAATCAAGATAACTCTAGATCTCATTTATACCTGTGGATGAAAGGCGCATGTTTTTGAACGGTATTTGATAGTAGGGTTACTGTTTTATTGACACTTCCACTGTGTCCCAGATACAGTTCCGAAGATTTTTTGTAAGACGTACTTCAGACTGAAGATTAGTTTTCGTGAATGTACAAGGGGTGGACAAAAATATAGAAACACCAAAAACACATTAGCACGCCCATTGCGATGAAGGAAAGTCTTTAGCACTCAAATCAGCTTCCAGTCGTCTCGGAATGGGTAAATACAGGTACTGTGTTGTTTTCATGGAAATCTTTTTCCATTCTTTCCGCAAAATAGTGGCAAGTTTAATTAACGATGGCGAGGTGTGGACAACCATCACTCACCCTTTTGCTCCAAAGTAGACCACAAAGGCTCACCAATTTTGAGACCTGGTGACTGTGGTGGACAGGGGAGACGCGACAGTCCATCCTGGTGCTCACAAAACCAGTCCCGAACAATGCGACCTGTGTGAACAGGGGCGCCCTCGTCTTGAAACACACTTTCAACGTACTGACGGCATTGCGCTGGTCCCATTCAGGATAAAATACAACAGTGTCACCTTTAGGCTTTGCTGGGATCTGCATTTATATACCAGAAAGCATTTCTCGCTCTGTTTCCATATTTTTACCAAACTCCTGAACATGTCGCTAGTGACGGCTAGCTGTTTTAGACAACCAAATCGACGCACCAAATAATTTTTCATCCACAGTAAGAACGTAAGAAAATAATTGCTCTTCGTCCATTCGGCAGTGGTAGCAAACAAGTAAATTACTGTCTCACAGTTACGGAACAACGACAGTGTGTGCCAGTTTGGCCAGCTGTGCACTGCACAACTCAGTATGGTGTTACGCAATCTGACATCTGCCGAGGATCGCATTATTCAGTTAGTTGGCATTTAATTTTGTTATACACTTTGTACACTATGTAACGATATCTTCCACATCAAGGGCTTGTTAATGAATTTTTGCGTCTATATTTCAGAATTAAAATCTTTTTGTGAAGACGAACTGCAATAGTAAATCGTGCATAACTGAACACATATTAATACTAAGCAGATAACGATGACCTGCTCGTTTAGCTAAATGTGTTAATCCTCCATAGTATTTTGTATCTTAACAAGAATTGTGTATATAGAAGAAGATTTCAGCAAAATTTTTTGTCACGTCCATCGACCATATTAACATTTCCGTAAGAATTTCAGTTTGTGTTTTCTGACGAAGTCGGTTACCAAGCAGCTTTAATGTTTACGTGAAGTAATGTTTTATTTCCTGTTTAAATACAATTAAAGCTACAAGATAAATCATTGAGAGAAATTTTATTTACTCAGTTTTATGGCAACACATCTAACGCCAGTGAAGGCGAAATGGTAGGGCCAAAAGCCCTACGCCAACGAAGATCGCAAGCACAGGGGCGGAGTGAAAATGTAGGATGGACGTCCGATAAAGAAAGCAACTGCGCAACGACCTAGCCTGCAAGAGGGGCAGGTGAACCATACGTAGATCGAATCTGCGCTGCAAATTAACGACAGGCTATGATGTAAGTGGCCATTAGAATGTGCTTTTAACGCTTTTATCCAAGCTCGTTTAGGCTACAATGGTCCTCAACACTTTCCTCGGAAAAAATCGATTCACAACCAGTAAAAACAAGATACCGCAAAGAAAAAAGTGCCAAATCTTGAAAGCAGCGGTTCTCGTACGACGGAATGAACTACAAGAACGATAGGTACTGATACTGCAATTTCGCACTCACGTTGTGCAGGGATGCATACAAACCAGGCGCAGCAGCGTTCTCCTCTCCATTTTCGTACTCGTATTTGAAAGCAATTTAGAGCGCGACTTTTTCGTAATGTAAAATTAAGAAATTCGTAAATGAATATGTAAACAAAATTGGTGAAATACGTAAATTAATATTTAATGAAATAATTATATGTAAAATCCAAAATTCTATTTTTTGCTATAAAATGTAAATTCACGGGTGGGCTAGTCAAATATCTATGTTAATTCTTTATCAGCTCACTTCTGCGACAAAGCACTGAAGTCTAAGTCTCTCCTATTCGAACATTTAAGTCACACTGGAAAGGGGTGCACAATTAATTACAACATACTTTTCCAAATGTTTAGTTGCCATGCACAGTCTTCTGTCTGACAAATTACTATAAATAGAGAAAAATCGCTGAACTTCGCAAGAAGTCAACGTCGCACATTTATAAAGAGGGACTGTGCTAGGAATACGTTCTTATGGAGTTCTACAATTTCACTATTAAGTTAGCGAGACAAAATAACAAGATGAAGGTATCCAGGGCTCTTACCCAGCGCAGACTACTGTTTACTGGAAACTACACCACCCACTCCCCCTGGTACAACGCCGACCTTCCGATCAGCATCTTCGATTATTCACACAGCCTCTTGGAGAGGCATACTTTGAGGCTACAGTTTCTTGATGATTGTCTAGTAGCCAGCTGAAGTGACTTGTGATTTATGAAACTTTAGAACTGCTGAATGCTGGCGAGGATTCACTCACAGACGCTGCTGTATCAGAATGAAAGTTCTCCATCACTGACTTCACAGCTTCAAAGCGCTTATTGTAGAAAATCACAGCTGCAGTCCATGTTGGACACTTTGTTATCACTGGCTCCAGGGGCAGAGGTACGTCAGGTAGCTGTTGCTTGTAGCAGTGTACACGATAAGAACATTTCAGGAAAACCTTCTTCGTTGCTGATCATATTTACTTCTGGCAATTGCTGTCTAACTGTCACTGCCCCTCGTTGCAATGCATGAGTTGTGCATATTAGATACACTAAGTTTGGATAAAATACACTACTGGCCATTAAAATTGCTACACCACGAAGATGACGTGCTACAGACGCGAAATTTAACCGACGGGAAGAAGATGCAGTGATATGCAAATGATTAGCTTTTCAGAGTATTCACACAAGGTTGGCGACAGTGAAGACCGGCGTTGCCTGGTGAAACGTTGTTGTGATGCCTCGTGACAGGAGGAGAAATGCGTACCATCACGTTTCCGACTTTGATAAAGGTCGGATTGTAGCCCATCGCGATTGCGGTTTATCGTATCGCGACATTGCTCCTCGCGTTGGTCGAGATACAATGACTGTCAGCAGAATATGGAATCGGTGGATTGAGGAGGGTAATACGGAACGCCGTGCTGGACCCTAACGGCATCTTATCCGCATGGCTGCAGCAGATCGCGCGGCCACGTCTCGATCCCTGAGTCAACAGATGGGGACGTTTGCAGGACAACAGCCATGTGCACGAACAGTTCGACGACGTTTGCAGCAGCATGGACTATCAGCTCGGAGTCCATGGCTGCGGTTACCGTTGACGCTGCATCACAGACAGGAGCGCCTACGATGGTGTACTCAACGACGAACCTGTGTGCACGAATGGCAAAACGTCATTTTTTTGGATGTATCCAGGTTCTGTTGACAGCATCATGATGGTCGCATCCGTGTTTGGCGACATCGCGGTGAACGCACATTGGAAGCGTGTATTCGTCATCGCCATACTGGCGTTACACTCGGCGTGATGGTACGGGGTGACATTGGTTACACGTCTCGGTCACCTCTTGTTCGAATTGACGGCACTTTCAACAGTGGACGTTACATTTCAGATGTGTTACGACCCGTGGCTCTACCCTTCATTCGATCCCTGTGAAACCCTTCATTTCAGCACGATAATGCAAGACCGCATGTTACAGGTCCTGTACGGGCCTTTCTGGATACAGAAAATGTTCGACTGCTGCCCTGGCCAGCACATTCTCCAGATCTCTCACCAATTGAAAACGTCTGGTCAATGGTGGCCGAGCAACTGTCTCGTCACAATACGCCAGTCACTACTCTTGATGAACTGTGGTATCGTGTTGAAGCTGCATGGGCATCTGTACCTGTACACGCCATCCAAGCTCTGTTTGACTCAATGCCCAGGCGTATCAAGGCCGGCATTACGAGCCAGAGGTGGTTGTTCTGGTACTGATTTCCCAGGATCTCTGCACCCAAATTGCGTGAAAATGTAATCATATGTCAGTTCTAGTATAATATATTTGTCCAATGAATACCTGTTTATGATCTGTATTTCTTCTTGGTGTGTTTAATGGCCAGTAGTGTATATTAAGCGATTTGACAGCTTTTAACATGTATGGAACTGCATTTGTGTACATCAATAGGGCCCTCTTTTCTTTCACACCACCTGGCCGTAGTATCTGAAGTCCATTGTTAATGAATCTAGCAATTGTTTCATTTCTTGTGTACAATAAATTAAATGTGGGTTAGGTACAGTCTGAGAGTCCAACTTGCTTGCTGTGGTGTCGAAAGCACAGCACGCATGAGCAGACAGCAGCACAGGCCTCGATAAATCGACAACCCACTCCAGCGGCGGCGTACAGCCCAGCGATTGCCTCACCAAGAAGCCTCGGCGATGGCGCTGCCAGACAAGTGATACGCGCCGGCTCCTCCGTAGAACGGCAGTTCCAAGTCAGCCCGACCACCTAGAAGACCGCCTTCTACTTGTGTACTTCGCGCCGCATCGCCTGCTTCTAGTGAGTCCACACCTGCCCTTTCAGTGAACATTCCAGTGGGACAAGAACTGTTTACTATCCAGCCTTAGCTTCTGGAACAGTAGTTGAACTACAAGATCTGCTCCCTGAGCCGATTTGTACAAATTTCAATATTTATCCATAAATGTGTATGTTCTTGTCTCTAATCATTATCAGTGTTTCAGTGATCTCCTCGTTCTCCTCTCATAGTGTTTCCCTCTGCCATATAAATATAAGTAATTGAGGGTTACAACGAGTAAAACCACCTCCTGTGATTGTATTTAAAGTACGATACAACACATACAATTACAGTAGCGATGAAACGGCCTACACATCCGTCGTCCGACCAGCAACAACCTATATAGATGATATGTCAACATCAGCCTTGATTTTTTTTCTAGTATGTCAATATAGCAAGAATCTACGTGAGAGTGGGCTCGTCGGGAATGTTGCGGTCGCAGTATTTCTGTAAGAAATGTTTAGGTTCAGGTATCTGAAGATTGATCCAGGGTATGTTCTCTGCAACCAATGCAAAACACAGTCCTTGGTAAAATTCACTATTAGCTGGTGTAGGCTATCCTTGCAAATATGTAAGTACAACCTGATTCTTGGAAAAAATACGTTGTTTATTCCTAGTGTGTATATTCCTTTGTAAATGTATTCAGTTTGGAATTTCATCGTACATCCTACACGTTTATCACAAGTTTGTCAGAGGACTATTTTAGCATCAGTTGTTAAAGCACTGTCAATAGAAATCCATGTTTTCAGCTTTGATGACAACGAAGACGCAGCAGGTGCCATGGTTAACTTAAATGCAACTGACGTGTTACACATCTTGAAGCACTTGAGAACAAGAAAGTAAAGCGTGTAAAGCGAGTCATAATTATCTGCATCCAAGTTGTGCAGTTTAGCTTTGTGACGACCGCATGAGAAGCACAATAATAAAACGTAATTTTTTTCTCTTTTTGCGATGTAAAGAAAATGTCTGGGATTTACGAAAATGTATACTAATTCCGCAATAATATTAAAATATGTTAAATCATGTAGTATATTCTGAAATATGTATTATAGCTCAAAATAGGCAAAAAAATAATCGATTTAAAACTTTGAAATAAGGTTCCTTTCAGTGCAGTTCATCGACATTTTAGTTTTTCTTATACGTACATATAAAGGAACAGAATATGTACTTACATGAAGTCTGGACTCTAGAAATCTCACAGGTATAACTTAGATTAAATATCAGTTTTTTGGTTTTCCAAATCTCTTGTCACCTGTAGTTTCAATAAGAGCCAAAATAAATATTCTACAGTTTTGTGGTTTCATTCTTTTCCTTAAAGCTTCCATTCTAGTCGAAAATAAAAACTGAGCCGTACAAAGCTATTACTAAATATTCCATAAATGACAATAATTAAAGGGCCATTCACTTTAGGACCGAGAACAATCTCAGTATCACGTCCCCGTCCCCTCGTGACAATTCAGGATTCCAATCGATCACACTTAGAGCCAGTCCCACTTATAAACTGTTACATGATACTTCCACCTATTGCCATAGTTGGTCAAAAAATGTTGGCCAAGTGGTGGTCAGGTCTGGTGGTCGAACTGGCCACGAGAGTTAATTGAAATTGTGGCAGTTGGCTCGGTAAAGAGAAAATGTGTGTGTTTATAGTTCCAGTGGCCTGCTGAAAGAACACAAAAATGGTTCAAATGGCTCTGAGCACTATGGGACGTAACTTCTGAGGTCATCAGTCCTACTTAAACTTAACTAACCTAAGGACATCACACGCATCCATGCCCGAGGCAGGATTCGAACCAGTGACCGTAGCGGTCTCGCGGTTCCAGACCGTAGCGCCTAGAAACGCTCGGCCACTTCGGCCGGCGAAAGAACACATCTTGACGTTGTAGGTACGCCAACAGACTGGGATGGATGATGTTCTGAAAGCGTCATTTGCTGTGTAGTGGTTGTTTAAGGAATTCCAGAACATTGTAGGGTATGGTTCGGCACAGCGTGATTCTTGGAGTTGTTCCCGTATGCCGTTGCCTGATGCTGTCAGTTAACTGCCGCATTCCTGGTCGTCGCTGATAAGTCACTATCTCTCATTACTAAACAGAACTGCGCGATTTTTATGCCTGTCATCACACCGCGGAAGCTAAGTACACGGTGTTCAGTTGTGAAAGGCAGCCTAGGTGCGTACGCTTGCTCTCATTCCTGTTGGCAGCAAACGGTTCTTGGCTATCCAGGTAATAGTTCTGGATGAAACATTTGGGCTAATTTTAGGTATGATCAGCAGTGCTTCTTCATATGAACGAGCGGTCGAGACGTTATTCTGTAAGCGAGAGCCATCCATATCCGGTTAGACTAGCATGTGCAACTTTTTTGGACCATTAGAACATAAATTAGTATACTGATGAAATCTGACGTTCAACGGGTAGCGCAGTTCTTCGGAGGTACCATCCAGCCTAGCGCAAGTTTCATCCACGGCTTTACGTTTTGTTTCGTACGTACACTTCTGGCCATTAAAATCGCTACATGATGAACGCGGCTTGCATTAAAAGTCAAATTCGCATGAGGTGTATTGCATGCTTCGGTTTACAAATGATTAGCATTTCACCGCTTTTGCAGAAAGTAGGTTGATGTAGCGCCATATACGTGGTGTATATAAGGAGAAATTTCTCAGCGCGTCACCCATTCAGACATCACATTTGCATGTTTGTTGGCTGTGTGTGTTGAATGTGTTACAGACGGTGATTGAAGAGGATTGTGAAGAAAAATAAGAGGACGACACCTGTAAAAGTCACTGCAGAACTAAATATCGCACTCGCGAACCCTGACAGCTCCAAAACACCGCGAAGGGAGCTGCGTAAGCATGGAACTGCAGGGCGAGCTGGAATTCCAGAACCACTCATCAGTGATGCAAACACCCCCAAGAGTGAAACATGGTGGAGGTTGGTGATGATTTAGGCAGTCGTATCGTGGTAGTCCGTGGGCCCCACGGTTACCCTGCACGGTCGCGTTACTGCCAAGCATTTTGGCTGATCAGGTCCACCCCACGGCACAACGTTTGTTCCCCAATGGTGATGCTGTCTTCCGGGACGACAGATGCCCTGTTCTCTCAGCTCGCATCGTCCAGTACTGATTTCGTGAGCACCAGGATAAATTGTCCTATCTTTCCTGGTAACCACAGTCACCAGTTCTCAATATTTATGAACCTTTGTTGAGTATTTTGGAGAAAAGGGTGAGTGATTGCTGTCCACACCTCCATCATTGTTAGCTGAGGATCATGTTATGCCTCGTGTAAACAAGGAGAAACGTATACCGCAACGTATCCAGATCATGGCCTTTCGAGTCTGCAGCTTATCGTTCGGTGATATTCCTGCGCACGTTAATTGTGGTACTACCACTGTAGTGTGGATATGGAATCTATGGGTTCAGGAGATTCATGCTAAAACCCCAAGCACGATTTAAACGATCCCGTGCGACTTGCGCTCACAAGGACAGACATATTGTTCGCTTGCCCTTGCAGGATTGTACAGCTACCTCACGTAACTTGAGTTGACAAATGGCTTGTTTTCAGCAGTGTAAGTCTCCACACGGATAGTGCGACGACATCTGGAGCAATGCGGGCTGTCAGCACGACGACCGCTGTTTCAGCTTTCCTTGTGCGACACCAGACAGTGGCGCGTCGCCCAAAGACAAAACTGGACACTGTTCGGCCCCAAATCGCCTATAAATTTAATCCTACTGCATATGCAAAGTAATTAAGATTTTGTTATTTGCTATCCATCTTACTATATTGCAGTTTTAATTTCCACGATGTCTTGTTCAGCAGGTGAAGTTTCTTAAGTCAGTTACTGTTTTTTATTTCTCCGTACCAAGGAGCAGCTTTCGAACCCGTATTTACTCTGCTAAGTGCATGCTTTTCTACAGCTTCCACCACAGCTGTTCTATGTGTCTACTGCCTGCATCAAATGACCCCACATCCTTTATTAGAAATGAGATAACAACCTTCTTGTCGATTTTACTAAACACGTATACTATTCTGCTCACTTTCTATCCCTTTTTGCATCAATGCTCATTGTTGCTACAACTATATTCAGTCATTGACCCTTATCTCTATGTGAATATTCACAAAGAAGCCAGGTCTGTTTCAACTGCGTGAATTCGTCGTCGGTATTTACGAATGTCTACACTATTTACTAACCCACTGCGACTCTGGTAACAACACAACATTCTTTCAACAAATCAGATACAATTGTTATGGGCTCTCCCATGTTAAGCACAATGTACGTCTCTTCCTAAGTCCACAGAACGTCATTATCAACAATTTCCTTCGTTGCCCTGTAACAATGCTCCAAAATATAAAGTGTTTCTAAGTGACGTCTTTAGAGGCGTTCGTTTTACATCTTGCAACAGTGTCCATTCTTTCATTAACTGCGGGGAAAATATCAGAAATTACAAGTATCAGGGACTGTGTACCCTTACACGTTACCCACAATCTGATCAGAAGCATCCGGGCACCCAGATGTAATACGGAATTGACCGCTAGATGTCGAGAGGTGGATCTGCCAGTATAAAAGTAAGCGTGGAGTGATGTGTTTCCAATAGACGGCCAGTGACAGCAAAATGGGCTGGTCAGAAGATTTTTACTGACTTCGAACGTGGAATAGTCATTCGATATCACCTGAGTAACAAGTACATCAGGGACATTTCAGTCCTATAGTTGTCAACGTCGACTGTGGTGACATGGTTGTTGTTATTGTTGTGGTCTTCAGTCCTGAGACTGGTTTTATGCAGCTCTCCATGCTACTCTATCCTGTGCAAGCTTCTTCATCTCCCAGTACCTACTGCAGCCTACATACTTCTGAATCTGCTTAGTGTATTCATCTCTTGGTCTCCCTCTACGATTTTTACCCTCCACGCTGCCCTCCATTACTAAATTGGTGATCCCTTGATGCCTCAGAACATGTCCTACCAACCGATCCCTTCTTCTAGTCAAGTTGTGCCACAAACCCCTCTTCTCCCCAATTCTATTCAATACCTCCTCATTAGTTATGTGATCTACTCATCTAATCTTCAGCATTCTTCTGTAGCACCACATTTCGAAAGCTTCTATTCTCTTCTTGTCCTAACTATCCATCGTCCATGTTTCACTTCCATACATGACTACAGTCCATACAAATACTTTCAGAAATGACTTCCTGACACTTAAATCTATACTCGACGTTAGCAGATTTCTCTTCTTCAGAAACGCTTTCCTTGCCACTGCCAGTCTACATTTGATATCCTCTCTACTTCGACCATCATCATTCCATTTTGCTCCCCAAATAGCAAAACTCATTTACTACTTTAAGTGTCTCATTTACTAATCTAATTCCCTCAGCATCACCCGACTTAATTTGACTGCATTCCATTATCCTCGTTTTGCTTTTGTTGATGTTCATCTTATATCCTCCCTTCAAGACACCATCCATTCCGTTCAACTGCTCTTCCAAGTCCTTTGCTGTCTCTGACAGAATGACAATGTCATCGGCGAACCTCAAAGTTTTTATTTCTTCTCCATGGATTTTAATACCTAGTCCGAACTTTTGTTTCCTTTACTGCTTGCTCAATATACAGATTGAATAGCATCGGGGAGAGGCTACAACCTTGTCTCACTCCCTTCCCAACCACTGCTTCCCTTTCATGTCCCTTGACTCTTATAACTGCCATCTGGTTTCTGTACAAATTGTAAATAGCCTTTCACTCCCTGTATTTTACCCCTGCCACCTTCTGAAGGTGACATGGTTATGAAGCGAAAGTGACTGTCAGTAGTGAGATAAAAAGAATGGGATATAATGTTTTTGCAGCTACTCATAAGCCACACATTTCTCTAGTCAATTCCGCCCGACATTGAGGGTGTAAAGAGCGATGCCATTGGACAATAGATGACTGGTAACGCATGATTTGGAGAATAAATCACACTATATTATGTGACAATGCGTTGGAAGGGTTTAGGTTTATCGAATGCCTGGAGAAGGTTACCTGCCATCATGTACAGTGCCAGCTGTGAAGTACAGAGTAGGTGGTGTTACAGTATGGAGTTTGTTTCCTTAGTTAGAGAGTGCTCCCCTCACTGCTGTTTTGAAAACGCTAAATGTGGAAGGCTGTGAGCACATTTTACTGCATTATGAACTGCGTTCTGTAGATGAACAGTTCGGAGACGATAACTGTTTCTATCAGCACGACAATGTAGCATTTTTGAGGCAGTCGCTTGTGGACAGTAACCTTCCTGAAATGGACTGGACTTTCCATAGTCCTGGACTGAACCTAAAGGAACACCTCTCAGATGAGTTGGAACGTAGACTTATCTGCAGACCCAGCATCCAAAATCACTACCTTCTCCGTTATGGGCTCTTGAGGAAGAATGGGCTGCCATTCCTCCACGGACATTCAGACATCTACTTGAATTGTCCCCACAGAGAAGCCGTCATAAAGGCCAACGTTGCACACAGCCCATATTAATGTCAACTAGGTGTTTGGGCCAATGGCTTTGCCGCAATGTTAACACCGGTTCCCGTCAGCTGTCGGGCTGGACTAGCACTAGGATGGGTGACCATCTGGTCTACCTAGAGCTATTGGCAACCGAGATGCAATCAGCCCTTGTGAGGCAAACTGAGGAGCCACTTGATTGAGAAGTAGCGGCTCCGGTCTCGTAAAGTGACATACGTTAGGGAGAGCGGTGTGCTGACCACGTACCCTCCCATACCCGCTTCCAGTGACGCCTGTGGGCTGAGGATGACACGGCGGCCGGTCGGTACCGTTGGACTTTCGTGGCCTGTTCGGGTGGAGCTTAGTTTTCATAGATATTTGGACAGTCATCGTGTTTCCAAGTAATAGTTTCGATTTTCCAGTTTTTTTATCCTGTCATGTGGAGGCCGGTTGGCTATCGATGATAACATATTACTTCACTTCCATATAATATGTAAAGGTAATGTTTGATAAAATTTTGTTTTACTGGGTTAACCACTGGCTTGTCTATCGTGTACAATATGTTTATCCATCATAAACTTCAAATAAAATTTTTGACTCATTACCTACCTATGCCACCTGTACCCCGAAAGTGACGGTTGATCCAATGTGTACTTATTACTGGAATAAAGTCGTATGGCTTTGGTGGCTGGGAGACCCGAAGAAGTAGGTTGAGTCACTTAATCGGAAATGTTTTCTTCTGCTCCGCACTACTGCCCTTTTCCCTCCGGATATATGAGAGTTATGTTTTTTGTGCATTTTTGGAATATAGGTGACTAATAGACGCCGTGTAGTATGGTATTACGTTTGTGCTGTAAGATGGCGTGACAACAGAGAGGGTGAAACCGGGCGCCAGGACATAGCCTATTTATCTCGAATGAAGCCGCGTGGGCCACAGAGGTTAACGTCCCCATCCGAAGGACGATCACTATCAACAGTGTCACATGCTTTCACTTCATGAGATACTTGCGGAGAGGTTTGCAGTTTAACCCCTCCAGAGTTTCGTGCAAAGTCTATTGATCGGGAACCTTACCTCACCACCTCTCCTCCTTTTGCCAGCCAAATACTGGCAAGGCAACTTTCATCCGCCACCACACTACGTGATGAAAAGTATCCGCATACCTATTAGTTGACATCAATATGGCGTACGTCCAACCTTCGCCTTTATGACGGCTTAAACTCTAGGGGGCCAATTTCAGTGAGGTGTCTGAATATCTGTGGAGGAATGGCAGCCTGTTCTTCCTCAAGAGCCCAAAACGGAGAAGGTAGTGATGTTGGACACTCGATACTGGAGCTAAGTCGACGCTCTAAATCACCAAAAGGTGTTCCATTGGGTTCAGGTCGAGACTCTGGACAGGCCAGTCCACTTCAGGGATGTTATTGTCCACAAACCATTACCTTACAGATGTTGCTTTATGACATGGTGCACTGTCGTGCTGATACAATCAATCGTCGTCTCCGAACTGTTCAACTGAACGCGGTACGCAATGCAGTAAAATGTGTTTATATCCTTCCGGATTTGGCGTTTTGTAACCAGGAATCACGAAACCAAATCCTATACCGTAACACCATCTGCTCCATTCTTCACTTCCGGCGCAAAACCTGATGGCAAGTAATGTTCTCCAGGCGTTTGCCAAACCTGAACCTGTCCACTGGCTTGACCCAGGATGTAGCGTTTCCAGTCATCCACTGTCCAGTGGGATGACTCCTTACACCACCTCAAGCGTCACATGGAAGTGACTAGAGAAATGAGTGACTTATGAGGAGCTCCTCGACCATTAAACCCTACATTTTTTAACTCCCTACACACACTCATATTGCTAGCTAGACTGTGTAACACCATAGCTCTAATGCTCTGCTGATTTATTTTGCTTTCTGTTTCGTTCAACATCCCATCGTTGAGATTCTGTAATTATTGTATGATTAATTCAGTACTGTATGAAAGTGTATACTATTTTCTCTGCTTGATGTCTCTTTGATGTCTTTTAGATTGTAGGAAGTGTGATCTACGTAATATGTACAATACGAGAAAATGATATGTTTTGTCTTTCTCACATAATCTCTTTGGTTATCTTTAAGACTAAATAATTTTGTTTGAATAATTTTTTGTAGGATTTTCAATATGTGCAAACGATGTTTTGTTCAAAATTTCTTGTTGCTACTTTGTATATACTGATCCTCACTTAGGGTTATTAGTTCTTTACATGTATAAAAGGTGTTGTGGTTACCCTCGGGAACGGAAAATGTGGTTGGCATGAAGGAAGAGGTGGGACAACGAGTTAGTCGGAGACGAGCTACCGAACTGCCAACAGCTTATGTCCAAACAGTGAGTTGTGCTGGTGCCGTGAGAGGCCTTTGTGCTGCTGTCCACTGTGCCAAAGCCTCAGATGGATGGATTAAGTAACCAGCTCCATTTTGGAAATGGTATTTAATAATTTGAGGATCATCGCCACAAAGATATGACAGAGCTCAACATTACCAACTGCAAATCCAGCTGCCAAGATGTACTCGCCACCACATTGAGCAATCACTGCAACAGGACGAAGGAATTGTAGAAAAGTATAGTGAAGGATCAGCTTACTTGGATGTTTTGTTTGGTTCCAATAATAAGGCAAACCAAAAACAATACTTCGAAATCTTACCTTGATTTATCCGTAATCACATAACCACTCAGGGTCCTATCCTTGTCAACTATAACTTCCGAATCTTCTTGTTGGGAAAGTGAAGTTATTAAATCCCAAGTTTTAATTGAATAATGCCATTTAAATTCCGTAAAAAGAAAGGACTTAAATTCAAAATAAGAGTGGCAAAGTTGTGTTAGATAATAAACGCTGTCTTGTGAGAGTATCTCAGTAATTGAATATGCTTATTTTAAAGTTTAGATGGACTTTCAAAAGTAAAAAGTTAATCATTGATTCTGAAGTAAAAGACTGAAGTAGCAAAAACTGGCATTAAATCAATTTTCTGTTAGTTTCAAAAATGATTACCTTCAAAACTATGGTTTAAAGTGTTTTTAATAGTAAACAATTATTGTACAGCCTGGTGAAAAGCACAAGAAGGTGAGTCAGTGTTTTATTTTTAATTTTATATCAGTTTTTGTCTTACAGCAGTAAAGCCCAAAGAGTTACACTGTTGAAAGTTAACTATTCAGACTTGCTAAATTTAATTTTCTCATGTGTGTTAAAGAATATATTGCCAGTTTAAGGGGATCCATATTTTTCCTTTTATGTTCACTGATAGAAATTTATTAACAGCATTATCATTACCTATGAAAACAGTAACTTCATGTCTTTAAAGGACAGTGAGAATGTGTTTACTAGTGAACTCTCCTTAATTTTCATGTCAAGCAGAAAAGCACCTGTTAAAATAAGAGCAAATCTATGCCCAAATTTACAGTTCAGCAGTGAATGTCAACAGTAACGTTATTAAATCTATTTAGTTTGACTAAGCCTTGAATACTAAAGTGTGTCAGTATCTGTTGTGTCCATGCAGATAGGTTTGTCCTGCTATGACTGCCAGTACTTTCTTTAACGTTATCATATGCGTGTGACTGGGTTCATTGTACTTTCAAACGAGAAAGTATAGGCTGTGCCTTTCCACCGAAGTTATTTATACCTATTTCTTGAACAGGAATGTTAAATATTTCTATGCCTTCTTATGCTGGTGACCGCTGTTTCTTCATTATTTGAACAGTTTGAATAAGTAAAATATTATCTGCTACCTGTTGACCAATTACGTAATCCTGACCCTTTAGGCACATCACTGTCTAAACAACAAAATTCTTTCAGAGGGTAACATTGCACTGCTTTTTTATACCATATTTGGTTAACAAAATAATTTCATTACGTAAATAAGAGGCAGCACGGGTCCCACACGTAGTTTTGCTTTCTGGAACAGTACTGCTTGAAAGTTGTGTTGCAAAGACAGGTAAACGTAAAAGTTAATAGTACTGTGTTTGGTAATACGTACTGCCTCCAGTCTTTAAAGTTATGGTATAACAATAGCAGTGGAAGTGTTATAACTGCTACTACTATTTTGGAGCTCACGAGTGATTTTTTAAGCTAATTTCATACGATTTTTACAACTACCCTCCGCAATGCTCGATGCATTCTGTTTGTCAGAGTATAAGGTCTGCCTGCTCTTGATTTAGCTACGGTTGTTCGTCCACGTTTCCACTTCATAATTACCTTGCCAACTCGGCAACTACAGATGGACTGAAATGTCCGTGAGAGATTTGTTAGTCAAGTGACAGCTAATGACTACTCCACGTTCGAAGTCACTCAGCTCTCCTGACCGAACCATTCTGCTGTTACTGCTCATACACCGGAAACATAATATTCCGCGCCTCCTTCTGTACTGACGTGTCATCTCGCGTGGCATCTGTTGGTCAATTCCGCATTACATACGGGAATCCGGATACTTTCCATCAGATTGTGCGTAACGTGTAAGGATACGCAGCCCCTAAAACTTGTAATTTATGGCATTTTTCCCGTCGTTAACCATAGAATACACACCATTCCAAGATGAAAAATGAACGACTCTAAAGACATTACTTAGAAGCACCATATTTTCTTGGAGCACTGTTGCAAGCAGCAAGGGTAATTGTTGATGGCGACGTTCTGTGGACCTAGGAAGACACGTGCAGTGTACATAATATGACAGAGCCCACAACAACTGTCTTTGAATTGCTGAAAGGGCGTTCTGTTGTTACCATACTCGCAGTGGGTTAGTAAATAGTGTAGACATGCGTTAATACCGACGACTAATTGACGCACTTGAAACAGACCTGACTTCTTTGTGAATGTTCACATACAGATAGGGATCAATGATATATACAGTAGTAGGAACAATGAGCATGGACGTAAAAATGGATAGAAAAGTAAACAGAATAGTCTACATGTCCATCAAAATGGACAAGAGGGGTGGTATCTCATTTCTGATACAGGAGATGGGGAGATTTTACGAGGGCAATAGACAAGTAGAGCAACTATAGTGGAAGTTCAAAAGATTGGCCAAGCTGTAGGAAAGTCCGCCCTTAGCACAATAAGGCTGCTGCTTGACATGGAGAAAATAACAGGCAGCGTCTTAAGAAGCATCGCCTGCACTATGAGTGCACGCTGGTGGATAGGGCCCCCGTGCTCCGTGGTGCTGCGTGTGGAGCGTAGCAAGGCGGTGCAGCGCGTGTGGCCGCCCCGCAGGGGCAGCTGCGCCTAACCGCTAGCGTCCTCTCCTCACGCCACGCCGCGCTTCGCCGCGCCGCCGCCTGCTGCCTGCCGACGTGTCCCGGCCACGGGCCGACGACGGCGAATCACGTACCGCTTCTGCAGCCGCCCCCGCAGTTTCGGATCGCGAGCGGAAATACGCGCGCCCACGTGTACCCGCCTAAATTTAGTGCACGCCCTGCTGCGAGCGTCTACACGTATGCCTTGCCCCAAATACGCCTACGATTTCTTCGATACTACTGTTCAGTCCGCCTCCGTAGATCAGTGGTAAGACAAGACTGTCGAGTGTCGATGGCACTTTTCGCAATGGCTATTGAACACTTATTGCCAACCCTGTCACAGCTACTTCGAGGCATAATCATAAGGACAACGGATCGACTGGAAGATTTATGCTGATGTTGTAGGCTTCCTAGCCTCGATCAGTAATGATACAGCGATGGCCACAGACATTATAAAGAAACACGAGATAGCGTCCTGCACAAACCCGAATATCAGCAAGTCAGGGAACGTGAACATCGGCTGAGGAATAGCCGCACAAGTACAAGTATTATTTATAGAAAATATCAGCACGCATTGCCTGGGCATCGACTTCAGATGGAATATAGGACAAAGATTTTCTGCAAATCGTAGGAAATGCTTCGCTGTTGCTAAATATGTTCGGAAATTGGACATACATCCTAATCTCCTTCTCTCTCTCTCTCTCTCTCATTGTCCATTTCCTTCTCCTCATCCTCTATATCCACTTTCCCTCCTTTCTCTGTATATCACTTTCTCCATTCATTGTCCTCCTTCCCTCGCTATGCCCCCCCCCCCCTCACCCACTCTATGTTCATTTCCTCATACCTCTCACACTCTTTAGCACTGAACCTTGTTTATTGGTACTGCAAACCAAAGCTTGATTGGGAACTGAAGTCTCTTTAAATGAATGGTTAAAGCTGTTGAGATCATTGGTGTATGGGGTATGGCTGCTGTACCCGTGAAGACAGCAGTCTCAATGACAATATTTCGTGTATTTTGAATCTTCAAATGTGGTAAGATTTCAAAGAGTGAGACGAATCAGATTCCGTAGTAGTACTCTAATCGCAAGCAAATAAGCCATAACTACAACTTCTCTGTTTAGCACGTCACATAATTTACTACCTGATGTTTTCTGCACAGTCATAGCTGCACCACTAAGTGGACTACACCTGTCAGTATAGAGTAACCGTGATGCGACCACACTTCAATACCTGACCTGTTGCTGCCCAGGCGAGGATGAACCCTAACGGCTTGCTCTTGCCATACATACTTGGAGGCACTACCCAACCTAAAAACGTACGACTTGTAATAACTATAATTATTAGTTTGCAAATGTCGTAAATACTGATGTAAGGTTGTTCAGTACACCGGCCTCAGTCACCAATAGGAATAACAGAATACCCTTTACACCCTGTATAATGAGAAAGAATACATATGGCAGAAACACTCTGTGTAATGGATTAAATGCCCTGGTGCTGTAATTAAAACTGACCGCGAAGATGTAAACGAAACCGCACACTTGCACAGCACAGCACAGCACAGCACAGCAGTTCCTTTCTCGCATTCGGTTTTAATAGAAAACCTGTACAATGTTGTTAATAAAATACGCAGCCTATATTTGTCCATACATAACTCCGAATATTTATTAGACAATTGTGTGAAGATCTCAAGAAAATCAGTCAATAACTTTTCGAGATTTTTGCATACAAAGGTAAACAACGTCTTGCCTTTAAATAGTAGTATAGTTTATTCAACAGCATACGTGCTTCCATCCAAAATCATAGCATCACAAAACTCAACGAAAAAAAGCACCTGAGCAAAGTGTAACTGGTATCCAAAATTAACTACGTGGCCCAGAACCCTCCACCAACTCCTGAGACCACCAAAGGAATTATATGGCCTCTAGGTCATTTTATAAGCCGCGGCCACGTTTTTGAAGACTGCCTTCCGGATAGCCGTGCACGTTATGTCGCCGCATCTGAGACATGAATGTGCGCCGGCTCAGTATCGAATCCGCCAGGCGGATTAACGACGGACAGGCTGGATGTGGGTTTCATGTAGTTTCCCACATACAGCTTGATGAATTCTGAGTTGCTTCTCAAGTCGTGACTCAGTAACACCATTCACAAACATTAATAAAACTTTCGCTCACTTTCATGTCAATAACACTACAAAAATGACGTCCTGTGGTAAGGGTGATTGGGGGGGGGGGGAGGGAGGGTAACGAGGTGACAAAAGGACTTCCGCCAGTCCCTTAAATTAACCATGCCAAATTCGTTAATAACCATGCTGACCCTGCACCGCTACGGGACAAAGGCACAGGAGAAAAGTCATCGTTTTAAAGTCTAGTACGTATAACATGCTGACGCGAACAACCAAAAAAGGCGGCCTCAACCTTACCACCGTCTACAGCAATGCACTAGCTTAGCACTTCAGCGACACACTTAAGCAGTGGACAAACATGACTACTAACCTCAGCGAACATTTACACTACTGGCAATTAAAATTGCTACACCAAGAAGAAATGCAGATGATAAACGGGTATTCATTGGACAGTTATATTATACTAGAACTGACATGTGATTACATTTTCACGCAATTTGGGTGCATAGATCCTGAGAAATCAGTACCCAGAACAACCACTGCTGGCCGTAATAACGCCTTGATACGCCACCATTGACCAGACGTTTTCAATTGGTGAGAGATATGGAGAATGTGCTGGCCAGGGCAGCAGTCGAACATTTTTTGTATCCAGAAAGGCCCGTACAAGACCTGCAAAATGCGGTTGTGCATTATCCTACTGAAATGTAGGGTTTCGCAGGGGTCGAATGAAGGGTAGAGCCACGGGTCGTAACACATCTGAAATGTAACGTCCACTGTTCAAACTGCCGTCATTGCGAACAAGAGGTGACCGAGACATGTAACCAATGGCAACCCATACCACCACGCCGGGAGATACGCCAGCATGGCGATGACGAATACACGCTTCCAATGTGCGTTCACCGCAATGTCGCCAAACACGGTTGCGACCATCATAATACTGTAAACGGAACATGGATTCATCTAAAAAATGACATTTTGCCATTCGTGCACCCAGGTTCGTCGTTGAGTACACCATCGTAGGCGCTCCTGTCTGTGATGCAGCGTCAACGGTAACCGCAGCCATGGTCTGCGAGCTGATAGTCCATGCTGCTGCAAACGTTGTCGAACTGTTCGTGCAGATGGTTGTTGTCTTGCAAACGTCGTCATCTGTTGACTCAGGGATCGAGACGTGGCTGCACGATCCGTTACTGCCATGCGCATAAGATGCCTGTCATCTCGACTGCTAGTGACACGAGGCCGTTGGGATCCACCACGACACTCCGTACTACCATTCTGAACCCACCGATTCCATATTCCGCTAACAGTCATTGGATCTCGACCAACACGAGCAGCAATGTCGCGACACGATAAACTGCAATTGCGATAGGGTACAATCCGACCTTTATCAAAGTCGGAAACGTGATGGCACGCATTTCTCCTCCTTACACGAGGCTTCACAACAACGTTTCACGAGGCAACGCCGGTCAACTGCTGTTTGTGTATGAGAAATCGGTTGGAAACTTTCCTCATGCAGCACGTTGTAGGTGTCGCAATCTGCTCCAACCTTGTGTGAATGCTGTGAAAAGCTAATCATTTGCATATTACAGCATCTTCTTCCTGTCGGTTAAATTTCGCGTCTTTAGCACGTCATCTTCGTGGTGTAGCAATTTTAATGGCCAGTAGTGTAGTAACTGAAGCAGTACTGTTTAGCCTTATCCCACCTATAAATGTTAACCACATACCGAACAGACTTCTATCATTTAAGGCCCTTTCTCGTGGAATACAGTTACAAGCAAGTGAGAACATCACTTAACAGAGAAACGTAAGCGATTTATACTACAGATTAACAAGGCTGTGAACACTGCAGAAGAGAAATACAAAGGCACAAACTGGCAAGTGATATGCGACACCATTCATAAGCAACATTTACCAACGAGTGTGAGAGCCCAGTGGTAAACCGAGGTTAGTGGGAAAATTCCTACGAATTCCAAACTATGCACAATACACCTCACCGGCTCACCATTATGCTCCACGTGCACTCTTATCAACAGTGAAGAACATGTATAAACACGAGAGAAATGTAGACCACAATCACACCGATGCTGGCTACTATGAGGGCTGCACTTTGTGGCGTAACATGTAGTGTTTACGATATTTTGCGACGCCAGGCCAATGGGAATAAATGTTATAATTTTGTATTATAGATTTTTATATGAGTTAGTGCACTGAAAATGTTTGTTTTGTATTTCTTTCATGGCCCATGTTCGAGTTCAGCAAGGTGTCCCGTCCCATTGCTGTTCTGACGTAACAGTGGATGTATTGAGCGTTACTGGGATCCAACCGGCGGCCAGCTAGCGGCAGACGACCTGGAAGACACTGTCGAGACTGAACTTAGTTATTGAAAATGTCTTGCTAATAAATGAACATAATATTGTATTCACTTCTGTATCTGAAGTCCGACTGTTACCATTAAAACGTTGCGACAGGTCCGTGCGTATTGGTGATTGATTTGTACGTAAAAAGTTCGTAGAAGGCAAATTAAGATAGTTTAGTTGCGAGAATTGGTTGATACGGTAATTTTTAATTTTGAGATTTTCCGTTTCCATTAATATTAGTCAGGAAACTTCAAATGACTATTCCTATAACTCAGTGGACGTTAATAATAGCTTAAATAGACAGTTAAATGACAAAAAGTATTCTTAAGCACAGAATAGGATCGGAAGTGTAGCAGTTATATTGCAACGATTTAGACTGATTATTTTGCACTTCTATATTCAACGCGTACTGAATTCTTAATTAAGCTTTGCGAACTGTTAATGGCTGTGTAGCCAGCGTAATACTGATCTGATGCTTAGAGAAAAATCAATGAACGATATTACAGCGATTGTGGATTCAAAACATGTGAGTTACGCCGCGTGAATCGAACAGAATTATTAAAGGCACTTAGGCGTTGCTGAAGAACGTATACTACACAACTGTGATTTTTGGTAGTTCGCTTTTGGCTTGTAAGTCAGTTAGAAGTAATATCGGAGTGATATTTGAAAACGTATTATTCCGATCATCAACAAGAGCGTTATCTGTGACTGCTATTATAGCTAACGTGAACACTGACATTTAAACTGTAATGACGAGGTGCAGTTAATGATTTCATGACGATGATGATGATGAGTCCCATAATTCCTTACAGAGCGTAGGGGAGCGACGCGGGAGACCCGCGCCGCCTTACTAGGCAAGGTGCTAGTGGAGGTGGCTTGCCATTGCCTTCCTCCCACCGTAATGGGGATGAATGATGGTGATGATGAAGAGGACACAACACCCACTCATCTCGAGGCAGGAAAAATCCCTGACCCCGGCGGGAATCGAACCCGGGACCCCGTCCTCGGGAAGGGAGAACGCTACCGCGAGACCACGAACTGCGGACAATGATTTCATATGAAGTGAATTATTTAAACACTTACGTACCAAGAAAAAGCGTACCGTTAAATTCTGTCTTTAAAGAAGTACATGAAAGAGGACTATGGCATCAGAGATTGTGTTGTTTGAACATCGATGTATGGAGTCCTTGTTTGTTTCGCAATATTGCAAACTTTTCCCACGGACGTAACTCAGCATTCTACTTTCAAATCATTCGTGCGTTTTCCTTATTAGCGGAACGGTCAGCTGAAGAAGAAAAGTATTTAAACAGAAGATTTGCCTTATATGAGTATTAGTGCGCGTTCATCCGAGTCCTGGTTATACTAAGATTTGCACATGCCGCTTGGCGACACACGGTCACAGCAGTAGCTCTGCGAGGAATAAAAGTCGTTATCCATTAATTAATTCGTCGCAGACAGCCTGTAGTTGACGTCAACAGGAGAGGGACAGCGCAAACAACGAAGTCTTTTTTTCCCCAAAATGAACAGAAATTCACTCAAGTGGCCAAAAGATCAGTGTATATACGATCTGAGGAACGAAGGAAAGAATAAACAGGACTTTTGGAGAGACCTCGCGACTTCAAGTGACGAGGAGCTATAAAGAAAAAAATTCATATCTTTTACTCATCGCCTTAAGGGAAAGTTTCAGATAACAGAAATGTTAAAGACAAATATACTTTATGTTGGATAACAATAATATATATTTCCTTTAAAAAAAAGCAACTTGAATGTATATTATGGTGTCTTTAATGAGAAAATTTTGCCCCACTCTTTGTCATGTGATGAAGGTAACCTACCAATGTTACAATATTTATCAGTGTGCTATATACGATATATGTAATGCATACGAATGCGATACAGGAACTGTAGATCTTGATTGACTGTTATGTCAAATGCTTTCACCATTAATGTTATATATATATATATATATATATATATATATATAGGCTGATTTACGAGGATATACAAATATTTTAGTATGTTACTCTACACGTAAAACTAAAGAAAAAAGTTAATATAAACATAGGCCCACAAATGTTTAGCTAGGTCTGAAGTTACAGCTAATAAAAGATTTTGTCTGAAATCTAGCAACTTCGCCAATATGAAGCCATCGCAAAACTGTAGGAGGTTAAAGTAAAGCACGATTTCCATTTATTTTGTTGTTATTGGTCTAATAAAACTTGCCTCAGGCGTGTATCTGCAGTAGTTTTCCAGAACATCCAGAGAAGCAAAGATTATGACACAAGAAAATTTGTTTACTTTCAATTAAGAATGTAGAAACGTTTATGTCGTTGTTAGTGAGTTGTTTCAGTATTTTTCCTAACCTTGAAACGAGTTATTTTTCTGTGTTGTTCAGTGAAAGAACGTAGTAACAACAGTGTATTTAAATGAAAGCGTTACTACGCATTTAAATGAACATTTTCTCCAGAAATGGATTGGTCGTGGTGCTACACGTCTGTGTCCAACCAGGCCCTATTTAACACTAATGGGTTTTTCTGTATGGGGATGGATGAAAGACAGAGTATGAGGACAAAGTCAATACACTTGCGACATTACTTGCTCGCATTATGAATGCAATAGACGAAACTAAGAACAACCCTGTGAAACTGAAACGAGCAACATAGTCTGTTCATAAACGTGCAGCTAAATGCACTGAATTCGGTGAAGATATTTTTGAACATTTATTGTGAATATATTGTGAAATTGTATGTAAACTGTACAACTTCCTTAACCGGTTTAACATGGATTCACGTGTACTATGTTATTAACCAAATCAGATTATCTAACACATTCATACAGTTTCAGTTAACGTTACTACTATCTTTTTCCAAAATTAAATTCTCTACAACTTCTGTTGAAAACTTTGTGCAATTGTTTGGAATTTAAAAAACAAATTGGGCCAAGTAGTTAATAAATTAAAACTTTTACGAAGTTATGTCTTTCCTTCTCTGGATGTTCTGGAAAACTACTGCAGATACACCCCTGGAACATGCTTTATTAGGTTCACCAGACCAATAACAACAAAATAAATGGAAACGTGCTTTACTTTAACCTCGTACAGTTTTGCTATGGCTTCATATTAGCGAAGTTGCTAGATTTCAGGCAAAATCCTTTATTAGCCGTATCTCCGTAACTAAACATTTGCGGACCTATGTTTATATGAACTTTTTTCTTTAGTTTTACTTGCAGAATAACATATTAAAATATTTGCTTATCTTCGTGAATTACCCTGTACATGTAAAGGTCAGCGTACCTGAGTGGTATGCAGAGCACCCGTGTTTGATTCCCCGTACCGTGAAGAATTTTTCTTTGCACGAAGACTGGAACAGAGCCCACTGAGCCTTTTCATTTCAGTTAAAGAGTTGCTCGAGCGATTAGCAGCGGCACCGAGGTCTAGGAAGCTGACAACGGCCAGAAGACCGGTGTGCCGACGCCACGCCCCTCCACACCGCATCCGACTGACGCCATTAGTAGAGGAAGACAGGGCGGTCGATCGGTGCTGAATGGCCCGAGAGGGCCAGTAGACTAAGTTTTCTCTCCGCCACAGCTCAGACGAATCACTTTTTTTATCGTCGGCTTGCTCTTCTGGAAGACATTAACGATGGTTGGTCTGGCACAACGGCCATTTCGGTTGAGTTTTATGGCTATAAAGTATAGTCTCGTTACCAATGTCCGCCTTACAAACATAAGATACACAAACAGTTGAAATACGACAACACACAGAACTCAAAGTTTGTACGATTCACAGAATAAGAGGTTGATGACGCACACGATATCCATCCGTTAAATTAAAACCTACGACACTGGCAACAGGAAGAGCATCCGGCCACGAAGTTAAAAATAAAATAAAACTGCCAGAACGTGAAAGCAGTCGACCCTATATGAGTACATAAACGCTAGGAGAAACGCAAACTGCTGCTGCACAGCGATACATACACAGCAGGCGCAGCAGCGTTCTCCTTGCTTCACTTTCTTACTCTTATTGCGAATCACGCCGTTTAAATTGTATGAAACATCATTCTTTTTCTTTTCCAAATGACGTGTCTCCTCTGCATCAAATACGAGCCTAGAAAAGCGTTCTTAATATAGTTATTCTTCAGTTCTATGCTTTTTATGGTTTCACCTTTTGCTTCTTCTCTAGTCAAAATGTAAAGTGAGCCGTCTGAAGCTATGGTTAAACAGCAATGAAATGTTGGCTTACAGATTAAATGTTGTATTCTGTAAGAGGCCATAATTACAGGGCCACTAAGACGGAATATAATCTCTATATCAAGTAAGCGGTCCACTCGCTGCGTTACGGCCTTAGAATAGATCCTAAATAGAGATCATCCCAAAGGAGCTGGATTTCATGCTGAGAGATAATGTTACACGATTCTTTCGCCTGTTGTCACATTTGGACGAAAGACTACAGCCAACAGAGATCATCAGGTCTGGTTGTCGATCTCGTCGTCGGAACTGACAGAAATTTTGGCGAGAGCGTTGGGCTTCCCTAGCGCCGCAAGAAAAGAGAACAAGCGAAATTATATTCTTCTGTAAGTGTTACTACCAAATAGTCTGTACTCCAAATGAGCAGGACTGTAAATTCATTTTTTGTAGCTTTAACAAGGAAACTGAGTGATCTCGAAGACTCAGACCCGCATGAAAATTTGCTGAGAGTACAAGTTGATTATACCGGAAAGAGTGCTATGAGCCACCCGCATGGAAAACTGCATGTCTTACCACGAGTGATATTTGAATGACCAGTATTGGAGGTCTAAGAGAAGAACTTTATCAACGCGAAGAAATATCGATATAATAGGATCAAGAACACACAAAGCTGAACTTCGTAACTTCTTGCTCTACTTGAAATAATTACTCTATCTGAACAACAGTGTTTTTTCCTTGTAATCTGCACGGCAAATTCAGTCTTCAAAGTGCAAGTGTGGTATTTCAATGGCGTAGTCAAAGCGTTGTGGAACAGAACAGTATGCTCATCTAACAAAGCCTTTTTTTCAGATTTGTCATCATTTCTGCATTGACGCAGTCTAGAATTAAAAGTCATTCTAATTAGTCAGCGCGAGAGCGTTACGGAGATGCTGAACAAGCTCCAGTGGCGGACACTTCAAGAAAGGCGTTACGCAATACGGAGAGGTTTATTATCGAAATTACGAGAGAGCACATTCCGGGAAGAGATGGGCAACATATTACTACCGCCCACATATATCTCGCGTAATGATCACAACGAAAAGATCCGAGAAATTAGAGCAAATACGGAGACTTACAAGCAGTCGTTCTTCCCACGCACAATTCGTGAATGGAACAGGGAAGGGGGGATCAGATAGTGGTACAATAAGTACCCTCCGCCACACACCGTAAGGTGGCTCGCGGAGTATAGATGTAGATGTAGATGTAGATGTAATTACTTTCTCAAACGATGATAATGGTATGTCAATGTCATAACCCGGGTTTTGCCAAGTGTATTGTAGCATGGACTTGTACTTCCCTCAGAGAAGGTTGTTGTATGGTATGGAGTGGAGTCTGATGATGAAATGACGGTCGTGTAACGTTACTTGTGATTTTTCACATGTCTTACCAAAACAATGATCTTTACCATATGGAGCTTTTATTGCCTAAAGAAGTGGAAATCATGATGTTGGCAATATTTTGCTGTTTTCGGTGTGTTTTTGGTCCTGTTATATCGATTTTTGTTTCCTCGCGTTATCGAAGTTTCTCTGTTAGACCTTGAATTAGAGATCATTCACATGTCTCTCGTGATAACAGGAGCAGTTTTGCATGCGAATGTTTTTGGGATGATGGGGTGAGCGATTTATTTTTAAGCAAGTTTTCGTGCGTTTCTGAGCATTCGAGGTCACGCATTCCTTTTGTAAGCGTACTCTGCTCAGTCAGTCAGTTCGTGCTACAGCCAATAAATGCATGCATGAATTGTTAACAGGCAAAAACGATACAAATGCAAGAAGCAGCGGTGAAACCGCGTGTTTTCAGTGCCGCGTGGTAAGGTTTGCAGTGGCGCCGAATCTCGACAGGAACGCGGCAGCCTATGGCGCATAACTGAACCGCTTTGTAGTGCTAGGATGTACCGTTAAGGGTCGCAGTGCTGCTGAATTTCTTCGACACTCATGTCGACCGAGGCTAAGGTGTTAATGCACAATGGAACTGGAGCAGCATGTGCATGTTCTCTCGGCCGTTAATGACGGTTTGTGAAAGCTGCTGATCCTCCTTTAAATAGCTCCTTACAAAGCTGATCAGACCCGTACCAATTGTCGGCAAGAAAAAACTCCCAGGCAGTACGTGAAATGTAGAGGAGGCTGCGTTTAGGGATTACCGGAAATGTAACAGTATGGGGACGCTGATGGTGATGTTGGGTTATACCTATGGATTTACTGGTATGCAGGGAGGGGTCCCGTAATTTGAAGCGAAGACAGAGTGCAGTTGATCACACAACACAGGCTTCGGTGATTTATGTTTGATTTAGATTTGTAAGATGCTGTATAGCACATGTGCATTACTGTAAATTACATTACATACCTAGTTCCTGCTATGAGAGTAGTAGGTTCGGTGTACGTACAGCCCACGACAAAACAAAAACAGACATGTTGGTAAGCTACGAGCAACATTTCCGCAGGCAACTCGAGCAGTAGACGGACCAGCAACTAGAACTGGCTGCGTTGTGGGCTGTAGGGTGTCGTGCCATTTATCACAAACACTTCTTCCTCAACAGTAACTAGGTATGTAATTTGATTTTCAATAGTGGACATATGCTATATACTATTTTACAAATTTAAAGTCTACCATATGATAAAATAAATTCTCGAAACTAGTTGCAGCATAATAAAGCTTTCCGCAGGTTTTTGATGGAATGCATAAAAATAAATACCTGTCATTCCAAAAAGTTTCGTGGCTGGGTAATTAAAAATGGCTGTGTAATTAAGAAATCGAGACTCGTGAAGATCGTGGTTTTAATGCTTGAGGTTTTCTACATAGTCTCCTCTGCCGCCTCCCCCCCCCCCCCCCCCCCACTTGAGTACAACGGACAAAACGTTCTTACAACCATGTGAAATTGTAGAAAAGTCCTTCGTTGGGATGTTTGAACAACATGCAGCTTGAATGTCGTTTACGCCCTCAAAGCGTTGATCTTTCATGTGAATTTCTGGACTTTGTCGTTTTGTGGTGGGTTCGTATTAATAACATCAAATCTCGTTATGATTTTTCCCAGAAAATAATTATCCACGTTTTACACTTCAGTCAAGTCGCGGCAGGCGTCCGCGCGTCGTTGTTCTTGTCCCGGAGTCAAGGTGTGCGGGACAGAGCTTGCACACACTTTTCACTTCTTCAAAACATTCTGGAGAATGCCCTGAGCACTTGATACAGAGATGTTGTTTCACTGCGATTTGTAACAACAACGTCGACACACTCCAGTGGTAGGTCTACTAAAAAAATGTTCAAATGTGTGTGAAATCTTATGGGACTTAACTACTAAGGTCGTCAGTCCCTAAGCTTACACACTACTTAACCTAAATTATCCCAAGGACAAACACACACACACCCATGCCCGAGGGAGGACGCGAACCTCCGCCGGGACCAGCCGCACAGTCCACGACTGCAGCGCCTGAGACCGCTCGGTTAATCCCGCGCGGCGCAGGTTTACTACTTAACACTGCTTGCTCACAGCTCACTGGTCGAATGCACATCTTTTGTTTACAGTTGTTAGTTTAGGCTGCCACAGTAGTCACTGCGCTGACATCAGTTATTCGCCAGGAACAAAATCGGTGTCGGAACTTCTTGGACGAACGGAGTATAACTGGAATTTAATGGTACGTGGTTTAGAGATATTTTCTTATAGTGAGTACCCTGTCTCCTGATTTGACATACTGGTAGTCAGCTCACTTGAAGCTGGGCAGGCGCCTGCAACCTGGGCTGACCCATTCTAGCAGTACGTTAGGTTTAGAATAGTAGTGGGTTTACATTAGGTTTAGGGTGTATTTTGTAGTTATTTTTGCTGTATTCTTCAGAATTTTTATGTTTTTTATGAAAAATGATGCTTTTCATTTGTGAGTGCGTTATACTACCTGCTATTGTTTCCACTTCAACATCACATAACCAACAGTCGATCTGCGTAGCTGTAGAAACGTCAAAATGTCCTTGATGGATTAGTTTCTGAGGTGGAATCTAATCACTAGTTCACTTTCGAAGTCAGTGAGATCTCATGACCATCCCATTCTGATGTTACTGCTTCTGTTCTGACAACACAAAACTCCCCGTCTCCTTTTATGCTCGGGATCTACTTCTCGTGACATCACTCTGCATTACAGAGGAGTGTCCAAAAACTATTGATCGGATAGTGTATGTGGTAGATAAGGGTCAGGATCGCTGCGCGATTTAATATTTTGCTAGCTTACTGTGTACAGCGAGGGGAACAATTATGTTTTCAGTAATTTACCGTACACTTGGGCTGCTTAAGCTTCGTTTTTAGTAGGTATCTTGTATACTTGAATGATACTTGTCGATCCCTCAGACCGATGGAATAAACCCAGAAAAATAAGCCTTTGCCGTCTACTCCTTTCGCGATCCTAATCACCTAATTGATATAACTTGATATTATGTCCAGATCGAGTGTAGTGGCGATCAACCCTTTAGAGGTTCCGGGTACTCGTGTGTTTCGTCTACAGGAACTGCCTGCTACGCTGCAGAGGCCAAAGCGAAGTGAGTGATGTACGTTGTAGTTCCTGCTGCAGCCGACGACCCACGTACGAGGCTGCGTAACCGTGCACTGGCCAGCTCCGGCATTGCACAGCGCCCGCGAGCTACCTGACAAGCAGGCATTAATGGCGCCAGCCAATAAATACATCGGCGCGTGTTGCAAGCGACGCCACGGATTTAGAGGCCCTGGCACCGCTGCCCTTGACAGTAATTCGCGAGCCAGGGTATAAAAAACGGCGTTCCGCGAATTTCTGCTCCAGTAACGGCCGCTGGTACCTGTCCAGCACGCACCTGCGCTATTTGCGGACTGGCCGCGCAGAAATAGCGCCGGCCTTGCCGCGCTTACCTCCTTCCCTTTATTGACAAGTTGCAGCTCATCATTGTGGGTACTGTTGTGATCGATTTCGCTCGATGCATCAATTTAATGGGTATCTTTTTACGCAAATATTTCAACGTACGCTGTTATAGCAACAAAAGCAGAATTATAAAGATCTCCAACCCTCCTTTTTCTGGTGCTTCGAAGTGGCACAGCATTTAAGACACTGAAATAGCAAAGTTCCTATCCCATACCGTGATCCGCTCAGATTAATATGGTCTCTCTAAACCATTGCGGGTGAAAACTGCGATGGTTCAGTTTCAGACAAACCGTGCGTACGTAATTAATCTGTTGAACTCATGTCTGACAGCAAAAGGTGTTTTGTTCTTATTTCAATCTTAATAGTTAGCTACACGTTAAAAAGCTTTACACACTGTCTGTAGACTCGCCGACGTTATCTATGGTAGCCGGAAACGAAACGTCAGATAATAATAACACGATACTTACTTTAGAGCACTGATACTTGGGATCATTGTAAAGCAGGCTTCAGAAAGACGTAAAAGAAATTAGGCAACATGATATTAGGAATTGGATCTTCTCGATTTTCAAGCTATGTGAATTCTCATAAAATACTTAATCTTTCGATGGCTATCTCCGCTATCGTCGTCAGGAGTAAAACCGTCAGCACACGGACAGTGCTTTCTAACGTGAACGTTAAACATGCCGGGTTCAACGTGCTGCTGAACACTCAAAGCGATGCGACTTGTGCATACGGTACGAAATGGTCGGGCGTAAAACTCCTGGGTTAGCTCCATTAAGACGCATATTTCCTCTCCTGTCTTTATGCTAGTCATGTTGTTCTATCTGTAGTTGTTGTTGTTGTGGTCTTCAGTCCTGAGACTGGTTTGATGCAGCTCTCCATGCTACTCTATCCTGTGCAAGCTTTTTCATCTCCCAGTACCTACTGCAACCTACATCCTTCTGAACCTGCTTAGTGTATTCATCTCTTGGTCTCCCCCTACGATTTTTACCCTCCACGCTGCCCTCTAATACTAAGTTGGTGATCCCTTGATGCCTCAGAACATGTCCTACCAACCGGTCCCTTCTTCTTGTCAAGTTGTGCCACAAACTCCTCTTCTCCCCAATCCTATTCAGTACCTCCTCATTAGTTATGTGATCTACCCATCTAATCTTCAGCATTCTTCTGTAGCACCACATTTCGAAAGCTTCTATTCTCTTCTTGTCCAAACTATTTACCGTCCATGTTTCACTTCCATACATGGCTACACTCCATACAAATACTTTCAGAAATGACTTCCTGACACTTAAAAATCTATACTCGATGTTAACAAATTTCTGTTCTTCAGAAACGCTTTCCTTGCCATTGCCAGTCTACATTTTATATCCTCTCTACTTCGCCCATCATCAGTTATTTTGCTCCCCAAATAGAAAAACTCCTTTACTACTTCAAGTGTCTCATTTCCTAATCTAATACCCTCAACATCACCCGACTTAATTCGACTACATTCCATTATCCTCGTTGTGCTGTTGTTGATGTTCATCTTATATCCTCCTTTCAAGACACCATCCATTCCGTTCAACTGCTCTTCCAAGTCGTTTGCTGTCTCTGACAGAATTACAATGTCATCGGCGAACCTCAAAGTTTTTATTTCTTCTCCATGGATTTTAATACCTACTCCGAATTTTTCTTTTGTTTCCTTTACTGCTTGCTCAATATACAGATTGAATAACATCGGGGAGAGGCTACAACACTGTCTTACTCCCTTCCCAACCACTGCTTCCCTTTCATGTCCTTCGACTCTTATAACTGCCATCTGCTTTCTGTACAAATTGTAAATAGCCTTTCGCTCCCTGTATTTTACCCCTGCCGCCTTTAGAATTTGAAAGAGAGTATTCCAGTCAACATTGTCAAAAGCTTTCTCTAAGTCTACAAATGCTAGAAACGTAGGTTTCCCTTTCCTTAATCTTTCTTCTAAGATAAGTCGTAAGGTCAGTATTGCCTCACGTGTTCCAGTATTTCTACGGAATCCAAACTGATCTTCCCCGAGGTCGGCTTCTACTAGTTTTTCCATTCGTCTGTAAAGAATTCGTGTTAGTATTTTGCAGCTGTGGCTTATTAAACTGATTGTTCGGTAATTTTCACATCTGTCAACACCTGCCTTCTTTGGGATTGGAATTATTATATTCTTCTTGAAGTCTGAGGGTATTTCACCTGTCTCATACATCTTGCTCACCAGATGGTAGAGTTTTGTCAGGACTGGCTCTCCCAAGGCCGTCAGTAGTTCCAATGGAATGTTGTCTACTCCGGGGGCCTTGTTTCGACTCAGGTCTTTCAGTGCTCTGTCAAACTCTTCACGCAGTATCGTATCTCCCATTTCATCGTCATCAACATCCTCTTCCATTTCCATAATATTGTCCTCAAGTACATCGCCCTTGTATAGACCCTCTATATACTCCTTCCACCTTTCGGCTTTCCCTTCTTTGCTTAGAACTGGGTTTCCATCTGAGCTCTTGATGTTCATACAAGTGGTTCTCTTATCTCCAAAGGTCTCTTTAATTTTCCTGTAGGCAGTATCTATCTTACCCCTAGTGAGATAAGCCTTTACATCCTTACATTTGTCCTCTAGCCATCCCTGTTTAGCCATTTTGCACTTCCTGTCGATCTCATTTTTGAGACGTTTGTATTCCTTTTTGCCTGCTTCATTTACTGCATTTTTATATTTTCTCCTTTCATCAATTAAATTCAGTATTTCTTCTGTTACCCAAGGATTTCTAGCAGCCCTCGTCTTTTTACCTACTTTATCCTCTGCTGCCTTCACTACTTCATCCCTCAAAGCTACCCATTCTTCTTCTACTGTATTTCTTTCCCCCATTCCTGTCAATTGTTCCCTTATGCTCTCCCTGAAACTCTGTACAACCTCTGGTTCTTTCAGTTTATCCAGGTCCCATCTCCTTAAATTCCCACCTTTTTGCAGTTTCTTCACTTTTAATCTACAGGTCATAACCAATAGATTGTGGTCAGAGTCCACATCTGCCCCTGGAAATGTCTTACAATTTAAAACCTGGTTCCTAAATCTCTGTCTTACCATTATATAATCTATCTGAAACCTGTCAGTATCTCCAGGCTTCTTCCATGTATACAGCCTTCTTTTATGATTCTTGAACCAAGTGTTAGCTATGATTAAGTTGTGCTCTGTGCAAAATTCTACCAGGCGGCTTCCTCTTTCATTTCTTAGCCCCAATCCATATTCACCTACTACGTTTCCTTCTCTCCCTTTTCCTACACTCGAATTCCAGTCACCCATGACTATCAAATTTTCGTCTCCCTTCACTATCTGAATAATTTCTTTTATTTCATCATACATTTCTTCAATTTCTTCGTCATCTGCAGAGCTAGTTGGCATATAAACTTGTACTACTGTAGTAGGTGTGGGCTTCGTATCTATCGTGGCAACAATAATGCGTTCACTATGCTGTTTGTAGTAGCTTACCCGCGTTCCTATTTTCCTATTCATTATTAAACCTACTCCTGCATTACCCCTATTTGACTTTGTGTTAATAACCCTGTAGTCACCTGACCAGAAGTCTTGTTCCTCCTGCCACCGAACTTCACTAATTCCCACTATATCTAACTTTAACCTATCCATTTCCCTTTTCAAATTTTCTAACCTACCTGCCCGATTAAGGGATCTGACATTCCACGCTCCGATCCGTAGAACGCCAGTTTTCTTTCTCCTGATAACGACATCCTCTTGAGTAGTCCCCGCTCGGAGAACCGAATGGGGGACTATTTTACCTCCGGAATATTTTACCCAAGAGGACGCCATCATCATTTAATCATACAATAAAGCTGCATGCCCTCGGGAAAAATTACGGCCGTAGTTTCCCCTTGCTTTCAGCCGTTCGCAGTACCAGCACAGCAAGGCCGTTTTGGTTATTGTTACAAGGCCAGATCAGTCAATCATCCAGACTGTTGCCCTTGCAACTACTGAAAAGGCTGCTGCCCCTCTTCCGGAACCACACGTTTGTCTGGCCTCTCAACAGATACCCCTCCGTTGTGGTTGTACCTACGGTACAGCTATCTGTATCGCTGAGGCACGCAAGCCTCCCCACCAACGGCAAGGTCCATGGTTCATGGGGGGAGGCTATCTGTAGTATACACAAAGACACACACCCATGCCCGATGGAAGACGCGAACCTCCACCGGGACCAGCCGCACAGTCCACGACTTATGGCACGTTAATGGATATTAAAGCTTCTATCTGTAGTATACACAAATAAAAGCTTTAATATCCATTAACGTGCCATAAGCCGAAAAGAAAAGTACCAATTCCAGTCAGTGACGACGTCAGCTTATTAAAGTTTCATTACAAATACTGCAATACATATTTACAATAATTTCCCACGAAAGATAAAAATTGTTTCATCATTCTCAATGTTACGTAAAACCCTAAGGCCATCTTTACTTGATCATTGTTTCTATTCAGTAACAGAATTTACACCATGTGAAATGCAAAACTTGAAACAAGAAAATACAAAATATCTTACTGCAAGTAGTGTAAGCTGTCCTGCAGATGAAGGCAATCGAACAGACTCACTCCTGAGAAAGCAGGCATTTATATTTACATAACACCCAGTACTAAATAATATATAGAATATATACAAAGACTGTATAAAATAATGAGAAAGTATCATAATCTACTGGAAAACGCGAAAGTTCGTAAAAAATGACAGAATCCAGTGACATTCGAACCTACAACACACCAACCGACAATGAATAGTGTATGACCACACTTTTCATCTTACCGTTTCCTGAAATTTTAATAGTAGATATGTTATTAACCGACTTTTAGTTATAACAAGCTGTGCTAAGAACAATGCGTTTTGATAGCTCCTCAACGTTCCGTTGCCTTGAAACAACATACTATCCTAATATGCAAGTTACAACAATTCTTTAACCACCAATGTAACGTTTGCCGTCATAACAAGAGATCAAAGGGATTTTCGAGAGATCCTTAATTTTCTTGTGCTTAGAAACTGGATATATTTATTTACTACATATGAGCTGAAGGTCAATACTGCGTGTCGCTATTCTGTACTGAAGAGAGATGGCGGCGTGTTTATTGCAGGAAAGAATTCGATAAAATCTAGCTTGGTTATCGCGGATTCCGAATGTGAATTAATCTGGATGAAGTTAAGTATCAAAGATCGGTCAAAAATGGTAATCGGATGCTTCTATACACCGCCTGGGTCGAGAGCTTTATTGTTAGAGCGCTTCAGTCAGAACTTGCAGAACATCGTTGATAATTTTCCTGATCATGCCGTTGTAATCGGAGGTGACTCCAATTTGCCAGGTATAGATTTGGAGTGTCATGCTATCAAGACTGGTGCCAGAGACAGCGATTCGTGTGACATTATTCTGGATGTCTTGTTTGAAACTTACTTTGAGCAGATAGAGAACCAACTCGTGGGGGTAACTCCTCAGACCTCCTGGCAACAAACAGACCTGAACTTATCGAATCAGTTAACGTACAAGAAGGTATCAGTAATCATGAGGCTGCGATAACATCTATGACAATGTGTCTTACAATGGATGTTAAGTGAGGTAGGAAAATATTTTTTCTTAGCAAGAGTGACAGGATACAAATTTCAGAGTATCTGAGCAGTCAGCAAAAAATATTCGGTGATGAGACGAATATGTGGAGAACAAATGAAAAAAATTCAAACGCATCGTGCAATATGCCCTAGACAAATATGGTCTGAGTGAGGTGTTAAGGGTTGGGGAAGACCCACCATGGTTTAATAGTCGTGTCAGAAAACTGCTACGTAAACAAAGAGAACTTCATCTCAGGTTCAAGAGAAATAAAAAACCTAGCTGACAAACAAAAGCTGAATGAAGCGAAAATGAGCGTAAGGAGAGCAATGAGCGAAGCGTTTTGTGACTGTGAAAGTAAAACTTTGTAAACGGATCTAAGTAAAAACCCGAAGAGGTTTTGGTCGGATATAAAATCACTAAGTGGATCAAAATCATGTATTATTTCATTTTGTGACCGTACTAGCACTGAAACGGAAGATAATAGAGAAGAAGCCGAAATTCCGTATTTGGTCTTCCGAAATTGTTTCACCGCGGAAGATCGTAGCACAGCCTCTCCTTTCAAACGTCGTAAGAACGTCGAAGCGGCAGATATTGAGATAACCGATCGCGAAATAGAAAAACAACCATCGCTTAGTAGTGGAAAGGCGTCAGGATGATGAGATACCCATAAGATTTTACAAAGACTATGCAAAAAAACGTTCTTCCATTCTAGCAGTAATACTGTATATCGTTGATCGCTTGAGCAACGTAGATACCTAGCGACAGGAAGAAAGCAAAGGTCATTTCCGGTTTTTAGGAATGGTCGTGGGACGCATACACATAATTATGGACCTATATAGTTGACGTCAGTCTGTTGTAGAATTTGGCAATACGATTTATGCTTAAGATTATGACGTTTTTGGAGATTGAAAATCTCCTCTATAAAAATCAACACGGATTTCTCAAACATAAATCCTGTGAAACTCAGCTCGCTCTGTTCCTCCATGAGCTCCACAGCGCCGTAGACAACGGCGGTCAGTTTGACGCCGTGTTCCTTGACTTCATGTAGGCGTTTGACACCGTCCCGCATCATCGTTGAGCGAAAAAAAAATACGAGTTTATCGAATGTCGGAGCAATTTGCGACTTGATTCAAGACTTCCTTTCAGACAGAAATCAACACGTCGTTCTTAACGGAACAAAATCGAAGGATGTAAAGGTATTTTCCGGAGTACTCCAATGAAGTGTGATAGGACCGTTCCTATTTGCAACATACATAAATGACCTAGTAGAAAGCATCGGATGCTTTTTAAGGCTGTTCGCAGATGATGCGGTTGTCTATAGCAAAATAGCAACGCCATAAGATAGTAACGATTTGCAGAATGACCTCGAGAGAATTCTTGAATGATGCAGGCTATGGTAGTTGATCCTGAACCTAAATAAATGTAACATATTGCGCATAGGAAAAGAAATCCACTACTAAAATGAAATTTTCACTCTGCAGCGGAGTGTGCGCTGATATGAAACTTCCTGGCAGATTAAAACTGTGTGCCCGACCGGGCGTGAGTCGTGCTTCGGTAGCTCAGTTGGTAGAGCACTTGCCCGCGAAAGGCACAGGTCCCGAGTTCGAGTCTCGGTCGGGCACACAGTTTTAATCTGCCAGGAAGTTTCATATCAGCGCACACTCCGCTGCAGAGTGAAAATTTCATTCTGGAAACATCCCCCAGGCTGTGGCTAAGCCATGTCTCCGCAATATCCTTTCTTTCAGGAGTGCTAGTTCTGCAAGTTTCGCAGGAGAGCTTCTGTAAAGTTTGGAAGGTAGGAGACGAGGTACTGGCAGAAGTAAAGCTGTGAGTACCGGGCGTGAGTCGTGCTTCGGTAGCTCAGTTGGTAGAGCACTTGCCCGCGAAAGGCAAAGGTCCCGAGTTCGAGTCTCGGTCGGGCACACAGTTTTAATCTGCCAGGAAGTTTCAAATCCACTACTGTACAACTACGCTATTGATGACAAACCCCTGGAAATTGTATCTACCGTAAAATATCTGGGAGTAACTATCCAGAGCAACCTTAAGTGGAATGACCACATATAACAAGTAGTGAAAAAAGTAGATGTCAGACTTAGATTCATAGGAAGAATATTAAGAAAATGTAACTAATCCACGAAGCAAGTGGCTTATAAGGTGCTTGTTCTACCTATTCTTGAGTATTGTTCGTGTGTCTGGGCACAAATAGCGGCGCGTTTCGTCATGGCATCGTTTAGCCGGCGTGACAGAGTTATTGAGATGCTCAACAAACTCCATTGGCAGACGTTACAAGAGAGACGTTGTGCATCACGAAGAGATTTGCTATTGAAATTTCGAGAGAGCACTGTCCCGAAGAGTCGGACAACATATTATTTCCCCCACATATGTCCTCGCGTAATGACCACGAGGATAAAAATCGAAAAATTGGTGCCAATATAGAAGCGTACCGACAATCATTCTTCCTACGCGCTACCCGCGAGTGGAACAGGATTGGAGGGCTCAGTGATACAAAAAGTACCCTCCGCCATACACCGTTAGGTGACTTGCGGAGTATGATCTGGATGTGACGTAGGTGGCGTTCTTCCCTCTCATTGGGCTGTGTTCAACCGCACGTTACACAGATATTGCTCTGCAGGCCCGGAAAGACTCCCCAACATGCTTTTTCCACACTGTAACGTCAGAAACTGCGCACACTCAACGTTCGAATGCACGGTACGTGTGCACACGGCTTAAGGATCGGATGTGCTATGGGCTGCCCAACTAACCTTTCGCGCACGCTTCGCTTCAGCCCTCTCTGATTGGTGCCACATGTTGCAAGCGTGCCTGTAGAAGCAGAAAACAGCGCCAGTCCCGGCAGTCAGTGGTTTTTACTCTTGACGACGATGACAGAGATAGCCATCAAAAGCTCGAGTATTTAATTCGAATTAATGCGGCCTGAAAACCGAGATTTTATTGAGACATGCCGCCGCGAAAGATTCCGAAGACACGTGCTATTAGGAGCTCTCTGGATCGTTGTAACAGTCTCTAAAGGGAACTTCGCGTATTTAGGGAACTGGAATGGACATCTTTGGCAGTCAGTCGAAATCATGTTCAATGACTTTAGTAAACATGTGTTCGACATAGACTGTAGACGACACTGCTGCTTCCGTCGTAAGTCACGCGTGAGGATCGGGAGGTATTACGGCGCGTGCGCAACATACTGTCATCTCCATCACGCTCCACAAGAGAAAGGAGAATATCAGGGATTGATATATTCAGTGGCCTCCGGTGTACAACTACGATCTTATCACCCAAAAATTTTCGGATTTTCGCTGGAGGAATACCGATCGTCCCAAAACTCTCCTTACACACGCCAATTTATTCTATGTAGCCGTTTCGCGATGTATACGACAAAGGCAACAGAAGCGAACAATAATCTGCCACAAATGTTAGTAATTTTTTTAACTATCCAACTCCTCATCATAGGTAAGTTTGCTAATGCATGCTAATGCGATGCTGATCGACCCGAACGTAGCCCACTCGAATCCGGTAAATGGGAAAAAATTATTTATTGCACTGCCCTCGGCGAGGGTACTACAAAAGGTAATATTTAATGCCCGATTACTTAGCTTAGTGTCAATACCTTGGATTAAGCTCATATAGTGAAGTGAAGGAGGTCAGTTCGTCGAATGCAGAAGATAATCGCGATGGACTTCTTAATAATATTTGAATCGAATACGCATTTTGCAGATTCGGGATATCACCTTCTCTCCTCCGTTCATTCCAGAGTCCTACATAATGCAGGCACTACACTACACAAGGACTGTCCACAGTTATCCATACGATACAGACACACTGAGAGGATGACCCTGTCAATGATCTCCACTAGGATTGCTAAGAAATTAGTGAAGTCCACACTGCGCGACCTCAGGTCAGCAGTGAGCATAGGACTGCTTCGCTTTTAACATTAGTCAACAACATTTCACAAAAAAAAAAAAAAAAAAAAATCTTTATGCCCATGATCATCTTCGAAACACTCACCGGTGGACGAAATTTGCTTATTTCCATGATTAAGAAATTAGGTTTATACTCAAGAAGAGCGCTTAAAATCGACGGCCATCTATAACTAGGTTTTGCTTAGTTCATCTTTATCTCATCAGGTGGAATGAACCCTTTGAACAGACCACGGACGATATCTTCATCCGTCCTTGTCCAATCGGAGGTCGTGCTTGATTCCAATGACCTTATTGTTGGCGATGTATCTAATCTTTCTTTCTATTTTCATCCTTCATACCGACTTGATCAAGATCTTCTAAAATGTAACAGTTCCTTAAAAAAAAAAAAAAAAAGAGGGGGGTCGCACTGTACTTGTAGTCTTCTGATCGTAAGCGAGAGGGATCGAAGTTGGGTTGAATGTTTCGTTGGCGGAGTCATGATTAGGGACAGATCTATGACTGAGTTGAACAAATATGGGATAGGAAATGAGACGTGGACTTTTTGAAGGAATAATTTCGGCATTCACATATAAAGATTTTGAAAAACTACGGAAAACCTGTACCAGTACGACCCGATGGGTAATTAACCCCACTTCCCAAGAATAATGTGTGTAATGTGATGCCCTTCCCTTTTTCCTAGCTGAAATTTACTGTCAGGTAACAAAAATTCTGCAGTAACAATCTTCAAATTTACTTAGATCAATTCAACCATGAGGACCTGAAACGTGAGAATTTCAGCTTCAAGAACCAGACCCCTAGACAAGAAGAACTGGAGCAAACTCTACACGAGAAGCTAATTAAATTAGAAAGTTTATTGTAACCTTCGCTCCTCTCAACTTTTTCATAAAAGACTTTGCTTATTGTGGAAAATACACTCCTGGAAATTCCGGGTTCGATTCCCGGCGGGGTCAGGGATTTTCACCTGCCTCGAGATGACTGGGTGTTTGTGTTGTCCTCATCATTTCATCATCATCCAGGAAAGTGGCGAAATTGGATTGAGCAAAGATTGGGTAATTGTATGGGCGCTGATAACCACGCAGTTGAGCTCCCCACAAACCAAACTTCATCATCACTCCTGGAAATTGAAATAAGAACACCGTGAATTCATTGTCCCAGGAAGGGGAAACTTTATTGACACATTCCTGGGGTCAGATACATCACATGATCACACTGACAGAACCACAGGCACATAGACACAGGCAACAGAGCATGCACAATGTCGGCACTAGTACAGTGTATATACACCTTTCGCAGCAATGCAGGCTGCTATTCTCCCATGGAGACAATCGTAGAGATGCTGGATGTAGTCCTGTGGAACGGCTTGCCATGCCATTTCCACCTGGCGCCTCAGCTGGACCAGCGTTCGTGCTGGACGTGCAGACCGCGTGAGACGACGCTTCATCCAGTCCCAAACATGCTCAATGGGGGACAGATCCGGAGATCTTGCTGGCCAGGGTAGTTGACTTACACCTTCTAGAGCACGTTGGGTGGCACGGGATGCATGCGGACGTGCATTGTCCTGTTGGAACAGCAAGTTCCCTTGCCGGTCTAGGAATGGTAGAACGATGGGTTCGATGACGGTTTGGATGTACAGTGCACTATTCAGTGTCCCCTCGACGATCACCAGTGGTGTACGGCCAGTGTAGGAGATCGCTCCCCACACCATGTAGCCGGGTGTTGGCCTGTGTGCCTCGGTCGTATGCAGTCCTGATTGTGGCGCTCACCTGCACGGCGCCAAACACGCATACGACCATCATTGGCACCAAGGCAGAAGCGACTCTCATCGCTGAAGGCGACACGTCTCCATTCGTCCCTCCATTCACGCCTGTCGCGACACCACTGGAGGCGGGCTGCACGATGTTGGGGCGTGAGCGGAAGACGACCTAACGGTGTGCGGGACCGTAGCCCAGCTTCATGGAAACGGTTGCGAATGGTCCTCGCCGATACCCCAGGAGCAACAGTGTCCCTAATTTGCTGGGAAGTGGCGGTGCGGTCCCCTACGGCACTGCGTAGGATCCTACGGTCTTGGCGTGCATCCGTGCGTCGCTGCGGTCCGGTCCCAGGTCGACGGGCACGTGCACCTTCCGCCGACCACTGGCGACAACATCGATGTACTGTGGAGACCTCACGCCCCACGTGTTGAGCAATTCGGCGGTACGTCCACCCGGCCTCCCGCATGCCCACTATACGCCCTCGCTCAAAGTCCGTCAACTGCACATACGGTTCACGTCCACGCTGTCGCGGCATGCTACCAGTGTTAAAGACTGCGATGGAGCTCCGTATGCCACGGCAAACTGGCTGACACTGACGGCGGCGGTGCACAAATGCTGCGCAGCTAGCGCCATTCGACGGCCAACACCGCGGTTCCTGGTGTGTCCGCTGTGCAGTGCGTGTGATCATTGCTTGTACAGCCCTCTCGCAGTGTCCGGAGCAAGTATGGTGGGTCTGACACACCGGTGTCAATGTGTTCTTTTTTCCATTTCCAGGAGTGTAACTAGATTTAGGAAGGAGGCGGGAGATTACAATCTCTTTACCGTATTCAAGCGCTGGACTATACTGTTTTTAACCCCCCTCCCCCATTTATCTCCGTTACCAAATTGACAGTTACTTGATGCCATGTAATATGTTCTATCAATCAATTCCTCATTTTAGTCAGGTTAATTTCGTTTTTACCCAGATTGGTTCAATACCTCCTCATTAGTTATTTTATCTACCTACCTGGCCTTGAGCATTCTTGCGTGGCACCACATTTCAAAACCTTCTATACTCTTCCTGTATGAACTGTTTATAGACCACGTTTCACTTTCGTGCAAGGTTAAACTCCAAACAAATACCTTCAGAAAAGATTTCCTTGCATTTATATCTATATTCGATGTTAACAAATTTCTGTTTTTCAGAAATGCTTTTCTTTTTATTACCAGTCTGCATTTTATATCCTCCATACTTCGGCCATCACCAGTTATTTGCTGTACAAACAGCAAAAATCGTCAACTACTTTTAATGTCTGATTCTCTAATCTAATTCCCTCAGCACCACCTGGTTTCATTCAACAACACTTCACCACCTTCGCTTTACATTTATTGATGTTCGACTGATAATCTCTTTGCAAGACAGTATACACTCTGTTGTCCTCTACATTCCTAGAATTCTCTCAACAAATCGAAATCTTCCATTTGCTATTACAGCTATTTATGTGTGTTTCTTCGGCTTCACATTCGTACTCTTATCACTCCTTCTGATCACCTTTCATTATTTTTTAAACTGTAATTTGATAGATTTGTCGTCGTCGAAAGTAAGTGCTAAAGAGTAATCTGGCGCTGCGTTCGAGATAACTCTTTGCTGGTGGCGGCTATGGTAAGCCTGAGAGCGAAAACAATGTGGATAAGATGTCGAATTCGTAAAGTTACAAATGTAATGGTGACGCAAAAACAATAGTATCCAACTGCAATGGCTGTAGATTCAGCTTTCAGAGAGAGCGAACTATACTGCTTTTTTTCGTAGAACTGTTTAGGTGTCGCGACCTCGCCGTTCAGGGACAACTAAATTGGAATCTTTCTGTTTATTCGTGACGAATCTTAGTTCTTGTGAACACCGGCCACTATAAACACGGCTCAGCTGCTTGTGTACAACTCTGTAAGTGGTCCCCATCCCACCAGGGCGAGACATTGTGAGTTGCGATGACACGTAATCAGACGCCAACAGTAACCAGGTTCTTAAATTTCCGTCGAGAAATGATGTTTGTTCGTAAAGTACTCCTCACCGGCAGAAAAGAAAGTGATAGCGTTATGATTTGTGTTACCAGAGATGTGTCTCCCCATTTCAACACGTTTACAATAAAAACAACATTGTTACAACTGAAATAAATGTGGCTCGACAAGGGCATTGAAATTCACATGACAGTTGCAAACAAATTACTGATACTGAATCTTGTCATAGTAAGAATAAATCACCATAAATTTATGGAATTTAGTCCATATATAGACAGAAATATATCAGTCGATATTGAAACTAACTGCGGACTTTCAGTTGTAAAATTCATGTACAAACCGTAACTTCCATCACAAAGAAATTCTTTGACAAAGTTTCTTCCTCGTAAATCGCCTTCTAGGAATTGCTCAACACCGTCTGCATCTTCGAATTTTAGAAAAAAAATGAATCTTGCTTACTTGAATCTTCTTAGCTTGAATCTGCTAAATACGAACTTCTTCGAAACCAGTGGACGGTGCTACAAAATGAAGCAGGATGTTAAATGCAAGTAACACAAAACTAAATCAGTCCTTGTCTTGATTTGTTAGGTTATTTTAGTTCATTGTTAGGTCCAATTACAGGAAAGTAATCATTTTTTACTGCATGAATTTTTTTGGTGTGGAGAACCAATACCCCAAGGAACTTTAACCAGAAAGTAAAACAGCCAACATCACCTGTACAGCACGAGCTAAACGCATTTTTCCACGTGAACAATCGTCTGAGGATGATTCTGTCAGTTCCAAACCAGTAATGCCTCTACTTCGTAAATAGCATTATTAATAGTGGCTGATCGATTTCTTTACTTTTTGGTAAAATTTAATTTGTAAAAGAAATAATTGCACATTACATATCAAAAATTTGTGTTTCACGAAACTATGAAATGTTCTCGGGTTATCAGCCGAGTGGTGTCGGCGTCTTGTCGCAACGTTTCAACGGATTCCGTAGCCATCATCTTCACTTCGCCTGAAGATTGTGGATATGGAATCCACTGAAATTCTGCGAGAAGACGACGACTCCGCTCGGCTTATAATCCGAGAAGATTTCATTGCTGATATACGGCGAGAAAGCCTGCAGTCACATACTTTCACCAAGCTGCCACACTCTGCTGTATCAGACTTTATCTGACAGGTCTTACAACAGTTTAACTTCGCTTTATTTTACTCATTTTATTTCAGTAAAGGGCATATTCTGGATGCGATATTTGCAGGACTCGGAATTAAAGTGTACCAAGCCTGTTGAAGATAATTATGAGAGAAAGGATTAAAAGGTGTACCACTTGAACTAAAATAAAATTTAAATTGTTTTCAATATTTAGATATGTACGTGATGTTCGAATAATTTTTTGACACGAGATATAAGTCCGCAGCTCGTGGTCGTGCGGTAGCGTTCTCGCTTCCCACGCCCGGGTTCCCGGGTTCGATTCCCGGCGGGGTCAGGGATTTTCTCTGCCTCGTGATGACTGGGTGTTGTGTGATGTCCTTAGGTTAGTTAGGTTTAAGTAGTTCTAAGTTCTAGGGGACTGATGACCATAGCTGTTAAGTCCCATAGTGCTCAGAGCCATTTGAACCATTTGAACGAGATCGATGCCATGTCTGAGGAACTATTATCTTTTTTTTTAAAAAAAAAGGCCTTATTAATTACTTTTACTTTATGATGGAAGAATCTCCTTCACACTGCATCAGTGTACTATACCACGGCTTCTACACATGTCGCGTGACTTACTATACAATTTTTCCCCAATGCATCCTTTATATTTTTACGTTAGTTTTATGTCGTTCGTACCGCCGTTGACAAACTGCCCCTTGCAGCGCCTTCACAAAGTTATGAAGTTATTTGTGCTACCTTTGATGGCCTTCTTTATAACGTGATACTTTCGTAATTTTTATTTTATCGCCTCTTTTTCGTTACTTAACTTAGACTTTATGATTTTCAGAGCACACAGAAACCGTTAGTCATTAATTAAGGAATCTGTGATGCAGGCTGTGTTTCTTCATTTATCTGTGGTCAGTGTTGAGCTTGTACTACAAAAATATATAAATCTACACTCCTGGAAATGGAAAAAAGAACACATTGACACCGGTGTGTCAGACCCACCATACTTGCTCCGGACACTGCGAGAGGGCTGTACAAGCAATGATCACACGCACGGCACAGCGGACACACCAGGAACCGCGGTGTTGGCCGTCGAATGGCGCTAGCTGCGCAGCATTTGTGCACCGCCGCCGTCAGTGTCAGCCAGTTTGCCGTGGCATACGGAGCTCCATCGCAGTCTTTAACACTGGTAGCATGCCGCGACAGCGTGGACGCGAACCGTATGTGCAATTGACGGACTTTGAGCGAGGGCGTATAGTGGGCATGCGGGAGGCCGGGTGGACGTACCGCCGAATTGCTCAACACGTGGGGCGTGAGGTCTCCACAGTACATCGATGTTGTCGCCAGTGGTCGGCGGAAGGTGCACGTGCCCGTCGACCTGGGACCGGACCGCAGCGACGCACGGATGCACGCCAAGACCGTAGGATCATACGCAGTGCCGTAGGGGACCGCACCGCCACTTCCCAGCAAATTAGGGACACTGTTGCTCCTGGGGTATCGGCGAGGACCATTCGCAACCGTCTCCATGAAGCTGGGCTACGGTCCCTCACACCGTTAGGCCGTCTTCCGCTCACGCCCCAACATCGTGCAGCCCGCCTCCAGTGGTGTCGCGACAGGCGTGAATGGAGGGACGAATGGAGACGTGTCGTCTTCAGCGATGAGAATCGCTTCTGCCTTGGTGCCAATGATGATCGTATGCGTGTTTGGCGCCGTGCAGGTGAGCGCCACAACCAGGACTGCATACGACCGAGGCACACAGGGCCAACACCCGGCATCATGGTGTGGGGAGCGATCTCCTACACTGGCCGTACACCACTGGTGATCGTCGAGGGGACACTGAATAGTGCACGGTACATCCAAACCGTCATCGAACCCATCATTCTACCATTCCTAGACCGGCAAGGGAACTTGCTGTTCCAACAGGACAATGCACGTCCGCATGTATCCCGCGCCACCCAACTTGCTCTAGAAGGTGTAAGTCAACTACCCTGGCCAGCAAGATCTCCGGATCTGTCCCCCATTGAGCATGTTTGGGACTGGATGAAGCGTCGTCTCACGCGGTCTGCACGTCCAGCACGAACGCTGGTCCAACTGAGGCGCCAGGTGGAAATGGCATGGCAAGCCGTTCCACAGGACTACATCCAGCATGTCTACGATCGTCTCCATGGGAGAATAGCAGCCTGCATTGCTGCGAAAGGTGGATATACACTGTACTAGTGCCGACATTGTGCATGCTCTGTTGCCTGTGTCTATGTGCCTGTGGTTCTGTCAGTGTGATCATGTGATGTATCTGACCCCAGGAATGTGTCAATAAAGTTTCCCCTTCCTGGGACAATGAATTCACGGTGTTCTTATTTCAATTTCCAGGAGTGTATTTCCTGTTTTATTAGTATAGACGCTTTACATATGTTCAATTTTCATGTAATCAATATTTAAAAAGTCTATAATATATATGCCTTATTGTGAGAAAGGTTCTGGTTTACGTGATGTATTTCGCAGTGGGCGTTGTAAACTATTATTGTTCCTGTAACTTGTTCTCGCTGCCGTATTCTTAAGCCTGTCAGCTACTTTCTGAATAGCGGTGAATAAATACGTGGATAAAAGAACTTTATTTTTCTTCAGTTCCTCTCTATCCCTCATCTCCCAAAATAAGATTATTTCTTCTTCGGAACTGGGACCTATTTTATTGGTTTTCTTTTTAAATGGTGTGTCAGTCATGTCTTTAATAAGGCCATTATTTATAGTCACATTCGAGAGATTGTTCACTTCCTGTTCAATTCTTCCGGTCTACAAATAATAGCACGAAAATGGCATGTTTAGCTGTGAATAATTACGCCCATTGTGGTCAGTTTATGAACTATGTCGAATAAGATTAAAACATCTTCCTACTAAAAACTTTTTCCCTCGTATGTGTAATTTTTCTTACTGCATATATTAAAAGTTTTTACTAACAGCATCATATTGTAGATAGATCATCTGGATATTCCTGGTATATATACCTTAGATTGAGCACACAATAATAGTGTTTTCGATTCATTGTAATGCAATCCCTTACGTCCTTCTCTGTGCCACGTATTCATGTAGTGGTCGTATGAGGCATTTGTAGATGATGGGCCGAGATATGGTGGCAGCGAGGGTGATGTGATGAGGACAGGGTACAGCTATTTCAACCGTCCTATCCTTTGCAGCGGACTTCACTGATAATAACCCTGACCTTTTATTCCGGCGGGTCCACCTCTCTTGACATCTATTGGTCAGTTCTTAGTTACACAGATGCCTCTGGTTACTTTTGATAAGACGGTGTACATCGGAATACTGCCTTACACCTACATCTGGATGACAAGACGGGGGACTCGAACCGTCACCCTCCTCGATGCGGGTATAGTGTGCTAAACAGTACGGTTACTCGCTCGGTCGTTCGGCTTCTGCGCCGGATCAAAACGTGGCGGTTATTTTGTGCCGCAGCGCAGGCCTTACGTGACCGCTGTACAAATTAATGTGGTCAGTGATGGCGGCAGGCAGGCCGCTGGAACTCGGAGGAGCCGCGAAACCGCAGAAATAGAGCGAATAAATAAGGAGGCGGGCCACCTGGCCGCGCGCTCGGCGTGGGCGGCCGCTCACCACGGCGTGGCTCAGCTGGGCTGCTCAGGCCGAAGCGAGACTCCGGCGAGGAGGAGCGCCGCGCGCCGCGGCGGCCCACGTCTGTCGATTGCAACAGCGGCGCCTCAGCGTGGCGCAATCGCTAGAGGAGCAGTCCAGTCCCCACCAGAGGCCAGTCCGAGCACAAGCCTTCCCCATACTCTACCAGTCAACGGTCAGACTCTACAAACTGTACAAGCAACTGCTTGTAGCTCACCAGTCAGTCAGCAAGGCAGGACTGACATTACCGTTTTATAAGGCGCGTTCGAAAAGAAACGAACCGTTGAATTTGTACTTGCAAAATCTTTTCTTAAAGAATTTACTTTATTTACTGGAGATTCATCAAAAACATTGACACATTTAGTCACACTAGGTGAACGTGGAAGTAGTTGCCAGGAAGTAACTGATGGAAAATTACTGTTAAAAAATGTGAATTTTATTCCTAAAACCTTTTTCAAAACAGATTTAAAATTATAAGCAGAAAATCAACCTCGAAAGTTACAGTTTTATTTAGAGGCAAGGAACAATATTAACAGTAGGAGCCTTCGGGCTGAGAAGCTTGCCTGCTCCCTTTCAACACGGCCGCAGTCATGACCGCTCACAACAACCTCTGAAAGAGTACACTGGTGCAAGTCTGCAACACACCAGATTACTTTAAACAAAAAAATTTTAACAACTCACACAAACATGTAAACAATGCACCCCGTAAGAGGAATGGAAATGGTACAACCCTCAAATTATTTGCCACCGAAAGTGCAATTTTTAAAAGGACTCTTACGGTGCATGGGTGGCAAGCTTATAACCTAAAATGACTAAATAAAACCCATAAAATGCAGACTTACATAAAATGTACAACATGCTCTACATTACACATACACCACCTCGGTAAGATGACAGGAAAGATAGAAACATATTTTAAGAATTCGGCCTTTAATTAATAAATTCGTTAACAACGAATCCGACAAACATGACAGAGACAGCTATTAACGTACGGCAGACCGACAGACAGACAGACAGACACTGACTGCCCGACACTGAGCCGGCTGACCAACTGACTAGACTCACAAGGGAACCTCCCCATCGCACCCCCCTCAGATTTAGTTATAAGTTGGCACAGTGGATAGGCCTTGAAAAACTGAACACAAATAAATCGAGAAAACACGAAGAAGTTGTATGGAACTATGAAAAAATAAGCAAAATATACAAACTGGGTTGTCTATGTGCAAGATATGCAACATCTAGGATAGTTAGAGTTCAAGAGTGTCGTGGTCCCGTGGTTAGCGTGAGCAGCTGCGGAACGAAAGGTCAGCGGTTCAAGTCAGCCCCTGAGTTAAAATTTTAATTTCTTATTTTCGCAAACTTATGATCTGTCCGTTCGTTCATTGAAATTTCTGTTCACTGTAATAAGTTTAGTGTCTGTGTTTAGCGACCGCACCGCAAAACCGTGCGATTAGTAGACGAAATGACGTGCGTCTCCAATGGGAACCGAAAACATTTGATCGCAAGGTCATAGGTCAACCGATTCCTCCACAAGAAAACACGTCTGATATATTCTATACGACACTGGTGAAGGCATGTGCGTCACATGACAGGAATATGTTGTCGACCCACCTAACTTGTACACTTGGCAAATGGGTAAAAAGATTCTTCTAACTTGCCCGATTTAGGTTTTCTTGTGGATGTGATAATCAGTCCCAAAAAAGTGACGAAAACGTAAGAGTTTGTCACATAAACTGAAAATAAAATGTTAAACTTTTCACTGGAGGCAGGACTTGAACCAAGGACCTCTCGTTCCGCAGCTGCTCACGCTAACCACGGGACCACTGCGCTCCTGGGAACCTGCTATCCTTGATGTTGCCTATGTTCCGTACGGACTACTCAAACTGTATATTTTACTTGTTTTTTCATAGTTCTACATAACTTCTTAGTGTTTTCTCGATTGATTTGTGTTCAGTTTTTCAAGGCCTATCCACTGTGCCAACTTATAACTAAATCTGAGGGGGATGCGATGGGGAGGTTCCCTTGTCAGACGCACAGACTCACCTGGCTGACCAACTGCCTCCGACTGACTGACACTGACCCACTGCCTAACTCACAGCGCCCCTTCAATGCACGTGAACAGGCAACTTTTCTCCTTTCCCACCGGAGGGAGACACAAAAGCAGCGATTGCCACAGCGGCGCCACCGCCAGAAACGGAGGGGGCCTCCTTTACACTACGCGCTGCGGCGCGCTCTTCAAAACAGCAAATTTTAGTACGGCTCACATAATTACAGAAACCAGTAACTGTATGTTAGAAGTATTGACCCTGGCTGTTGAGACATTTTTCCGACTATGACACAAGGCGGTGAATGGCTGTCTCATAAAATTCCCTGGGCTGCGATGTTAACCAGTTCCGCACGTACAGATGGACGTTGTCGTCCGAGGTGAATCGTTTGCCCCTCAGAGCATTTTTAAGTGGACCAAATATGATTCACTTCTGATTCACTTCCTGCAGCACAGGACGACAGTGAATGTCCAGCGTTACTCGCAAACTTTGACCACGCTTCGCCAAGCGATCAAATCAAAACTACCAGGCAATCTCACCCGTGGGGTCATTCTTCTCCATGACAATGCAAACCCTAATACGGCCAACGCAGTCACCGCACTTCTGCAGAAAGTCAAATGGGAGGTTCTCGGCCACCCTCCATACAGTCTGGACCTCTCTCCCTGTGATTACGTCATTTTAGGTCCCCTTAAAAAGCCTCTGAGGGGCAAACGATTCATCTCGGACTACGACGTCCAGCTGTACGTGCGGAACTGGTTAACATCGCAGCTCCGGGAATTTTATGAGACAGCCATTCACCACCTTGTGTCACAGTGGCACAAGTGTCTCAACAGCCAGGGTCAATACTTCTAACATACAGGTACTGGTTTCTGTAACTATCCCCCGGCCCGTTTCTTTTTGAACGCCCCTTATATGTGCCACTGTGTCAGCGCTCCGTGCTTCATCTTTAAATTACCTCTCCACTTTTCTCCGTATTTTATCTCTTCTGTTGCGTGACACGTGAAACTATAGCTTGCCTCTAGATGTTTCACTGGTTTCCACAATGCATTTGAAAACCACAAAAGTATCAATTACTCTGTTATATTTTAATGCGGTAATATTTCTACAAAGTATATGATTATAGTCTTTGTATAAGTGAAATGGGATGCTGCAATTCCATATAAAATGCAATATCTTACCTAAAAGTGAAGTGCTGAGAAGACGTGGTTGAAAGTCACTATAATATGTGCACACCAGGTCTGTAAGTAGAGTTATAATTTTCTGTGACAGGTAGAACAGCCACCAGAGTTCAGTAGTGTTGTTCGTTTTTAGTGTTGATATAGTAAGGAGTGTAAGGGGAGTGAACAGCGTCAGAATCGTGAGTGATCGCTGTGAAGGACACGCAGCGTTACCGGCAGCTGAGCGTTTGAAACCCGCCTCATCTCGTATCTCCTTTTGGCCGGCAGGTCGAACCTTTCAGTATCCAGATTTGTAGGGCATTCGGACTTGACAGTGGGAACGTGAGGGCACGCAGACCCATCATCCAGATTCCAGTCGGTCACGTCTCATCATCACAAGGGAGGGTCTCCGTATTGTGCACCAACCAGGTGGTGACCCCTTCACATCTGCGTCTGCCATCCAGGAACCAGAAACGGACTCTCGGCAACAATCTGTGTCTGCCCGCACCACTGTTGAGAGACTAGCAGTATCCAGACTATGGAATTACCATCCCGAGCGTGGGCTGCAGTTAACACAACATAAACGGCTGCGTTTGGAGTGGGGCAGTAACCGGGAAACGTGGGCTGCTGATTGGCGTCGCATTGTCTTCAATAATGAATCGTGGCTCCGCACTACCCCAAGCGACCAACATCATCGAGGCTGGCCGCGACCTGCAGAGAGGTCGCATTATTCCAATGTTCCAGAGAGGCACAGAGGTGTTATTCCTAGCAGTCGTGTACTACTAATGCTCCCGGCTGGTAGTGATTGAGGCAAACCTGACGCCACAACGGTTAAGTAATAGACATCCTGTATCATCATGCGTTACCTCTCGTGGACCGATATAGTCGCGCCATGTTCCAAAAGGGCAACGTTCGTCCACACACGGCATGTCCCTCTACGAATTGTCTGCATGGTGATGAGATATTCCCAAGCCAGCAAGATCCTCAGATCTGTCCGCGAAGGAACATGTGCTGTACATGCTCGGATGTCTACTTCTCCAGTGCTACTATCCTAGATATCTAGGACCAGTTACAACAGTTGTCGGCCAGTTCACTCAGGAGAGGATTAGAACGGCTTTTCGACACCCTTCCCAACCGAATCAGTGCATGCATCCAGGCCAAATGGAGTGCAACGTCATTATTTGTTACTTTGATTCGATTTTGTAATGACTAAACCAACATCACATACCATACCCAGCCGTGAAGTTTCTTTCTCTCTTTTGGGAGGGGGGGGAGGGGCACTGTATTTATCTCTTCATGCGTTCTCCGTTTTTCTTATTATCCATCTAGTATTTTGAGTGCTGGTTTCCAATCATATCTGAGTTTTTAAATAGAGTTCTGATTTTTCATCGATCATGAACGATTTATTTGTGAATTCCAGTTAATTTTAGATTATAATCTTTTATATTACGCAGTTATAGACATTTTTCATCGATAGTGCTAGGTTTGAAATCTTGATTGTGAATCTATTGTTATCCATTCCGTAAAATTGTCGTCGTGCCTAGATGTGAAAATCAGCTACAGTTCGCCTTTTGTAATAAATACAGGGTAGCAGATTAGGCGCCAACGAACATTTTTCACAAGATTACAGAAAAGAGGCGACAGTTACGCCTACAGTTTTCAGAACTTCTTTACAAAAATGTGTCTCTAGAAGGTCACTGAGAAGGGTCATATGACCCCGAAACCGATAGCGTCATGAATTGAATGGAACAATAAAGAATACAGTGAAATCACCAGAAGCTGATAATCTCTTGCGTATAGTTTTCAAAATACAGAACACTAACAAATGGACGGCGCCTACTCGTCATCACCGATTCCGTCCAAATTTACAGGCAGAAATGAAAGTGACAGAAATGGAATCTCCAGACGGCCAACCGTGCATTTGTATGGGCGCAGTCGGGAGAGGCATAAGCCATTTATCTCTGCGTTATTTCTAGGAAGCGGTTGGCGCAGCGGAAAGAACACAAAACGGTGATCCGAGAGTCATGGGGTCGAGTCCTTACGCGGAAACTTTTATATTTTCAATTTTTGTGGTATTTATATCGCAAATTAAACGAAATAATGCTCAATATATTGTATTTATTAATATTTCATAAATATCATTAGAAGTAAATGCAAAGAAACATTTGAGATCACAAATAAGTTTCCAGGAAGAGATTTTAAGGCATATACGAGAATTTCGTACATGAAATTATTCTTTTTTTATTACTTTACAATGGTTGGTTTACACGTGCTACGGTGATATTCATCCTAAAAACAAGGGAACCTATTGTTTCGTGCAGCTGCCGGGGTCTGCCCGAAAGTAAAAATGAAACTCATGGAAGTCCTGTACGCTTTAATCACAGTCCCTTCTTGGAAAGTTATTTGCAGAGTCCTTATGGATGATGCAAGTACAATCTTTGCTTGTAAATTATTTTCAATCCCAGATTTTGTCTCTCATTTTATGCCTTTTATTAAGAATATAATAAGCACAATATATTGAGCACTATTTCGGTTTATTTGTAATGTAAGTAACGTAAAATTTGAGAATAAAGAAAAAAGTTTCCTCCTTGAGACTCGATCCGACGACCCTCTGATTACTGGTCTGTGCTCTTTCCGCTGCATCAAACTCTTCCTAGAAACTACGCTAACATAAAAGGCTCATTTCTCGCACGACCCGCGCCAAAAATGCTTTCTTCTCTATTCGCTTGTCCATCTAGTGCTCCCACTTCCGTCAGCTCGTTTCTGCCCAAGCCTCGCATATACCACAAATTTGGACAAAACCAGTGATGACGTGTAGGCGTCGGCCCCTTGTAAGTAGAACAATTAGAACAACGCCGTCGTTCAAGTAATTGACGAGTTCATGCCCTTAGCTTAATTGAAAATGAAGAGCCGATGGAAATTCATCAAAATAAATGGCAAATAAACATGACTTCGACTTGAACGCTCTACTCAAACAGTGATTTCCAGCTTGCATGAAACGGAAAGTATAAAAGCAATGTCAAACTTATGACAGTGAGTTTAGTTCATAAATGCGTAAACCTAACAAAACATTAATTTTCCAACAGGAAATGGACTAGAGGCCTGTTGGGAATAACGAACATGGACTAGAAGAGGAACAAATTAACAAGAGTAACCAAGAGCTGAAGATCTCAGAAGGTATCACTCTCTGTTGCTGGCCATCTCTAAAGCCGAGTGCGTGTGAAGACTCCTTCAGACGGTATACTTACAAGCCTATATCTTAGGCCTTCAGGCACCATACGTGGACTAGACTATGAAGAAAATTCAAAAGAGGGACAAAGTCAAAAATTTGCAACCAGGTAGAAATAACCTACCTATTTACCGGTTATTGACACACGTCTTTCCGAAGCTGTCTTCTCTCTGTCCAGTGCATTTACCTCAACGATTTGCAGCCAGCATAGTCCGTTCCCTATGTGCGATCCAGGACGCTCATTTACGGTAGCCACAACCTACTCATTGCACTCAAAACATTTTCTACCCACACGTGGTCACAGGTGGAACTTTAAAGTTCTCCAATCTAGCGAATTTGATGGACGTTCCCACAGATCGCGTTTCAAACCCATCAGTTTTCACACTGCATTTGCACCTTCATGAGAAGGCACTCTGACATGATCAAAAGAGGATTTAATTATTTTGCAAACCAGGCACCTTGCATCTCGCATATTGTTTCAGTCGTTCGATTCAGAAGATATGTGTTGTACTCTGTAGCTATTGGTTCAGTCTTTGTTAATAATTAACCGATTTTGCAACCCTAAAACAACTGTCATAACCTTTCCGACAAATATATTCAGCCTCACCTGTTTTGGTGTACTGCGCCTGTCTTCTATCCATATAAATAGTGTCAGATATGTGTTACACTTTAATCGTCCAACAGCATTTGTGCGCCTTTTCGATGTTTTCATCTGATTTCTTGCAGTCTGGGGAACGTACCCCACGTTATTCTTATGTGGTCGTACATGAAAGGTAATTACGCCTAATAATTCCAGCGCCCAGTTCTTAACTGTTATTATTTGTTGAAAAGTAAGGCTCAGTCTTCTTCGTCATCTTTCATCAACTTCAGATGATGATTCACAGTAAACAGCTCAAAACAAAGTATTTTGCGATACTACAGTATTATAGTTTATCAGTTTGAACGGTTGACTACTAGTATTGCTTTACAATAATTACTTTAATAGGACGATTCCTTCAACAACAACACCTGGGTCAATGCAATGTTCTATTATTGCCTAGTTGCGCTAGCGCTCCTTCTTTGATCACCTTGGTATCGACGAGACAGTGAACTTTCCTTGCTCCGTTGCGAGATAGCGGCGCTGAAGAATAATGTGTCCTACCGCGATTTCCGTGGCGGTACGAAAGTAGATTCTTATTCAGCACGCTAATTCTACAGGACCGAAGCTGAACACGAAGCAAGGAATCGTGTGTTTAATTTCTTCCACGTTCTCCTTACAACCGCAACAGACGTCGGATGACATAGTATCTTAATTGACGCACTATATATACATGGTGGGCGGGAAGTAACTAGGTATTGTCAAGTGGCAGTTAAGTTTTCAATGTTGATGGAATAATATTGGAAATAGTGCAATTATAGAGACTATTAAAAAGGACAGTGATTTTTCATGCCGCTTAGTACCGACGTTGGCTGCGAGAGACGGTACAGCAACAACAGCGACGATGGCCGATCTCCTTATAGTTGGAGAACGAGCACAGATTGCATCACTCTATGAGGTGTGGAATTAGATCGCTCTTATGCAAACATGGTGGCGTAAGGTGATGGGAAGGGCCGGAATTTACAAGATACCGTGCCAATGTGGTATGGCTTACATAGGTCAAACCACCCGCACCGTGAAAGAACGCTGCACTGAACATCAACGTTACGCCCGCCTTTTGCAGCCAAGCAAGTCCGCTATTGCTGAACATTGTATTTCAACTGGACATTCACTGGAGTATGAGAAAACAATGATTTTGTCCACAGCAACGTCTTTCTGGGACTCCATTATTAAAGAATCCGTAGAAATACGACTGGCGGAAAATCTGTTAAACCGTGACAGCGGCTACCAGCTGGACAGTGCATGGAATCCCTTCATCTCCATGATTTGCTCAAATCGAAGACGACAGAGTGCGTCGACGGCCGTGGTAAACAGCAACGCAGAGGGCGACTGAGTTCCGCTATTCCACCAGCGAGGGCGCTGCCAGCGGGCAGTGTGGTTCATCTATCAAGTTTTCGACGCGGTTACAGTATGCTATATATTGCGGAACGGAGGATGTTTTCGCCAGTCTGCGATGGCTCACCTGAGGATGACTGGCAGGTGCCCAGTTGAAATATCGTGCGAAGTATTGAACGACGACCGGCTGTAAGCCCGAAATTTATTTGAACAGGGGTACCACAGTTTGTCTGGAGACAAATAGTTGTCACACGAAGCTAATCACCACAGGCTCGGTAAAGGATGCAGCAAAAATAGGTAGGCCACCCACGTCTCGGTGTTCTGAGAATGTGGCAATTGTGCAGAATATGTTCAATCGTAGCCCCGGGGAAATCATCAAGCCATGCAGCTCGCGAAAGCGAGTCACAAGGCACGTTGTACGTCAGGCGTTACATGAACTATTAAACTTTCGAGCATGGAAACCCCCTGATGTGCAGCAGCTGACATAAGAAGACTGTCATCGCAGTATGGGTTATGAGGAGTTGATGTTGGGTTAGCACGAAGATTGGCCTCTGTTGTTTCGCACCATCCTCTGGGGTGTCGTGGCCGAATTCCATGATGGAGGTTTCATCAATTGGCACAATTGCCATTACTGTATCCTGGAGTATCGGTGGAGAAGAAACATCCTCGTCCAAAAGTGAACTTGGGGTGTGGAATAATGGCTACAAATGTCATCGGCCCATATATCCTGCGCAACACATTGAACGGCGAACGCTACCGCCAAATGCTACAGGATTACGTTTGGCCCACGCTATCTTGATGGGAAAATACCGACGACATTATCTTCAAGCAAGACGGCGCACCGCCTCACTTTGCAAATGTCGTGCAGAGCTGGTTGGATGAGAGGATTCCACAACATTGGCTAGAGTGGTGGGGGGGGGGGGGGGAGGACGTTGACCTCATGAATGACCTGCGAGAAGTCCGGACCTGACACCCTGTGACATTTTGTATGGGCTAGGCAAAACAGGAGGTTTAACGGAGGAAACCATGCACGAATTGGAAGCGCGGATTCGGGAAGTTCTTACCAACAACTCACACAGCTTCCTCCAGAAAGCTGTGGATTCCATTCCTGGTCGTTGGAGGAGATTGGGCGACGCCACAGATGCCTACATCGAAATTTCATGGACTTTTAACGTATGCAATCATATTCCCATATAACAGTGTACATACTGAATTATTTTCAATAAATAACTCTGCACAGATAAAAATTATACGTCAGTTCCAGTACCTAGTTACTTCCCGTCCATTCTGTAGGTTCTACGCGGTGTCATATTCGACACAGTTTACGAAGTTCAGGCTGCGTGTAAATTCGGTTTTGGGGAAGCTGCAAAATATTCATTTTCATTGGCAGACAGTACGGCAGCGAGGGCTACAAAAAGTTGTCTTTTGCATGGGATTGCGTACAAAATGGAGGTTTTAATTGTACACCAGTAGTCTAAGGGTAGTGTGCTAATAGAAAAGTTCTGTTTTTTTTTTTTCTTTTCGTTTGGATAACAGATAAACATGTTATTTAGTGCTCAGCAGGGCTGTATCCGGTTTTAAATCCGAGTTTGAAAGTTTGGTTTCAATTCTCTGATAGCCGCAGGACCTCTTCCTCACGCTTAGTATGGTTTTAAATGTGAACATTCCTTTGTGTAAGTGGAAGAAGTCAAGAGAAAAGGCATCAAATTCTTAGCCTTGTAACTGACTGAGCGAGCTGTGTGGTAGTTCTGAGGACAGCAAGGGCACAGTAATACCGACAGGGTCACATCAAAATATTCGTTGTTTTGGATAACCCAATTTGCATGTTGATTACTGCTTTACCTTACATAATAAAAAAATGAGTATTGTGTGGCAGGTCTACAGAAAGATGTAGTAAATGGCGAGATACGACTCATATTAATGTAAACGCGCAAGTATTAATCAGTCTTGGAAACAACGACACAAATCATTCAATAGCACAAGATTTGATTTCGTTTAAAAAATTACGGCCTAGCGATGTCTCGTCGTTCTGGATCATAGCCAGGAAGTTAAGACAGGCAGAAGGACTCTAGTAAGCATGCAGGCTGGTAAGGAAGCACTTGAAATTCGGCACGAAACAGTAATTTCCAAACGACGTGCTGTAGATACCAATTCGTTACACCGGTGCTAAGCCTCTTAATTGTACAGCGTTATTCCGTGGCAAGGACCTCACAGAGATGCAAGGTTGCATTAACTCACTTAGTATCCACAGTTTGCTTGATGTGGGCAAGTGTGAATTGCGCACAGGAAGGAATTAGGATTTACTGGTCTCGTCTCAAGAAACTGCTTGAGTTTGTAGCGTCAGCGCAGCCAAGATAAATCACGCGTTAGAGTTTGTTAAACGCTACTCGAGCGAGCGCGCACATCGCTTTCCGATGGAACAGGGGCGCGCGACAGCACTTGAGGCAGATTTACGCGGCAGGCGCTCCTCCAATACGAGAGTCGTGTCCCACGACGGTAGCAGGCGAGCGGCGCCCACTATGCCAAGGCTGCAGCCTACATTCGAAATAGAACAATCTCCTCTTCGCGACCAATCTAAAGCAACTTAATTGCGCAACGATTCTCCCGCCGTGCCACATTTAGTTCAATTCGTTGTATTACAAGACTACCAGTTTTACTTCAGAAAATTGCAGAAATAAGTCTCACTTAATGACGATTCGCAATTTCAAAGTATTTCTTGCGAGTCAACACTATAATGGAGATAACAGAAGAACAATGGCAAAACATATCCTCACCAAAGCATGCATTCTATGTGCATAAACTTAGTTTAGATTTAATATGGTACACTCACTTCTGTAGTACATTACGCATGAAAGTTACTCTTTAACTTTTTAAAAAAGCTACAGCAGTTTGTGATGATTTTCGTCCATTTTCAGACGGCTTAATGCATTTGTAATATTATTCTCATATCTACTGTAGACTGCACTGTGAAAGTTGCAACTTTTCTGTGTAACACATTAACATTTTCAGCTTCCCTATTATTCGAGTTCTATTCTAACGTCAATAAATAATTTACATTCTCTTTGTACAGTATACGAGTTGATCATGTCATCTTTCGCTTGCAAACCATTTACTGTTGTTATGTACACGGTTAAATGTTAGTGACCCACAGGGCAGCAGCTGCAGTTTAGTCGATTTACACATTTGTTTTGATCGGAAACGACAGCTAAAACCAAATTTCATTTTCGATTTCGGGACGACTTACATCAGCATTCAATTGCACGTTAAGTAAAGCAAAATACATATCAGTTCAAAAGTAGCATGTGCCTGAGTCCTTAAAGGAAGCTTCAAAAAAAAGTTAAATTCATATGAAAATTTCTTTCTCATTTTTTTCTGGCCTTAATGGTTACCTCAGAAAATTACACCAAGTCGAACAGACGTCACAGAAAACCCTGAAAATACTGCACCTTGCAAGAAATGACAGAACGATAAAGCTCCTAAAGGATTCACGCGTGTATGAAAGTGCGAGTGGTGTGAGGTTACCGTTGCGTCATAGACATACCCTTGTTGGTGTGACAGGAAGCTTTGCTGGGTGACCTTACGGATAATTTTCAGGCTAACCAAACAATCACGTGAACTTAATTGTAGGTATTGTGCAATGGATAACTTAACGAATTTAATGTATTAAATAGGAGTGGCCCTATCATAAGTGAAGCATGGGTATGGTAACTCACAAGATCATAAAATAGCGAGTTTCATCAAACCACTAAATGAAACAGTGGTCACTATAAAACCATATTTATTACAATTTCCGGTGGAATTCAAGTTAAACACAAATACTCAAGGACATGAAATCATAGCGTCACTGAATATTAATACAAATTCAGAACAAAATTAAAGTCCCATCACCTTGCCAAAGATCGGATAATGAAGTGAGTGAAGGTGAATGCAGTCATCTTGAGGTTGAATCTCTTTTGTTTGTGTTTGCTTTAACAATCACAATAATAGTGACAGTGACAACTCAGCACACGAAACTGTGCAATGAAGAAGATGACGAAAAAAGAAAACATGCAGACGACAAACTGTGAAGGAAAACAGACAGTGTAAAAACGTAATACAGCAGGAAAACCACACCATGTGATAAGAAGCCATAATAACAAAAAATCCACTGATGATGCTGCAACTGCAGTGAAACATGTCTGGGACAACAAACAAAACTGTGTTTTGGTAAAGGCGTACCCCACCCAAAAACGTATGTTATGGAGGTGAATGTTCTAAAGTCAACACAACTTTGGAGGGACGGGGAATAGTGTTTACGGAATTCGCAGAATGATTCTCGAATGTTAATCAGAGAGGAAAGAAAAAACTACAGAAAGAAACATGCGTGCACCCCAAAACTGATTGAGAACAAGTTGAATTGCTAATGGCTTTACTGGGATTAGAAACTTAAAAGCTCTAACGTCAGTCTGAAAACTCCGTGTGCGTCCTATCACTTGTGCTCACCACACTTGGCGTTACCGGTGCCTGCCAGTGTCGGGTGAGGTGGCTGGAATTCTGTACCTGGGCTGCCTCAGAGCCCGGAATCTAAGTCCTTCTCTCGGACAAATCGTCCGCTGCCGTGTCTCGGATGGAAGTATGTTCCACAGAGCACTCCTGGAAAGAAGCAGACTTTTTTACTTGTGCAAACAATCCTGTTGGAAGAACATCCGCGACTGAGCATTATACCAGAGGTTGAAAATACCGCTCCAGATGTAAATTTCTTTTATTATCAGCACTGGCTTCGGGCTCTCATAAGCCGCACCTAGTACACGTCCACCTATGAGCGCTCGTAGGTAGCACACCGCGTCTAGTACACGTCCACCGCGGCGCTCGGGGGCCACAGCACAGTTGCGACACCTGAGGATGGGCTTTATGAGAGCCCGATTCCGGTCGCGATAATAAAAGAAATTTACAACTAAAGCGGTATTTTCAACCTCTGGTTTTTACTTGTGCATGATTTTGAGCACCAATGACACTGATTCTTCCGAATCCTGACCAGTCTGGTCATACACAGTTTAAAGATAATTAACCAGTTTTTATTACTGGCTTTCAGAACAAGCAGTTCCTGACTCCAACCAACTACCCTGTCTTGCGTTTTGGCCAACCAGGGCTCCTACACGTAGACACAGAAGTTCCCCTAAAATGAATGGTTCTGAGCACTATGGGACTTAACATCTGTGGTCATCAGTCCCCTAGAACTTAGAACTACTTAAACCTAACTAACCTAAGGACATCACACACATCCATGCCCGAGGCAGGATTCGAACCTGCAACCGTAGCGGTCACGCGGTTCCAGACTGAAGCGCCTAGAACCGCACGGCCACACCGGCCGGCAGAAGTTCCCCTTCTCCCTCTGTAGATTTTATCCATATTACTCAATGGCAACTGCTCTTACCATTTTTTAACAGAGTCAAGAACAAGGCAATTAACTTGACACTACCCTAACGGCTGTGCGTCCGTGCTCTTAATCAGAAAAGCCCCGGATGGCCTCCCGTCTCATTCTGCTTCACAGATTTCTATCTCCGTATTGCTTCGGGGCGAACGTTTCCCAGAATACTGACTTCCTGCTGAGGACAGGGCGCCACAAATCCGTGTTCCTTCATTGTGTGCTCACAGCGCGCCCCTCCGGCGCCAGCGGACTGTTCACACTAAAAACACAATACAGTGGCTTCCAGTCATTTAGGAGACAACATAGACGATGCCACTCTGACGAAGTTTAGACCTCACGCAATACAGTATCCCGACTTGCTACCTGTGCTTCTCATCCCCCTGGCAGCTCTCGTCCTTTGACATGGCCTGCAGCTCACCTAATGGCTGCACGCTGGCTATGTCCCCTGCACAGGTGGCCTCTGCCCAACCTGTGCTCAATAGGGCTTTCAGTTGCATTTAAACAGATCTCCAGAAGAAGAATTTACTATGGAAATCTAGTATTTGGATGCAACAACTGGCACTAATTTTAATGATACATTTCTAGCTTGGGGTTAATTTATACTGGCTAGACTTATTAGTTTACTGGAATTTAATTATGGCACGTGAAGTTTTTGCCAAAAACGGTCGCGTATAGATATCCGAGGAGAAAATGAAGCCACTGAACCGAAACAGCGCAGAACAGATTGCAAAATAAAATAAAAATGCTGAAAATACAAGTAAAACAATGTGGAATACTACAGTTGGTACAGAAAGACTTTATAGGCAAAACATGTTCAAGTGTGTCAAATCTTATGGGACTTAACTGCTAAGGTCATCAGTACCTAAGCTTACACACTACTTAACCTAAAGTATCCTAAGGACAAACACACACACCCATGGCCGACGGAGGACTCGAACCTCCGCCGGGACCAGCCGCACAGTCCATGACTGCAGCGCCTCAGACCGCTTGGATAATCCCGCGCGGCAAAGACTTTATAGGCTTCCGGATGATTTGACAAATATCCAACAACGAATAAATCAGTAGAGTTCAAACCACAACGAATGTACAATATTCACCGGTTCAGAATGAACTCAGATATTCCAAAGCTGAGATAAAGGTACTTACAAATTGACGACATTGTTATCTAAAGTAGAAAAGAATATTTTGAAAAGAATTCCGTAGATACTATACATAAATAAACACAAATTAATTTTGAAAGCCATAAAAGCAGTTATTTGTATAGAGTAAACGGAACATATTGCCAAATATAATGAATCAGTAGTGCTGGCCAGTGTCAAACACAAAACTAAAATAAATCGAAAAACTGCTAGTAATATAATGCGTCTATAGAAAATATATACACCAATTATTAGTAAATGATGACGCAGTCTCCATGCATTGTTACAGAATGCACGTAACAGACAGTAAATGCTGAATTAGACGTAAAGTAATTGGGTCAATAGTTCTCAAAGTAAACATCAGTAGTTCAGGACAACAGGGAAGAAATCACGGTTGTATACTGAGCTGTATTCTCAGCCTGTAAGTCTGGCAGCTGAGGGCTAGTTGACAATAGAAATGCCTCTCCAGCGCCCCACCCTACGTCCTCACAATTGGACGGCAACCACGTGCTGAACAAAGCGACGCACTGAGCCCCGGAGTAGCAACGGAAGGCTGCTGATCACGTCATTAGTGTTCTGGAGACAGAGTTAATGTGTTTCAGTAATAAGCACTGATCCTGAAAGGAAGCTCTTTGGCAGATGGGGCTCTTAACTTGAGTCTAAGGCGGCAGAAACGCACTAGCGGCAGGTGTTCTGACTCTGAATGCATTAGAATAATATTGAGTTAAACAGTTTTATTTTGTAACTACTGAACGATTAATACATGAAAAAATACTGCAGGTCGTTTTGATGTAGCTGGTTGAAACACAACTATTTTAAACGCATGCGTAGTTTCAGACCGCCATTAGTTCTCTAAAACATACTTTAGGATGAGCGAATAAAAGTGACCTGCCTTTAAATAAATATATGACTTTATGGTAACTTTTTGATTTGCGTACTATGTCGTGTTGACTGTAGAGCTACCTCTTCCAGCCTTCCTAAATCTTTGACAAGATAGAAGACAAACAAAGGCAAACTCCAGATGTAAGTCAAAAGAGAGGGCAAAGAAACAGGCAGCACATGAACGAGAAACAAAAGTCTTCGCTATTTTTGTTTGGGTGCTCATGTTCCGCAGTAGGCGTCTTATCGATTATTGTTAGTTATTTCTGTCTTAAGCGTTCTGCAATTTAGAGAAGTATGATTAAGAAAGAAGAAACTAATAATAATTGGAAACTCTTTGAGGTCTTAGCCACGGGCTTCTTTAACGAGAATAGTGGAGAGGAAAGCGACAAGTAAGGAAGGAAGCCACTTGCTCGAGGACCATTGCTCAGAACTGCAACACGGATGTGGAGCCTGTGAGAATACTCCAGGTCAGCCAGTAGCCAGCAGCGTTCTCTGGAGTACAGAGGCCAAATAATAGGGAAGTTGTATGCAATTTGTATCGGTCGTTGAATACGATAGTTTTTACTTTATTACTAATTTCGACCAATAATGATCGTCTACAGATCGTCTAATATTTAGGGATAATTTGCCCTTGCAGAAAAAGTAATGTTGTGCAATATGGCTAAACCAGTTGGACAACACACATTGAGTCGTGATGGGGCGTGATCACGAGCTGGGTGCATGGTTTATACGTGACATGACAGAGAAATTGCGTTGACATGGGTGATAAAGTGAAAGAATAGAGAAATACGTTTTCTCGTTTCTCACTGGCTAATCCTTAAAAGGAAACATTGCCTTTCCTGGCTTCTGATTGGCTGAAAGTTAAGAGCGGAGACTGCATAATAGCTGCACACCAGGTTCGTGCCGTCACTTCAATTTTGGGAGTTGAGTTTGTCGCTTCAGTCTTGGCAATTAAGTTTGGAAGTTCATATCTGGAATTCAGTTTTCGAAGTTCAATTTAGGAAGGAGATTTGGGTCGTTGAGGACGCTCAGAATGTCCATAGTGCAACAGTGCATTTTTAATTCATATGTAAGTCTTTTATCCTGATTTTAACGAAGTGTAGTGGTTCAGCTTGCACCATGGTAATAAATTCTTTAGACATCCCTAAAAATTACGAAATCATTCAGCAGATTTAGAGAATCCTCGATCCTCGTTACAGTCACTAAAGGTGTAATCAATGGATCTATGGCTCTGAGATGTTCTCCGGCAGGGACACAAGTATGACAAGATGCAGCGTGAGTGGACAGAACTTCTGTGACGTGTGCCCAAGTGTACACGTCCAGTTGTAACACCTACGTAAACTGTTGGTATGTAACAACCAATCCATATCGTTACATTTTCGAAAGTAATTTCGAGTTAAGAGGCTGCAGTCGGTGTACAAAAGACAAAAGTAATTTTCATAAATATTAGTAGGGACTGTGTAACATCATAAGAAAATACTACTGTCTATATAGAATGTAAAAACCTGAACTGAGATGCATTTAAATACTATCCTAGGGAAACACACGTGTGTTAATAAAATGGTATAAAACAAATTTTTCAGCTAATAATAGCAGTGAAAAAATTATGTAAAATATGATAAACACGCAACACAAACAATTTTATGTGACCCGTCGACATTATTTTCTTATACTACCGACTCAAGTTAACATCTATACTCGGAGTCTTTACTACTCTCGTTCCTTCTTTGTCACACGCAACTGTGAACTGTGTATGCAGCGAGCGACACCCAGCAGCGAAGACTCTGCGAACAAAGTATGCCGATGTTGTCCCCACCTTACAATTATGTGATTTAAGGGAGACTTCTACTGCAATCGAAATATCTTCATTTCAATAGGTTATACTGTACAAGTTCTCTTTTCATTCTTTGGACTGAACTATCAATTACTGTTTTATATTTTGTATTTTAATTGCGTTACATCTGGTAAGTATTTCAGACAATCATTTGAAAAGAGTTTCACAGGCGAAACTGCGCACTAATCAAAGCAAAACAAAGGCATGTGTTAACCAATTCAGTGGCAGCCAGTCTGGCAGAATGTTGTCGTTGAATTAGTGGCCGCTGCGGATACCGTTGCAGCTGAAGCGTAAACTGTAATCGTTTTTATTTCTTTTGTAGAGTGAAGCTGAAGTGGTTGAGCTGCGAGTACTTGATCATTCTCCAAGGACAGGCGCCGCCTCTAGACAGCTAACTTCAGTGCTAAGGCCGTCACCCTTAAGCCTTACAACCATCTTGAGTTTCCCTCAGAGATTACGTATTTTTTAAACAAATCACCGTAAAACGGCTGCTCTTCTTGTCAATAATCTTTTACTGTAGAACAAATATAAATGTTTTACAATGTTGATACCACTCAGAAAATTATCAGAATCACGAAAATTTCATTTTCTTTCCCAAGCGTAAAAAGAAGACACAGAAAAAATAAATTAACCATCTATAGAATAATAATAAAAACCTTAAAACGCAAAAAACGAAAGAAATAAAAGTTAAATTTTAAACAAGTATGGCTTTACAGTTCTGAAACATGGACCATCTCAGAAATCTCATAAGAACAAAATTAAAGTAGCAGAATTGAGATTTCCAGAGAACGTCAAAAGAAATGGGCGGCTGCAGCGGAACGAGGCGAGTGACAAACAATCGGTGCGCGCGAAACATAAAAGCAGTACTTTCAGAAGGTCATCATTGCATACTACCAGAATCATGGTCCAAATTGTCTCGCGAGAGGGCTCGAATCTTAGGTTTGATTTCTTGCAAGTGGGCTTTTTCTTCTCTTTAAAATACGAGGTGAAGTCAGTGTTATTTCTTTGTAAGAGGCGAGGATTGCAGTGCACTTTCGTAACCAGAATTTTATCACATGTGTTTATTTTCTAATTTTTATTTTTTCTGCCGAGTGACAAACAACCGGCGCGTACGAAGTTTAAAAGCTGTTTTTTAAGAAGTTCGTAACTGCGTACTACCAGAATTTTCTCGCAGGGTCTATCGCTGGGGATGAACCTCGCTAGTGTGTTTTCTTTTTTCTCAAAATATGAGGCCAAGTTGCTGATGTTCCCTTGTTAGAAGTAGTCAGATTGTGCTGCAGACACGTCTTCCAAAGTTTCCCGCGTTTGGATCCTTGAGCATATAGCCGTCTGACTCATGCACCTGCTCGGAATAGCACAGTGGTGGGGGAGGCCAGGCTTGTATTAAACCTTTAATGCAAGATTATACTTCTTAATAACGAAATTATGACAGCGTTTTGAACTGTTAAATTCGGCCAGCTGAAAGCCATTATGTGGGAAATCTGCAACTGGAGTCAGTGACTGGGTAACTGTTTTAGCCGTTTAACATATAGACGGATGCTTTGCGGGACTGTTACGGAAAGAGCGCAGAGAATGTTATCGCGAAAGACTCTGGTGCCATTTGGGTTGTGGTCTGGTGTTGGGAGCATAGCATATTGAAGTGAGCCATAAATCGCGTTAGCTGTTCCGAGACGCGTGGGTCAGCGTGGGGCGGGGCATACCGCGGCGCTGGCAGCGGCCGTGGCAGGATTCTGCGCGGGCCGCGTCGCGCATTCCCGGCGGAGTGCCTCCGCTGCGGAGCCGTCCACAGGCCAGGCGCCCGCGCCGCTAATCGTCTCGCGCACCAAATGTCACGCACACGCATCGCCGGCACAGGCGAGCAGGCACGATTCTGAAAGGTTCTCCACCCAGGAATGCGCTGTCGACTTATGTCAAATGCCCGAACACGCGGTGTGCCGACGCGGACGATGATGATGCCGGTGTCAGGGAGCTCAGCGACATTCAAAATCTGTGTCAAATCTTATGGGACTCGACGGCTAAGGTCATCAGTCCCTAAGCTTGCACACTACTTAACCTAAATTATCCTAAGGACAAACACACACACCCTTGCCCGAGGGAGGACTCGAACCTCCGCCGGGACCAGCCGCATAGTCTATGACTGTAGCGCCTCGACCGCTCGGCTAGTCCCGCGCGGCACTTGTAATTGTAATTCCTTAACTCGGTGCTAGCGGTGAAATCAACACCTCGCAAATTCTAACAGACAGACTTTTTCCTGCTGCTCTTGTCAGTGAAGTCTCTAAGGTGACCCCGCTTGCTGTGTCCTCTGTCGACATTCGTAGGTGAGTCCCCTTTACACGCCACATCCCGCTTTCAACAAGGCTCGCAGCCCTCCAACGCAGTGCCTCCCGCTACAAGGGTAAAAAAGGTTCCAGCCAATCGCTTGCAGTTGATACTCTGTATACACTGTGTGTTAGGCAACCATAATGCAAGCCAGAAGTCAATGATTACATACCGCTTCAGTTTTCACTGTAAATGATTAGATAAACTTAAATTTTTATTGCAATTACCGGTTTTGCCCATATTAGGCGATCTTCAGACTTACGATGACGGCCAACAGTTAGTGCACTTGGTTAAAAAATAAATTACTAACACCACACTGCCATCAGATTCTACGTCCGCTGCTATAATAAACGTCGACATCGATGGTATTACATCTGTTCCCTTTATCGTTTTGTCACAGTAACGATCTCTTTTCGCTGGACATGGTAAATGATGTCCTCCTGCCTTTTATTACAGTAGCTAAGTTTGCTAGACATTTACAGTACTTGATTTGACCAAATCGTCTACCTGATGGTAAGCCTATATCCTGTATGTGATTGTCATAGCCACGTTGTATGTGTATACGAGGGCATGCTGAAAAGTAATGCCCCGAATTCTTTATGTGAAGGTTTTAAATAAAACAAACTTCATTAACATTCTATTCCTTTATTCTTTATGTCTATATTTATTTCTCAACATAGCGTGGTGCTACAGAAGAATGTTGAAGATTAGGTGGGTAGATCACGTAACTAATGAGGAGGTATTGAATAGGATTGGGGAGAAGAGAAGTTTGTGGCCCAACTTGACTAGAGGAACGGATCGGTTGGTAGGACATGTCCTGAGGCATCAAGGGATCACAAATTTAGCATTGGAGGGCAGCGTGGAGGGTAAAAATCGTAGAGGGAGACCAAGAAATCAATACACTAAGCAGATTCAGAAGGATGTAGGTTGCAGTAAGTACTGGGAGATGAAGGAGCTTGCACAGGATAGATTAGCATGTAGAGCTGCATCAAACCAGTCTCAGGACTGAAGACCACAACAACAACAACAACAACAACAACAGCCACCCTGATAATGAACACATTTCTCCCAACGAGAGACCGTTTTGCTGAAACTGTCACTGCAGAAGGTTCGAATTTGTTGATGGAACCACAACCGCACCTCTACTTGCACTGATTCATCATCATCAAAGTGAAGTCCTCGAAGGCGTTCTTTAAGTTTTAGAAACAGAAGAAAATCGGATGTGTCCAAGTCGGGACTGTGTTCAGGATGGTCGATGACAGTCAACCCAAGGCATCGGATTGTTGGAGACGTTGCAGCGCTTGTGTGTGGTCTGGCATCGTCTTGCTGAAGGGGAGGGTGCTCCGTCTGTGGAGGATCTCTTCGAATTCGAAACTCGATTACAGCACGCTGTTTTCCACCCATCGACATAGTTACATTACACACCGCCATATTACATGCTACAATTCGGAGCCGTCTAGCGGAAGAGCTCTGCAAATACTCTACTGGCCATTAAAATTGCTACACCTCGAAGATGACGTGCTACACATGCAAAATTTAACCAACAGGAAGAAGATGCTGTCATGTGCAAATGGTTAGCTTTTCAGAGCACTCACACAAGGTTGGCACCGGTGGCGACTTCTACAACATGCTGGCATGAGGAAAGTTTCCAACCGATTTCTCATACACAAACAGCAGTTGACCGGCGTTGCCTGGTGAAACGTTGTGGTCATGTAAGGAGCAGAAATGCCTACCATCACGTTTCCGACTTTGATAAAGGTCGGACTTTAGCCTATCGCGATTGCGGTTTATCATATCGCGACATTGCTGCTCGCGTTGGTCGAGATCCAACGACTGTTAGCAGAATATGGAATCGGAGGGTTCAGGAGGGTAATACGGAACGCCGTGCTGGATCCCGACGGCCTCCTATCACTAGCAGTCGAGATGACGAGCATCTTATCCGCATGGCTGTAACGGATCGTGCAACCACGTCTCGATCCCTGAGTCAACAGATGGGGACGTTTGCAAGACAACAACCATCTGCACGAACAGTTCGACCACGTTTGCAGCAGCGTGGAGTATCAGCTCGGAGACCATGGCTGCGGTTACCCTTGATGCTGCATCACAGACAGGAGCGCCTGCGATGGTGTACTCAACGACGAACCTGGTTGCACGAATGGCAAAACGTCATTTTTTCGGATGAATCCAGGTTCTGTTTACAGCATAATGTTGGTCGCATGCGTGTTTGGCGACATCGCGGTGAACGCACATTGGAAGCGTGTATTCGTCATCGCCATACTGGCGTATCACCCGGCGTGATGGTATGGGATGCCATTGGTTACACGTCTCGCTCACCTCTTGTTCGCGTTGACGCCACTTTGAACAGTGGACGTTACATTTCAGATGTGTTACGACCCGTGGCTCTACCCTTCATTCGATCCCTGCGAAACCCTACATTTCAGCAGGATAATGCACGACCGCATGTTGCAGGTCCTGTAAGGGCCTTTCTGGATACAGAAAATTTTCGACTGCTGCCCTGGCCAGCACATTCTCCAGATCTCTCACCAATTGAAAACGTCTGGTCAATGGTGGCCGAGCAACTGGCTCGTCACAGTACGCCAGTCACTACTCTTGATGAACTGTGGTATCGTGTTGAAGCTTCATGGACAGCTGTACCTGTACACGCCATCCAAGCTGTGTTTGACTCAATGCCCAGACGTATCAAGATCGTTATTATGGCCAGAGGTGGTTGTTCTGGGTACTGATTTCTCAGGATCTATGCACCCCAATTGCGCGAAAATGTAATCACATGTCAGTTGTAGTATGATATATTTGTCCAATGAATACCCGTTTATCATCAGCATTTCTTCTTGGTGTAGCAATTTTAATGGCCAATAGGGTATGCAGTCATGAAGAATAATGACGCAGATTGTTAATAACTTTTGTTTTATTTCAAAGGCTTAAAGAGTTTTCACATAAAAAATTCGTAGGCATCAGCTTTCAACACGCCCTCATATAATGATGCCACCTGTTCTTCTCCTTGTCATTCCTGTCACGCCAGCGATGTTTTTGCATGTCCTTAGACATTACCATTTTTAATCCTTAGATGTATTATGATGCAGACTGCATGAAATATACATCAAATGCCAATAAAAACTGAAATTATAGAATATTGAGCGTGACCGTGGTAACTGAGGGTCGCCTGGATACATTAAATAATTCAGTAAGGTCCTGCAAGTTATAAGAGTGCTCTCGTCTTAACTCTTAAAGGGAATAATAAAGTATATTCGTCGACCTATTAATGTGGTTAACAAAAAATCGTACAAAATTGTTAAGGCTTTCGTGGCCATTTGTTGACAAGCTGCCTATTGGCTTCTGTCTCGGGTTCTTCGGCCGACGTTCATCTAATGATTTTTCTGACGTTTCGCCAGCACGAGTGGCTGGCATTGTCAAAGCTTCACCCTCCATTGCCGATGGTGAACTGGAGGCGAGCTCGCGGCCGCAGGCTATATGTACCTGGCGCGCCAACGTCCGAGGGCACCGGATATGACCGCGGAGAAGCCCTCGGACGTTGGCGCGCCAGGTACATATAGCCTGCGGCCGCGAGCTCGCCTCCAGTTCACCATCGGCAATGGAGGGTGAAGCTTTGACAATGCCAGCCACTCGTGCTGACGAAAAGTCAGAAAAATCATTAGATGAACGTCGGCCGAAGAGCCCGAGACAGAAGCCAATAGGCAGCTTGTCAACAAGTGGCCACGAAAACCTTAACAATTTTGTATTACGCCTCTACGGGGAGGAGATTTGCAGATTGTACCGACGCCTTGACCAACGACGGAAGAAGAAAGCGCGACTGATGTCCTCTCTCGCCTTTCTGTCACGGTGCCGAGATGAATGTGCTACACCGAAGTTCTTGAGATGCAAGCGCCTATTCACCACCGCCCAAGCACATCGTATCTACGACAGAATGGAACGAGCTTTTCTTCGTGAGCGAATACATACAACACGGAGAGACTTGGCAAGAACGGATCAGGAACTTCTGGACAATTTCTATCAACTAAGTAGCAGAATGCATCGAGACGACTGGGACAAGATCGACAGCATCACTCACAGGAGCATGCAGAACGAACTCGAGCGCTGCACCGAGCGGCAAAAGAAAAAGTTTGAAAGATGCCGGAAGCAGACCGACAAGGCGATTCCCGACATGTCACACACAGTGGTCAACCTCACTGAACGACAATTGACCGAAGAGGAAGTGTCTGTTCTTCAAAAAGGAGGGAATTTCGCTATCATCCCGAGAACTATACCTATGGAGGACATCATTGCCAACACCGAAGCAGCCATTCGGACCCTTCCTTGTGAAAGGGCAGAGGAAATACGCACTGAAACAGCCAGGATGCTGTGCCGAGCAAAGCCACCAGCTTGCAACCTGAAGAAAGAAAAGGTACAAGCCATTAAGAATCTCAACGCCGACAAGAGTATATTGGTACTGCCTGCCGATAAGGGGAATGCGACCGTCGTAATGAAGACCGAAGATTATGAGCAAAAGATCCGAGACCTATTAGATCCGACGACGTACCGAAAACTAAGCGCAGATCCGACGCAGCGTATCACTCGGAATACGAATCGATTAATCAAGGCATCTTCTCTGCCGGTGGACATACAGAGAAACCTGCGCAACACAGAAGCCCTACCACCTCGTCTGTATGGATTACCCAAGATCCATAAGAACAACGTTCCACTGAGACCGATCGTTAGCGCTCCTGGCTCACCAACGTATAAACTGGCGAAACACTTGGCCTCTCTGCTCCAGCCACACGTGGGAAAGACCGACACATACATTAAGGACTCAGGACATTTCATTGAGAAGCTGAAGAAACTGAAACTTGCGCCAAACGACATCCTGGTCAGTTTTGATGTTGTTTCGTTATTTACGAAAGTGCCACTCAGCGACGCTCTGGAGCACATCGGTTCCATGTTCCCGCAAGACATCAAAAAGCTCTTCCATGCATGTCTCACCACGAGCTATTTCACGTGGAATGGCGATTTCTACGAACAGCTGGAAGGCGTCGCCATGGGTAGTCCTCTCAGTCCAGTGGTGGCCAACTTCTTCATGGAACAATTCGAAGCACAGGCACTGGACTCGGCGACTTGCAAACCTAAGGTGTGGTACAGGTACGTCGATGATACTTTCGTGGTGTGGAGCCATGGTGAAGAACAGCTCGGTGAATTCCTGAGACACTTGAACAGCCTCCATGCCAACATAACATTTACCATGGAAGTAGAAAAGGACAAGAAACTGCCATTTCTAGATGTGCTGGTCACAAGGGAAGGCGAAAACCTGGGACACAGCGTGTATCGAAAACCGACACACACGGACCGATACCTGCACAAACTATCAAACCACCACCCGAGCCAGAAAAGAGGCATGATTAGTACGCTCGTAACGCGAGTAGGACGAATATGTGAGCCTCAACACCTCAAACGAGAAATGCAACACCTGGAAACTGTTCTGAGGAGCAATGGGTACTCCACAAATTACGTTAGAAGTGTAACAGAGCCAAACACTCGGCGAAGTAAGGAACCAGAAAAAGAAATGTCGGGTACGACCTTTCTGCCATACATTCCCAGAGTGACGGACAGAATCGGCCGTATATTGCGCAAACATGGCGTAAAGACGATTTTCAAACTGACAAGGAAGATCAAAGAGTGTCTTAGATCGGCGAAGGAGAAAAGAGACCCACTTGCAATGTCGGGAATATACCGTATACCTTGCACATGCGGAAAAGTTTATGTCGGAATGACTGGACGATCCATTAACACCAGGATCAAAGAGCATAAGCGACATTGCAGGTTGGGGCAGGTGTAGAAATCGGCCGTGGCAGAGCACGCACTGAATGAGACCGACCACGTAATAAAATTCGCCGACACGGAAGTTCTGTCTGTAGAGAAGCACTATCACACGCGCTTGTTCAGAGAAGCTGTAGAAATCCAAAAACACGCGAACAGTTTCAACAAGAAAGAGGAAAGCCTTAAGGTAAACGGATCCTGGCTTCCCGTACTGCAGCGAACGACCGTCGCAGGTAGCAAGAGGAGAAACGCACCGGAAGTGACCGCGGAGAAGCCCTCGAACGTTGGCGCGCCAGGTACATATAGCCTGCGGCCGCGAGCTCGCCTCCAGCCCGCAGACGCGCTCCTGCCGTCGCAGCGGAAGGAGCTCTCAGCCGGTGATGGCCGGTGCAACGGTAGCTATTGGCGTCTAGGCCTCGCTGACCGCTCTGCTCTACAGAGAGTTCCTTCTCGAAGCGCCAGTAGCGCTCGGTGGATCGGCGGAAGGTTGAGCTTGCTCCCTTTCGTCGAAAAGCCGCGTAGCTCGCGGAGAAGCTCTATTGTCGGAAGAGTCACTGACTCGCAGTAACTCGTAACTTCGGTTACAAACCTAACGAGACTCTCTCGTTCTGTGATAGGGTTGATCAGTGCCAGGGGCCCGTTCACGTCGGACCACCCCGCGTACTGTAGGCCACTTCTCTTCCTCCGCACCTCCTTTAGGTGCCGCGCCACTGCACCAACGGCGCACGCTAGGCCGTAGGGAATTCCCCCTCTTCTGTAGGACCTACCTATCAGCCTTTTCTTGTCAGAAAAAGCATAATTGTCGTGCCTACCCAACCGAATAAAGCTCCTGCAAACACCAAGATGGCAGATTCCGCCGGTGTTTCCCCTGCCCTAACCCGCAGCAAGGCTGCAGCTAAAGAGGCGCGAGAGTCTGCTGTTCCCGCAGACGTCAGCGTCCCACTTGCCGCCGTCGAGGAGGTGTTGGCGGACAAGGACCGGCAGATCGCTGCGCAAGCGCAGGAACTGCTGAGCCAGCGTCGGCTGATTACCGACCTCTGCGGCCCAAGTGAGTCCCCCTCACGAACAAGCACACTACACATTACGCTACATTCACCTGCGACTGGTGACTCATGCACCACTATCCCACTGCGGCAGCTGGCTCCAACGGCGGAACCAGCAGCCGCAGATGCGGACACAGAACAACACTACACTGGGCCCTGGCAGGTGGAGGGCCCACGACGCAAACAGAAAACCACCACACAAACAAGCGAGCAACCACACTCGCAAGGTAGCCGAAAGACGCTGCTACCTACGCCAAAACCCTCACTTCCGGTTAGGAACACATACACAACAACAAGCACGACCCGACCTGCGGTCAGCAACACCACACAAATATCAACCGCAGCTACGCCCGCACAACAGAAGACTGGTTTTCCCCCAGTCGTTATACAAAACTACGGGGACCTCAGCGTCCTCAACACAACATTCGCGGAAAGGCACTCACCTTGCACGCTACATACAAAATACACTGGGGATAGGGCCTCACTGTACGTATCAACCAACAATGAATACAAAGATCTCCTTATCTTCCTCAAAGAAAAGGGGATCGAACATTATACGTACAAGACCGCCGAAGAACGGACACAGCAGTACGTGGTAAAGGGAGTGGACCCCAGTACCCCAAACAACACAGTACAAGCGGCGCTCAACTTCCTTGGTTTCGACTGCAAAAGTGCTACCAGGATGACAGGCTTCCGCTCCCACCACCGACTACCACACTACCTGGTCGAGATGGCCGACACGGCCGCCTCCCGCGGCCTTCTGCAGATGAAAAGCCTTCTGCGGATGGACGTAAGGGTAGAAATATACGAACCACCACAGGTCCCACAACAATGTAACAACTGCCAGCGGTTCGGTCATTCGGCCCTCCGCTGTGGCCTGGCAACCCGTTGCCGCGTATGCGCTGGCAAACACGCATCCAACACATGTACACACATACATGAAAACATACGCCGTTGCGCCAACTGTGGCCAAGGCCATGCGGCCAACTACAGGGGCTGCGACGTATACAGGGAGGCGCAGAGGCGCAAAAACCAAAAGTTGAAGCCACCCAACGTCATACCACGTCCAAGGCCCGCACCTAACCCTGTCAGGAACGGAGTGTCGTTCGCCATGGCTACACGCCCTGGAGGAGCGGAGCAGGCTGCGGAACCTCTGCGCCCAGCACACGCACATGACACAACCGCTGCGACAACAACACAGACGTCCCAGCCAACACAAGACACTGCGTCCACACCGGTACCAACACCAGCCCCCAAAAACAACACAACCCCACCCCCTGAAACCACTGCCTGCGAACCAACACATGACACACAAGAAAACGCACTCACACATAGAACCCCAGTACCGAAAACCCAGAGAAGGCATAGGCGTACACGAGGAAACAGAAGCGGGAACACGCGTGCACCACAACAAAATACTCGGAGACAACAAAACAATGACACACAGACACACAGTCAGCAAGCCAGCGACACCAGCACACACACTACTCCACCTCCCACCACATCTGACACACAGGCACCTCAAAATGTTCCACACAACAACAACACAAGCGCCAGCCCACACATAACGCCAACACCCGCACCAGCGGCCGCCAACACCACAACTGAGCCACAGGCCGACACACACAACACCAAAACAACATTCGAGGGCATATTGGAAGCAATATTCCCCCATCACACGACCGCCCAGATCCTTAACAAGATCTTGACGACCGTCGCCACACTCTGCACACAGCTCATGGCTGCCCAACCAGGGCAGTACTGGGCTGCCATACAAACAGCGTTCACCACACTGTTTACACCCATACATGGATAACACGCCACACCCCGTCCCCATCGCAAACAACCAGACTCTGACACAGATCCTGTTCTGGAATGCAGACGGGATCAACAACAAAAGGGCGGAATTTGCCGCGCTCATGGAGCGTAAGGGTATCCTTATCGCCCTGCTGAGCGAAACTAAGCTCAAGCCACGCAACCAACTAAACTTCACCGGCTACTGCGTCTATTGTACCGACCGACCGGACGGCTCCGGTCATGGTGGAACAGCCATCATCATACACAAGGACATAGAACACACAAACATAGTGCTCCCTGAACTTGAAAAACTAGAGGCAACCGCCGTCAGGGTCAAATTCAACGGAGCTTACACTACACTGGTGTCAGTATACAACAGCCCTAAAAACATTAAAACACGCGACATCAGCACAATACTCAACATATCACCGCGCGTAATAGCCGCTGGAGATCTTAACGCAAAACACCCGGACTGGAACTCACGAATACGAAACTCCAACGGCAAGAAACTATACGAACACGCACTAGGACGAAACTACATCACACTAGCGCCGACCGAACCGACGCACATTCCCTACCGGAGGGGACACAGGCCAGACGTGTTAGACATGGCCCTCATCAAGGGCATATCAACGACACTCAACGTTGCCGTTGAAAACGATCTGCCCTCAAATCACCAACCCGTTATACTGTACATGGAAGAAACACTGCAGCACATGGAACAACGTAGGATGTTAGACTACAGGCGCGCGAATTGGACCCAGTTCAAGGAAACGCTTGACAGTCGCATCCCACCCACCCACGCGATTAACGAGACAGCCCAAATTGACGAGGCAGTTGAAACCCTCACCGGCGCCGTCCAGGACGCAATAGCCGACACCATACCAATCCGCACGCCACAACAACACAGTGCTGCCCTGCCCCAGGAAATCCTGGGCCTAATCTCAATGAGGAACCGCCTCAGGAGACACTGGCAGCGTACCAGGCGCCAGCACTTCAAACGGCACATTAACAGGCTCCAGGGTATAATCCGGGAAAAAATACAAACATTCAAGACACAACAGTGGGACCAGAAACTCGTAGGGCTGGACACCACGCGACCTGGCGTGTGGCAGCTAGCCCGACACTTCACCAGGGAGAAACTGTACACCCCCACGTTACAAGGGCCCGAAGGACCAGCATATTCTGCGGAAGAAAAAGCGGAACTGATGGCCCTCACACTCGCAGCGTCATTCACACCGAACCTGGATCCCTCAGACCCAGCGTTCACACTTGATACGGACCAGGAGGTCACACGCATCCTGGCCCAACCGGCGCGCTACAACATCCGACAAGCTAGTACAGCAGAAGTCAAATGGGCCATCATGCATACCACCGCTAGGAAGGCCCCTGGTCACGATGGCATTCAGAACCGTGTCCTCCAGGAGTTCACGGACAAAGCTGTAGAGTACCTCACACACATCACGAATGCCATACTCAAGCACCAACACTTCCCCGCCTTTTGGAAGACGGCCAAGGTCCTGATGTTCAGGAAGCCGGGGAAAGACCACTCCCTCCCACAAAATTACCGACCCATCAGTCTGCTGAGCGCGCTCAGCAAGATCGTTGAGAAGGTAATATTAAAACGACTCACCAGGCACTGCATCACAAACGACACCCTGAGGCCGGAGCAATTCGGTTTCAGGAATCACCACTCAACAACACAACAACTCCTCCGCGTAGTTGAATACATAACACACGGATACAACACAAACAAGGCAACTGGGGCGGTGTTCCTGGACATCGAAAAGGCTTTCGATCGTCTATGGCACAACGGCCTAATACGCAAACTTAGCGACGCAGGGTTCCCCGACGGGCTCGTACGTCTCATACACTCATACCTCACGGACAGGAGTTTCAACACCGACGTGCAGGGCAAACAATCGACACGACATGGTATACAGGCAGGAGTCCCCCAAGGAAGTATCCTGGGACCCTTACTGTTTAACCTCTACATTAACGACCTCCCAGCTACACATAACACGACGGTAGCAATCTACGCGGATGACACTGCCATCCTTGCGCAAGATTGGAAGCCGTCTAACATTAACTCACGACTACAGACTGCACTCAGAACGGCGGAGCCTTGGCTGGTGAAATGGCGTGTTAGAGTAAACGTCGACAAGTGCGAGGCCGTTCTGTTCACTAGACGACCGAAACAACTGCGCAAACATCAGCACTGCAACCCAATAACACTACACACACGCCCAATACGTTTCCGCGAGAAGGTCAAATACCTCGGTGTCTGGCTGGACAGGAAACTACTCTGGGGGGACCACATTCAACACGTGACCAACAAAGCTAACGCGAGGCTCAAACAACTCTACCCTATGCTTAACAGGCGTAGCACACTGAACAGGAGGGTGTCTAGGTCCATGTACATGACACTTATTAGACCCCTGATGACGTACGCAGCCCCTGTCTGGGGATACGCTGCGCCCACTCGCCTGCGCCGTCTGCAGCTCATACAGAACAAAGTACTCAAAATCATAAGCAACGCTCCGCGCTACACACGCATCGCGGACCTTCACCGGGAATACCGGCTAGATACTATCTTGCAGGTATTCCAAAAACTCTCCACGCGACTGTACAATAACACGAGACACTCGCGCAACCCGTTTATCCTTTCTCTGGGTAACTACGACCACAACCATAGATGGAAGCATAACAGACCAAAGACATTACTGGTTAGGAACTAAACATCTATGGTCCATAGAACGCTAACACGACAGTACTGGCGAGCCCCTGCAACACAGTTACTACTGGAAACCCAGATGTGCGACCAGCCGGATAACAGGCAACCGCAGGGAAGCCGTACTGTACACAGCACGCAAACCAGCCACACACACCCCCTACACCGTCCGTGTGCCGATCTATGACCGATCGCCCACTAATCTACAACGACCTTGAACTGTTGCAGGGACGCAGCAACCGCTGCAAGCGCCGCAACAAGCTCCAGCAACGACAAAGGTAACGGTGCACGATACCTCGAACTAACATAACCGCACCTTGCATGCTCTGTCGCAGCTAGCAAGCCGCTACTGCCCTTACTACCCGTCCTACTGTCGCAGAGGTTTTTTTCCCTTGGCGCTGGCCTTGGCACTTTTTTTCCTCTGCTCTTACAACCGCTACCCTTCGATCGTTTTCGACCACTTCTATCTCCTGATGGACCATGTTAATGAGTAGTCTTACCCAGACGCATGGATAACATCACAGCCTGCATCCTGTGACGCCTGATTCAAATACTAACATGCTTACGGAGGTGACAGTAGAACTTTTGGTTTGGTCACCACGTTGGTGCGGGCGTGGAGGGGCCCCATCCTATATATTGAGCTCGCCTCCAGTTCACCATCGGCAATGGAGGGTGAAGCTTTGACAATGCCAGCCACTCGTGCTGGCGAAACGTCAGAAAAATCACTAGATGAACGTCGGCCAAAGAACCCGAGACAGAAGCCAATAGGCAGCTTGTCAAAAAATCGTACAGCAATCAAAGGCTTGTGTGCCTTAGTTTGCACATCTCGTCTAGAGGTGTCTACACACAAAAATATTTTTCTCAAAACCAGTTAAAATGGCAAACCTATTAGTCGGATTATAGGTACGTTCTGTGACATAATTCGTATTAAAGAAAGACATAACTTTATCTATATAGACAGTGTGATACATAAGGACGAAACTGTGCCCTCTGTCAATTTTTATACCTAAAGCGTCATTTGTGGTTAATTTGTGGTTTCCGCTTTTGAGAGTTCTATGTTCTGAAGCTGATATTTGTGTGTTTTGTTATGTATTTCTTTCTCTGTTATGTTTGTTAAGTTCACCGTGAGCTCATTTTGTTTTCTAAATGTGAGATCGGATATGTCTAGCGCATCTTTTGTAGTAGATATCAAGTGTTTGATAGCCGAATCATGTAAATTTGGCGCTAGATTGTATTCAAGTCCTTTGTTAAGCAATTCAGCTCTTTGTTCTGGAAATACAATTTGCGCAAGGATCTATATTCTTGGGTAAAAGTCAAAGGTAGATTGATATTCTTTAACTGGACGTTTTGCATGATACTGGGAAACCGTGAGCTTTTTGAATTTCGCTATTATGAGCATATCTAACAGGCATACTTGTGAAGTGTATGTGTGTATCAATCAACTGAAAGAGGTAAAAAGCATCCACATCCCACTCAATGCTAAGCTCATCTCTTTTGACATCGCCAATGTATATGCCTATGTTCCAGTACAAGAAACAATACAAATAATTAAAGACAGCTTACTGCAGTTCAGAAAAACATCAGTGATGGCTGCACTTGAATTTATATCTCTTCTGGAAATAGTATTATCTCAAAATTCCTTCGAATTTAATAATAAAATTTTCCTCAAAAACATGGAACAAAAATGCTTCGCTTCTAATTGGCCTAAATTAAAACACATAGTATATTACTACATATTACTACAAATGTTAAGTGAACTCACACAGATATTTAAGAAATACACCAGGCCTTAAACAGTTTCCACTTGGATGGGTGACCATCCGGTCTGCCGAGCGCTGCTGGCAAGCGAGGAGCGCTCAGCCCTTGTGAGGTAACCTGCGGAGCTACTTGATCGAGAAGTAGCGGCTCCGGTCTCGTAAACTGACAAAACGGCCGGGACAGCGGTGCGCTGACCACCTATCCCTCCAAATCCACATCCAGTAACTCTAGTGGGCTGAGGATAACATAGCGGTCGGCCGGTACTGTTGGGTCTTCGTGGCCTGTTCGGGTGGAGTTCGGTTTTTTAAACAATCTACATCCAAAAATCAAATGCATGGTGGAAATAGAGATAAACAATGCTGTAAATTATTTGGACCTTTCGATGAGCGGAAAGGATGGCTACCACAAATTTGACATTTATAGTAAGCCTACTTCCACAGATTGCATCATAAACCCAAACTCATGTCACTCAGTGTCACAAAAACTTGCATATTTTCGCTCCATGCTTGACAGACTGCAAAATCTGCCATTAGAAGCACACACAATTGAAAAAGACATAGACACATTCCAATGCATAGCCCATAAAAACAATTTCTACTCTAACATCATCACTAAATGATACAATAAATACATGACACCTCAGCCCAACACAGTAAAAAGCTAAATACGACTAATCAAAGAAACAATATTTAGAAAGAAAATAAAATACATACTAACTACTTATATTTGTCCAATCTCGGACAGAATTACGTCATTATTCAGACTTAAAAATACACGGCTAGCTTTCTGGACACTAACAACTTAAAACTGAAAGTACGATCAGATAACACAAAACCACCAACCTTTGCTGGCCCTGGTATATATAGAATCACATGTAACAGCTGTAATAATTTATACATAGCCCATACCGTAAGAAACTTTCCCAAACCGTTTAAAGGACACATTAGAAATAGCGATAACAATCAATCAACATTTTTTCCCCACCTGAAAGACCGTCAACACACGTTAGATACAATCGAACACGCGTTGCAAGTACCTCGTAAAATTCCGGAGGACATTCTCGAGGAGCTTGAAACTTATATACACATAAGAAACCAATCACAAGACATATTGAAAGATGAGTCAGATCTTAATAACGACTATTTTTTTAAAAAAATGTATGGACATACTTGAACAAGAAAACAATAAATTCAGAGCGCTGTGCACAGCCAAAGATGACTTACATCAGTATAAAATCTTAACACCGTTGCTCATAAACATAGTCTGGAAACATATATCAGAGAGTCAATACAATACGTATGAGAATATCATAATCTACGAAAAATTATCGAAAAAAGAAGTTAACAAAGCACTCATGTCAAATGAGAAACGCCTATCCAAATAACACGTATAGTTAATAGCGCCTACGATCACTACAAACATACACTACTACGAACTTAACAGCAACCACAGATATACGTACAACCAAATAATGTGTATATCATCTGCATAACAGTGCTTATACTTTGTAAAAATACGAGAACTTAGCTGTAAAACTATCAGATTACTTCCATAACAAATTAATTATCATCTTAATTCAACAAACGTAGAACGACAATCAAAATACAGTATAAAACGATATTATATGTACGTAAGTCGATCTAGACAACATACACGTAAGTATCAGTCCATGCTCAATATTCTACTGCGTCATTCATCAACTATAAAAATGTATAATGAAAATAATGTCATCCACATTGTACCGCCGGTCTCTCTGTAATGGCAGTCTAGCCGAAACAGATCTGCAATGAAAGGGAAAGAAATAAAACTTAATGTAACACAGGAGCAGTCTGGACATTCCTTATAAATACGTCACTTCCTGACATACTACTCTGCAGGTCCTATGGAACAAAAAATATATTCGATCTGCAAGGTAACAATACCAGTTGCTCTAAAATTTTCATATTAATGTATACCTACCAAGTATTACGCTGACCCTCCGCATAGAACGGAGGGTTAGCGTTTAACATTCCGTCGACAACGATGTCGTCAAAGATGGGACACACCTCGGACTGGCGGAGAATTGGCGGTGAATATTTTCAAGAAAGGACCCCAAAATCATCCTAAAGTCAATAAGGAAACACTCAATAACAACCAGGATGAGGTGGCTGTCGATACAGCAAAACGTGGGGTAAGGACACAACACGTAACTTACCGCAAACCAGTGAAAGCAGCGTCAGGAGGAGACATCGATGCGTTAAGTCAGAACTATAAGTAATCTGAGCTGTGACTGTCTCCGAAAAGTACTAGAACCTATGGAATACTTCTCGTGAATGTAATACGAATTAGCAGTTGAACTACCAGTGACAGATGAGAAATGACGGATAATGGAAGGGAGTATTTTTCTTTCGTAACACGCCCTCTGTAATACTGCACTCATAAGTTATATGGCCACGATAACGATCACCATTCTTGCAAATACAATCAGGCGGCAGGACTGCGTGTTACATAAAACACGTCATAATACGCAACTGAATGCCAACGTCTTGAAATGCATCTATCACGCTGCGTATTCATGCACATGATATTAACTTGTTTGCCTCAAACATCTATATGCCTGAGCAGAACATCTAAGGGTGGAAACGTTAGGGTCTGTATTTACTAGAGTCGGACAGTAAAAATGCAGACAACATCATTCGTTTCAAGAGGTCTCTTGGCCGCTCAAAAAGGCACTTTGATCTTCTTCCTGCTGTCGTGATGACTAGACGTGACTGTTCCTGGATTTGCACATTACCGCATCACTTATGGGACTGCAAATTACAATGCGTTTCAGATAAATGAGAACCGACACCCCTCTTCCCCTCCCCCCCCCCCCCCCCCTACGGGTTCGGTGGTAAGAATAGGCCCGCGGTGTTCCTGCCTGTCGTAAGAGGCGACTAAAAGGAGTCTCAACTGTTTCGGCCATTAATGTGATGGTCCCCTAAGGGGTCTGACCACTCCATTTCAAAACTTTTCCGTCAGCGCGTACCATTTGGGGAAGGACGCCTTACGTGGTGCATTCTATATCCATCTTGCCGTAAGATCTGCCACACCTGATGTTGTCATGGAGTTGGACTTACGGCCACATCAGCTGCAGTGTGTTCCACGTAGAAAACATTCCCTCCATTGTGCACTTCCATCTTTGCCGTCGTGATATACATGGATATTCGACACCCGACATCCAGCATGGTAGCCAGTCTGTTGTGGTGGGGTCGTCATGTACCCTCTTGGTGGTAGCCCCCTGATTACACAGGGATCGCACTGCTGATGCCTGAGCTGCTACCTCCCCACACATGCCGAGGAGTAAGTGCCTATCCCTCTGGGGCATCAGGACTCCCGGCAAAGGCCATCCTGCCAGGTGGTCTTTGCTGTGGCTGGGTGGCGCCCGTGGGGAGAGCCCCTGGTCGGAGTGGGTGGCATCAGGGCGGATGACCCGCAATGAAGCGTGGTACATCATCTCTCGTTGGTGGGCGTCCACCAGCAGTCTCTAAGCGATCGATGTCTAACCTCAACGGCAAGACCTACGATCCAAGATCATTTCCCTCCCTGGCCACTCCATGGGAGGAACGTATGGCTAACGAAGGCAGTGGAGATTATTCACCCCGGTACCTCGTCTCTACGCGAGTTGAATTATTTATGTCGATGAAACCTCAGTTTTTTATGGAGCATATAAAGGACAAGTTCTGGGAGGTGGAGGGCTTGTCCAAAATGCGCTCTGGTTAATTTCTCTCTGCCCAGTCACGGAGGTTGCTCGCTTGTGACAAGTTGGGGGATGTTGCAGTTAGCATCACGCCCCATAAGAGTCTCAACATGGTCCAGGGTATTATCTTCCACAGGGATGTTCTTCTGCGCTCCAGTGATGAACTACATGCCAACCTCGAACGACGAGGTGTTCACTTCGTCCGGCGCGTCCATTGGGGTCCAGGGGATAATCAGGTAGCCACCGGTGCCTTCATCTTGGCCTTCGAGGGTGGTGTCTTACCTGAGAAGGTCAAGGTGATGGTTTACCGCTGTGATGTAAAGCCATATATTCCTCCTCCGATGCGGTGTTTTACATGCTGGAAGTTTGGGCATATGTCATCCCGATGTACTTCCAGCATCACATGTCGAGATTGTGGACGTCCTTCGCATCCCAATACTCCATGTGCCCCATCTCCTATCTGTGTTAACTGCAGAGAACCCCATTCCCCCTGATCGCCGGACTGTAGGATTTTCCAGAAAGAACAAAAGATAATGGAATATAAGACCCTGGGCCGCCTGACCTACACCGAGGCTAAGTGGAAATATGAGAGGCTCCATCCTGTGCCCATGACGTCGACCAATGCCGCTGCTGCAGCAACGGTTCTCCCATCATCACGTACGGTTGGCTCTAAGATCGGTCAGACTGCACCAGCTCCCTTGATTGTGGGGGCCTCTTCACTCCCTGTTGCTCCTATTCCATCTACTTCAGGAGCAACACCCCCCCCCCCCCAACCATCGGTGACATCTGTTCCTACTTCCCAGCTGGAGAAGCGTAAGACTTCTTCGGCTACTCTCGCCAGGAAGGGGTCCCTTGGGGACCTCCCCTCGCAAGTTCCGACCAGCAGAAAAGCGGACACCCCCAAGTGGCTGAAACAATCACCGGTCGCTGGTCGTAGGGCCTCATGGTCGTCGTCTGTCCCTGAGACTGATCCAGTGGAGCCCACCTAGCCGGAACCGCTGAAGGCACAGCGTGAGAAGCAGAAAAAGAAGAAGGTTCCCAAGAATCATGACAGTGCGGTGGCACCCATCCCACCGCTTCCTACAAGCTCCGCGTCTGAGGATGAGGTCGAGATTCTGGCGTCTGCTGAAGACCTGGATCTCACAGGACCCTCAGACGCAATGGCTGTCATTCGCACGGGTACTGAATCGGCGGCAGCAAGTGACCCAGTGGCGTAATCTGCCTCCGCAGTCCCTTCACGCCTTTCTCAGCCATGGACAATATCATCCTCCAGTGGAACTGCAACGGTTTCTTCCACCATCTAGCTGAGCTCCGGCAACTTATCAGCCTTCACCCTTTCTTCTCCATCGCTCTTCAGGAAACTTGGTTTCCAGTGATGTGAACCCCTGGCTTCCGTGGCTATCGAGGTTATTATAAGAACCGGGCAGCTTATGAAAGGGTATCTGGTGGCGTATGCATCTATGTCCTTCACTCTCTTCACAGCGAGTCTGTCTCTCTACAAACACCTTTAGAGGCTGTCGCTGTTTGGGTGTGGACGCCACAGGCTGTTACTATCTGCAGTCTTTATCTTCCACCAGATGGTGATGTCCCACAGCAAGTCCTGGCTGCGCTGATAGCCCAACTGCCGCCACCTTCCCTGTTACTGGGCGCCTTCAACGCCCATAACGCTCTGTGGGGTGGGTCAGTGGCAACAGGTCGAGGAGCCTCCGTTGAGCATGTATTGGCACAGCTCGACCTTTCCATTTTAAATGTTGATGCCTTCACACATTTCAGTGTCGCACATGGCACGTACTCCGTCATCTACCTTTCGATCTGCAGCCCTAGCCTCTTACCGTCTGTCCAATGGAGTGTGCATGACGACATGTGTGGTAGTGACCACTTTCCGATCTTTCTGTCACTGCCACAGCATCACTCTTTTGGACACCCTAGCAGATGGGCTATGAATAAGGCTGACTGGGACTTGTTCCCCTCCATTGCCGCTATTGAGCCTCTTTCTAATGACGCCATTGATGCAGTGGTTCACTCGGTCACCATCGGCATCGTTACTGCCACAGAATCTGCCATTCCCCATTCTTCTGGGTCCCCTCGGCGGAGGACTGTGCCTTGGTGGTCGCCTGAGATTGCTGAGGCGATTAAAGATCGCCGGCGGGCGCTCCAGCGTCACAAGCGGCATCCATCTTTAGAACACATCACCTTCAAACGGCTGTGTGCGCGGGCCCACTGCCTTATTCGCCAATGCAAGAAGGAGTGCTGGGAATGGTATGTTTCCACCACTGGCCTCCATGTCTCTCCATCGCAGGTCTGGGCAAAGATTAGACGCCTCTATGGCTATCGGACCCCTGTCAGCGTCCCTGTGCTGTCGCTGAATGGGGCAATTTGTACTGACTCCGACATAATTGCCAACCGCTTAGCAGACCATTTTGCTCTCAGTTCCACGTCTGTGAATTACCCACTGGCTTTCCACTCCATTAAAGAGCAGTTGGAACTTCGGAGCCTTTCATTTCACACGCGCCATCCTGAATCACACAATGTCCCATTCACTGAGTGGGAACTCCACAGTACCCTAGCCACTTGCCCTGATACAGCTCCCGGGTCAAATCGCATCCACTGTCAGATGCTGAAACACCTCTCAGTGGACTGCCAGCGACGCCTCCTCGACTTTACAACTGCATCTGGGTCGAGGGTGAGTTTCCATCGCAATGGCGGGAAAGTATTATTATCCCCGTTTTGAAACCTGGCAAGAACCCATTGGAGGTGGACAGATACCGCCCCATTAGCCTCACCAACGTTCTTTGCAAGTTGCTCGAACGCATGGTGAGCCGGGGGTTGAGTTGGGTACTCGAGTCTCGGGGCCTTCTGGCTCCGTCTCAGGGTGGGTTCCGTAAAGGCCGTTCTGCCGCCGACAATCTGGTGAGCCTGGAGTCAGCCACCGTACGGCCTTTGCCCGCCGTTAGAACCTCGTCGCTGTCTTCTTCGACATGCGCAAGGCGTACAATACGACATGGCGTCATCACATACTCTCTATGCTTCATGGTTGGGGTCTTCGTGGTCCACTGCCGATTTTCATCCGAAATTTTCTGTCGCATCGAACCTTCCGCGTGCAAGTCGCGGCCTCCCGTAGTTCCACCTGAGTTCAGGAGAACAGGGTGCCACAGGGTTCTGTTTTAAGTGTCTGCCTGTTTTTAATTGCAATTAACGGGCTCGCTGCGGCGGTGGGAACGTCTGTCTCAGCGTCCTTGTATGCTGACGACTTCTGCCTCTACTATAGCTCCATTGGCATTGCAGCTGCTGAATGTCAGCTGCAGGGCGCTATCCGTAATGTGCAGTCTTGGGCTGTAGCGCATGGCTTCCAGTTTTCGGCTGCCAAGATCTGTGTTATGCATTTCTGCCGGCGACGAACAGTTCACCCTGAGCCGTGGCTTTATCTTGCTGGCGGACTTCTTGCTGTGGTGGAGACACATCGTTTTTTGGGTGTGGTTTTCGATGCCCGGTTGACTTGGCTCCCACATATTCGGCAGCTTAAACAGATGTGTTGGCGGCATCAATGCTCTGCGATGCTTGAGCCACACCAGGTGGGGCGCCGACTGATCTACCCTCTTACGGCTCTACCAGGCATTAATCCAGTTCCGTCTGGATTATGAGAGCCTTGCTTATGGTTCAGCTTCCCCATCTGCGTTGTGGGTGCTGGACCCAATCCTTCACTGCTGGACCCAATCCTTCACAGCGGGATCCGCCTTGCGACTGGTGCTTTCTGGACCAGCCCTGTGGACAGCATACTTGTGGAGGCAGCTGTCCCTCCACTGCAGTTACAGCGCCAACGTTTACTGGCCGCTTATGCTACGTATGTTTGTAGCTCGCCCGGGCATCCTAACTACCGTCTTCTGTTCCCACAGTCGGTCGTCCATCTCCCAGAACGTCGGCCCCGGTCGGGCTGTACTATCGCAGTCCGCGTCAGAGAGCTTCTCTCAGGGACTGAGGTTTTCCCTCTTCCACCTCCTTTCCGGGCCCCTCTGTGTACACCCCCGTGGTGTGTGCCTCGACCTTGCCTTCGGCTCGAATTGGCACAGGGCCCGAAGGACTTAGTCCCTCCGGAGGCCTTCCGCCGCCGCTTTTTTTCCATCCTTGCCACGTATCAGGTCTCTGGCGTTGTACACACCGATGGTTCGATGGTTGCTGGTCGTGTCGGTTACGCTCTCACTCTAGGGGACCACTATGAACAACATTCATTGCCGGCTGGCTGCAGCGTTTTCACTGATGAGCTGGTCGCCATCTTTCATGCCCTAGAGTATGCCCGCTCCTGCCCAGGTGAGTCCTTCGTTATCTGAATCGACTCCCTGAGCAGTTTACGAGCTATCGACCAGTGTTTCCCTCGCTCTCGTCTGGTGATGGCTGTCCAGGAGTCCCTCCATGCTCTTGCCTCTTGCGGCCGCTCTGTGGTCTTTGTGTGGACCCCAGGCCATGTTGGGATACCCGGTAATGAAAATGTTGACCGCCTAGCGAAAGAGGCCACCAGTAAACCATCTCTGGAAATTGGTCTCCCGGAGACTGATTTGCGAGCGATCTTACGCCGCAAAGTATTCGACCTTTGGGACTCTGAATGGCGCAACCTGACCACGCCAAACAAACTCCGTCCTATCAAGGAGTCGACGGGTGTGTGGCGGTCATCCATGCGAGCCACTCGAAGGGACTCAGTAGTCTTTTGTCGGCTCCGCATTGGCCACACCCGATTGACCCGCAGCCATTTACTGCGCCATGAGGACCCACCTCTATGTCGCTGCGGGTCGGCTTTGACGGTGGTCCACATTTTGTTGGCCTGTCCCCTTTTAACTGTGCTCAGGCAGACGTTTGCGCTGCCTGATACGCTCCCTGCCCTTTTAAAAGATTACACTGCTATGACAGGCTTAGTTTTGCGTTTTATTCGGGCGGGGGCTTTTATCACTCAATGTGTTTTTCCTTATTCTATTGATTCTGACCTTTGGCCTACGATTTTAGTCTGAGTTTTTAGTGTGTTTCTCGGTGGTTGGCTTTTCCTTATTTGTCCCTATTGTCGGCCAACCACTGTCACTCTCTGTGTGCTTTTAATTCCTTTTGTTTGGTCTCTGTCTATGTCTTTCTTGTCCTGTGTCGTCTGTTGTCTTTTCCATTGTCGTTTTTATTCTGTGTGGGTGTTTTTCAATTTTGGAACAAAGGACCGATGACCGTAGCAGTCTGGTCTCTTTATCCCCCAAACCAACCAATGAGAACCGAAGTCTGTCCTTGATACAGTCTACAGTCCTATTTCACGTGTGGAATGTTAGGTCTTCCTTGGGTTTTCCATTTCTATAGATCATGTGCGGATCAACAGCAATTTTTATTCAGTCATACGAGATTTCTAGTGAATTATCTCAATCCTCTTTCACTCATAAAGCAATGTTTCTCGAATTAAGAGTAATATTCTGTGATTTTTTTGTCTATTGTATTCGTCGGGAATGCAAATGTATACGGTCCATTGAAATGCATGTGCGCATGAACTACGTTATTCTGTGTTCAGGTACTGGTCATTATATTACTTTTAAGTATTACTGGGGTTTTTACGGATTTATTATCCACTCCCTCTGATCTCCGTTTAATAATTTTTTACTTGTGTTCGATACCTTTGTTTGCTTTCACTCTAGAACCACTTACTCGAAATGTACCACATCCATTTTAACTGTATACAAATCTGGTTCGAAGTAACCTGACTTAACCAGAGATTGCAGGTACATGAAATACAAATTTCTACTGTAGAGGTAAGTGCTAGTCGCTGTTGAACTTCGAGACATTTTCCAGTGGAGACGGAGAGAGAGAAAATTTCTGCTGCCCCATTAGGTCAGGATTTTCCGATTAACAGGTGGTGTAAACCGAGATGGCAAAAATATTTGCATTGCCCAATTTGTATGTATAAGATGCAGTTTCTTTACACACATAGTAAGTGCGTGAGATCTACATTTAACTCCGGTTATCCCACCTCTTTTATTCTGCAGCGCGTTGTGGAAGTCGTTGCCACTCCGAGACTTAAATAATTTCAGTTAAATTGCGTTTACTTACAGATATGTCAGATTTCATATTAAAGGGATAACATTCAAGGGCATGAAATCAGGGTCATACCTATGAACTTCCAGGTTAAAGAAAGTAAAAGGAGAGCAATCTTTCAATCTTCCAAACACGAAACACTGTTAAGTGGTGCAGAGACCTCATACCGCACCTTACTACTGCACTGTTTCAACCAGTGGACCACCTCTCTCTATGCCTCTACAGAGTAAATCCGCACAAAACGGAAAGTAAGAAAAAATAAAGAAGGTTGAAGAAATCCGTTAGTCATTATTAGACGCCAGTAGAACATTTTCACATAAGGTTCTGGATGTGTCAACAATGCCTGGAGATGGGTTGATGACCTGAAACCGCCCTTTACCTCTTTGTTCTAGAAAACCTCCCCGTACCGAAATATCCGCTGAACCCGCTAACAAGGAGACCATTATTTTATAATCAAAGAGAGTGGAGAATGTTTCGCACGTAATATGGAGAATTTTAATGGTGAAACGTCGCAACAATGGCGCATAACGAGAGCTCGTAGAGAGGAAGAATAAGACGAGGAAAATTGGTCCGTGCTCAAGATCGGAAATAGCCTGGCAGGCGGACAAGGGCGCCTGGCGGCCGCTCGCATTGTCGATGCGGCGAGATGGGGCGGCGGTGCGCTTCTGATAGCGGCCCGTCCCGCGCTATCACTCGCCCATCTGGCGGAGCTGCTCACGTGTCCCGTCACGCCAATTAGGACCGCTGATCCTCTATCTCGCCTCATAGTCTGCAGACTCCCATGTGAACGCAATCGCCACTCTATGTTTCCAGCGGTCACCGTAATTCCCTCCGTTTCAAATGAGCTGTGCGACACAAGGAAAGCACTGTTTCTTCCCGTGAAACAACCAGTCACCTGTCTTAACAGAGGAAATATTTTCTTGTAAATATAGATATATTTTGGACATTAGTAGTATAAATTAGACTGTTACGTTTAAAACTTTTAGGACGAAGTTTTATGACTGTAATGTTATATTTAAAGTATTTTTCAGTGTGATTTCAAATCTGACCACGTCAGATTTTTGCACATATCAAGGGTGAAGTTTTAACTAAAATCACATTTTTTTCTAATACTGAATTTTTAAATTGCGTTAAAATTGAATTATTTATTTTTTAACCTTGTATAGAACCACTACATACAGCATTACAGTACAATAGACAATGGTAAATGTTCACTTAAAAATGCTAATAATTATCACAAAAACAAATATGTATGATAGTTTAATTTCCTTTCGCCGATTTCATTGCATCACGTTCTTTGTGACATGGGACAAAACAGGTATCGAGCCAAACAAATTTCCATTACATAAAACACCTTCCGGGCTACGGTTTGAAGAGTCTACAAACAACCTCCACCATATTGGATCATAAGTGACGTTAAAAATTCAATAAACCCTCAATAACACAACGAAAAATCATATGGTCTTGTTCTTTAAAGAATTTTATTAACTCTTTTTCTCTGTTCCTTTGCCAAGAGGCTGTACTCAGGGTAATAAGAGATGACGCAAGGAATTCGGCGGCATCCTCTTTCAGATTCAAGGAACGAGTTAAATCATTTAATTATTTCTAACTAAATAATTGCGGCGCTGAATCTTCTTCAGGCTTGTAATCAACACCATTACAACATTCATTTGCTGATCTGCACTTCTGCTGCAAATGTTCAAGAATGATAGGTAGAATTCGAATAAGGGGAGATTAACCATGCCTAATTTTTCGTGAGGCAGAAGAAATATTTTACATCCTTTTTACTTTTTCCTTTATGACCTTCAACATTAACCATACGAAAATACCAATCGTATACATGATTTTGCAGCTTCCTCGAAACCATGGGAGTTGCAAAAGGCATTGCATTCATCTTCTTATTTTTTCCACAGTCTCAGTCCCTCTACACGTGGTTCAAATGGCTCTGAGTTCTATGGGACTTAACATTTGAGGTCATCAGTCCCCTAGACTTAGAACTACTTAAATCTAACTAACTTAAGGACATCAATACATCTATGCCCGAGGCAGGATTCGAACCTGCGACCGTAGCAGCAGCGCGGTTCCGGACTGAAGCGCCTAGAACCGCTCGGCCACAACGGCCGGCCTCTACACATGTACGACATACGTTTTCTGGTACCCAACTTACGTCTTGATCACCAATCATTATTACCAAAGTACGAGCCATAGCCCTTTTCTACGAAATTATTAGTGCCCTGCCACTGCTTCACACGTAGCTACCACAAACATTGCAGAATATGCAAATACGCTTCTCGGGTTTGCCGCCGGATCGTATTGTGTAAATCATACAATATTTCTTCGATGCAACTGCTCGACATCATCAGGTGGTGGTAGCTGCTGCTGTCACTGCTGCAAGGCGCGACTGATGATAATCGCGCGGCGGCGTCGGAATTTATCATGACGGGAGCAGGCAATACGCGTGCGCAAGAAGACGCTCATAGTTGGAGAAAGCGGCGCTCCTGGTGCCCCCTAGTGGGAGCTGCAGAAAGGCCATCCACGCGTGCGCTTTGGGCAATAACTGTGCTGCCGGACGCTCCTGCGGATAAAGTTTGAACTAAATCTCAGCTACGCGTTGCGTCACTTGAGGAAACGGAAGTTCCTATTTTCCCTGTTTTTGATTTAATGGCAGCCAGTGCTGGATTCCAGGCGGCGCTCAGTTGAAAACCTGCGTCTCTGTTGATTAGATTGTCCGCCGTGCGAATATATATGGCCTCCTTAATAACACAGTCCCAGAAAGATGACGCTGGGGATAAAATTTCCGTTTGTTCGTAAAGCATACGATGTCCCGTGTCCAGGCAATGTTCCGCTACCGCTGATTTATCAGGTTGCCCCAGGCGTGTATGACGATGATGTTCGACGCAGCGTTCTTGCACGGTTCGGCATGTCTGTCCAATATAAGATTTTCCACATTGGCATGGGATTTTGTACACGCCACGTTTTCTGAGGCCAAGGTCGTCTTTAACAGAGCACAATAAATTTCTCAATTTTGCTGGTGGCCGAAAAACACACTTGACGTCGTGCTTTTTGAGGATTCTTTCTATTCTCGAAGACATGCCGCCAAAATAGGGCAAGAACGCTGTTGCAGTGGGTGCCTCCACATCTTCATATACATCCTTGCGTTGAGTTTGCTGAGAACGGAATGCATGGCATATCTGCCTTTCGGAATAGCCATTCTGTTGGAATACCGTTCTCAGATGATGTAGCTCACCAGGTAGGCTGTCGGCATCTGAGACTACATGTGCTCTACGCACCAAAGAGCATAGGACACTACCGCGTTGAGCAGGATGATGGCAACTTGTGGCCTGATTTACACAATACGATCCGGCGGCAAACCCGAGAAGCGTATTTGCAACAGATCCGTCGGGAAAGCATGAGAAGTCACATTGCAGAATATGTTTGGATTCTTCAAACACTTCGGGAGCTCACTTCTAAGAAACTGCAAAAATTCATTTAACACCACAAATATAAGCTCACAACACTATAGCACGTCAACAATGAACTAAAGTTACGCACGTAACAGCTGGATGGATGTGGCAAGTGTGGCCAACTTCTCCATCTTACTAAAATAACATTTCCCTTACTTGTAATAAAGTTTCTCTCAGTGGATCTTATGTCTGAATGAAAAATGAGTTTACTTGATTACTGAAAAACTATAAGCGATAGATAAAGCTAATAATAGACCTGAAATCAGGTAATTTAGAATCAGCGAAAATTTCGCAAACATAAAAAAGTCAAATTACGCAGTGTTATTTATGTGAGCTCATGCAACAACCATTCGGGATGCAGTGTGATACGATTCTACTGAATTCTGCCCTCTTTTTGTAAATCAAAGTTCGACAGCAAGCTTTCTGTCTGTACCTAACCGATTGTTTCGGACAGTGGGCCCTTCGTTCATCGTAACCAAAATCATCACGTAATAAAGGTTGGTTCTAATGCAACATAAAAGACACTTTCAGCTACAATTAAAGATTGCTTGCAACTATGTCTCTGCTATCGCACCGATCTTTCTACTTATAATCGTTGTGTAGTACAATTATTCGCGTTTTCTTTTTCTATTAAAAATTACCCCCTCCCCGCATTATCGATTATTGAAAGTCAAAAAAATGGTTCAAATGGCTCTGAGCACTATGGGACTGAGGTCATCAGTCCCCTAGAACTTAGAACTACTTAAACCTAACTAGCCTAAGGTCATCACACACATCCACGCCTGAGCGCGGTTCCAAACTGTAGCGCCTAGAACCGCTCGGATACTCCGGCCGGCATTGAAAGTCAGAACCAGTTCTTATTTCCATTGACATAACGGGTTTTGTGTCGGACAGTTTCCGTGAACTAATCTCACAAGACCTGATATGGGAGCACCGATCAACGTAGATTTCGACGCTTTCTGAAAAAAATGAAAAAAAAAACACTCTGAAGCATCTCGGTCGAAGTACATGGTGAAATTATCTGGATACAAGTAGTTTGATTCAGCTAAATTACGATGCTTTAAATAATATTAATTAATTTGAATATCGATAACCTTCGAAACACTTGGCCTTGACAGAAGCCAAAATTTTTAATCTGCGGATCAAATGCAGTCTTTTGACATAAATATCGAAAAAGTTCTGTTTGGTTTTTATTTTTACATTTTTGTAATAAGTTTCGCTTCTATATATTTTTAGCCCTTCTATCACTACGTCAAATTAGTTAGATCAGTATGTTATGAACATGATTTATGTGATGACAGAAGCGGCTGTATGTGAGAGTTCCAGAATTTTATTTTGATCTACTGAGTAATCTTACTAAAAATTGGTCTTCAGCGTCATTTGAAAGTGCACAAATGATAACTTGATTCACAAGACATTTTTAACTCTGACGTAGGACTTTGTTGACACCGTAAGATGGTTCAAATGGCTCTGAGCACTATGGGACTCAACTGCTGAGGTCATTAGTCCCCTAGAACTTAGAACTAGTTAAACTTAACTAACCTAAGGACATCACAAACATCCATGCCCGAGGCAGGATTCGAACCTGCGACCGTAGCGGTCTCGCGGTTCCAGACTGCAGCGCCAGAACCGCGCGGCCACTTCGGCCGGCGACACCGTAAGACCCACGTCAGAAGCCACCGTAATAAAGGAAGCTGACTCACTAACCTTGGGAGATTCTGGAGAATTTTTAGGTAAGTTAGGGAAGTCACAACAGCTGGTGGTTTGGTTTAACAGCTTCAGATGACATTGTGAATGAATGAGGGCTAGACTTTTTGCCAACAACTAAACATAGGCAAGATCTCTGTAGGTTCGCTTGCGATTTAGAAACACACACGCAAGTATCAATATCAGTGTTGTTTACAGTATACGCAAGCGAGAAACTTTGCCATCTAAACTGCCTGAATCTTCCTCTGTGTATTTAAATCGCTAAGTACTTAGCTTTTACGATGGAACAGTAAGATGACGTCACAGGCCCTTAGAACTCTTGAAGTTCTAATTTAATATCCCGTCGGTATCGAGGACATTATAGGCAGAAATGTAGCCCAGATGAACAAATATAAGGAGGAAACAGGTAGTTATGTTACTGAACAAATTGTCTGGCATTCGGCTCCAGCAATTTGAAAGGGCACAAAGAAATTATTCACATAGTTAAGGAGGACGAAAATTTAATTGTGACATGGGGACTGGAGTTCATTAGTAGGAAAAGAAAGAGAAGGAAAAATTGTAGGTGAATATGGACTGGGGGAAAGGAATGAATGAGAAAGCCTCCAGGTAGGATTTTGCACAGACCATAATTTAATCGTAGCCAATACTTGGTTTAAGAATCGTGAAAGAAGGTTGTATACGTGGAAGAGACCTTCAGACATCATAAGATTACAGATTGATTATAAAATAGTAAGACAGAGATTCCGGAACAAGAATTTAAATTGTGAGACATTTCCAGGGGCAGATGTGGACTCTGATCACAATTTGTTGCTTATGGACTGAAGGTTAAAACTAAAGAAATTCTGACACCATGTCAGGACACATTCTGAGACATCAAGGGGTCACCAATTTAATACTGGAGGGTCGTGGGGGGGGGGGGGGGGTAAAATTGTATGGGGAGACGAAGAGATGAGTACAGCAAGCAGATTCAGAAGGTTGTAAGTTGCACTGGTTATTCGGAGATGAAGATGCTTGCACAGATTAGAGTAGCTTGGAGAGCTCCATCAAACCTGTCTTGTGACTGAAGACCACAACAACAACAACAACGTAAAACATAAATCTGGAATTGCTGGTTGGAAATTAGAGTCGAGTTCCATTTGAATACGAGTACAGTGTAATACCTACGTGAAAGATAAACAATGAAACTGTTCTTTAATTTAAGAATAATAAAACATAGAACGCGATTAAAAACAGGACCCTTGATCCTCGTGATTAGCTATAGTTTACTTTTGTTCTTTTACGAACTCCATGAACCGTTCACTATATGTCTGCATCGGTCATAATACGATCGTAATTTAATGTTCTTGATTTATGTAGCACACACAAAAATTGTTAAAGGTTTATGGCTTTTATGTATGGTTATCCTGACCTCTATTATTACCATCCTTCAGCCTCTCCATTGTAGCTTCTAAATCTCTGTAGTTCTTGGGAAATTCAACTTCTCTGTATGATCTGCGCAAGGTTTCGCGATGGAACAAACAAGCGCAATATAAAAGCATGTGTCAGAGTTGAAGTGTATGTTTCTGTGCAATAGACTTTTTAATCTGAAACGCACGGATACCCTCCGGCACGATAGCTCAGCGTGTTCGGTCAGAGGGATAGCTGTCCTCTGTAAGAAGAAAACTGAGTCAACGGGTCAACGATGAACTTGAGTAGATGTCATGGGACGTCCGCCCCGGACAAATGCAACGAACAAAATAAGGTCAACTACAACAACAACAAAAAAGGACGATGACGACGATTAGTGAGCTGCCTGGATGGGTGTGGTTTTTAGGCTCTTTCCCACACGAAACTAGGTAAAAGACTGGGCTGGTATCCGTGACTTGCCGCAGATACACGCTACGCAAAATATTTGGAAAACTTTATCAGTTTATTGGAGCCGCCTGTTATCCAAACACTGTTTCCTTTCTTTTATTAAGACCGCCCGCATCTCGTGGTCGTGCGGTAGCGTTCTCGCTTCCCACGCCCGGGTTCCCGGGTTCGATTCCCGGCGGGGTCAGGGATTTTCTCTGCCTCGTGATGGCTGGGTGTTGTGTGCTGTCCTTAGGTTAGTTAGGTTTAAGTAGTTCTAAGTTCTAGGGGACTGATGACCATAGATGTTAAGTCCCATAGTGCTCAGAGCCATTTCTTTTATTAAGACCCAAGCACTGTACAGCCCCTCTGCGCCATCATCAATGGGTTTTCTTTAGTCAAATGTGTGAAATGTGAACATATTTTATGTGGACTAACCTTGAAAATTATGTCTAAAGACAGTTTCGCTTGTATTTGTCAGTGCCTTAATTTTACATTATACGTTTATACGGTTATTATGTACTGGTAGCTTGTCATCTGGAAGCTCCAAATGATGAAACGTTGTCACACTTAAACATGAGATTTACTCCAGACGCTGACAGAAGTCCCGGACGCTACATTTGCTCACGGAACGCCGTGCGGCCATTAACTGTCACTAACATTTGCCAAAACGCGTATAACAATGCTGGCCCGTAGAGAAACGGGAAATGGCATGGAAGAAAAGTAGATTTTTTTGCTGACTCCATTCATGCCATTCATTTCCACTTTTTTTGTATATGACGTGTTCTTTCGTGTTCAATTAGTCTGTCATTACTGCGCTTTGCATTTCATACAGACTTTCAGAGTTTCCGATAAGGAAGATTCCATAATGCATGCTATTCCACTATCATTGTTACGTATTGACCTTTTAATTCTTCAACTCAATTCCGCTGATTATCCTTTCAGGAGTAATTCCTTACTGTATGTAAATGGAAGGCGGACCACTGCTGTCAGCTGCAGTGGGACATTAAGCGGGAACAGCGGCTATGAGCGAAAATGTGTACCGGATTGGGATTCGAACCCGTATCTCCTGCTTGCTATGCAGGTGCGGTAACCAGTGCGCTGTCCGGGACACAGCGTTTTCGCATCTGCACGGACTACCTCAGTACGCCGCGAGGCCGAGCCACACTCCCACAAACACCGCTACTGCAGACCAATAACTCTACATGCGCGTCCAATACGTTTCCGCGAGAAAGTCAAATACCTCGGTGTCTGGCTGGACCGGAAATTACTCTGGGGGGACCACATACAACACATCACCAACCGAGCTAGCGCGAGGCTCAAACAGCTCTATCCTATGCTCAACAGGCGTAGCACACTGAACAGAAGGGTGTCGAGGTCCATGTACATGACACTTATCCGACCCCTGATGACGTACGCAGCTCCTGTCTGGGGATACGCTGCGCCTACACGCCTGCGCCGTCTGCAGCTCATACAAAACAAAGTACTCAAAATCATAAGCAATGCTCCACGATACACACGCATCGCAGACCTTCACCGGGAATACCGACTTGAGACTCTCACGGAGGTAATCCACAAACTCACCACAAGACTATACAGAAACTCCAGACATTCGCAGAACCCGTTTATTCTGAATCTGGGGAACTACGACCACAACCATAGATGGAAACATAAAAGACCAAAAGACATACTTGTAAGGACATAACATCTATGGCCAAGCATACGCAAACATAACGGCACAGGCGAGCCCCTGTTAATCAGACGCCATTACTGGATATCCAGCTGAAATACAATGCCGAATAACTGGCACCACACAGGGAAGCCGTACCGTACACTGCATGCAAACAAGCTCCACATATCCCCCACACAGTGAAATGATCTATGGCCGATCTCCCACTACAGCATAACGATCTTGATTGTTCCAGAAATGTAGCAGCTGCAGCAACTGGGACACATCGCCATCGCTTGTCGCGGTAATGATGCATGATACCTATACTAACAAATCCAACCTTGCATGAACTATCGCAGCTAGTAAGCCACTACTGCTCTTACTACCCATCCCACTGTCGCAGAGGTTTTTTTCCCACGGCACGAGCCATGGCACCTTTTTCCCTCTGCTCTTCAAATCGCTACCCTCACTCGCGTTTCGTCCACTATCTATCACCTAATGGACCGTGTTAATGCGTAGTCTTACCCAGACGCACGGACAACATCACAGCCCAGCATCCTGTGATCCACTTACTAGATAACTAACATGTTTACGGAGGTGACAGTAGAACTTTTGGTTTGGTCACCACGCTGGTGCGGGCGTGGAGGTGCCCCATCTCTTTCCCACTGAGAGCCACCTATCCGCAGCCCCTGTCCATTATAGTCCTGTTCACTACTCTGAGATTCCAACAGTAGTTCGGACGTCTTTCGTGCATTCGCACTGAAGAAAGTGGATCCATTGCCCAGCCAGGCTTATCAACTATGTGAATGTGTGGTGTCTGTTCCTTCGAAAGAACAGACACCACGCAGATCCTGCACTTGTGAAACACTATACGTAAATGTGAGAGAAAGCTTTTGACAGCAGAAAGGTGTGCGGTGGTTACCTGACGTGTAGTTATTAAAAGTTAGGCGGGGAAGAGGTGGATAATTTCGCAGGAGACCCACTGAAATAAACGAATATTTATTCTGCTTAGTATCTACCGACCAGCTAACGTAATGTAGAGTACACGGTGATTCATGTAAATTACCAGCGAAAACAGTCAGAACCTCCTATCCCATTTTTTTTCAATATTCATGAGAGCGTGTCAACAAAAAAGATTGAAGTGGAGACAAAGTATTTACAGAAATATTAAATTTTCCGATTTTCTCAACTTTGGGGAAGGAGAAGCGCAGAACCAACTAGCCAAAAGACAGTGCGATGTGCTGTTTACTGCAGTAATACGTGAATAACATTAAATTCGTTTGCAATATTACACATATGAATATTCAGACTGCAGTAACCGATTAATTAACGTTATCACATGTCTTGATGGCTTCCTTATGATATAAAACCAGAACAGATGTTTATCGACTAAAGAAACCAGATCAGGTCTTCGCGGTGATTTACTTACACTGTTCCCAACTTTTCATGACTTACGTCAAATTTGGCAAACTCCAATCAATCTCTGACAAACCAACCGTTCTGGTGGCAAGAGACACGAGCAATATACAGTTCAAATTTTTGAGTCCCGTAATTATATTCACATAAGGGAGTAGGAGAAATATCTACCCACTTCCCGTTTTCTGAAAAAAAGTCTTTTATTTTGCCTATTACAGATAAGCTATTCTGTAAAAAGCTCACCGGACAAAACATTACTCATGCCCGTAAAATACCATATTTGTCGTTTTGAAGCGATGTAGATGGTGTATAACTGGTGCAATGTGGTCTTACGACCCTCCACCGATGACGTTAGGCATGGCAGTGAAATGGCGTGTATGTGCCCTGCGGTTGTCTGGAATCACTGCAGTAAGATGGATCGACGTGGCAGAATGACAGGACGAAGCTGTCTTCTTTGGGCGTGTCCTTAACTACACCGTCAATGAAGATACCCAATTTCTTGGTTTATAAGAGCGGACGGTCCAACGTGTCTACAAAGACAAAGACACTGACAGCGATGTAACGTGGTGTACGAACAGTGGCCGGAAAAAGCTCCTCATGGACAGAGAACTGAGCTCAATATTACACCTTGTCAATGACAACCGGTTTCAAGGTCGACAGGAATTATTGCTGGTAGTGACTGCAGGTCTGTCTGAACTAATTTCCAAGCGAGCATTGCGAAGGGAAATGTGTGCAATGGATATAGGGTGTCAGGTTCCCCGCAAAAGGCCATTGCTAACACCGGCACATAAAGCCGCCGTCTTCAGTGGGCCGAACAACAGCGAAACGGGACAGAAGCTGACTGTGGCGTGTAGTGTGATCCGTTGAGTTGCAGCTGCCTCTTTCGCAACGAGGCAAGGCGCCGAGTGCGCGGACGGTCCACTGAGGCGTTTAGCCCGCAAAGTGCGGAGGGCTAGAGGTGGCTCTGTGGTGTTTTGGCGGTGTTTTTGTACCATGACCTGCGCCATGCCATCAATCAGGATGCTTATCTCAAATCTGTCGGTGAGAAAGTGTGGTGTCACCGCCAGACACCAAACTTGCTAGGTGGTAGCCTTTAAATCGGCCGCGGTCCGCTAGTATACGTCGGACCCGCGTGTCGCCACTGTCAGTGATTGCAGACCGAGCGCCGCCACACGGCAGGTCTAGAGAGACGTCCTAGCACTCGCCCCAGTTGTACAGACGACTTTGCTAGCGATGCTACACTGACAAATACGCTCTCATTTACCGAGACGATAGTTAGCATAGCCTTCAGCTACGTCATTTGCTACGACCTAGCAAGGCACCATTATCAATAGATATTTAACTTGTGATGCCTGTACCGTCAGACCGATGTTATCCAATTATGGATTAAAGTTAAGTATTCCAGCAGCAACGTACCTTATTGGCTATATTAATTACATTGTCCTGTTCCAGACCTCACACCAGCCTGTGTGAGCTTAAACGCGTGCCTTTTGGCATCCTCGCATAGTGACTTGGCTGTCTTGGATGCCCTTGAACAGCTCGTCCAGGGTCAACGTGCACTGCAAAACGATGCGGCAGCCGCCGCTTCACCGCTACCGCAGCCACAACACGCAGTTGCACCACCTTTTCATCCTTTTGATGCGGCACTGGAAAGCTGGACGGAGTGGTCACGCCAATTTGGATTCCATCTCGCCGCCTACAGAATTCAAGGTAACGAGCGGCACTCTTTTTTATTGGCGTGCATCGGCGTTCAAACGTACCGTGTGATAGTGAAATTATTTCCCCGACGCGACGTAGCAACTCTGTCCTACGACGAAATTTTGTCTGCTTTAGATGCCTATTTCAAAGAATCAGTCAATGTAGTTGCCAAACGGTATACGTTCTTTCATACAAAACGTATGGCAGGTCAGACTAATAGGGAGTGGGTTGCAACCTTGCAAGGCCTTACTAGGGATTGTGCTTTTGAGTGTGAATGTGGACTCCCTTATTCAGATACTATGGTGCGTGATGCAATTGCACAGAACGTTTCTGATGTTCGTGTACGGGAACAGATTTTGAAACTAGTCAATCCCTCCCTTCAGCAAGTAATGGGCATATTGGATCGGCAGGACACACTCGACTTTGCTCAGGAATCTTTTGAAACTTCGCCACCTGTGTGTAATGTTAACCGGCCCGCCGGGCGAGCTGCACGGAACTGTAAACAGTCCTCGCGCCCGGCCGCGCCAAAGCCGCCTGGCTCTCAGCTACGTGTCCCGCGCCAGCATGCAAATGCAGTGAAATCATGCCCGCGGTGTGCTACTAGACATTCGCGTGAGAATTGCCCGTCACGGCAGGCTATTTGCTTTTTCTGTAATAAAAAAGGACATGTGCAAAGTGTTTGCCAGAAAAAGCTCAGAACGGATACTCACAACCATTCCAGGCCCTTTGCTTCGCGCCGGACTTGGAATCAAACCAAGAATACTCAGGCTCATGAACCTTCACCCATGGACATTAATGTAGTTAATTCCCCTCCGCCCAGTGCCACTCTCTCTAACAGTGACTGTGTTCGTCCCACAAATCAAGGGCGTAGACATCGACGGAAATCCCGTCAAGTCGCAAGTGATTCTGCACCAGTGTCAGTTCACGTTGCACGAGACAATCGCCCTTGTCGTCAGCAGGACAATAAACTTTTTGTAGATTTGGACATTCAAGGCAAAGTGATACCGTTCCAGCTCGATACAGGAGCTGCGGTTTCACTAATCAATCACGACACGTACAAACAACTGGGTAAACCTCCGTTGCGTGCCGCAAATGTTAAGCTAACTAGTTATTCAGGACAAGCAATCCCTGTGTTAGGACAGTGCAGTCTTCTTGCTACATACAAGGGACAAACAAAACTTGTGTCTTTTCACGTCCTTCGTTCTTCTTCTGCTGTGAACTTGTTTGGTTTCGATTTATTTCAGTTATTTAACTTGTCTATAGTCAATCAGGTCCTATCAGTGAACCAGACTGTGCCTTCAGCCAGTGTTTCTCGTCTATGTGAAGTGTTTGCAGACATTTTTGCACCGGGCCTTGGTTGCGCTAAGAACTATGAAGCACATTTGGAACTGAAAGTAAACGCACAACCGAAATTTTTCAGAGCGCGCAATGTTCCCCACGCATTGCGTGATGAGGTCGCAAGAACATTAAACGATTTAGAATCACAAGATGTAATTGAACGTGTAAAGGCTTCTCTCTGTGCATCACCCTTAGTAATTTTGCAAAAACCTTCCGGAAAATTGAGACTTTGTGTGGACTTAAAGGAAACAGTGAATCCCCAACTAGTGACTGCAACTTTTCCTTTACCCCGCCCGGAAGATCTTTTTGACAAACTGTGCCTAGGTAAATATTTTTCGAAGTTGGACCTAGCAGATGCGTACTTGCAAATACCGGTGGACGAAGAATCCCAGCGCGTTTTGGTGGTTAACACGCATCTTGATTTGTATCGATTCAAAAGACTGCCATTCGGGTGTGCATCCGCCCCTGCATTGTTTCAGCAATATCTGCAAACTGTTTGTGCGTCGGTCCCTACTGCAGCAAACTATCTGGACGATATTGTGATCTCCGGAAAGACAGAAGAAGAACATTTAGCCAATCTCAGAACATTATTTCAGGTCTTGCGACAAAATGGTCTTCGCTTGTGGAAGGACAAATGTGTGTTTTTTGCTCGTGACTTACCCTATCTGGGACATGTAATCAATGCCCAAGGCATACATCCCAGTCCAGAGCACCTCCGTGCCATACAAGATTTGCCTTTGCCGCGGAATTTGAAGCAGCTACAGAGTGTGCTGGGAAAAATCAATTACTATAACAGATATGTGCGCCACGCCTCTTCCATTTCAGCTCCGCTTCATCGCTTACGCCGTAAAGGTGTTCCGTTCGTCTGGACGACGGAATGCAAACGCGCCTTTCGCCAGTTGAAATCGGCGTTGCTTTCCAATACTTGCCTTACGCCATTCGATCCCCAGAAACCCCTTTTGTTGATGGTGGATGCATCGGATTTTGGGATCGGTGCTGTGCTTGCGCACAAAGATGGTTCGCACGATCGCCATATTGCCTTTGCGTCCAAATTGCTCTAGTCTGCGCAACGAAATTATTCTCAGATCGAGAAAGAAGCATTGGCTCTCGTATTTGGTGTTACAAAGTTTCATGATTTCTTGTATGGTCGTCACTTTGCCATCATCACAGACCACAAACCTTTGACATCGCTTTTTCATCCGAACAAGCCTGTACCTCCACGTACAGCGCAGAAATTCATTCGCTGGTCTATTTTCCTCTCGCAGTACCGCTACGATATCTTGTATCGGTCCACTGCTTAGCACGGAAACGACGATGCGTTGTCCCGTTTGCCTGTTGCTGAGGATAGAGCATTCGATTCCTCCGAACTTGCTTGCATGTTCATTGATGCGGAAACCGATGACGTGGTCGAATCGTTTCCGATTGATTTTCGTCGTGTAGCTACGGCCACAGCTGCTGACCCTGTCCTTGCTTCCGTTTTGCGTTTTGTTGCTACGCAATGGCCCTTGTCAAAGTCACGGATCGAGGATCCGTTGGTTCGCCGATTTTTTGCTCACAAGGAGAGACTTTTTGTTCGACGTGGTGTTTTGCTGTTGCGTTCTGATAATGATCAGTCCATGGCCGTGGTCCCACGTTCGTTACAGTCCTCTGTCTTAAAGCTTCTCCACCAAGGACATTGGGGTATAGTGAGAACGAAACAACCTGCTCGTCAGCACTGTACTTGGTTCGATGCTGCGATTACGCATATGTGCTCTTCTTGCATGGCGTGTGCCGAACAACAATCCGCACCACCGCGGAAATTCTTTGCATGGCCAAAAGCCACTTCCCCTTGGCAACGCTTACACATCGATTTTGCTGGTCCCTTCTGGAATGCTCGATGGTTGGTTCTGGTCTATTCATTCAGTAATTTTCCTTTTGTTGTCCAGATGTCTTCCACGACGTCATCTGCCACCATCCAAGCGTTATCCGCTATCTTTTGCATTGAAGGTCTTCCACAGACTGTTGTTTCCGACAATGGCCCACAATTCATGTCCGCAGAATGTCAGTCATTCTGCAAGGCCAATAGTGTTCAACATCTGACGTCCGCGCCGTGTTCGCCGCAGTCAAACGATGCCGCTGAACGTTTGGTCCGGACTTTCGAGTCCCAGATATTGAAGTTGAAAGAGTCGCATTCGCGGGAGGACGCGTTATTGCTCTTTTTGTCCTCGTATCGCTCTCAGCCTCGAGATGGTCGCTCGCCGGCTGAGTTGCTTCACGGTCGCCCTCAGCGCACCTTGATGTCTTTGCTACATCCGCCGCATCAGGTTCCTGTGCAGCGGCAGACACCTGCTTTTGCCCCAGGCGACGTTGTATACTTTCGCAACTATCGAGGTTCACGGCGTTGGCTCGCAGGGCGCATTCTTCGCTGCCTCGGCCGCGCGATGTATCTGGTTTTGGGGGCCTCTGGTGAGGTGCGTCGGCATCTCAATCAGCTGCGCCTCTGTCGTCGCACGGGATCTGCCGCTCCCCGTCTGCTTTCAGCGACGGTGCCGTCCGGTCAGCGCCCTGGGGACCCATCTACTGCCTCGCCTCATCCCCAGGTGTTACCGACGCTGCCTTCCATTTTACCCCATGGCGACGCGCCGCCACCGCCGCCTGTTCTCCCGCCGGCGACGCCCGCAGTGGACGCGTCGCTGCAACCGCCGGGCGCCTCCCTGGGTCACGCGCCGCCGATCGCTTCCCGTGACCAGTTGTCCTCCGCCATGGAACTCTTGCCCGCTCCGGACCATCTGTCGTCTTCGCCCGTCGGGTGCTCCGCCTCGATAGAGGTCGACCCTTCGGCCCCTCCAGACTATCTACGGGCGCATACACCGCATGTTGGCGTGCACCCTGGACTGGGTTTTCAGGCGTTTCCTAGCTCCTCTCGGACCGAATGGCAGGGTGCGGGTGGCACAGCCTCGCCTGTTGTTAAGCTCCCCACCTCGTCGCATACGTCAACATGGGGTCCTCCCCACGGCGGGCGGAAGCCTTATAACACAACCGTTCGCCGATTTGCGGGGGAGGAATGTGGTGTCACCGCCAGACACCACACTTGCTAGGTGGTAGCCTTTAAATCGGCCGCGGTCCGCTAGTATACGTCGGACCCGCGTGTCGCCACTGTCAGTGATTGCAGACCGAGCACCGCCACACGGCAGGTCTAGAGAGACGTCCTAGCACTCGCCCCAGTTGTACAGACGACTTTGCTAGCGATGCTACACTGACAAATACGCTCTCATTTGCCGAGACGATAGTTAGCATAGCCTTCAGCTACGTCATTTGCTACGACCTAGCAAGGCGCCATTATCAATAGATATTTAACTTGTGATGCCTGTACCGTCAGGCCGATGTTATCCAATTATGGATTAAAGTTAAGTATACCAGCAGCAACGTACCTTATTGGCTATATTAATTACATTGTCCTGTTCCAGACCTCACGCCACCCTGCATGAGTTTAAACGCGTGCCTTTCGGCATCCTCGCATAGTGACTTGGCTGTCTTGCCAAGTCACAACAGAAAGTGTACCTTTTCTTCTACATCTTCATATGAGTATGCTCTGGACATCTGGACACTGCCATCTTCCAACATGGCAAGATCTGTGCTCACAGAGTTGCACGCATACACTCCTGGTTTGAGGAACACTCAGGCACCCTACCGCTCCTGCACGTCTCTGCTTAATCATGCCTCTAAATCCCATAGAAAATGTCTGGGACTACTTGGAACAGCGGGCGAAACGTAGCTATCAACATCCATGGAAATCGATAGATTTACGTGATTTAATTACTGATGAGTAGCACCTCTTCGATGTGACATGCCACAGAAAACTCGTGGATACCGTTTATCGGTGAACTGAGGCCATTATCAAGGATAGAGGGCTGTTACAAATGTTGACTAATTTTTTGCCCGACGTGCTTGTCATATTGCGTGGTAAAGCCTGATATATGGACCTCCTGTTGTGGCCTTGATACATCCACCTCGTTGGCTTGATTCCGTGCTGAGATATTTCTGTTATTTTAAGCAAAACACGCTTTTAGGTTTGTAACATCATCTGAATGTCACAGCATTGTGCTGTTTCAAGCTCTCCGCCGTAATAAATGTTGTTGAGCCTCTCTGGCGTTGCGTCGAATTATGTCCCTAAAATTTCGTAATATTTCCAAGAAGTAAAGTTTTGGTGATTATCCACAACCTGAGCAACATATCTATGTAAAAGTTGTATGGGTTAAATACCGCCTTTTGCAACTGCAAACTAGACTTATTAAGACCAAACTCTTATCGTTTTAAAGTATCTTCAGTAGTCAGTGTAACAATATGGGTTTTTTCTCGTACAATTTTGTTCGCTAGGATCATGAACAATTCGCATGCTGAGGTCATTGGTCCCTAGGCTTAAAGGCTACTCAATCTAACTTAAACTAACTTAGGCTAAGAACAACACATACACCCATGCCCGAGGGAAGACTCGAACTTCCGGCGTGGGGAGCCGTGCGAAAAAATTTGCTAATTTGTGGTAAGGTCTTATGGGACCAAACTGCTGAGGTCTTCGGCCGCTATGCCTACACACTGCTTAATCTAACTTAAGCTAACTGACGTTATGGACAACACACTGCGAACCATGGCAAGGCGCTCCAGAACGCGCGGCTTCCTCGCGCGGCAACAATTCGCGTGCTTTACTTACTACTATAAACAGTGTTCTTATCGATACTCGCGAATTTTTGTTGTTTACGTCATTCTTCCTATTGTTCCACATATATCTGCTAGATTTTAGCATACAGTACTTTCACTAATAATTAATGTATCCACGTTTTTGTATTGTTAAGAAACACTGACAATTCGCCTTTTCGTGTGCTTTGTTTTGCTATTGCGGGATGCTTTCATCTTTTGTTTGTTTTGGTAGTAGTGGGTGCGTCTGCTATTTCTCTATATGTGTGATTGTTTGTGATCCTAGCAAATGAAATTGTACGAGAGAAAAAAAAACATATTATTACAGTGCTCACTGAACATGCCTCAGAATAGAGCGGAACGCGTTTGGTCTTAATGAAATTTTCATCACAGTTAACAAACGACGGTGTTTCACCTACACGACTTCTTTATCTGCGACTGCAGGAAAAGAGGTCGAAAAACAAAGAAGGTAACACGTATATCCATGTAAAGTTTATAACTAACTTATGATCGGTTAAGTCTGATGTTTTGATACCAATTACTGCAGGATATAATCCTCTGGTTGTCGATATTAAATACGTGTACTATTCTCTTCATGATATTTAGACAGAAAATTGTTTTTAAATAAACACGAAAAATCATCTTTATTATCTGTTTTGTAACTTTGTTGCCACATTGTATATAACTTGTCATTTGCAAAATGAATCCCACTAAGGAATCCTAGCAGTAACACGATAAGCTGCTGTCGACAGTTGTATTTAGTTGCGAACAGCGTAATGAGTAATGATATGGGGCTATAAATACAAATAGAATACAAAACGACGATCCCACGATATTCTTCGTTTGGTATTTCACCTTTTTTAAGGCGCGAAACGTGAAAGCACTCGCCGTTAAAACTAGAAGATTTACGCAGTTGCCACATCCTCTGAGTCACTGGTGTTGTTGGTGTGTGCGTATGTTCACTTCACTTCGAGAGAATGTTTACGATGCAGCGCAAAAGGCACAGTCATCAAATCCGACTGAGGAAACGGTGAATAGGATTAATGCGCCAATTGGAAAGAACATCTGTGTCGACTAGAAAACGAATGAAACTACCAACAGCTGGTTGTCGTCAAAGGCGCAAAATTTATGCTGTGCACAAGCTGATTCAACGCTGCAATGTTTATCACAACATTGAAGCCATCATGCAGAAAAATAATGTTTCGTACGTATTATATGTGGGTGGGTGTAGAAAATAATGAAAACGGACCGATATAAAACACCTCACATGCAGAGCTTTTTTTCCGATTGGACTACCGTTGCATTTCATTGTCCGTTTGTGCTCTGGTCCACTAGTATAACTTCAACTGCCGTGGTGTTGCGGTGCTCCATCGTGACGCCATAATTTACAACCTTCTAGCGAGGTTAAAATGTTCGTGTCGCCTTAGTTGATGCATCTGTGACAACAGCCGCAAATCGACTAGGGATACATAGAGCTATTGTATATACTGTCAAGACAGCACACTGAGTTCAACGAAAAATACAATAGCGGAAGAAAATCTAATTTTTAGGAACTTCAAAAAATGGCTCTGAGCACTATGGGACTTAACTTCTGAGGTCATCAGTCCCCTAAAACTTAGAACTAATTAAACCTAACTAACATAAGGACATCACACACATCCATGCCCGAGGCAGGATTCGAACCTGCGACCGTAGCGGTCGCGCGGTTCCAGACTGTAGCGCCTAGAATCGCTCGGCCACTCCGGCCGACTTTTAGGAACTGTTATTAACCTTAAATGGAGATCACGGCCGATGTAGGGACTGCCGTCTAGGTAAAACAGTGCAAGGGGGACTGCATAAATACACTCCTGGAAAGTGAAATAAGAACACCGTGAATTCATTGTCCCAGGAAGGGGAAACTTTATTGACGCATTCCTGGGGTCAGATACATCACATGATCACACTGACAGAACCACAGGCACATAGACACAGGCAACAGAGCATGCACAATGTCGGCACTAGTACAGTGTATATTCACCTTTCGCAGCAATGCAGGCTGCTATTCTCCCATGGAGACGATCGTAGAGATGCTGGATGTAGTCCTATGGAACGGCTTGCCATGCCATTTCCACCTGGCGCCTCAGTTGGATCAGCGTTCGTGCTGGACGTGCAGACCGCGTGAGACGACGCTTCATCCAGTCCCAAACATGCTCAATGGGGGACAGATCCGGAGATCTTGCTGGCCAGGGTAGTTGACTTACACCTTCTAGAGCACGTTGGGTGGCACGGGATACATGCGGACGTGCATTGTCCTGTTGGAACAGCAAGATCCCTTGCCGGTCTAGGAATGATAGAACGATGGGTTCGATGACGGTTTGGATGTACCGTGTACTATTCAGTGTCCCCTCGACGATCACCAGTGGTGTACGGCCAGTGTAGGAGATCGCTCCCCACACCATGATGCCGGGTGTTGGCCCTGTGTGCCTCGGTCGTATGCAGTCCTGATTGTGGCGCTCACCTGCACGGCGCCAAACACGCATACGACCATCATTGGCACCAAGGCAGAAGCGACTCTCATCGCTGAAGACGACACGTCTCCATTCGTCCCTCCATTCACGCCTGTCGCGACACCACTGGAGGCGGGCTGCACGATGTTGGGGCGTGAGCGGAAGACGGCCTAACGGTGTTTGGGACCGTAGCCCAGCTTCATGGAGACGGTTGCGAATGGTCCTCGCCGATACCCCAGGAGCAACAGTGTCCCTAATTTGCTGGGAAGTGGCGGTGCGGTCCCCTACGGCACTGCGTAGGATCCTACGGTCTTGGCGTGCATCCGTGCATCGTTGCGGTCCGGTCCCAGGTCGACGGGCACGTGCACCTTCCGCCGACCATTGGCGACAACATCGATGTACTGTGGAGACCTCACGCCCCACGTGTTGAGCAATTCGGCGGTACGTCCACCCGGCCTCCCGCATGCCCACTATACGCCCTCGCTCAAAGTCCGTCAACTGCACATACGGCTCACGTCCACGCTGTCGCGGCATGCTACCAGTGTTAAAGACTGCGATGGAGCTCCGTATGCCACGGCAAACTGGCTGACACTGACGGCGGCGGTGCACAAATGCTGCGCAGCTAGCGCCATTCGACGGCCAACACCGCGGTTCCTGGTGTGTCCGCTGTGCCATGCGTGTGATCATTGCTTGTACAGCCCTCTCGCAGTGTCCGGAGCAAGTATGGTGGGTCTGACACACCGGTGTCAATGTGTTCTTTTTTCCATTTCCAGGAGTGTAATATATTGAAGATAGAGTTTCCATTACCAAACTGTTGTTAAGAAGATGAAGGCGGAGAAGAGGTTTCGGTGGAGTGAAGAATATCCCTGACTTACAGACCAAAGACCGTAGTATCTAATGTCACCCGAAGGGCCCACTGTCTCCAATTGCAGGGCGTGTTTACGTATAACGAAGGCGACGAGAAGCTTTCTTCTTCCAAAAAAGCAATGAAGCATGACTGACGTTATGAAATAGTGTTCGCGGTCGTATCATGGTTTTAGGTGGATCGTGTGGTTCTACTGAAAGCCAGTTTGTGTGATAATGTTTTTTCAACAGTGCAGTCACATTCATAGATGATTATTGATTATGTCCCGATTCTCAATGGTGAATAGCTCAGATGCTGGTCTGATGAGCATGAATTTGATATAACGCGTTTGCTTCGGCTTCTAGATTCGCCGTATCTGAAAAATTAGAGGAAGAACGCGTCACCGTCCTCTCCCATCTCTTGAGGAATTGGAACGTTTTCTCGGGGAGGAAAGGAACATTATCATTGAACAGCATTCTGATTTTATACCTTTGCATCCAAGGAAATATTTAGGATTCTTAGGTGCAACAGATGTTACGAAACATTTTAGTGGGTTTATTGAAAACACTATATATATTTCTATCTGTGTATGTTGCACTACGAACCATAACTTAGAGAATAATTAGAAATTTTCTTCACTTGGCACATTTCGCCGTTGACCTCCGTAAAATGTTAGTTACGTTGGACATTTTGTGCAATACCGTAAATCAAATGTCTTAATGATCTGAGAAATAGTTTTGTATAGCTTTTTGAAAGTAGTAATTTTGTGTGAGTTTCATTGAAATGGATAAACTTGAATATCGTGGTGTCATAAAAAATGTTCGTTCAGGCCAGTTTTTCGGCAGTGGAAATTAAACCGAAGTTGGTGGAGGCTTGTAAGAATTTTGCTCCTTGGTTCTGAGAGTTAGAAAATTCGCAACTGATTTCGATTGTAGCCATTCATTCGTTGATCCGCATGAATAACGCCTCTTAACTGTAACAGCGACTGATGAAAACATTCAGCATGGACGAGCGACGATTAAGTGTAGATGAAACATCTTACACCATAACCATATCAAAAGAAAGAGCATCGTACTTTTACGTAAAGTATTGCATGTGGGAAAGATTTGTGCTTTTTTAAACAGATTTACTTCTCTTCCTTGAAGAGTAGAACGAGCTGTTCGAAATTCAACCCATAGTAGGGCGCAGTTCTTTTCAGCCAAATATGAGGTGAGCTGGTAGTGGGGCAGAGGAAGTCTCACTTGGGAATATTCGGGAGGGATTTTCCAGCTCCGGCATCGGGCAATCCTTGATCAGAGTCAGGAAGGGAAAGAGTGGGCGGGAGCTAGTTTAGAAAATTTGGGGACCTAGTGCGTGTTTCATTATATGTTTATGTGTGTAAGAGAGTAAAGTCAACAACTTCTTCGACATGTGTACTGTTCTTGCTGAAAGCTTTGCGCAAGATGCATACCGCATTTGTTGAATTCTAACTAAAACTATAGCTTTACGTCAGGGTGAATTTCTCGGCCATGTTTCGATTCTTTTAAAACAATTCAACAAATTTCGGTACTGTAGGTGAGGCATAAGTTTAGCGTTACACGCCAAACTGAAACAGTAATCGAACCCGTGGGTGGGAGCTGCGGTGCCTTCCCCAAAAACGCGAAGTCCCTGCCGGATTTGAGCGATGATGATGATGTTATTATAGTCGTCTGTCACGGAGAGGGGCGAGTGACGTTACGCCCGGATGTATGAGGACTTGCGGCAGCAGCGGCATACGGAACCTCTTGAGAAGTGTCTTCGCCGATGTCTCTCATTCGTGACTGTGTCTGGCAGCGACTGTCCTTAGCTTGTGGTTAGTTGTGAGGTACGAAATTTACTAGGGAACCTCACTCTTCAGAAACTCCACACAATTCATCTGCTGGAGCGGTCATGACAAGTAACTTTCTTAGATTTTGGGTATATTAGTTCTATTTATTACCTTATTACGAAATATCACACACGTTTTCTGGACCAAGTGGACGAAAATGGGTTTTCATCGAGTCTTTGACAGATTAATTGCCAACGAGGAAACTGAAGGATATTCAGAACGAATTGTGAAACATCAACTCTATTCACGATACTTGGCACAGTGTGACACCTCAGATTGGTAGGTGCTCTGAAACCGACGCTGTTCGTATTTTTTAAGGCCTGCTATACTCCTTTATTCAAGTTATGTGTAGGAGCCAGAAAGTTTCTTCTTAAATGCGTGGTCCTGAATTCTTATTGGTGCTCCAGAACTGATGGTTGTGTCAGTCAGTTGGACTTTCATAATGAAAACACGATACTAAAATTAACGGAAATGTGATTTTTAAGAGAGAAAATGAAACCTGTAGTTTTGGTCTGGCCTTCTCACATTCAGTTGATGTTAGAAGAGCATTAATCGAATGACTAGTCAGAACAATTGTACACAAACAGACAACATTGGATAGGAACTCTTACATTCGATACTGTAATGTGTTGCTGACTGATCGCTAAAACGCCCCATTCTTTTGGTGTTATTGAACCGAAAACTGGCTGTCAGATCGGTGTCGGAAGTATCGAAACAGAGAATAACGTTGTCGCTACCATGAAACAATCTCTGTTGTTAAAGATGTCGAACAGTTCTCAGTGTGACTGATGTTCAGTGAGCATGCAAGCAAGATTTGACGCACGGCGAACATGAAGAAGACAGTCTGAGAAGTTATGGAAATATTTTGTAAAATGACAACACAAAACTTGGTGTAAAGCGAACAAATGGTATCTTATAAGGTGAAATGTCTTTCCATTTTTCCTTAGCAAGCACAACGAATAAGAGGAACTGTGACGTTCAACAGATGGTCACAGGTTTGTTTGACCCTCGGCAGAGCGTCACAGAAATGCCGAAAAGCTTGAACAAGCAGACACTTGCAGATAGTCGCCAACTGTACCGCGAGAACATACTTACAAAATTCCAAGAACCGAAATCAGATAAGGAATCTGGGAATTTTCTACAGCCCTCCTACGATTAGCTCATGTAGGGGTCGCGAAGACGACATTAGACTAATTACAACGAGAACAGAGGCATGTAACAGCGATTCTTCCGGCATTGCCGCTGTGAATGGAACGGGAAGAAACCCTGACAAGTGGTATGGTACTCAGTACCGTCTGTCATCACTTGACAGTGATTTACAAAGTTTGGACGTAGATGTAGTTGTAGACGTATCAGTGTGGAATACGAAGGGTCTGTCAGAACATTAGGGTTCCCCCAGAACACTCGGAAGAACTAGATGCTCCCACCAACCCTAGGCGAACTACTCGTACAGCAGCCGAAGTGTAACAGACCAACGCCAGCATCAGTTGACAGAAAGCCATACAGTTATATCAAAAAATGGCTCTGAGCACTATGGGACTTAACATCTGTGGTCATCAGTCCCCATCCAGTTATATCACATACATATACGAGGAGCGATATAAAGAATTACACACTGCTAATACCACTAACCTACGGCTTGAAAAATCAGTAATTTACAATATGTTTTGTTCAAACGGTTCAAATGGCTCTAAGCACTATGGGACTTAACATCTGAGGTCACCGGTCCCCTAGAATTAGAACTACTTAAACCTAACTAACCTAAGGACATCACACACATCCATGCCCGAGGCAGGATTCGAACCTGTGACCGCAGCAGCAGCGCGGTTCCGGACTGAAGCTCCTAGAACCGCTCGGCCATAACGGCTGGCATATGTTTTGTGATAGTTGGCCCAGCTTTTATTTTGGCCAGACCGGAACAAACTTTAATATACGAGGACGTACTTAAAAAAGCAATGCCTCCGAATTTTTTATTCTGTCGAGGTATAACACGTCATGCATATTACTCGGTCGACTGTCCCGCGTTCCTAACGCAAGTTGCAACCGTCTGCCTCTGGAGGACCCCCAATTCAGAGAAATTACCTTTAGCGCACCGTCGTAAGATGCCTTTTGCATAAAAAATTTAAGTAAATCTGCAAACGTCACTCACGTGGATCAACACGAACACTGTTTCCAACAATAAGCATAACTTATAGATAATAAATACAAAGGCAAAAAATGGACCTCCCAGAAGAAATAGAAATATATACTCACCCTCAGTTCATCCCATTACATTCTAAATGAGCAACCTGAACTAGCAGATAATATCTACATTTTTTCCTTGAGCTGTTCGCACAAATTAGAAACGACATGGACCCCTATCATTCATAACTCTGGACAACAAAATCCTCACTGAAATTGCAAATCCGTGCACTACTTAACATCCAAGGTACTTCTGTAGAAGAAAATGAGCAGCGTCCAAAACCAAAACACTAGACAGAGTAATCTCATAAAAAGAATCTCATAAAAATTTTTAACATTTCCCGAAACATGCTATAGCTCTTACCTACATACCCTATGTGATCAAAAGTATCCGGACACCTGCCTGAAAATGACTTAGAAGTTCGTGGCGCCCTCCATCGGTAATGCTGTAATTCAATACGGTGTTGACCCATCCTTAGCCTTGATGACAGTTTCTACTCTCGCAGGCATATGTTCAATCAGGTGCTGGAAGGTTTCTTGGAGAATGGCAGCCCATTATTCACGGAGTGCTGCCCTGAGGAGAAGTATCGATGTCGGTTGGTGAGGCCTGGCACGAAATCGGCATTCCAAAACAACCCAAAGGCGTTCTATATGATTCAGGTCAGGACTCTGTGCAGGCCAGTCCATTTCATGGATTGTCGTGTAACCACTCCGCCAAACGCCGTTCATTATGAACAGGCGCTCGATCGTGTTGAAAGATGCAATCGCCCTCCCCGAATTGCTCTTCAACAGTGGGAAGGAAGAAGGTGCTTAAAACGTCAATGTAGGTCCGTGCTGTGATAGTGCCACGCAAAACAACAAGGGGTGCAAGCCCCCTCCATGAAAAACACGACCACATCATAACACCACCGCCTCCAAATTTTACTGCTGGCACTACACACGCTGGCAGGTGACGTGCACCGGGCATTCGCCATACCCACACCCTGCCAGCGGATCGCCACATTGTGTACCGTGTTTCGTCACTCCACACAACGTTTTTCCACTGTTCAGTCGTCGAATAATTACAGTCCTTACACCAAGCGAGGCGTCGTTTGGCATTTACCGGCTTACGAGCAGCCACTTGACAATGAAATCCAAGTTTTCTCACCTCCCGTCTAACTGTCATAGTCCTTGCCGTGGATCCAGATGTAGTTTGGAATTCCTGTGTGATGGTCTGGATAGATGTCTGCCTACTATAAATTACGAGCCTCTTCAACTGTCGGCGGTCTCTGTCAGTCAACAGATGAGGTCGACCTTTACGCTTTTGCACTGTACGTGTCCTTTCACGTTTGCGTTCCACTATCACATCGGAAACAGTGGACCTAGGGATGTTTAGGAGTGTAAAAATCTCGCGTACAGACGTATGACACAAGTGATACCCAATGACCTGACCACGTTCGAAGCCCGTGAGTTCCGCGGAGCGCCCCATTCTTGTCTCTTACGAAGTCTAATGACTACTGAGGTGGCTGATATGTATTAGCTGGCAGTAGTTGCCAGCACAATGCACCTAATACGAAAAACGTATGTTTTTGGGGGTCTCCGAATACTTTTTATCACATAGTGTATATTTATACAGGATAGAAAATCTTTATGATGTCAGTATAAAGTTAATTAAATCCAAACTTTGATATTAAGAAAATGTGTAGCCCTTCGCCCACCCTCCACATTTTAGTACTTATAAAATGTAATGATCATCAAATGTTCTGTATATGCAGAGTGATTTTGCTAAATGGGAACAAGCTTCAAGAAACGATCCCTGAGAGGGTACGGAGCATTTAGGTCATATGGACACATGGCCGGAAATGCGTTCCAAGGAAGGTGTACCCGCTTGAAGGTGGAGATAAAAAGTCTTTGACAGTGTAGATTTCAATAAAAGAAAGCGCAAACTAGAACACACCTGGAAAATGGGAATATTCTGTCTGTTGTGGTATTTTAGTGTTATAATGGCAAAAATCCATCAGCACCGGTTCAGCCTCAATGTGTGGTAGGGCTAGATGTTGTCAAGATGCTTCCGCTGGATCACCACGGTGTAGTAGCTACAATACCCTTCGTCTTCCAGCAGGGGAAGTGAGGATATGCCTCGCCTATGAGGCGTCTTGGAAGGATGACTTGTCCAGCGGCCAAACATTGGAGGACGGCCGTTGTGGCCGAGCGGTTCTAGGCGCTTCAGTCCGAAACCGCGCGACCGCTACAGTCGCAGGTTCGAATCCTGCCTCGGGCATGGATGTGCGTGATCCCTTAGGTTAGTTAGGTTTAAGTAGTTCTAAGTTATAGGGGACTGATGACCTCAGATGTTAAGTCCCATAGTGCTCAGAGTTATTAGAACCATCTGAACCAAACATTGGAGCTGAGCGGGTGCTCACGGTACGTTGCCACCATACAACTAAAACAGACAGAACTTTGCCACTTGCCTGGTGTGTTCTCATGTGCGCTTTTAGTCGCTGAAACTTACACTTTCAAAGACGTTTCATCTCCACTTTCAAGTGGGTGTACTTCACATGAAACTCATTTCTGGTACATGTGTAACTTATAGTATGAAATCTGATTTCTCTATAACGTTTTGTTAAAACTTCCGCAGTCGGTTGTTAAATAAATACTTAGAAAAACTTGTCTTACATTCCTCAAATAATAAGTTCACTATTATATTAAAAGCTTTTCTTTGTTATTAACATGTGGGACTCTTAACACATTTTCTTTGCTTAACTCAAATATTGCGTAATAGGAAGTGGATGATTAATTTGCTTAATGGAGCTTTGTTTGCGTTGTAAACAAAAACATTAAATGTAAAGCACAAGTGTGAGGCAGAAACTGACATGTAGAACATTATGAAGTTTGTGTACCGCAGTGATTAATTTAGAATATGTGTCCTGTTTTCACTGTAACAGTTTGTATATCGTCCTGGAAGAGCATAACGACCACAACAAGACAAAGCACCCTCCGCTGGATCAGCATTTAATCTATCGAAACAACTTATAAAGTGACGCTAAATATTCGAATCTTCTTGTGCAGCGCAGGAACGGACAAAAACATCAATGTAGTCGTAAACGTTAGCCATCTGAAGATGGGTATGATATTCAAAATCGGTTACGGCATTGAAGGAAAGTTATTTAAATTAAGTTTGGCTGGTTGCATTATTCACCAACAATCCTCAAAGGCCGTGAAGCTCTCAAGATCCAACATAGAGGAAATAACATAAAGAATTATGTCTATTAGCTAGTCCAGGATCCGAAGGCCTCACGTTCCGCACTCCACGTCCTGTGGAATGCCAGTGACATGGCCGTCACGTGCTCATCTGGCACTGTTTTGCGGGCTGTGTACATCGGCGATCGCTATCGTATATGAAAACCCCTTTCTGCTGTCGTAGGAGTTAGAAGTCCGCGCCGGGACGACGTTGTCGAAGTAATGTATACGTCAGTGGGCGTAAAACGGGCAATAGGACACTTGCCGAATGACAGTGTCAGAGTAAGAATACCAGAGAGAGACGCCAAACGGAGCGTGGCGGGCGGTCGATCTGAGGTGAGGGGCGGCTGCGCTGGCGCGCCAGCGGGCTGTCTTATTCTGTCGCGGCCCGAAAGGTCAGCCGGCGGCTGCTGGCTGCTGGCTGCTGTCTGGCGGCACTCACCCGGAGCGGAGCGGAGCGAACGGACGCTCGAGAGGAGTCGCTGCGCCGTCGTCTGCTGCGGCGCGGCCGGCCAGGCACTGAGCGGCTCCAGCGCCGCTCCGCACCGCGAATAGCCCCGCGCACCGCGCGCCGCGCCGCGCCGCCCGCCGTTATAAATACGCGATATGTTACAAGGGCGGCGCTGCGCCCATCCCGCCAAAATGCGGCCGCAGGGTGCCGCTGCCCACGCGGTGGCCGGCTAATACCTCGAGAGGTGCACGCTGGTTCTAAGCTCCTCCCCTTTGCCCTCTCCCTGCACAAGATTCTGATCCCCCTCTAACGTGCATGCAGCACGAGGAGCGAGCTCGTATATGTTAAATAATGGTAGGATCCTGCTCTGACAATACAATGAAGGCCTTAACGTCCGAATGTCACAGCTGATTCTCAATCTTTCGGGTTGTGTAGTCGAAGTCCGTGAAACTTTTCCGTTCCTAACGTTTCGTCCAGTGCTCTGCTAGACATTTTCAGAGGTGCTTCTTGTTCCGGTGAGTCTTGCCGACTAAAAATAGAATTCCGAACGCAGCGACAGAGATAATTGTCGTCCGACGACAGCAACAGTACTGGTTTATACACGCATCAAAAAAAGTTTTGTATCACCCCGGTTCCCAGAACTCCTGAAGATAGACGTTGACTGTCGATATTGCATCACAGACACAGTCCCTTTGACTGTTCAGAGATGTCACTAAACCCGTCCAACGATGTAAACAACGCCGCATGAGCAGCGCCTATTAGACGGAGGGGGTCCGACAGACGATCAGTTCCAGTCATTCTACCAGGAAGGAGGCATATGGCTCGTGTTGTCTGTAGTTCAACCATGCCTAGACGGTCAATACCGTGGTCAGATCGCGTCTGCATTGTTACTTTGTGCCAGGAAGCGCTCTCAACAAGGGAAGTGTCCGGGCGTCTCAGAGTGAACCAAAGCAATGCTGTTCGGACAGAGAGACAGGAAGTGTCATTGACATGCCTCACTACTACTGCACTGGATGACGGCTATCTACGGATTATGGCTCGGAGGAACCCCGACAGCAAGGCTACCATGTTGAATAATGCTTTTCGTGCAGCCACAGGACGTCGTGTTACGACTCAAACTGTCCGCAATAGGCTGCATAATGCACAACTTCACTCCCGACATCCATGGCGAGGTCCATCTTTGCAACCACGACACCATGCAACGCCGTACAGTGAAAGGTGGCTACACTGAGCCACAGCGCCAAAAATCGCGCCAGAGAGAGTATTGTTTCGCCGCCTCCACTGGCAGTGCGTGTTGAGAGGTAGCGGCAGACAGTTCTTGCCGAGAGTTCTTGTCGAGAAGTTGTGGTGGACACTGCTTGTATCGGAAGTTGGAATGAGATGGGGTAGTAGTGAGTGTTGTTCCATGTTGTGCAGCTATGTGATGGGAGAGATAGCAGATGTTATTCTAATGGAGATATTGTAATGATCTGAGTGCTTTTCGTCAATATAAATTAAGGTAACTAACTACTGTTCTTTATTTTCTTATTATTTGTGTGTCCTGAATAATGCTTCATTACAGGTTCAGTCAACAAAGCATCTGGCTTGTGTTCTTGTATTGTATTAGAGTGTAATTCTGGGTTTCTTGAGCAATTATAGTATTTCTAATTTTTTTTCTATCACGTCAGTATAAATGGTATTTGAAATTTCTTGTCTTGTTGAAGAAGAACCATGCCAGATGTGTACGTTGAGTCACACTCCCACACACAGAACAGTTATACTTGTGCTTTGGTTTCGTAGGTTTTATAGTTGCTGGGGACTTAATTAATTAATTGTATTAACTGAAATTTTCTTACATTCTTTGTTGTCATTCTATGCAGTCAGATAGCGTAATAATACTAGTCAGGGCCATCCGTTTACGAGACTTGCGTAACGGACTCACAGCGACTAAAAAAGAATTTGCATTTCATTTAATTAAGCCCCCATGCACGTGGCGACCGCTGCTTCGGATCGTCCCTTGGAATTCTTCTGATTGCAAAAATAGTAGACAGTAGTATTGTTGTAGTAATTTGTAGTTTAGTAATTGTAGTCTAGATTGCATGTGTAGATTTTGTAATTGTCATTCTTCTAATGGTATTTTTCAAAATTTATTTTTGTTGTTGTCTTGTATACGCGTTTGACAATTTAGTGCAATTATTTCCATTGTTCGTCAATCGTGTTTGAAGGAAGCATTTCTTGTGATTGATATTGTTGGTGATAAAGTGTCATTGTGTATAAATTTCGTATAGTGACGAGTTTTGTATATTTTGTAAATGATTACGCGATCAATGAAAAAGGCAAAAATGATGAATAGTGAGAATGACGAAATTGTTGACATGGCGAATTCGCCAACAGAGGAAAACAGTGTGAAGAATAATGAAGTGGAAAACAATGTAATAAGTCGGGAAAATAGTTCGGAACCATTTCAAAATTTTACTCAATCAGAAAATTCACAGAATACGAGATTAACGATAGAGGATTCTGAAGTAGTATCGAACAGAGATAGCCTTACAGCTATGCAGAAGGAAGTTGGTTTTGTGGGAAATGTTAGGGGCGAAAAGAATTTCGAACAAGTTAATATGGAGCAGTTGATGAGTGTAATATTAAATTTTCGATCTGAATTAAAAACAGAGATGGGAACTTTGCGATCTGAAATTAAAACTGATAGGGGAACAATGGAAACACGGTTACACTCACTGGGATCACAAATGGGAACAATGGAAGCACGGTTTGGATCTGAATTAAAAACAGAGATGGGAACTTTGGAAACACGGTTAGACTCACGAATAGGGACATGTTTCAAAAATATGAAAGATGAATTAAAGAAAGAAATCAGAGAAGAAGTACAACCGATTTTGAATTCTCACAATAATAGATTAATTGCAGTAGAGATTAGACAAAGGGAACAGGATAGAGAACAGGAGGAAAGAGATCGCGTGATAGTACAGAAATTTTCAGAATTAAATTTACAATGTGCACACGATAAGGAAGAAATACTTGAAAGAATCGAGAAATCCGTACCAAATGACAGAATACATAACCTAACACAACAATGTGAGCAGTTAACTACCAAATGTGTTAATACTGAAACCCGAGTCGCGACACTTACGGAAGACGTAAATAAACAGAAAGAACAAATAGGTGATTTATCGGAAAGAGTGGAGGAGATTTCAGATAAATTGACAAATCTTAGTTTAAATGGGGACAGAGATTCAGATGACACAGCTCCATTGCCATTTTCAGAAACCGAAGAGTACCAGAGCATAAGTAAACATGTTGAAAATCAGGGAAAATTTAATGAACGCGTGAAAAGGGAATTTGAGGCATTAAAAAAGCAAGTCAAACAAATTGAAGGCGAAATCGTAGGAAAAGGCGGCAAAAGAAATTTAGAATCACAGATACCAGAGGGGTTTGAAGAAAGTAATTTGTTTCGTTTACGGGATGCAACAAGAGAGCGCCAGGCGCGCGAACTTGACAATAATCGACATTTGGACTGGGACAGACGCGGTAGGTCTTTGTCGCCACGAGGCGAAAACTTTGACTATAAACACTTTTTGACTGTTCGGAAATTTAAGATCTTCCGCAATTCTAAGAATGACATACATCCATGTTCATGGTTAGCTCAATTTCTGTACGCACTTCCGCTAAATTTGCCACTAAGTTACAAACTAGAAATTATGTGCAGCTATTAATGTCCTCAGGGGATTCACTACTCTAAGTGAATATGTGCCGTAGCGTGCACAGGGCCTCGAGCTGTAGTGGTGCTATTTCTCTTTTAGTTTTCTGTACCGCTGCCTACTCTTTCACTATTCTTTGCATCTATCGAAACAACTCTTCAACTATCAATCTATCTAGTGAGTAAGTAAACAATATCCTGATATGACTATTTTACCCAAAAACAATTTCGGAAATTACCGTTTGGACTTACTGTATCTTCGGCAGCATTCATTTGTAGTTTAAACGAAATTTTATCTGTTCATCTTCGTGACAATATTACTTCATATGTTGACGACATTCTTATTGCTAAACGTTCTTGGAGTGAGCACAACAAAATTTTGGATTCATTATTACGTATCTTTGCAAGAGTTGGTATTACAGTGAACTTAGAAAAAATCTGAATTTGGTCGTTCTCAGGTGAGATTTCTCGGTCACATTATTTCTACAGAAGGTATTCTTCCTGATCCAAAAAAATTAGACGCTATTCGTAATTATGCTGTTCCTACGACAAAACGTGACGTTCGTAGTTTCCTTGGTGTCTGTAATTTTCTTCGAAGCTTTGTTAAATTGGACAATTTGGCCACACCTCGTTTTTGCGATCTATCTGGAAAGTTCTTTTTAAGCGAAAGTCGGTCGACAACTCTGTTTGGTTAGTTTGTATTCCTGATGAGTGGGTTAATAAGCTGATTTGGTATACGCATTTCAGTTATGCGCACTTTGGTCCCAGAAATTGCTATCATAAATTACGAGAAAATTGCTACTTCAATAATATGGAAAAACGTATTCGATTTGTTCTTGCCAAATGCAAATTATGTCAAAAGGTTAAACCGCCGACAGTTTCTCACAGAGCACCGTTGTTTCCTATCATTCCAGCGAAATTAAAGGACATGGCTGCAGTTGATTTGTTTGGTCCAGTGGTTCGATCTACTAATGGTTTTGCGTACATTTTCGTAGCAGTGGAGTTGACATCAAAATATGTGTGTTTTACACCGTTACGCAAAGCAACAGCTCGTTCAGTATCTAATGCTTTCATCAAACATTTTCTTAAAGAAGTGGGTCATGTTGATAAGGTTATATCAGATAATGGATCACAGTTTCGTTCTAAAATTTGGCTTCGTACTCTACAGCGTCGTAAAATTAAACCAATTTTCATTTCACTTTTTCACCCTCAATCTAACGCTTCAGAGAGATGGATGAAGGAAATCAATAAATTGTGTCGTCTTTATTGTCATCAGAATCACAGAACATGGGATCAGTATCTTCATATTTTTCAAAACATTCTGAATGAACTTCCTAACGACTCAACTTCTTTACCACCTATACTGATATTAAAAAACAAAGCACCGACAAATCGCATTTCTGAAATCGTTCCTTTTCCGCCTACACGGAAACTGCGGCATTCTGAAGTTGTCAACTTGGCTCTACAAAATATTGCATCTGCGGCTGCTAGAAGAGAGAAATCAGCTAAGCGTCCTGGTCGTTCAAAAAACTTGTCAGTTGGTCAGAAGGTGTTAATTAAGTCTCATCGATTGTCTCACAAAGGAAAAGGCTTGTGTCAGAAATTTTTTCTGCTTTATAACGGTCCATATAGAATTCGCAAAATTATTCATGATAACACTGTCGAAGTAGAAACTCTTAAATCACGACGCTCTAAAGGAATACATCATATATCTAACGTTAAAATTTTTGTGGAATGATATACTTTTGAAAAATTTTTGCAGAATGACATACTGGTGAGAAACTAACAGCTACATGTAAACATGCGGGGTGAGAAACTAACAGCTACATGTAAACATGCGGAGAGTACAAGGACACCGCGCTGTGTTTTGGCGGCGGCGTATACTCAAAGCAACAGTCAAGTCTGCGCCGCACAGGGCAGTCGTTGACCGCAAACAACCACTTCCTACGTCACGCGCCTACAGCTGATCGAGCGCTCAGTGCGAATGTACTGACAGCCGTAAATAAATACAGTCTAATTTCTCCGACTAAATTCAGTATAAAGCTATAGTGACTTATTGAGTTCTGTTATTAACATTCAGTATTTTTCAGGATACGGTTCTATAAGATATTTAAGAACTTCAGGTAAATTCTGTGCGTCTCCGACGTTAAGACTACTTGCTATCGAGAAAACTTCAGGAAAAATGTCATTTCGAAGAAGAAAGTAATAAACTAAAAAGGTAATTATTAATTGAGTTTATTTTTCAGGTAACATATTTCCACTTAGGTACGTACTTTAGACGTAATTTGCTGCGCGATTACGTGATTCATACTTTGTGCTAAATTTCATGTTCTGTGAAATTACTTGTGAAGCGACGTGCTTGTGTACGTTAACTGATTTTGACAATTTTTATTAATGTACTGGATTGTAATTTGTGTATATTATGCATCGCTTGGCTGCACTGCTTTTTCACTGATGTCATATTTTTTAATTATGTGCGTGCTGTGCCTATTTATTTAAATTATAATTGTCACCTGATTAATTGTGCTGATGTGGTTAGGTATGTAAATTATACTTTGTGATTTATCTGCTTGCGCCTTCATGTTTGCTTATTTGCTTGCGCCTTCATGTTTATTTATTAAGATTACATAAGAACATTTATTTGCTTACGGTTATACGATGCTGATGACCTGTTTATTACGTAAGATATGTTTACTGCTATGCGTATGGATTGCACATTTATACATTTCTGCTTGTTGTCATAACTATACTTCAATTTGGTATATAGCAATGCTGATGTACAGTGTACAAACATAGAGTTTAGGTTACACTATGGTATTAATTACAGATTGTTCGCTTGGCAGAGCCTCGTTGTAAGATTTGTGCTGCATCCACTTGTTGACATTCTGTTCTCTACTGGTATATTTACTCGCTGTTGCTTGTTTTGCTTACGCTCAGTGCTTTATATTTTAACATAAGAAAATGAACTGCAATAATTCGACGAGCGACTTTAGTACAAGAAACGTCATAGAGGTCACATGAGCTGGAGGTTTTATGAAAGCTGTATAAATTTGTGCTAATAGAAAGGAAGCTAACGACATGACATACCAAAACTAGGTTTAGACCATTGACAGTTATTACACTGCATTTTTTTGTGAGCAATTGAAATAGGAAGTGACACTTGACACAAGAAATACTCCACATGTTTGCTTCTGTTTGCCATAATTCTTGAAGTGGTGTACACACTGTGAAATATTAGGATCATTCACACTCCGTAATCGTACTTAATTTACTGAGAGTTATTCGAACTAAGTCTGTTAGAGGTCATGAATGCATTCTTTGTTTATAATTCATAATGAGTAGAAGATTTTGGTCAGATGGATTACACAGAGGTTGTGTGTTGACAGTGTGTCTTCGGATTGTATGGGATGAAGAGGTTTGCATTAAGATTTTATCTGTACTTGTTCGACGAAACTGACTTGAGGAAAGAGTTGTTATGGAAGTGAAATGATATTGGTAATATTGGAATTTTTGTGGACAAGAGGTAAGGTAAATGATATTGGTGCTAAGGTTTATATGTATTGACGTATTGAAGAGGTATTATTGAGGTATTGAGATTATATGAAGTTGATTGGAGTTTTGGTGTATAAGAAATGATACTGGCAATAAGGTTTATATGTCGACGTATTGAAGAGGTATTATTGAGGTATTGAGATTATATGAAGTTGATTGGAGTTTTGGTGGATATGTAAAGTAAGTGAGGTGCATATTTTTTTTGCTGTTGTTGGTCTATATGGAACAAGGAGGATGAAGATAGCAGACTAGAACACTAAAATGGAAGGAAGATTGTCTACACACACTTTGTTAAATCACTAAGCAGTATGTACTTTTTTTTGGAGAGAGGAAGCATCGCATATCTTGGCACACTGACAGTTGTTCAACAACCATACATTTTGATCTGACTTGGCAAACATTGGTCTTGACATGATGACTATGACGTTGACTTAACAATTATTGACTGTTATACATTGCTGTCACTACTACTTGATACACATGATGAACACGAAATTTGACAGAAGTGGATTCAGACAGTTAACACTATACAATTACACAGTAGTACTTGATGTGGATGAAAGATGAGTGAGTGTGTTTTGTGTGTTTTCCTTTCCTAATCGTAGCCACCTATCTCCTAAATATTATTTTATTTGTTTGTAGTGGCTTGCACTGACATCCATAAATATTAACTGATGTTTGTGTATTTGTAATAGTAATACAACAATTATCTGATATCATTTGTGTGTTTGTTATGATTTGTATGCTTAGTGTAAGAGCATTGTAAAAGCATTTGTATGTGCATACAAACTATTGTCATGCTTGAACTGTCTGATTAGTAATAGTGAAATTACGGACTGTTACTTGTACTTTTTCTACATGATTGGTGCCACTAGGACATGTTTAATTTCTGCTAATGAACTGTGTGATAAGTGATAGTTGTTTAATGTCATTTGTCGGTGTCTGCACCTACTCAACAATGCTGGGTGCCATTGATGAACTGCTTCTACTGAGAAATGTGACTTGTTGCTGTGTGCACCTGTTCCACAATGCTGGGTGCCATTAATGGAACTGCTTCTACTGAAATGATGTTACTTCTTGCTGTCTGCACCTACTCAACATTACGGGGTGCCACTGATGGACTGATTCTACTGAGATGATGTCACCTGTTGCTGTTTGCACCTACTCAACATTGCTGGGTGCCATTGATGGACTGCTTCTACTGAAATGATGTTACTTCTTGCTGTCTGCACCTACTTAACATTGCTGGGTGCCACTGATGGACTGATTCTACTGAGATGATGTCACCTGTTGCTGTTTGCACCTGTTCCACAATGCTGGGTGCCACTGATGGACTGCTTCTACTGAGATGATGTCACTTGTTGCTGTCAGCACCTATTCAACAGTGCTGGGTGCTGTCTCGTAAACGGCTGGCCCTGACAACTAATTGTTACGCTATCTGACTGCATAGAATGACAACAAAGAATGAAATGAAAATTTTCGTTAACACAATTAATTAATTAAGTCCCCAGCAACTATAAAACCTACGAAACCAAAGCACAAGTATAACTGTTCTGTGTGTGGGAGTGTGACTCAACGCACATCTGGCACGGTTCTTCTTCAACAAGACAAGAATTTTTAAATGTCATTTATACTGACGTGATAAAAGAAAATTGGAAATACTGTAATTGTGCAAGAAACCCAGAATTACACTCTAATACAAGAACACACGCCAGATGCTTTGTTGACTGAACCTGTAATGAAGCATTATTCAGGACACACAAATAATAAGAAAATAAAGAACAGTAGTTAGTTACCTTAATTTATAGTGACGAAAAGCACTCAGGTCATTACAATATCTCCATTGGAACAACATCTAGTATCTCTCCCATCACATAGCTGCATAAAACATCGAGCAAACACTCACTACTACCCCATCTCATTCCAACTTCAGATACAAGCAGTGTCCACCACAACTGCTCGGCAAGAACTCTCGGCAAGAACTGCTTGCCACTACCTCTCAACACGCACTGCCAGTGGAGGCGGCGGAACAATACACTCTCTGGCGCGATTTTTGGCGCTGTGGCTCAGTGTAGCCACCTTTCATATGCCCTTCCTCCACGGGCTAGAATTTGATGGTATTTTTGCCAGCATTGGTGGTGAAAATACCACCAAATTCGTCAAAAAAAATACAGACAAAAATAAAAGATCATATTAATACGTAAATATCATATAACTAGATAAAATTTTGGCTTTGCACTGACCTTTCAATAGCCTAATATATAAAATACACTAAGCAATACAAATTCTTTCATACATGTGACTTTACATAATAGTTTACAGAAATATCATGTGGTTAAACAATTCAATCGATAACGTCAGCAATGACGAATATGAGCAGTCTTATAACTTTTCACAAACAGTAATACACAAAAAATCAGTTAATACAAATATTCACAACAAGTAGTTCACAGTTTCAGCAGTAGCACCCAGCACTGTTGAATAGGTGCGGACAGCAAAAAGTGACATCATCTCAGTAGAAGCAGTCCATCAGTGGCACCCAGCATTGTGGAACAGGTGCAAACAGCAACAGGTGACATCATCTCAGTAGAATCAGTTCATCAGTGGCACCCAGTAATGTTGAACAGGTGCTACAGCAACAAGTGACACCATTTCAGTAGAAGCAGTCCATCATATTCACTATCACTGATCACACAGTTCATTAGCAGAAATTAAACATGTCCTAGTGGCACCAATCATGTAGAAACAGTACAAGTAACAGTCCATAATTTCGTCCCTACTCAGACAGTTCAAGCATGAACAATAGTTTGAATACACTTACAAATGCTTTTACAATGCTTTTACACTAAACATACAAATCATAACAAACACACAAATGATATCAGATAATTGTTATATTACTATTACAAATACACAAACATCAGTTAATATTTTTGGGTGTCAGTGCAAGCCACTACAAACAAATAAAATAATATTTAGGAGATAGGTGGGTAGGATTAGGAAAGGAAAACACACAAAACACACTCACTCATCTTTCATCTACATTAAGTACTACTGTGTAATTGTATAGTGTTAACTGTCTGAATCCACTTCTGTCGAATTTCGTGTTCATCATGTGTATCAAGTAGTAGTGACAGCAATGTATAACAGTCAATAATAGTTAAGTCAACGTCACAGTCATCATGTCAAGACCAATGTTTGCCAAGCCAGATCAAAATGTACGGTTGTTGAACAACTGTCAGTGGGCCAAGATATGCAATGCTTCCTCTCTCCAAAAAAAAAAAAAAAATACATACTGCTTAGTGATTTAACAAAGTGTGTGTAGACAATCTTACTTCCATTTTAGTGTTCTAGTCTGCTATCTTCATCCTCCTTGTTCCATATAGACCAACAACAAAAAAATATGCACCTCACTTACTTGCCTCTTATCCACTAAGACTCAAATCAACTTCATATAATCTCAATACCTCTATAATACCTCTTCAATACGTCGCTACATATAAACCTTAGCACCAATATCATTTCACTTCCATAATAACTCTTTCCTCTAGTCAGTTTCGTCGATAAAATCCTAATGCAAACCTCCTCATCCCATACAATCCGAAGACACACTGTCAACACACAACCTCTGTGTAATCCATCTGACCAAAATCTTCTACTCATTATAAATTATAAACAAAGAATGCATACATGACCTCTAACAGACTTAGTTCAAATAACCCTCAGTAATTAAGTACGATTACGGAGTGTGAATGATCCTAATATTTCACAGTGTGTACACCACTTCAAGAATTATGGCAAACAGAAGCAAACATGTGGAGTATTTCTTGTGTCAAGTGTCACTTCCTATTTCAATTGCTCACGAAAAATGCAGTGTAATAACTCTGTTAGTATGTCATGTCGTTAGCTTCCTTCCTATTGGCATACATTTATACAGCTTTCCTAAAACCTCCAACTCATGTGACTTCTATGATGTTTCTTGTACTAATGTCGTTCGTCGAATTATTGCAGTTCATTTTCTTATGTTAAAATATAAAGCACTGAGCGTAAGCAAAACAAGCAACAGCGAGTAAATATACCAGTAGAGAACAGAATGTCAACAAGTGGATGCAGCACAATTCTTACAACGAGGCTCTGCCAAGCGAACAATCTGTAACTAGTACCATAGTGTAACCTAAACTCTATGTTCATACACAGTATAATAACATTTCTATATACAAAATTAAAGAGTAGTTGTGACAACAAACAGAAATGTATAAATATGCAATCCATACGCATAGCAGCAAACATATCTTACGTAATAAACAGGTCATCAGCATCGTATAACCGTAAGCAAATAAATGTTCATATGTAATCTAATAAATAAACATGAAGGCGCAAGCAGATAAATCACAAAGTATAACTTACATACCTAACCACATCAGCACAATTTATCAGGTGACAATTATAATTTAAATAAATAGGCACAGCAGGCACATAATTAAAAATATGACATCAGTGAAAAAGCAGTGCAGCCAAGCGATGCATAATATACACAAGTTACAACTCAATTCATGGATAATCATTGTCAAAATCAGTTAACGTACGCAAGCACGTCGCTTCACAAGTAATTTCATAGAACATGTAATTAGCACAAAGTATGAATCACGTAATCGCGAGCAGCAAATTACGTCTAAAGTACGTACCTAAGCGGAAATATGTTACCTGAAAAAATAAACTCAATTAATAGTTACCTTTTTTAGTTTATTACTTTCTTCTTCGAAATGACATTTTTCCTGAAATTTTCTCGATAGCAAGTCGTCTTAACGTCGGACACGCACAGAATTTACCTGAAGTTCTTAAATATTTTATAGAACCGTATCCTGAAAAATACTGAATGTTAATAACAGAATTCAACAAGTCACTATAGCTTTATACTGAATTTAGTCGGAGAAATTAGACTGTGTATTTATTTACGGCTGTCAGTGCATTCGCACTGAGCGCTCGATCAGCTGTAGGCGCGTGACGTAGGAAGTGATTGTTTGCGGTCAACGACTGCCCTGTGCGGCGCAGACTTGACTGTTGCTTTGAGTGTGTGCCGCCGCCAAAACACAGCGCGGTGTCGTTGTACTCTCCGCATGTTTACATGTAGCTGTTAGTTTCTCACCAGTATGTCATTCTACAAAAATTTTTCAAAAGTATATCATTCCACAAAAATTTTAACGTTTGATATATGATGTATTCCTTTAGAGCGTCGTGATTTAAGGGTTTCTACTTCGACAGTGTTATCATGAATAATTTTGCGAATTCTATATGGGCCGTTATAAAGCAGAAAAAATTTGCGACACAAGCCTTTTCCTTTGTGAGACAAACGATGGGACTTAATTAACACCTTCTGACCAACTGACAAAATTTTTAAACGACCAGGACGCTTTGCTGATTTCACTCTTCTAGCAGCCGCAGATGCAATATTTTGTAGAGCCAGGTTGACAACTTCAGAATGCCGCAGTTTCCGTGTAGGCGGAAAAGGAACGATTTCAGAAATGCGATTTGTCGGTGCTTTGTTTTTTAATATCAGTATAGGTGGTAAAGAAGTTGAATCATTAGGGAGTTCATTCAGAATGTTTTGAAAAATGTGAAGATACTGATCCCACGTTCTGTGATTCTGATGACAATAAAGACGACACAATTTATTGATTTCCTTCATCCATCTCTCTGAAGCGTTAGATTGAGGGTGAAAAAGTGAAATGAAGATTGGTTTAATTTTACGACGCTGTAGAGTACGAAGCCAAATTTTAGAACGAAACTGTGATCCATTATCTGATATAACCTTATCAACATGACCCACATCTTTAAGAAAATGGTTAATGAAAGCATTAGATACTGAACGAGCTGTTGCTTTGCGTAACGGTGTAAAACACACATATTTTGATGTCAACTCCACTGCTACGAAAATGTACGCAAAACCATTAGTTGATCGAACCACTGGACCGAACAAATCAACTGCAGCCATGTCCTTTAATTTTGCTGGAATGATAGGAAACAACGGTGCTCTGTGAGAAACTGTCGGCGGTTTAGCCTTTTGACATAATTTGCATTTGGCAAGAACAAATCGAATACGTTTTTCCATATTATTGAAGTAGCAATTTTCTCGTAATTTATGAAAGCATTTTCTGGGACCAAAGTGTGCATAACTGAAATGCGTATACCAAATCAGCTTATTAACCCACTCATCAGGAATACAAACTAGCCAAACAGAGTTGTCGACCGATTTTCGTTTGAAAAGAATGTCATTGCGGACTAAATAATGCTGTCTAATCGCTACGCTTTCCTTTCTCCTCCACTTATCCTTAATGTCCTTCCAGATTGGATCCTTATTTTGCTCCTTAGCGATGTCCTGAAGCGAAGACGAAATAAAGTTCTCAAACGCAACACCTTGAATATACATCAAACAATAATTGTTTTCCTTGCAGTCCTCTTCAGCACTTTGTTTCAAGCCCATAGGTGCACGTGATAAAGCATCAGCAACAATATTTGAAGAACCCTGTATGTAAACAATACTAAAATCAAATTCCTGTAGGTACAACGCCCATCGTGACAATCTGCCGTGAGTTAATTTTGTTGACATAAGAAATTCCAAAGCTCGATGATCGGTGTAAACCTTAGTATGTCTGCCAAACAAGAATGTCCGAAATTTTGTAAAAGCCCAAACAACAGCCAAAGCTTCAAGTTCCGTAATCGAATAATTCTTTTCTGATTTCGAGAGAACACGACTTCCAAATGCAATAGTCTTTTGTACTACAACGCCGTTTTCTTCTATCTCTTGAAATAAATGTGCACCTAGGCCTTTGTATGATGAGTCCGTCGCCAAACAAAAATCTTTAGATAAATCTGGATGTGAAAGAAGAGGAGCAGCAACTAAAGCATCACGGAGTTGTTCAAATTCTGACTGAGCTTCGTCATCCCAACACCAATTAGATTTCTTTCCGGATAGTTCACATAAACGAGGTGTGGCCAAATTGTCCAATCTAACAAAGCGTCTAAGAAAATTACAGACACCAAAGAAACTACGAACATCACGTTTTGTGGTAGGAACAGCATAATTACGAATAGCGTCAAGTTTTTCTGGATCAGGAAGAATACCTTCTGTAGAAATAATGTGACCGAGAAATTTCACCTGTGAACGACCAAATTCAGATTTCTCCAAGTTCACAGTAATGCCAACTCTTGCAAAGATACGTAACAATGAATCCAAAATTTTGTTGTGCTCACTCCAAGAATGTTTAGCAATAAGAATGTCGTCAACATATGAAGTAATATTGTCACGAAGATGAACAGGTAAAATTTCGTTTAAAGTACAAATGAATGCTGCAGAAAATATAGTAAGTCCAAACGGTAATGTCGTCAACATATGAAGTAATATTGTCACGAAGATGAACAGGTAAAATTTCGTTTAAACTACAAATGAATGCTGCAGAAAATATAGTAAGTCCAAACGGTAAATTCCAAAGTCACTTTTGGGTAAAACAGTCATATCCGGTCATATCTACTCTCTAGATAGATTGATAGTAGAAGAGTTGTTTCGATAGATGCAAAGAATAGTGAAAGAGTAGGCAGCGGTGCAGAAAACTAAAAGAGAAATAGCACCACTACAACTCGGGGCCCTATGCTCGCTACGGCACATATTCACTTAAGAGTAGTGAATCCCCTGAGGTCTTTAATAGCTGCACATAAATTCTAGTTTGTGACTTAGTGGCAAATTTGGCGGAAGTGCGTACGTAAATTGATCTAACCATGAACATGGATGTATGTCATTCTTAGAATTGCGGAAGATCTTAAATTTCCGAACAGTCAAAAAGTGTTTATAGTCAAAGTTTTCGCCTCGTGGCGACAAAGACCTACCGCGTCTGTCCCAGTCCAAATGTCGATTATTGTCAAGTTCGCGCGCCTGTCGCTCTCTTGTTGCATCTCGTAAATGAAACAAATTACTTTCTTCAAACCCTTCTGCTATCTGTGATTCTAAATTCCTTCTGCTGTCTTTTCCTACGATTTCGCCTTCAATTTGTTTGACTTGCTTTCGTAATGCCTCCACTTCCCTTTTAACGCGTTCATTAAATTTTCCCTGAGTTTCAACATGTTTATTTATGCTCTGGTACTCTTCGGTTTCTGAGAATGGCAATGGAGCTGTGTCATCTGAATCTCTGTCCCCATTCAAACTAAGATTTGTCAATTTATCTGAAATCTCCTCCACTCTTTCCCATAAGTCACCTATTTGTTCTTTCTGTTTATTTACGTCTTCCGTAAGTGTCGCGACTCGGGTTTCAGTATTAACACATTTAGTAGTTAACTGTTCATATAGTTGTGTTAGATTATTTATTCTATCATTTGGTACGGATTCCTCGATTCTCTCAAATATTTCTTCCTTATCTTTTGCACGTTGTAAATTTAACTCTGAAAATTTCTGTACTATCACGCGATCTCTTTCTTCCTGTTCTCTATCCTGTTCCCTTTGTCTAATCTCTACTGCAATTAATCTATTATTGTGAGAATTCAAAATCGGTTGTACTTCTTCTCTGATTTCTTTCTTTAATTCATCTTTCATATTTTTGAAACATGTCCCTATTCGTGAATCTAACCGTGTTTCCATTGTTTCCATCTCTGTTTCTAGCCGTGTTGCCACCGTTTTCAATTCAGATCCTAACTGTAATCCCAATGAGTCTAACCGTGTTTCCATTGTTTCCCTATCTGTTTTTAATTCAGATCGAAACTGCTCCATTGTTCCCCTATCTGTTTTAATTTCAGATCGCAAAGTTCCCATCTCAGTTTTAATTGTTCCTATCTCTGTTTTTAATTCAGATCTAAACTGAGTATGCATTGTTCCCATATTTAATATAGCACTCATCAACTGCTCCAAAGTAACTGTTTCAAAATTCTTTTCACCCCTCACATTTCCCACAAAACTAACTTCCTTCTGCATAGCCATAAGGCTATCTGTGTTCGATACTATTCCAGAATCTTCTATCGTTACTCTCGTATTCTGTGAATTTTCTGATTGAGAAAAACCTTGAACTGGTTCCGGACTATTTTCCCGACTTATTACATTGTTTTCCACATCATTATCCATCATACTGTTCTCCTGTGTTGGCGAGTTCGCCATGTTAACAATTTCGTCATTTTCACTATCCATCATTTTTGCCTTTTTCATTGATCGCGTAATCATTTACAAAATATACAAAACTCGTCACTATATGAAAATTACGGAGAATTTAACACGTTATCACCAACAATACCATTCACACGATATGCTTCCCTCAAACACGTTTACTCGAACAATTGAAATAATTGCACTAAATTATCAAACCCGTGGACAAGACAAAAAAAAAAATGAATAACTTTTGAAAAATACCATTAGAAGAATACCAATTACCAAGTCTACACATGCAAAATGGACTACAATTACCAAACTACAAATTACTACAACAATACTACTGTCTACTATTTTTGCAATCAGAAGATTCCAAGGGACGATCCGAAGCAGCGGTCGCCACACACCCTTTCCAGAAATCGCTCCTCGAATTGTAGTTTTAGAAATAGGTAACACAGGACAGGCAATAGTTCTTTCACATATACGAAAAACTGATTCACTAATGACATTCAATGGGCTCCCAGAATCTAAAACTGCAGTGAACTTATTCTTACCCACACATACTTCAATAACAGGATGTAAAAATGCGTCTACATTATTTTCCTTTTCGTCTAACAAAATGTCTCTCATGTCTTCCAGGCGTACGTAGTGTAAAGCCGTAGTGTCATTACTTTCTGAACCGTCTATACTGCTGCCAGAAGCCGAAGCTACAAGTCATTGTCGATTGTTTGCGTCACGTCTTTGATTATTCACGTCATTTCGCGGGTCCATTTCTACGATTTGCACTTGTCTCTCTGAAGTTCTGTCACGTGGAGGATGCCAATTAGGTCCCTCCTGTCTGTTAGATACAAATTCTTGGTTGTGTCTGTTATTAAAATTTCTGTTTTCCTGTCTGTCTGCATAACTACTTCTTGTGTAATTTCGACTGTCACTTCTGAAATTATTGTTGTATCTACTACCCTGGTTATTTCTGTAGTAAGAATTTCTATGTTGTCATTCTATGCAGTCAGATAGCGTAATAATACTAGTCAGGGCCATCCGTTTACGAGACTTGCGTAACGGACTCACAGCGACTAAAAAAGAATTTGCATTTCATTTTAATTGAGCCCCCATGCAACAGATGGGTCCAAAAACACGCCGAATGGACCGCTCAGGATTGGCATCACGTTCTCTTCACCGATGACTGATGCCTATGCCTTCAACCAGACAATCGTCGGAGACGTCTTTGGAGGCAACCTAGTCAGGCTGAACACCTTAGACACACTGTCCAGAGAGTGCAGCAAGGTGAAGGTTCCCTGCTGTCTTGGGGTGGCATTATGTGGGGCCGACGTACGCCGCTTGTGGTCATGGAAGGCGCCGTAACGCCTGTACGATACGTGAATGCCATCCTCCGACCGATAGTGCAACCATATCGGCAGCATATTGGCGAGGCATTCGTCTTCATGGGCGACAATTCGCGCTCCCATCGTGCACGTCTTCTGAATGACTTCCTTCAGGATAACGACATCGCTCGACTAGAGTGGCCAGCATGTTCTGCAGACACGAATCCTACCGAATATGCCTGGGATAGATTGAAAAGGGCTGTTTATGGACGACGTGACCCACCAACCATTCTGAGGTATCTACGCTGAATTGTTTATGTTGATCTCTATTCCAATTTTCTGTACAGGTTCCGGAACTCTCGGAATCGAGGTGATGCCAAAGCTTTTTGCTGTGTGTATTATTGTGTATGTGAGCTCGTACACAGGGCGCGACAAGTGTCGCCCTCAGACCACTTCTGTACGTGTTGCCCACCGACGGTCGACACTGCTGCTCCCAAACCAGTAGTGTCGCCGAGCATATATATAGTGCATCCCCTGATGCTTTTACTAGTGAAGAAGACCAAAAATAGGTCAATTTGATCTGTATCAACCCCCAGACATAAGACTTTAAATTAGATGTCTACAAAAATACCCCTGGGAAGGAAAGTATCCGGAAAAGTATAGCGAAGGAGCTTGCCGTTTACTCGCATTTATATAAATCTGTTGTTATTGTTGTTATGGTCTTCAGTCCTGAGACTGGTTTGAAGCAGCTCGCCATGCTACTCCATCCTGTGCAAGCTTCTTCATCTCCCAGTACATACTGCAACCTACAAATTCTGAATCTGCTTAGTGTATTCATCTCTTGGTCTCCCCCTACGATTTTTACCCTCCACTCTGCCCTCCAATGCTAAATTTGTGATCCCCTGATGCCTCATAACATGTCCTACCAACCGGTCCCTTCTTCTTGTCAAGTTGTGTTACAAGCTCCTCTTCTCCCCAATTCTATTCAATACCTCCTCTTTAGTAATGTGATCTACCTGTCTAATCTTCAGCATTCTTCTCTAGCACCTTATTTCGAAAGCATCTATTCTCTTCTTGTCCAAACTATTTATCGTCCATGTTTCACTTCCATACATGGCTACACTCCATACAAATACTTTCAGAAACGACTTCCTCATACTTAAATCTATACTCGATGTTAACAAATTTCTCTTCTTCAGAAACGCTTTCCTTGCCATTTTCAGTCTACATTTTATATCCACTCTACTTCGACCATCATCAGTTATTTTGCTCCCCAAATAGCAAAACTCATTTTCTACTTTAAGCGTCTCATTTCCTAATCTAATTCCATCAGCATCACCCGGCTTAATTCGACTACATTCCATTATTCTCGTTTTGCTTTTGTTAATGTTCATCTTATATCCTCCTTTCAAGACACTGTCCATTCTGTTCAACTGGTCTTCCAAGTCCTTTGCTGTCTCTGACCGAATTACAATGTCATCGGCGAACCTCAAAGTTTTTATTTCTTTTCCATGGATTTTAATACCTACTTCGAATTTTTCTTTTGTTTCCTTCACTGCTTGCTCAATATACAGATTGAATAACATTGGGGACAGGCTGCAGCCCTGTCTCACTCCCTTCCCAACCACTGCTTCCCTTTCATGTCCCTCGACTCTTATAACTGCCATCTGGTTTCTGTGCAAATTGTAAATAACCTTTCGCTCCCTGTACTTTACCCCTGCCACCTTAAGAATATGAAAGAGAGTATTCCAATCAACATTGTCAAAAGTTTTCTCTAAGTCTACAAATGCTAGAAACTTAGGTTTGCCTTTCCTTAATCTTTCTTCTAAGATAAGCCGTAGGGTCAGTATTGCCTCACGTGTTCCAACATTTCTACGGAATCCAAACTGATCTTCCCCGAGCTCGGCTTCTACCAGTTTTTCATTCGCCTGTAAAGAATTCGCGTTAGTATTTTGCAGCTGTGACTTATTAAACTGAAAGTTCGGTAATTTTCACATCTGTCCACACCTTCTTTCTTTGGGATTGGAATTATTATATTTTTCTTGAAGTCTGAAGGTATTTCGCCTGTATCATACATCTTGCTCACCAGATGGTAGTGTTTTGTCAGGACTGGCTCTCCCAAGGCCGTCAGTAGTTCTAATGGAATGTTGTCTACTCCCGGGGCCTTGTTTCGACTCAGGTCTTTCAGTGCTCTGTCAAACTCTTCACGCAGTATAGTATCTCCCATTTCATCTTCATCTACATCCTCTTCCATTTCCATAATATTGTCCTCAAGTACACCGCCCATGTATAGACCCACTATATACTCCTTCCACCTTTCTGCTTTCCCTTCTTTGCTTAGAAGTGGGTTTCCATCTGAGCTCTTGATATTCATACAAGTGGCTTTCTTTTCTCCATAGGTCTCTTTAATTTTTCTGTAGGCAGTATCTATCTTGCCCTAGTGAGATAAGCCTCTACATCCTTACATTTGTCCTCTAGCCATCCCTGCTTAGCCATTTTGCACTTCCTGTCGATCTCATTTTTGAGACGTTTGTATTCCTTTTTGCCTGCTTCATTTACTGCATTTTCATATTTTTTCCTTTCATCAATTAAATTAAATATTTCTTTTGTTACCCAAGGATTTCTGCTAGCCCTCGTCCTTTTACCTACTTGATCCTCTGCTGTCTTCACTACTTCATCCCTCAGAGCTACCCATTCTTCTTCTACTGTATTTCTTTCCCTCATTCCTGTCAATTGTTCCCTTATGCTCTCCCTGAAACTCTGTACCACCTCTGGTTTACTCAGTTTATCCAAGTCCCATCTCCTTAAATTCCCACCTTTTTGCAGTTTCTTCAGTTTTAATCCACAGTTCATAACCAATAGATCGTGGTCAGAGTCCACGTCTGCCCCTGGAAATGTCTTACAATTCAAAACCTGGTTCCTAAATCTCTGTCTTACCATTATATAATCTATCTGATACCTTCTAGTATCTCCAGGATTTTTCCATGTATACAACCTTCTTTTATGATTCTTGAACCAAGTGTTAGCTATGATTAAGTTATGCTCTGTGCAAAATTCTACCAGACGGCTTCCTCTTTCATTTCTTACCCCCAATCCATATTCTCCCACTATGTTTCCTTCTCTCCCTTTTCCTACTTTCGAATTCCAGTCACCCATGACTATTAAATTTTCGTCTCCCTTCACTACCTGAATAATTTCTTTTATAAGAAATATATAAGAAATATGTGGAAGCATGAGGTATAATCAATTATTTCCGTAAATACAAATATATATACAGATTTTTATGTATATGTACAGATTTATTTATATTATACCGATCTTTATTTATGTTTGCTTGTAGAAAGTATTAAAATTAACTATATAAATTCAACGAAGATCAATGACGATTATTTATAGCATTAGCTTGGCATGATACTCCGTCCTGAGTGGTACAAAAAGATGTTTAATCTTGTCTCTCACCTAAAATCTGACGCTGTTTGAAAAACCTCCGTTATATGCCCGTTCGATCATGTTTGATGACTGAGTCGGTGTTTCACATTGATAGAAGGCAATTGGTTGATGTTCAAGATCAGCATCACGCAGAATATTATTTAGGAAACAAGCTGTTATAACATGTCATCAACTGATTCCAGTAAAATTGCAGTTGGTGTGTAAATTACCCTAAATACGTGAGACAAGAAACCAAAGGTATTTTCTACTACTCTATGAGCACGACACAAATAGTAGGTAAAAATTTCTCTTTCCTTATTCAATCGTGCAACTCTTGGAGATTATGGCTTCATCAGATAATTACCAAGTGAAAATGGTTCACCGCCGGCTGCGAAGTACGGCATTAAAATATAAGTATTTGGAAGCCAGGAAACTTAAAACTGTTGGTGGCACCCTTTTTCCAACTCGGAATTTTGAAAAATATAGCTGTCACCTTCTTGGCCATAAGAACCAACATCTACAACAACGAATTTGTAATTGGCGTCCACTATTGCAAGCAGAACAGTGGAAAAGTAATTTCTGTAATTGAAAAAAAAGAGATCCGCTGTTTTTTGGTGCTTTTATGCACACATATTTGCCATCAATACTACCCACACTATTTGTTCAACGTGCTTAAAAGTATTTTCGTTTGACGAGGGCAAGGCTACTGGCATCAGTCTTTTCCTCAATACGATCAAAACTTTCCTAACGATCCGGGAGATATTGCCACATGATATGTGATAAGGGTATGACAAAGATTTAACAGTTCCTCCTGTGCTTGTGAATCTGAAAGAAGAAAAAAATGAATTTGTTATCATTATTTATATAGACAATATGTGTTTTGTAAATGTACATGATAAACGTAAGAAATTGCGATTAATATTTGAATGTTAAGATGTAAAATGTATGTCGTAATTTTCGTAACATGTGAGGTGAGGATTGTAAAATAAGGTGGAGACAAATTAATGAATCCTACAATAGATTGAAGCGCAATAACAAATCAGGAACAGGATCTGCTGCACCTAAGAACTCTAAATGGACAATATACTGTATAAACAGTTGTTTTGAAACCGTATCTCAGCTTAGAGTTGGCGACACTAACGTGGTGAGAGATAAGATAGACGGAGATGATGCTGCTGAGAAATTTCCGGATGAGAACATTATCAGCAATAGAGAGGTGAGTGAGGAAGAAGCTTCGAATGGAAGTCCTACAGGCCGTCAACCTACGACAAGTACCGAGGTTACTAAACGACGATGCCGAAACAAAAAAGACGATACTATTGTCGATTACTTAAAAAAAGAGAGATGACAGTCGGCAGACATTGTTGAAAAATGTAACGCAAAAGCATGATAATGAAATATTTTCATTTTACAATCACGTTGGAGACATTTTGGGCCCGCTGTCACAAATTTACAAACTTAAAGTGAAGCAAGAAAATTTTAACATTGTGATTAATTATTAAATAATGGTAGCTGAGAATCCTAATTCTTCTGTTCAGCAGTTCAGTACCGAAGCGTTATTTAACTCTGGTTCGTATCATTCAAATTCCCCAAGTCAAACTGTGAGCGCTCCTGATTACAACATTTCCAAGCTTTCTATTTCCACCAATTCCATTGCCATGCATGGACACTCGCCTCAAGAGGCTACTGATTTGACGCTACAGCCCGTTCAAGAACAGCACAATTTCAATGTACAAGAAGTTGAAAATATGATACAAGACAACAGAAATAGAATACCTTCATGTTAAGAATAATTTTTCTTCGACTGTGATTACATCTCTTGTAGTGCTTACTTACATTCTTCAAAAATTAATTTCAAAACTAAATTAAATTGTTTTTTATTTAATCTGCAATAAGATTTAAAGATTCTTCAGCGCTTGTTAAATGTTTTTCCAGCGTGAAGAAACCTTCGTTGCGTCGTTCGTTGAACATAGAGTTAACTGGGCGTCTTCTCTTTAAATATTGGTACGGAAACAGATCATAATCTTCTTCCTCTTCCAAAAGTAAACATGCAGTTTCAATAGTCGACATATTTTCGCAGACAGCCGTCGCCCTCGAATTCGACCGACACACTGTAGAGACTGTCGCTGGTTACAGCAACAACATGTCGCTCTCATGGGCGACACCTCTCTACGTCGCCTGTCTCTGTCGACTTTTGACCGTCACTGTCGCTGCGTTCGGAATGCTACCTTAACGGGTCCGACGTCGCAATCGACGTAAGTGCTGTGGAAAAGCGGCGTGGCATAAGTTTGCATATGGTCAGCAGAGATAATCCTTGTCAGAGATAAGCAATGATCTCCATATTACCTGGATGTATATCTCTGATATCGGAGCGTGGAACTTCGGCATACCTGCAAATTTCTGTACTCTTTATAGTCCACTGTGTTGTAGTTAGGGAAAAAAATTCTACAGGTTTGTACGTGATAAACGATTTTTTACTTCTTTCTGGTTTTGAACTTTGTCAGTATGCAGCGTAATAGGCTGATGTGAGAGCAGAATTGAAAAGGATTTTCGCTTTGCATTCTCGTGAAATTTCATGGTAGTGATACTGTCATTAGGCAAGAAACGAAATACGAGCATCTTTGGCTGACAGCAGGCAACTGGAGTTCTATATCGCGATACTATAGAGATCAAAATGGCTCTAAGCATTATGGCACTTAACAACATATGAGGTCATTAGTACCCTAGACTTAGAACTACTTAAACCTAACTAACCTAAGTACATCACACACATCCATGCCCGAGGCAGGATTCGAACCTACGACCGTAGCAGCAGCGCGGTTCCGGACTGAAGCGCCTAGAACCGTTCGGCCGCAGCGGCCGGCTCTATAGAGATCGCTGGAGATTAGATTTAACAATCGATTGTCGTCTGTCAAAGATAAAACTTACCTATAGATTATGTAAAGCTACTGTCCATACATCGCTAAGCTTCGTGGCTTCTTATTTCCTGTTAAAATTATGCAAATGTGTGTATATTTCGACGGCTTGTCTATAGAGCTGTGGGTTATAGGTCGTCAGTGTAGACAAAATATTTTGTTTCGGAAAATTTCAATTTGTAATTTCCTGACTGAAGAGTACGTTCTGCTACAGCTGATTTTTCAATGTTTGTATTCGGCAAAGACTTTTATGTTCCTTCAGCCGTGTATCCGAACGTCTCGTGGTCGTTCCAATGTAGAACTTACCACATGTACAAAATTCCGTGTACATGTAAAGTTCTACATTGGAACGACCAAGAGACGTTCGGATACACGGCTGAAGGAACATAAAAGTCTTTGCCGATTATAGTGGAGTTGATTCCCGACAGTTGCAGTGGGCTGGGCGCGGCAGCTAGGCGCGGCTCAGCCAATAATGTAAGGCGATTTTGTAAACGTCTCTATGGCAGGACCAAACAGCGAGGTCATCGTTCCCATCGAATTAGGGAAGAATGGGGAAGGAAATCGGCAGCACCCTTTCAAAGGAACCATCGCAGCATTTGCCTGGAGTGATTTAGGGAAATCACGGAAACCTAAATCTGGATTGCCGGACGCGGGTTTGAACCAGTCGTCCTCCCGAATGCGAGTCCAGTGTTCTAACCACTGCGCCATCTTGCTCTTTGAAGAAGCCGTGAACCTTAGCGATATATATAATCGATTGATAAGTTTTATCTTTGACAAACGACAATCGATTGTTAAATCTTAGCGCTAACGTCGCCGTCCGACCGGCAAGACTCACCGGAACAGGGAGTATTGGACGAAACGTTGGGAACGAAAAAATTTCATGGGCCACGACGATACAACCCGGAAGGTTCACGAGCAGCTAGGATTCTGTTCTACCATCTTAGGAAAGATCTGTGATGGTCGCACATTAACAAAATGGTTCAAATGGCTCTGAGCACTATGGGACTCAACTGCTGAGGTCATTAGTCCCCTAGAACTTAGAACTAGTTAAACCTAACTAACCTAAGGACATCACAAACATCCATGCCCGAGGCAGGATTCGAACCTGCGACCGTAGCGGTCTTGCGGTTCCAGACTGCAGCGCCTTTAACCGCACGGCCGCTTCGGCCGGCGCACATTAACAAATATGTCGTCAGTACTGAACAAAGTTTATTTTAACGGCTGCATCTCATATTTGCACAAAATATCGTTCTTCACAGTCACTCATTTCCTTAAAGACCATGTGCTGATAGCCCTACACGTAATACAAATCATACTAGTAACTTCTATAGAATATACGCGCCATATCAGTGCAATCTGCTACCAAACGCCAACAACCTCTCAAGCACGCGTCCAAACAGCGACTCTCTCTCTTTCCCTCTCCGATGCACGATGGCTCGCGCCAAACTAGACCTATCGTTGAGACCAGAAACAAATAGCAAATGTAGTCTTAAAGTTACATAACAACATATAATTTAGAAAACTGATCAAAATTTTACGTATATAGGCACATTATGCAACATTTGATTTAAAAATGACACATGTGACACACGTGCCCAGGTGCTGGACTCGGGAGGACAGGTATTCATTTTCCCTTTAAAACATCCATGTTAAGGTTTTCCTTGTGTAGAGACGCAACACACAACCTACCCCCCACCTCTCCCCCTCCCGCCCTCACCCCCAACTCACCCCTCACGACTGCGAACTAAATCGTAAATCATTACATTTAGCAATATGATATTCATTATTTTTATTTTTGTTGGTATTTTTTTTCTTTTACTCAATAGACTACGAAGCTCATTTATGCCGCCAAATCCGCTTTCAAATGTCGTGGGGAAAATGAAGAGAGTTGAATCGTACTGTTACGCTTCTTATTCGACTGGTACTGAATACAGCGCGATTTCACATTGCGAATGTAGTGTTTATGAAGGCTAAAGCTATATTAGCAAGGAACTGTGAAAACATTACGGATGATAAAAATGAGTGAAAAATATGTATTCACGGCTCCATGGACCAATAAACTGCATTGTGTTTGACTTAGTGGGAGGGAGGAAAGAAACGTGGTGTCCCTAAATCGCTTAAGTCAAATTGCCGCAATGACTACTTTGAAGACGATACGGCTACATTCCTTCCCCTTCATTCCCCAAACCGAACCCGTTCTCCGTCTCTAATGACCTCATCGTCGACGGAACACTAATCACTACACTTCTTTCCCCTTTACCGTTGCTAATCGGCTTTTCTGGCCTTTTATTGGCCACAGGCTCTAACTGATGTAGACATGAAAGTTTAGTATTTATTCCAGCATTGTAGGTCGACGATTTGTTTCGCGTTCTCATATCACAGTCTTCTCGAATTACACGCAGACGTTATTGCTTGAAATTTCCAATCGTTATTCACTGCTTTCACTTATAATTAATCCCAATGCAAATCTGTAAATCAACCATCTTTGTGACGTGCTTATAATGATGTATTATTTGTATTTTAGGATAACTAATCAGTAAAAAACGCAGCACACGTTTTAATGAAAGCATGAAAGCCGCCTGACGCTGAATCGTAATGATTCGAAACCGGTAACGGTACCTTTTGAATAAAGGAACTTAAAATAAATTTGTGGCTGGTTGCTGTCTAAACACCATCAACATTTGTCTTCAAATAACAGCCACGGTCTTCAACCATGTCATCGCATTAAGATATATGATACACCTGGAATATCCTGTCTTAGTGCCCATGTACAAAAGTTAACACGATTCTCATAATCGTTTCAATGAAGCTCTTGGTGAAGAGAGATATGATAGGGGCAGAAGCTATGTCGGTGGAGAATACGTAGGACACTTGCCTGACTCATGAAATTTCCTCGTGCGATTGAGCTGGAGCTAATGTGCGAATCAACTGTAACAGCAGCAAGAACATTGACTTCTCCCTCTTCTGTCGTCACTTGTTTCCGTCTGTTTCGTTGCCTAGATGTGTCGCTATCTCTTTCACATAACTGGTTGAAGAGATGGTTGACGTCCCTTGGGATGTCTTGCTGCATACACCGTACAAGAACGAACTGCGTTCTTGATACACTTTTCATACACTGTGAGCATGTCGGCTCTCTCTGCGTTGGTGAATCCTGTCATCCACTCACGACCTGCTTCTTGTACTGTCGAAGACAACTGACCAGCAAGTCGCAACGGACTCAGGGAACACACAACCATGCTGTAAGCAAATATAACAACATCGTATTTAGCAACTATGCAGGTTGAATGGCGCAAGCAAGTGTCGGTGTGGAAACTTTCCAAAATACAACATCTCGTAAACGACTCGCACTAGAACCCTGCAACGAACACCACTGGCATTCTAATCTACACTACTTTTAGTTTCTTAGTTTCAATAGGCATTGTTCCTTTTTAAAAAAAGTATATGTCTGCGCAAAAAATACGTTTTCTAAGGATTATTACAGTCTGTTGATTGGCTAACAGTACGAATCCCTGATTACCAGTCCATTCTGTGGAAACTGCACATCAATAACACTTCCCATTTCCGCAGTATTTGCGATGCAAATTTTAAGTGATTCGCTGTGTATAGTTTTCGAGACACAATTTTGCCAGTAAACTAAAATTGCAAACTACAAGGGACAGTCAAATGAAAACGAGTCAGATCACAAAAAGTGAATAAATTGTTTATTACTCCAGAAGTTATTGCCATAACTGCTATTATATTTACTCCAGTGTGAGAGAATACGCTCAATGCCCGGGTGGCAGCATGTTTGCGGTTGCCTACGGAACCATGGTTAAACACAGGCGTGCACCTCTTCGACGACGTAAACGACGGCTATGAATGTCTTCTTCAGAGCTCCAAAAATGTGGAAATCCCATGGGGAGGGATCGGGACTGTATGGAGGAAGTGTAAGGGCTTACCAGTGAAACTTCTGCACCTTGGTCGAAACAACCTTGGCAACATGTGGGCGGGCATCATCCCGAAACAGAATGATGCCGTCATTCAACAATCCTCGGCGTTTGGACTTGACTACGTACGCCCTTCAGTTTTTGCAGCGCGTCTACATACCTCTGTGCGTTAATTGTGGCGCATTGTTGCAGAAAATCAATGATCTGCCGTCTCTTCCACTCAAAGAAAGCGGTCGTCATCACACTCTCTGAACTGGCGAGCCTGTTGCTACCCATTACGCTGCAGAAGTTTCGCTTGGAAACCGTTACACATCCTCCTTACAATCCCGATCTCTTGCCATGCGATTTCCGTACTTTCGGAGCCCTGAAGAAAGTCATTCTTGGCCGTTGATTTGCTTCAGACGAAGAGTTGCACTTCTTTGTGATGTCAGGGTTCCTTGGGCAACCGCAAACATTTTTCCGTAAAGGCACTGACCGTCTAGTCTCATCCTGGGATAAATGTATTAACAACTAGGACGACCACTTTGAAAACAGTAAACAGTTTACTTATTGGGTGTAGAAAAATTTCCGCTAGCAGTCACACCAAAAGGTTATTTATTTGTCACACGACCGGTTTCGGGCTTGCGCCCATCTTCAGGTGTTTATACATTCATGTACATGTTTATATGATGGAGATCACTGTATACATACAAAAAACTCATTATTATAATGATGCTTCATCTTAATGTAAGTACAGATATATTTTCGACAAATGCTGCCTTGCCACTTACAGTTGTCCCACTTCTATCTTTTTAGTTCATCATCATCATCATCATTTAAGACTGATTATGCCTTTCAGCGTTCAGTCTGGAGCATAGCCCCCCTTATACAATTCCTCCATGATCCCCTATTCAGTGCTAACATTGGTGCCTCTTCTGATGTTAAACCTATTACTTCAAAATCATTCTTAACCGAATCCAGGTACCTTCTCCTCGGTCTGCCCCGGCTCCTCCTACCCCCTACTGCTGAATCCATGAGTCTCTTGGGTAACCTTACTCCTCCCATGCGTGTAACATGACCCCACCATCTAAGCCTGTTTGCCCTGACTGCTACATCTACTGTGTTCATTCCCAGTTTTTCTTTGATTTCCTCATTGTGGACACCCTCCTGCCATTGTTCCCACCAACTAGTACCTGCAATCATCCTAGCTACTTTCATATCCGTAACCTCAACCTTGTTGATAAGGTAACCTGAATCCACCCAGCTTTCGCTCCCATACAACAAAGTTGGTCGAAAGATTGAACGGTGCAGAGATAACTTAGTCTTGGTACTGACTTCCTTCTTGCAGAAGAGAGTAGATCGTAGCTGAGCGCTCACTGCATTAGCTTTGCTACACCTCGCTTCCAGTTCTTTCACTATGTTGCCATCCTGTGAGAATATGCATCCTAAATACTTGAAACCGTCCACCTGTTCTAACTTTGTTCCTCCTATTTGGCACTCAGTCCGTTTATATTTCTTTCCCACTGACATTACTTTCGTTTTGGAGATGCTAATCTTCATACCATAGTCCTTACATTTCTGATCTAGCTCTGAAATATTACTTTGCAAACTTTCAATCGAATCTGCCATCACAACTAAAGTCATCCGCATATGCAAGACTGCTTATTTTGTGTTCACATACCTTAATCTCACCCAGCCAGTCTATTGTTTTCAACATATGATCCATAAATAATATAAACAACAGTGGAGACAGGTTGCAGCCTTGTCTTACCCCTGAAACTACTCTGAACCATGAACTCAACTTACCGTCAACTCTAACTGCTGCCTGACTATCCATGTAAAGAACTTTAATTGCTTGCAAAAGTTTGCCTCCTATTCCATAATCTTGTAGAACAGACAATAACTTCCTCCTAGGAACCCGGTCATATGCCTTTTCTAGATCTATAAAGCATAGATACAATTCTCTGCTCCACTCATAACACTTCTCCATTATTTGCCGTAAGCTGAAGATCTGGTCCTGACAACCTCTAAGAGGCCTAAACCCACACTGATTTTCATCCAATTGGTCCTCAACTAATACTCGCACTTTCCTTTCAACAATACCTGAGAAGATTTTACCCACAACGCTGATTAAAGAGATACCTCTGTAGTTGTTACAATCTTTTCTGTTTCCATGTTTAAAGATTGGTGTGATTACTGCTTTTGTCCAGTCTGATGGAACCTGTCCCGACTCCCAGGCCATTTCAATTATCCCGTGTAGCCATTTAAGACCTGACATTCCACTGTATTTGATGAGTTCCGACTTAATTTCATCCACCCCAGCCGCTTTATTGCACTGCAATCTATTGACCATTTTCTCCACTTCCTCAAATGTGATCCTATTTCCATCATCATTCCTATCCCATTCTACCTCGAAATCTGAAACATTACTGATCGCATTTTCACCTACATTGAGCAACTCTTCAAAATATTCCATCCATCTGCCCAAGGCATCCACAGGATTCACCAGCAGTTTTCCTGACCTGTCCAAAATATTTGTCATTTCCTTCTTACCTCCCTTTCGAAGAGTGCTAATTACACTCCAGAATGGTTTTCCAGCAGCTTGACCCATAGTCTCCAACCTGTTTCCAAAGTCTTCCCAAGATTTCTTCTTGGATGCTGCAATTATCTGTTTGGCTTTGTTTCTTTCTTCAACATAACTTTCTCTGTCTACCGGGGTTCTAGTATGTAGCCATTTTTGATACGCCTTCTTTTTGCTTTTACAGGCTGCCTTGACTGTATCATTCCACCAAGCTGTTTGCTTCATCCTACTTTTACACACTACTGTTCCAAGACATTCTTCAGCCACTTCTAGTACTGTGTCCCTGTACCTTGTCCATTCATTTTCCAATGACTGTAATTGACTACATTCAACAAACTGGTACCTTTCTGAGATCGCTGTTATGTACTTGTGCCTGATTTCCTTATCCTGAAGTTTCTCCACTCTTATCCTCCTACATATGGACCTGACCTCCTGCACTTTCGGCCTCACAATCCCAATTTCACTGCAGATTAAATAATGATCAGTGTCATCAAAGAATCCCCTGAATACACGTGTGTCCCTCACAGCCTTCCTGAATTCCTGATCTGTTATTATATAGTCAATGACAGATCTGGTTCCCCTGCCTTCCCAAGTATACCGGTGAATGTTCTTATGTTTAAAAAAGGAGTTTGTGATTACTAAGCCCATACTGGCACAGAAATCCAAGAGTTGTTTCCCGTTCCTGTTGGCATCCATATCCTCTCCAAATTTACCCATAACCTTTTCATACCCTTCTGTTCGATTTCCAATCCTGGCGTTAAAATCACCCATGAGCAGAACACTGTCCTTGTCCTTTACTCTAACAATTACATCACTGAGTGCCTCATAAAAACTATCCATCTTATCTTGATCTGTCCCTTCACAATGCGAATAAACTGACACAATCCTAATTTTCTTGCTAGACACTGTCAAAAATATCCACATCAGTCGTTCGTTTACATACCTTATTGCAACTACGCTGGGTTCCATTTCTTTCCTGATGTAAAGCTCTACACCCCATTGTGCTATTCCTGCTTTGACTCCTGACAGGTAGACCTTGTATTCTCCCACTTCCTCTTCTTTCTCACCCCTTACCCGAATGTCACTAAGAGCTAAAACGTCCAGCCCCATCTTACTTGCAGCCTCTGCCAGCTCTACCTTCTTCCCAGAGTAGCCCCCATTGATATTAATAGCTCCCCATCTCATTACCATTTGTTTGCCAAGTCGTATCTTAGGAGTCCCTGGTTTGTCAGTTAGAGGTGGGACTCCGTCACCTCCAAAGGTCCGAGGCATTTTGCTCTGATTGTTGCCAGCATCATATTTAAAGTACCAGGGAAGCAGGTTGCTAGCCTTACTTGCCCCGAGTCCCACTGGGTTTTACCCCTAGCGGGTGAGGGACTAACCGGTGGATTTGGTAGTCTTTGCCGTATGAGCACAAAGGTGACCACGACTCAGAATATGTCCGAGATGCCCAGCCTTATTCCAAAGTAACTGGTATCCCGACTGTCAGGACCACTTACTTGGTCACTCATACGTTGCCCATGGTTCATGAACTAGGACATGACTACAGGAACCCACACCATGAACCATATCTTTTTAGTTACCAGCAAATAATTTTGTTTGTATTTATACAGTGATCTCCAGCATATAAACATGTACATGAATGAATAAACACGAAACTTCCTGGCAGATTAAAACTGTGTACCGGACCGAGACTCCAACTCGGAACCTTTGTCTTTCGCGGGCAAGTGCTCTAGAGCACTCGAACTCGGAACCTTTGCCTTTGGAAACATCCCCCAGGCTGTGGCTAAGCCATGTCTCAGCAATATTCTTTCTTTCAGGTGTGCTAGTTCTGCAAGGTTCGCAGGAGAGCTTCTGTAAAGTTTGGAAGGTAGGAGACGAGGTACTGGCAGAAGTAAAGCTGTGAGGACGGGACGTCAGTCGTGCTTGGGTAGCTCAGTTGGTAGAGCACTTGCCCACGAAAGGCAAAGGTCCCGTGTTTGAGTCTCGGTACGGCACACAGTTTTAATCTGCCAGGAAGTTCCATATCAGCGCACACTCCGCTGCAGAGTGAAAATCTCATTCTGGAATGTATAAACAGCTGAATATGGGCGCAAGCCCGAAACCGGTCGCGTGACACATAAATAACCTTTTATTCTGACTGGTAGCGGAAATTTTTGTACACCCTATAAAGGAACAGTCACGGAGTTCAACAGCATCCACTATGGATAAAATTCAGTTTACTTATTTGTTTTGCATCTGTCTGGTTTTCATTTCACTGTTGTGAGGACTGCCGGCTTCTGTGGCCGAGCGGTTCTAGGCGCTTCATTCCGGAACCGCACTGCTGCTACGCTCGCAGGTTCGAATCCTGCCTCGGGCATGGGTGTGTGTGATGTCCTTAGGTTAGTTAGGTTTAAGTAGTTCTAAGTCTAGGGGACTGGTGACCTCAGATGTTAAGTGTCATAGTGCTTGGAGCCATTTTTGAGGTGTGAGGACTGCCGACAACTGTATTGGAGACGTCTCAGGATTTGCTCCTGTTTCAAACATCACTCCTAGTCAATTTTTCACTAGCTGACGACGACCTTCTCCTACGTCTCGGAACTGTCAGCAAAGCCGTGGAATGGCTCTCTGTGGCGCACTCAATGTTATTGAGACCGCTGCCTCTGTCTGAACTGCGTAAGGGCTTCCGACAACTCCACCGTGAAAAACAGGGTCCAGACGTATCCACAATGTTCTTCTTGGTTGTAGACCGCGTCACATGGTAAAATGATGTATCACGTTTCGGTCACTGTCGCAAGCCCAAAAATATTTTGTGAAAATTACTTCAGCCGCGAAATCCTACAAATTTACATCAGAGTCCAGATGCTATTTTTGTAACATCAAGCTGTAAACTTCGCCAATAGACTACATTCTACCCAAAACGAAACTGTAAACAAGACTGAGACGTTACTAATAGTACACTATTTTTTCGGTGTTATTTAAATACGTTCCAAAACGAAAGAGGGAATATTTATTTCCTTCACGGGCGGAGTTAAAATTTGTGGAGAAATCTTGACGATCCTATACAGCTGTTTCGTACCTTCCTATTTTCATTTCCTCTTCTCCGATTATATACAGGATTATTCAAAACGATCTAGGCATTTTCGAGTGAGTGTTATAAATGTTTTGAGGTAAACGATTATTTGATTACCTGTATAGAAACAACAAGTAAGACCATTTGTTTTGTTACAGTGATCGCCAGCAATGTTGCTGCCAGACCAGCGGACAAGGCTTTTTGCATAGTTCGCGCCGCAGTTGCAAGATGTGATAATTTCATTTGCCAACAGGATGGCGCTCCACTGCATTTGCACAGACATGTTCGTAGCACTATGGGACTTAACTTCTGAGGTCATCAGTACCCTAGAACTTAGAACTACTTAAACCGAACTAACCTAAGGACATCACACACATCCATGCCCGAGGCAGGATTCGAACCTGCGACCGTAGCGGTCGCGCGGTACCAGACTGTAGCGCCTAGAACCGCTCGGCCACTAAGGCCGGCAACAGGTAATGTTACGTTATCTTGTTCAAAGAAAGCCACAGGTCTCAATAACACGTCAGCTACTGTCCAGATTACCGGCTATGCAAACCAAAGGTAATCCCGCTGTGTACCCAACGGCACCGCGTATCTGCATCCAAATCTACATGTCTACTCTGCAGTTCACACTTAAATGCCTGGCAATGAGTACATCGAACGGCTTTCGGACTATTTCTCTACCGATACACTCTCGAATGGAGCACGGGAAAAGAGAACACTTAACTACTTCTGCGCGATCTCTGATTCTTCTTATTTTGTTATTATGATCATTTCTCCCTATGTTGGTCGGTATCACCAAAATATTTTCGCATTCATAAGAGAAAGTTGGTGGTCGAAATTTCGTGAAAAGATCTCGCCGCAATGGAAACCCCTTTCTTTAATATCTGCCACCCCAACTCGCGTATCATATCGGTGACACTATCTCCCTAATTCGCGACAGAAGAAAACAGGCTGCCCTTTTCCTAACTTTTTCGATGTCCATCAATACTATCTGGCACGGTCCCATACCGCGCAGCAGTACTCCAGAAGAGGACGGACAATCGTAGTGTGGGCAGTCTCTTTAATAGCCACGTTGCATTTTCGAGGTATTTGCCAGTAAACCACATCTTCCCCACAACATTTTCTATGTGATCGTTCAAATTTAAGTAATTCGTAATTCCTAGGTACTTAGTTGAATTGATAGTCTTTAGATTTGTATAATTCATCGTGTAACCGAAATTTAATGAATTCCTTTTAGTATTCGTGTGGATGACTTAACATATTTCATTATTTAGAGTCAATTGCCACTTTTCGCACCATACAGATATCTTATCTAAAGCATTTTGCAATCGCTTTTGATCATCTTATGACATTACAGGATGATAAATGACAGCTTCATCTGCAAACAATCTGAGAGGGCTGCTCATATTGTCTCCTAAATGGTTTATGTAGATCAGGAACAGCAGAGGACCTATAACACTTCATTGAGGGACAGCAGACATCACTGCTGCTTTTGTCGATTGCTACGAACTGTGACTATTCTCACAGAAAATAACGAATCCAGACTGAGACGACAGTCCATAGGCACGCAGTTCAATTACAAGCTCTTGTGAGGAACGGCGTCAAAGGCCTTGTGGAAATGTATAAATGTGGAATCAGTCTGAGATCCCGTGTCCTGAGAATATACGGCTAGTTGTGTTTCACAAGAACGATATTTTCTGAATTCCTGCTGATTATGTGTCACTAGACGGCTACCTTAGAGGTAACTCATAATGTTCGAACACAGTATATGTTCCAAAATCCTACTGCAGATCGACGTCATTAATATGGTCCGTAATTTATCAGAATATTCCTATTGCTGGTGTGACCTGTGCAACTCTTCAGTTTTTAGGTACATATCTTTCGCTCTGCGAACGGTTGTACTCATATATTGTTGCAAAGACTGGAGCAATTACATCAGCATACTCTCAAACGAATCTAACTTGTATCTATTTCGGGCCGGAAGACTTGCGTTTATTAAGTGATTTAAGCTGCTTCGCAACACCGAGGATAACTACTTCTAAGTTATGTTGGCAGCTGGTTTTGATTTGAATTATGGAATATTTACTTCGTCGTTTTCGCGTTTTTCTGTTTAAAATCTGATTTCTAGATTTCTTTCTTTCCATTATCAACCCATTCAGTGTCCACAAGTCTCTTGCACGATTCTGTCGTGATTCTCAAACCTACAGTTACCAATGATTAATTTGTGCTCCATCCAGAATTATACCAGGCGGCTTACCCTTTCATTACTTGTCCCCTGGCCAAGTAGTACTGTTATTTTTTCTTCTCTTTTTTCCTTCTATCGAATTCCAGTGCCACATCACCCGTAACGTATACCATAAGTTAACTCAACATAATTTTTTTTCAGCCCCCTTCATCTGTGGTACTACTATGCATACGCGTATGCACTTGCATTACTGTGGTGTATCGTGACTTCTTATCTGTCTTGACAATGATAATTCGTTCAGTATGTTGTTCACAACTGTTTCTTATTCAATATCAGCCCTCGTCCTACATTGCCCCTATTCTGTTTTGTGCTGATAAAATAAGGCGTGAAGAAATCGTCAGTTTAGTATTGGAGGGACGTGTGTGTGTGAACAGTAAGTAGGTTCAAAAGGATGTGGGTTCCAGTAGTTATTCAGAGATGAAGAGGCTTGCACAGGATAGAGTATCGTGGAGAGTGGCATCAAAACAGTCGTCGGACTGAAGGCCGCAATAACAACAACCACTCTGTACTCACGAAACCAGACGCCTAGTTCCTTCTGCCACCACACTTCATTAACTGCCACTATACACAACTTCAAACTTTTCAAACCTCTAACCTATCTATCCGAGAATGAATTTAATATCCCTTGCTCCGATTCATAGAACGCCAATTTTTTTTTTTTTCTGATGACATCCCGAGATCCGAATGGGGGAGGCGGGGACTACCTTACCGCAGGAAAATTGTACTCAAGACGATGTCGTAGTCATAAACCCATAGAGTAGAGCTAACATGTCCTGAGGAAATATAACGGCTGTAGTTTCCCTTTGCCTTGAGGCGTGTCACAGTATCAGCGTCTCATGATACAGACCATACCCCCCACAATTACTGTACAGTTTTATTCTAAAAAGGAAATAGATGTCATTTCCTGGTTGCCATGACTGTAAATGAAAGTGACCACTAAATAAAGAAGACTTCTCGAAACCTGTTTGTTCAAGATATTGACAGTGCCATTGAGAAACGAAAGGCGTTAGAACGATCGCCTACAAACCAGACGCAAATGACAGTGTGGAGCGGTTACATAGTATTTGATAATCACGCTCAGGTGCCAGACTACGAAACACTTAGTCGAGGAGTTGTCGTTGATTCTGCTGGATTTAGGCACTTCTTTTATAGTAGGTTTAGGAGCAAGGACTGCTGAGATGCTATGCGGCCAAACACTACTGCATACTGGAGAATTATTTGGTTACATAGGGTGGTACCCATAAACATTTAGTTAGCACTTTGAAAAAATAAAGTTACCTCATTAATATTCTGTTTGAGTGCAGGTACGTGTCTGCCGTCCTGTTACACACTGAAATTTCCACGCCACACTGCTTTAGTAGGCCGCTAGACGACCCAAAACAAAATGGTGCAGGCCATTGATGAAGTGGAGTATCGTGCGGTAATGTTTCTGCATTTTAATGGGAAAAACGCTGTAAAAGTCTGCGTTAAATCGGCGAAGTGCACGACAACAGCACGCCATTATACGACATAACTGTCATGTGGCACAGACTCTTCCAGTGTGGTGTACAAGTCTGAATGGCCAAGAACGAAGTGCCATCTTCCCGTGAAGAAACTCGAATCACCAGCGGAGACCATGGTGCTCTACGACCGGCATATCACAGGCGATACGATAGTGAAAAATGTGTAAATCACTCATAGATCAGTGATCAACATGTTGCACGACATTTGAACATCACAAAAGTAAAAGGATTCCGCGACTGCTCACACCCTTCAAAAAAGTCCGCCGAAACGAGGCAGCAGCTGAAATTTGCAGTTGTTAGGCCAATCCAGATTACTTCTTTAGCTGCATAACTGTTAAGTACTATGGACCGCCTCTCGCTACGACTTTTTGGCTCGTGGTATTTCACACACTACTGCAAAGTGGATTATTCGGCGGGTAGCTTCTTATAGGATGGCAACCTAAACGTGTCAGCACTCTTACTTTGTTTTCGTGATTTGTTTCTTTTTTGGGGGCCTTGAGAGGGCTCACAGCCCTGCCATAGCGTTTGCGTCGCATTTTTATTGAATGTTACTGTTTCTCCATGGTGTGGAAAGGTGGATCTTCTATGCAACATGCTTTGCGTGATACGAATGTGGGTTTTCAAGAACGACTTAATAAATTCTCTGATGAAGACGCTGATAACAGCCATAATTATCATGATTTTGAGATATATTTTAGAGCTAACAACACTAATTACGAGAAGTGAAATGATAGTGATGATGATATGACTTCTGATGACGATGGACAACTAATTTGGCAAGAAGAGATGTTTCCGATGGAGAACATAGCAACCGCCAGCTAACGTAAGAACATGGCAACACATCATCATCTTGCATTTTCCTGGACTGTGACTTTAGGGGGTAAGTCTCGGAGAAAACTCTTTTGAATGCGTGAGCCTTACACACAGAAATAATTGTTTGTAAAACGAAAAACATGTGCCATTTTCCCTCCTAGTTTGCAGCTGAAAATAGGATATTCGTGGCAACAGTATGGTGTTCCGATTTGCTTAGTGTTCTAGGAACGTCTGTAGGAAATGCATGCTGGCTGAAAGTGATTAAAATATGTCTCAGGGCCTGTTTCCCATACAATTTCTTATTACTGTAGTCCAACCTGTTAACTGGGACAACTGCGCCAAACAGGACAACTTTTCCAGTTTTTGAATAAGATTATATTTGACACCCTAGCAAGTTTCTTAGTTATACAATAAAAACGCCAACGGTTTGCTTGCATAGGACAAACAATGAACGACAGCTTTCGGGTGCATTTTAGATATATTTCTTGTTTCCTGGTCTTTGTCAGTGCTGTTTCTTTTGGCTTGTGGAACTCGCGTTTTCTGGTAGTCTACAAGAGTGTCTCGCTCTGTCCACTGATTCTAACGTAAGTGAAAACTATTTCTTTTTTTCAATGCAGTATATCATTAAACTTCATAATCGCTTTTAAAAATAAAATTATTTGTTGTACTTAGTATAATAACGTAACTTGGCGACGTTGCACAAGGAAGCTTTGTAAAAATGGAACAACTTTGCCAATCTAGAATTTTTCTTTTTCTTATCTATTTCAAAAAAATTTTTAATTGATAATTTTTGGGTCTCTGTACAGGTCGTTAAAATGCCAAGGCTCATTAGAACTAAACAGGGAGAACGCAGGTATCGAAATTATCAAACATTCGTGAATGTAATGAAATAAATGCAAGAATGGCCCAGGATCTTACACGACTAAAACTTGGAATGTTTTTTGTGGTCACATTCTTGAAAAAAAAAGTGTCAAGCATTTTCTTGGTGAAATTACTCAATTCTACGGAGACAGGGAGTTCGAGGCATCGTATCTTCGTACAACAGATAGCGGAGAAAACATTCACGATTCAGTCGTTCCAGATGAAGTTTATCTGAATGTAAAAAAATATTGCGCACACAATTAATCCTCCTTATAACCAAGGCAGATTTTTCTTTTCTGATGAAAATGTCGAACTACTCTTTTAGCTTTTAACTTTGACGCTTTGAATTTTTCTGAGGATAACTCTGAATAAGTTTCTTTGTAATTATCTTTGCATTAAAGTGTAAATTGTTTTCAATGCTTTAAACTTCTCTTTCTGTAACTTTTTGGTGAAATCCACTGATTTTAGCACAGTTGGCAAAGTCGCCTGGTTTGCCAGGTAACTTTGCCAGACGTGTTTTTTGTTATGTATACATACAAAATTAAGTTGTCATCAATCCACGTATTATGAAACTAGGAATCAAGACTCAATATCTTAGGATAGTTTCAAAAACGGTTTTTTGCATTATTAGTTAACAAAACAGACAGAAGGAAAAAAATATGTTGCAAAGTTGTCCCAGTTTACGATAGCAATTATGTTGCTGCAAACGTCCACAGTACTTATGGGTTAATCAATGTGGAGAGAACTGGATGTATCGATAGACAGAGGAGCAATGAAAACAAGTGGAGTAACCACCACCGAAAAAGACGAAAACTAAAGCATCACCAGGCAAGATGGTGCCGAGTGTTGATTGGGACTGCCGCGTTGTGGTGCCAACAGATTGAGTTCTCGGAGGCCAAACCGTCACAGGAGCATCTGCATTACAAAACTGACATCCCAGAACCCAGTATCAGTCGCAGATTGCCTATGTAAGGGCGTCCAGGGCACAAAAAAATTTATTTTTAGTATTTCGCGTAATTTTCCATCGATTTTACAAAATAAACGCTATCATAAACTGCACATTAGGAGGTATACTATTATGTTGAAAGTTTAGCACACTAATACAAATATTACAGTTAGAAACAGTGTGTTCGTCTTGAGAAAGCGTAAGTGATGGCGAGCAAATACTTAGATCACTACACTGTGTGAGGATCAGAAGCATGTACACATAATACTATTTCAATTGATCAGCCTTTAGCCACACCTTCATGCTTCATGCAACTTCTAGCTTTCCTGATAACATCATTGTATGCTATGAGATTGTATACAGCGAGACTCTTTTTGTAAAAAATGACATTAGCTGCTGTGTGAGGACAGTACCTTACAGCTCATAGGTCAAATTCCTGTAAATTACAGGGTGTTTCAAAAATGACCGGTATATTTGAAACGGCAATAAAAACTAAACGAGCAGCGATAGAAATACACCGTTTGTTGCAATATGCTTGGGACAACAGTACATTTTCAGGCGGACAAACTTTCGAAATTACAGTAGTTCCAATTTTCAACAACAGATGGCGCTGCAAGTGATGTGAAAGATATAGAAGACAACGCAGTCTGTGGGTGCGCCATTCTGTATGTCGTCTTTCTGCTGTAAGCGTGTGCTGTTCACAACGTGCAAGTGTGCTGTAGACAACATGGTTTATTCCTTAGAACAGAGGATTTTTCTGGTGTTGGAATTCCACCGCCTAGAACACAGTGTTGTTGCAACAAGACGAAGTTTTCAACGGAGGTTTAATGTAACCAAAGGACCGAAAAGCGATACAATAAAGGATCTGTTTGAAAAATTTCAACGGACTGGGAACGTGACGGATGAACGTGCTGGAAAGGTAGGGCGACTGCGTACGGCAACCACAGAGGGCAACGCGCAGCTAGTGTAGCAGGTGATCCAACAGCGGTCTCGGGTTTCCGTTCGCCGTGTTGCAGCTGCGGTCCAAATGACGCCAACGTCCACGTATCGTCTCATGCGCCAGAGTTTACACCTCTATCCATACAAAATTCAAACGCGGCAACCCCTCAGCGCCGCTACCATTGCTGCTCGAGAGACATTCGCTAACGATATAGTGCACAGGATTGATGACGGCGATATGCATGTGGGCAGCATTTGGTTTACTGACGAAGCTTATTTTTACCTGGACGGCTTCGTCAATAAACAGAACTGGCGCATATGGGGAACCGAAAAGCCCCATGTTGCAGTCCCATCGTCCCTGCATCCTCAAAAAGTACTGGTCTGGGCCGCCATTTCTTCCAAAGGAATCATTGGCCCATTTTTCAGATCCGAAACGATTACTGCATCACGCTATCTGGACATTCTTCGTGAATTTGTGGCGGTACAAACTGCCTAGACGACACTGCGAACACCTCGTGGTTTATGCAAGATGGTGCCCGGCCACATCGCACGGCCGACGTCTTTAATTTCCTGAATGAATATTTCGATGATCGTGTGATTGCTTTGGGCTATCCGAAACATACAGGAGGCGGCGTGGATTGGCCTCCCTATTCGCCAGACATGAACCCCTGTGACTTCTTTCTGTGGGGACACTTGAAAGACCAGGTGTACCGCCAGAATCCAGAAACAATTGAACAGCTGAAGCAGTACATCTCATCTGCATGTGAAGCCATTCCGCCAGACACGTTGTCAAAGGTTTCGGGTAATTTCATTCAGAGACTACGCCATATTATTGCTACGCATGGTGGATATGTGGAAAATATCGTACTATAGTGTTTCCCAGACCGCAGCGCCATCTGTTGTTGAAAATTGTAACTACTGTAATTTCGAAAGTTTGTCTGCCTGAAAATGTACTGTTGTCCCAAGCATATTGCAACAAACGGTGTATTTCTATCGCTGCTCGTTTAGTTTTTATTGCCGTTTCAAATATACCGGTCATTTTTGAAACACCCTGTACATTCTCCTGCTTCGGCCCGCTCCTTCATTTTATTTTTTAGTTTTCTAGCTGCCTTTGCTTGGGAGAGATTTTGAAAGCGATAGCAGTGGTCGCTTGCATCTTTTCTTGGATCATGAAAGTCTAAGTTAAGCTCTTTATTGAAAATTTCTCTGTAGAACCAATATTTTTCAGCTGTAATCTGTTCCTCTTAGCCACGTTTCTTATATAGTTCGTGCATTATTTGCAGATTAAGATCTCCTGATAAGAACGAGAGGAAACGATTTTATATGGTTCCTTATTCTCTCCCTTACCTCGTCGGATCTCCTTACACCTGTTCGATGGCGCCCCTGTTGTCAGCAGTCAGAATCATGTTGTTGTTGTCCTTTTCTTCTATATGTATGGCACAAATGTTTCTGATGCATTAAAAGTGCTAGGGAAAAATTCTAGACACAACTGAACTTCACAACCATCTTCCAGGAGAAAGTACTTCTTTGGCTCATTTCTATGAGACTGCGCACCTAAGGAACGTGACCTGATTTAGGTACCTCCTTAATAAGTGGAGATAAATACTGTCTCTGCTCTTCTATATCTTTCATCATCCAGAATCCTTGGAACATCCCTATCGCTTCAATCTCGCTGATGTTCTCACTACACTTTCTCGGGCATATGGAATAATTCTTGTACTTCTGTTCTGGCTGGCACTTTTTTAGCAGCAGTTGATGTGAATGCCTTTCCTGGCTGCCTATTCATTTTTCTTATTTTCCTTCCCCATTTGTCTGTATTCTTACTTCTTTTCTCGTTTTATTTTCCTTTCAAACTTCATTTCCTCTGTCAGATTACCTAGGTTCTTTATCATCACAATCAACAGTCACTGGATTTACTTCTTCCTATTGCATGTTCATTAACATCACATAACCTTTGCCCACATAAATTGAAGAATCAGGACTGAATAGCTGATTTATCGGTGAATGGGGATGTACGTAATTTATCCCCTTTGTGACATTTCTTGGAAAGGAGGGAATTCTGTTATTGAACTTAATGCCGTATCTAGTATTATACGAGTACACCACATTAACAAACTATGAATCTTACGCAATCCCATTGCATTATGAAACTTATAACATGGGATAATTACAACAAAGTCTACCAGTTCACCCAAAGACAAAATAGTGTGACCCGAGGTCTACTGAAACACACTTGTGTAATTGTTTTAGTAACATCTCATTTAGGGTATGACATAAATCGAAATCTAATACACGACCACTAAGGAAAGGTATATACACAACCATATTAAAACGAAAGCCTCAGTGTAACTGTTTTGCTTTTTTTGTTAACTTCCTTTAAGTGCACATTCAAATAATTCGTGATTGAGAAATTAGTATTTGAAATTGTTAAACAAGACTCACAGTGGAAACGGATTTTACTTGCTTAGATTTTGTAAAGATTATTGCGTTTTCAGTTGAACTGCAGCCCTCGTTTTCTTTGGCCTCGGAGATGGTGATGTTGATGATGATGAAGAATCCGTGTTGCTTTCTGGTATTAATTTTCTGATGAACTCGAACTAAGCAACTCTCGCTGTCCTTCCATACCGAAACTGTTTAGTATTACAGACGAGGTTTCACCATTCTTTTCTTCTGCTTCTGTAATTTCTAAAATATATAAACAATGAGTAGGCATCAAGACAATCAAACTAATGATCTATACCTCCGTGGATGGCTATCTCGTAAATAAAATCAATAGTACTTCGTCCCTTCATCGGATGTTGAATTCCTTTCGCTGCGGTAGTTAGCATCACCAGCGCAATCAGTCTTCCTCCTCGAAAAGTCATTTTCTATCTGACAAGAGATCTCACACTAACATTAACCTCTTCACAGTGAATACTTCACGAAACTAAACAAAGTATGACATGACAATGAAAGAAATGTGACTGCATTGACAAGGCTTACAAAGGACTCTCATTGTTTAGTGTAGCGTTTTTTCACTTACTGATTATTGCAAAGGAAATGCAGTGGCTTGAAACCTAGTACGTGAAGTGTTTCGAGAACTGATGGACAGACGAATGATTCAGCAATGAGACGTGATGCGACGTTTTCACTTCGCGTCACAAGGTTTGTTATTAGCTTCTAGACAACATATACTTCTGCTTCAGCCCACAGAAAAATAGCACACACATGTGGATGCAAAACAAGCAGACAATGGTCTCTGCTGGGTTAAAACGTATGTACAAATTTCCATCTTGAAGGGCGCTGACAGAGAAACGTAAGGGCCCATACGTTTTGCTGATCCGAAAATTGAGATGCACTTACTCGAGATATAAGGACGTAAGTGCCAATAAGTCTATCTGTCTCTAAAATAAGTCCGCAGCTTGGAGATACGCAGAACCTTATTCTCGCAAGGAGAAGAGATAGAGATACGGCGTTCTGACACAACACGGATCTGATTATCGTGAGGACATACGTTAAAAAAAAGCACGTTTTTGAAGACACGTTCCTCTAACACTCCACGACCTTAATGACTTTCAACAAACTTAACACATATTTTCAAACCTTTACAGTGGGCCATGACTGACGAATTCGTTGTTTGAGGCAACAAAAAGTCACGAACAAGCACTGAGGTATGAGCAGGAGCATTATCATGAAGCAGTTTCCATGAGTGGTTTTGCCACAATCCTGGTTGTTTTCTTCGGATTACTTCACTCAAACGTCGGATAACTTTCAGGCATTATTCCTTATTGACCGCACAACCATGAACCATAAACTCATGATTGTAATCGAAGAAAACAGTGAGAAGAACCTTCATATGTTATAAAATTTCTTGAATTTCTTTTAGGTGTTGCTTCTTCAAGCAGTTTCCATTGGGACGACTGGGCCGTGGTTTCGACGTCATATCCGTATATCCATGTAACGTCACCTGTTATAACCCTGTTTAGAAGTTCAGATCAGCAATTTCTGAGCGATGTCTAGGCGACGTCGTTTGTGGAGCAAGTTCAACGATTTCGGTACAAACTTTTCTGCTAAGCGTTTCATGCACAAAATATCTGAACTAATTGCTTGGCTCTAGCCAGAGGATATATTGACATTAGCACCAACCTATCTGATGCTGATTTGGCGGAACCATTTTCTACACTTCTTCCACATTGTCGTAAGGTAATTGATGTACTAGGGCGTCCACGGCGGTCATCGTCGTCAACGTCTTCTCGACCTTCTTTGAAGTGTGTATACCACTCGTAAATTCTTGTCTTACTCCTAGATTATCCACAAGCCACAGTTAATATTTCGAATGCGGTGCTGCACTTTATTCCATTTTTCTAGCAAAATTTAAGGCAAATTCTTTGAACCATCGTTCACGAAAGTAAAAATTCGTCGAGCACTCGAAAGCACGTATAATCTTTTCGATTATCAACAATAAACCGAATATTCAAAACAGCTCAAAATGCAAACAGAACATCAGGAACATGAGTACCAATGAGATAAAAAAATAAATTTTGAAAAGCGCAGGAAAAAAGCCCACGAAATTAAAAATTCCCGTTACTTTTTGATCACTACTCGTATGTATTGTGTCTAGTTCTTTTTCTTCGTTTCAGCCAACGAGGGACAAGTCACTTCAACTGTCTTTTTTCCGAGCTTAAACTGCCAATCAGTCCTCCTGCATTTGTTCTCGGAGTTATTCTTTCTCTCTTGGGTCCACCCGCTTTCCATGTCTTCAGCTTCCGCTTTTGCTTAAACCTTCGTGTGATCGTAATTTTTCCTTGAGCGGATCACGTGCCTATGGTTTCCTTACCTTGAAAGTAGCTTAATATTCTTTGGCATATCCTTCCTAGGCTCATTCGTGTCACGTGGTCATAAAAGGCAAGTCTTCTCCGAATCATGTCACGTACTTCTCCACGTGCTTATCTAGTTCGTGTTAACTAGGGCAATTAATTTTACCCTAGTAATCAAAATATAGACCAGCATACTGTCACTGTAAGCCGTCTAGAAACTGAAATGTCAGTATGCCGCTCTGAAATTTTTGGGAGTCACTAACTTCAGCAAAGAATGAAAATCGTCATGAGACACTGTCATAAATTTACTGAAGAGCTCACACTTTCGTTTCTTATTCCCTCCAACAATTTTTCTCTTTTCCTCTTTTAATGATCTGTCTCCTTATGAATTATATCAGCTTTCTTTTTAATCAAATACATTACAACAATGGTAGCAGCACGTTTTAGATCTGCTTTATTTTTAAGTAAATACATTACAACAATGGTAACAGCGCGTTTTAGCTGGAGGACATGATGACTCTATAGAGAATGTCGTAGAGTTGTCTAGCTTATCTTTGTGTAATACGTATCCCCAGTGGCGTATTTAACAGGGTGGCTTCGGATCCAAGCGCCGCCTGCTCCCAACTCCCCGAAATGTGAAATTACAGACATGTTTTTCTTAGACACCTGCACACTATATCGTAATACTACGGGTAGAAAACAAAGAGTTAACAAGACTTCTGCTTCAGTATGTGAAGAAGCTGATTGCGTGTTGCTACAATATGCCAGCGCCAGACTGTTTTTGAACGATTCCCCTCACAAAAGAGAAGCGCCGATAACTGGCGTGGTTGTATTTTGTGTTTGGTTGATAATAGACAGACGTTCTTAAGCGTTAAAGCTTATTTATTTAAACAACATGCTCGACGTCATATTAATATTACATATTTTCGATTTTCTTTTAATAACACACATCAGTTTAACATCAACGGTGAATTAAATACAAAGTTTACGAGCTCAGTCTCAGCAAATCATAGTACCCGTAAATGAACGTTAATGAATACAGAAACAATGCGATTATAGAGGTGGTGAACACATTGTCGAAGCATGCTCTGACCATAAAATGTTCTGGTTTGTTTCGTACACGATTCTTTGCGTTACCAATTGCTAAATTGTTGATACGACGGTGTTGCGAAAACCACTGTTATTGTAGCTAGTAGAAATCTTGAGTCCGAGGGCTAAGACAATGCATCTCAAAAACAAAAAGTGGAAACATTTTGAACTATTTCTCCAAAACACTACGACTAGAAGAAACTCTGTCCTCTCCTGTTCTCAAGCAATAGAAGCATTACTGCTAATTAAAAATCACCTTTGCCGGGCCCTGACGCAAATTCAACGCCATTAATTGACACATCTGACAATCCGCTATCAGGCTGTAGGTATGACACAAATGATTGTTTGCTATCTAATAACGAAAAAGTTGATGACCACATAGAGCTTCAATGCTTCCAAAACCTTTTTGTGTCCGACGCAGCTTATAAATTTCTCTTCACTTTACAAAGTGGCCAGAAACATAAGTTGAACAGAGAAATATTTTTTTGTTAGTAGTCTCTCCCAAAGAGGACGGTGCTTTCTGTATGTACTGTGTGCTTTCCGCTGAGGCAAGTTCGGTCGAAGGTTTCATCAAAATGTTGGAACCTGGTAACCTCCAAGTTAAGTGGAAGTGTGCTCTTGAACATTGTTCACAAGATGATGAATAAGGCAAAAGACATATTGTCTGGACCAAGGCTTGGTGGAGCAGGTAGAAAAAAAATAGAAAACGCATAGTTCCTATCACCGAGGTGGTGAGTTTCTGTGGACGTCAGAAGATTGCATTAAGGGGACAAGAGGGCTTCGGGCCTGTTGAAGTTGACAAACAAGATGACAAGAACATGAGTAACTTTCGCGCCATTCTAAAATTTCGCGCGAATGGTGACGCAAACCTACGAGTAAGTTTGGAAAGAACTGGTAAAAGCGACGTGTACATCAGTTCCCCAGTCTAAAATCAGATCATCAGTTGCATCAATAACCAACTGGTCAGAGCATTAATGATGCCAAAGGTTTCACGGTTCTTGCGGATGAAACTGTGACGTTGCTAGAATATAGCAGCTCCCTATTTGTGCACGTTATATTTCCCAGGATCTCAAGATCGCTGAAGATTTCCTGCAGTTTGTTCCAGTGTTTGATGTGTCTGGCAGAGAATTAGCTGGATGCTCACTTGAAAACTTCGTAAAATTTGGTCTTGACGTGTCATTTTTACGAGGTCAGGGCGATGAGGATGCCGCACTCATAGCTGAAACGCCCTTGGGGTTCGTGCTTTCATACGACAGGACTACCCTTTAGTCGTATCTTCTCATTGTGCAGTTCATAATTTCCATTTGATATTCACCGATACATGCAACATCCCGTTTATCAGGATTTCTCTAGGAACACTGGAAATGGTGCGTAATTTCTTTGGACCATCAAAGCGTAAGTAAATATTAAATACAAATCATTAATCGATTTTGGAGTCAGGAGTTTGAAACAAACCACACTCACTAGATGGATTCAGCGTCTTCATAGCCCACAAGAATTGAAGGAAATACGAGTATATGGTAGTGTTGTTTCGGCTCTGTGGAAGATTCAAGAATCCGACGACAAGCCCATGTCCCAGGATGCCATGGTTTTGTTAGCGGCCATCACCAAGGCAGATTTTGTCGTCTGCTCGGTTATACTTTCTGAACTGTTTGCGCGAGCTGAGTCCATCTGTCGTCACCTTCAGCGCCAAGATACAGATTTTGAGGAATTAACAGAATTAACAGCATTCAAAAGGAAACTGCTGGCAATGATACTTTCAGCCCAGGATGCCAGTGATGATGTTGAGTGTTATTGTAAAGTGTCTGTGTTCATACCCTTTCTGGTCGCCTTCATTAGTTCAGGTCGATTACACGTTTTGCGGTAAAAAACAAAATCATGTTTCGTTACTGATGCATTACAGTCATGCCGATTCCTATCCCAAAACTTTCTAAATTTGTTATCCTGATTTCCAGTTAGGTGTTATCTGAAAGTTTTAAGATACGCTTCGATGTGCTCCGTTACCCATTTAAATTACAGCTCACTTTTCTTGCCCCTAGATGAGCCAGATATAGGGCCGTACTTTTACTGTCCTTTTTGATGTATAGTAAACGAACTTCACTGTGCTGGCAGTACATCTTATTGTTACGCAAACTAGGTCTTGGGTAATATGTGTTTGACATAGTTCGGAATAACTTTTTCATTAGGACAAAGTTTTTTAAATTGAATATTAGCGGACACTTTCACTGTATTTTTCTTCAGATTCAAAAAACTATAAAATATCCGTTTTGCGTGCTAGGTAATTTTGAACATATTATTTTAGAGATCGGGCAACCGTAGCCAAAGCTGCACAAGGTGAAAAAGTCGTCAGCACTGGCTGTTAAAATACGCGTATTAAGCCTAGGATGCATATACAGGGCCTCCGAGGCCCTCGTATGTCTTCATATTTTAAAAAATTCTGTAATTTTTTGTTTGATTTCGAATTTCTTTCCAGTACTCTTTCACTAACACTGTGACATTCCTCCTATCAAATCTGAACGAGATACCTTTTTAAGTTTTTTCTATAATTCAATACGTTTACCCATACACCGTGAATGCATAAGCAGGGCTTCAGAAGCCCTCACATATTTATAAATGTTCTTTAGCCTATATTGTCTTCAACATTTGTTTGGGAGCAGTTATTACTTCCACAATAACTGTAGTGGTATTTCCATCAACAGGAGTACCAACAGCAGCAGTAGCTGTAGTAGCAATAGTATAACTAAGAAATAATACACACTAGTTTCACATATTGACGATGTCGGTGTATTATTGATCTTTTTTGCTATCAAATGTTTTATTATTGCATAGTATTGTTCTCCTGTGCTGCTCTTGTCAGCCTCATTGTTACTGTAGTTTGTGTTGCTGCAAGGCCCATATTGTTACGAGTATGACTCGTTTAGTGCTGCACAAGCTGCTGTTCGAGAGACACGCCTTTTGCTATGGCATCGACACGCAAAGCAAGAGAGTCAGTACGTGCAAATGCAGCTAATTTTGAAAGTGTTGTGGCTCAGTAGTTTGAAGAAGATGATTCTTGCGAGGAGGGAAATATTTTTGAAGATGCAAGTAGTGAAGATTCAGCCAATGAACCTACAGATGTGAATATTGAGGTAGATGACAGTTCTTCCGATAATATTACTTCATCAGAGTCTGAAAATGAACTACCACAAAAATGTGTAGAAGACCACACATACATTAGTAGGAATGGAACGATTTGGAAATTAGATCCTCCTGCAACTTTTCGTACGCCTGTCCATAATATCGTATAGAAGGCACCTGGTCCAGCCTATGGTTTGAAAACCTGTAAACCTAAGGATGCCTGGGACTATTTCATCTCCATAGAAATACTAGAGGAAATCATCAACTGCACAAATATTGAAGGCAGAAGAGTGGCTGCTTTACGTGGTAAAACGTGGAAAAACGTTTCGCTTCAAGAAATTGAAGGTTTTCTTGGACTTTTACTGCTTTCTGGTGTTGAGAAGAGTTGGGATGCCCCTATTAGAGCATTATTTTTGGATGAAAAGGCAAATCCTACATATAAGGCCACCATGTCAGTAAATAGATTCGAGGATATAAGGAGAATGATTAGATTTGATGACAGGCGTACCCATGAAGCTCGATCTGCAGATGACAAACTTGTAGCTGTTCGCTGTGTATGGGAACCGTTTCTTGAAAAGTGTAGAAATAGAATGATTCCCAATGATTCGCTCACAGTTGACGAACAGCTAGTCCCATTCCGTGGAAGATGCAGCTTCACCCAATATATGCCCTCTAAACCAGCCAAGTATGACATAAAAATATTTTGGTTATGTGATACTCCATCAGCATATGCTTTAGACGGAATTGTTTACACGGGAAGGAAGCCCCATTAACCTATTCAGAAAAATCTTGGATTGAATGTGGTGAAAGATCTTGCTAAAAGCATTGAAGGATCATCAAAAAATATTACTGTTGACAACTTCTTTACTAGTATGCAGCTGGCAGAAGAGATGCTTCAGAAGCAAATTACAGTGGTGGGAACAATCAAACAAAATAAGCCAGAAATTCCTAATGAGATGAAACCATCTGCCTCAAGAGCGATTCATTCCTCTTTGTTTGCATTTAGAGGTGACATTACAATGGTGAGTTATGTTCCCAAAAAGAAAAAGTCTGTAGTTCTCATTAGCACAATCCATCACGACAGGAACATTGATGAAACTCATGCAAAAAAGAAACCAGATATAATAAAGTTCTATAACTCTAGGAATGGTGGAGTAGATCAAATAGACCAGAAAATTCGTTATTACACTTGCAAGAGACAAACAAGAACATGGCCATTTGCATTCTACATCTACATTCTACATTTATACTCCGCAAGCCACCCAACGGTGTGTGGTGGAGGGCACTTTCGTGCCACTGTCATTACCTCCCTTTTCTGTTCTAGTCGCGTATGGTTCGCGGGAAGAACGACTGTCTGAAAGCCTCCGTGTGCGCTCGAATCTCTCTAATTTTACATTCGTGATCTCCTCGGGAGGTATAAGTAGGGGGAAGCAATATATTCGATACCTCATCCAGAAACGCACCCTCTCGAAACCTGGACAGCAAGCTACACCGCGATGCAGAGCGCCTCTCTTGCAGAGTCTGTCACTTGAGTTTGCTAAACATCTCCGTAACGCTATCACGGTTACCAAATAACCCTGTGACGAAACGCGCCGCTCTTCTTTGAATCTTCTCTATCTCCTCCGTCAACCCGATCTGGTACGGATCCCACACTGATGAGCAATACTCAAGTATAGGTCGAACGAGTGTTTTGTAAGCCACCTCCTTTGTTGATGGACTACATTTTCTAAGGACTCCTCCAATGAATCTCAACCTGGTACCCGCCTTACCAACAATTAATTTTATATGATCATTCCATTTCAAATCGTTCCGCACGCATACTCCCAGATATTTTGCAGAAGTAACTGCTACCAGTGTTTGTTCCGCTATCATATAATCATACAATAAAGGATCCTTCTTTCTATGTATTCGCAATACGTTACATTTGTCTAAGTTAAGGATCAGTTGCCACTCCCTGCACCAAGTGCCTATCCGCTGCAGATCTTCCTGCGTTTCGCTACAATTTTCTAATGCTGCAACTTCTCTGTATACTACAGCATCATCCGCGAAAAGCCGCATGGAACTTCCGACACTATCTGCTAGCTCATTTATATATATTGTGAAAAGCAATGGTCCCATAACACTCCCCTGTGGCACGCCAGAGGTTACTTTAACGTCTGTAGACGTCTCTCCATTGATAACAACATGCTGTGTTCTGTTTGCTAAAAACTCTTCAATCCAGCCACACAGCTGGTCTGATATTCCGTAGGCTCTTACTTTGTTTATCAGGCGACAGTGCGGAACTGTATCGATCGCCTTCCGGAAGTTACGGAAAGTAACATCTACCTGGGAGCCTGTATCTAATATTTTCTGGGTCTCGTGAACAAATAAAGCGAGTTGGGTCTCACACGATCGCTGTTTCCGGAATCCATGTTGATTCCTACATAGTAGATTCTGGGTTTCCAAAAACGACATGATACTCGAGCAAAAAACGTTCTAAAATTCTACAACAGATAGACGTCAGAGATATAGGTCTATAGTTTTGCGCATCTGTTCGATGACCCTTCTTGAAGACTGGGACTATCTGTGCTCTTTTTCAATCATTTGGAACCTTCCGTTCTTCTAGAGACTTGCGGTACACGGCTGTTAGAAGGGGGACAAGTTCTTTCGCGTACTCTGTGTAGAATCGAATTGGTATCCCTTCAGGTTCAGTGGACTTTCCTCTGTTGAGTGATTCCAGTTGCTTTTCTGTTCCTTGGACACTTATTTCGATGTCAGCCATTTTTTCGTTTGTGCGAAGATTTAGAGAAGGAACTGCAGTGCGATCTTCCTCTGTGAAACAGCTTTGGAGAAAGTTGTTTAGTATTTCAGCTTTACGCGTGTCATCCTCTGTTTCAATGCCATCATCATCCCGGAGTGTCTGGATATGCTGTTTCGAGCCACTTACCGTTTATGAACGAATATGATAGACGTCGCAACAATGAACAGTGAAATTTTATTTTCCGCCCAACATCTGACATACCATAGTGGAAGAAGTGATAAAAGGCATTTGTTCCTAAGAGGTTTAACAGAGGAAATGGTAAGACCACTAATGGAACTTCGTATTCAGATCCCTAATCTTCCAAAGAAAATCGTTGATGCCATGCAAAGATGTGGTGTTCAAAAAGATGTCATATTGCTTTACCAACTACCTGTTTCAGGAAAAAGAAGAAAATGCAATTATTGTCCATATAATAAACACATGAAAAGTGGTATGACATGCATTAAGTGTAAAACCAACATTTGTAAGGAACATAGTAGCGTTCTTTATGCTTCTTTTTTTTGTCACATGCTGAAAACTAAGAAAAATGCAATATTATGTGAACAATGAATAATAACTTTTTGTCAAAATATTGCCTATATACCTAATATTGTGAATAATGAGTATGTTTTAATTGAAGAAATTGGTTGTAATAAATGTTATAAAATGTAAACTGCAACTTACAAGTGAATTAATAAAATTATTTGTATATGTTGTATGTAAATGGATGTAACTAATAAAAATTCACTCTTAGAGTTTTTTTAAAAAATAATAAAATGTTAATCAGGCTCACCAGGTCGTGTTACTGTATCTTAGGAATATTTGAATATGACAATAAATTTGACAGAAATAAATTTAACTACAAAGAATGATTATATGAAAAGAGGAAAAATTAAAATTAGGGCAGGGCCTTGGAGGCCCTGCATATGCATTCATGTGTGTTTTCGGCACCATGCATCCTAGGGTTAAAAAGTCACGACCGGTTTCGCATCAGTGGAGCTACTTCTGCAGGCATCCGAACAAAATGGTTCAAATGGCTCTGAGCACTATGGGACTCAACTTCTGAGGTCATTAGTCCCCTGGAACTTCGGTTCCAGACTGCAGCGCCTAGAACCGCACGGCCACTTCGGCCGGCATCCGAACAAGAAATTGAAACATTAAAGAATTACAGTAGTTTTAAAAATAGATGTGTTATACCGTAAAGCGCCATATCTCAGTGAGAGCGGAGTCTCACAAGTTTCTTTATCTTTTTAAACAGTCTTGGCGCGGCAGAGTAAATGCTACGAGCCAATTCCCATTGTTAATCGTCAAGATTAAACCAACGGCGCATTAAATGCGGTTGTCTGTGCAAACTTACGGAGATCGCGCCGCATTAATAAGTGAGAAGAGGCCAGATAAAACTATTTAAATTTCTGAATCCCGTGTACTTAAGGAGACTAATTAAAAAGGCCACATTAGCAAGTCTTCGACACAGAACAGAACACACGATGGAATCCTGGATGTCTTACCATGCCGTACTCATCATAGATGTGCACACGGCCCCAGCGTTAACGGCGTTCAAATGGCTCTGAGCACTATGGGACTTAACATCTATGGTCATCAGTCCCCTAGAACTTAGAATTACTTAAACCTAACTAACCTAAGGACAGCACACAACACCCAGTCATCACGAGGTAGAGAAAATCCCTGACCCCGCCGGGAATCGAACCCGGGAATCCGGGCGTGGGAAGCGAGAACGCTACCGCACGACCACGAGCTGCGGACATTAACGGCGTTGATGGATGGGTATTACGAGTCACGTATACGAGTTTGCGCTGACTCGAGTCTCGGACTGAACTGATGCTATTTCTGACAAGAAAGATGGGGGTTGGCTTTACATGTTATATGGTCATTAAAATTTCTTTTTTTTTAAATATTTGTTGTTAAAAACGGTTGAAAACAGTAAAATGCAAGTCACTAAACCGCTGAAAAAACCTATCTAATAACATGAACTTTCTGAATGCTACATTGCTCTATTTTTTACAACCAGCGGTCGTGCAGCGTATTGCAGGGCATATAAAGAAGTCAGCCTTTTTTTTAAAAAAAAAAAGCCAATTACGTTAACTGGGAATACAACTAAATAAAACCAAGTTTTACAAAAACAAAAATCTCAAGAAAGAATAATAGCGTCCTGTAGGGATGCAACAGTTAGGTGGGCTACCTAAACAATCAAAATTGGATTGCAGACTTCTGTGGCGCAGATCGGTCTGCGTGTTAAGGGTAGTTTCGGGGAACTTTTTTAGTGACCAATAAATTTCAACATCCTCTAAAATGTTGAGTATAGTGTCCTTATTTTCATAGTTCATGACCTGCAAATTTGAATGAAGGCTAGTAATCGAATTGCATGTTTCATGTAAATGGGCGCTTAAAGCTGATCTTGAGGCCGAGTTGTTTGTATGTTCTCTAAACCGGATCTCAAAGTTTCTTCCTGTCCGGGATATATACCTGGAGTCGCAATCGTCACACGTGAAGCAATACACATGGTGACGAAAAATTCTCCCACTGTCTCCTCCCTGTGCCTAATTTTTATATCTTTATTCTTTGGCACAGAATAGGCCGGAACTATATTCTCAGATACCAGAAGCTTACCAGTCTTACTAGAAATATTACCAAAATATGGTGTTCTATGATATTTCCTATCACTACATTCCCCGTTACGTGTTGGGACTAGCGTAACTGACGTACTAGACGATGCTGAGGTGCCCTCATTATTACGCCGTATATTCATTTTCCGCAACCAATTTCTGTTAATATTGTGGATGAAGTCTGGATCGTACCCGTTAGAATACGATATAAACCGAATTAGTGTATGTGTGAAGCAATGCTCCGAAGGCTCCCTTCTTGTATTGCAGTGGATGGTTAGAGGAGCTCGAATTAGTAGGTTCAAAGTATTTGGCTTCCTGTAAATATCATAGCTGATCGCATTACCATCAATCCTGATGGACAAATTCAAAAATGGAAGAACCCCGACAACACTCTCCTCCATGGTGAGTTGGATATTATCATGCTTTTTATTCAACTGCCCCAGAAAATCACTGCAAACCTGAATGGAACACTTGTATAATAAAATATCATCCACGTACCTAGTCCAAAAAATACCTTATTGCAACAATTATTTAAGCTAGGCCTCATATTCTGTTCAAAAAACGTCATAAAAATGTTGGCTAGGTAATATGAAAGTGACGAGCCCATTGCCAAGCCACGTCTTTGTACGTATATAGTATCCCCAAATTGAAAATAGTTAAAACTTAAAATTATCTTCAGCAGCTGAAGTACATCATCAATCTCGTTGGACGCTCTTCCGCTATGTTCCTTAAGACTCTCACTAAATATGTGTGTACCTAGTCTTTCGGTATGTTTGTATACATATTTTTTATGTCAGAGGAAAAAGGGAAGTTTCTGCAGAGATTGCCAAGCCGGATAGCTTACTGGTAAGTTCATTCCTTTTCGCTTCGCTGTACTTTACTGGATGTTTAAAATTTTTATCTAAATGCCTGGCTAACAGTTTCTGATCTGATAATCTGGACCACTTCTTGCATTAATAATTCGGCAAAAAGACGTACCTTCTTTATAAATCTTAATAGCTCCTCAAAGTCTAGGGGCAGATGGGTTCATCGGTATTATGAACTTCTTTTTACAAGAAATGGGAAAAACTTTTGTATTTTAGTGCTTTTTTAATGTTTACCAAATATTTAGATGTTAAGTCGAACATACTCTTATCTGTTAGGTTCTTTGGTATGTTCTGTTCAACCTTACTGTGCTTCTGTTGTAAGTACTGCTGACTTTGATTTATCCGCATATACTGCAAGAGCACTATTATTATTGAGTATTTTATTAATCCTTTTTATGATATTATTTTCTGAAGACCTTGTACATGAAGACTGACTTTGACTGCATAACTATTAGAATGTGATTCCACTTCATTGCCACCTCACTACGCTGGCCGTCGTCAATCTAAGGCGGAAACAGTGTGGAAAATTAACAATTCCAGGTGTTGTTGTGATGTCACCTGATGCGCATTGTATGGCAGTCTCTTATCCAACAGTTGCAATTCCTCCTAAACAAACACAATATCAGTTAGATTACATGTTTTCGGGTAAAAATCAGAATCAAGTTCCGCTACTGGTGTATTACAGCCACGCCGGTTGCCAGTCCGCAACTTTCTAAATTTATTATCCTCGTTTCCAATCAGGTGTTGTTTGAAAGTATTAAGATACTCTTCGATGTGCTCCGTTACCTATTTAAACTGCTGCTCACTTATTATTTGTGACAACTGCAGTTGAATAAGATATAGGACTCTATTTATACTTTCTTTTTGGTATATAGAAAACGAACTTCACTACGCAGGCAATACAGCATAATATTGCGCAAACCAGTTCTTGTAATAGAATTACTGTGCCCGGTCTCTAAAACAATAAGGTCAAGCATTAATTATTTTCTGCCACGAAAAACAGAAGACACAGGTGTCATTGATAGTTACGAAACTCCATTCATTTTATTCTTCAGGTCCATTAGTCGCCGATTTAACAACGACAACGGCAGAGTTGAAACGCTCATCAACATTTGAGTCGATTGGAGGAGTTGCCTCAAAATGCAGTGGAAGCTTTGTCTGTCTTTTATTTATTTATTCGTGTTCCGTTGATCCAGTATACAAGAGAATTGCATGGATATGGAACGAGCCATAATTACATATGAAGCCTGGACTTGTAGACGCTAATATATGCAAATTGTAATATGTGCGTAGGAACAAAATGTGCTATTAATTACAAGCTTAGGCATTTCCTTTAGTGATCATAGGTAAAAAAAAAAGAGCAACCAAGCAAATAATAAATTACAATTATTCCACATTACAAGTTACAAAGTTGATAGAACTGAGAAACATTATTCCCCTGACCAAAAATTTCCATGCTAACGCAGGTTATCCTGTCCCGTAACAAAGTGATAATACCAAATATTACACGTACAGATTGTCATATCTGATTTACAATGCAGAAATGTTTACTTTAAAGAATTCGTTTAGAGAGTAAAAAGAGTTTTCTAGAAGATAATAGTTTTAAACTGTGGAATTACACTCGTAAGATTTTTTTATGTCCGATGTGTAGTCCATTAAACACCTTTATGCTTGAGTGGTGTACCCCCTTTCGTACGAGACACAAGTTATTTCTATTAACATGCATGTAGCGTTTTGACCTTGCATCGTAGTCATGAAAGGCACTTTGGTTTTGTACATGAGAAGTTCTTAGTTAAAAAGAGCATAGTGGATAGGATGTATTGTGAAGTCTTTCTTAATGTTTTAGGTGTTTTAAAAAGATTTCTGCATGAATGATTTCTGTTATCTTCGCCTAGAATTCGGATTGCTCCTTTCTGAGTGACAAATACTTTATTTGCCATTGGTTGGTTACCCCAAAATATTATACCATAGGACAACAATGGATGAAAACAACCAAAATAAGCAGCCTTAGCAGCGTCAGTAGTATCAGTTGCTGCTATAATACGTAGAGCAGAAGTTGCTGAACTAAGTCTTTTTCTCAAGTCCAGAATACGGCAAGACGAATTTAATTTATTGTCGATGTGGAGGCCTAAAAACTCGGAAGAATAAACTTGATGTATATCTTGATCGTTACAACTTAGACTTACGTCCTCCTGAACTTTATGAGACCCATGGAAATGAATGTACTTTTTTTGGCCGGTCATTGCAGCTGAACCACTTATGGAGATCATGGATCACAAAGTTGAAGATGTTCTTGTAATGTCATTGTCAGTCGTTTTTTCAACTAAAAGAGGTGTATCATCTGCAAACAGAGTAAATTTGCTAATAGCTTTTGCACAAAGTGGAAAGTCATTGATAAAGTATATAAACAGAGCAAGGGGCACTTACTGTTCCCCAATCAGATGAACTATTATGCTATCTCCGTGATTCATCAATACTCTCCGCTTTCTATTAGTTAAGTACGACCTGATCCACATTCTTATAGCGTCACTTAAATCGTGATAGATTGCTTCACACAGTCGAAGGCTTTAGTTAAATCACAAAATATACGAAATGAAGCGAATCTATTGTTCAGTGCTTCTAAAACATTCTTGGTATGGGGAAATATAGCGTCACCAGTTAATACGCCTGCTTGGAATCCGAACTGACAATGGCTAATAGTCTTGTCGATGTTCAGGCGTTCCACAATTCTCTAATGTAAAACTTTCTCGAGAACTCTGGAGAAGCGTGTTAAAAGAGAAATAAAAAAAAAAAATGGTTGAAATGGCTCTAAGCACTATGGAACTTAAGATCTGAGGTCATCAGTCCCCTAGACTTAGAACTATTTAAACATAACTAACCTAAGGACATCACACACATCCATGCCCGAGGCAGGATTCGAACCTACGACCGTAGCAGCCGCGTGGATCCGGACTGAAGCGCCTAGAACCGCTCGGCGACAAAGGCCGGCAAAGAGAGGTCGGGCGGTGGTTTGAAGCATCAGTTTTATCCACTTTCTTGAATAATGTTTTCACATCGGCATATTTCGGTCTGTCAGGGGCGATACCTTGTTGAAGTGATTCATTAAATATACGCAAAGTATTACACAAATGGCGTTACGACAACGTTTAAGTGCCTTAGTGGAAATATTATCAAAGCCACATGAATTTCTGTTTTGTATGTCCGTGACACTCATTTTCACCTCACTGACTGTTCTTTTTAGGATTTTAAAATATGATCTATACTGCTCCTTTACTACAGGCTCATTAGAATTTCTCTGTGAGATGCACAACATATATAACTCTTTTTTGTCTTAGGTAAAATTCTTATCCCTTTTGTAATACAAGGTTTCATTTTGGAAGCCTGGGGATTAATGTTTATACTTTTCTTCTACAAAGGACATAAATTCATCTGTGAAGAGGTAAGCCTGGGGATTAATGTTTATACTTTTCTTCTACAAAGGACATAAATTCATCTGTGAAGAGATAAAATTCAATATTAACATTTCTTTTTTTTTTATATACTGTGCTCCAGTTATTCTACTGCGAGAACTGATTGAAATTTTCTAATGTGTCCACACCGATTGTTCTGAAATACCTAAAAACTGATTTAGGTTTAATGCTAAAACATATGTCATTAAGAGTAAGCAAGTGCCCATCACGGTCAGTCAGACCACTGAGAATTTGACTTAAAGTACTACGACTAATGTTGAGCTTATCAATAAAGATGTTGTCAATAAGGCTCACACTGGTGTAAGTCACTCAGGAAGAGTTCAATTACTGGAGTTAAATGAAAGGTTTTTAATAAACGTCCAGTTCTCTTATGCTGGTGTTGCCGTACGGAGGATTACATAAAAGTCACCCATAATGTCTACCTGCTTAGCCGCTCAATATATTTTCACCAAAACTGATTCAAGCAGTTCTAAAAAAACACAAAATTTCCCTGCAGGAGCACTATATATTGTCACTACTATAATAGGCGTATTATCAGCAAAAATTTCAGATTCATGGGCTTCAAAATGAAAATCTTCTCAATACATACGTAAATCAAGTGACCTATGAGCTACGCCTGTTTAGACATTTATTGCGGCTCCAGCTTTCTCTGTTTGGTCTACAGTAGCTGTCAGCGAAGACATAACTCTCTAACTGCGCATCAGCATGGCTGTCCTTAGGTGGTGCTCTGTAAAACACAGTAAATGGGCTTGGGCTAAGGACCGATTTTCTGCGACCGTCAGACCTATCCTAATGTGTTTCGGTTTCTACAGCTCTTGGCAACTCTACCAGTTACAACTGCCACGAATGAGCGCAGTTTCTCCTCCCTTAAGAAAATCAGAACATACCTCAGGAATACAACTAGCGAGGCACGTCTGAATTGGCTCACCCTGATGACAGTTCATAAGAAGAAAGGACTGGTGTCCAAACTGTGATAAGTGATATGGCAAAACAAAGAGACCATCGTCTTCCTTTTGTACTTTAAATTTTTAGTACATGGTTTAATCGTTTGTTCTGTTTCTGTGTATTAAAGTATTTGATGAAAGTACATTTTACACACTATAAAGTAAATTAAATGGGCTTAGACTGTAGACATGGGCAATTAATAGAATCTGTGCAGAAAATTCTCTTAGCAAGAGGATTATATCTTATTAAAATTATTCAAATATCATCACCTTATAAAACTGATTTCATGGTCTAATTCATAACCCCAGGGGGGAGAGAGTGTCACAGAAATGATACAGGATTTGGGCTGGAAATCATTAAAAGAAAGGCGTTTTTCGTTGCGACGGGATCTTCTCACGAAATTCCAATCACCAACTTTCTCCTACGAATGCGAAAATATTTTGTTGACACCGACCTACATAGGGCGGAACGATCACCCCGATGAAATAAAGGAAATTAGAGCTCGTACGGCAAGATATAGGTGTTCATTCTTTCCGCTCGCTATACGAGATTGAAATAATAGAGAATTGTGAAGGTGGTTCGATGAACCATCTGCCAGGCACTTAAATGTGATTTGCAGAGTATCCATGTAGATGTAGATGTAGAATGTGTATGCGGCGAAGTGTAGTGCACGGAGTGTAATACATCTCTATGACTACTTTGTATTCTCTGTGGCGTTGCCGTAACTACCGATTGTAAATGCGCTGTCTATGTAATGAATGTTAAAATATAGCTTGCCTTATTCCCGCATTTTCCGTGTTCAGAATTACTTATTTCGCTGCGTTAGTTCCGACGGATACCCTATCACAATTAATGATGTTATCAGTCGTACAGTTTCAAGGGAAGTTAGTTCAGTACCTTTCTTTCATTTCTATGAGTACAACTTGACATACCGGTCACATACTTGGCTTTCAATTACAATGGAAGCAACTCTATTAAACTTACGTTATCGTATACGAAATTCATTAATCAGACTCATCTAGTGAAGTAACATTGAGACCTTTGTCACAAACTTCGTAGTGAAATTCTTTCGGTCATTAAGTTTCATTCAATAGACCAAAGATGTTACATAAATAAGATTTCTGGCGTATGACTGAGATCAATTCGACATAGTGGGTCGTTAGCGTTTTTGGAGTTGCCACGATTGTTTAGCTATTCATATATGTTTGTCTCTGGAAAATTCTGAATACCTTATGATAGACGGGTACCGTAAATTATTCCTCATCTAAACTAATAAGACATAGTGCTTGTGAAGTAAACGCTAAGAAATGGTAATAAATTCTCATTGTTGCGTTGCGTTTATCGCACGGTATACATGTTTTAAGCTTTCATTACGGTTTTCATGGCATTCAATTAACCAACATATGAAATCGCGACAGCACTTTTCGACAGAATACCTACCTTCAATTTATTTCTTTCGTTTGGTAAAAAGCCGTTAGAGCATAAACAGTGAAATGTGTAAGACGAAAACACTCATTGATCTTAGGAAATGAGGGCATAAAACAGATAGCTTACTGACTGTCTCCTTTATACCTTACACCTACACTCTTGCTACCGGTACGAATTAAATTTTGGGTGTCTAACGTAAGCTTTCGTCCCTAACGCAGGATTTGCTTCCGCTCCTCATTATTTGCTATCATTACTTATTAGTTGCCTTGTTAGAGCCCGCAGTAATAGCATAAGAGCTGCAGCACAAGGGACGGCAGATGAGATCGTTCAAAATAATTTAAAAAATGTGGACACACAAGTAAAGGATATTACCATGACTGGCTTCCATATTGCTGTATGTTAATTCAGAGAACCATTGTTTAACAGGCCTTTGATCTTAGGAAGAGATAAATGTTGCTGTTCCACATTAAAGCCGAATTCTAGTAGCATTACTCTGTGTGGGACGTCACACGCTTTATGTTTTGTTTCTTATTACCTAGAAAAATTTTATCTCTGGAAATCAGTTCACAGTGACTGATGAGCCTCTGTTTACATTGCCTAAGCAGTTGCTCAGCATAAGTGGAAATACACTGGATGACATCAACATCAACGACTCAAGGACGACAGGTGCTCACAGTACAAAACTTCTTGCAAGAAACTAATGGAGCGGGCAGAAACCCGCAAGCAACCTTTTAGTCATGTGGAGGCATGCATTTCGTTGTCTGTTTCTTATGTGTACTTCTCGCGTTCAAAAGCTTTGTGATGACCATGCCACTACCATCCTTTAGAAATATGTTGGAAACGCAGCAGATCAAGGATGAAAACAGCGAAGATTTTTATGCCGCTCCAAGAATCATTTCACCAGATGGGAGAGCACACGACAGCTTCCAGAATGAAGGTGATTACGACTCATTGTATAACACTTTAAAGATTACAAGTAATGCTGAAAATTCTCCCGCTTCTGACTATGATAGTAGTTCTAATCAAGCAGTGAGGGATGGCAATTTTTCTTTTTCAAATTTGTACCTGGAAAGCTCCAAATCTAAATTATATTCCCTCGTTAAACGAACTGAAGAACGAAGCATTAGAAAGGAGAACTTTTCTAGTGATCATATCAATGCTTTTGTGCCAGACAGGTCCGCAAATAAGTTGATTACACGTGTGAACAAATTACGGGAACCAGACGCTACAATGGAAAGCTCCAGTGAGACAATTCCTTTATCAGAAGTAGGACATATTGCAGGTGGAACTACTGACCTGAAGAATATTCCACCTATGTCTCCAGAAGGTGTACAACCAGTTGACAGCAAGCTGAGGAAGCCCTACAAGGAAGGACAGAATACCCTGAAGGAGAGACAATTGGACGAAAGACAAGACGGTACATCTATGGATGAAGTTGCTTCTGGCTTCACTCTACAAGGAACTTCTCAACAAAGTTACCAGAAGAAAGCTGAACAACATTTTCTGGATGAAAGGGAGCAGGATAGAGGTCCTCTACTCAGAAAACAAGTTAGTGAATACAGTATTTCATATTCTCTGGTTACATTTAAAACAACAGTACCTAGTTATAATAGCTATTTGTGCCAGAAAATCTCACTGATCTCCCTGCTGCTCAGTAATAAAAAGGGCTAAATGAAATAGAATTAATTGCCTCGCTTAACACGTTGATGGATCACTTAATTTTTTTCTTTGTTTTCAGAGAAACACCGGTGGTTTTAAACGAAAAAGAGACGTGCCTGTTCTTGGATATGATACTTCTGACATGTTTGCAGAGCCAGAAGATAATAGCCCTCTGCAGAACGACATGTATGGTTTGGAGAGCAGCACACAGTATTTCTTTGTACCCAATCCAGTAATTTCTTATGGAACTGGTAGAGGCACATATCCTGACATGGGAAGTATTAATTCACCTGAAGTAAATGGAGATGATGTGTATGTACCAAATCTACCATTAAACTCAATCGAGAACAACGTAGCAGTTCAAAATTATCAGCAAAATGGTCAGCCCTTTCAACTCTCAAGGCCATATGACAACACTTATCAGCCTCTTGCTTCACTTACGAACAGTGCAGATGACAGTCCATCAAACACGTATCTGACTGCAAACAGTTATCGAAATGAAATAGTGCCAAGACTCCCTGCTGAACCAACTGATTACCTCGAATCATCACCAGATGAGGACACGATGTCTTTCAATAAATATTTGGCAGAAAATGACAACATAGGATTTAAGAATCGGGAAGTGCTGCCACATGCAGGAGAAATAAATTATCTGACTGAGAACCATGACCAAGATTACAAAAACAAATATTCTTACAATGATGGCATGTCTAGTATACTGAATCAAAATGAGAGAAGCATTTATCCGGGGCTCTTTAGGCATAACTCGTATGTGGGAGATATTGCTGTTCCTGCTTTATCAGACTCATTTTCAAGTGAAAATATGGGAAGGGAGAAACATATTACCTACAATAATTACAAGAAGACAAAAAACTTCCTCGACAACAGCAGTCACGAAGATTATTCCAGTAACAAAGAAACTAAAGAAGAATATGTAGGTGATGATCACATTGATAAGGACAGAGGCTACTACTCTGACACTGAAATACCGAATTCTGTAGGACAAAGATATTCATATAATTATCCAGGAACTTTAGGAGAAGTGTCAAATGCGAACTATTGGGGAGATTCATCACCATTACTACATAATACAGACATAAACAAAGTAGAGATGAGGGCCTCTGATGTTCTTCCTCCAACCAGTTTCATAACACACAGTAAAAGTGATGAATCATCTCCTAGTTTTAGACATTTTAGTTCAGATGTCAGACCCGTCACTATTGATTCGGATTTTCGAAGAAAACCGCAAAATGAGTTACAAAAAATTATGAAGAAGGATTTCTTTAAAAAACATAAAAAATCTAAAAATTATATTTCAACAAGAAGAAATTCACAAATGTCACCTTACACACAAGGTAATGACCATTCTGAAATTCTCCCTAGGCAATACAGGACGCAGGACTCCATGATAGATTATCACTATACTGATTTCGATAGTGATAACAAAAATCAACTAAATGAAAAACATCAGAGTAAATTGCAGTCTCCATCGGAAATACCACATACTAATGTTTCAGACAACCAGAAGGTGAGTACCAAAGTCACAATTAGTGTTTTAATCTCCAGAAATACTCCCAGTGACTGATAATTCATCCCTGACCCCAACCACCTATCTCTCTTAATCAAATCTCTAATTATATGTTGATGATACATGTGATCATACTCAGATTGGATACAAGTTATGACTGATAAGAAATTGCAATAAAAATATGATGTTATTTTCAAAGAACTATGAAACATTTGACAATTTAGCACCAGCATTGTTAACCCTTTAGAAAATACTTACCAGGTGTTTGGGTTGATGATGGTCAACTTCATTATATGTTTGAGCTGAGCCTTTCATCATTTCTAAAGAAGTAGGGAAGGCTTTAAATCAGGGCTTAACAACTGGTCGGTTTTGGGCGCGAGTACTCGCGTCTGCTCAGGCACGTGCTCGCGAGCGGTGGCAGGGTCGCGGAGAAGGGAGGGAGGGGAAATGCGCGCGCACGTTTGAATGTGATCCCGCGTTCTTAGCAGATTTAACTAGCCATCTGAATGCTTTGAACATTTTACTACAAGGTAAAGATCTGCTAATTACTCATTTCATAGATCGAATACGAGCTTTTAAAATGAAATTGACACTTTGGGTGGGTCAGCTGGAAACAGGAAACCTAGCTCATTTTCCTAAATTATCATCCATGCAAGATTTTCACAAAGACTGTGAACGTTATTCACATAGTTTAGTTGATCAACGCTTTCAAGATCTGACAGCACTAGACAGTGATTTTGATCTGTTCTCTCCATATTCAGCGAATATGTAAGAGATTCGTCCTGAGCTGCAGCAAGAAATTATTGACCTGCAGTGTGACAGAGAATACAGAGACAAATTTCAGAACAAGAAAAACATTTTGGAATTCTACAGACACTTCCCTCAGGATAGATTTCCTCGTTTGCGCAAACTGGCGGCTACAATAATATCAATGTTCGGTTCCACGTATGTTTGTGAACAACTGTTCTCTGCAATGAAATGTAACAAGACGCGCCTGAGAAACGCATTGTCTGATCGAAATTTAAACTGCACGCTGCGCCTAAAATGCACAAGAACAATTACTCTGAACATAGATGCAATTGTAAAAGGCAAAAAGTACAAGATAACCGAGAATCCCACACTTCAGTAACACCTTTTATTGTGTAACAGTTCACAAATTAATGCGAATGTAGAGGCATACACTAAGCTAATAAAATTATGTGGCATGTGTACATTCTCCTTTATTTGTTTCATTTGTCGCAGTAATAATTCGTGAGTGATATCCCTGCAGGTGGCCGCAGATTTACATTGACTGGCGGCAGCTGTTGTGTGGCCCACGTGACTTCCCACTCTCCGCTCTGGTCCGATAGTGGGGGTAGCGTGCTCGCGCTCGTTGCTGCTCACAGCTTGCTCCGCGAGCACGTATGTTGTGAAGCCCTGCTTTAAATGGAGGATAATTGGCTACAAGAAAGCTGATCAGGAAGCAAAATATTACTCATATGGAGAACACATCCCACCCATCTTGGTACACGTCCAGCAATGCGGCTTCAATACAGCTGATGTAAACTCTTTCCAGGGCTTAGACATCGAATTACATATTTCTCGCATTTTATTCTCATAATGAATCCTAGTTTGTTGTTGGTGGTGGTGATGTGGTCCTCAGTCGAGTGACTAGTTTGATGCAGCTTTCCATGCTAGTCTATGCTGTGCAAGTCCCTTCTCCATCTATGAATGACTACTGTAACCCATATCGACTGAACCTGCTTACTGTACTCAAATCTTGGTCTCTCTACAATCTTTACCCCAATACTTTCATTAAATACTAAACTGACGGTTCCTTGATGTTTCAGAATGTGTTCAATTGAACAATTCCTTCTTTTAGTCAAGTTATGCCCCCACATATGGGGTTCCACAAGGGTCAGTCTTGGGTCCTTTGTTGTTCTTAATATATATTAATGACCTGCCATTCTATATTCATGAAGAGGCAAAGTTAGTTCTCTTTGCTGATGATGCAAGTATAGTAATCACACCTGACAAACAAGAATTAACTGATGAAATTGTCAATAATGTCTTTCAGAAAATTACTAAGTGGTTCCTTGTAAACGGACTCTCACTGAATTTTGATAAGACACAGTACATGCAGTTCCGTACAGTAAATGGTATGAAGCCATTAATAAATATAGACCTTAATCAGAAGCATATAGCTAAGGTAGAAATTCAAAATTTTTAGGTGTGTCCATTGATGAGAGATTAAATTGGAAGAAACACATTGATGATCTGCTGAAACGTTTGAGTTCAGCTACTTACGCAATAAGGGTCATTGCAAATTTTGGTGCTAAACATCTTAGTAAATTAGCTTACTACGCCTATTTTCACTCATTGCTTGCATATGGCATCATATTTTGGGGTAATTCATCCCTGAGGAATAAAGTATTTATTGCACAAAAGCGTGTAATCAGAATAATAGCTGGAGTCCATCCAAGATCATCCTGCAGAGATTTATTTAAGGATCTAGGGATATTCACAGTAGCTTCTCAATATATATACTCTCTTATGAAATTTGTTATTAACAACCAAACCCAGTTCAAAAGTAATAGCAGTGTGTATAACTACAATACTAGGAGAAAGGATGATCTTCACTCCTCAAGATTAAATCTAACTCTGGCACAGAAAGGGGTGAATTATACTGCCACTAAAGTCTTTGGTCACTTACCAAATAGTATCAAGAGTCTGACAGATAACCGACAAGTATTTAAGAAGAAATTAAAAGAATTTCTGAATGACAACTCCTTCTACTCCATAGAGGAATTTTTAGATATAAATAAAAAAAAATTATTAAAAAAATTAAAAAAAAATAAAAAAGTTGTTATATTAACTTAATTATGTTCTTAAATTGACTTAATTATGTCATGTATTGGAAAATTTGACTCGTTCCACATCATTACAAAATATTGTATTCATGATCCATGGAACTGGTATTAATCTAATCTAATCTCCTCAGATCTATTCAGTACCACATCATTAGTTACATGACCTACCCATCTTGTCTTCAGCATTATTCTGTAGCATCACATTTGAAAAGCTTCTATTCTCTCCTTGCCTTAATTTTTTATCATCCAAATTTCACTTTTGTACATGACTACACTCCCGACAGATGTCTTCAAAAAGGAGTTCCCAACCCTTAAATTTATATTCAGTGTTAACAAATTTGTCTTGTACAGAAATGGTTTTCTTGCCATTGCCAGTCTATACCTTCTATCCTCTCTACTGTGGTCACCATCAATTATTTAACTGCCCAAATAGTAAAAGTCCTCTACTACTTTTAGTGTCCCGGTTCCGAATCTTATTCCCTCAGTATCACCTGATTTATTTTCACTACATTCCATTACCCTTGTTTTGCTTTTGTTGAGTTCTGCTCAAGTCAATCCGACCCATACCAGGTCGGATTGATGGAGGACTTCAAAGCAATTCAGAGGAGGGCTGCTAGATTTGTTACCAGCAGGTTTGAACAAAACGTAAGTGTTACAGAGATGCTTCAGTAACCCAAATGGGAATGTGTGGAGGGAAGGCAGCATTCCTTTTGGGAAACGCTATTGAGAAAATTTAGAGAACCAGCATTTGAAGCTGACTGCCAAACGATTCTGCTGCCACCAGCATACAATGTGCAGAAGGATCATGAATATAAGATATGAGAAATTAGTGCTCATACAGAGGTGCACACACAATTGTTTTTCCCCTCAATCTATTTGCAAGTGGAACAGGAGGGGAAATGACAATTAGTGGTATAGGATACCCTCCACCATGCATCTTACAATGGCTTGCAGAGTATCTATGTTAATGTAGAAGTAGATGTAGATGTACCATAAATTTCTTACTGATGCAGACATGGTGACTCAGCCCCTTCATGCTCTCTTGTGTAAGGATGTTATTTTTCACTGGTCACCCACCTGTGAGCATGCTTTTACCCTATTGAAATCAAAATTATGCTTGGGACTTTGCTTACTTACCTTCCAACTGGACCAACATCTGGTTTTGGCCACAGCTGCCTCCCGATTTAGTCTTGGGGCCGGTCTTGCACACAAAAATGCAGACAATTCCAAACACCCTATTGAGCATGCTTCCGAAACCCTGAATCAGATATGACAGTGCTACTCCCAGATAGAAAAAGAAGCCCTTTCTATTGTCTAAGCACTCAAAAAATTTAATATTTTCCTGTATGATTATAAATTTTGTTTGATTACTGATCATAAGTCTCTGGTTTCTCTTTTCCATCCTTCGTCATCTTTTCTGGACAAAGTGGCCCATCGCCTACAATGCTGGGCTCTGTTTTTGTCACACTACAACTACGAGATTCACTTCCTCTCTACAACATGAGACGATAATGCGGATGCTCTTCTTCGGTTGCTGATTGGCCCTGATTCTCTATTCAATCAGGAGGAATGTTGTGTTTCCAATTAGATGTTAAAGCCCAAAACACAGTGGCTTGTTTTCCCATTATGAGTTCTCAAATTTTGGTGGCTGTCACAGCCAATCCTGTGTTGTTCACTTTGTCCACTATGGATGGCCTGATAAACCACTGGGCTGAGCACCAAATCCTTTATGTGATTATTATGCTCTTCAACTCCCCCTGGACCAGTGGGATGTTTTTCGTACAAAATTGCTAGCCTGCCGACAAGTGTTTTGGCTGGGGATTGACAATGAAATCATATGTGTTGTGCCAGCCTGCCTGCAGTGAGCCACCCATCAGGTGGCACAAAGGGCATCTATTTCCTCATGGCCCACCGCCAGCTCCTGTGTTAGAGTATTCATCCTGATTTTGTAGGCCCCGTCTTAACTCCTTTTGGCATGTAGTAGTTGAAGCCTTCTCAAAATTTCTTTATGTGGTTTGTTGCCCATCCACATACACAGCAGCTGTGGTCATAGCCCTTGCAAATGTTTTTTTCCTTGGAAGGAGTATCCTAATGCATGTGACAAACAATGGCCCACAGTTTGTGTCTCAAGATTTTGAAGGTTTTTGTACAAAGAGTGGCATTCGGCACGTTGTGGCCCCTCCATTTCACCCTCAGTCAAATGGTGAGGTAAAGCAGCTGGTCTGTACTTTCAAAACTCATATGGAAGAATATGTCACACATTCTTCTCCCAAGGAAACCCTCAATAGATTCTTGAGCTCCTAAAAGTTCCCTTCCTTGGTGACTGTAGCCCAGCTGAGCTGCTTCAGAGCTGTCAGCCCCATACAGTGCTTCATTTGCTCTGGCTGACTCACGGCTACCTGCGGGCACCTGCCTCGCAGCGGTTCCGTCCGGACTCGATCGTCTGGGCCTGCAGATTTGGCCAGCATGCTAAATGGATACTGGCAGTCATCCATTACTGCAGAGGCTGCTGCCTCTGCATTGTGTGCACCTCCGATGGCTTGGTATCCCAACACTATCCCAGCCCTCCCCACAAGTGACTGACCACATACCAGGGACCCCGCCACCGATGTAGCTGCCTCTGCTGTCTGCATCGACCCCTACAACTTTGTCCGTGCCCCCTTTGGCTTCTGCACTGTTGTCACTCTGGGTGCCACCACTACTGGGCAGAGTAGTTAGCATAGGGCTGCCTTCTTCTCCATGGTCCCTGCCACTGCCACCATCGTCTTTGTCTTCTCTGCTGTCTTCATTGCCGAGTGCCTGCTGAGATGTGGACATGGATATGGCACCACCATCGCTGGTGCTCCCTTACAGTCTCTCATGGGGGAAAGGGCACCTTGCCTGTCCACACCCATTCCATTTCAGACCGTCTTCTACTGTGACAGCATGAAACCTGCTCCAGCAGTTATCCCCTTCTGATAAAGACATGGACAATTTCATGGTGAGCAGTCCCCCCCCCCCCCAAGAGGAAAGGAGCATTGTAACACTTCACAGTGAGTATTGGTCCCTGCCAGCTCTAAAGTTTTCGTGAGTAAGGAACACTTCACTGTTAAACTGTGCATTTACATAATCCGTCATTGCACGTGCTTCTTCTAATTACAATGTCCTTCATTGTGTCTGTAACTGCCTTTATGGGGGAAGTGGATTAGAAGTAGGTTGGTGGGAATTCAAATATTATGTTGATGCAACATTATAACACAAAGAATAAAGTATCAACCATATGGAACATCATGAAAAGTAAGGCAAAAAGTAATATAAAAAATCTGAAGAAACAGGGATACCACAGTCTTCCGGTAATCATACAGACAAGTATAATCAAAAAGTTATAGCTAAAAAGGATGGCAACCATAATAAACAAGCAAGGGTGTAGTGTGAATCACCCAAAAGAAGGGCTGGTCACGGCTGTCCCATGAAGCAGAAAGAGCAGAATTGGACACAGCTGGCAAAGGAGGACCAATTGGTGATGGGTGGAGAGGACGACCAGTGAGGAGCACTGCCAGGTGGAGATGAGCAGTCCTCTCCCTGCAATATTACAGGTGCATGAAACATAAGGGCTGGGATACTGCTGTGCATCCTGCAGGCATGTAATCAGATTTGCATGGCAGGAGAGATAGGGCCTCAGCAAGTGGCCTGGTGTGGATGCATGGAAGGCACAGAGCAAGAAGGTGATGGTGCTTGTGGAGTTCCAAGTGCTGTCGGCCTGCAGTACCCAGCTGGGTGCATAGTGACATCCTAATGAGGGAGGCTGGGGGTGGCTGGTGTGGGAAGTGTCATGTGCAGCAACAGGAATGTGGGCATCAGATGGTAGATGGGACGTAAAGCTGCTGCAAGTATGGCCTCAGAGACAATGGTGGTTCTGGTGCATCAGGTATAGGCTGCTGACAAGAGCATGGCCTGATCCTTGCCTGTCACCAGTGTGGCAATGTAAGGCAGTCCAGTGAGGCAGGCAGCCAGGAGGCAGCTGCCAATGAGAGCCTTGAGGAGGAGGGCAGGACAAGTGACCATTGCACACAAGGAATGGAACAGAAAGATGAGTGTGCTGTGAACGTGTGCAGAAGGCCGAAGAACTGGGAAAAATTTTGTAAATGGCAGTGATCAAGGAGAAACTGGAGAAATGCTGAGAAATAGAAGGGAACACAAAAAACAGGGAGATGTACCAGTGACTGATCATATGGGAGCACATGATAGAAGAAGAGAGGGCACATGTGGGAATGTGTGAATTAGTGTGAGCATTGGTGTGCAGAATTGCGCGACAGCACACAGTGGAGAATACAAAAGAGCATTGGCATTTTTTGTAGTGCATAGTAGGGTGCTGGTGCATGCAGAAGGGTGTTGGTGCATGTTGTAGCACACAGAAGGGTGTTGGTATGTGGAGTGGCATTGGTGCGGGTTGGAAGACCCAAAAGGAAAATGATGGAGGCCATGGGAGATGCCAACAGGATTTGTGACATCAACAGGCAGAGGACAGCTGAACAATGAAGCCTGTGTCAAAAGGGGCAGCATCGAGAGTAGGGGATAGTGGAGCAGCTGGTGTTGCCAAAACGGGTGGCACCAAATCAGGAAGAGGCAGGGTCCAAGGGACAGGAATCTGGGGGAGGGGGAACAGAAACAGAGTAGGAAGTAGTAGCCACTGTGGCCTGAGGTGCAAGTCCACAGCTCATGGTCTAGTGGCTAGTGTTGCTGCCTCTGGATCAGGGGGTCTGGGTTTGATTCCTGACCAGGTTGTCATTTTCTCTGCCCATGGACTGGATGTTTGTGTTGTCCTCATCATTTCATCATCGTCATCATCATTCGTGACAGTTTCTAGATTGGATTGAGTAAAAAAATTGGACTGGTTAAAAATTGGAATTTGTGCGGACGCTGATGACAGTGCAGTTGGGTGCCCCACAAACCAAACATCATCATCATTGTCATCATCATCCGAGGTGCAATGATGAGAACGGGCATCTGGACTGGCAGCATGTGGTGTTGCAGTGAGTGGGCCGGTAATGTGCAGAGCAGTGGGTCAGCAGCATGCTGGCTGGTGCTGGGCTGGCCTGCAATGAGAGTGCAGAAAGTGCTGGCTTGGCCAGCAATGAGAGCACTAGTGGCACGGGAGGATCCAAAGCTGGAAGTGCCACAGGGGGAGGCAGAAGGAACCAGAGCCTGGCAGCAGGGGCAGTGAAGGAAGAGTCATCTCCATAGGTGTCTGACTCAACACCAGAGTAGCTTGGAAGTCTGCAGTCTGCCTACACAACATCTGCAGCAGCTCCTGTAGTGAGACCCACTGTTGTTCTCAGTATCTGAAGACAATTGAGACCATGGTTGTCATGGTGACAAAATGAAACTCTAGGAAACCAGTGCCACAATGTAAGCATTTTTTTTATCACCAGTTTTATGTCAGTTTAGTGAGGTGCCACCAGCAGTGATGAACAACACTTTATTAAGTCAGTAAAAATGGGACATTAGTAACAGAAAACTGCTTGATGACAAGAATGAAATATAGACAAGGAGAAATAAGGTTAGTTTGTGTCCACCAGTAGGAATGGTCATTTAGTCTAGGTTTGATCACTGTAGTAGGATTGTTTCAAACTGTTTATATGTGCCAAGTCCATGAGGCAGTGGTTGGTAGTGAGCAGGGATGCACGTGATGATGGCCTAGTGGATTGAAGGACATAGAGCAGGCGGTGTCCAGTGAGGCCACGGTTGGTGAGTGTGAGGTGGTTGCATAGTGATGGTGAAGTGGCTTGTGGAGTGTATTGCAGGTGAAGTCCTTCCAGGCTGACAGTGGTGGTGCTGCTGGTTTGGCTGCTCATAGAGACCACAGGTGTTGGGATTCTCAGAACAACTGGCTGGCTGTTGGCTGGGGAGTGGGGAGTAAATTGTTAAGTACACACCTGGTGGAAGCATACACAAACAGTTTCCAAGTGGCACATGACCAATGTAGGAAATAAGTCCATGATTGTGACACCACCTGGAGTGATTCTGTACTGCTGTGTTGTGTGGTGCTTTCCGCGAGCTGGCCTGTAAATGTGCTTATGTTTACTGACTGCACACATGAAGTCTCATGTTTTTGAGGCAGTCACCAGAAGGCTGAACATGGTGCCAGATTATCCAGGGGTACCACACTGCGATACTGCAATAAGCAGCCAATTGTTCTTAGGAAATCAGTAAAAATAGTATATATGTGATCATGTAATACTGTGTTGTTTCACTTGATGTGGCCTGTATTATTAGTACGCTACTTGTGCGATATATGATGAACAGGACCAAGAAAAAGATCAAATCAAATCAAATCACATTCAGGTGCACCATTCTGTTGGGGTCTGCAGGCTACTGATATCTGACATATTATCTCGTATATTGCAGTGTTTTATGTACCTCTTAATTGATAAATTCTAGGTCTTTATCAGTTCTGATCACTTTAATTCCCTGCTCAGTTTCTTTATCAGTGGTATTTATGAAATATTCTGTGTTTGAACACTTAGACTTATGTTTTAAGAAATACACTTTTTGCCAATGGGAATACTCATCTTTCAACAAAAGAATATACTGAAAAACACCAACAGAAATAACTTCCATAGGGTCACAAGAATCACTTTGAATCAGTTTACCTTTTACTTTGAGCTATATTTGTGGAAGGGCAGCTTATGAATTTTGTCCACAGTGCATTGCCCACATAAACTTTTATCTTCTTCCTTAAATTAGATTTGTGTGTTCTTCAAAATCTTTTTCTCATGCCAAAAGTTTGGTGCACAATTTTTTTGTGCCAGATTTTAAGATCTATATCCATGGCCATATTTACCTGAGTCTTCATTGTATGCATCTTTTCTCACAAACTCATACTGCACCAACAATTTCTCCCTTGGAGAGTCTGCATATTGTCTTATCAAATTTAAATTTTATTCCCTTGTTGAGAGCTGTGCTACATAAGAATAAACTGAACTGAATCTCTGCCACATATGAAACATCTGATAGATGTTTCTCACTCCATCTATCTCTGTAAATGGTTAAAATGTTTACCACCTTTGCCTTGAGATAAAATGAAGCTACCATCACCAATGCTGATTGGGACAAAAGTGATCAGTATCACCAGAATCTAAAAACCGATTCATTTTCATGTACATGCTTGTCTGTTACTGATGAAAAGATTTTGCTTATTGGACATGCCATCTCAGTTTGTACTGATTTTGACCTTGATCCTTTGACATAGGATTTCTGCATGGTTTTGCATGATGTCCTGGTTTATTACATCTGAAGTAAATTTTTCTGCAGGTTTTTGCCAAATGACAAAGTTTTATACGTTGGGAAGCATTTAACTGGTTTTCTCAAATTTTTATCTGTTATATGAGGGTTATTCTTAAAATTGTTGTTTCTCTGTTGTTTAGCTGCCAGAAATGCCTCCTGCTTCATATGTTGCTGGAGATTAAGCTATTTTTCTTCCATCAACAATATTGAGGTCAAATTTGCTAGTTATTTGTTGATCAGGATGTGTTGACTCCCACACACTCTGAAAATGATTATAGGTTATTGGCAATGTTGTTAACAGTTTTGTGATCACCATACAGTTTGAAATATTTTCGCCTAGATTCCTCAACTGTTGTGTTGAACTAGGCCTTCTAATTATGAAATGTATATAGACATGTCACTTGAAATTTTTTTAAGTTGTACAATTGCTGCTGGAGTGAAAGTATGCTTACATTGTTTTTTCTTGTTCTTAATCTGAATATAATTTGGTCCACATGGCAGCTGAAGATTCACTATGAATAATGTGTAGCAGTAGCTTCCCCTTAACTGACACCCCAATAATTTTCTCAGCTGCTGTAACCATCTTTTCCTACACTATAAGACACTTTTCATATACCTGTACTGCTGCAGTGTTCACATCATGTGCAACCTATATCACCAGTATGCAATGATTTTATTCTTTGGCCTGTGACAATACCTCAAACTTCATGCCACTTAAGCACTTCAGATTTCCATGCTGGCCAATTACCAGCACATTGAGCTTTCTAATGCTTGTAATATTTACACCAGTATGAAATCTTATCAAGATCTGACTAAATATTTGTGAAGCTTTTTTCTAGTAGTATTTCATCACAAATAACTGCACCATCTGCAAAAAGTCTAAGGTTGGTGTTAATATTGTCTGTCATGTCATTAATACAATATGAACAGAAAAGGTTCCCGTCCACTTCCCTGGAAAGCACTTGAAGTTGCTTCTACATTTTTCAGTGGCCCTCATCCAAGATAATGCACTGTGTCATGTCTGCCAAGAAGTCCTCAAGCCAGTCACAAATTTAGCTTGATTTCTGTTGTGACTCGCCGATTTTTGAAAGTGCCGCCGTGCAGTTACACGTGTCCTCTACATGCGGCGCTGTCTGCCAGCCATGCAGCAGCAGCGCCACCAGCCAGCGGCCGCTAGACTTGGACTCAGTTATGATTTGACTGTTAAAGTGTACACACGTCTTACTCTGTTTACTTGATCTGTGACTTTCATGTATTGCGTCTTCCTTGAAATATATTTGTTCAACTTGAAGTTATAACAATTGGCAATGAGGTAGTGATTTTTCTTTTCCATCGTTGACCCACATGTTTCTGTGGCTACTTTTGAACAACTATTGCAAGGTCTCATAGAACAGCAAACGCTTCTCACAATTGTGATTCGTGATTTCGTCACGGCATAAAATGGGGGGTGGCTCTCGTCGTTGTCTCTACCTCCTTTTCCTCCTTACAATGAGATGGCGGAAGACTGGTGTGATTACGAAAAACATCTTCGACAGCACTTCTTGGCATTTCATGTTGCGGACGAACAAACATGTAAGTCCCTGTTCCTTTCATGGATTTCACCTCAAATGTATCGGTTGTTGTTGCAATTGGCTCCTTTGAAAGATCGTGCATCGTTTTCCTTTGCTGAAATGTGCTCACTTCTGTCCGTCTATTTCCAAAAGCAAACACATGTGGTAGCCTCTCATGTTGCCTTTTATCATTGTCAAAAACAACCAAATCAATCCTATCACGCTCGGGCTGCTGAACTTCACGGCCTCAGTAGAAAGTGTCAATTTGTTACTGAAGTTCACAAAGAATCCTAAGCCGATTCCATGGTACGGGATGCTATTATCCGATCGGCGCCCGACAAAGAAGTTAGGCAATGTGTCCTTCAGTTGGCAAATATGACTCTAGATGAAGTCCTATCCATCGCTCAGTCTTTTGAAATTTCTGAAGCGCAAATAGAGGCATGGGGCGACGTCAGGGAAATACAACCTCTGTGTGATGTTGACGAAGCGTGTGGCGTGTCCCCGCCAGCCGACGTGGCCGCAGTATGCTCCCAAGCACAGCCTCGGCCTAACCGTAAATAAACCTCTAAGAAACTGCAGCAAAACCCATGGCAACTTCCTTCATGTCCGTGGTGTTTTACGAAACATTCATGAGAAGATGGTCCACAACGTTGGGCCGTGTGTCACAAATGCAAAAAAAAGGGTCATGTGTCATCCGTTTGCAAATCTGACCGCATACATGATGTTCATGAACATGACGCTGATTCTGATTCTGTGTTGTCTGTCAATTATACTTCTTCCCTTTCAGGGAAGTTATTCCTTACTGTCCAAATACTTGGTCGAGATGTTCGCATGTAGGTGGATACTGGTTCTGCTGCCACTATCATCAATTCTCAGAAGTATCTTCAGTTGGGTTCTCCAATCCTGTCACCTGTCACTAGGCAATTATGGACTTAACAATAAATAGAAGATTTCTCTCTTGGGACAGTTTGATGTCGAGGTATCTTCCAAATCTGTTGTTCGCACTGTTCCCATATTTGTGGTTGACCATAGTAACGTGGAGAATCTTTTTGGTTTCAATGCCTTTCATCTATGGAGAACCCACTCCATAGATGACTGTGTCAATATCGTCTCTAATTCTATTCCTTATGCTCAATTGGATTGCTTGTCAACGACATTTTTGTCCCTTTTTTCTCCTAGGTTAGGCTGTGCAAACAACTTTGAAGCTCATATCATGCTCAAACCCACTGCTCGGCCTAAGTTTTTCGGGCTCAGCCCATTCCTGTGGCCCTTCATGATCAGGTCAAATGGGAACTGGATTGTCTCACTGCTTCAGGGGTCTTGCTTCCAGTCACTTCCAGTGAGTGGTCCTCTCCTGTCATTGTCGTTGCTAAGCCAAATGGCGATATTCATCTCTGTGGCGATTTCAAAGCCACTGTAAATGCTAAATGCCTTATCAACACTTACCCTATGCCTCGACGTGAAGAATTGTTCACTAAACTTGCTGGAGGCCAGTATTTTTCTAAACTTGACCTGTCAGAAGCTTATCATCAACTTCCTCTCGACGCTGCTTCCCGGCAGTTTCTGGTCCTTAACACGCCTTTTGGCCTCTATCAATACCAATGATTGCCATTTGGGGTTGCCAGCACCCCTGCTCTGTTTCAGTGATTCTTGGAACAATTATTGCTCACTGTCCCTGGGTGTATAAATTACCAGGACGACATTGTTGTCACTGGCTCCACCACTGACGAACATCTTCAAAATCTCTGCACACTTTTTCATGTCTTACAGACTGCCGGTCTTCAGAAATCAAAAGTTTTTCAGGCATCTATCACGTACTTGTGGTTTCAACTCTCTTGGGATGGTATTCATCTGCTTCAGCAAACTGTTGCTGCGATCAGTGTCCTTCCTCGCCTTACATCTGTTAAGGAACTGCAGGCCTTCTTGGGGAAAGTACCCTACTATCACAAGTTTTTACCGTCTGCTGCTTCGGTGGCTCAGCCGTTGCATCGCCTGTTGCATAAAAATGTGCCTTTTCACTGGTCCGCGTCATGGGATGTGGCGTTCCAGAAATTGAAAACTATGCTGAAACAGGCCCCGTGCCTGGCTACTTATCGACCTGGCCAATATCTTGTTCTTGCCACGGACGCCTCTCAATACTGAGTCAGTGCAGTCCTTGCGCACGGTTTTTCTGACGGTTCTGAACAACCCATTGCTTATGCCTCCAAAACGCTCACAGATGCCCAACAAAAGTATTCTCTAATTGAAAAATAAGCTTTGGCCATTATTTATGCTCTTCATAAGTTTGGTGTTTTTCTCTATGGATCCAAATTTCATCTTGTTATGGATCACAAACCACTTGTTTCCTTGTTTCATTCATCAACGTCACTTCCCGACAAGGCTGCACACCGCCTCCAGCTTTGGGCTCTTTACTTGTCTCATTTCAGTTATGAGATTCATTTTCGGCCGACAGCTCAACATGCAAATGCTGATGCACTGTCTCGCCTTCCCATGGGTCCTGATCTGGCATTCAATAGGGACGAACTTTTATGTTTCCACCTGGATGTTGCCGAGCAGCGGGTTGTGGATGGTTTCCCCATCACCAGGGACCAGTTGGCGGCTGCTACGGGTTCTGACCCTACCCTCTCCCGGGTTTTACGCTGTATTCAGAAGGGTTAGCCAGATCGTCTGTCCACTAAGACTTCTGATCCATTGTGGAACTACTACGATTTGCATTACCGCTTCACGGCTAGGGATGGTGTTATCCTCCTTTCCACCGAAAATGCTTTGCCACATGTTGTGGTACCTGCGTCTTTGTGTGCTTCGGTCTTGCGCCTCCTTCACCAAGAGCACTGGGGTGTCTCTCGCACAAAATCTCTGGCACGCCGTCATGTGTACTGGCCCGGCATCGTCTCGAAATCACACACATGGTCGCTGCCTGCAGCCCTTGTGCATCACAGGCCACCGCCCCGAAGTCATCTTTGTCACTGTGGCCTTTGCCTGAGAAGCCCTGGGAGTGTATTCACACTGACTTTGCGGGACCTTTTTTAGGTACTTATTGGCTTCTCGTTATTGATGCCTACTCTAACTTTCCTTTCATTGTCCGTTGGACATTGCCTACCACCGCGGCAACCACCAATGCTCTACCTCGCATTTTCTCTTTGAAAGGCCTTCCCTCTACTCTTGTTACTGATAATGGTCCACAATTTGCCTCTTCCGATTTTGTGGATTTTTGTGCCTGTCACAGCGTCATGCATGTCACGGCCCTTCCGTTCCATCTACAGTCAAACAGTGAGGCTGAACGACTGGTCCGCACATTTAAGGCTCAGATGAGGAAACTCCTGACTTCTTCTGCTGATGATGCACTTCTCCAATTTCTGACTTCTTACCGTTTCACTCCCATGGGTGACCACAGCCTGGCTGAGCTCTTACAGGGCCAACAGCCCCGCACACTACTTCATCTTCTGCGGCCTTCCACCTCACGGCCGCGGGTGCCTTCGCTTGGCCGGTTCAACGCCGACAACCTTGTATGGGTACGGGGATATGGCAGGCAGCCAAAATGGAGTCCTGACCACATCTTACGGCACCGTGGCCAACGCCTGTATGAAATCCAGACGGACACGGGTGTTGCAGTGCGTCATTCGGACCAGCTTCGGCCTCGTGTGCCGGCAATGCCTGTTCCAGATGCCGCTACACCACCTTCAGCTCTACCTGACGCTCAGGATACTGGAATCTCTCATTACCCACAACGCAGTCCTCTCACCATCATATCAGTGCCAGCACAAGAACTGACGCCACCAGGAGACGTGCCCGTGCAGGAACCAGAAGACCATCATCTGTCAGAGCAACTCTACTCGCCTCCTTCTCCTACGGGGCGGACACATCGCCCATGTCTCCTGTTATAACAACCAGACTTGCCTCAACAGGCAGATTGGTGCATGGGGCCCCAGCAGATTCGACCCCCACGTCTCCTGTCATCTCGACCCATTATCATCAGGGACACTTCCATCCGTACGCGAAGCCTCCTCCTCGAGACTTCATGGGCAGTCAAACAACACCTATGGATGTTAGGAATCTGCAGGCCACCTCCATCAAGATCTGTGCAAAAACTTTAAAGGGGGGAAAAGTGTTGTGACTTGCCGATCTTTCAAACTGCCACTGCGCAGTTACGCTCTGTGCCAGCCATGCAGCAGCAGCGCCACCTAAGCGGCCAGCCAGCCAGCGGCCACTAGACTTGGACTCAGTTATGATTTGACTGTTAAAGTGTACACATGTCTTATTCTGTTTACTTGATCTGTGACTTTCATGTATTGCGTCTTCCTTGAAATATATTTGTTCAACTTGAAGTTATAACAATATCCTATTTGACTGCAGCATCATTAATAGGTTTCAGCATGGAACTGAGTCAAATACATTTTGGAAGTTAAAAAAATAGTGCATTTATTTAACTGCCTTGATCCATGGGTTTCAGGGTGTGAGAAAAGCATGAGTTGCTTTTTGCATGATCAATGGTTTTTGAAGCCATGCTGTTTGGTATGTGGCATGGAGGAGGCCATTTGTTCTATGGTTTGACAATAGATTATTCATCATTAAAGTTATTGAACTGTAGTTCCGTGGATCACTTTTGCTACCCTTCTTGAAGAATAATGTGATCCACACCTTTTTCCAATTATTGGGCAGAGTTTCTTGTTTCGTGGAGTTATAGTACATTGTTGTTATAAGAGAGTCTCACCCAACTGCAAATTATGGGGATTCCATTACAACCTGGAGCTTTGTTCAGTTTTAGAAATTGTCATTACTTCTCAAAGTCACTGACACTAATATCTGTTTCACTCATCTGTGCAGAGCTGCAAGAATTAAACACAGGCAGTTCCATAAAATAAGGCTAATCCAATCAGGAGGTGTCAGTCCAATCATTTACTGGTTTTTCCATGTTTGGATGACTTTGTAATTGTAGTACAGAAGCCAACTGACACATCCATGAGCCCACAAAATAAGTTCATGCCACACATACCTTGTGCTACCAGACACATAAAGAACATAAGGTGATGATTAATTTCATACAACTGGTTCACTGTTGGAGATAATTTGACATGGCTTACGGGACACTTGCATCATGAAGTCAGCTTGAAACCAAGGCCCCGTTCACTGGTTCAGGTGAATTTGACGTCATCATTGCAGGTCTTGCACTTTAATATTGTTGATAAAAAGTTGAAGACTGCCAAAAAGTCCAGCATCACATAGGAAAATCCAGGATCAATCTTGATGTCATCATAGTCAGTGAATTTCAGCTTTTTCGTGGATGTGCTCGCAAACGTAGTCTTGTGCTCAGCCGTGTGCTGGTTCCCTTTGAATTTCCTTGGCCTCTCAATCGAACAATGGTCTCTCCCGGGTTTTCACAGCATTTTCATCACACTTGTCACATGTGTGCTTGTTTACAGAATAAACTGATCCAAGAAGCGAATCTTACGTAGGAATCTGTATTGCAATATTTACCGATGGTCAGTAAATGAAGAAGACACGCAGCACCATCTAGCGATCGCTCAAGTCAGTTTTAGTCATGGGCAAGCACATAGAATAATTTTTCGTGGCTACAAAGTCGAAATGCCCCAAAAAAACCAGTGCATGAAAAAGGCCAATTTCAGGGAGGTGCATATTTTTGTTCAACTGCAAATAACAAACATTTCCATTCTGTATTCAGAAAAACCGTTTCTGGTGTGGATTCTAAACACTTTTATGGATACAAAAATGCTATTTGAAAAATATTGGTTTTTTTAACCAAAAGATAATAAACCTCCCCTTAACTCTTGTCAAACAACTTTGTATGTTTTCCAAAAATTATCCTTTACATAATGCTCAGCAATGAACACATAGTTTTTTTATCATTAGTATTATTTTGTGTTGCATTCAACTGGTCACTAAACATGTCTGTTCGTCTTCCTCACTTTAGTGTAATGACGTAGCAAAGTACTCAGCACAGAGCACGCAGAAAATGAGCGGGTGCAGGCATGTGGCAGCAACCAGTTGGATTACTGAAATCAGTGTTTCCGCATTTTCCATGTAGGGCAGTTCTGTTCATTAACAAGGCTCAGTTCTGTATCAGTCCCACTCACATTTTTTGGGTCAGTTTTATTTTGCCTACCGTGTAGAACAGACTTTTGGGGCCTCATATGTTCGAGTAGGTCATCCTTATAAATCAGATGGAGTAATGGACTCAGGAACAAGCCTTGAGGATGTCCATATTTTTAATGGTAATTTATTAGAAAAGAAAATGCTGTTTTTGATCTTATTCTGCGCATTACACTCAAGTGATACCTTCTGCCTGCAATTTGGTAGACATGAACATAACAAATTGTTTGCGTCTCCTGTTATGCATCATCCTTGTAATTTTTCAGACAGGAGTTTATGAACCAAGACAGCAAAGACTTTCAAAAGGTCTAGAAAAATTTCTGCAGTGAGTTCATGTTCATTGAGGGACTGTAAAGCATAAGCTAAAGACCTTTTTTTGGGGGGGGGGGGGGGTGGGGGTGGGGAGGGGGGTGGGAGATATACGTAGAATTTCTGAATACTTGCAGTTTAGTAGTAAGAGGTTATTGTTCATTTATAAAATTTATCATTCTGTCATGGAAAAACTGTTTTTCTAACACATTTGTATAGTAAATAACTGAGATATAAGGTAGTAGTTGGTACCTATATCAGTAGAACTTTTATTCAGTAGTGGTGAGACTTTCGCTATATTGACAACATTCAGAAAAATGCCTGTTTGTGTTGAGAAGATCAATAGTTTTAGGTACGGTATGCATAATTTTTGTATGAAGTCTGGTACTTCATCAATGTCACTTGCAGTTTTATTGTCATACATAATGCTTTTATTTTATTTATACGTTCACGAGGATTTGCTTTGTACACATACTTAGGAGCATCTGTAATCACTTACTTCTTGGAGAAATTTGTTGTTGGTTGTTTATAGCCATGTATAAGGTCTTCAGCTAGTGATGTGAAGTATTAATGGAATTTTTTCACGACTAATTTTGTCACATCATCTTCTTCAAATGGTAAAGATATGTTTTTCTTTAGACAGTACATTACAAACATTTCTTTTGATAACCTTCAATTTTGTGTGATAAATTCCTATCTGATTATCATTGTACTTAATTTTTGGTGCAATATCACTCTGCTATAGACCTTTGTTCAGATTTTGAAATATTCATTAAATTCTAGGGAAACTGTATATTTTGTACAACAGAATTGCATAAATCTGTTCATCTCACTGGTAATTTTAATGCCTATTCTCAGCCATTCTTCTTTGTTCTTAACCCATTAGTGCCGGAATTAATTTTTTCATGATTTTTTTTAAAAAAATTGCGTTATTATGTCTGTAAAAGGCATAAATTACACAACAGAGTTGTTTTGATGAAAGTCATTACCGCCATTAGCGAGATATTTGATGTTGCCATATGGCAACGCTAGGCGCTTGCACTACCTAAATTCATATGAATTACAACTTCAACTAAAATAAGTAGGTTATTGAAATTTCTTATTACATATCAAGTTTTGTGTAAATTTATTATTCAGTCTTAATCATACTGTTGAGACTTTATAATACAGTACAATTAATAATCAACAATCAAACCTTGAACTCAGCATTATTTTACATGAAATGGAATAAAACAGTCAATACACAATCCCACATTACACTTTGAACACATTGCTCTCGCAATAGATATACAGTCCTTGTGTGCACACCTTTTCTTTTTCTTTTCTTCTGTGTGCTGGATGAGGTGGTCAGTCCTATAAAACCTAATTGAATCAGATATGCGGCTGTTGGAACATGCTCTTGATGCAGATGGTCTCCCGGCTCCTTTTGGTAAAGCTTGGTGTCTTTACAAGTACACTGTCGCTACTTCTCTCTTGAAATCAGTCTGAGAAATAGTTTGGTTTCTTGCTTTATTATACAAAATCCAACTGTTTTGTATGGCAACATCCTACATCCATGTAAAGAGACACTTGTTTCTTATTGCAATGCGATAGCATGCTAGATTCTGATCCATCTGATCAGTACCTCTCATATATGTATTATCTTTGGCTACCAGTTTTGTTCTGGGAATCATTATATATTGCTTTTCTCTTGACGTGGCCAACTTCTTGTGCTCCACATGAAGAAGAGATCATTGTGACAACTGAGTTGTCCAGCCACGGCACATACAATACTCCATCATTCTTCTCTATTCGGATCTGGGGGCTCAACAAACACATCACCTTCAATATCATCATTATAAAGTATCTCCAGTGCCTCAGCAAGCGAGAAACCTCTTCTAAAACAAAAAAGAGAAAATTCGTCCTTTTACTGAGTACAAGCGCCTAGCGTTGCCATATGGCAACACCGATGTTCAAATGGCCTAAATGAATGTAATTTATTTCACAGCAAGCAGTAACCTCGAAAGAATATATAGTTGAGTATTTAAAGCACAACCATACTAAAAAACCAAATTATATATCGTAAATTACTGTGTAAAACATACTTACTCGAACTTATACTCCATTTTTCTTCGTCATTCAGCAAACAACGACTTCCAACACTGCTTATGCTGCAGAATTTAAATGTATCGTTAAAACTGTTGCATTGTAGTGATGTTTACAGTCTTGCGGAACGGAATACAGTGCTGCCAACACTCTCGCTTCATTGATGTTGTGGAATCAACTATTTTAAAAAAGGGTTACAAACATTGCCATGTGGCAACACATGGCGCTAATGGGTTAATATCTACTGTAACATTTTGGATTCAAGAGGGAAAGCTATGTTAAAGTAGTAAAAGAGGATATTTTGGATAGACATGTACATACTATTGACATTTTTCTCAGTGATGTTTTACCAGTTTTTCCTAACTATTGAGAAATTAACTGTTCTAGTATCCTGTTTAGTTATTTTTTTGCAACTTCCACTGATTTTTTCTCTCTCTCCTACACATATTACCTGTACCTCATGATCAGTGTATCCCACCCTCATTACAATGATAGTGAGGCATAGTTTGTATTTCAGGTAAATATTTGATAAATGATAGAATTTTCATCTGTTGTTGACCTTATTGGACAGTATATTGTGGGGATTGATTGAATGCTTTTGTCCTGTTTATACAAGTATCGCAAGCATTACAGTTCTTTTGTAAAAAAATGTCTTGAAGTCACCACAAAGCACTATCTTTATATCTACAATAGTGGGCTGAGCCTGTATGGCAGAACTTCCAAGTCATTCATTAAAATGGACAAGTTGTCACTTGGTGCTCTATATTTGTTAATGATTATTAATTTAAATTCTGGCAGATTGGCTACAGATAGTTCAAAATCCTTTTTGACCAGGGTAAAATAATGTTTATTTGTGTCATGGAAATGCAGGGTGTCCCACTCACACATTCCTGATTTCAAGGACCCAGGAGAGAAAAACCACAGTAGACACAACAATGAAAGATGCACCACATTGTAGAGCATCTCAAAGAATTTACATTCCCCCATCATAAGTGCCAAGATTCGTCACCAGAGTGCAGCATGGTCACATGAAGTGAAATGGCGACTCCACAGCAGTGCGCAAGCAGTAGTGTGGCTTGCAGAAACAAAATAGCAGAGTACTGTGCAAAGAAATTATCATCGTGTGTATGAATATGATCCACCTGATGTGAAAACAAGTTTCTGGCAACCGAAAGTGTTCTGACACATTCTGGTGGTGCACGTTATGAAGTTTCAGAAGAGACAGTGAAGAACATCAGACAAATGTTTCTCAGAAGCCCACGTAAGTCAATTTGTTGAGCATCTAGGCAACTTGACGTACCTCAATCAACATTGCATCATGTAGTTCACCAGCATCTTTGTATGTGTGCTTACAAAGTGCAAATTCCGCAACACCTGACACTGAACGACAAACCACACTGACAACAATTTGCTGCAGATGTGCTGCAGCATATTGATGTGGATGCCAGCTTCCTGGAAATATGTTTATTCTCAGATGAGGCAATCTTTCATCTATCAGGATGGGTTAATAAGCATAATGTTCAGATTTGGGATTTGCAAAATCCGCATGTTGTCATTGAACATGTTCATGATAGCCCTAAACTAAACATCTGGTGTGGGCTAACGCACAATAGGATTGTTAGACCGTTCTTCTTTGCAGAACAAACAGTAAATGGGTCAGTGCATCTGGACATGTTGGAGCAGTTTGTGCACCCTCAGATACAAGACTTGCAACTCAACATCATTTTTCAACAAGATGGAGCTCTGCTGCATTGGTCAGTGGCTGTTCACAAGTTTCTGGTTAGGAAATTTCCCAATTGTTGGGTTGGATGCGGAGGACCCATTGCCTGGTCACCAAGTTCACCCGACATTATGCCGCTTGATTTCTTCATGTGGGGTTTCATGAAGGACCACGTGTGTGCGACCAAAGTGGATGATATTCCTACATTGCGACATCGTATCACTAATGCTATTGCAACCATAACAGAGGAAATGTTACAAAGAACTTGGCAAGAAATTGAATATAGACTCGATATTCTTCATGCTACAATGGTTCACATATAGAGGTGTACTGTGTTGCTGGTTTTTTCTTTCTTTCTTTCTTTCTCTCTCTTTCCCCCCCCCCCCCCCCACCCCCCCCCACCCCTGGGTCTTTGAAATCAGGAAACTTTGAGTGGGACACCCTGTATATCTATTATTTCACAAAAACAGCAGTATCACCAGGTGTGGATATTTTGCTACCAAAGTACCCTTCTGGCCTTTAAAATTGTAAGTCCAGGAAGGAGAGCTAATAACAAAATTTTACTAATTAATGTGTACAGTATAGTAGGAAGAATACATGACTAATTTAGGTGATTTGGGGATATGCTCGGTGCAAAATTTTCATCACAGAACTGTCACCTACAGCACCTATTTTTATTCACATTCTATATCTGTCTATTTGTCAGTCTACACCACTGATGTAGATGGACAGTTGCCATTGCATTTGGTTGTCTAATTTTTTGTTTGAGAGCAAAAACAGAATTTCTAATATTCTTGTTCACGCTTCATAAATTAAGTAAAATAAATCTTAAATTTTTAATGTGGTTGTAAATTTTTTCCCAGTGGTAGTTTGAATTTTGAACACACCTGTCATACCAGACAACCAAAACTATAAAAGCTTATACTATGATCTGTTTTAAAATAGCTAAATAAGAGGGATCAGGACTGCTTTGAAGAAGAAATAACTACTGGAGCGACAGAAACTACAACATTGTCTTCCAATATGGAATCAACCACTGCAGAAGACAAATCACACAAGAATCATACCTCAGAGACTATCTGCAAAACAGGTGATTCTCACAAAAGAATTAGGCCTAAACTTTGCATAGACAGTTTATATTCAGATTTAACTAGTTTATACTACACAAAATATTTAATAACTTAGTGTAAATTCACATTTATAATCAAGAGAGCTTGATTGTCAACTAATTACATAATTATTTTCTGATTGTGTAGCAATGCATAGTACTGTTGTTTGTTTTGTGTATAGATTTCAAAATGGAAACTATGCTTCAGGCAGCTTTGGTTGGTGCTGACCCCCAGCATTTCATGTTAAGCTATCTGTGATGTCTAAAATCCATAATCTGTCTTTTCATATTACCTTTCAGGATGGGTGTATAACAATGAGTGAGTATTTTGTTTCTGTCTTCACAGCAGCAATAGTTTTCCATTTTCTTGATAGTTTTGTGATGCTTTTTCCTGTTTTGAATACTAACAGCAGACGAGAATTAAATATCTGCTCATTTTATTTTACTTCTTAATGAACAATTTGCATGCTTCAGTTTGTAGCATGATATAATGAAAATCTATAAGATATTTGTGTTTAATTTAGCATCTCCTGCTAAATAAACAGCATGCACATGAAGTTCTACAGTGATTTAAAAAATACAACAGCACAGTTACACAAAACTATTATTTCTTGGCATAAAATAAAGAAATCAACCAATAGTTTTGTATAATATTTTATAGGAAAAAAGAGATATTGAAGTTACACATTGGTTAAAACATATTTTGATAAAGAAGTAGTTTACAAAAAGATAACATTATATTGTAGAAGGTAGAGTTTAAAATCACAAATTTCATAAATCTCATCACAGTTACACACAATAGTAAATTACTGGACAAAATCAATAACTTATTTTGAAAATCTGGTGTAAAAATTGCCATTACGACAAACAACAAGCTGAAATGTTACCTACAGCACTACATAACTGATAGTAGTAGAATGAAATAATATGTACCCAGGAGTTTTCTAAGTTATAAGTAGAGACAGCAATACACAATACATCAGACAAACTGGAAAAAAATTGCAAACATGCAACAATCAGCATTTATATGCACAAAACAACAAAACAACTTTTGGATGGCACCTTCTGAATAACAACCATTCTATTAAAATATAGAAAGAAGCCTAATTATTGAACATTGTGAATTTTAATGGAAGCTTTTTAAACACGTTGAAAGAAATGCAAATTTACAGCGATATGAGAAACAAACTAGAATGTCCATTCAGTGAACAGTTAATTCAACTGTAATACATATTTTAATGTTTACATGTACATTATTACACAGTATTTATGTTTGGTGGTGTAGGTACTGATAACTAAGTGAACTTTCCCTTGTGTGCATGGTCTTCAGTCCAGAGGCTGGTTTGATGCAGCTCTCCATGCTACTCTATCCTGTGCAAGTTTCTTCATCTCCCTGTACCTACTGCAACCTACATCCTTCTGAATCTGTTTAGTGTATTCATCTCTTGGTCTCCCTCCACGATTTTTACCCTCCACGCTGCCCTCCAATACTAAATCGGTGATACCTTGATTGCCTCAGAATATGCCCTACCAACCAGTCCCTTCTTCTAGTCAAGTTGTGCCACAATTTCTCTTCTCTCCAATTCTATTCAATACCTCCTCATTAGTTATGTGATCTACCCATCTAATCTTCAGCATTCTTCTGTAGCTCCACATTTCAAAAGGTTCTATTCTCTTCCCATCTAAACTATTTATCGTCCACGTTTCACTTCCATACATGGCTACACTGCGTACAAATACTTTCAGAAACGACTTCCTGACACTTAAATCTATACTCAATGTTAACAAATTTCTCTTCTTCAGAAACACTTTCCTTGCCATTGCTAGTCTACATTTTATATTCTCTCTACTTCAACCATCATCAGTTATTTTGCTCCCCAAATAGCAAAACTCATTTACTACTTTACGCGTCTCATTTCCTAATCTAATTCCTGCAGCATCACCCAATTTAATTCGACTACATTCCATTATCCTCATTTTGCTTTTGTTGATGTTCATCTTATATTCTCCTTTCAAGACACTGTCCATTCCGTTCAGCTGCTCTTCCAGGTACTTTGCTGTCTCTGACAGAATTACAATGTCATCGGCGAACCTCAAAGTTTTTATTTCTTCTCCATGGATTTTAATTCCTACTCCAAATTTTTCTTTTGTTTCCTTTACTGCTTGCTCAATATACAGATAGAATAACATCGGAGATAGGCTACAACCCTGTCTCACTCCCTTCCCAACCACACTTCCCTTTCATACCCCTCGATTCTTATGACTGACATCTGATTTCTGTACAAATTGTAAATAGCTTTTTAATCCCTGTATTTTACCCCTACCACCTTCAGAATTTGAAAGAGAGTATTCCAGCCAATGGTTTTTGTTTTAGAAATGCTCCTGAAACTTGGCAGCATTTCATAGATGAAGATCTGCATGGGCTATCATTCATCTTTTGTTATGTTGATGACATATTGTATTTTTTCACATGGAGGAGGAGTGTGGGGAGCATTTGCGTGTAGTACTTAGAAGACTGGAAAATTTGGAATTAAGATTAATATAGACAAGTGCATGTTTATTAAGAAGTATGTTGATTTCCTTGGTTATATTGTCTAAATCCTGTTAAGGTAGCAGATATTGTGCGTATGCCTCTTCCTGCAACTTTTAAATGCCTCAGCCAATATCTAGGGATGATCAATTACTCCCACCAGAATTTGCCACAGCTGAAACGCAAGGTCTGATTAATGACTTCCTTAAGGGCAAGAATACTTTGGGTAACAAGAAGGTTCCTTGGAATCCAGAGCCAACTACGAAATACAAAGTTTCGAAGAAAGCTTTAGCTCACATCACCCCGCTTGCTGACCTTGTTCCTGGGGGCCCCACTGCTTTAACAGTGGATGCAAGTTAATTGGGTGTGGTTGCTGTGTTACAGCTAATGATTTCATCCACATGGCAGCCATTGGCATATTTTTCAAAAAACTTGTCGTAGAGAAATTTCTGTTCAGTTCTCTCCAGCAGGTGTGTAAGACTGATTTTATTGCACAATTCTCTGTGGATATCCGTCACATTCTGGGACAGCAGAATGTGGCAGTTGATTGTGTCTCACATGAGCACAGCCATCTTTATTATTGTTTTGGGAGTAGAGACTACTGACCAACAGGCTGGCCCTTTCCTACTGTCTTGCCATGCAAATCCTGTTTTTATTGGATTCCAACTCAAACAAGAGCCTCTGCAGGAATCCGGACTCCATGTATGGCGTGATGTATTGCGCAGCAAGATCCATCCTTTCATTCTTGCAGGTTGGCACCATACTGTTTTCAATGCACTTTATCACATCCGGGAATCAGGGTTTCCACAAAGTTGCTGTAAGATAAAGTTGCATGGCTGGGGGTGCAGAAGGATTGTTGCTGTTGGGCCTGGGGTTGCAAGCAGTGTCAAAAATGTAAAATCTCTCAGTGCACATCAGCCCTTGTGGGGGCTTTCCTTTAATCATTGGGGAGATTCACTCATCTCCTTATCAATACTGTCAGTCCCCTACTCCCTTCAGAGGGTTTCTGTTTCCTGGTTACAATGATGGTCAAATTCTTTGGGTGACCTGAGCTGTTTCAATCAGCTGCACTATCATGTCCTCTTAGTTTGCGCACTTCAGTGCTCCTTATGTGATAATGCCAGATGGAGAAAGATAGGACAGGTATACACTCGCAGACACACACATATCCATCCACATATCCGCGGATGGATATGTGTTTTGTGTGCGAGTGTATACTTGTCCTTTTTTCCCCCTAAGGTAAGTCTTTCTGCTCCCGGGATTGGAATGACTCCTTACCCTCTCCCTTAAAACCCACATCCTTTCGTCTTTCCCTCTCCTTCCCTCTTTCCTGACGAAGCAACCGTTTGTTGCGAAAGCTTGAATTTTGTGTGTATGTTTGTGTTTGTTTGTGTGTCTATCGACCTGCTAGCACTTTTGTTTGGTAAGTCTCATCATCTTTGTTTTTAGATATATTTTTACTCTACAAATAATTACATAAACTTTAATAAGTTGGTACATGAACATAAGTTCTAGCACTGGTATTGTTTATATGAACTATCTTGTGGTATATATATTGTACCATCAAACGGGGTGATTTTGAACACTGGGGTGAATTCGGACAGTATGGCTTATTTGCTCTTTGCCACTGCATAGAAACAAAGAGTTACTTATTTTAAAATCTGTGCACCAGTTATTTTAAGTGTAAGATTGCATTCATTGCTTTCCACAACTTCTATTTTGCGCCAATTGCTTCCCTAAGTGAATACTTGATGAACAGTCTCAGTGTTAAAAATCCATGCATCATCGTGAAGTCGAAACTTTCTATTGTTGTGCCAAGCGGGAAGTTACTGTAACTGTAATTGTCGACACGTTCAGTAGCTAACAGCATTGAGACAATTTCTGTACAAGGTTGTCGAGTTTCTCGTGCAAAGTTATAAAATAACGACAGTTTTTGTAAAACTGTGTACTGTGTGGGATGTTTTCTGACAATACCAAGAACATACACTCCTGGAAATTGAAATAAGAACACCGTGAATTCATTGTCCCAGGAAGGGGAAACTTTATTGACACATTCCTGGGGTCAGATACATCACATGATCACACTGACAGAACCACAGGCACATAGACACAGGCAACAGAGCATGCACAATGTCGGCACTAGTACAGTGTATATCCACCTTTCGCAGCAATGCAGGCTGCTATTCTCCCATGGAGACGATCGTAGAGATGCTGGATGTAGTCCTGTGGAATGGCTTGCCATGCCATTTCCACCTGGCGCCTCAGTTGGACCAGCGTTCGTGCTGGACGTGCAGACCGCGTGAGACGATGCTTCATCCAGTCCCAAACATGCTCAATGGGGGACAGATCCGGAGATCTTGCTGGCCAGGGTAGTTGACTTACACCTTCTAGAGCATGTTGGGTGGCACGGGATACATGCGGACGTGCATTGTCCTGTTGGAACAGCAAGTTCCCTTGCCGGTCTAGGAATGGTAGAACGATGGGTTCGATGACGGTCTGGATGTACCGTGCACTATTCAGTGGCCCCTCGACGATCACCAGTGGTGTATGGCCAGTGTAGGAGATCGCTCCCCACACCATGATGCCGGGTGTTGGCCCTGTGTGCCTCGGTCGTATGCAGTCCTGATTGTGGCGCTCACCTGCACGGCGCCAAACACGCATACGACCATCATTGGCACCAAGGCAGAAGCGACTCTCATCGCTGAAGACGACACATCTCCATTCGTCCCTCCATTCACGCCTGTCGCGACACCACTGGAGGCGGGCTGCACGATGTTGGGGCGTGAGCGGAAGACGGCCTAACGGTGTGCGGGACCGTAGCCCAGCTTCATGGAGACGGTTGCGAATGGTCCTCGCCGATACCCCAGGAGCAACAGTGTCCCTAATTTGCTGGGAAGTGGCGGTGCGGTCCCCTACAGCACTGCGTAGGATCCTACGGTCTTGGCGTGCATCTGTGCGTCGCTGCGGTCCGGTCCCAGGTCGACGGGCACGTGCACCTTCCGCCGACCACTGGCAACAACATCGATGTACTGTGGAGACCTCACACCCCACGTGTTGAGCAATTCGGCGGTACGTCCACCCGGCCTCCCGCATGCCCACTATACGCCCTCGCTCAAAGTCCGTCAACTGCACATACGGTTCACGTCCACGCTGTCGCGGCATGCTACCAGTGTTAAAGACTGCGATGGAGCTCCGTATGCCACGGCAAACTGGCTGACACTGACGGCGGCGGTGCACAAATGCTGCGCAGCTAGCGCCATTCGACAGCCAACACCGCGATTCCTGGTGTGTCCGCTGTGCCGTGCGTGTGATCATTGCTTGTACAGCCCTCTCGCAGTGTCCGGAGCAAGTATGGTGGGTCTGACACACCGGTGTCAATGTGTTCTTTTTTCCATTTCCAGGAGTGTATAAGAGCAGGAGAGGTCCTACATTAAGGTGTAATTATGACTCGGAACTTTTAGATAAAGCTGTTCGAGATATTCAGAGTGGTAAATTATCATACAGAAATGCATGTGATTTGTATGGTATACCTAAATCAACCCTACAAAATAAAGTGCAGAAATTACATTAAAAAAAAAAATGGGAGGACAGCCAGTGCTACCGTAAATAAAGAAGAAGTAGAAATGTTGAAGCAAGGTATCTTGAGGGCTGCACATTGGGGATTTCCCTTCACTAAATTGGATATTTAGTTAAAGGCTACCTTGATAAAGCTGGCCGGAAAGAGAAGAAATTTCATAATAATCTGTCAGGAGAAGAATGAGTGCATTTATTCCTCAAACGACAGTTTGTAGATCTTTCCGTTCGCTTAAGCAAAAATATTAAATGAGCTCATGCAGAACTTATCTGTAATATATAAAATTCATTATATCATTCCATATCACTTATTTGTAACAAAGGGCTACCTTAAAATGTGTAAAATGTAACCAAAATCAAATAAAAAGCATGTAGAATTTAAAAAAAAGGCAGTAACTGTCTGGATTCGCCCTCTATGTACTGTAACTTCGGACAGAGATTTAAAAAACACGTGTCCGAAATCACCCCAATCCATGGGGTGACTTCAGACACTTTATTTAATTGCCTCATATAAATATAACTACACATACGCTTTCTGGTTCTGGGATATTTTATTCGTTACACATACACCCTACCACTTCCATAACAATCAATTTAAGCTAACAATATATACAAAAGTTACAATCAAATTAATGACAAAATCATCCGAAATCACCCCGTTTGATGGTATCTAGAAATGTACATGCCTCCAACATATACATATCAACAAATACAGATCAATATTTCCTTAAAAAGATTTTTTGTATCACATATTTCATTTGCTCAAGGCATTTTGTTACAGACTGCCCATGACTGTAATTTATTGATTAGAAATAGTTTTGTCACAATATTTTATTCCCCATGTTTAGTTTAACGTGTTCCTGAGCTACAAGGCAATTCTCACTTTGTTTACTTAATATGTACGTCTTTCTTGTACTCAAACCTTTGTATCCATGGTGTTTAGTGCTGCAGGACATTATTTAGTGCTTTGTTGGGAAAGATAGTGAGGACACTCAGAGACTGTCAACTACATTTTAATACTCTGATATTTTTATGAGCCCATTATTATCGGCATAAATTTGTGGAGTCAGTCATGGGCGATCTCTGCCTGCTGTACCATTGTTTAGTCTCTTTGCTCCTTGTTATCATTCTCTTTGTTACCTACATGCATTCAAGTTGTGTTTTGTATATCCATATGAAATTTATTAGAATAAAGTTGTTTGTATAAGGAAGTGCATGTAAAAGAGACATTGATTTACCATCTACTAAAACATAATAGACCACTGTGTCTTGTCATCGTTACTGCAATGTGAACAATACCGTCACAGGTTAGTGTGTTGTATGCATTCTCATCGGGAGTTCAATTTTGATATAGTATGTATGCCACAAAAGGAAAATAAGCCAGATGCATTGTTCACAATTCCTGTTGAAATGGGGAGAAAATGATCATAAAATCCAACTGGGAATCAGATTACATGATATCCAGCAAATGAAGTAGAGCCCATTAAAGAGTAGTCATGTGAACATAAGAGTTGAGATGATCTTTTTTATTTATCTGTGATAACTAGTTTTAGCTGAATAAGGCCTACTTTATCTATAGATATAGACTAAAGAAAAACAAAACCATTAATTATTCTCTATCATTTAAGTTATTTATACAATATACGAGAGAGATATGTACCAGTAAATGCACCAGGTTACCTAAAACACAGGAGCACAATTGCTATCAACAGTGTCAACTGGACCATGTTACTTCTCAACCAAGAAAGAGTCAAAAAACTACATGCTTATATATGACAGTATGTCAGAATTTGGTGTTATCATATCAATAAAATTGTAGTGTAAAATCATGTACTTACTCACACAGATTTTTGTTAGTGGAACTTTTGTTACAAAGGGTAAAATACAAAAATAGGAATAAAGTATATTAAAATATAGAAATTTAAAAATGGGTCTACTGTTTAACAGTACAGCAGTCTTATTATCGCAGCTATCAAGATGTTTATATTCTCTAAAATGTTAAACAAATAGCTTAATTCAGTTATGTTGAATATAATATATTTAAATTATGACACAATTGTTATTGTTTCATGTGTGTTGATGCAGGTTGATGTTTTTCTAAAGAACTCACTCAAAGTGTAATAGTTGTTTGTTTCTGATGAGGCTTGCAGTAACTGGATCAATTGTAGCACTGTCAATGGTGCAGATATGCCCCTGTGTGTCCCACCCTCTTCTGCGCCTTATCACAACATTATGAGCAAAATAGTGTGCTCTTAAGGTAAAGAGATATTGAATTTAATTGATGAAAGGAGAAAATATAAAAATACAGTAAATGAAGCAGGCAAAAAGGAATACAAACGTCTCAAAAATGAGATCGATAGGAAGTGCAAAATGGCTAAGCAGGGATGGCTAGAGGACAAATGTAAGGATGTAGAGGCGCATATCACTAGGGGTAAGATAGATACTGCGTACAGGAAAATTAAAGAAACCTCTGGAGAAAAGAGAACCACTTGCATGAATATCAAGAGCTCAGATGGGAACCCAGTTCTAAGCAAAGAAGGAAAAGCAGAAAGGTGGAAGGAGTATATAGAGGGTCTATACAAGGGCGATGTTCTGGCTGTCAATATTATAGAAATGGAAGAGAATGTAGATGAAAATGAAATAGGAAATATGATACTGCGTGAAGAGTTTGACAGAGCACTGAAGGACCTAAGTCGAAACAAGGCCCCGGGAGTAGACAACATTCCATTAGAACTACTGACAGCCTTGGGAGAGCCAGGCCTAACAAAACTCTACCATCTAGTGAGCAAGATGTATGAGACAGGCAAAATACCATCAGACTTCAAGAAGAATATAATAATTCCAATCCCAAAGAAAGTAGGTGTTGACAGATGTGAAAATTACCGAACTATCAGTTTAATAAGCCACGGCTGCAAAATACTAACACAAATTCTTTACAGATGAAAAGGCCAAATGATGTCATCACAGCTGTCTTATACTTGTCCTGAACTGCTATCAGAATTTACACAAAGGCCTTAGAGCAATCGATGACACTAAAGAAACAGGCACCACTAAAATTGTTGTTGAAGTCGGACACATTGGCAGGGGATCTGTTACGGATAGTGTGATATTTGAGATCTCTGTAATCCCGAAAAATGCACATGAACAGCTTTCTTTTTTATGATTTGTAGTGGTGATGCCCAAGCACTGTGTGACTTAGGTATCATCCCATTGGTAAGCATCCCATCAAACGCTGCCTTAGCAACATGTAACTTCTCTAGAGACTAACATGTAGGTCAGTTAACCACAGGTGGACTGCAGTCATGCATATATGGTGTGTAGTTGAGAGCCTAACTTCACCCTGAGCTACAGCAGGGTTGGTTGAGCTGGGAAATCTTACTGAAGCAGCTGACAGGAATCATTGTCTGCCACCAGCAGCAATTCCAAGTTCGGGGTGGGGGGGTGGGGGGCTGGAGAAGAGGGGGGGGGGAGATTGCAGGGGAATGGGAAGTACCTGCATCATGCAGGTGCTGTAACCCCATGTGCGTTTCCTCTAACTGCTGTTCAAGAGCTGCCACACCCAGTCTCAAATCCAAATTGTCTTCACATAGTACAGCAACGTTCCTTACTTCCTTTGTGTGCAAGACACTGATCCTGCAGATACGTGCATTAAGCATCTCACACTTTACCTGTAATGTACCAAGCTCAGAATAGTCATGCGATGGTGGCATCAATGTCTTGCATGTGCTCCACATTCAGACAGAAATGGAAGCGGCAACAAATGACACACCACGGTAGACATAGTAGGCATGAAAATCTTCACATGATGGATATCGGTGGCATTGTGCAGTATGTGACCCTGCGTGGTCAAGAGCTTGGGAGACAGAAGGAAGTTTTATCGGGCATTGATGCACTAAATCAGGTACCAAGGAAAAGTGTTTCAGAAAGTCTGGTTCCAATGGGAATGAGTGAGTTATTTGCAGCTGTCATCACAGGAATGCCTGAGATTGGGACAGTCATCCTTTTTGCATGGGACCACATTAATCTCTGGGAGAGTATCAACAAGGAAACGAGCTCCAGATGATCCGTCAGTGATGAATAATCTTGCAGACCCATCAACTGCCAACACTGCCACATTCTTATTGTATGAGCGAGGTGGCGCAGTGGCTAGCACACTGGACTTGCATTCGGGAGGATGATGGATGGTTCCATTTCTGAAGCCCCTCCGGCCCCAGCACACAGACCAGAGCAGAATCAAATATCGCTGACTTCTGCCGGTATAATGATCCTGTAACAGGTAAAAGAAAATGTTAGCCATACCTAAACATAAAAAATGTAAAAAGTTGAAACTGATCAACCTAAATATAATTTATGCCCCAGATTAGCAAAATAACTTCAAACTCACTGATGTAGTAAAAAATCATTAACTAGTATAAACGTCACTGAGTAAGCAGCTGCTTCTGGTGACTTCATTACAAAGAGTTTTTAAAGTAATTTGAAATAACTTATTGTTTGAAATTTTTAAAGTAAAGATGACATTTGGGTAATTTTGCGATGACTTCATGAAGAAGCCACACATCACTATTTCTAACAGTTTCAGGGCCATTTAATCTGAATTATAAAGAAACAATTACTTGAAATCATATACACCTCATACTGTAAGCTAATAAGGAAACTACTGTTTAGAAAAATGTAGACGTTTTATTCTATCCACAATTATTTTTTGGTGAGTAAAACTGAATCAAAATGAAATAAAAGATGAAATCGAAATGAATTTAAGGAATTACCAGTTCAGTGGAACTGAAATGTAAAAGAACAAAAAATGTTCTCCTTGTCATATTTTAATATTGCCTTTTATTAGATTTCAGCCACATTACAAATAACAATAAAAGTAAGAGGTACCAGTAGGCCTTGCAGGATGGAATATTTAATACAGATCCTAAAATTGGCCATAGCTCACCACTATTACTGTGAAATAAAGGTAATCCATCAATTCCAATCATTAAATCAATATGCTGTAAAGAACTGAAAATATGTTGTGCACTAGCGAACATTTTCTTTAACTGGTTTGAAATACAAATGTGGCAGTACTGGCCAGAGCTTACATTTTTTACTTGAATGCATCTTGGAGTCTTTAGAATAGTTCTTGCATCAGAGGGAAGATATTTAAAGCAGTCATGTGATCGAAGAATACGCAACAAAGCTGTCAATGCCACATTTGTAATGCTAAACTGAACAGACCAGTTAGCTAATTCAGATTTGAGCCCTTCCATTTGAAACTTGGAGTCAAAGCAGTCATCACTGTCTGAACCGTCTGATAAAGGATATTGATCCAACAACTCAAAAACCTGGTTCGATGTTGAGGCCCTATCATTACTTTCAGAAGGTTCACTGTTAAATGATGATCCACTGACACTATTATACGATGATGGTTGAAGCTGAATCCCAGGATTTGGATCATTGGAAACATCTCTCTCACCAGCTACAGCAGAGTGCCCTACACTTTTCTCAGAATGCTTCAACAGCCGTTTCCGTTCCCCTCCCGAGAAAGAGAATTGAACAGTTTCCTGTTTGACATTCCTAAAATAAAACAGAATAATTTAGTTGGGATTGACAAAATAAGGAAAATTACACATGGTAGTAATGGATGTCTCAGGGAAGAAAAAATAGATCTATTATTATTCAGCATTCATAAACTGAATTTGTTGGTGAAAATTTAATATTGATTTTTTTGGGTTAAATGATGGAATATTAATTTGGATTACTAATTAATACAAGCCTCTAAAGAATCCACACTTGAAAAAATAAAATTAAGAAAGTCTCTTAAGCATATATAAATTTGAAACTTCCTGGCAGATTAAAACTGTGTGCCCGACCGAGACTCGAACTCGGGACCTTTGCCTTTCGCGGACAAGTGCAAGGAAGTTCCATATCAGCGCACACTCCGCTGCAGAGTGAAAATCTCATTCTGGAAACATCTCCTAGGCTGTGGCTAAGCCATGTCTCCGCAATATCCTTTCTTTCAGGAGTGCTAGTTCTGCAAGGTTCGCAGGAGAGCTTCTGCAAAGTTTGGAAGGTAGGAGACGAGGTACTGGCAGAAGTAAAGCTGTGAGTACCGACCATGAGTCGTGCTTCGGTAGCTCAGTTGGTAGAGCACTTGTCCGCGAAAGGCAAAGGTCCCGAGTTCGAGTCTCGGTCGGGCACACAGTTTTAATCTGCCAGGAAGTTTCATATCAGCGCACACTCCGCTGCAGAGTGAAAATCTCATTCTGGAAATATATAAATTTGCTTATTAACTTCCATGCTTTCGTTGAAAATTTTAGAGCAATGCCAGCATTATGGGTGGGACATTTGTACTAATTTTTGCTAGTATTTTCATATTTACATTTAGGAATCTTAAGTTATTTGAAGTGAAGTTTTTGTTTTAAGCAACAAATTGATACTCTTTATTCCACAAAAATACAGTGTTCAAATATACATACTGAACTGTCTGTAATGCAATACATAATACCAGTGTTGCGGGTGGGACAAAACTGACACAGAACTGAACAATTTTGACATCCGAACAATATTTCTGCTTTGATAGTGTCCACAATTCAGCCAAGCCACATACAAATGAAGCTTACATTCTTCTACTAAAGAAACATGTTGCTATTAGAAAAAGAATTAAGTTGCACCAATGCATGACACTATATATAACTGTATAGTTATGGGTGGGACAAATTGCCTGTTGTATGATTTGCATAGAATATTAAATTGCAATATGTAGTGCAACTAAACACACACTATTTAAGCTAAATACAACATTAAAAAGGTACAAACATTCACAATAAACTCAGATTTTTTTTAAGTTCTAGTCAAGTGAGAAGTGTCCCCTGTTGTTCATAAATGTTGGAATATGGTAAGCTTTCTCAACAGTACTAAAATCATTCTCAATATATTCATCCTTCACAGTACAGCCCAGATCCAAAATTTGCCACTACTTTCCATGAAAAGTAATGTTACGCTTATTATGAATATGCTTAACTTATGCCAAGCATGAGTCACAAGAAATTTTGTGTCCATCATCACAGAAAGAATTAACAGCTTCAACAAAATCTCTCAAGACTGATGGCGTAATAACAGACTGCAACTCTGATTTTACTCTTGCCCCAACTTTAAGACTTCTTTGACTTGAATTTCTTGAGTATGTTTACTTTGTGCAAGAGTGTCATATTATTGGGAAGAAATTTCATATTACTGCAATTAAAGAACAGTCAAAGCTACGTAAATAAAAAAGACTGACACCTATGTAGTGACTGGTTCTTGATGTAATTTTTCCTGTTCACCATGTCATTACTATTTGTATTCGCAAAGAAACTTTTCACACTTCACAATTATTCATTCATGGTGTGACACACGCGAGTACTTACAAGCAAACAAATGTAATAGGGCGATGTATATAAAAAGGTGAGATTTTAAAAAAGGTAAAATAACATTAAGTTTTAATTTATTGGTGCCACAAACTAGAGAGCTAGTTTAAAATGACCTCTTTTTGCTGAACATCTTGTAATATGTATTCTTAGCTGGTAATCCATTTCACTTTCATCCAGGCTCAATTTTTCTATGTAAAAGAATATGATATTTCTTTACGTTACATAATAATATTTAACATCTGTAATATTAACATACCACTAGAGAAAAATGCACCAACATACCTGTAATACACTATATATCCTCTTCAGACCTGGTGTAGCAGTAAGGCAGGAGACATCACACACTTACCGAACTATTTTCCAGTATAAAACAAACTTCACAACAGTCAACAATCATTAACGTGCGTCACAAAGGTAAAATGGCCATAAACCTAGGAGAGTCAGTGCAAGGCTTATAAACGCTTGTGGCACTTCCCGTGGACGTCTATGCAAGCTATGCTGTGCACACATCTGCTGTACAGCCTTCCAGGGAAATTACAGTTTATTTCAAGCTTGGGAAAATTATTTTAATTCAAGCTAAATTTTTACAGCTTGATGTAAACTGTGTAACAGGTTGATTTTTCAATCTTGAATTTTCAACTGAACCTAAACTCAATATCCACCTTGAAATAAGCTGTGTAACAGGTTGATTTTTCAATCTTGAATTTTCAACTGAATCTAAACTCAATATCCACCTTGAAATAAGCTACAGTGCTAGCTGGGTAGATAATGAAGAGCATTTGGATGCAATGTACTGTGTTGCACACAGAAGCATAGTGTATAAGTAAAGTAAATGAGGATTGTGTGAGTCCTGTTAGCCTGGATGATTTCAGTATGGACAACATACATCTACCGAATGCCTTAATGATAATGACATTGGGTATTTTGGAGGAAGAGGATGTAGATAGTCATATATGACCACTACCACAACCGTACCCTCAATGATTCTGTGTTACAAAGTAAAATGAATCGTCTGCAAGGCAGTGCCTGGCAAGTTATGGAAGCCCTATTGATACAGTTTAAGGATTTTTTTAATGCCCAGGGTCCATTACCTGCAACTCCTATTACCCAACACTGCATACCAACTACAATTTGCTACAATTTATAAGAGAACAAATCACATACTGAAGCATTTACAGCCACTCATGGAAGTATTTATCGTCCAACAACAGGCAGAAGGTATTACAAAATCAGTGATGGTCCTGATCCGAAAATTGTTGATGGAAAGCACCAAGAAATATCGATTTTGTTGTGATTACAGATATTTGAATGCAAAAATTACCACCAATGCCTATCCTGTACTGAATATCACAGAGACATTTGACAAATTTGGCAGATAAAAATACTTCTCTACAATGGATTTGAGCAGTGGATACCACCAGATGGATGTAGTGCCAGAATATAGATCTGAAATGGCTTTTGTGGTCCCATGGAGGCCTTTTCAACATCAATAGATGCCATTTGAGCTTACAAATGTGCCAGCCACATGTAAAAGGGTGTTAGGTGAAATTTTGTGTGGCCTGCAACCGAGGAAGTACATGGTGTATCTCAATGATATTACAGTTTTTTTGGATGATGTGGACAAACATGTGAAACGGTTGGGGGGAATATCAAGAGATTAACCGCTAAGTATTGACAAGTGTAATTTTGCACAGACTCAAGTCAGTACTTGGGCCATGTCATTGGTGAAGAGTGTATGCAAACTGATCCCCATTTAGTATCAGCAGTTTCTGAATTTGCAGCTCCACAAACAACAAAACAGCTACAATCTTTTCTGGGCCTTTGTAATTATTACTCCAAATTTATTAAGGACTTCACACAAATTACTCCACTGTTAAATCATTTGTTAAGGAAAGGGATTAAATTTGAGTGGTTGATGGAATGTGAGTGAGCCTTTCAGGCATTACGATTGGCAGGCATGCTTGACACAGGGCAGTTTAAATCAAACAGGATAGCTGTAAGCCAACGTAAAAGTTTTTTGGGGTAGCCAGCTATCCAGATGAGATGGTCAGAACAATGAGTGCAGGTAGATTGGTGGCTAGCAAGCCACAAAGAGTAGTGGTTATCATGGTTTTTCCTAGGTGAAAAGACTTATGTGGGAGTTCCGATAGTATGATTGCAGAATGAGCTAGTACGGATGAGCCCTGTGACTTGAATTATTGTGACCAAATGTTATAACAGAAAATGCACAAAATTCCATATAAATGGGCTAGGAAAGAACTAATGGCAGCCATGGAACTGTGGCAGTGGGACAAGCTTATTGAAAATAAATCTATATTTGAAGCCCCAACACTTAAAAAATATTAATATTATTACTGTTATCATTTATAATAAATTATAACAACTGAACACATTACAAAGTCACACTTATGGTACACCACATGAAAGAGGATAATGCCAGCAAGATAATAAACAGATGACTTTTCTAATACACAAAACATGTTACAAACAATTTAGTTTACTTACGCAAACAGTGCCATAAGTATCAAATTCTCCACAGCTACACAAATGATATTATTAGAATGAGTTTCCTTTTTTAATATTCCAGTAACTCTTAATGTATATTTGTTTAATTGGATAGATAAAAAATCTACTCACCAAGTGGTGGCAGAACACACACAGAAAGGACAATTGTAATTGGCAAGTTTTTGGAGCCAGTGGCTCCTTCTTCAGGCAGAAGGCTTGAAGGGCCTGCCTGCCTGAAGAAAAAGCCACTGGCTCTGAAAGCTTGCCAATTACAACCATCTTTTACGTGTGTGTTCTGCCACCACTTGGTGAGTGGATTTTTTTTATCTCTCCAGTCAAATAATTCTATCAATAATTGATTGTTTTCATTGTTAATGTACATTTAATAATTTGATGCCATGCCTGGCATTGCCCGGAATGTTTAATATCTGCCACACAAAGTGATTGACCCTGTGCCTTGTTGATACTCATAGTGAATGCAAGCCACATGGGAAACTGCAGTTGCCTTAGATCACAGGGCATATTTGAATCATAGAATGTCAGTGGAATGTAACAAATGAATATGTCTTCACCTGTATGAACAGATGATTAGTTGCACCATCTGTTACATTTTGCAAGAAGTCTCTCACTGTGTTTTTGGAGAAGATGTTTTCTATTGTTTCAGCCCATTTTCACTGTTTCATGAAGGGCTGCATTTGAGCACAACTCAAACTCGTGAACAGTTTACATCACAGTTTGGGAAATCTTGGGTTCTGTTCAATCTTTTGATTGGCCTGCAATCTCTAGTGAATTTTATAGAACTATATATACAGCCTGCCTTAGTGCTTGTAAGGCACTGTGGATTTTAATAATAAAAATAACCATGAAACACAGACTAAAATATCTTCTAGGGTATATGCCATATGTAACAATGGAAACTGATCAGTAAATGAGAGTTTATTGTCATGTTTCTGTCAAATGGTTTAACTTTCACTTGACCTGTAAACCATTGATGTCTGATGGTACTGTATCCAAGATGGGTACAGCCACTGTAATTTATTCTCGCAATAGGAATTTCAGTCATTTACCATGATATATTTCATATTACATAAAGGCAACTTGCACACAAGTCTGCAGTCTCAGAGAGCTGAGACCACGCTGTGAACAGCAGCAACAGTGCATGATGGGAGTGGTGACTGAGTGGGGGTAAGGAGGAGGCTGGGACAGGAAGGGGAAGGGATAGTACGGTGGGAGTGGTGGAGAGTCAAGTGTTGCAGTTTAGATGGAGGGCAGGAGAGAAGGTGCTGAGGGGAGAGGGGGTAAGTAGGTGAACTACATTCTCCGCCAGGGTTTCGATTACCTCTCATCATGCCCTGAAATGAGAAATGTCCTGCTCACTATCCTTCCCACCCCTCCTACCATGGTATTCCGCCATCCACCGAACCTACACAATATACTCGTCCATCCTTACACAACCCCTGCTCCCAATCCCTTACCTCATGGCTCATACCCCTGTAATAGACCTAGATGCAAGATCTGTCCCATACATCCTCCTACCACCACCTACTCCAGTTTAGCCACTAACATCAACTATCCCATCAAAGGCAGGGCTACCTGTGAAACCATTCATGTGATTTATGAGCTAAGCTGCAACCTCTGTGCTGCATTCTAGGTAGGCATGACAACCAACAAGCTGTCTGTCCACAAGAACAGCCACTGACAAACTGTGGCCAAGAAACAACTGGACCACCCTGTTGCTGAACACGCTGCCAAACTTGATATCCCTCATCTTAATGACTGCTTCACAGCCTGTGCCATATGGATCCTTCCCACCAACACCAGCTTTTCTGAATTGTGCTGGTTGGAACTCTCCCTACAATACATCCTACGTTCCCGTAACCCTCCTGGCCTCAACCTTCATTAGTCACTGTCCTCACCCACCAGCCCCCTCCCTGTTCCCATTCCAGCACTACACAGCCGTCATTTCACCATCACACCTAGTCTTTTAATTTCTTTTATTTCTCTCCTTTCTGCTACTTACGTCTTCCCCCCTCCGCACCTTCTCTCCTGTCCTCCGTCTAAATTGCAACACTTGACTCTCTGCCACTCCCACCATACTATCCCACCCCCTCCCTGCCCCAGGGTCCTCCTTACCCCCACCCAGTCGCCACTCCCATCATGCACTGGTGCTGCTGTTCGCAGTGTGGTCTCAGTTCTATGAGACGGCATACATGTGTGCAAGTTGCGTTTATGTGAGTGTGTGTGTGTATGCGTGTGTGTATGTGTGTCTACTGCTGACAAAGGCCTTAATGGCCAAAAGCTTTAATTGTGTGAATCTTTTTGTTGTGCCTATCGCGACTCAGCATCTCCACTATATGGTGAGTAGCAACTTTCCTTCTCTGGTATTGTTACATTCCATCCTGGATTTTTCTTCTTTATATATTTTTTATACACTGAGGTGACAAATCTCAATAGTGATACCCACATAAACAGATGGCTTTAGTATCACGCACATCAGGTATGAAAGGGTTGGGCATTGGCGAAGCTGTCATTTGTACTCAGATGATTCCTATGAAAAGATTTTCGATGTGCTTATGGCTGCACAACTGGACAGTCTTTGAACCCAAAATGGCAGTTGGAGATAGAAGCATGGAACATTGCTTTTTGGAAATTCTTTTCTTTAGGAATTCAATATTCCAAGATCCACAGAGTCAAGAGTGTGCTGAGAATACCAAATTTCAGGCTTACCTTTCATCACAGAAAACACAGTGAGCAACTGCCTTTATTTAACAACAGATTTGTCTGCATAGAGTTGTCAGTGCTAACAGACAACCAACACTGCACAAAATCAATATGAGACATACAAACAATGTTTCCATTAGGACAGTGCAGTGAACACAAGTGCCTTTGCTAGTAGCATGACGCTGTCTACAGCACCTCTCCTGGGCTCGTGACTTTATCAGTTGGACCCTAGATGACTGGAAAACTGTGAGCTGGTCAGATGAGTCCTGATTTCAGTTGATCAGAGGTGATGGTAGGGTTAGAGTGTGGTCCAGACCCCATGAAGCAATGGACCCAAGTTATCAACAAGGCACTGTGCATGCTGGTGGTGGCTCCATAATGGTGTTGGCTGTGTTTACATGGAATGGACTGGGTCCTGGTTATGTTAGCTAGTTGGAGACCATTGAACCAAGTCAGTTCATGCACAAAATTCTGCACCAGCAATACCTTTGCTATTATGGGCAGCTATAGAGGCAGCATGGCTCAATGTTTCTGCAGGGGACTTTAGGCGATTTGTTGCACCCATGCCACATCAAGTTGCTGCATTACACCAAGCTAAAGGAAGTCCATCATAACATTAGGATGTATCCCACAACTTTTGTCATCTTTATATGTTTTGTATATTAAAAATATATATATCCTATGTCCTTCCAGATGTTCATGAGGGGATAGTGTAGAAATTTGAAGTAAAAGGGATAAGAACTTTTAGAGATTTTTGGTAACAACATTTCTGCTTCGTATATTATATACATGTATTCATTTGTAAGTCAGATTATGAAATCTTGCGTTGCCAGTGATCTTGAAGGTAAAGTGTGCAAAATTTCATCAAGTTTGGAATAAAACTGTAGGTTTATAGGAATTCAGACAAACAAATGAACACTCTTCTATATATATATATATATATATATATATATATATATATATATATATATATATATATATATATGGTTATAATAGAGGGAAACATTCCACGAAGGAAAAATATATCTAAAAACAAAGATGATGTGACTTACCAAATGAAAGTGCTGGCAGGTCGACAGACACACAAACGAACACAAACATACACACAAAATTCAAGCTTTCGCAACAAACTGTTGCCTCATCAGGAAAGAGGGAAGGAGAGGGAAAGACGAAAGGATGTGGGTTTTAAGGGAGAGGGTAAGGAGTCATTCCAGTCCCGGGAGCGGAAAGACTTACCTTAGGGGGAAAAAAGGACGGGTATACACTCGCACACACACACATATCCATCCACACATATACAGACACAAGCAGAAATATTGTGTGTCTGTCGACCTGCCAGCACTTTCATTTGGTAAGTCACATCATCTTTGTTTTTATATATATATATATATATATATATATATATATATATATATATATATATATATATATAGTTATAATAGAAGGAAACATTCCATGAAGGAAAAATATACCTAAAAACAAAAATGATGTGACTTACCAAATGAAAGTGCTGGCAGGTCGACAGACACACAAACGAACACAAACATACACACATAATTCAAGCTTTCGCAACAAACTGTTGCCTCATCAGGAAAGAGGGAAGGAGAGGGAAAGACGAAAGGATGTGGGTTTTAGGGAGAGGGTAAGGAGTTATTCCAGTCCCGGGAGCGGAAAGACTTACCTTATGGGGAAAAAAGGACGGGTATACACTCGCACACACACACATATCCATCCACACATATACAGACACAAGCAGACCCACATCCTTTCGTCTTTCCCTCTCCTTCCCTCTTTCCTGATGAGGCAACAGTTTGTTGCGAAAGCTTGAATTTTGTGTGTATGTTTGTGTTCGTTTGTGTGTCTGTCGACCTGCCAGCACATTCATTTGGTAAGTCACATCATCTTTGTTTTCAGGTATATTTTTCCTTCATGGAATGTTTCCTTCTATTATAACCTTATCATTAATTTGAACCCAACAATTACGTTTGTTATTGTCGCCTTTGCATTTCGAAATCTTTCCTGTCGTCTTATTTCTCTTTTTTCTCTTTATTTTCTCTTTCTGTTTTTACCAGTAGTTTCACTTTGTATTCACCTTCCCCTTTTACCGTAATCTGGTCTGCTGGTGTCTGTATATGTGTGGATGGATATGTGTGTGTGTGTGTGCGAGTGTATACCCGTCCTTTTTTCCCCATAAGGTAAGTCTTTCCGCTCCCGGGACTGGAATGACTCCTTACCCTCTCCAAAAACCCACATCCTTTCGTCTTTCCCTCTCCTTCCCTCTTTCCTGATGAGGCAACCGTTTGTTGCGAAAGCTCGAATTTTGTGTGTATGTTTGTGTTCGTTTGTGTGTCTGTCGACCTGCCAGCACTTTCATTTGGTAAGTCACATCATCTTTGTTTATATATATATATATATATATATATATATATATATATATATATATATATATATATGGTTATAATAGAAGGAAACATTCCACGAAGGAAAAATATATCTAAAAACAAAGATGATGTGACTTACCAAATGAAAGTGCTGGCAGGTCGACAGACACACAAACGAACACAAACATACACACAAAATTCAAGCTTTCGCAACAAACTGTTGCCTCATCAGGAAAGAGGGAAGGAGAGGGAAAGACGAAAGGATGTGGGTTTTAAGGGAGAGGGTAAGGAGTCATTCCAGTCCCGGGAGCGGAAAGACTTACCTTAGGGGAAAAAAAGGACGGGTACTCACTCGCACACACACACATATCCATCCACACATATACAGACACAAGCAGACATATTTAAAGACAAAGAGTTTGGGCAGAGATGTCAGTCGAGGCAGAAGTGCAGAGGCAAAGATGTTGTTGAATGACAGGTGAGGTATGAGTGGCGGCAACTTGAAATTAGCGGAGATCGAGGCCTGGTGGATAACGGGAAGAGAGGATATATTGAAGAGCAAGTTCCCATCTTCGGAGTTCGGATAGGTTGGTATTAGTAGGAAGTATCCAGATAACCCGGACGGTGTAACACTGCGCCAAGATGTGCTGGTCGTGCACCAAGGCATGTTTAGCCACAGGGTGATCCTCATTACCAACAAACACTGTCTGCCTGTGTCCATTCATGCGAATGGACAGTTTGTTGCTGGTCATTCCCACATAGAACGCATCACAGTGTAGGCAGGTCAGTTGGTAAATCACGTGGGTGCTTTCACACGTGGCTCTGCCTTTGATTGTGTACACCTTCCGGGTTACAGGACTGGAGTAGGTGGTGGTAGGAGGGTGCATGGGACAGGTTTTACACCGGGGGCGGTTACAAGGGTAGGAGCCAGAGGGTAGGGAAGGTGGTTTGGGGATTTCATAGGGATGAACTAAGTGGTTACGAAGGTTAGGTGGACGGCGGAAAGACACTCTTGGTGGAGTGGGGAGGATTTCATGAAGGATGGATCTCATTTCAGGGCAGGATTTGAGGAAGTCGTATCCCTGCTGGAGAGCCACATTCAGAATCTGATCCAGTCCCGGAAAGTATCCTGTCACAAGTGGGGCACTTTTGTGGTTCTTCTGTGGGAGGTTCTGGGTTTGAGAGGATGAGGAAGTGGCTCTGGTTATTTGCTTCTGTACCAGGTCGGGAGGGTAGTTGCGGGATGCGAAAGCTGTTGTCAGGTTGTTGGTGTAATGCTTCAGGGATTCCGGACTGGAGCAGATTCGTTTGCCACGAAGACCTAGGCTGTAGGGAAGGGACCGTTTGATGTGGAATGGGTGGCAGCTGTCGTAATGGAGGTACTGTTGCTTGTTGGTGGGTTTGATGTGGACGGACGTGTGAAGCTGGCCATTGGACAGGTGAAGGTCAACATCAAGGAAAGTGGCATGGGATTTGGAGTAGGACCAGATGAATCTGATGGAACCAAAGGAGTTGAGGTTGGAGAGGAAATTCTGGAGTTCTTCTTCACTGTGAGTCCAGATCATGAAGATGTCATCAATAAATCTGTACCAAACTTTGGGTTGGCAGGCCTGGGTAACCAAGAAGGCTTCCTCTAAGCGACCCATGAATAGGTTGGCGTACGAGGGGGCCATCCTGGTACCCATGGCTGTTCCCTTTAATTGTTGGTATGTCTGGTTTTCAAAAGTGAAGAAGTTGTGGGTCAGGATGAAGCTGGCTAAGGTAATGAGGAAAGAGGTTTTAGGTAGGGTGGCAGGTGATCGGCGTGAAAGGAAGTGCTCCATCGCAGCGAGGCCCTGGACGTGCGGGATATTTGTGTATAAGGAAGTGGCATCAATGGTGACAAGGATGGTTTCTGGGGGTAACGGACTGGGTAAGGATTCCAGGCGTTCGAGAAAGTGGTTGGTGTCTTTGATGAAGGATGGGAGACTGCATGTAATGGGTTGAAGGTGTTGATCCACGTAGGCAGAGATACGTTCTGTGGGGGCTTGGTAACCAGCTACAATGGGGCGGCCGGGATGATTGGGTTTGTGAATTTTAGGAAGAAGGTAGAAGGTAGGGGTGCGGGGTGTCGGTGGGGTCAGGAGGTTGATGGAGTCAGGTGAAAGGTTTTGTAGGGGGCCTAAGGTTCTGAGGATTCCTTGAAGCTCTGCCTGGACATCAGGAATGGGATTACCTTGGCAAACTTTGTATGTGGTGTTGTCTGAAAGCTGACGCAGTCCCTCAGCCACATACTCCCGACGATCAAGTACCACGGTCGTGGAACCCTTGTCCGCCGGAAGAATGACGATGGACCGGTCAGCCTTCAGATCACGGATAGCCTGGGCTTCAGCAGTGGTGATGTTGGGAGTAGGATTAAGGTTTTTTTAAGAAGGATTGAGAGGCAAGGCTGGAAGTCAGAAATTCCTGGAAGGTTTGGAGAGGGTGATTTTGAGGAAGATGAGGTGGGTCCCGCTGTGACGGAGGACGGAACTGTTCCAGGCAGGGTTCAATTTGGATAGTGTCTTGGGGAGTTGGATCATTAGGGGTAGGATTAGGATCATTTTTCTTCGTGGCAAAGTGATACTTCCAGCAGAGAGTACGAGTGTAGGACAGTAAATCTTTGACGAGGGCTGTTTGGTTGAATCTGGGAGTGGGGCTGAAGGTGAGGCCTTTGGATAGGACAGAGGTTTCGGATTGGGAGAGAGGTTTGGAGGAAAGGTTAACTACTGAATTAGGGTGTTGTGGTGCCAGATTGTGTCCTTTGGTTCCATCAGATTCACCTGGTCCTACTCCAAATCCCATGCCACTTTCCTTGATGTTGTCCTTCACCTGTCCAATGGCCAGCTTCACACGTCCGTCCACATCAAACCCACCAACAAGCAACAGTACCTCCATTACGACAGCTGCCACCCATTCCACATCAAACGGTCCCTTCCCTACAGCCTAGGTCTTCGTGGCAAACGAATCTGCTCCAGTCCGGAATCCCTGAAGCATTACACCAACAACCTGACAACAGCTTTCGCATCCCGCAACTACCCTCCCGACCTGGTACAGAAGCAAATAACCAGAGCCACTTCCTCATCCTCTCAAACCCAGAACCTCCCACAGAAGTACCACAAAAGTGCCCCACTTGTGACAGGATACTTTCCGGGACTGGATCAGATTCTGAATGTGGCTCTCCAGCAGGGATACGACTTCCTCAAATCCTGCCCTGAAATGAGATCCATCCTTCATGAAATCCTCCCCACTCCACCAAGAGTGTCTTTCCGCCGTCCACCTAACCTTCGTAACCTCTTAGTTCATCCCTATGAAATCCCCAAACCACCTTACCTACCCTCTGGCTCCTACCCTTGTAACCGCCCCCGGTGTAAAACCTGTCCCATGCACCCTCCCACCACCACCTACTCCAGTCCTGTAACCCGGAAGGTGTACACAATCAAAGGCAGAGCCACGTGTGAAAGCACCCACGTGATCTACCAACTGACCTGCCTACACTGTGATGCGTTCTATGTGGGAATGACCAGCAACAAACTGTCCATTCGCATGAATGGACACAGGCAGACAGTGTTTGTTGGTAATGAGGATCACCCTGTGGCTAAACATGCCTTGGTGCACGACCAGCACATCTTGGCGCAGTGTTACACTGTCCGGGTTATCTGGATACTTCCTACTAATACCAACCTATCCGAACTCCGGAGATGGGAACTTGCTCTTCAATATATCCTCTCTTCCCGTTATCCACCAGGCCTCAATCTCCGCTAATTTCAAGTTGCCGCCACTCATACCTCACCTGTCATTCAACAACATCTTTGCCTCTGCACTTCTGCCTCGACTGACATCTCTGCCCAAACTCTTTGTCTTTAAATATGTCTGCTTGTGTCTGTATATGTGTGGATGGATATGTGTGTGTTTGCGAGTGAGTACCCGTCCTTTTTTCCCCCTAAGGTAAGTCTTTCCGCTCCCGGGACTGGAATGACTCCTTACCCTCTCCCTTAAAACCCACATCCTTTCGTCTTTCCCTCTCCTTCCCTCTTTCCTGATGAGGCAACAGTTTGTTGCGAAAGCTTGAATTTTGTGTGTATGTTTGTGTTCGTTTGTGTGTCTGTCGACCTGCCAGCACTTTCATTTGGTAAGTCACATCATCTTTGTTTTTAGATATATTTTTCCTTCGTGGAATGTTTCCTTCTATTATAACCATATCATTAATTTGAACCCAACAATTACGTTTGTTATTGTCGCCTTTGCATTTCGAAATCTTTCCTGTCGTCTTATTTCTCTTTTTTCTCTTTATTTTCTCTTTCTGTTTTTACCAGTAGTTTCACTTTGTATTCACCTTCCCCTTTTACCGTAATCTACTATACAATTTTATCCCGCCATATATATGCTCAACAATACGTAACCCACTTCCCAACCATAACCAAAAGATTTTATTTTCCGCTTTCAACACTACCGCTGCTATAAAATCCACCGTTTCTAGTTCAATAACAGCTGCTTTCACGTATTTAACAACCATTTCGGCTAGTTCTAATAACTTTAACTTTATTTCCACTTCCGTTGTTCGCACATCACTGATCATTTTAGCCGCTCCCCACAGGTTTTAACGTCAATTTTTCTACAATTGTTAGCCCCATTTTCGTAATCCTTCACCACAACACCACTCCTTTAATACGTTTTTTCGAAATTTTCTCGAAATTTTCCCGAATTTCTCCGTCCTTCAACGTCATTTTAGCCGCTCCCCACAGGTTTTAACGTCATTTTTTCTACAATTGTTAGCCCCATTTTCGTAATCTTTCACCACAACACCACTCCTTTAATACGTTTTTTCGAAATTTTCTCGAAATTTTCCCGAATTTCTCCGTCCTTTAACGTGATTTAGCGGCAACACAACCACCTAACCTTTTTGCACATCGCTGTCTACCAACCCAAGTTCAATACAAGATCAACTTAATCAACACTTTTTCGCCTTTTTTCATACCAGATCTCCAATTGCTTTCTAGTTCACCTTTATCTCTCCCCATATATTTCTATCTTTCTTTTTCATTTCAACCTCATGTTAAACTTTCCACCTTCTTATACCATGTCACCCTCACAACACCCCCACAACGACCCCATTAAGTTTTATTTACATTCCCTCCGCAAACATGCCTTCACCCTAGCCAGATTACGCTCACATATTTTATTTTCTCAGGCTTGTCTGACATTTGGCATAACCCCCAAAGGCCTCACACTTAAAGTTCCCATCTCTGGCTGCAACCCTTCTTTCCATCAGTCCCTATACCAGTTCCAAACTGAACAATCCATTGCCCTCACCCACCTAATCCTTCACCTACACATCAACTCAGCCAATGAACACACCCGTCAACTCCTATCCTTAATAAAAGTCCTCAATCTTTCCTCTCCCACATCCACACCGGCTATTCAGAGCATCCTCCTACAGGCCAACCGCCAATTAGAACAGCATGCCACCCTTCACCTCAAAAAACTATCCTATCTCCTGGTTTCCCACCTCCGGAAAGGCAACTCACTCACCCTTCACAACCTTTCCAGCAAACCTCAACCACCTCTCATTGCACACAAACCCAGTCTCTCCCATCTACTCAATCTCCCACTTCCAGCTCCACTCCCTCCAAAACCTCAAAATTCCGATCAACACAATCTGGCACCACAACACCCTAATTCAGTAGTTAACCTTTCCTCCAAACCTCTCTCCCAATCCGAAACTTCTGTCCTATCCAAAGGCCTCACCTTCAGCCCCACTCCCAGATTCAACCAAACAGCCCTCGTCAAAGATTTACTGTCCTACACTCGTACTCTCTGCTGGAAGTATCACTTTGCCACGAAGAAAAATGATCCTAATCCTACCCCTAATGATCCAACTCCCCAAGACACTATCCAAATTGAACCCTGCCTGGAACAGTTTCGTCCTCCGTCACAGCGGGACCCACCTCATCTTCCTCAAAATCACCCTCTCCAAACCTTCCAGGAATTTCTGACTTCCAGCCTTGCCTCTCAATCCTTCTTAAAAAACCTTAATCCTACTCCCAACATCACCACTGCTGAAGCCCAGGCTATCCGTGATCTGAAGGCTGACCGGTCCATCGTCATTCTTCCGGCGGACAAGGGTTCCACGACCGTGGTACTTGATCGTCGGGAGTATGTGGCTGAGAGACTGCGTCAGCTTTCAGACAACACCACATACAAAGTTTGCCAAGGTAATCCCATTCCTGATGTCCAGGCAGAGCTTCAAGGAATCCTCAGAACCTTAGGCCCCCTACAAAACCTTTCACCTGACTCCATCAACCTCCTGACCCCACCGACACCCCGCACCCCTACCTTCTACCTTCTTCCTAAAATTCACAAACCCAATCATCCCGGCCGCCCCATTGTAGCTGGTTACCAAGCCCCCACAGAACGTATCTCTGCCTACGTGGATCAACACCTTCAACCCATTACATGCAGTCTCCCATCCTTCATCAAAGACACCAACCACTTTCTCGAACGCCTGGAATCCTTACCCAGTCCGTTACCCCCAGAAACCATCCTTGTCACCATTGATGCCACTTACTTATACACAAATATCCCGCACGTCCAGGGCCTCGCTGCGATGGAGCACTTCCTTTCACGCCGATCACCTGCCACCCTACCTAAAACCTCTTTCCTCATTACCTTAGCCAGCTTCATCCTGACCCACAACTTCTTCACTTTTGAAAACCAGACATACCAACAATTAAAGGGAACAGCCATGGGTACCAGGATGGCCCCCTCGTACGCCAACCTATTCATGGGTCGCTTAGAGGAAGCCTTCTTGGTTACCCAGGCCTGCCAACCCAAAGTTTGGTACAGATTTATTGATGACATCTTCATGATCTGGACTCACAGTGAAGAAGAACTCCAGAATTTCCTCTCCAACCTCAACTCCTTTGGTTCCATCAGATTCATCTGGTCCTACTCCAAATCCCATGCCACTTTCCTTGATGTTGACCTTCACCTGTCCAATGGCCAGCTTCACACGTCCGTCCACATCAAACCCACCAACAAGCAACAGTACCTCCATTACGACAGCTGCCACCCATTCCACATCAAACGGTCCCTTCCCTACAGCCTAGGTCTTCGTGGCAAACGAATCTGCTCCAGTCCGGAATCCCTGAAGCATTACACCAACAACCTGACAACAGCTTTCGCATCCCGCAACTACCCTCCCGACCTGGTACAGAAGCAAATAACCAGAGCCACTTCCTCATCCTCTCAAACCCAGAACCTCCCACAGAAGAACCACAAAAGTGCCCCACTTGTGACAGGATACTTTCCGGGACTGGATCAGATTCTGAATGTGGCTCTCCAGCAGGGATACGACTTCCTCAAATCCTGCCCTGAAATGAGATCCATCCTTCATGAAATCCTCCCCACTCCACCAAGAGTGTCTTTCCGCCGTCCACCTAACCTTCGTAACCTCTTAGTTCATCCCTATGAAATCCCCAAACCACCTTACCTACCCTCTGGCTCCTACCCTTGTAACCGCCCCCGGTGTAAAACCTGTCCCATGCACCCTCCCACCACCACCTACTCCAGTCCTGTAACCCGGAAGGTGTACACAATCAAAGGCAGAGCCACGTGTGAAAGCACCCACGTGATCTACCAACTGACCTGCCTACACTGTGATGCGTTCTATGTGGGAATGACCAGCAACAAACTGTCCATTCGCATGAATGGACACAGGCAGACAGTGTTTGTTGGTAATGAGGATCACCCTGTGGCTAAACATGCCTTGGTGCACGACCAGCACATCTTGGCGCAGTGTTACACCGTCCGGGTTATCTGGATACTTCCTACTAATACCAACCTATCCGAACTCCGGAGATGGGAACTTGCTCTTCAATATATCCTCTCTTCCCGTTATCCACCAGGCCTCAACCTCCGCTAATTTCAAGTTGCCGCCACTCATACCTCACCTGTCATTCAACAACATCTTTGCCTCTGCACTTCTGCCTCGACTGACATCTCTGCCCAAACTCTTTGTCTTTAAATATGTCTGCTTGTGTCTGTATATGTGTGGATGGATATGTGTGTGTGTGCGAGTGAGTACCCGTCCTTTTTTCCCCCTAAGGTAAGTCTTTCCGCTCCCGGGACTGGAATGACTCCTTACCCTCTCCCTTAAAACCCACATCCTTTCGTCTTTCCCTCTCCTTCCCTCTTTCCTGATGAGGCAACAGTTTGTTGCGAAAGCTTGAATTTTGTGTGTATGTTTGTGTTCGTTTGTGTGTCTGTCGACCTGCCAGCACTTTCATTTGGTAAGTCACATCATCTTTGTTAAACATTCCACGTGGGAAAAATATATCTAAAAACAAAGATGATGTGGCTTACCAAAAGAAAGCGCTGGCAGGTCGATAGACACACAAACATACACACAAAATTCTAGCTTTCACAACCAACGGCTGTTTCATCAGGAAAGAGGGAAGGAGAGGGAAAGATGAAAGGATGTGGGTTTTAAGGGAAAGGGTAAGGAGTCATTCCAATCCCGGGAGCAGAAAGACTTACCTTAGGGGGAAAAAAGGACAGGCATACACTCACACACACACACACATACACATATCCATCCGCACATACACAGACACAAGCAGACATTTGTAAAGGCCTTTACAAATGTCTGATTGTGTCTGTGTATGTGCGGATGGATATGTGTGTGAGTGTGCGTGTGTATACCTTAGGGGGAAAAAAGGACGGGTATACACTCACACACACACACACACACATATCCATCCACACATATACAGACCAGCTGGTCTGTATATGTGTGGATGGATATGTGTGTGTGTGCGAGTGTATACCCGTCCTTTTTTCCCCCTAAGGTAAGTCTTTCCGCTCCCGTGATTGGAATGACTCCTTATCCTCTCCCTTACAACCCACATCCTTTCATCTTTCCCTCTCCTTCCCTCTTTCCTGATGAAGCAGCCGTTGGTTGTGAAAGCTAAAATTTTGTGTGTATGTTTGTGTTTGTTTGTGTGTCTATCGACCTGCCAGTGCTTTCTTTTGGTAAGTCACATCACCTTTGTTTTTAGATATATTTTTACCACATGGAATGTTGCCCTCTATTATAAATGATTTCATTAAGAGGTCACAAACTGACCACAAAGATTTTCTATATGTTTTGTCATAAGCATTTATATGAAATTGTGAAAATTATGAATGGTGGTCAGGATGAAAGTATCTGCACTATCAAAGAGTGGTCATGTGGCTGAACCTTTAAATAAGCATACATGATCAAGCTTGTGGTCTTTTAGTCTGTCATCTTGCATCTGGAATTTTGGTGAGGTATTGTTTGTCTTGATTTTGTCTGAAGTCTTTCAGCTCAGGTGGTTTGTGATAAAGTTATGGATGGTGTGTATCCCATGAATGTTACTTTCATGTAGCAGGACTTAGGGTAATCTTGGGCACATGTGATAACTTATAAATATCAGGACTCTGATTTCAATCATTTTGGGCTGTTTAGTTAGTGACAAGATCTTGCACAAGTTACTTTAGTTTCTATTATTTGTCACTGCAATTGTGAACTTGTTAAGACTTATGATTTTAATGGATTTATATTGAGATGAACTTGAACTGATTGGTCAGAATAGCATTGATAGCTATGAAATTCAGATTTGCTGGGAATGATAAACTCAAGCTAACCAACACTGGGAGATAGTTCAGGTATTCATGCGCTAATGTACTTCATTATTTACCATATGCTGCTGGGTGTGAATGCTATATCAGCACGAAGTATTTACAAATTTTCCACTGCTGACAGATCCTGACCAGTTATTTAGTAAGTTACTTGGATGTGGAAACCATTCACATGTCCATCCTCAGTTCATCTTCTATTAAATTATTTACTAGTTTGCCTCACTACCAGTATATAAGGTTTCGATATACATTGAGTTCTTGGGCCATAGTGCAATGGTGCACAGCCACCTTGTATTGATGACAGCACTCAAATTTAGTGTCTGTACGTAGCCTGTATTCTGGCAGAACATATTTCTCTGTCATAACTATTTGCATCAAAAGGGGTACATGATGTCAGGAGTAGGAGGAAGACCTGCAAGTATTGTCATAAATTCAGAGTTAGGATACCTATTTTAGATGTTACCTATATGGGCATAAATTCATAGTAGTAACTGATCATGCTTCCTCAAAGTGGCTTGAAGATCCCTCTAGCTTATTAACAAAAGGTGGGCCCTTAAGTTGGGCAAGTTAGATCACACAGTTGCTCATAAACCTGGAAGAAAAGACACAAACACAGATATTTTGAGCCACAAGATTGCAGTATTGCAAATGCTTGGGATGTGAGCAACTGGCACAGGGAACAGGCAGCTGATGCAGCACAAGTTTTCATTGTCACCATTCCCTTATACAGCTGATACATTTCATGTGCAAGGAATTTATGTTGCAGCCACATTTCACAACACATGCAGGCTTACTCTGCAAATCTACAAACTGTGGGCTGCATGTGGTAGTTCCATTGTTGTTAAGGAACAAAGTGTTACAACAGGCACATACAAGAGAACATGTTGTGAATCAGTATATGTGGAACTGCATTCCATGTGCACAGTGAAAAGTTCTTAGACATAAAAAGAGTTCTCTTAGAAGGTTGCCTGAGGCCTCGAAACCCTTTGAAATGTTAGGTTGTGATATTTTTGGCTCCATTCAACAGAACTCCATTGGGTTATAAGCACATTTTAACAATTATTGACCATTTCTAGATGTTTACATCTGTGACAACAATTCCTGAGCAGCAAGCTGCTGTAGTTGCTATGGTGCTAGTGAATTATTAGGTTTTTAAATCTGATATTCAAGGAATCTTACTAACTGATCCAGGGCCCTAACTTCTTACCTGATTTGATGAAACACATATGCCACATACTTCATGTTTGCAAGTTTCAGAAGAACCCATTTCATCTACAAGCAAACAGACATACCCCCTGTTCACTGAACAGGATCAAAGATGGTTAGTCACTAAATCAACTGCCAATGTGCAGACTGGGACACATTTTTTAGTCATGTCATCAGCATGTACTATTCTAAAGTCCATACTAGGACTGGTTAAGAGCATCCTAAGACAGCATCTATGGAAGAAAAATACCAACTCTATTTGATGTACTAAAACTGAAGTTAAGATGTGACGTCGAGTCACCGAAGAAATTTGCAAAAAGAATACTTGATGTACGGCAAAGAGTATGACAAGCCAATAGAAAAGTGCTAGAAAGAATGTATGGGACAGTGAGCAAATCTGCTTTGACATTTCAGAGTTGGTCAGTGGGTGTTGTTTCCAATCAAATATGCCAAAAGGGAAAACCAAGAAATTTTTACTGAAATACACTCCTGGAAATTGAAATAAGAACACCATGAATTCATTGTCCCAGGAAGGGGAAACTTTATTGACACATTCCTGGGGTCAGATACATCACATGATCACACTGACAGAACCACAGGCACATAGACACAGGCAACAGAGCATGCACAATGTCGGCACTAGTACAGTGTATATCCACCTTTCGCAGCAATGCAGGCTGCTATTCTCCCATGGAGACGATCGTAGAGATGCTGGATGTAGTCCTGTGGAACGGCTTGCCATGCCATTTCCACCTGGCACCTCAGTTGGACCAGCGTTCGTGCTGGACGTGCAGACCGCGTGAGACGACGCTTCATCCAGTCCCAAACATGCTCAATGGGGGACAGATCCGGAGATCTTGCTGGCCAGGGTAGTTGATTTACACCTTCTAGAGCACGTTGGGTGGCACAGGATACATGCGGACGTGCATTGTCCTGTTGGAACAGCAAGTTCCCTTACTGGTCTAGGAATGGTAGAACGATGGGTTCGATGACGGTTTGGATGTACCGTGCACTATTCAGTGTCCCCTCGACGATCACCAGTGGTGTACGGCCAGTGTAGGAGATCGCTCCCCACACCATGATGCCGGGTGTTGGCCCTGTGTGCCTCGGTCGTATGCAGTCCTGATTGTGGCGCTCACCTGCACGGCGCCAAACACGCATACGACCATCATTGGCACCAAGGCAGAAGCGACTCTCATCGCTGAAGACGACACGTCTCCATTCGTCCCTCCATTCACGCCTGTCGCGACACCACTGGAGGCGGGCTGCACGATGTTGGGGCGTGAGCGGAAGACGGCCTAACGGTGTGCGGGACCGTAGCCCAGCTTCATGGAGACGGTTGCGAATGGTCCTCGCCGATACCCCAGGAGCAACAGTGTCCCTAATTTGCTGGGAAGTGGCGGTGCGGTCCCCTACGGCACTGCGTAGGATCCTACGGTCTTGGCGTGCATCCGTGCGTCGCTGCGGTCCGGTCCCAGGTCGACGGGCACGTGCACCTTCCGCCGACCACTGGCGACAACATCGATGTACTGTGGAGACCTCACGCCCCACGTGTTGAGCAATTCGGCGGTACGTCCACCCGGCCTCCCGCATGCCTACTATACGCCCTCGCTCAACGTCCGTCAACTGCACATACGGTTCACGTCCACGCTGTCGCGGCATGCTACCAGTGTTAAAGACTGCGATGGAGCTCCGTATGCCACGGCAAACTGGCTGACACTGACGGCGGCGGTGGACAAATGCTGCGCAGCTAGCGCCATTCGACGGCCAACACCGCGGTTCCTGGTGTGTCCGCTGTGCCGTGCGTGTGATCATTGCTTGTACAGCCCTCTCGCAGTGTCCGGAGCAAGTATGGTGGGTGTGACACACCGGTGTCAATGTGTTCTTTTTTCCATTTCCAGAAGTGTATAATGGATGGTTGGTTGTTTTGGGGAAGGAGACCAGACAGCGAGGTCATGGGTCTCATTGGATTAGGGAAGGACGGGGAAGGAAGTTGGCCATGCCCTTTCAAAGGAACCATCCCAGCATTTGCCTGGAGCGATTTAGGGAAATCACGGAAAACCTAAATCAGGATGGCCAGACGCAGGATTGAACCGTCGTCCTTCCAAATGTGAGTCCAGTGTCTAACCACTGCGCCACCTCGCTCGGTGAAATATAATGTTACATATAAGGTTACAGATGTGACTTCCCTGGACAATGTTAAGATACAGTTACTACCAAAACTCCTATCATACATATTAGTAGGGTAAAGTCTTTTTATGATAGAGTAGATACTTTACTGCAAATTCTGGTAACAGTACCACAGAAAAAGCAAAAAACTGAGGCAGGTTAAGAAAAATGTGCTACCAGATACTCACGCTGTGCACAGAGCATATTATGAACTTAAATTGAGAAACTGATTTATATCATTTTTTCCATGTTATTGTTTTTTACTTGTGTTGTAGTATTACATTTGTATTGCATGTTAGGGGTTAAAGAAGGTATTAGTCTGAGTTATTCATTATTTTTGTTATGTGGACGCACTTTTTTGGCTAAGGGAGGGTAAATGATGGGTGGAGTAACAGCAGAGACACCCATAAGAATAACTGTATTCGTGACGCTGCTACACATCATCACAGAAGTGGAAAGTGCAGTTCTAAACCAACCAATGAACTCTGGAGTGTTGTTTGACAAACACTAAACCAGTCACTGAACTCTGGAGTGTTGTTTGCCAAACAATCAGATGTATTGCTGACTAGTCATCACTAGACATTGGGACTAACTTTTGAGGTATGGAAACTTAGAAACAAGATTTGCAGGATACAAGAGATATTCCGGGTGTTACACAAGGAGGCACAGAAAGAAGCTATTGTCTTGGTGATTAAAGATGAATATCAGCAGCTGCAACTTTTTGTATGACAAGTTAAGAGCATAGATGATGCAAGTGACAGATGTAGTGCCACAAGCAGTTATACATAGAAAGAGAGGGATGGTCAATGACATCAAGTGAAGAAGATGTGCGAGAAATTAATAAACAATAAATCAGGTGTGCAAACCACAGTACAGTGGCATACCTCTCAGCTAATAAATCTAGAATATAATGTACTGAATAATACTACAGTGATACAGGAGGTAGGTAAAGAAATGATGGAATGTGTGCAAAATGCAGTAACAGTAATTAATAATAATCTGGCAGTCATTCAGAAACAACTGAGTACCTTACACAAGAAGAAGACTATTGCTAGATTGTTATGGATACTGGAAGACAGTAAGACTCAAGTTGTAGAAATGCAAAATTTCATACATTGTGCAGTAAATGGGCAATTAAGTTCAGCATTGGTGCCACTGAAACAACTTTAGAATGGAATACACCAAGTCCAGAGAAATTTTATGACAGAACTTTAGCATGTACTCAAGTTGACACAAAAGAATTTAGTGCTATTTTATAGCATAGCCACTGTAGAGGTCACAACGCATGAAGTGATATTACTCATGTTGATCTGATTTCCAGTAGTAAATTTAAATTCTCATTATCACTGTTGCAATATCATTCCATACCCAATGAGTAAATTGGTGTAGCTATGGACTGAAGAAGTATTAATAGTTACAGAACATGTGGTGTGCATAATCTCATGACAACGAAGGATTTGTAGGAGTGTAAAACAAGGAGTGTTACTATTTGTCCAACTAGGATAATACAGTTGGATACAGATTCATGCAAGGTACGACAGTTCACAGGCAAGCATGATGCCACCCAGTGTCACAGAGAAGTGTTGGAATCAAAACCACATTTTCAGAAAATAAGAACACACTGGATTCACTCAGTCTGTTCACCAGGAACTAATAATCAGCTGTTATTGGGATGGGAAACATAGGGACATGGAAAGAATGGAATTACAGAACAGTGATATCTTGATCAATGGCATAACTTGTGATGTGCTCCTACCGATGAGTCAAAGCTGTCACTGGTACGTGATGCAGATCTACTGGGCTTTCCTCTGGGTATGAGCCAAACCAACTGACTACAAGCTGCCATCTTTTGTTTTCTGGGTGGGCACCTGAGTGCCACCTCCCAGGCTGTGCATATACTGCCTTCCAGGCTGTACACTCCATGACAATCACAATACAGATGCTGTTGATACAGGTCTAAGCGCACGTCCCTCTTCGAGAGCGCTGAGGCCCATCGTATTCACAGAGGCACATGTGTGGGCCATGACACTGGCTCACACTACTGCATCCCTTGCTGCCTTGCTGTCAGACAGTGCGCCTGACCTGATGTGAGCTGCCAGAGTCCTGTATCTAGCATTCTTCGCTGACACCTGAGATAACAGGCCAGCTTGTTTTCCTGTGCACTAGTTAAGACAATATTCATTTTAGCAATCACATTAATGAATTGTTATTAATGATACTGCTGTTTCACTGATGCGTTCAGGCATAAGACTGGGACACTCACCAGTCCTTGGAGCTCAACGTCTGACACTTGTGACATCACTGTCTCACTTGTCCAAACTTGATGTCCACTCACCTCCTGACCCAAGGAGTGATCATTACACCACATTAAATCCAACATTCTAAAAAAAAAAAAAAAAAAAGAAAAAACACAGACAGATCATAGCAAGGCAGACTATATAATGAGCATGGCGCAGGCATTGATAACACAGGTATGTGTGTGTGTAGGAGTGCCTTCTAGTAGGGATCAAGAAGGAACAGGAATAGTCACTGCTGTGCCATTTGTCTGTTAGACATGTTCAGTGTGAAGTCAGCAAGTGGTGTATGCGTCAGACTTCACTGTGGAGATGGCTGCCTGAATGCTTGCTATGTAAAATCAAATGATGGAATCTCCATGTTGGAATGTCAGCAATGTAAGGATAGTATAGATTGCTACTTACGGTAAAGATGACACATTAAGTTGCAGATAGACACAATTGTAGTGTGACATATGTATTAACAGTTGTGGTGATTACTTTTGAAATAATAAAAAGTTTACTTGCTTTTTTTCCACCTGTCTCATTTTATTTGACTACTCCTTGTACAAGGACTTTTTCAGTGTCTGTGGCATGTCTTGCTTATCTCAAGGGATTCTGTTCCTATTAGTGAAGGCAGTAAGACCTCCTTATCTTACAGTAATTGTTTTAAAACAAAGTTGCATGCACATCTATTTGCAAAGAAATCTTTGCAGGTGTCACCAGTACATGATAATCTGATTCACTTCTTAGTGAAATTCAAATTCTGATCTCCTTTGCTTGCAGCCATTGATGCCCGACAATGGCTTTTCAGACTGCAGGTGGTATTACTAATAATAATAACTGTGAGTGGCTCAGTGGGTGAGTGCCAGCCTTTCAGTTGGATGCTACTTTGGTGATTTGCATGTCTCTAACCTATACCAATTACGGAACTGGTGAAAGTGGATCTACAGTTTAATGTAGAATCTGAACCATGTGTCATTGCTGGCAATTCCTGACATCATTGGGAGGTGAAGGTTAAATTAAAGAGATACTGAATTTCCATGATCTGACCATGATTCGACCTCCCAATGTCTTGTTTTCCAGTCATGCACTTTACCACTAGACCACCAGGCCTGACAAACTGCAGGTGAATTCCTTCTTGACTCTTGCTTGGTGAGAACATTCTCTTGTTTCTCCATCTGAATAATTTGTTACACACTGCATTTTTCATTGCTCCAGTGCACTGTCAAATTATTGTTAAATGATCTTATAATAGTGGCAGGATGTAGGTTGCATTTGGATTATACCTCTTGATGTAACATGGTTTACTTAAATTCTGTTTGTACTTTTACTTCCATGTTCTTTACACTCTTACTGACATACGTTATCTGGTCACAATAAGATGGCCATCTGTCAAAAGCCTGAGTAACTGCCTTTTGCAGTGCAGACCACAGCAAGATGCACATAAAGAGAATCAGTAAGTTTCTGGAAGGTACTTAGAGGGATGTGGAGCCAGGCCAACTCCACTGCTGTGGACAGATATGCTAGTTTTCTTGGTTGAAGATCCATGTCATGAACAATGTGATTGAGATGATCCCACAAATTCTTGATTGGTTCTAAATCTGGGGAGTTTGGAAGCCAAGGGAACAGGGTAAACACACCCTGGTGCTCTTGAAACAACACACATATGCTGCAAACTGTGTGACGCTTCGCATTGTCCTATTGGTAGAATCCATCATGCTGAGAAAAAACAAGAATGACGAGATCACCCAGGGAATGCCACAAAAACATTCGACACACTGCAATGGTCCCTGCTCTGGCCTGGACCCTTTTGATGATTGTTGCAATGTATTTCCTTTCAGGCATTTCATGACGTACACACCAGCGATCATCTGTCTGATAGAGCATAAAATGTGATTCATCTGAAAAGGCCACCTGTCACCAATCAGTGGTCATTGAGTTGGGGTACTGGCATGCAGATTTCACTGTTATATCAGTCAGCATGGGTACATGAACCAGGCATTTGCTGCAGTGGTTCATATGCGGCAATGTTCACTGAACAGTCATTAAGGAGACACTGTTTGTAGCCCTGTGGTTCATCAGGGCAGTCAGTTGCTTAACTGTTGCATGTATGTTTGCCCATCCACATCTCAGCAGCTGACATTCACCCTTGCCATATGTGATCCATGGTACACCACAGTTGCCTTAGCACTGGTTTGTATAGCAGCATTTTGCCAAGTGCAGTGTACCTTGACCATGGCAGCACACAGACAGTTTACAAACTTAGTCATTTCAGAAATGCTTCCACCTTTGGCCTGAAAGCTGATGAACATGCCCTTTTTGGCATCAGATAATCACTCCCTTTCTGTACTATGACAGCTAATGCATTGTTTTTTGTGTCCCTAGCCCCTGATGTGCTTCATTGCTAGTGCTACCACCTGCCATCTGTGAGTTGTTACTGCACATTGACGTCAAAAATAGGGGATGGTCACATTAATGTGACTGGACTGAGTACTGGTATTGACCTTCTGTCTCAGACAGAAATGTCTGATTAGCACATTACATTCAATTCTTTGGCCTCTTCAGTTTTCTGATAATTGCTCCATCTGTAGACAATGCTGCCAGTTCCTGCTCTTGTCACTGTTTGTGTTTCTTTGCACATTTTTGCTGTTTTTGTGTCAGATTTTCTTCTGGATCACTGTCTGTTCTGTGCATTTATTTTGCTGATTATTTATTTCTTTAGAGATGCTATATTTCCTCCACAGAATTAGTTTTGTTAGTAAGCTTCATCCTTCAATGCCACAAGAACTACTTCATTATTCTCAGTGATTTTAGAAAATGTTGTCACATTTCCTCTTGAGACAATTTACACTTTTCTTCTTTCTTGTTGCCCTTTTTCTTCCATTTATTACTACCATGTTTACTCTTCTTTCCTCTGCTCTCCCTTTTTGCAATGACATTTATGTAATTGTCTCATTATTATCTCTAGTCATCCATCTCCATTTTTCAATAATTCTGTGGAAATGATATCAGCTCATAAGAGTCTAGTTAAATGTGCAAGTCTCAAGAATTTGCCTGGATTATGTCAAATACTGTGATTTCTACAATACAGTAACCTGTTTGACTTCAACACTGTCTGCAATAGTCTACTGAATTGCAATAATTTCTCCAAACATTGTTTGCATTTGCCATATGATAGTCGTGTTTGGTGTCTTCATGTTGCTTGTGTTTCTGCTTATGAGCCCTCCTCATTGTTCTGCATTATTGATCTTATTGTTCCACACATTTTGGTACTGTGCCTCATTTCTGAAGATTACATCCTTTGCACATCAGCCAACCCTGCTATGACCATGCCTAAAGCTTTACTTAATTCAATGTATCTAGTAGTAATTTAAGAAATGAAAAACTGGACACATTTGGCATGTTAGTTTTAATTTGGCACTCTAGAAGAGGAAAGTTTACTAAACCCTACCATGTGCTACAGCTACACAAAATAAAGTTTGTCTCAAACAGTTTAAAAATGACAGATAGATTGTGCATTGCTTCACACACACACAGACTGCCAGACCACAGGCCATGCTGGGATTGTGGGAAATGAGGAGCCCAATAAACGGCAAAAAAGGGATATAAGAGAGATGCATGCTATTGGAGACTTAAGTGCTGTAGTTAGAGGTATAGTCAGAAGCAAATAAACAGGGAGTGGGAGACCAAATATTTTTACAAGTGTGTCTGTTTCAGACAAATTCACTCACATATACCAAAAGCACAGCGGTATACTGATAAATAGGATATGAAGTATAACTCCACTAGCAAAGTGAATAAGAGGCAGTTAGTAATGACAATATCAGACTGAAATTCAACCATGGCTGCTACTGACAACATCTCCACAGAATTCTCATCATACCAGCAGCACATTGCATTTGTCAGGGGATACAGGATGTCAACCACATATACTTTGCTTACCCTAGACACAGAAAGGAATGAGAGTTGCTGCTTACTGAGAATGTTAAAATGAATCAACATTTATAAATTGCTCAAAATATTCTCACTAAAAGTTGGCATTTAAAAATAACTGCTCAATGTAACATTTGTGTGTGTGTGTGTGTGTGTGTGTGTGTGTGTGTGTGTGTGTGTGTGTTTGGGTTAACCTAAGATGCAGAAATTTTTGGCCACTGTACTTTTTTAAGTGTTATCTTTATCATCAGGGAAATTTGCATTTTAAATTACTTAGCAATATGCGGAAGAGAAAAACTGAAGGCAGCCAAGAAAGTTTGAACTGTCTATGTTGATGTATCCAGAGGGACAAAAAGAAAATAAAAAATAACTATACAGTTGTAAAACATTAACCATTGCAGTTCCAGATTTTTTTCTAGTGAAAAACTTACAAAGAAAAACCATAGCTCATTGGTGCTGTCATCTATGTTTAGAGCCAAGAGCTGATTAGAGTAAGCTAAAAAATGTGGGATAAAATCGTATAAAATGTGTAAATATTTCATCATATTTCTTCACTCAATTTGTTAACAAAATAATGATATTTATTGAACCAAATTGTTGTTTTAAGAACCTTTCTTCTTTACAGATTTCCCATGCAGCGTTAATGGTGTCTGGTATAGTCACACTGGTGGTGTGCTGTTGTGTTTAAAAACAAACAAAGATGGTAAACTGAATGTTAATATTCTGGATACACCATCTTATTACCCCGGTCATGGAATACTATCAAAATGTTGGAAAATCACTGGTGAAATACCCTTTCATCCAAAAATGAAGAGTTTCATCAGTCTGAAAGCTACTGAATGCAATGAGCATAAATTTGCAACATTTATTGGTAGGTTTCTGCCCAGTTATTAGTTAGTTTTTAAATGTTCTTGTATTATTCTCAGTTTTTCTGAAAAATATATCTACAAAAATTTTGAAGGAATTTAATATTTACATATAAACTACACAAACCATTTTATGGTGTGTGATGGAGGGTACTTTTTGTTGTTGTTGTTGTGGTCATCAGTCCAGAGACTGGTTTGATGCAGCTCTCCATGCTACTCTACCCTGTGCAAGCTCCTTCATCTCCAAGTAACTACTGCACCCTACATCCTTCTGAATCTGCTTAGTGTATTCATCTTCTGGTCACCTTCTATGATTTTTACCCTCCACGCTGCCCTCCAATACTAAATTGGTGATCCCTTGATGCCCCAGAACATGTCCAACCAATCAATCCCTTCTTCTAGTCAAGTTGTGCCACAAATTCTTTTTCTCCCCAATTCTATTCAGCACTTCCTCATTAGTTACATGATCTACCCATCTAAACTTCAGCATTCTTCTGTAGCACCACATTTGAAAAGCTCCTATTCTCTTCTTGTCTAAACTGTTTATCGTCTGTGTTTCATTTCCATACATGGCTACACTCCATACAAATACTTTCAGAAAAGACTTCCTGATACTTAAATCTATACTCAATGTTAACAAATTTCTCTTCTTCAGATTCACTTTCCTTACCATTGCCAGTCTACATTTTATATCCTCTTTGCTTTGACCATCATCAGTTATTTTGCTTCCTAAATAGAAAAACTCATTTACTACTTTAGGTGTCTCATTTCCTAATCTAATTCCCTCAGCATCACCTGATTTAATTTGACTACATTCCATTATTCTCGTTTTTCTTCTGTTGATGTTTATCTTATATCCTCTTTTCAAGACACTATCCATTCCATTCAACTGCTCTTCCAGGTCCTTTGCTGTCTGTGAAAGAATTACAGTGTCATTGACAAACTTTAAAGTTTTTTTATTTCTTCTCCATGGATTTTAATTCCTACTCCAAATTATTCTTTTGTTTCTTTTACTGCTTGCTCAATGTTGTTGTTGTTGTTGTTGTGATCTTCAGTCCTGAGACTGGTTTGATGCAGCTCTCCATGCTACTCTATCCTGTGCAAGCTTCTTCATCTCCCAGTACCTACTGCAGCCTACATCCTTCTGAATCTACTTAGTGTATTCATCTCTTGGTATCCCTCTACGATTTTTATCCTCCATGCTGCCCTCCAATTCTAAATTGGTGATTCCTCGATGTCTCAGAACATGTCCTACCAACCGATCCCTTCTTCTAGTCAAGTTGTGCCACAAGCTTCTCTTCTCCGCAATTCTATTCAATACCTCCTCATTAGTTATGTGATCTACCCATCTAATCTTCAGCATCATTCTGTAGCACCACATTTCAAAAGCTTCTATTCTCTTCTTGTCCAAACTATTTATCATCCATGTTTCAATTCCATACATGGCTACACTCCATACAAATACTTTCAGAAACGACTTCCTGACATTTAAATCTATACTCGATGTTAACAAATTTCTCTTCTTCAGAAACACTTTCCTTGCTATTGCCAGTCTACATTTGATATCCTCTCTACTTCGACCATCATCAGTCCATTTTGCTCCCCAAATAGCAAAACTGCTTTACTACTTTAAGTGTCTCGGTTCTTAATCTAATTCCCTCAGCATCACCCGACTTAATTCGACTATGTTCCATTATCCTCGTTTTGCTTTTGTTGATGTTCATCTTATACCCTCCTTTCAAGACACTGTCCATTCCATTCAACTGCTCTTCCAAGTCCTTTGCTGTCTCTGACAGAATTACAATGTCATCAGCGAACCTCAAAGTTTTTACTTCTTCTCCATGGATTTTAATACCTACTCCGAACTTTTCTTTTGTTTCCTCCATTGCTTGCTCAATATACAGATTGAATAACATCGGGGATAGGCTACAACCCTGTCTCACTCCCTTCCCAACCACTGCTTCCCTTTCATACCCCTTGACTCTTATAACTGCCATCTGATTTCTGTACAAATTGTAAATAGCCACTCACTCCCTGTATTTTGCCCCTGCCACCTTCAGAATTTGAAAGAGAGTATTCCAGACAACATTGTCAAAAGCTTTCTCTGAGTCTACAAATGCTATAAATGTAGGTTTGCCTTTCCTTAATCTAGCTTCTAAGATAAGTCGTAGGGTCAGTATTGCCTCACGTGTTCGCACATTTCTACGGAATCCAAACTGATCTTCCCCGAGGTCAGCGTCTACCAGTTTTTCCATTCGTCTGTAAAGAATTCACGTTAGTATTTTGCAGCTGTGACTTATTAAACTGATAGTTCGGTAATTTTCACATCTGTCAACACCTGCTTTCTTTGGGATTGGAATTATTATATTCTTCTTGAAGTCTGAGGGTATTTCGCCTGTCTCATACATCTTGCTCACCAGATGGTAGAGTTTTGTCAGGACTGGCTCTCGCAAGGCCATCAGTAGTTCTAATGGAATGTTGTCTAGTCCCGGGGACTTGTTTCGACTCAGGTCTTTCAGTGCTCTGTCAAACTCTTCACACAGTATCGTATCTCCCATTTCATCTTCATCTACATCCTCTTCCATTTCCATAATATTGTCCTCAAGTACATCGCACTTGTATAGACCCCTATATACTCCTTTCACCTTTCTGCTTTCCCTTCTTTGCTTAGAACTGGGATTCCATCTGAGCTCTTGATATTCATACAAGTGGTTCTCTTTTCACCAAAGGTCTCTTTGCTTGCTCAATATACAGACTGAATAACATCGGGGTATGCTACAACCTTGTCTCATTCCCTTCCTAACCACTGCTTGCTTTTCATGCCCCTCGACTCCTATGACTGCCATCTGGTTTCTGTACAAACTGTAAATACCCTTTTGCTCCCTGTATTTACCCCTGCCACCCTCAGAATTTGAAAGAGAGCATTCCAGTCAACATTGTCAAAAGCTTTCTCTGAGTCTACAAATGCTAGAAACTTAGGTTTGCCTTTACTTAAACTATCTTCTAAGATAATTTGTAGGGTCAGTATTGCCTCACATGGTCCAACTTTTCTATGGAATCCAAACTGATCTACCCTGAGGTTGGCTTCTAGCAGTTTTTCCATTTGCCTGTGAAGAATTCATCTTAGTATTTTGCAGCCACGATTTCTTAAACTGATAGTTTGGTAATTTTTGACACCTGTCTCACATGCTTTCTTTGGGATTGTAATAATTATATTCTTCTTGAAGTCTGAGAGTATTTCACCTGTCTCATACATCTTGATCACCAGATGGTAGAGTTTTGTCAGGGCTGGCTCTCCCAAGGCTATCAATAGTTCTAATTGAATGTTGTCTACTCCTGGGCCTTGTTTTGACTTAGATCTTTCAATGCTCTGTCAAATTCTTCACGCAGTATCATATCTCAGATTTCATCTTCATCTACGTTCTCTTCCATTTCCATAATATTATCCTCAAGTACGTTGCTCTTGTATAGATCCTCTATATACTCCTTCCACCTTTCTACTTTCCCTTATTTGCTTAGAACTTGTTTTCCATCTGAGCTCTTGATATTCCTGCAAGTGGTTCTCTTTTCTCTAAAGGTTTCTTTAATTTTCCTGTAGGCAGAATGTATCTTACCCCTAGTGATATATACCTCTACATCCTTACATTTGTCCTCTAGCCACCCCTGCTTAGTCATTTTTCACTTCCTGTCAATCTCATTTTTGAGATGTTTGTATTCCTTTTAGCCTGCTTCATTTACTGCACTTCATATTCTCTCCTTTCATCAATTAAATTCAATATCTCTTCTGTTACCCGAGGATTTCTACTAGCCCTTGTCTTTCTACCTACTTGATCCTCTGCTGCCTTCACTATTTCATCTCTCAAAGCTACCTATTCTTCTTCTACTGTATTTCTGTCCCCCATTCTTGTCAATTGTTCCATAATGCTCTCTCTGAAACTCCCTACAACCTCTGGTTCTTTCAGTCTATCCAGGTCCCATCTCCTTAAATTCCTACTTTTTTGCAGTTTCTATTTTAATCTACAGATTGTGACCAGAGTCCCCATCTGCCCCTGGAAATTTCTTACAATTCAAAACCTGTTTCCTAAATCTCTGTCTTACCATTATATAATCACCTGAAACCTTCTAGTGTCTCCAGGCCTCTTCCATGCATACAACCTTCTTTCATGATTCTTAAACCAAGTGTTACCTATGATTAAGTTATTCCCTGTGCAAAATTCTACCAGGTGGCTTCCTCTTTCATTCCTTACCCCCATTCCATATTCACCTACTACTTTTCCTTCTCTTCCTTTTCCTACTATCAAATTCCAGTCTCCTATGACTTAAATTGTTGTCTCCCTTGACAATCTGAATAATTTCTTTTATCTCATCATACATTTCTTCAATCTCTTCATCATCTGTGGAGCTAGTTGGCATATAAACTTGTACTACTGTGGTAGGTGTGGGCTTCATGTCTGTCTTGGCAACAATAATGTGTTCGCTATGCTGTTCGTAATAGCTTACCTGCACTCCTATTTTTTTATTCATTATTAAACCTACTCCTGCATTACTCCTATTTGATTTTGTGTTTATAACCCTGTATTCACCTGTTGAGAAGTTTTCCTCCTGTCACTGACCTTCACTAATTCCCACTACATCTAACTTTAACCTATCCATTTCCCTTTTTAAATTTTTTAACCTGCTTACCTGATTAAGGGTACTGACATTCCACACTTCGATCTGTAGAACTTTGTGCACCACTTTCAGTTCCATCTTTCCTGCTCCAGCCACAGTTGGTGTGCATTAAGAGTGACTGTGCCAGCTTCAATGTCTTTAATTTTATCTTTGTGGTCTTCTCACAAGATACATGTAGAAGGAAACAACATATTGGTTGACTTGTCCATGAATGTTCACTCTTGGAATTTCAACAGTAAACCGCACCATAGTTTACAACACCTCTGTTATATCATTTATCTGTGGCTTTGGATTAGCTTTTTGTGGCAGTTTCACACTTATTGTATGTAATGAAACACACTTCTTTTCTTTGGAGTTTCTCTATTTTCTCCATCAAATCTGGTAAGGGTCCCTGATTGTGGAGCAAATTTAAGTATTGGTTAGATGACTATTTTTTGAAATAGGTCCTTCATGGGTGACCTACATTTCCTAATAATTCTTCCATGTAACCTCAGTTGTGTTGACACTTATTGTCAGTGATGCTACAATGATCTAATGGTCATTCATTCCCTCCAAATTAACTGGGTTGGAACTTCACCCCGGTTTACATGCTGGACAATTAAGGTGTTACTCTCGTGAGTCAGTTCTCTGAGGAAATACTCAAGATAATTTTCCGATAAAGATTTAGAACAACACCATATGAACCCCTGCCCTACCATCTTCCCTAATCAATTGAGTCTCTCAAATTATAGCTGGTAAACTGAAATCTTTCCCTAATACTATAACATCACCATGGCATGTACATATGACCTTTTAAAAATCTTCCATAAACTATTTATTAACAATTAAGAAACATAATAACACCATTTATCCAACAGCTGATGCTATAAATTGTGTGAAAGGAATGATGTGTACTTCACCCATTTGGTTATTCGTTGATCATGCGCCACATGTCTCATGAAGATAGAGAAACTTCAGGGGTGTAGAACAAATCAAGATACACATTGACAAAAGAGAATCACCTCTTAGTAACTTAATCTGTACACTGTAATGATCTGAGTACTTAGACCTGTAGGAACCTTATTCCATTTGAAAAGTTTCCAACAGATAACCAGCAGCTACGTAGTATAACTGAGGAAGCAATAGCTTTTCTCAAAGGAGGATCTTTCTCTTTAATTTACTGCTTACTTTTAGATGATGGTTTATTGTCAACACAGTACACATCTTAAGTTTCTATGATTTCCTTGTCTCTTGTTAATGTTTACCTTCAAATGTTGCACATCTCTAATTTTGTATGAAGTCTATGTATGTACGTAACTAAGGACGTATGTATATATGAATGTATGAACACGAACCCATCACAGTAATTCTTAATGCTATTATACCAGCTAAGTGTAACATCATCAATTAGTAGGAAAGTGATTATGGTGAAAACAAATCTGTTGTTTCCTCAGTATTATTGTAAATACCTGTTGTTTATATTACACTGGTAACTTGACATTTACTCGATTACATGAGTATTTTTCAGAGAAACGGTTAGCAAAATTTATAACAAGACAGGTCTGTTCATAACACACTACTGCTTGTCAAGTAGCTTTAAGTGACCACTCCTATGTACTTGCAAAGTATTATTATTATTATTATTATTATTTTCTTTTTTCGTTTTACCATTTGTCTCAGTGGCATTGATGTAAAATGCAGCTGTAGTGGTTACCAGTTTCAGGCTGACATGCCCATTCTCAAACCACACCTTGCTATAAACCATAATTATTCATACAATATGGTGTCAAAGGGCATGAACAGCATATGTTCAGAAAAGAGAAAAGTACACACAGGTCAATGGGTACCCTCATTGACCATAGCCTATGTGTCCACATATAAAAGTAAGAAGATAATTTATAGAAGAGGCAAAAGTTACAAGTTTTGAACATTCCTTTAAAGTAATTGGAAGGTAATTTTTGCAGATCAACAACAAGAGCAACCCAGTACTAATCTCCCATTTTAAGTTAAATTTCATTTCTGTTATCTTACCTGTCAGTATGAGTCTGTTTTCTGTTATGAAGAGGGATGTCATTAGTGCTACAATATTTCAGTTTGTCAAGTAGAATTTTGTAGTCCACACAATTAAGGGCTATGGCATGGTCACAAAATATCCCAACAGAATTTTTTTTCCCTTCTTTATCTTTGTCACTACTCTTCGTGAGGTTTTTGGATGACCTTCTATGTGGAGAGTCCTTTATGAAAGTCAAACTGAAAGGCAGTTAACAAGCTCTGCTCAGAAAAATCTGCCAATATTTGATCAAAGGCCATTTCCCCATAAATCTTTCAAAGCACTGGAAAGAGTGAAATGGTTCTATAATTAGATGTGGTCTGCTTATCTCCAGTCTTATACCTGCATGTCAAAATATGACACTAGGCAGTGACAGATCACAAATATAATTTAAAGTTAGTCCTGTCATGTCAGCAAAAGATCTAGGCTTGAAAGCCATCATAAGGTAATTACTACGTTTTAGGAAAATGAAGTTTGTAGTACCCTTAGGAGCTGTGTTTTTAAATGAACAGCTGTGGATGTAGTAGATGGTGTCTGCCTAAATAAATCTAGTATGTCTATATTTGGTTGTCTATTAATGGCAGTCATGCCTATTACCACTGTGAGATTGTAATAATTGAAGCTTGTGGATAATGAAATCAGTTCATCATCATTTCTGTCACAACTGTTATCAATTTCATTTGATCACTATTGTTGTTAGTATTGTAGCTGGCCTTGGGGGTGATGGGGTGGCTAGTATGAAGAATGGCTGGCGACCTAAAGCTGAGGCAGGCTGTTGGTGGTCCAGTGAAGCTCAGCTATAAAAAAATAACACATATTCAGACATCTGTGCTATACCAGTGGGGAATAGTAATACCCCCCACCCTCCCTCACACACACACACACACACACACACACACACACACACACAAAATAGCAGGGCTGTGTGGTAAGTGAGGGGAGAGCTGGCTGGCTGCAACAAGTATGCACACCAGTTTGCTGATGACAGTGTTCAGCATATGCCATGCAACCCAGTTGTGTGAGATGTGCCACAAGCACCCTGCATCGTTGATGCTTGAAGATGATCAGGGTTTCTTCAGCAGTAGCTAGATGTGCAGTAAACGACCGCATGTATGTGACCAGTGATGTGTGGTTTGTTGGTGCCCATGTCACAGTGGTGGAAGCCAGCTGCTGTGTCTGGGATACAGTCTGCTGCTCCCTGGGTAGGAGTTCCAATCACTGGTGTAGTAGGCTGGGGACAGCCCCCATATGCCATGGCACATAGTTCAGAAAATGGACTTAGTGCAGGAGGTAGATACTGCAACAGAGACCCAATCTATTGACTGCTACTGGTCACTCCATGTCACTTGATGTAGCCCCCACTTCCTAATAGAACTGGTAAGTTCCAAATGAATCTGTTACCAAAATGATAACTGTTTATATAGAATGCCACTGCACTGCTTCTAGTCATATTTCCAATAACACTGGTGGAACTTGTTGGTGGAGAAATTCCCTTGCTGGTACTGCATGAACCATGCCTTACCGCTGTGCTGCCAGGTTTCACAGAGCTGAACTCGGTTCATCTCACAATAAATCAACAGCTCTGTTACTGCAATTGGAATGCCAACACCTTGCATTTACTGACAGGATGTGGCTGCTGTAAAACTGTCACCATCATATTCCCACAGTTTGTCCATAAAGTAGTAGTGGCACTACACTGCCCCCCTTCCTGGTAAGACCAGGCTCTTGGATCCCCACTTGAGAATGATCTACATTTTCAGAACAAGTTACCACCACAAAGGTCTTCATGGCTTAGCCCACAAGGTTCACAGACTGCAGCTAACCTACAGAGGTTATTCATTAGGCTTCCTCTTATGCTGCTAAGTTGCTGATTACTACTCTACTTAATGGTACATTAGTTCCTTTGCAACACACATCACATCATGCCTTTATACTTTTTCATCCTATCAGTCTTTTACTATTGGCAATTTCCTCTCACTGCTCTCATTAAAGGGGTGGCAATTCTTCTGGAAAACCTCGAATTGTCAGGGAATCACATTTTACCTGAAAAAATAAGGGATATCTCAGGGAATTTCAGGAATTCCTTACAAGCATTTTTAACGTAGAACTGAAAATGAATTTTATTGAGTTTTATAAATCACAATTTTAAAATACTTAATATCTCAATGTGTGCTAATTATATGAATGTTATTCCATATGAATTATCACTGTTTAAAAACTGCAGTTAAACTCAAGCTAATGGTTGGTATATAGCCCATCTGACAAGAAAGAAAAGTCATGATTGTGGTATGTGCTCTCCCACTCATCATTAATTTATCAGGAGCTTCTTGACATCATCTTCCCATGTCATATCTTCGTCCATGGCCTCGTATCCTCTTTTACTCTCAGGAGTACATTTCTCACCAACACCCACACTACAATATTCCACATATACTCACTTCCATGTTCTAGGGATCCAGTCTACCAGAATTTGGACTACCAATGGATCAGGCTGATGGATCGCTCTCCACCTAAGATAAAGGAAGGCTACACACAGCAGAATCAGAACCACTATGGTACTAGGTATCATGCTGCTCAATGTCATGGTCACTTATTGTTGCCCTTACATGTATCACTGCACAATTGCTCCACTGAAATCCATCGGTCTTGAGTGGCTTTTAGTTGGTTCAGGGAATGGATTAGGTCCAATTTCAATGTATTATTTAGGAAGTTTAGATTCTGCATTGGGATTACCTCTAGTGGTTCATCTGGCCAGTAAAACTGTAGCCGTATTATGTTCAACTTAGTAGGTCCCACAACCATGGCTAATAGATTGAAGGTTGGCGCCATTATGTCACATACTGTCCCATTCGTCAACAAGCCACTACCTCTCAGCTCCAGTCACCTTGCCTCCACGAGCCTTCACTACTCATGGCAGCTCACCACTACCAACACATTGTCGTACACAGAATAAATACAGTGTAGCTCTGTTTGGTTTAGGTTCCAGTGTCCCCCAGACAATCTTGTCCATTTGTTCTATCCAAGAATAGCTGCACTGTGCATGGGTTTCCACCAGTTTGAATCACCCAACCTCAGCACACTGTAATCTTCTCCCTCCAACAGTTCTGCAGATCCTCCACCATCATTACTAAAGGTCTACCTCATGATTCTGGGATTAGCCTGTCCTTGATTGCACAGATTTTCATAGAGTTCCCCATTTCACCAGATGGGGAGGAGCAGGAAAGGTATAACATTTAAACTAACCCTGTTTACCAAATATTGGGAACTGAACCAGTACGTATAACCATGTCTCATCATTCCTCACCTCTATTCATGCTTCACAGTAATAGAAAGATCACCTCTGCCTACTGCGCTCTTTAATGAGTCTCAAATCTGGCAGCAATTCCTCCTACACTTTTTGTAACCCTAACAAGTATTGCTCTGATGATAATGGGATAGGTCTCAGGTGGCTGTGCAACGCAAAATGAATAGCTTCCTGTAAACTCACCATCATCATCATCTGTGCACCCTATGCACCTCTCAAGAAGATGGCTGCCGCAGGCCAGTATTTTCATACAGTTAAAAGAACCATTACTTTAACACAACTTATTCCTTCCCCCCAATATACAGGGTGTTACAAAAAGGTACAGCCAAACTTTCAGGAAACATTCCTCACACACAAATAAAGAAAAGATGTGTCTGGAAACGCTTAATTTTCATGTTAGAGCTCATTTTAGTTTCATCAATATGTACTGTACTTCCTCGATTCACCACCAGTTGGCCCAATTGAAGGAAGGTAATGTTGACTTCGGTGCTTGTGTTGACATGCGACTCATTGCTCTACAGTACTAGCATCAAGCACATCAGTACTAGCATCAAGCATCAAGCATCAACAGGTTAGTGTTCATCACGAACGTGGTTTTGCACTCAGTGCAATGTTTACAAATGCGGAGTTGGCAGATGCCCATTTGATGTACGGATTAGCACGGGGCAATAGCCGTGGCGCGGTATGTTTGTATCGAGACTGATTTCCAGAACGAAGGTGTCCCAACAGGAAGACATTCGAAGCAATTGATCGGCGTCTTAGGGAGCACAGAACATTCCAGCCTATGACTCGTGACTGGGGAAGACCTAGAACGACGAGGACACCTGCAATGAATGAGGCAATTCTTCGTGCGGTTGACGATAATCCTAATGTCAGTGTCAGAGAAGTTGCTGCTGTACAAGGTAACGTTGACCACGTCTCTGTGTGGAGAATGCTACGGGAGAACCAGTTGTTTCCGTACCATGTACAGCGTGTGCAGGCACTATCAGCAGCTGATTGGCCTCCACGGGTACACTTCTGTGAATGGTTCATCCAACAATGTGTCAATCCTCATTTCAGTGCAAATGTTCTCTTTACAGATGAGGCTTCATTCCAACATGATCAAATCGTAAATTTTCAGAATCAACATGTGTGAGCTGACGAGAATCCGCACACAATTGTGCAATCACATCATCAACACAGATTTTCTGTGAACATTTGGGCAGGCATTGTTGGTGATGTCTTGATTGGGCCCCATGTTCTTCCACCTACGCTCAGTGGAGCACATTATCATGATTTCATATGGGATACTCTACCTGTGCTGCTAGAACATGTGCCTTTACAAGTACGACACAACATGTGGTTCACGCACGATAGAGCTCCTGCACATTTCAGTCAAAATGTTCATACGCTTCTCAACAACAGATTCAGTGACCAATGGATTGGTAGAGGCGGACCAATTCCATGGCCTCCACGCTCTCCTGACCTCAACCCTCTTAACTTTCATTTATGGGGGCATTTGAAAGCTCTTGTCTACGCAACCCTGGTACCAAATGTAGAGACTCTTCATGCTCATATTGTGGACGGCTGTGATACAATACGCCATTCTCCAGGGCTGCATCAGTGCATCAGGGATTCCATGCGATGGAGGGTGGATGCATCTATCCGCACTAATGGAGGACATTTTGAACATTTCCTGTAACAAAGTGTTTGAAGTCATGCTGGTACGTTCTGTTGCTGTGTGTTTCCGTTCCATGATTAATGTGATTTGAAGAGAAGTAATAAAATGAGCTCTAACATGGAAAGTCCACATAGCATATTTTCTTTCTTTGTGTGTGAGGAATGTTTCCTGAAAGTTTGGCCGTATCTTTTTGTAACACCCTGTATTACAGCCTGATACCCTGCACGTAATACCTAAATGATTACCGACAAATTCAACAAAGTACATCTGTCACTTCCTAGACCTCAATGCATAGGGCATATCCTGCATGGTCCATCCACATTCTCCCATACAATCAATCCTCTGCTTCCTCCTTCTTTGCATCCTTCTCCAGCTTTGGTACTGGTACTCCAGTGACTGAGTCCAGAGTGCCTTGGAATGGCTGCAAGCACCATTGTAGGTCACATTGACAACTGTAGCTTAACGTTGACTGGTGACACAGTCCCAATTGATTGGTAATGTCTCTGGTACTGTGTGATGAATTTCTTAGTGTTATCATTCCACATTAAAGGGTTGGATTACATTACACCCTAACCTATCCCATAATGTGGTAAGCTCCCTGTGCATTTCACCTCTGTCTCCTGCCTCTCCAATGCCTCTGTGTTTGCTTTCTGCACTCATTTATATTTCTCTCACAATTCTAGCACAATTGTTGACCAACATGCCCCTTCTTGCCTATCTGCTGGATGGGTCATTTCAGAGCACCATGGTCAGTTACTACTTTAAATTTCTTCACATACAAGTAACACCAAAAATATGTGACTTTTTATATGAAGCTAAGAATCTCACTTCCTGTGGTTTTTGCCCCTACTCTGTTAAGTTGTCTCAATGCTTAAGCCACTGGATATTCCTCACCATTGACCTCTTGACTCGGGACACACCCCAAAACATCGTTAGATGTGTCACAGGATAATATAAATTTCTTCTGAAAATCTGGAGAAATTAAAACTTAACTTGACATTAAAAATTTCTTCAACCTTTCAAACATGGTCTGACAGTCCTCCTTCCAAACAAATTTTGAACCTTTCTTCAACAGCTGCATGAGTGGTCATGCTATATCACCAAACACCCTCACAAATTTCCTATAATAGAGAGACTAAAAAATGACTGTAGCTCCTTTCTTGGTTTAGGAATTGGGAAACCTCATACCACTTGTACTAGTCTTGGATCTATTTTCTTCACAACTTTTATAATTAAGTGCCCAAAGCAACCTACTTCCTCTAAAGCAAAATGTTACTTTTCTATCCTTAATGTCAGATATGCAGTCCGCAACCTCTTAAATACTTCCCTCTGTTGTTACTTATGTCGCTCCATGTTTTTTGAGAACATATACATTCCAGGTAGACTAGATATTTGTAAGGTTTCAATCCCCTTAGTAATCTGTCCAAAAATCACTGAAATATTCCAAGAGCTTTCCTCAACCTAAATGTCATCCTCCAATACTGATAATGGAACCAGGGTACTGAGAACCCTGGCAGTACTCTGAAATGACTTCCAATTCATGGTACCCACTCCTGATCTCTATACTAGAGAAATACTGGCACTGCACCAAGTTATCAATGGCCTCCATAATATAAGGTATGAGGTATACATCTGTCGTGGTCTTACTATCAAGATGGCAGTTGTTGCAACAGAACCTGTTATTAGAATCATCCATGGGCTTCTTAGGCATGAGCACATACCTGCTCCCCATGGACTAGTACTTTCTTTTGTTATCCGATTGACTAACTGCTGATTGACGACCTCCACCATAATCAATTGTAAATATTGATGTATCTGATAAGGTTTCTGGTACACCAGTGCTTCAGTTCCCTTCAGAAATTTGATGCTGTGTAAAGGTCATAATTGACAGTGGACCCCAAGGAAGTAAAAAGTCTTCAAACTCCAACAATAACTCATCCATTTTGATTCTTTTTACACTTTGTTATATAATGCAGTCTTAGTGGAAGCTTGTAGCTGCCTATGGTTCACATCCTCTGTGTACCAATCCTCCTATGAAATACAAATACTTACTATTTGCTACTAACACTCCTTCATCAACCTCACCTCTTCACTGCCAAAATAATCAAGATTCACAGGTACCATGTTCCAGCCATCTCTCTTCTGTGTGCATACAATGTTCTTTTTAACAAAATAAGTCATTGAATTTAACACATTGTTCCCCTCCAGTTGCTCTATTACACAGAACATATCAACAGGTAAGTTTGGTCCCCATAATCTAAGGTATGAGGTATACGTCAGTCACGGTTGTACTATCAAGTCGACAGTTGTTGCAACAGAACCTGTTATTAGAATCATCCATGGGCTTCTTAGGCATGAGCACATACCTGCTCCCCATGGCACACGATCATGCAAATAAGGCAAGAGGGTACTTGTACTTGGTTAAATTGGGTTGCCCAATATGATTGATACACTTCACAACAACAACAAAATGTGTGTGAAATCTTATGGGACTTAACTGCTAAGGTCATCAGTCCCTAAGCTTACACACTACTTAACCTAAATTATCCAAAGGACAAACACACACACCCATGCCCGAGGGAGGACTCGAACCTCCGCCGGGATCAGCCGCACAGTCCAGGACTGCAGCGCCTTAGATCGCTCGGCTAATCCCACACGGCACATTTCACAACAGTTCTACACTGACAACAGCTTTCCCTAGCGGGAATGTCATCCCACAAAGTTCCACCACATGTCAGTGATGGTCAGTTCTGGCATGTAGTTGATATAAAAAGTTTAACCATAGAGTCAGGCAGTAAATCTCACTCACATGAGACACTCCTTTCATACACTGCTTAAACTGAATCACCTCAACCTAAAAATCTATCTCCACTGACCCCAGTGTCCTTACATAATTAACTCTCACCTCATGCAACCTAAAGCATAATAGATTCCATCACCTCCGGTCCACTGGATTTCTATTGACCACTGACACATGCAACCCTGTGTCCAACAAGAACTTATACTTCATGCCCTCTGCAACATCTCTTATTGCACATTGTGTCTCTGCATACATACCTACTGCATCTAAATCTAATGGGAATGTTGTGTGGCTCATTAAAATTTGGCTGTCAAAAATAACTCTTTATTCAGTCAAGCACTTGTGGTATGCTGGCATAGAGTAGCAATCCCTCTACCACATATCGCGCGGCCAGTGAGGTTACAGCCAAAGATTAGCTCACTGGCTGGAACATGTGTGCCCTGATTTGCTGACAACAGTCCTCAGTATGTGCCACTGGCCCAAATCAAGTGAGCTGCACCACAAGCACCCTGCATCAGCAGTGCTTGGAGGCAACCAGGATTCTTGCAGTGGTAGCCATCTCTGTGGAGGATAACTGCACATTTACACCCAAACCAAGATTGTGAATGGTGGCTGCTGGACCAGAGATATGATCTGCTGTGCCATGGCAGGCATACCATTCGCTGATAGAATGAGCCTGGGATGGCACTCTGGCACTGAGTCCGGAAGGTGGACTTAGTGCAGTAGGCAGATATGGCACTGGAGACCTGAACTCATAACTGCTGCTGGTAGCTACATCTCATCCCTCACCTGGCATGGCCTCATCCTGGAATAACTGCTAAGCTATGAATGAATCTGCTGTCAAAATGATAACTATTTATAGAATAGAGCACACCTGTTATGCCAACATGCCACTTCTAGTCAAGTTTTCAATAACACTATGAAACCCATTGGTGGAGAAACCCCATGCCTGTACTGCAATACCTGTGGATTACCACTGTGCTGGAAAATTTCGCTGAGCTGAGCTGGACTTGTCTTGATTTAAATCAACAGCTCAAATCAACAGCTCTGTTACTGTAATCAAAATGCCAACACTTTTCACTCACTATCAGGCAGTGGCTCCTGCAATATTTCACCACCACACTCTCACAAAATTTGGCCACAAAATAGTAGTGACAATACACTATGTTACATACTTAATGATTTTACTGATTGTTTGTGCTTTGTTTTGGGTTCTCTGCTATACACGTGTTTTTTTGTTTTGCTAAAATGGAGGATTTTACAATACTGGAGGTAATGCTGTCTCAACTATTTATTACTGCCATTCTTTTAAATTAGGTAGCGTTCTCTCTTCTTGATACAAGGTACTTTAATCTGACATGGTATCAATAGTGATTAAAATTCTTCTGGGTATTATGCCGCATCATTTCTAAAAGCCGGCCAGGGTGTCTGAGCAGTTCTAGGCACTACGGTCTGGAACCACGCAACCGCTATGGTCGCAGGTTCGAATCCTGCCTCAGACATGGATGTGTGTGATGTCCTTAGGTTAGTTAGGTTTAATTAGTTCTAAGTTCTAGGGGACTGATGACCTTAGAATTTTAGTCCCATAGTGCTCAGAGGCATTTGAACCATTTCTAAAAAACTAACAACAATAATAAACTAAAACTGACATTTTGGCCGAATTGCAACGGCCTTTGTCAGGGCCGTGAGGAAGGCCGTTGCAAGTCAGCCAAAACATTGGTTTTTGTTTCTACATCTACATCTATATTTATACTCTGCAAGCCACCCAACGGTGTGTGGCGAAGGCAATTAACATGCCACTGTCATTACCTCCCTTTTCTGTTCCAGTCGCGTATGGTTCGCGGGAAGAACGACTGTCTGAAAGCCTCTGTGCACGCTTGAATCTCTCTAATTTTACATTTCGTGATCTCCTCGGGAGGTATAAGTAGGGGGAAGCAATATATTTGATACCTCATCCAGAAATGCACCCATTCGAAACCTGGCGAGCAAGCTACACCGCGATGCAGAGCGCCTCTCTTGCAGAGTCTGCCACTTGAGTTTGCTAAAAATCTCCGTAGCGCTATCACGGTTACCAAATAACCCTGTGACGAAATGCGCCACTTTTCTTTGGATCTTCTCCATCTCTTCCGTCAACCCAATCTGGTACGGATCCCACACTGATGAGCAATACTCAAGTATAGGTCGAACGAGTGTTTTGTAAGCCACCTCCTTTGTTGATGTACTACATTTTCTAAGGACTCTCCCAATGAATCTCAACCTGGTACCCGCCTTACCAACAATTAATTTTATATGATCATTCCACTTCAAATCGTTCCGCATGCATACTCCCAGATATTTTGCAGAAGTAACTGCTACCAGTGTTTGTTCCGCTATCATGTAATCATACAATAAAGGATCCTTCTTTCTATGTATTCACAATACATTACATTTGTCTAAGTTAAGGGTCAGTTGCCACTCCCTGCACCAAGTGCCTCTCCCCTGCAGATCTTCCTGCATTTTGCTACAATTTTCTAATGCTGCAACTTCTCTGTATACTACAGCATCATCCGCGAAAAGCCGCATGGAACTTCCGACACTATCTATTAGGTCATTTATATATATTGTGAAAAGTAATGGTCCCATAACACTCACCTGTGGAACACCAGAGGTTACTTTAACGTCTGTAGACGTCTCTCCATTGATAACAACATGCTGTGTTCTGTTTGCTAAAAATTCTTCAATCCAGCCACACAGCTGGTTTGATATTCCATAGGCTCTTACTTTGTTTATCAGACGACAGTGCAGAACTGTATCGAACACCTTCTGGAAGTCAAGGAAAATAGCATCTACCTGGGAGCGTGCATCTAATATTTTCTGGGTCTCATGAACAAATAAAGCAAGTTGGGTCTCACACGATCGCTGTTTCCGGAATCCATGTTGATTCCTACAGAGTAGATTCTGGGTTTCCAAAAACGACATGATACTCGAGCAAAAAACATGTTCCAAAATTCTACAACAGATCAATGTCAGAGATATAGGTCTATAGTTTTGCGCATCTGCTCGACAACCCTTCTTGAAGACTGGGACTACCTGTGCTCTTTTCTAATCATTTGGAACCTTCCGCTCCTCTAGATACTTGCGGTACACGGCTGTTAGAAGGGGGGCAAGTTCTTTCGCGTACTCTGTGTAGAATTGAATTGGTATCCCGTCAGGTCCAGTGGACTTTCCTCTGTTGAGTGATTCCAGTTACTTTTCTATTCCTTGGACACTTATTTTGATGTCAGTTGTTAGTTTTTTAGCAATGACACGGCATAATACCCAGAAGAATTTTAATCACTATGACACCGCCCACGGAAGCCTACGTTCTTATGTGGTATCAATAGTTTGTCTTTGATTGGGTTTGATTTAACCTCATACTCAAGTAAACATATCCATTGTCATTGATGTTATGGTAGTATGGATCCAATTCTTCAGCTCTTCTATGCTCTGTTGTAGTATTGATGCATGAACATTGCCCTTAATGGAACTCCACGGCAAGAAGTCATGGAGCATCGAATCTGGTGGCTCTGCAGGCCAGCTGAGGAGTGTTAAGTTGCCAGCTATCTGATGACCAATCCAAAGGCTCAGTAGAGTTTCATTCAAGTATTCATGATCTTGGCACCTCCAGAGAGAGGGTGCCCCTTCTTGTTGAAAAATGAAGTTATCCTCATTCAACATCTGAAACAACCAGTTTCATAAAACAGGAAGATGCTGGTGACTGTTTATGATGTTTCCATCAAAGAAGAATAGGCTGTAAGCAATTGAGTGGGATATTGCACAAAACATATTGACTTTAGATGAATCCTATGCATGTTCAGTGTGTGTATGTGGTTCTGTTGGCCCAAATTCGAAAATTGTGTTTTGTTCTCCACTAAAGTGGAAAGTTGCTTCATCACTGAATGTGATGCATGTGCCAAAGTGTTATCATTGTTAATAGCATTCTGAAATTTGGCAGAAAATGCCACACATTTGCATTTGTCATCATGATGTAGAGCCTGTAACAGCTGTAACTTGTACAGCTCCACAACCAACCAACAGTTCAAAATATGCCAAATTGCCATTGCAGACAGTTGTAACTTTCAACTGGCACAACAAGTTGATTTTAAAGGACTTTGTTGGAAACAGGTTTGAGTTCATGTGACATTTTCATCAGAAACACGAGAGTGACCAGGACTCTTTCCTTTATGTGAACCTGTCTGTGTTTACAAACTGTGGATATCATCTGTGAATGTTCCATCCATTTGGATGATCAGTTTGGTACATTAAACTGAAACATTTTTGCACTATACTCATGGAACTACACTTCGCAAAGTCAAGAACGCAACATGATATTAGCTGTGGGATAGTCATTTTGTGACACGTGATGGTAACAAAGCAGACAGAAGACAACCAATATGTATTGGCAATGAATATAAAATAGAAAATGTATTTGTTTTTCCAACAACTGAGCCATGGCACAGCAATCTATAGTTTTGACCATATAATATTTTGTAATACATATATTCTTTTTGAAACACCCTGTTTAATCCACAGCCTTGTTATTTAGCTGCCACATCTCATTCACTTTACATAATTGATTGATGTCTGCTATAATGTACCATTTTAACATGATTGCCAAAGCTGTTACTTCACTGTGAATATTTTAAGGCTCACTGATGCTTTTTCATCTTTTGCCATGTTATTTTCAAGTTTGTTACTAACCATAACTTCAAAGAAGTTCCATGTATTTTCAGGAAATCAGTAACTTTTATCCCAAGTTTTCCTATTGTGCTAACAGAAATCCTCCCCCTCTTGTATCATGGACCTTGCTGAGATGGGATGACTTACATGTCTCAGAGATACAGATTCAGATAGATGGACCACAGCTGCAACCACAACAGAGAGGTGCTGTGAAGAGGCCAAACAATCCTGTTGTTGCTGAAGAGGGGCAGCAGCCTTTTCAGTAGTTGCAGGAACAACAGTCTGGATGATTGACTGATGTAGCCTTGTTACATTTAACCAACCTGGACCTTACTATGAGTGTACAGTGAATGACTGAAAAGACGGGGAAACTACAGCTCCTAGTTTTCCTGAGGGCATGCAGCTGTCTGTATGTCATAATGATGGTGTCCTCTTGCATAAAATATTCTGGAGGTAAAATAGTCCCCTATTTGGATCTCTGGGTAGGGACTTCTCAGAGGATGTCATCAACCGTATAACAATGTCTTATATAGATCATATGAGTAAGTACTGTGATTCATGCATGATATGATGCAGTAATATGGTTTTAGGATGGTGATTTTGTTCTTGGATTTAATATAGATGTATTATTTGACTTATAGCTGAGAATGACTTTTCAATTATATGCCACATCACATATGACATATTGCATAATGCTTATATATAAGTGCTTGAAAATGACTTAGTGTTGAAATTTGCCAATTCCAGAATGTACAAAAAATATAACATTGTACAGCTTAATACAGACAAAGTTTTCTTTTGCAAAATTTTTGGAGGCTGTGGACCCAGTCTGAACAAAATTTTCAAGACAAGTTTGTACGCCATATTTATATTATCAACACATAATGAAGAGGTTGAAAGAATGTATGATGAGATATAAGGAATTATTAATATAGTTAAGAGTGTGGAAAATTTATTTGTAATTGTTACCTGAAATTTGATGGCAGGAAAATGAACAGAAGGAAAAATAGTAGGTGTACAAGGGGTGGAAGAGATGAATGAAAGAGGTAGGTTTCAAGTAGAATACATCATGGCAGGATAGAAATTCTGAAACCTTGTTTCAAACCAAAAATTGTTTCCAAGGCCAGATGGGAAATCTGACCATAATATATTGATTATGAAACACAACTTAAAACAGAAGAAATTGCATAGAGGTAGGAAATTAAGGAGATGGGATCTGAATAAATTGAAGGAATCAGAAATTGTTGAGAGTTTGAAACAGAGCATTAAGCAACAACTGACTGAAATGAAAGGGATACAATAGAAGAATAACAGGTAGGTTTGAGGGATGAAATAGAGAAGGTGGCAGAGGATTAAATAGGCAAAAAGACAAGGCCCAGCAGAAATACCCAGATAATACATGAAATATTGCATACAATGGATGAATGGAGAAGATATAAAAATGCAGCAAATGAAGCAAGCAAAAGGAAATACAGGCATCTAAAAACAAGCTTGATAGAGAGTCATTTATGTCATTTGTTCACGTAGATAAAGTTTTTTATGGTGTTGACTGGATTGCAGTCTTTGAAATACTGAAATTATCAAGGATAAAGTGCAGGGAAAGAGAAGTTATCTACAACTTGAATAGAGAAACCAGACTGCACTTACGAGAACTGAAAGAGATGAAAGGCAGGTAATAGTTCAGGTGCGTACAAGATGGGATTGTAGCCAATTTCCAATGTTATTCAAGATATATGCTGAGCAAGCTCTGAAGGAAATAAAAGTGAAATTGGACAATGGGGTTAAAATTCAGAAAGAAGAGGTTTAAGATTTTCTGATGAAACTGAAATTCTGTCTGAGATGGAAAGGGACCTGGAAGAGTGGATGAATGAAAGAGGTTATACGACAAACATCAACAAAAGTAAAACAATGGTAATGGAATGTAGTCAGATTAAATAAGCTGATGCTGAGATGATTAGATCAGGAAATGAGATAAATGTTTTTTCTTCAGCATCAAAATAATTGATGATGCCCAAAATAGAGAGGGTGTAAAATGCAGACTGGCTACGGCAAGAGAAACATTTCTGAAAAAAGAGAAATTTTTAACATGAAATATAAATTTAAACGTTAAAAAGTATTCTCTGAAGGTATTTGACTGGTGTGTAGCTTTGTACAGTTGTGAAACATGTATGATAAACATTCCACCCAAGAAAAGAGTAGAAGCTTTTGAAATGTGGTACCACAAAAGATGCTGAAGGTCTTTGTATCATTCACACAAGGATTGTGAGGATAAGATTAGAATAATTACTGTGCACACAGAGGCATTCAAACACTTGAGTCTTCCCATGCTCCATATGGAACAGGAAGAAACCCTAATAACCGGGACAATGGGACGTACCATCTGCCGTGCACATCGCGGTGGTTTGCAGAACATATATGAAGATGTAGATGGAGACAAGTATCAGAGATACCAGGGGTACTTCAAGTACTATCCTCTCTTGTGGATATTACCTTCTTAGAGGAAAAGTCCACTACCTCATATCCACGTAACTCTGAGTGGCATGTCAGTGGTAAGTCCAAGGTCCCTGCAAAGAAAAGGCAGGGACCAGAGAGAACTCAGGAATGTTACACTCATCCTCTAACTATCTAACCAAAAAGTTTGAGGTACAGTTTTCCACTGAAACTGAGTCACTGAGTTGAATCTCTGAAGGTCTCATTCAATGTGTTGAAGAAGCTGTCCAGGTGCCATTGAGGGAATAGGCTGCAACCCACTGCAGACTGCATTTTCATTCAGTGTTTCCAGTGTCCCAGTGGCCACTTGAATTGTTGGTTTTAGCTTATAATTTTGTGAAGTTTTGTTGATATTGGTATTAGCTGGGGTATAGTAGTATTAATACAAGTAGTTGCTTTGTTAGTAGACAGAGGATTTTGAGACTGCTATTGTTAGTTCTATAAATAGTTCTACTGTTGTAACTGAACTTAGGTAATGTAGACATATAGTTTTTTTCAGTAAGTGTAAAATTTTACCATGAGTGAGAAGTGTGGGCTCTGTCATAGGTTTGTGAGTAGTATGTTATTAGTATGTTATGGTGTTAGATTTGTTCAAAGTATTTAAGTATTTTCAATGCGGGCGGGAGGGGGGGTGGAATGCAGTCGGGAAGCCAGTGGGCATTCTAGCAAGATCCTCTCCTGGGAATGCAGAATCTGTAGTAGAAATAAGTTTATATGGGAGCAGGAGCATAAGATCTGTGCCTTTCAGGTGCAGTTATAATGTGCAAAGGAGGAACTAGATAGGTTGAGGAGGGTGAAGGTTGGTGGGGAATGGGAACTGGCAGTTGGCAAGAAGGCAGCCAGGAGGAGGAGGAGGAGGTATGCAGACAGTTATACCTTGCTTATATGCAATAGATTTGCCAACTGTCAAAGTTGAGTGCAGAGGAGCCTCTTGTAGCTGTAGATGTAGGGAACATGCAGCAGTCCTCAGCAGTTAGGAGCCCTAGGTCAGTTGCAAAGTCCAACAGAAAGAAGGAGGTTCTGCTGCTAGGTAGATCACACAGTGGAGGTGTGGGACCAGCAGTTGCAGGAAGTGTTGGGGAGTGAGTACCAGGTCACCAGCATTGTGAACAGGGTTGGTTCAGGTGATTGACAGCTTAGAGGAGTTATGTAGGAATTTTATGAAGGAGGATCAGGTAGTGATAGTGGGTGGAGCAGGAAACAGTCTTGATAGGGACAGGGAATATGATGTAGGTGGTGACCTGGTAAAGATAGCTACTCAAACTGGTAACACTAATGTGCATTTTGTGCAACTGTTTCAGTGTCATGATTGGCCTAGTCTTAATGCGGCTGTTAGGCGTGTTAACATAGGGCTGGATAGGGTACTGATGCAGAGGGCATGGGTGACATTTCAATGGTGCCAGCTGGGTCTATCAGTAGATCAGGTTTCACTAGGCATGGGCCTGCACCTAAATAAGTATGGGAAGGGGAGGCTGGCATAGCTTATAGGTGACAGTGTAGTGTGTGGTGGTGGGATAACTCATGGAAAAATTCCTGTAGTAGTTGGTGTTAGAGCTGCACCTTTTTTAGATTGAAGTCAGCTGATAGGTATACCTGCTTAAAGGAAGTCCCTCTATCTAAGGGCTCACCTTCAGAAGATGTCATGTTTCATCAAAATATAAGAGGTATTATAGATAAAGTTAGTCAAATGCTTATAGATGTTGACTCTGAAATTATTGGTATATCAGAGCACCACTTAAATAATTTGACAATTCAGAGGCTTCCTTTACCTGGATACAGATTAGCTACTGTTTTTCAAGGAGTTCATTGCAGGGTTGGGGAGTGGCTATGTACATAAAAAACACTATTTCGTTTGAGTCCATAGATGTGTCATGGCACAGCACTGAACAGGTATTTGAATGTTGTGCAGGGGCAGTTGAATTTAGTGAAACTAAACGTCTATTTTTTGTTGTTTATAGGTCCCCTAACTCTGACTTCAGAGCATTTCTGCTCAAGCTAGAGAGAGTTCCTGATTCACTTTGTAGGAAGTACCAGGAATTAGTTACATTTGGTGACTTTGATATAAATTTTGTATGTGGTGGGGCAAGAAAAAGGATGTTGGTAGATCTCCTAAATTCATATGATCTGATGCAGACTTTGTTTTTTCCAACTAGGGTGCAGTGGAACAGTAGCACAGCCATAGACAATAATTTTATTCATTCTTCATTACTAGATGGGCATTCTATTAGTAGGAGGGTGAATGGCCTTTCAGACAATGATGCACAAATTTTAACACTAAAAGGCTTTTGTATGCAAACAAATGTCACATATAATTACAAACCATGTAGCAAAGTTAATCAAATGGCAATAGAGGGTTTTTTAAACCTTGTCAAGGAACGAGAGTGACAGGATGTTTATAGTGCTAATAACATAGGTGATAAATATAATGCTTTTTGTAGCGCATTTCTCATGCTCTTTGATAGTCACTTTCCATTAGAACATTCTAAATGGGGTACTAGCAGTAATAGGCAGCCCGGGTAACTGACTACTGGGATAAGGATATAATGTAGAACAAAGTGGGAATTATATCAAAATGTTAAAAGTAGTCACAATCAAGCTACAGCAGCCCATTACAAACAATATTGTAAGATGCTCAAAAATGTTATTAGGAAGACAAAGAGCATGTGGTATGCAAATAGAATAGCTAATTCACAGGATAAAATTAAAACCAAATTGTCAGTTGTGAAGGAAGTGTCTGGTCAGCAGCATAAGGTCGACAATATAAAGTCAGTTCATAGTAAAAATATTTCTGTTACTGATAAACCAGATATATGTACAGTATTTAACTATCATTTTCTAAGCATTGCTGGTGAATTAAATAAAAACTTAGTTTCTACAGGGAATCATACAACTTTCTTGGCAAACGCCTTTTCCAGATTGATGTTTGAAATACTCATCTGTGATACAGAAAAGGGGGAGATTGAGTCAATAATCAAATCACTCAAGACTAAGGACTCTCATTGATATGATGGAATGCCTAGCAGAGTATTAAAGTACTGTGCTGCACATGTTAGCCCTGTATTTAGCCATATTTGTAATTTTTCCTATAGGAAAGCTCAGTTTCCTAAACAATTAAAGTACTCAGTAGTAAAGCCACTTTATAAAAAGGGAGAAAAGGATAATGTAGCCAATTTTAGACCTATTTCAATGCTGTCAGTGTTTGATAAAATTATTGAAAAGGCTGTGTATGTAAGGATAATTGATAATTTTATATCACACAATTTGCTATCAAATGTACAGTTCAGCTTTAGAAGTCATTTAACAATTGAAAATGCTATATTCTCATTTCTCTGTGAGAATGGGATGGGTTAAACAAAAGTTTTTCAATGCTGGGCACATTTTTTTTTATTTAGCTAAGGCGTTTAATTGTGTTCATCACAAAATATTTCTCCAGAAGTTGGACCATTATGGAATACAGGGAGCAGCTCACAATTGGTTCACCTCTGTCTGTAGCAACAGACAGCAAAAGGTCATTATTCACTATGTTGAGAATGGCTGTGATGTGGTGTCTGAGTGGGGTACAGTCAAGTGGGGGGGAGGGGGGTTGCCCCAGGGATCAGTGTTAGGTCCACTCCTGTTCCTTATTTATATAAATGATATGCCCTGTAGTATTATGGGTAACTCTAAAATATTTCTGTTTGCTGATGACACTAGCTCTGTAGTAAAGAATGTTGTGTGCAACTTTGGCCCAGTTGCAAATAGTGCAGTTCGTGACCTAAGTTCATGGCTTGTAGAAAATAAACTAATGCTAAATCACAGTAAGACTCAGTTTTTACAGTTTCTAACACACAATTCAACAAAACCCGACATTTTAATTTCACAGATTGGGCATATCGTTAGTGAAATGGAACAGTTCAAATTTCTAGGTATTCAGATAAATAGTAAACTGTCATGGAAAGCCCACATTCAGGATCTTTTTCAAACTTAATGCTACCATTTTTACTATTCGAATGGTAGTAAGTGAGTGATCGTTCGACATGAAAATTAGTCTACTGTGCTTATTTTCATTCACTTATGTCATATGGTATTAAATTTTGGGGTAACTCTTCCCATTCTAAAAGGATATTTTTGGCTCAGAAACGGGCAGTTTGTTTGAAAATGTTGGCCGCATTATGGTTTGATTCAGAGACGGGAAGCGGCATCACAGTGAGTGCGTTCACACAGACAGGTAGCACCAACTCAAGGCCTTATAGTGTGAGGTACTGTTGGGTACAACCACAAATCACAATTGGTGCATTTCCAGGGCACTGTGATCAGTGTGATCTACATGAATGACATCCTGTGACCTGCAGCCGTACACTTGCACAACATCCCAGACACCATTTTTCAGCAAGACAATACCCTATGTTGCTGCAAAAAGATGTGCCTTCTGGGTTTCACAGTATGTCAGCCTTCTGCCCTGGCCTGCCAGATCACCAGACTTGTCGCCAATCAAAAATATCTGGGAAAGGAGAAACGATGGGTGCAGTGCTGTGACCCGATACCAGCCACCACAGATGAACTTTGGAACCAGATGAATGCAGCATGGATGAATATATTGCAGGATGCCATTTTCACCTCATATGTGTCTATACTGTCATGCATGGAACAAGTTATCAGGGCCGATGGTGTACCATGTGCCTACTAGGCTACAGAACATGTGCTGAAGCGAGGTGACTGAAATGCTAATCATTTCTGCAGAACATACTAATGTACATGTCCTGTGAATATGAACATCCAGTCCCTAGTTGTTCAAGGTGCTCTGTTTTTTTTTGAATGTGAATGTACTTTGAGGTTAAAGGCGACCACTCACTGAGAAGCAGAAGCATTGAGTTGTCGTTACAAACACAACAGAGGGAAAACTTGCCAGCTTCTCGAGTTATCCTTTGATGAGCTAGAGTAAAATACACAAACATTAAATACACTCACACACACACACATACACATACACACAGATACACATACACACACCTATACCCCTACATGCCAACTAGACCAAAAGTTGTCAATGCGATGTGTTGCAGGTGGTCTTGGGGGTGGGTAGAGGAAGAAGGACTGAGGATGGATGACTAGTGGCTTACAGGGAGGGCAGTTTGCCAGCTAAAAATGTGGGTGGGAGAAGTGGCATGTATATGGGCTGGTATGATTGTAGCAGTCAGTGGGAAGCAGAACATGCTGAAGGCGATATGAGGACATGAATTGGGAGAAGGTCACAGGTTAGAGGAAGGGGAAATTGTTTGGTGGTGTGTGCAGGGACAGTGGGTTACCTGAGACTGAGGCCAGGATGATTATTGGAGTGGAGGATATATTGTAAGGATAACTCCCATCTGCGTAATTAAGAGAAGGTAGTGGTGTACGGAAATATCCAGATGACATGGGTTGTGAAGCAGACATTGAAATTAAGCATGTTGTTCTCAGCTGCATGTTGTGCTACTAGATGGTCAATTTTATGCTTGACAATAGTTTGGTGGTGATCATTCATCCTGGTGGACAGCTTCCTTCACAACCTCAACATCTTTTCTCCCATCCACTTCACTTGCTCCTCCTCCACCCAATATGCCACCTTCATGGACATTGACCTCCACCTCGCTGATGGCTCCAGCCACACCCCTGTCCTTAGTAACCACCTCACCAACAACAGTACCTGCAATTTGACAGTTGCCATCTCATACACACCATAAAATCCCTCCCCCACAGCCTAGCTACCCATGGACAATGTATCTGCAGTGACGAGAACTCCCTTGCCAGTGTGCCAAAGGCCTCACAGAGACCTTCAGAGACACAAACACCTCCCCCCCCCCCCCCCCACAAAAAAAAAAACATAGTCCACCATCAGACTTCCCCTGCCACATCATCGCACACCCCTCTCACCACCACCTTCATGGACATTGACCTCCACCTCGCTGATGGCTCCAGCCACACCCCTGTCCTTAGTAACCACCTCACCAACAACAGTACCTGCATTTTGACAGTTGCCATCTCATACACACCATAAAATCCCTCCCCCACAGCCTAGCTACCCATGGACAATGTATCTGCAGTGACGAGAACTCCCTTGCCAGTGTGCCAAAGGCCTCACAGAGACCTTCAGAGACACAAACACCTCCCCCCCCCCCCCCCCCCACAAAAAAAAAAAAACATAGTCCACCATCAGACTTCCCCTGCCACATCATCGCACACCCCTCTCACCACCCCCAAGAATCGGCTACAAAGGAGTGACACCTTTTGTCACCCAGTATCCATGAACTGGAACAACTGAATCATATCTTCAGCAGGGCTTTGAGTATCTCTCATCCTGCCCTAACATGAGGGACATCGTACCCAAAATCCTTCCCACCCTCCTTAAAGTGGTTTCTGTCTCTGACGTGACCTACACAACATCCTAGTCTATCTCTATGTTACTCCCAGTCCCACTCACTTGCCAGAGGAATCATATCCCTGTGCCAGACCAGGGTACAAGATCTACCCAAACCACACTCTCAGCCTGCCCTACTCAAATCCTGTCACAGGCTTATCCCATCCCATCAGAGGCCAAGCCACATATGAAATCAACCATGTCATTTATCAACTCTGCTGTAGACACTGCACAGATTTTTGTGGTTTTATAAGTACCAACCAACTGTCCACTAGAATCAATGGCCACCACCAATCTGTTATCAAGAACAAGGTTGCTTACCAGTGTCACAACATGCAACTGAGCACATCAAGCTCAGTTTCAGTGGCTGCTTTACAGCTCAAGCCATCTGAATCTTATCATCAACCACCAGCTTTTCTGAACCATGCAGATGGGAATTATCCGTACAACATGGCCTCTGTTTCTGTAATCATCCTGGCCTCAATCTCGGGTAACCCACTGCCCCCATACCCGCCAGTCAATAGTTTCCCCTTCCTCCATCCTGTCACCTCCTCCCAATTCACATCCCCTCATCACCTTCAGCATGTGACACTTCTCACTGGCTGCTATGATCATGCCAACCCATAAACCTATCACTCCTCCCTCCTGCTCCTGCACTCATAGCTGGCAAACTAGCCTCCCTCCAAGCTGATAGCCAACCCCCCCCCCCCCCATTCCCCCCACAAAGCCCTCTCCTCTACCTGCCTCCTGCCTCACCTCTACCCATCCCACCAAACACTACCCACACCAAACCAGTCCACCTGCTGCAAAATAGTGATGGCACTGTCAGACTAACTGGCACCATGTAGTGCCGTAGGTATGTGTAGCCGCGTGGTGCATGTGTGAGTGTTTGTGTATGTTACTATAGCTCATCAAAGGATAACTCCAAAAGCTATCAAGTTTTCCTTCTTATGTGTGTGTATCAACAACTCAGTGCTTCTGCTTTTCGGTGAGTGGTCTCCTTTATTACTAAAGCACTGACTTATATCTTCAGCATCAGTAACAATATTCCTGTAATAACTTGTGATGAAATTATTGAGTAGCATGAATCTTTCTGAGACAGAAAAATATAGAATACATTTCAGTTCCAACTTACATTTAGTAGCTTGAAAAGAGAAAACACGTAACTATTAAAGTGCAATTGTGTTCCATCTTCCTTAACAGGTACAAGATTTTTGATACCAGCTGCTTTCAAGCCTTAGCCAATTATTTCAGAAAACCCATTTGTGGCACTATTCATTCATTTACACACCTCATTCCATAAATCATATCATGAAGAAGGCAACAGGTCAGAAGCAGAAGTAGGTATTGTTGGGTACTTCTGTAAAGTATATTAACAACAAATTATGACTAATGCCAATCTACTCACACTGATAATAATGGAAATAGAATCTATAATGTTTTGTATACAAGGAGAAAAAGAGCTACTTTGTGGGAAAAGAGAGAGCCACTGCCCCTCCTGTTTAACTACTCAGCTGCTATTTTTAACTAATACTATTTACATAACTTTACTATACTATTTACATAACTTTACTATTTACATAACTTTACACAAACCACTACTGGGTGTCTATATATTGGTACAGTAAAGATCTGCCTAAAGCAAACATTAACCTCCATCCGAACAGACATCAGAAGGCCAAATGGTGTTGACTGACCACCATGTCACCCTCAGCACAAACGGTTCATCAGACATGGATATGGAGGGTCATGGAGTCAGCACACTACTCTGCGAGCCATTGTCAGTTTTCATGACCTGAGGCTTCTCAGTGAGTAGCTCCTCAATTGGTTGACAAGGGCCGAGTTCATCCTGTTTGCCAACAGCACATGGCAGACCCAGATTGTCACCCATCTGAATGCTAGCCACATCTGGTGGTACTTAACTTTGGTGATCTGATGGAAACTGATGTATCCACTGTGGTAATGCTACTGGCAAAACTGAGCGGGGTATTGCAGTGGATAGCACACTGGACTCACATTCAGGAGGATGACAGTTGAAACCCATGTCCGGGCATCCCACTTTAGGTTTTCTGTGATTTCCCTAAATCACTTAAGGTAAATGCCAGGACAGTTCCTTCAAAAGGGCATGGCCGCTTTCCTTTCTAATCCTTCCCTAATCTGAGCTTGCGCTCCATCTCTAATGACCTTTTTGTTGATGGGACATTAAACACTAATTTCTTCTTCCTCCTCTTCCTCCTCTTCCTCCTCCTCCTCCTCCTCCTCCTCCTCCGTTGGTTGGTTGATTTGTGGGAGGGGGCCAAATAGCAAAGTCATCGGTCCCTTCCTCCATTGGAAAAAAAATGAGTCATGTTAATTCACATCCCTGATTCAAAATATGCTGATAAATTGAAGAAGGAGTTGCTAATGAGGTGTTATTTTATTTTGTTTTTAATAACTGGAGATTTTCTGTTTCCTGTCTGATGTTTGCCAGAGTACAAAACTCCATTCTAAGCCCTAGATAGGGGTGCGTAGACTACATGGGAATTACTTTTACTTCTAATATTGTGGTGAGAAAATAAATGCACCAATGGTCTAAGGGGCCGGCACAGTAGCTCAGTGTGTTCAGTCAGAGGGTTAGGTTAGCTGCTCTCTGTAATAAAGAAATGGAATGAATCGATTAATTATGAATTTGAACAGATGTCACTGAACATCCTCCCTGAACAAATGCAGTGAACAATAATGAACAAAATAAGATTTAAAAAAGGGGTAGTAGCATCTTTGACTAGTAATCAAAATGTCCTGAGTCCTGAGTTTGAGGGCTGGAAACCTGCCAACACTTAAATTTTGATTAATAATCAGCATTGGTGACTGAAGACTTTTGGCATAAGAAGTCACCCTCATTTTGCCAATGGCCTAGTCAAAGAGGATGGAGTAGTAGTGGACAGAGGTTCAGGGCACTCTCTTGTCCTTGGGGTGGAAAACTGCCCCTAAATGTGAAGAATCAGCAATAATCTATGGCATGAGTGTGCAGAAGGCAATGGAAACCACTGCATTAAAGACACATAATGTATATCCATAAGACATGTGGCCTGTAATTGAGAAAGTGTCATGATGATCTCTCCATTGGCTAAAGATTCTGGAATAGTCCCCCATTCAGATCTCTGGGAGGAGACTGTCAAGGGGGAGGTGACCTCGAAATAACCAATGAAAGGATAATGTTCTATGAGTCGAGGCATGAATTGTCAGAATCTTGAATAAGGTAGGAAGCTAGAAAATCTGAAAAGGTAAATGCAAAGGCTCAATCTAGATATAGTAGGAGTCAGTACATGAAATGGAAAGAAGTCAAGGATTTCTGGTCAGATCAGTGTAGGATAATATCAACAGCAGCAGAAAATGGTATAATGGGAGCAGGATTCATTATGAATAGGAAGGTAGGGCAAAGAGTGTGTCAGTGTGAACAGTTCAGTGATAGGGATGTTCTCATTAGAATTGACAGAAAACCAACACCAACGATGATAGTTCATGTATACATGCTGACATCATGAGCTGAAGATGAAGAGTTAGAGAAAGTATATGAAGATATTGAAAGGGTAATGCAGTATATAAAGGAAGATGGGGGACTGGAATGTAATTATAGGTGAAGCAGTAGAAGAAATGGTTACAGGAGAGTATGGGATTGAGACAAGGAATGAGAGAGGAGATAGACTAATTTAGTTTTCTAATAAATTTCAGCTAGTAATAGCGAATACTATGTTCAAGAATCATAAGGGGAGGAGCTATACCTGGAAAATGTCAGGTGATGGGGAAGATTTCTGTTAGATTATATCAAGGTCAGGCAGAGATTCTGAAATCATATACTTAGACTTAGATCACAATGTAGTATTGATGAAGAGTAGGCTGAAGTTTAAGAGATTAGTCAGGAAGAATCAATTCATAAAGAAGTGGGATATGGAAGTACTAAGGAACAATGAAATATGCTTGAAGTTCTCTAAGCAATAAGAAATAGGTCAGTAGACAGTACAGTTGAAGAGGAACCGATGTCTCTAAAAAGGGCAACCACAGAAGTTGGAAATATAAATGTAGGTACAATGAAGATAACTGCAAAGAAATCATAGGTAACATAAGAAATACTTCAGTTGATTGATGAAAGAAGAAAGTACAAAAATATTAAGAGACATTCAGGAATACAGAAATACAAGACTCTGAGGAATGAAATAAATAGGAAGTGCAGGGAAGCTAAGACTAAATGGCTGCTTGAAAAATGTGAAGAAATCGAAAAAGAAATGAGGGTCAGGACTGACGCAGCATATAGAAAAGTCAAAACAACCTTCGGTGAAATTAAAAGCAAGGGTGGTAACATTAAGAGTGCAATGGGAATTCCACTGTTAAATGCAGAGGGGAGAGTGGATAGGTGGAAAGAGTACATTGAAGGCCTCTCTGAGGGGGAAGTTTTCTCTGATGTGATAGAAGAAGAAACAGGAGTCAATTTAGAAGAGATAGGGGATTCAGTATTAGAATCAGAATTTAAAAGAGCTTTGGAGGATTTAAGATCAAATCAGACAGAATGGATAAGCAAGATTCCATCAGAATTTCTTAAATCATAGGGCAAAGTGGCAACAAAATGGCTATTCATGTTGGTGTGTAGAATGTATGAGTCTGGTGACATACCATCTGGCTCTTGGAAAAATATCATCCATACAATTCCAAAGACTGCAAAAGCTGACAGATGCTAGAATTATTGCACAATCAGCTTGACAGCTCAAGCATCGAAGTTGCTGACAAAAATAATATACAGAAGAATGGAAAAGAAAATTGAGGGTGTGTTAGATGACAATCAGTTTGGTTTTAGGAAAGGTAAATGCACCAAAGAGGCAATTCTGATGTTGCAGTTGATAATGGAAGCAAGACTAAAGAAAAATCAAGACACATTCATTGGATTTGGTGATCTGAAAAAAGCGTTTGACAGTGTACAATGGTGTAAGTTGTTCAAACTTGTGAGAAAAATAGGGGAAAGCTGTAGGGGAGAGACGTGTAATATACAGTACGTACAACAGCCAAGAGGGAATAATAAGAGTGGATAACCAAGAGTGAAGTGATCAGATTCAAAAGGGTGTAAGACAGGGATGTAGTCTTCTGCCCCTACTTTTCAATTTGTACATTGAAGAAGCAGTGATGGAAATAAAAGAAAGGTTTAGGAACGGTATTAAAATTCTAGGTGAAAGGATATCAACAATAAGATTTGCTGATGACATTGCTATCCTAAGTAAAAGTGAAGAAGAATTACATGATCTGTTGAATGGAATGAACAGTCTATTGAGTACAGAATATGGACTGAAAGTAAATTGAAGAAAGACAAAACTAACGAGAAATAACAGCGAGAAACTCATCAGGATTGATAGTCACACAGTAGATGAAGTTAAGGAATTCTAATACCTAGACAGCAAAGTGACAGATGGAACAAGGAGGACAGCACTGGCAAAAGGGGCATTCCTGGCCAAAAGAAGTCTACTTGTATCAAACATACACCTTAATTTAAGGAAGAAATTTCTGAGAATGAACATTTGGAGCACAGGATTATATGGTAGTATAACATGGACTGTGGGAAAACCAGAACAGAAGAGAATCAAAGCATTTGAGATGTGGTGCTACAGTTGAAAATTATGTTGACTGATAAGGTAAGTAATGAGGAGGTTCTGCACAGAATCGGAGAGGAAAGGAATATGTGGAAAACACTAACAAAAAGACGGGATAGGATGATAGAACAACTGTTATGACATCAGAGATCACTGCCATGGCACTAAAGGGAACTGTAGAGGGCAAAAACTGTAGTGGAATGCATCCAGCAAATATTTGACGATGTAAGCTGCAAGTATTACCCTGAGATGAAGAGGGGTTGTGGCACAGGCGAGGAATTCGTGGCAGGCCACATAAAACCAGTCGGAAAACTGATGACTGAAAAGGAAGTTTAGACAGTACATCCTAAAGTCATTCTTGTTATTAAACACAACCATTAAGTAGTGTATGTATTAGCATGTCAGGGTAAGAATACCTAGGCCCCTGGAGAGGCTTCTTCAAGATGTTCAGTTATCGGTGGTGCACAATATACTTGTTGCACACTTCCATAGAAAAAATACTTTTTTGACCTTTGCTGCATTGCCCAGAAGATTACACCATAGGACAGTATTGAGTGAAAGTATGCTAGAAATGATGTCTTCAGATCAATGCAATAAGAGAGATTCGAAGTGCAAAAACGTGAGATTGAACTGTTAACTTATCCTCATATTAGTACCACTTCAGTTTGTTATCTATCTGGATGCCTAGAACATACACACTTGGAGTCTCATACAGCTTATAATGATTGATGCCCATGTTTGGTACCTGTAAGTCATCTCCCCCCCCCCCCCCCCCCCCTCCTCCTCTCCTTATGTGATCAAGCCCTGAAGTCCGCTCAATGTTGACTAGCCACCATGCCATCCTCTGTCATGTAGCATCATGTGGATGTTTGGAATCGCATAAAATACATTTTTGTAAGATTGAGGGTTAGGGAAACACATGAAATAATCAGTCAAAACAGACAGATTGCAACTCACCATAAAGATGACCCTTCAAGATGCAGACAGGCACCACGAAAGTACTGTTTCACACTGAGCTTTAAGCCAAAGCCTTCTTCAGAAAAGAAAGGAAAACACATGGGTGCTTTAGGAGTGCCTGCTTATGTGAATGTGGATGTGTTTTCCTTCTTTTCTGAAGAAGCCTTTGGTTGAAAGCTCAGTGTGTAACAGTCTTTTTGTTGTCCCTCTCTGCATTTCAGTGTGTCATCTTTATGGTGAACAGCAATCTATCCTTTTCATAATTGTTGATATTCCAACCTGGACTTTCCATTGTTGGATTCACATAAACAGAAGTATAGGAAAGCATTATTTAATTATTTCATTTACTTTACTTTACTAGTCACTCTGCTCAGTTTGCATCCATATTTACGACCAAAAGTGCTTTGTGAAATATGAATTGAATTACAAAGTAAACTGCAAAATAACAGCAATTACTATCTTACTCAACACACAGGTAACCCACCACATTAAAAAAAATAGCATAAAGTTCTGAACATTATAATACAGAAAACCTCCATTGCTATTCCCGGAATTTATGTAAGGGGACTCTTGCAAGAGGAATAAGTGATAATGTATATTTTTTATTTTTCTTTGAAAATATATGGCTGTGATGTTCTGTTAATACATATTGTTCCAGAACTCTTTTCTAAATTATAGATAAGTGCTTTGTGAAATATGAATTGAATTACAAAGTAAACTGCAAAATAACAGCAATTACTATCTTACTCAGTTTGTGTAAAATTGTATTAAATCTCATATTCTGATGCTTTATATCATAGTTCATTTGAAAGTGAGTTTTATCACCACCAAAAGGGTTACTACAGTACACCATTTACCCATTTTACTCATTGCTGATACTGCTCATATTTGCAGAACAAGATTACATCATAAAACAAAAAAGGGGGGAAATATGGTAGCATTTTTGTCCATTGAATGGTTTTTTACAATTGTATTTCTCATAATAAAACAAAGGGCCCTTTTTTAGAATTTCAGTTTCATATCTACAGTCTCTGAACTATTACTGAAGAGATGGCAGGTGTGACGATGTTTGCCTTCTTTATTTCTTCGTTTGCTGTCCTCAGTGTCAATGTTCTGGCTGAATAAATAAGGGGTGGAAGTGCAGTACTGTCTACTGTAAATGATATAGCCAACAGGTGCACATCTGCATTGTACAGTTGTTTACTTTCACTTTTCACAACCCCCCATATACACATTTAATATGGCCAGTGCACTATTGTTTAACTTTCGATAAGACTCATTAATAGTTTTCAGGCGAACATCCACATAAGCAGTAAAACCCCAACTACAAAGTTCACAGTACTTGAAGAACAGAAAGGTATGTATGGAGGAAACACTGTCATTGTTTTAACACACAGCCTAATTGTGTATCACTTATTTCACAGTTAAGTTGAAGCATTGTTGTTGTTCTAACCAACACAGGTTTCTCGTCTGAAACTCGGCCATGGACTGACTGTCTCAGGACCAAAATTCAGGGTCTTATATATCCTCACAATAAGAGGTGTTGAAACTAAACATCATTTGAAGTTTAATTTACAGAAATTACAATTAAAACTTAACTCATTTGATTAACTGTATACATCGAAAAATTTGTTCTTTTTAACAGTTTCTTCTTCTACAAGGGTTAAGCTGAATTATCTGTTTAAATCATGAAAATAACATGTATAGTGATGCCAATAATACTTTTGGCAAAACTTTTAATTACTTTGGAATTAATTAAGGGCTGACTTTGCTAACATGTTTTCAAATAGAGCCAAATAAATACTTTAAGAATACAGTTCATCTTCCAAATGTTTATAATTAGTATAGAATTTATATTTGTTTATACATCAACAATAGAATTTAAGTTATGAAACAACTACTGATTTCACCCTATAATAAAAGATACTAACTAGGAGTAGTCAAAATAAATTAGAAAATCAATTACATACCTAAAACTAAGCACAAAATTAGATCTTGTGTTATATTCTTTAAAACTGAGGGCGAACCTTTCACTTTTGTGAAGATTCAGATTATACTCACGTATGTTAATGGTAATTAGTTAAAAAGTGAAAAAATGAATTTTAAGGAGACAGATGGCAAAACAAGATGGGAAGTAAAAATATCCCAGCTTGCAACGGCACATCACCCCCTCATTGGATTGAACAGATAGATATTGCAAATAGCTAACTGGGCAAGTGACCTCAGGTGACCCCAGACAGTGGGTTAAAATTCCGTGCAAAAAAAATATTACATAAGAAATCTTATCAAAGCCACAGTACATATGTTTTTTTTTTTCAAATTTATACTTATGTGATCTGGCCATATGAAAATCCCCACATAAAATATTTACATACAGTGTGTTGTACATTTTCCCATTTACATACAGTGTGTTGTACATTTGCACAAAATATCTACAAGTTATACTTTTAGTAAAATTTAGGTGTCTTTGTCATACGTGAAGTCCTTTTTGGGTAAGCAAAGATTACATTTAAAGATACATATCATTTGATACAAGTCTTGTCTTGCTGTAAAAAAATAAATCCTCACGGGTTGAAATAGACTGAAAATTTCACTTCCAATGTTTAGTATTTTTCACAACGACTTTTAAACTTTTAATGACCTTTAACATGTTTTCTCACCAATCTGTCCATGCCTTCAACAGGTCCAAGTGGCAGTTAGGAAATGCAATGCTATCAGTTCCCTTGGATGTGGTTCTCTCGCACCACAGTACATGAAAAAAATCAGACAAAATACCCTACTTTTGCACACTCTCTTTTATGTCTAACTAAGTCTATAGAAATATAATAGAGGGAAACATTCCACGTGGGAAAAATATATCTAAAAACAAAGATGATGAGACTTACCAAACAAAAGCGCTGGCAGGTCGATAGACACACAAACAAACACAAACATACACACAAAATTCGAGCTTTCGCAACCCCCGGTTGCTTTGTCAGGAAAGAGGGAAGGAGAGGGAAAGATGAAAGGATGTGGGTTTTAAGGAAGAGGGTAAGGAGTCATTCCAATCCCGGGAGCGGAAAGACTTACCTTAGGGGGAAAAAAGGACAGGCATACACTCGCGCACACATACACACACATCCATCCACACATACACAGACACAAGCAGACATATTTAAAGGCCAATTTAATAAATATGTCTGCTTGTGTCTGTACATGTGCGGATGGACACTCGTGCGCGTGCGAGCGCACACCCGACCCTTCCAACCCCGAAGGCAACACAAAAACTTCTATTACACCATAATTAATATTAAGATCTTGTATTTCAGATGGTTTTTACTGCATATTGCCTCTGCTGCTACACCAGTGAACTGATTGCTTCATATGTGACTTATCCTTGACATATACTGACACCTTTCATTTTCAGTTTAAGTTACCTAATTGATAGAAATTCTTTAGCCATGTTACCAATTCACTTTCTTCCATCCTCCTATGATTGCATTAATTATCACTAACATAACTAAAAAACAAAGATGATGTGACTTACCGAATGAAAGTGCGGGCACGTCGATAGACAAACAAACATACACACAAAATTCAAGCTTTCGCAACCAACGGTTCCTTCGTCAGGAAAGAGGGAAGGAGAGGGAAAGATGAAAGGATGTGGGTTATAAGGGAGAGGGTAAGAAGTCATTCCAATCCCGGGATCGGAAAGACTTACCTTAGGGGGAAAAAGGACAGGTATACACTCGCAGACACACACATATCAATCCGACATACCTGACGAAGCAACCGTTGGTTGTGAAAGCTTGAATTTTGTGTGTATGTTTGTGTGTCTATTGACAAGATATATATATATATATATATATTAAAAAAACAGAGATGATGTGACTTACCAAACGAAAGTGCTGGTTTGTTGATAGAAACACAAACATACACACAAAATTCAAAGCTACCGCAACCAACGGTTGCCTCATCAGGAAAGAGGGAAGGAGTGGGTAAGACAAAAGGATGTGGGTTTTAAGGGAGAGGGTAAGGAGTCATTCCAATCCCGGAAGCGGAAAGACTTACCTCAGGGGGAAAAAAGGACAGGTATACACTCGCGCACACACACACATATCCATCCGCACATATACAGTCACCAGCAGACATTTGTAAATGCAAAGAGTTTGGGCAGAGATGTCAGTCAAGGCGGAAGTACAGAGGCAAACATGTTGTTGAAAGACAGGTGAGGTATGAGCGGCGGCAACTTGAAATTAGCGGAGGTTGAGGCCTGGCGGATAACGAGAAGAGAGGATATACTGAAGGGCAAGTTCCCATCTCCAGAGTTCTGACAGGTTGGTGTTAGTGGGAAGTATCCAGATAACCCGGATGGTGTAACACTGTGCCAATATGTGCTGGCCCTGCACCAAGGCATGTTTAGCCACAGGGTGATCCTCATTACCAAAAAACACTGTCTGCTTGTGTCCAGTCATGCGAATGGACAGTTTGTTGCTGGCCATTCCCACATAGAAAGCTTCTCAGTGTACGCAGGTCAGTTGGTAAATCACATGGGTGCTTTCACACGTGGCTCTGCCTTTGATCGTGTACACCTTCCGGGTTACAGGACTGGAGTAGGGGATGGTGGGAGGGTGCATGGGACAGGTTTTACACCGGGGGCAGTTACAGGGGTAGGAGCCAGAGGGTAGGGAAGGTGGTTTGGGGATTTCATATGGATGAACTAAGAGGTTACGAAGGTTAGGTGGACGGCGGAAAGACACTCTTGATGGAGTGGGGAGGATTTCATGAAGGATGGATTTGAGGAAGTCGTATCCCTGCTGGAGAGCCACATTCTGAGTCTGATCCAGTCCTGGAAAGTATCCTGTCACAAGTGGGGCACTTTTGGGGTTCTTTTGTGGGAGGTTCTGGGTTTGAAGACCTCCTGACCCCACAGACACACCGCACCCCTACCTTCTACCTTCTTCCTAAAATTCACAAACCCAATTATCCCAGCCACCCCATTGTAGCTGGTTACCAAGCCCCCACAGAATGTATCTCTGCCTACGTAGATCAACACCTTCAACCCATTACATGCAGTCTCCCATCCTTCATCAAGGACACCAACCACTTTCTCGAACGCCTGGAATCCTTACCCAGTCTGTTACCCCCAGAAACCATCCTTGTAACCATTGATGCCACTTCCTTATACACAAATATTCCACATGTCCAGGGCCTCGCTGCGATGGAGCACTTCCTTTCACGCCGATCAGGTGCCACCCTACCTAAAACCTCTTTCCTCATTACCTTAGCCAGCTTCATCCTGACCCACAACTTCTTCACTTTTGAAGGCCAGACATACCAACAATTAAAGGGAACAGCCATGGGTACCAGGATGGCCCCCTCGTACGCCAACCTATTCATGGGTCCCTTAGAGGAAGCCTTCTTGGTTACCCGTGCTTACAAACCCAAAGTTTGTACATATTTATTGATGACATCTTCATGATCTGGACTCACAGTAGAGAAGAACTCCAGAATTTCCTCTCCAACCTCAACTGCTTTGGTTCCATCAGATTCACCTGGTCCTACTCTAAATCCCATCCCACTTTCCTTGACGTTGACCTCCATCTGTCCAATGGCCAGCTTCACTCGTCCGTCCACATCAAATCCACCAACAAGCAACAGTACCTCCATTATGATAGCTGCCACCCATTCCACATCGCTAGGGATATGTGTGTGTGTGTGTGTGTGTGTGTGTGTGTGTGTGTGTGTGTGTGTGTATGTGTGTGCGAGTGTATACCTGTCCTTTTTTCCCCCTAAGGTAAGTCTTTTCACTCCCGGGATTGGAATGACTCCTTACCCTCTCCCTTAAAACCCACATCCTTTCGTCTTTCCCTCTCCTTCCCTCTTTCCTGACAAAGCAACCATTTGTTGCGAAAGCTTGAATTTTGTTTGTATGTTTGTGTTTGTTTGTGTGTCTATCGACCTGCCAGTGCTTTTGCTTGGTAAGTCTCATCATCTGGGTTTTAAGGGAGAGGGTAAGGAGTCATTCCAATCCCGGGAGCGGAAAGACTTACCTTAGGGGTAAAAAAGGACAGGTATACATTCGGACACACACACATATCCATCTGCAGATACACAGACACAAGCAGACCAAACAGACACAAGCAGACCCCACTCCCAGATTCAACCAAACAGCCCTTGTCAAAGATTTACTGTCCTACACTCGTACTCTCTGCTGGAAATATCACTTTGCCATGAAGAAAAATGATCCTAATCCTACTCCTAATGATCCAACTCCCCAAGACACTATCCAAATTGAACCCTGGCTGGAAGAGTTCCGTCCTCCGTCACAACGGGACCCACCTCCTCTTCCTCAAAATCACCCCCTCCAAACCTTCCAGGAATTTCTGACTTCCAGCCTTGCCTCTCAATCCTTCATAAAAAACCTTAATCCTACTCCCAACATCACCACTGCTGAAGCACAAGCTGTCCGTGATCTGAAGGCTGACCGTTCCATCGTCATTCTTCCTGCGGACAAGGATTCCACCACCGTGGTACTTGATCGTCGGGAGTATGTGGCTGAGGGACTGCGTCAGCTTTCAGACAACACCACATACAAAGTTTGCCAAGGTAATCCCATTCCTGATGTCCAAGCAGAGCTTCAAGGAATCCTCAGAACCTTAGGCCCCCTACAAAACCTTTCACCTGACTCCATCAACCTCCTGATCCCACCAACACCCCGCACCCCTACCTTCTACCTTCTTCCTAAAATTCACGAACCCAATCATCCTGGCCGCCCCATTGTAGCTGGTTACCAAGCCCCCACAGATCGTATCTCTGCCTACGTAGATCAACACCTTCAACCCTTAACATGCAGTCTCCCATCCTTCATCAAAGACACCAACCACTTTCTCGAACGCCTGGAATCCTTACCCAGTCTGTCACCCCAAGAAACCATCCTTGTAACCATTGATGCCACTTCCTTATACACAAATATTCCGCACGTCCAGGGCCTTGCTGCGATGGAGCACTTCCTTCCATGCCGATCACCTGCCACCCTACTTAAAACCTCTTTCCTCATTACGTTAGCCAGCTTCATCCTGACCCAAAACTTCTTCACTTTTGAAGGCCAGACCTACCAACAATTAAAGGGAACAGCCATGGGTAACAGGATGGCCCCCTCGTACATCAAACTATTCATGGGTCGCTTAGAGGAAGCCTTCTTGGTTACCCAGGCCTGCAAACTCAAAGTTTGGTACAGATTTATTGATGACATCTTCATGATCTGGACTCACAGTGAAGAAGAACTCCAGAATTTCCTCTCAAACCTCAACTCCTTTGGTTCCATCAGATTCACCTGGTCCTACTCTAAATCCCATGCCACTTTCCTTGATGTTGACCTCCATCTGTCCAATGGCCAGCTTCACATGTCCATCCACATCAAACCCACCAACAAGCAACAGTACCTCCATTATGACAGCTGCCACCCATTCCACATCAAACGGTCCCTTCCCTACAGCCTAGGTCTTCGTGGCAAACGAATCTGCTCCAGTCCGGAATCCCTGAAGCATTACACCAACAACCTGACAACAGCTTTCGCATCCTGCAACTACCCTTCCGACCTGGTACAGAAGCAAATAACCAGAGCCACTTCCTCATCGCTTCAAACCCAGAACCTCCCACAGAAGAACCCCAAAAGTGCCCCACTTGTGACAGGATACTTTCCGGGACTGGATCAGACTCTGAATGTGGCTCTCCAGCAGGGATACGACTTCCTCAAATCCTGCCCTGAAATGAGATCCACCCTTCATGAAATCCTCCTCACTCCACCAGGAGTGTCTTTCCGCCGTCCACCTAACCTACGTAACCTCTTAGTTCATCCCTATGAAATCCCCAAACCACCTTACCTACCCTCTGGCTCCTACCCTTGCAACTGCCCACGGTGTAAAACCTGTCCCATGCACCCTCCCACCACCACCTACTCCAGTCCTGTAACCCAGAAGGTGTACACGATGTACACGATCAAAGGCAGAGCCATGTGTGAAAGCACCCACGTGATTTACCAACTGACCTGCCTACACTGTGAAGCTTTCTATGTGGGAATGACCAGCATCAAACTGTCCATTCGCATGAATGGACACAGGCAGACAATGTTTGTTGGTAATGAGGATCGCCCTGTGGCTAAACATGCCTTGGTACACAGCCAGCACATCTTGGCACAGTGTTACACCATCCAGGTTATCTGGATACTTCCCACTAACACCAACCTGTCAGAACTCCGGAGATGGGAACTTGCCCTTCAGTATATCCTCTCTTCTCGTTATCCACCAGGCCTCAACCTCCGCTAATTTCAAGTTGCCGCCACTCATACCTCACCTGTGTTTCACAACATCTTTGCCTCTTTACTTCTGCCTCGACTGACATCTCTGCCCAAACTCTTTGCCTTTACAAATGTGTCTGTGTATGTGTGGATGGATATGTGTGTGTGTGTGTGTGTGTGTGTGTGTGTGTGTGTGTGTGTGTGTGTGTGTGTGTGTGCGCGCGAGTGTATACCTGTCTTTTTTTCCTTTTTTCCCCCTAAGGTAAGTCTTTCTGCTCCTGGGATTGGAATGACTCCTTACCCTCTCCCTTAAAACCCACATCCTTTCGTCTTTCCCTCTCCTTCGCTCTTTACTGACGAAGCAACCGTTGGTTGCGAAAGCTTGAATTTTGTTTGTATGTTTGTGTTTGTTTGTGTGTCTCTCGACCTGCCAGCACTTTCATTTCGTAAGTCACATCATCTTTGTTTTTAGATATATATTTCCCACGTGGAATGTTTCCCTAAAATCACCTAAAAGTCAAAGATAGAATCTCTCTGATTGACTTACAAACTACATATATGATAGGATAAGAGTTTGACTGCCTCAGGAAACATGAAAAATGAGACAGACAGCTGGGGTAAGCGTTATTGCCACATAATGAATCCAAAACAGAATGTTGAACCCCCTGCTTGCTAATTGCACAAGAAATTAGTCCCAAATATTACATCAATGCTGAGATTTTGAATCACCAAGAACTTGTACTCCAACAGCTGTCCTGCCTATTCCGCAGTTAATAGTACCTCTTGTTTCACACTCTTTGATAGCTTACCAGTAGCACCAATAATTTTTTATTCCAGAAACATGCATCACTACTATACTCTCTGTGTTCTTAATAGATTCAAAAAATGCCTGTGAAATACCATTCAAATCTCTACCATTGTCCAGTAAAAACTTAACATGTATACCTTGCACACGTGCTGTTATTACAGGGTGCCACACTTCCTTTTTACTTAATATGCGATCTCTTTCATACAACAAATTCTCATTAATCCTCTCCCTGGAAAAACTATCATCCTGCTTACCAAAATGATTATCAGACACAGCCAAATAACAGATAGCAGGGTTCTCTTTCTCAGTACCACTCTCAAACTCTAACTCTTCATTAGGCCTAGTATTATCCTCCTTTATTCTTTCCTTACTTAACACATTGCCATCATTATCAATTATAAATTCAAACGCCTCATCCTCATCATTACTAGATTCGTCAATGCTATCATCCTTACAACAGCAGTCAGAATCAGACCCACTTTCACTTTCTCTATGCTTTGGATTTTGTACTGCTTCTACCTTTCTCTCTATTTTTGCCAATTTTGAAGCTACAGTTTCATTTACTTTTTCCAGTTTTTTTCCTCTATCACTACTGCACACTTGTTTTCTACATCAGTTTCTGAATCATTTTTAATGTGATCAATTTGGTTCTCAAGTTTAGTCCTGTTCTCAGCACAAAATTTCCTGGCAGCTTTGACTACATCTTTACACTGTTTTTCAGAAGCCTCCACCCTCCTACTATAGTCATCACAAAGTTTTTTTCTCTCTTCTGCACATTTACTACTCATTAATGTTAATTTCTCATTATTATTCTGCTCTACTTTCTTTATTTTTTCATCACAATCTTTCCCACTGCCTCTACCTTCTTATTTAATTCTGAAAGGCTAGAGCTAACTGCCTTAATTTTCTTTTTAATTTCTTTCTTCAGTTCATCTTTTAGGCTAGTCATGTCAGTTTTTATACTACTGATGTCTGCTTTCATATTACTGATGTCTTCTTTCATACTTTTTCCCACCCTACTAATGTCTTTTTTCATACTTTTTTCCACCCTACTAATGTCTTCTTATGTACTCATATTACTCAAACTACTCATAATTTGCTTCCACTTTTCCGTTTGCCATAAACTTTTGCCCTTGCGATTTTTGCTACTAGATTCCTCCTCCTTAACCGTAATGATCTCACCCACTTCAGTACTGTTTTTGTCCATTTCGCTCATGGCACCACGTGATGTATATGATGCTTTTATCATTCCATCTACAATAGGACTTTCATCCCCATCATTCAAAGTTACATTCATGTTTGATTTATACCCACTACTGTCTACAGACCCAGTCTCCTTTTGTCCCTTCACACTGTCTTGTTTGTTAAGGCAACACATTATATATCACTTGTTATAAAACAGCTTTTGCTATGAAATACCTTATTTTTCAATCACTTGTCTCCTGCTGCTGCTGTTGCTGCTTCTGCAGTTGTCATCTTGGTCCATCATCTGCATGACTGGTGCAAGTTGTAATTCTCTTGGTGAAGCGTCTTGTTTATCCTGGTCAGCTGTGTCCACCTGTGTGCTGATTAGATGCTCCTGTACTCAATGGCTGCTTGCGTAGAACCTGCTCGTTGAATGGCTGCTGTCATACTGTGGCCATGAAACCCAAGTGCTGATTTTCTGTTGCATCACTGCAATGTAAACTACTCTTGATTTCAATTTTCAGAGTCCATGAATCATAGTTTATTGTGCTCACGTACAAAAATCCTCACCCAGGGCACCAAATGTGATGAGGTTTGCCCTCTTTATTTCTTCATTTGTTGTCCTTGGTGTCGACGTCCTGGCTGAATAAATAGGGGGTGGAAGTGCAGTACTGTTTGCTGTAAATTATGTTACTGACAGGTACACATTTGCATTTTAAAGTTGTTTACTTTCACTTTTCACAACCCTCCATGCACACATTTAATATGGCCAGTGCACTATTGTTTAACTTTTGATAAGACTCATTAATAGTTTTCAGGCGAACATCCACATACTGCTACAATAGTTAACTATTGAACACCCACAATCAGTAAAAACCTAACCACAAAGTTCACAGTTCTTGAAGAATAGAAAGGTACATATGTAGCAGACACTGTCATTGTTTTAACACACAGCCTAATTGTGTAACACTTATTTCGCAGTTAAGTTGAAGCAGTGTTGTTGTTCTAACCAACACAAGTTTCTCGAATGAAATTTGGCCATGGACTGACTGTCTCAGGACGAAAATTCAGGGCCTTATATATCCTCACAATAACAGTTGCTGAAACTAAACATCATTTGAAGTTTAATTTACACAAATTACAATTAAAACTTAACTCATTCGATTAACTATATACATTGAAAAATTCATTCTTTTTAACAGTTTCTTCTACTAAAAGGATTAAGTTGAATTATTTTTTTAATTCACGAAATTAACATGTATAGCTACACAAACAAATACTTTTGACAAAACTTTTAATTACTTTGGATTTAATTAAGTGCTGGCTTTGCTAATATATTTTCAAATGGAGCCAAATAAATACTTTAAGAAAACAAACTAGTTTATCATCCAAATGTTTATAATTAGTATAGAATTTATATTTGTTAATACGTCAACAATGGAATTTAAGTTATGAAATAAGTACTTATTTCACCCTCTAATAAAAGATACTATCTAGGAATAGTCAAAATAAATTAGAAAATCAATTACATACCTAAAACTAAGCACAAAATTAGATCTGGTGTTATATTCTTTAAAACTGTGGGCCAATCTTCCACTTTTATGAAAATGCAGATTATACTCACGTATGATAATGGTAATTAGTTAAAAAGTGAAAAAGCAGCTGGCAAAACAAGAGGGGAAGTAAAAATATCCCAGCTTGCTTCGTCACACAGGTAGTGTCTCATAAGAAGAAATGTTTTATTTTGCAGTACACTTTCAACCTTGTAGTAGCTTATTGAAGGAGATATTATTGTTCTAGCAGAGTTAGTGTTTCATATTTGTCACATAACCAACTCACTATCTGCACTTGTTTCCAGTATTTTTTGAATGGATTTTACTGAAACTATTCAGTTACATTTCAATATTGTGAATCACTTTTCAGGTGAGTGCTTTACCTGTGAAAATGAGGATGTAATTTATGGCTCATGGCTGTTTGGGAGACCAGGTCGTTCATGCAAAGACCAGCACATTTCCACTATGATATACAAAGATATTTTCAGAAAATCATATCTACATAACTCAAAAAATAAATGTAAAACTGTGACACAGAAGCCTGGTGCATGAAGCAGTTTCATGAAAATCACCAATTCCAGTTTTGTCACAATTCTGGAATTTTTCACAGAAATTGTAAATAACATAACAAATACTGAATGTGGAAAAGGAAGAAAGGTATAGATGAAGAACTAATCCAGTTAATGAGCTCTGTTACAGTATGCAAAAAGTCAGTGTAATAAAAGATTGTTACTTTCAGCATCTTGATAAATTATGGCTACATTTTGTTGAGGCTACTTGTATCTATGGCTCTGTAGAATGTAGAATATTTTCAAAGTTACTGTGAAAGTTATTTTTCAGTGTTGGAAATGAGAACCACCAGTTTTTGATTCCTCGGCAAATAGCTGATTGACTTTACTGTCACATCTTTTTATACATTGATAACTAATAACAATGCTTCTAAAATTTTTTTTACTTGTGTTTTATAAGTTTTTTTTTACAGAAAATGCAGCTGAAATTACATTAAACATCATAATCCTAGAAATAAAATGTAGGTATACAACATAATGTGTGGGGACTGGAACTGCACTCTGAACTGCAGATAGCATGGTTTATACACTCACCGGGTCAATCCAAATGTTAAGGTCTGTAGGACTGCAGCCTGTGTTTGTGAGTTGAAGTGTACAGTCAATTAGCCTTAGTGAAATGATATTGAACCCAATTATTGAATTAGTAGATATGATTTCATGTATAGATAAGTAAATGGAAACTGTAGGGGAGTGACAGTACATTGGGCTAAGTACCCTTGTTGGTCACATTCATCATGTTCCAAAGATTGTTTCATTGGCCAAGGAAAGCATGACAAGTGGTAATACATTACAACAACCATGGAAAATAACAAAGTGTACAGATCTTTGACTTTGAAGAAGCAGGTGCTTGCTTACATGGATGAGGTGATTTCTGTCAACACTCAGGTTTATGTGAAAGGTTGTCCCACAATGTACTGTGTGGAAAATAATATGGGAACAGCAGCTACACACCTGTCGTCCACCAGGTCTGTAAGAGCTTCCTCCTGTTGACTTCTCACCTCAAGTTGTGTTGAACCAGTGGCTGATGCAGCACTTTATGGCTGATCCTCACTTATTTGTTTATTTAATTATTCAAATGAAACCTCTTCCACCAGGGGCAGATTTCTCAATAGTTGCAATTATTATATATTGACCACTGAGATGTGCATGTTATTGTTGCAGAAAGCCATTTACAAAGGTTTAAAGAAAACTTGTAAGTAGACATAGTCAGTAACTGATTAATACACTGGTAGTGGCTTCAACCTTACTGAAATGGACCAATATAATCTTAAATATACATAGTAAGATATCCTAACTGATCTTCATGTGGCCCAAACATGATGATTCTAGCCTGATGGAGTCTCATGTCACTTTGCTCTTCTTACTTATGAACTCTGTACCAAACATTCCCTGAAAGGTGGGCAGGAAGATGGTTTCTGTTTCATGTGCAACTCACGTATCTAATGTTTTTGTGTGGTATCAGGTGACAATACTTGTTTAACTAGACTAATGAGAATCTTCTGATAAGAATTCTTGCTGTCTATGACATTGTTTCAAAACTAACAGGGTTAATTAAGTGGCTGCAGAATAATAAAGAACTGTGTGATGATGTTATGCCTGTAGAGAATTTTGGGAACACTATTTGGTCAAATACTGTACAACCTAGTACAATTTGAGCACATAATAAAGACAGTTATAAAAAGTTATATACACGGATTTCTGTTATCAACATCAGAACAGTGGTAAATTTGAAATTGTCAGACTTTTTGATTATAAATGTTGACTCATACACTTTTACATGAAGGTTCCCTACCTCAAATAAATATAGTTACGTATCTCCATACAATTGAAAGTTTGTATCACTATCGTTGAATCACCCTATGTATTATATTTGAAATTACTTGCAAATAACATTAAGCCTACCTGAGAACTTCATTATTTTTAGATAGTAAATGGTTTGTGGATGAGTTTTAGTCTAACATGCTGTTTTAACTTCTAAGGATGTTTCCTTTCAACATATACTCCCATGCAGAGTGGCAGATTCACTGTGAGAACAAGTCTTGGCTGTGGTTAAGCCATTTTCTACAATATCCTTCCTCCCAGTAATGCTTGATCAACAAGATATGCAAGAGTGACCTTAGGGATTTTAAAACTGGGAGAGAGATGCTATCAGGTTTCAACCAAGTTATGGGAAATATGAAGCATGCCTAAAAAGTAAGTACTGTGTTGGAAAAAAAAGTCACAAAATAATTTTTTCAAACCAAAATTTGTTTTTACATGAAAGGTTATTTCTTAAACTATTTTTCTAAATACACTCCTGGAAATGGAAAAAAGAACACATTGACACCGGTGTGTCAGACCCACCATACTTGCTCTGGACACTGCGAGAGGGCTGTACAAGCAATGATCACACGCACGGCACAGCGGACACACCAGGAACCGCGGTGTTGGCCGTCGAATGGCGCTAGCTGCGCAGCATTTGTGCACCGCCGCCGTCAGTGTCAGCCAGTTTGCCGTGGCATACGGAGCTCCATCGCAGTCTTTAACACTGGTAGCATGCCGCGACAGTGTGGACGTGAACCGTATGTGCAGTTGACGGACTTTGAGCGAGGGCGTATAGTGGGCATGCGGGAGGCCGGGTGGACGTACCGCCGAATTGCTCAACACGTGGGGCGTGAGGTCTCCACAGTACATCGATGTTGTCGCCAGTGGTTGGCGGAAGGTGCACGTGCCCGTCGACCTGGGACCGGACTGCAGCGACGCACGGATGCACGCCAAGACCGTAGGATCCTACGCAGTGCCGTAGGGGACCGCACCGCCACTTCCCAGCAAATTAGGGACACTGTTGCTCCTGGGGTATCGGCGAGGACCATTCGCAACCGTCTCCATGAAGCTGGGCTACGGTCCCGCACACCATTAGGCCGTCTTCCGCTCATGCCCCAACATCATGAAGCCCGCCTCCAGTGGTGTCGCAACAGGCGTGAATGGAGGGACGAATGGAGACGTGTCGTCTTCAGCGATGAGAGTCGCTTCTGCCTTGGTGCCAATGATGGTCGTATGCGTGTTTGGCGCCGTGCAGGTGAGCGCCACAATCAGGACTGCATACGACCGAGGCACACAGGGCCAACACCCGGCATCATGGTGTGGGGAGCGATCTCCTACACTGGCCGTACACCACTGGTGATCGTCGAGGGGACACTGAATAGTGCACGGTACATCCAAACTGTCATCGAACCCATCGTTCTACCATTCCTAGACCGGCAAGGGAACTTGCTGTTCCAACAGGACAATGCACGTCCACATGTATCCCGTGCCACCCAACGTGCTCTAGAAGGTGTAAGTCAACTACCCTGGCCAGCAAGATCTCCGGATCTGTCCCCCATTGAGCATCTTTGGGACTGGATGAAGCGTCGTCTCACGCGGTCTGCACGTCCAGCACGAACGCCGGTCCAACTGAGGTGCCAGGTGGAAATGGCATGGCAAGCCGTTCCACAGGACTACATCCAGCATCTCTACGATCGTCTCCATGGGAGAATAGCAGCCTGCATTGCTGCGAAAGGTGGATATACACTGTACTAGTGCCGACATTGTGCATGCTCTGTTGCCTGTGTCTATGTGCCTGTGGTTCTGTCAGTGTGATCATGTGATGTATCTGACCCCAGGAATGTGTCAATAAAGTTTCCCCTTCCTGGGACAGTGAATTCACGGTGTTCTTATTTCAATTTCCAGGAGTGTAGTTGCCACCATTGATCAGACATTTGTCACAGTGAGAAACCAACTTTTCTATGTTTTCTTCATAGAAAGATTTACCAGTGAGGACAGCCACTGCTGAAAACTTTATTCTTCAAGTTCAAGAACTGGTGATAGGTAGAAAGTGTGAAATCAGGGGTGTATGATGGCTGATCAAACTGCTCCCCAACCCAATTGTGGAATAAGTTTTGAGTATCACCAGCAGAATGGGGACATGTGTTGTCATAAAGCAACATGATGTGTTGACTGAGTTTTCCACAGCTTTTGTTTTGAACTGCTCATCCAAGTTTCCTCAGTATTTCACAGCATCATACTGTGCTGGTGTAAGGTGTCACCAACACATTGGTCAGCATAGATGTAGTGCGAAGATCGATAGTAAGCACTCGATCAAGTGTGCCTATCACGAGAGAAGCCAGAGACAGACTTGCAAGCAATACGCCTACAACGCTCTCTCAACCACATGTATTTAGGCTGTCATCAGACCGAAGGGTCTCAGTCACTAGCTGAGTCACTGACTTGACTCATTACTCCAGGTTGGCGTCTGTCCTTCATTCGCAGAGTTGCACAGTTCAGCACAAGCTACATCAGTGCATAGTGACCACAATTTTGACTGTTACTGATATTGTCTACAAGAGGACTATTTCTGAAGAGTTTGTACCACAACACATGGACTCTATTAAAGTTAAGTATTCAGACCATATAAATAAAGAACTGTGTTAATCATGTGTGCATTTGTGTTGTAGAAAGAGGAAACTGGTCACACATAACCACATCCTCTCCCTGGCTTCCATGGCACAAGGCTCTACATGTACCACATTGGTTGTTTCACCTCAGGGAAGGAACTCAACAATCAGAATGCCCTGAATGCCCCATAACACAGTGCACGAATTTTTGTGCTGACATGTTGTTTAGAATTTTTGTTCTTCTTGTTGATCATTAGTGCTTCCACTCCAGCGACTATTATTTTGATTCTGGAGTGACATGAAAAACCGGCTTCATCACTGGTCACAATTCTATTTAAAAATTGATATCCTTCTTCACTCTATCATGTAAGAAATGTCAAAACCCTGCCAAGTCACTTCATTTTGTGGCCATCCATAAGCAATCATGGAACCCAACGGGAACAAAATTTGAAAAAATTTGTGACAGTGTCATGCAAAACAGTTTTTGAAACTTGCGGGAACTCATCAGAAACTGTGAACCACCTGCTTTATGAATTTTCTCATTCACTTTCTCAACCAAATCAACCACTGACAACAGTAGGCCACCCACTCTGTGCTTCATCATGAACATTGGTTCATATGTCATTGAATTGTCTCACCCATTTTCTCTCCATTCCATCAGTCATTACATTTTTACCAAAAATCTCTATTAGTTGATGATGAATTTCAGCTGGCATAACACTTTTTGTGTTCAAATCCATTTTACAGAACACAGTTCACAGTTGGCAGCTTCAGAGATTGTCTTAAACATGTTGAAAGTTCACTAACAAATTTAAACACTACACAATCTGGCTGTAGTAGTATTAGTGGAAAGACAGTGAACCAGAGAGACAAGTTCGAATGTGTGGAACTGCAACACTAGTGCTGAAGTGGTGGTAGAATGAAATGGTACTTACTTTCTGGACTCAGCTCATAAATAAATTAAGAAGTTGGCGAAACATTGTCCACAAAAAATCTTGATCTGTCACACAGTTTAATTTTGTCAAGAATTTTATCATATTATGTCATGCCTGATGAGTGGTTTTCAATAATTTATATACTAACAAATTCTATTTGTTTATGATATGTGCACTTCTGTCACATATTTGTGGTTGTATAGATTGGTTAGCTATATTGTTAGGCTCATAGCTGCTTCTGATGGAGCTCTGGAACAATTCAGTTTCTTTGTGATGTTTTATTTTTTTCTACGGGATATATTATATACTAAGAAATGAATATAAAATGAGAGCCTCTTTGATTTGAAAGGCTTGATTATGTACATTGCTGCCCATTAAGTATTACAGATGCCATGCAACAAATGTCAGATTAGCTTGAGGTATACAACACACTTGTACATTAAATGATTAGCACCTCCTTGTGTAACAGAGCAATTTGGAACCATCCACTTATTCATATATCGTTCCTCGCACTAATACAATGGTTTTTTTAAATTTTTTTGTTTGACCTTGCTTTATGAATGGCACATGTATGACTGTTCCATAATTTATCTACTTTATTATTCAAGCAGATAATTTTAAAGTCTTTTAGTACACAATGTAATTCTAGGTTACTGATGTTTGTAACCTAATTGATTTACTTAGAAATAATTTTTATGAGTACATATCCAGAATGTAAGCTGCTCCATGAACATGTGGAGATAGAATTTGTAGTGAACTAAAAAGTAGTTAAACTGAAGTGTTATACCTCAGGTTTGAGCCATTAGGCTATTCTTCCAAGTAAACATCTTACTTTGTCCAAAAACCTCTTATTTCAGAAACAATGTTTGCTCAAAGTTTTTATGTTCCAGAACTGCCAAAAATCAGTACTATTATTTTGTTGTCCTGATTTTTATGACTATGAAAATGCCAGAGTTTATTAAGGCAACAGATAAGGTATTCATTCCAGAAAATTCTGTATTTTAACCATTTTGGCAGGAATTGTGAAGAATGCATAGTGTTCACAATATAGTCCACATAATTTTGTCAGTTTTTCTGTTATCCAACACATTGTTAACCTCTTCAGTACCTCTAGTACAAAAGTCTGTCCATCAAATATTTCTATTATGTGTGTCACCTCACCAATGAAGTTAAGAAACTGTACTTGTTTTCAAAAAGTGGCAACTCCAGGTAGGATTATCAACAATGTAGGAAAAGGCAGATAACTATTTACTGTAAAGAAGGCATGTTAAGTTGCAGGCAGGCACAATTAAAAGACACTTATATAAAGCTTTCAGCCACAGCCTACATCAGTAAAAGAGATATACAAACACTGTTTATACACAAAAGCAAGCACAGCTCATGCACACGTGACCCAACTCCAGCATCTCAGGCAGGAATGAAACTATCACGTGGAATGCAAGCAGCAACCAGGAGGGGCAGGAAATGGGAAGGGACAGTAGTGTATAGATGGGTAATGAGACAAACACTGATGGAGTGTACAGAGACTAGAATGCCAACAGAGACATCAGCAGGATCATGGAGGTGGGGGAAAAAAAGAGCAAGAAAGTAGAGGAGTTGGGAAAGATGGGTGAATGTGTTGGCAGAGGATGGAAAGTAAATAAGGTGGGAGATGAGAATGGGGAGGAGATGATAGGACAGAGGGGGTGGAAAATGTCGGGCAGAGGGTGTGGGGACAGTATGTGACTGAAGTTTGAGGATGGCATAATTATGGGAGTGGAGAATGTGTTGAAGGATAACTTCCATCTGCTCAGTTCAGAAAAGCTGGTGGTGGAGGGAAGGAACCAGATGGCTCAGGTAGTGGAGCAGCCAATAAATCAAGTGTGTTATGTTCAGCTGCATGTTGTGCCACAGGATGGTCTACTTTTCCCCTTGGCCACAGTTTGGTGCTGGCCATTCATCCCAGTGGACAGGTGGTTGGTAATCATACCAATATAAAAAGCTGTGCAATGATTTCAGCAGAGCTGATAAATGTATGGCTGCTTTCACAAGTGGCTCATCCCATGATGGAGTAGGATAAACCTGTGACAGGACTAGAATAGGAAGTGCTGGGTGGATGGATTGTGCAGGTCTTACATCTGATTCTTCCACAGGAATATTGTTCTTGTGGCAAGGGGTTGGGATTGGGAGTGATACAAGGATGGACTAGGTTGCTGTGGATGTTGGGTTTGCGATGAAACACCACTTTAGGAGAGGTGGGAAGTATCTGTGGTAGGATGTCCCTCATTTCAGGGCATGATGATAGGTAACAAAAGCCTTTGTGAAGGATGTGGTTCAGTTGTTCCAGTCTGGGATGAACTGGGTGATAAAGGAGACACTCCTTCTTGGGTGGTTCTTGGGATTGGTGGGAGGATTTGGAGTGTGATGGGAAATGGTGTTAGAGATCTGTTTGCAGACTAGTTCTGGGGGTAGTGCCTGCCTGTAAAGGTCTTGGTAAGACCCTCAGTATGCTGAGCAAGGGAGTTTTTACCACTGCAGATATGCTGTTTGTGGGTGGCTCAGCTGTACGGAGGGTACTTTTTAGTGTGAAAGGGATGATAGCTGTCAAAATATAGGTACTGTTGGTGATTGGTGGGTATAAGTGGGTAGAGCTGCAGATGGAGCCATCAGAGAGGCAGTCATTGCACAGCTTTTTATATTGGTATGACTACCAACCAGCTATCCACTGGGATGAATGGCCAGCACCAAACTGTGGCTAAGAGGAAAGTAGACCAACCTGTGGCACAACATGCAGCTGAACATAACACACTTGATTTATTGGCTGCTCCACTACCTGACCCATTTGGTTCCTTCCCTCCACCACCAGCTTTTATGAACTGTACAGGTGGAACACATTCCCCACTCATGTAACTATCATGGCTTCAACCTTCAGCAACATACTGTTCCCACTCCCTCCACCCAACAGTTTTCACCCCCTCTGTCCTACCATCTCCTCCTCATTCTCATCTCCCACCCTGTTTACGTTCTGCCCTCTGCCAATGCATCTACCAGTCTTTCCCCACTCCTCTTCTGTTTTGCTTTTTTTCTTCCCCACCTCCCTGCCGCACAACCTCCTGATGCTGTTGGCATTCTAGTCCCTGTACATATCACCAGACAGTGTTCATCTCTCTCCCACTTGTACTCTACCATCCTTTCCCCTACCCTGCCCCCTCCAGGTTGCTGTTTGCATCCCACGTGATAGTTGCATTCCAGTTCAAGATTCTGGAGTTGGCGGTCATATGTGCATGAGGTGTGCTTGCTTGTGTGTATGGATGGTGTGTGCGTCTCTCTTTTACTGATGAAGGCTGTGGCCAAAATCTTTATGTGTATTTTAATTGTCCCCCTCTGCAACTGTACTTGTTTCCAAAACTTACTGGCTAGATTTTCCAAAAAGTTGTGTGTTGTATATGACACACTGGCATTCAAGGTAAGTAAATTATAAAAACGAATTTGGGTGATATACTGATTTTATATTTTGTAAACTTACTATGAAAAGGAACTCAGTAAAAGAAATTATTTTATTACATCATGTTATGTTAAAAACTAGTTTACTCTTTCATGTAGAGAATCTCGTATGATACATAATACTTGTGGCCTTACATCATGTGGTATACTTCAAAATGTTTCCTTTCTTTCACTAAAAACAAATGAACATGGCATTCTGTACACTAGACCCTTGTTCTTACAGTTTTGCAACCAGGCATTTGGCAGTGATGAGTTTTATCACTAACACTGGCATGTGTAATGCTCCTGTCATCCTTTTTGGTTGGCTTTGATGTGACACTGGGAGTTTTTTTTTCTTTTTTTTACCTAAATCTTGAACTTCAGGGAATCTATTATTTCTTTGCTCTTCATTTTCAGAGCATTGTGGTCCTGTCTGTTTTCAATCCATATAGAAGCTTAGGCCAAATTAAAAAAAAATAGTTTAAGTGGGCTGTTCTTTATGTATGAGGGATAAGGTGACAAAATATTGAAAGTTATGATATTTTAAATGCTGCATTGATGTGGTCAAATAAATCAACATCTCCCATGTGTTCATTTCAACAGTTTGTGGTCCTTTGATACTGATATACTTCCTGTCTTTCTTTGATCACCACTCACATTGTCCTACAGGCAGTCTGCCTTCTTCAAGTGAAGCAAGGACTACTGGTTTGTCATCATACCATCTGACAATAGAAATCTGTTCATCTACTCATACATACTCGTCAGTTGCACTATGGCCTGTCTTTTTCATTTCATTTTCAGGTTGGAGCTTACTCTCAGTAGAAATTCTGCTTAGTAGTATTATTTCAGTTGCCTGACAACCTTCCTCAGAATGAAGACAGGCCAAGAGCACAGTGGGTATAAACTATCTGTCAATGTAAATACTAGATCCTGTAAAACACAATATAACCTGCAGGTAATGCATTTACCAATTTTATCATAAGTTTGTCTTCAATATTTAAAACATCATAACCTTCCAGTGGTTAGATGGGCAGATCACAAAACTAATGAGGAGGTATTGAATAGAATTGGGGAGAAGAGAAATTTGTGGCACAACTTGACTAGAAGAAGGGATCGCTTGGTAGGACGTATTCTGAGGCATCAAGGGATCACCAGTTTAGTATTGGAGGATAGCGTGGAGGGTAAAAATCATAGAGGGAGACCAAGAGATGAATACACTAAACAGATTCAGAACAATGTAAGTTGCATTAGGTACTGGGAGATGAAGAAGCTTGCACAGGATGGAGTAGCATGGAGAGCTGCATCAAACCAGTCTCTGAACTGAAGACCACAACAACAACAACCACCTTCCAGTATTTTGTCACCTTGTCCCTCATGCATAAAGAAATCTGAATGTAGTCCTTCATCATCACTTGACATGTAAATGTGTTCTGATAGATTCTTTTCAACATCAAATGACTTCTTCAGTTCGCGAACTCTCTCGTCTTCTGGTGTAAGCAAAAAGTTTTACTTACTCAACACTTGACATGTAATTGGGTTCTGATAGATTCCCTTCAACATCAAATGGCCTCTCCAGCTCATAAACTGTCTTGTCTTCCCATGTAAGAAAAAAGTTTTACTTATTTTACATTACATTTATTTAACTTTTGTAATAATAATTATTGATATTGCTATTATTTATTATCATTATTGCAGCTACTTCACCTACAAATACTCAATAACAGTAAAATGTGCCAAAACAGATAGCAAGTTACTGCTGAATATTTACAACTGAACATATGTTTTTATGAGACACATATTCAGTGTGCCATGTACAACACACATGTGGTATCCATACTACAGAACAGTGGAAAGTGCTGCCTCAGTGCTGCAAGAATTGTTTAAAGATACATAAAACGTGAATAAATGAATACAAGACACACTTGCTGAACCTCAACATTGTTTTAGTGTCCTTCCACTTTAGGCTTTAGGAAAATGACCAACTTCAATAATCAATGAAGTAGAGTGCCAAAACTTGCTCTGGTAGGTAGTGAGACCTTGCAGAAGGTAAGCAAACTATTGGCATGTCAGTTCTGCATGAAGACAAAAGTTATACCAGTTTTGTGTGCTGTATACAATACAAGGGAAGGGAAGAGGAAAAATCTGGTTACTCCTTTGCACTTTAGAATTTCAGTCTATATAAATATTTGTACTTAACAATGGTTCAGTCAGTCCCTGTTTAGTTATCAACATACAAACATCTTAGTGTCAAAGTCAGTCTGCTTTCTATATCCAAAAGGTTAATATCTTACAGTTGTGTTCTACTAAAAACGTATTGTTGGCCAGCTGAATAGTTCCAGACAAATATATTATTATTTTGTGACTCATTGTGAGATTAATCACTAATTGTCAAGCATCACATCAGTTGTCTGTGAGCATCTTAGACGTTCAGTGACTCTGATACTAAGTTTGATTATGAAATTTTTCAGTGTTTTGCCACTGTTAAAACAAGAAATGTGAGCATGACGTGTAATACGCAAACTATATGAATCGATTTGAAAAAGCTTATCAATGCATTGTCTTTGAGAGCAAGAAATCTCTATGGTGTTGTGCCCGTTATTTAATGATCATGTTACTAATCAAATAATTACAGGAGGAGTGACATCAAGAACAGCTGCCGATATCCAGCAAAAGAAGATGCACTTAAATATGATACCTATCATATAAAGAAATGTCCTCATTTTTGGCATCATGGAAAGAACTTACAAAATGTATATCAACAGTGTATTGCTGTGCCCTGTAGTTTTATAACTTTTTTTGCAACAAGGGCACAGTGGAAAGAACTGCCAAAAATAACAAACAATAATTTGTAAACAGTGGCAATAGATAGCCTATGAGGGAGCCATGACAAAAGAGACAGGGATATTTTGATTTGTGAAGTGTGTATTTATAAAGAGCACAAAATGTATAAGAATTGAGATCAACAAGCAAAAAGTATTTAATAGCAAACAGGAAGCCAGGAAGACCACTGTCACATATTAATGGACTTAAGCTATTGAAAATCTGAGGTGTCACCACCATATTGAATTGGATATGAACTAATAAGGGACCAGACTATGTCAACACTCAGACTTGGTGGGCCAATGTGAAATACAAGGGCCGTCCAGTAAGTAAGTTTCTCTATTTTACTTTTTGCAAAATAAATTGTGCCCATGATGTGATTGCAGATGAGTTCACCTGGGATATGTTGACAACACTCACACCAGAGTATGATGCTTACCACAGTATCTTACCATTATGCTAGAGTTAGCATGGAGTTGTCCACTTGTGAGCTGTGCTCAGCCATTCATATTTTCATGGAAAAAAACTATCCACTATGAATACCCATAAGGAGTTAACATCTGTCTACGGGGAGGGCTATATGAGCTTTCAAACGGATTGATATTGGTGTGTACAGTTTGTGGAAGAGTGCGAAGATGTGCATGATGAACAGCATACAGGGAGGCCCACTACAATGGTGTGTGATGATGCTGTTACTGCAATTGATAAAATTGTGGAGGACAATTGTCATGATACCACTGATAACATCCTAATACGGCTACCTCCTGGGGCTGCAATTGGATGCTCATCCATTGCAAAGCTCCTCACAGACCACCTGCACTATCACAAAGTTAGTACATGATGTGTGCCACATAAGCTGAGGGATGCCCACAAGCAGCAGTGGGTGAATTTGGTCAGAAAGTTTCTGGAAATGTGACAGAGAGAGGGAAATCTGCTCTTTACATGGCTGGTATGAGACCTGGGTCCATCATTGAACTCCTGAGATAAAACATCACAGCATGGTGTGGAAAAAACCTGACAAAAGAGCCCCAGAAAAGGCAAAGGTTACACACAAGGCAGGGAAAGTTACTGCATTCTCCTTTTGGGAGTGTCAGCAGGTTTTGTTCATTCACTACCTGCCTCACAACTGAAGCATAATGACTATGAGTTTTGGTATGATGTGTTTCACTCCAAGCATGTTCTGTCACCCAATTGATATGTGTGCCAACTTTGACCTTACAAATATTTTGCAATTGCCTTTCTTGAGTTATTCATTTTAGTGGACCTGCTATGCAGTGCCACTAGACCATGACATGTGACTTCTTCACCTTTTGCAGTGGTTGAGTGACAAAAGAAAGCTCCCAGCTATGCAACTTCATTTACAGTTGTGGGTGAAAAGATTGTTCTTAACACATAACTCACAACAGATCCCAACGTATATTCATGTACTAATTTGATGTTACAGAATGACAGTTTTTGTATATTCTTCATTATTCTGACATTGACATTATCACCTGCACCCTTTTCTCTCTGACTTCCAAGGCACCACCAAGCCATGACACCAAAGCATAAGAAGGCCTCCAGAGCAGATGAAGATGCACACTCATCGCAGTTTGTTGATTTTCAAAGCCTATGCCTTATACACTCCCTCTGCATATATGGTGAACCAGAGTGCACACAGTGAAACCTTCAACATTTAACAACTATCTAAACAATGTTTCCAGTTTACACAAACATCTTTCATTGGCCATAGTGGTTAGAAGCGGGACATGTTATTCCCTAGAATCGACATGTTACACCACACAACAACACTATGAATGCAGAAATGTGTTCTAATGTCTTGTGGAATCTCAAAGCAGCCATCAAATGAAAACTTCCTCGACTTTTGTCTTACAAGTTCTCTTGCTTCATGACCATGCTCAGCCTCATACACATTGAACTACCCAGGTGGAGCCTGGAAAATTCGACTGGAAAGTGTCCAAAAGTTACAGAAGCACTGTAGAACGTCAGTAAAATTATTTCAACATACTAAATTGTGGGTATTGTTTTTTATGAAATAGGGAAACTCTCTTATTGGATGCCCCTCATACACTGCGACAGCAACCGACGCAGAAGAAATGTATGGTAAAAGTGTTTCTTGTTATGTGAATGCAGAGAGGTATTGTAATGTATTGAGGAATGTGCAAGCTGGCATGAAGTGAAAAGTTCTTGGACTTTTGTCTCACAAGTTCTCTTCCTTCATGACCACACTCAGCCTCATACAGCTTGAATGAACTGGGTGAAGCTCAGGAGATTCAACTTGGAAGTGTTCCCACATCCTCCATATTCATCAGATCTTCCCCCAAGTGATTTTCACAGGTTCGCTCAACTCAAAGGTCATCTTGGAAGTAAGCACTTCAGCACCAATGATGAAGTCACATCAACAGTGCACAGCTGGTTACAAGCACTGGACCTGATGTGGTAAAACACTGGTTGGGAAAAACTTGTCATGTTACTAGAAATGTGTTGGAAAGCATGATGACTATGTAGAAAAGTTACAGAAGGATTATAGAATGCCAATAAAATTATTTCAGCATGATAAATTGTGTATAATGTTTTTTTTTATATATAAAATAGGGAAACTTACTTATTGGGTATCCCTCTTGCACAAGAAAGTGCAGAATTGTACTATGAATGAGGAGGGATTTGTACCATATTGGATGTGTTGATTTAGACAAGAACTGACTTTAAACTTAGAATCAGCCATAACATTAGAAGTTCAACTTCAATCATGGACAAAAATAGCAGTAGCAAAAGTGAAATTAATAGTTGTATATCAGGGATGGAAAAAAAATCAAAGTGACATTTAATCTACAATTGGATTTGTGCTGTACTATAAAGGGTGTAAGCAATAGCCTAAATACAATGCAGATCTTTTGAGAGAAGAAGATTCAAAATGTAAGAGAATGTTCTGAAACAAAATAGTCATTATTGATAATGATATAGAGCACGGAGAAAGGAAACTGAAAACAGTTATAATAAACATATGGAAGTAGGGCAAACTTGTTCTGATGATGATGATGATGATGATGGTAATGAAGTGATTCCCAGTATAGGACAGATACTTTTGAGATAATGAACATAGAAATACAAGGGGCTTTCAATAAGTAATGCAACACATTCTTTTCTGAAAATGTTTGGTTTTATCCAGGATTCCAATAAACCACATAGTTCCCCACAGGCTACAAAACCCTATTTTTCAAATAATATATGTTCAAATAGACAGCCTTATGGGAAGACACTGTATTCCCACATGATTCCACTCTACTGGTTCATGTCAGAGTCATCTTGCTGCATCAACAACCTACCTGGCATCTGCATACTGCTTCCCGTGGCATGTATCCTTCAATGGAAGGATCCTTCATAGAAGTTGGAAGGTTAGAGATCCAGGCTGCAGGGTCGATGAGGAAGAACAGTCCAATGAATTTTTGTGAACTCCTTTCAGTTGCAAAGACTTGGGCGAGGCCATGTGTTGTCTTGGTGGAGGAGAAGTTCATTTGCATATCTCTGTACTTGAATATACATGCCTATACCAGTTTCTTTGGTGCTTCAGTGTAGTTGGTGTAAATTTTGAATTATTGAGATCACACAGTACAGCAGAGTGCAATTAAATGAGGCAGTGCAGTTAGTAAGAACTGAGTTCACATTCATTAGGATGGAGTTCGCTCTATCTGTTCATCCAGATTTACATTTCCCTGAATAATTTCAGCCAAATGCTGAGAAGGTTCCTTCAGCAAGGCAATGGCTGACTAACAATCCTAGCCTCATAAACACACATACACATTCTGTGTGTATTTATAACAAAGCCAATTATTTTCATTGTATTATGACAACAAATTATATATCATTGTGAGATGATCTCTTGATGAACGAATGTAAATAAAAAAATAAAAATAAGTTTGGTATTGAAAAAGGGGGATGAAAATCAAATTGAAGGCTTTCTACAAAGCTTAGTACTTGCTCTGCTCCTGTTGATGATGTTGATAAATAACTAGAGATATCAAATTAATGTATGTACTTGAGCAGAAACTGTAATATTCATTAATGTTATGTGCAATTTAATGAAAAACTCAGGCCTCCTCCCATATCAGACATAGTCAATACAACATTTCATTGGCAAACAAAAATTTTAATACCTATAATCCCTTTGATCTTGCAGTATTATTTTATTGAGTAATATAGCTAAACTGCTAATGACATGCAGTCTTCAAAAACATGAAACAATGCTGTCTAAGGAAGATAACCAAATATCTTGCCTTTTTTTCTTCAAATATCTTTGAACTGTTGGGTTATATTAATCTAATTCTTTTTTGGCTGATAATGAATTTCAGTTGTGGATTAAGTAGATCATAAAAAGATACTGTGCATATTATGAACATAATTACTGGTACCTGTTCAAATTGGATGTTTATACTCTTATGAAAATTCTGTTAACGAGCTCTTTGTTGACACATGCCAACAAATTTTCAAATCTTGTACATTAAAAAGAATATTATAGGAGTTTCTTATTAACTAGTTACCTGTATTAGATATTTGATTAACTAGATTTTGAAACTGGGAATTCCTGTAGTAAAATATGCAACACTGCTGAATTGAGGCTTTAAATAGGCATTAATTTGTACAGTGTATCCTTTCAAAACCATCAGAGTTCTCATAATGCATTATACGCTACAGCTACATAATATTACTAGCGAATCGACATAAGTAATTTTTATAGCTGCTTATGTTACCTGTTGTGTACACTGAAACATGTCCCATCTTCAAGGGCTCTACTTTGAGGCAAAATTTACGAAACACAATATGATTCAAGAAATAAGGTATGAAAGGAGATTAGGGTTTGACATCCTCTTGGTAACGAGGCCATTACAGAATGAGCAGATGGATGGAGAAAAAAAATCAGTGGTGCCCTGTTCAAAGTAACCATTCTGGCATTCATATTAAACAATTTTGAAAAATAATGGAAAATCTAAGTCATGGTAGCTGCAGAGGAACATGAACCCTGCTCATACCACCTCATTAATAACAAATAAATATCAATATTTTAACATGAAGGCAAAAATCTGGTTCGAGCATAAAGGAATAACAAATTTTCAGTGAAGAATTAATAACTATCCAGGAATGAGATATAATCAGTTCATCATAATCTAATCTATAATGCCTGGAAGGAGGTCATTTGTGAAATAAGATATTTTATCCTAAAACAGTCTTTATTTACAGAAAGAGAATAAAAATAAATTTTTAGGTGATAAAATTACAAATATCTTAGATGTCTTTTGTACTTTTGACCAGTGTAGGCTCCTAGACATTCAGTCTTTTAATGTTGTGCTGCGTTTGATTGAAAAATATGCTTTGTCACAAGAGCCAAATAAAGCTGTATCCGTAAAGAACCATTAAAACTGCTGCTTCTGTCAACTGTCCAGAGTTATTTTCACTATATTCTGGCATTAGTGATGGAACAGCAACTGAAACAAAGGAGTTAATCATTTTTACCTACAGGAGTTTCACTATTATTATTATTATTATTATTATTATTATTATTAGTAGTAGTAGTAGTAGTAGTAGTAGTAGCAGTAGTAGTAGCAGTAGCAGTACACTTGTTGCACTGCAGAAATGGCTATTATACTACATTATTGACAGAACATTACCATGTGAAGTAGGCTCTTCAGAATCATCTGGTTCAGCAACAGAATCCTCTTCTTCATAAGAGTCTGCAAGATAAAAGTATACATCGGAATTAATCTTTAGAGGCTCCACTAGAATTATTTTATTTTGCCTTACTTGAATAACTGTAACATTAACACAATGATATGATAGCCTTTTGAAGGGACAATTGATAGTGCCACTTTCAAATACGAGGGCAATTCAAATGTAAATGGTAATTGCGGCAGTATACTACACAAGTCGGATGGTGGAGTGAGGGGAGTTGGTTGGTGTGTTAGGAAGAGGGAACCAGCTTGATTTGCTGTTGAACTCTGTTCTGACTTCAGTAAAGCCATGAGTGAAGAAGAGGTTTTTTTGTGTGTTGCACAACATATTATAATAAAGTTTTTAATCTATGGAGGTATTAAACCCCCAGAGATTTTAACTCGTGTGAAGGCACAGTTTGGGTTTGCTACACTGTCATGGAACTGAGTGTTTACTTGGGCCAGACAATTTAAGGGCAGCCAAGAAAATATATAAAACAAATCTCATGCTTGAAGCCCAAAGCCAAGTCTCACAGATAACACCTGTGCTGTTCAAAAGCTTACTGAGGGTGATCACTGGTGCACCGTTGCACTGTTGAAGAAATTGAAGCATCAATGGGCATCAGCACTGAGAGTGCTCATACTGTTATTAGTGAACAGCTTGGCATTAGAAAAATTGGTACTTGATGGCTTCTGAAGTTGTTAATGAAACAGTGAAAACAGGTCAGGTTGGAGATCTATGAGAGAATTCTAAACTCATTCCAGCAAGAAGGGTAGGATTTCGTTTGAAGCTCATCATCACATGTAATGATACATGGGTTCATTATTACACTCCAGAATCCAAACTGATGAAGAAAGAATGAAGTCTGTCCAATGAGGGCCAAAACCTGCCTCTAAGCCAGAAAAGTTCATGCAACTGTCTTACACGTTGACTTTCTTCATGATTGACATATTGTGAATGAAGCTTATTACTTCCGGTTGTTAATGTCAGTAAAAGGTACCTACCACAACAAAAGAGTCAGGTTCCAGCTCTCAGCAAATATACAAGTACAGAGCGGCAAGTTGTTTACCTTTTTTTGTGTTTTCGTCATAGTATATTTATTAAATTTCATGTGTGTTTTTTCTGTTGAAGATGTTTAATCTTGCATTTTTGTAAACTATGTAGTGAAGTAGTTGCTCACTGAACAGCCAGCTACATGACTCATTAATGCATCAGCATCTCTTGGTGACACTTTAGGATGGTTATGATGTGTGCAGACACAGGAGGAGCTGGCTACAGTTTGCAAACAATTGAATGTGTTTTTGACTACAGTCATTCACCTTCAAGTTGCTGCCTAAGGGTGTAGCAGTGGTGGAGAATGTGGCATGTCATATGGGATACCTCAGGTGTCGCTTGTTTTGCCCATGGACCCCGCTTTCGAGGCACCTCCTAGTGCACCTGACACAGTGGATCTGGCCTCACAGCAGTGTGAGTGGCGGGTGGTAACGTGTTTGCATTGCTCGAGGTAGAGGGCCAATGTGGAGACTGGCTCATTTGTCTTGTGAGTGGACAAGTGGCTGCTCCTTCAGCATGGTCTGAGCAGGCACACATGAGGAGGGGTGTATTGCTTATTACTGGGAGCTCCAATGTTAGGCATGCAGATAGCATACAGGTCTGGAAAGAAAGCCAATGTACTCTCAGTATGTCCGCTGGGGTGTCTCATCCGGGATGTGGAGGTGGCCTTGCCTGCGGCTATTGAGCACGCAGGGTGTAGTCATCTGAAAGTTGTGGCTCATGTTCGCACCAAATATGTCTGTCGTGTGGGTTCTGAGGTGATCCTCATTTCATACAAGCAGCTGGCAGAGGTGGTTAAGACTGCTGTCCTCGCATGTGGGGTGCAAGCAGAGCTCATAAATTGCAGCATTGTTCTCAGAGTTGACTGGGGACCTTCGGTTTGGAACCAAGTGGAGGACCTCAATCAAAGGCTTCATCAATTATGTGACAGTCTTTGCTGCCGATTTCTAGACCTTCATGAGGAGATGGGTATTTGTAGGACACCCTTTGGCAAGTCAGGGACGCACTACACAATGGGATCAGTTACTCAGGTAGCAGAGTTTGCCAGTCAGTACGCAGCAAGGGAAGTCAAACAGTGTTCAGAATAAATACACTTTGTTTGTAAAAATTTTACTAGTAAACTGTCGAAGTATTCATTATAAAGTTCCTGAATTTACTGCCCCCCAGGAAAGTTCTTGCACTCAGATTATTCTTGGGACTGAGAACTGACTGAAACCATTGTTGTTGTTCTTGTGGTCTTCAGTCCCGAGACTGGTTTGATGCAGCTCTCCATGCTACTCTATCCTGTGTAAGCTTCTTCATCTCTCAGTACTTACTGCAACCTACATCCTTCTGAATCTGCTTAGTGTATTCATCTCTTGGTCTCCCTCCACACTGCCCTCCAATGCTAAATTTGTGATCCCTTGATGCTTCAGAATATGTCCTATCAACCGGTCCCTTCTTTTTGTCAAGTTGTGCCACAAACTCCTCTTCTCACCAATTCTATTCAGAACCTCCTTATTAGTTATGTGATCTACCCATCTAATCTTCAGCATTCTTCTGTAGCACCACTTTTTGAAAGCTTCTGTTCTCTTCTTGTCCAAACTATTTATCGTCCATGTTTCACTTCCATACATGGCTACGCTCCATACAAATACTTTCAGAAACGACTTCCTGACACTTAAATCTATACTCGATGTTAACAAATTTCTCTTCTTCAGAAATGCTTTCCTTGCCATTGCCAGTCTACATTTGATACCCTCTCTACTTCGACCATCATCAGTTATTTTGCTCCCCAAATAGCAAAACTCCTTTGCTGCTTTAAGTGTCTCATTTCCTAACCTAATTCCCTCAGCATCACCCAACTACATTCCATTATCCTTGTTTTGCTTTTCTTGATGTTCATCTTATATCCTCCTTTCAAGACTCTGTCTTTTCCATTCAACTGCTCTTCCAAGCCCTTGCTGTCCCTGACAGAATTAGAATGTCATCAGTAAACCTCAAAGTTTTTATTTCTTCTCCATGGATTTTAATACCTACTCCAAATTTTTCTTTTGTTTCCTTCACTGCTTGATCAATATACAGATTGCATAACATCGGGGAGAGGCTACAACCCTGTCTCACTCCCTTCCCAACCACTGCTTCCCTTTCATGTCCCTCGGCTCATATAACTGCCATCTAGTTTCTGTACAAATTGTAAATAGCCTTTCGCTCCGTGTATTTTACCTCTGCCATCTTTAGAATTTGAAAGAGAGTATTCCAGTCAACATTGTCAAAAGCTTTCTCTAAGTCTACAAATGCTAGAAATGTAGGTTTGCCTTTCCTTAATCTTTCCTCTAAGATAAGTCGTAAGGTCAGTATTGCCTCGTGTGTTCCAATATTTCTATGGAATCCAAACTGATCTTCCCCAAGGTCGGCTTCTACTAGTTTTTTGGAATTATTATATTCTTCTTGAAGTCTGAGGGTATTTCGCCTGTCTCATACATCTTGCTCACCAGATGGTAGAGTTTTGTCAGGACTGCCTCTCCCAAGGCCCTCAGTAGTTCTAATGGAATTTTGTCTACTCCCAGGGCCTTGTTTCGACTCAGGTCATACAGTGCTCTTTCAAACTCTTCACGTAGTATTGTATCTCCCATTTTGTCTTCATCTACATTCTGTTCCATTTCCAGAATATTGACCTCAAGTACGTCACCCTTGTATAGACCCTCTATATACTCATTCCACCTTTCTGCTTTCCCTTCTTTTCTTAGAACTGGGTTTCCATCTGAGCTCTTGATATTCATACAAGTGGTTCTCTTTTCTCCAAAGGTCTCTTTAATTTTCCTGTAGACAGTATCTATCTTACCCCTAGTGAGATAAGCCTCTACATCCTTACATTTGTCCCCTAGCCATCCCTGCTTAGCCATTTTGCGCTTCCTGTCAATCTCATTTTTGAGACATTTGTTTTCCTTTTTGCCTGCTTCATTTACTGCATTTTTATATTTTCTCCTTTCATCAATTAAATTCAAAATTTCTTCTGTTACCCAAGGATTTCTACTAGCCTTCATCTTTTTACCTACTTGATCCTCTGCTGTTTTCACTACTTCATCCCTCAGAGCTACCCATACTTCTTCTACTGTATTTCTTTCCCCCATTTGTGACAATTGTTCCCTTATGCTCTCTTTGAAACTTTGTACAACCTCTGGCTTAATCAATTTGTCCAGGTCCCATCTCCTTAAATTCCCACCTTTTTGCAGTTTCTTCAGTTTTAATCTACAGTTCATAACCAATAGATTGTGGTCAGAGTCCACATCTACCCCTGGAAATGTCTTACAATTTAATACCTGGTTCCTAAATCTCTGTCTTACCATTATATAATCTATCTGATATCTTCTAGTATTTCCAGGATTGTTCCATGTGTACAACCTTCTTTTATGATTCTTGAACCAAGTGTTAGCTATGATTAAGTTATGCTCTGTGCAAAATTCTACCAGACGGCTTCCTCTTTCATTTCTTTCCCCCAATCCAAATTCACCTTCTATGTTTCCTTCTCTCCCTTTTCCTACTCTAGAATTCCAGTCACCCATGACTATTAAATTTTCGTCTCCCTTCACTACCTAAATAATTTCTTTTATCTCATCATACATTTCATCAATTTCTTCATCATCTGCAGAGATAGTTGGCATATAAACTTGTACTACTGTAGTAGGTGTGGGCTTCGTGTCTATCTTGGCCACAATAATGCGTTCACTATGCTGTTTGTAGTAGCTTACCTGCACTCCTATTTTTTTATTCATTATTAAACCTACTCCTGCATTACTCCTATTTGATTTTGTATTTATAACCCTGTATTCACCTGACCAAAAGTCTTGTTCCTCTTGCCAGTGAACTTAACTAATTCCCACTATATCTAACTTTAACCTATCAATTTCCCTTTTAAGTTTTCTAACCTACCTGCCTGATTAAGTGATCTGACATTCCACGCCCCGATCCGCAGAATGCCAATTTTCTTTCTCCTGATAACATTGTCCTTTTGAGTAGTCCCCACCCGGAGATCCGAATGGGGGACTATTTTACCTCCAGAATATTTTACCCAAGAGGACACCATCATCATTTAACCATACAATAAAGCTGCATGCCCTCGGGAAAAATTACGGCTGTGGTCCCCCTTGCTTTCAGCCGTTCGCAGTACCAGCACAGCAAGGCCGTTTTGGTTAGTGTTACAAGGCCAGATCAGTCAATCATCCGGACTGTTGCCCCTGCAACTGCTGAAAAGGCTGCTGCCCCTCTTCAGGAACCGCACGTTTGTCTGGCCTCTCAACAGATACCCCTCCGTTGTGGTTGCACCTACGGTGTGGCCATCTCTATCGCTGAAGCATGTAAGCCTCCCCACCAACGGCAAGGTCCATGGTTCCTTTAAGAGGATCAAGCCCAATACACTCCCTATATTAATATGTTTTGAATATGGTAAGTACTGTACTAGAAATCTTGTTAAAGCATGTGAAATTTCAGCTCATGCTCTGTTTTTTAGATAAGAATTAAACCACTTAATTTCTAAGCTTCCTGTTCCTAATATTTCCAGTTTATGTAATATAATTCAGTGGTCAACAGTGTCAAAATTCTATCACATAAACTAGAAATATTATGTAAATGAGGTGAAGCAAAAAGAAGCTTGAGTCTTATCTGGAAAGCAGACATGCTAGTTGAGACAAAATATCTAACAAATCTACTGCTTCCATCTTATATCTGGCTTGTAGAACCATGAAAATAAGGCAAGAGAGATCAGAGTGCAGACCGAGGCGTACAAACCTTTATTTACTTCTCACTAGATATGCAAATAGGAACTAGCTAACACTGATGCAAAACACCCTCACCAAATAACATAAAATAGTTTGGAAAGTGTATATGATAATGGATTTATGTTGGTGAGGTGCACTATATGTAAAATTCTGATCCCTTTTGCATTTAACCAGGTTCCTGTAACTCCACACCTCTCGCACCTGACAATATGACGGTCTGCCTACATGCAGTAACACTGCTGCCTGATAAAGTGCCAATGGAAAGTTCAAACCACAATAATTACCTTGTATTGTATTGTATTGTATTGTATGTCAACCGGGGGTGTAGAAATGATGGAGAGGCTCCATCCCCGCCACAGCCACAGTGGTCCAAACCCCACGACGACTACCGCAGTCCACTTCACCTTCACCCCTCCGCCACCCCACACCAAACCACTCTTTCAGGGTTTTTGTGCCGTTTGGCCCCCAGTGGACCCCCCCCCCCCTCCCTCCTCCCAGTGAATGTCTCACACCAGATGAGTGTAACTTCTATGTTTGCATGGTAGAGTAATGGTATTGTACGCATACGTGGAGAACTTGTTTGCACAGCAATCGTTGACATAGTGTAGCTGAGGCGGAATAAGGGGAACTAGTCTGATTTCACCAAGGCAGATGGAAAACCACCTAAAACCATCCACAGACTGGCCAGCTGACCGGACCTTGACACAAGTCCGCCAGGTGGATTCGTGCTGGGGACCAGGCGCTCCTCCCCCGTCCGGAAAGCCATTCGTTAGACTGCACAGCTAACCAGGCGGGCATAATTACCTTACATTTTATATATGGTGCGAAGGAAAAGCCAAGTCACAATAGCTTAAATTGATGTAAGGTTAAGTGATGAAGTTCTCTAAGTAGCCATTCATATGTATTAATATAAGATTCCATGCCCTAGAAGTCAAATGATAAAAGAAAATGAAAACTTACTGTGAGTAACATCTGTTATATTTGAGAGCTGTACAAAAAAAATAATAAATTCATAAATAAAAATGAGAAAAACAATATATAAGAAAATCTTGTTACAAATTCTTCTTTTATAACTAATTCAGCAGATTCAAACTGCACATGTATTTGAAAGGACCATCTTCTATATAGATGCATACAATTTTTGTCTTTCATATGAATAAGAGATTCCATGTAGAAGCAATACGATATGCTACAGATCATGTTTTTGGATGACACCATTCATAGGAGCAGTTTGTACAAGATGCTGATCAAGATTACTGAAAATATAAATGTGCATGTGGCTGGGGCCTCCCATCAGGTAGATTAATTGCCTTATGCAATTCTTTTTAGTTGACACCACTTCAGCGACTTGTATGTTGATGGAGATGAAATGATGATGAAGACAGCACAACTAACCAGTCCTCCACCAGAGAAAATCTCCGGCCCTGCCAGAAATCAAACTCAGGACCCTCATATCGCATTCTGCAGCACTGACTGCTCAGCTATGAAGGCAGACAAAGATTATTGAAGTGAAAATCAGCATTAAAGACATACAACACAACTGAAGGTCAGAAACTGTGATCATTGACATGAATCATTTGAATGACAAATTTATTTGTACAGATTGACAAATCACGGTCTGCAAACTTGTTTGCAATCTTACACAGAAGAAGGAGAGCTTGTGATATAAAATGTGTGCAAAGGGTGTACTTCAGGAGTTGCTACCCAATTCAAGAGCAAGAAGCATTGAAGTGTGCTCTGATATGCTTGAAATGTTCAAAAAAATAAATAAGTAAAACTTATTGGTGACATGGCATGAAAACTGATGCGTCTTCATATTCTTGAAATAAAATATAAGATCACAGAATATCTTCAAATCTCATTTCCTGGTTTTAAGAAATTTAAGAGCCATCAATTGCATAAAGTCATATTGATTGTCTTTCTTTGGCTGACAAGTGTGATTTATTATTTATTTTGTAACCTCTTGGTTCATCCCTATGAAATCCCCAAACCACCTTCCCTACCCTCTGGCTCCTACCCTTGTAACCACCCCCAGTGTAAAACCTGTCCCATGCACCCTCCCACCACCACCTACTCCAGTCCTGTAACCTGGAAGGTGTACACGATCAAAGGCAGAGCCACGTGTGAAAGCACCCACGTGATTTACCAACTGACCTGCCTACACTGTGAAGCCTTCTATGTGGGAATGACCAGCAACAAACTGTCCATTCGCATGAATGGGCACAGGCAGACAGTGTTTGTTGGTAATGAGGATCACCATGTGGCTAAACATGCCTTGGTGCACGGCCAGCACATCCTGACACAGTGTTACACCATCCGGGTTATCTGGATACTTCCCACTAACACCAACCTATCTGAACTCCGGAGATGAGAACTTGCCCTTCAATATATCCTCTCTTCCCGTTGTCCACCAGGCCTCAATCTCCGCTAATTTCAAGTTGCCGCCACTCATACCTCACCTGTCATTCAACAACATCTTTGCCTCTGAACTTCCGCCTCGACTGACATCTCTGCCCAAACTCTTTGTCTTTAAATATGTCTGCTTGTGTCTGTATATGTGTGGATGGATATGTGTGTGTGTTGCGAGTGTATACCTGTCCTTTTTTCCCCCTAAGGTAAGTCTTTCCGCTCCCGGGATTGGAATGACTCCTTACCCTCTCCCTTAAAACCCACATCCTTTCATCTTTCCCTCTCCTTCCCTCTTTCCTGACGAAGCAACCGGGGGTTGCGAAAGCTCGAAATTTTGTGTGTGTGTTTGTGTGTTTTTTATTGTGCCTATCTACCAGCGCTTTCCCGTTTGGTAAGTCATGGAATCTTTGTTTTTATTATTTATTTATTTTTTTATTGGTACATCAGCCAATGAACATGAAGTGGTACATTAAGATAGCTTCTGAACTATCTGGAGGACCAGGCCACACAAAATCTAAAGGCAATCCCAGTTCACCATCATAATGCATGGTTGCACTCGTCTTTGGTAACAAACTAGCTGATAGTTAATTGAGTTGGTCCATTGGCACGTATCCATAATACTACTACTTCCAATTGCTTGGCCCAGTGGGGGATAAGCTTGGGGACGATTATTTGTTGAACTAATTAGGTGAGAGTATTTGTGAGAAAATGGATGAAACATTCCACATTTAAATTTACTTTAAGAGGATTCAGAAGATGGGTCAATGATTTTACAAACACTGCTTTTATTTGAGACAGTAAGAGGGGTTGATTTTGTGTTGAAGAAGAGTTACTGTAGTTACATGTGCAATCTAGACATTCTACATCAATTGATAAAGGATCTATGACCACTTTTGCATTAGCTTCAGTAGGATTCTCATATGATACATGCATATGTTCCAATAGATGAATGATAAAAGCAAAGGCTATCTGTGGGCAGCAACAGGTATGACATTTTAAATTCTTTGGTGTCTCAGAACATATCTCGTATGTATTATTGCTTTTTGTGATGCTGTGATGGGCGACAGCATGCAAAAGGCACTGTATATCACTGCCAGTTTCACTCCAAACATTCTGAGAGCCCATATTCTATTATGAATCAAGAAACATATTACTTCCTCAAAATTATAAATCTCAAATAATTATTGCAAAGGTGAAGTAAGATGTATATTGGTATGTGTTAGGGGTATGAACAATCTTTTTTCATACTCACTACTGTGAGTGGAACAGGAAGAGGGGGAAAATATTTCTGAGACACCAACTACCCTCCACGGCACTCTGTACAGTGCTTGTGGAGTACATCTGTTGATGTAAAATTTCTGCCATACTCTATACGCACACTGTGGGTGAGTACTAAAGGGTGGATACGTGAACAAGAAAAAAATATTCCTGTATTTATCCTGGATCTCCCAGTTAAAAACACCCTTTTTCCCATGTGAAAACACACTTATTCCAAGGTTAAAATACACTTGTTCCATGATAAGTGGCGGTGTAGTTTCCCTCAGATCAGTAAAAACATCAGTCCTTTGAATTGTAAAGGCTTTATACACAGCACTTTAGAAAACGAAACTCAACGAGGGGGGGATTTTTAAATTTGGAAAGATTTTTGATATGCAGCAACATGTATGCTACATATTTTCATATTACAATACACTGCATATTTTCATATTATTAAAGTATAAATTAAAATTCCACCAAAAACAGCATGTCAGTTTCTGAAGCATTGAAATAGAGATTGCAATGCACTTTTGTTAGCCAATCACAGCTCATGCCACGTTAACTCACCAGCCAATGACAGCAGATATTCAGAGCATAGGGCATGTGATGGAGTCAGCCAATAATAATATCACTGTTAAGTAGTGTGAACACACAAATAGGAAAAGTTAATAGTTTAAATTAATGTATGTAGTGTAGCTACAAGAAAAGCTAAGCTTTCACGAACAATTTTGCTCTTGAAGATGAATAAGGCACAAGAAAAGCTAAACTTTCACATATAATATTGATCTTTTTAGCATGTGTTACACTTTAAGATACATCACACAAATGTGCTAGTAAAATTTTAAACAATGACATTAATGTCTGGTCATCTGGGCTCGAAATTATTCGAAGTGGTTGGCACTCAAAGTATTAAGTTTTAAACGAGAGTCAAACATTCTGTGATTTAAGAAATTCATTGCACATTCTCACACATAACATAATTCATCTTGCGTAAAAGGAAATTTCCTTTGAAAATAACTCTTTTCAAAGAACTATTCACAATATTTTCCCATGACCTCTTCAACATGTGTTCATTTAGGAGCTGCCAGAGAGCAACAGAAAACGAGCGTTACAGCACGTGGGCAGCTACAATAATGTAGGACGCCAGTATGTTCATACAAACGTAGCATTAAGAGTTCTTACACGATGCCATAAAAGAAATAGGACATCAGAGGATACTCCAAGATCATAGGAATTTTGTAAACCATACTAAAATGCATAATTTAGCTTGAAGGACACATTCTTATGTCCAAATTTATAATTAAGTAAACCTCAACCTGACACTAGCTTTTCAGTGCACTTTTCGGTATGAAAATTGTCTTGGAGTGTCAGTACCGTATTGTCTCACGTTTGGTTCTTTATTATGGCATAAAGCCATACATGCCAGAAGATGAAAATGTGCACTTGGTATTCAGTGAACAGTTGAAATTAGCCAATAGTGTGGAATGAAACATTTTGTTTCTTATAAATTGACTGCATCTGTGGAAAATATTAACAAAAGCCACGGTCATTTAGCAAACTAAGAAATATGTTGTGACTCGCCGATCTTTCAAAGTGCCGCTGCGCAGTTACAAGCGTGCTCTGGATGCGGCGCTGTCTGCCAGTCATGCAGCAGCAGCGCCACCTAAGCGGCCAGCCAGCCAGCGGCCACTAGACTCGGACTCAGTTATGATTTGACTGTTAAAGTGTACACATGTCTTACTCTGTTTACTTGATCTGTGACTTTCATGTATTGCATCTTCCTTGAAATACATTTGTTCAACTTGAAGTTATAACAATTGGCGACGAGGTAGTGATTTTTCTTTTCCATCGTTGACCCACATGTTTCCATGTCTACTTTTGAGCAACTATTGCAAGGTCTCATAGAACAGCAAACACTTCTCACAAATGCGATTAGTGATTTCATCGTGGCATCAAATGCGGGGTGTCTCTTGTCATTGTCTCTACCTCCTTTTCCTCCTTATAATGAGATGGCGGAAGACTGGTCTGATTATGAAAAACGTCTTCGATAGCACTTCTTGGCACTTCATGTCGCGGATGAACAAATATGTAAGTCTCTGTTCCTTTCCTGGATTTCACCTCAAATGTATCGGTTGTTGTCGCAATTGGCTCCTTTGAAAGATCCTGCGCCTTTGTCCTTTGCTGAAATGTGCTCACTTTTGTCTGTCTATTTTCAAAAGCAAAAGCACGTGGTAGCCTCTCGTGTTGCCTTTTATCGTTGTCAAAAACAACCAAATCAATCCTATCGTGCTTGGGCTGCTGAACTTCACGGCCTCAGTAGAAAGTGTCAATTTGTTACTGAAGTTCACAAAGAATCCTACACCAATTCCATGGTACAGGAGGCTATTATCAAATCGGCACCCAACAAAGAAGTTAGGCAACATGCCCTTCAGTTGGCAAATCCGACTCTAGATGAAGTCCTATCCATCGCTCAGTCTTTTGAAGTTTCTTGCGCCACTGGAGCGCAAATAGAGGCATGGGGTGACGTTGGGGAAATACAACTTCTGTGCGATTTTGACGAAGCATGTGGCATGTCCCCGCCAGCTGACGTGGCCGCAGTATGCTCCCAAGCGCAGCCTCGGCCTAACCGAAAACAAACCTCTAAGAAACTGCAGCAAAACCCACGGCGACTTCCTTCATGTCCATGGTGTTTTACAAAACATTCAGGAGAAGAATGTCCACAATGTTGGGCCGTGTGTCACAAATGCAAAAAAAAAAGGGTCATGTGTCATCCGTTTGCAAATCCGACCACATACATGATGTTCATGCACATGACGCTGATTCTGATTCTGTGTTGTCTGTCAATTGTACTTCTTCCCTTTCAGGGAAGTTATTCCTCACTGTCCAAATACTGGGTCAAGATGTTCACATGCAGGTGGATACTGGTTCTGCTGCCACTATCATCAATTCTCAGAAGTATCTTCAGTTGGGTTCTCCAATCCTGTCACCTGTCACTAGGCAATTACGGAGTTACAATAAGCAGAAGATTTCTCTCTTGGGACAATTTGATGATGAGGTATCTTACAAATCTGTCGTTCACACTGTTCCCATATTTGTAGTTGACCATAGTTACGTGGAGAACCTTTTTGGTTTCGATGTCTCTCGCATTTTTGGGTTCTCCATAGATGACTCTGTCAGTATCGTCTCTGATGCTATTCCTTATGCTCAATTGGATTCCTTGTCAACGACATTTTCGTCCCTTTTTTCTCCTGGGTTAGGCCGTGCAAATGGCTTTTAAGCTCATGTCACGCTCAAACCCACTTCTCGGCCTAAGTTTTTTCGGGCTCTGCCCATTCCTGTGGCCCTTCATGATCAGGTCAAACGGGAGCTGGATCGTCTCACTGCTTCAGGGGTCTTGCTTCCCGTCACTTCCAGTGAGTGGTCCTCTCCTGTCATTGTCGTTGCTAAGCCAAATGGTGATATTCGTCTCTGCGGCGATTTCAAAGCCACTGTAAATACTCAATGCCTTATTGACACTTACCCTATGCCTCGACCTGAAGAATTGTTCACTAAACGTGCTGGAGGCCAGTATTTTTCTAAACTTGACCTGTCAGAAGCTTATCATCAACTTCCTCTTGACGCTGCTTCCCGGCAGTTTCTGGTCCTTAATATGCCTTTCGGCCTCTATCAATATCAACAATTGCCATCCGGGGTTGCCAGTGCCCCTGCTCTCTTTCAGGGATTTTTGGAACAATTATTTCTCACTGTCCCTGGGTGTATAAATTACATGGACAACATTGTTATCACTGGCTCCACCACTGACGAACATCTTCAAAATCTCTGCACACTTTTTCATGTCTTACAGACTGCCAGTCTTAAGTGTAATCTTCAGAAATCAAAATTTTTTCAGGCATTTATCACATACTTGGGGTTTTAACTCTCTCGGGATGGTATTCGTCCACTTCAGCAAACTGTCACTGTGATCAATGCCCTTCCTCGCCCTGCATCTGTTAAGGAACTGCAGGCCTTCTTGGGGAAAATAGCATACTATCACAAGTTTTTACCGTCTGCTGCTTCGGTGGCTCAGCTGTTGCATAAAAACATGCCTTTTCACTGGTCTGCGTCATGCGATGCGGCTTTCCAGAAATCGAAGACTATGCTGAAACAGGCCCCGTGCCTGGCTACTTATCGACCTGGCCAATATCTTGTTCTTGCCATGGACGCCTCTCAATACGGGGTTGGTGCAGTCCTTGCGCACCGTTTTTCTGATGGTTCTGAACAACCCATTGCTTATGCCTCCCAAATGCTCACGGATGCCCAACAAAAGTATTCTCAAATTAAAAAAGATGCTTTGGCCATTATTTATGCTCATCATAAGTTAGGTGTTTTTCTCTATGGATCCAAATTTCATCTTGTTACGGATCAAAAACCACTTGTTTCCTTGTTTCATCCATCAATGTCACTTCCCGACAAGGCTGCACACTGCCTCCAGCGTTGGGCTCTTTACGTGTCTCATTTCAATTATGAGATTCATTTCCAGCTGACAGCTCAACATGCGAATCCTGATGCACTGTCTCGCCTTCCCATGGGTCCTGATCTGGCATTCGATAGGGGTGAACTTTTGTGTTTCCACCTAGATGTTGCCGAGCAGCGGGTTGTGACGGGTTCCCCATCAATGCCTGGCTGGCTGGCTGGCTGGCTGGTGGCTGCTACGGGTTCTGACCCTACCCTCTCCTGGGTTTTACGCCGTATTCAGAAGGGTTGGCCAGATCGTCCATCCGCTAAGACTTCTGATCCGTTGCGGAACTACTAAGCTTTGCGTTACCGCCTCACGGCTGGGGATGGTGTTATCCTCCTTTCCACCGAAAATGCTTTGCTGCGTGTTGTGGAACCTGCGTCTTTGCATGCTTCGGTCTTGCGCCTCCTTCACCAAAGGCACTGGGGTGCATCTCGCACAAAATCTCTGGCGCACCGTCATGTGTACTGGCCCGGCATCGACTCTGAAATCACACACATGGTCGCTGCCTGCAGCCCTTCTGTGTCACAGGCCACCACCCCGAAGTCATCTTTGTCACCGTGGCCTTTGCCTGAGAAGCCCTGGGAGCGTATTCATGCTGACTTCACAGGACCTTTTTTAGGTACTTATTTGCTTCTCGTTATTGATGCCTACTCTAACTTTCCTTTAATTGTCTGTTGCACGTTGCCTACCACCGTGGCAACCACCAGTGCTCTACCTCGCATTTTCTCTTTGGAAGGCCTTCCCTCTACTCTTGTTACTGATAATGGTCCGCAATTTGCCTCTTCCGATTTTGCAGATTTTTGTGCCCGTCATGGCGTCATGCATGTCACAGCCCCTCCGTTCCATCCACAGTCAAACGGTGAGGCTGAACGACTGATCTGCACATTTAAGGCTCAGATGAGGAAACTTATGAATTCTTCTGCTGATGATGATGCACTTCTCCAATTTCTGGCTTCTTGCCGTTTCACCCCCATGGGCGACCACAGCCCGGCTGAGCTCTTACATGGCCGACAGCCCTGCACGCTACTTCATCTTCTGCGGCCTTCCACCTCACGGCCGCGGGTGCCTTCACTTGGCCGGTTCACCGCCACTGACCTTGTATGGGTACAGGGATACGACAGGTGGCCAAAATGGAGTCCTGGCCGCATCTTACGACACCGTGGCCAACGCCTGTATGAAATCCAGACAGACACGGGTGTTGCAGTGCATCATTCGGACCAGCTTCGGCCTTGTGTGCCGGCAAAACCTGTTCCGGATGCCGCTACACCATCTTCGGCTCTACCTGATGCTCGCAATACTGGAATCTCTCATTACTCACTACACAGTCCTCTCACCATCATATCGGTGCCAGCACAAGAACTGACACCACCAGGAGACGTGCCCATGCAGGAACCAGGTGACCATCATCTGTCAGAGCAACTCTACTCGCCTCCTTCTCCTATGGACAGGGACACATCGCCCATGTCTCCTGTTATAACAACCGTACTTGCCGCAACGGGCAGATTGGTGCACGGGGTCCCAGCAGATTCGACCCCCACGTCTCCTGTCATCTCAACCAATTATCATCGGGGACACTTCCGTCCGTACAGGAAGCCTCCTCCTCGAGACGTTACGGCCAGTTAAACAACACCTATGGACGTTAGCAATCTACAGGCCACATCCATCAAGACCTGTGCAAAAACTTCAAAGGGGGGGGAAAAGTGTTGTGATTTGCCAATCTTTCATAGTGCCACTGCGCAGTTACACTGTGTGCCAGCCATGCAGCAGCAGCGCCACCTAAGCGGCCAGCCAGCCAGCGGCCGTTAGATTCGGACTCAGTTATGATTTGGCTGTTAAAGTGTACACACTTCTTACTCTGTTTACTTGATCTGTGACTTTCATGTATTGCGTCTTCCTTGAAATATGTTTGTTCAACTTGAAGTTATAACATTGAAGTTCATTGTTGTACAATGTGTTTAATGCTTGACTGCCAAAAATGTGGAAATAAAATAAAATCAGAAAACTGAAACTAATAACATATTTTAGCCTTCTGTAATTATGTGAATGTATTTTAATTCACTTGATAGCTCCTGGTCACAGAAATTTCCTTTGTATTCATTTGATGTGTGAACTCTAAATGAAGAGAAAGCAACAAAATCACTAAATGTAAACATGGGTGACTATCACCCTCACCACTACAAACCAGACTGCTCTGCACATGCACAAATCTGGCAGCTTAGCTGCACCAGAAAAATTTTTCTGGGTAGCATGACTGCTTCTTGCTACTGCTGCAGCCACACTTCAAGTACCCAGAAGTGGAAGGTACTCCTCATATGTAGCTCAACTGCACATGTGCATGAGCCTTCTGGCAACTGTTCAAAATGACTTAATGTAAACAGTTATGCTGTCACACTCATCAGAAGTAGTTTGCTTTTATGAAGTATTCTACTGTCGTTGTCCTAAAGCCTTTGATGAATTTTGCTTTAGGAAGGCACCTGTGTGTGCACCATGTTATTTTGTTATAAATGGTGCATTTCCTTCACAACTTAAGTTTTATTTTGATTTTATTCTGTCGTTTACATTTTATTGCTGCAGTATTATTCTGTAGGAGTAGGGTTCAGTGAAATTCTTTGTTGGACTATCAGTTCTCACCAGTCAAAATAACAAAAATTTAACGTAAGACTAAAACAATGAAAAATTCCCAGGTTTTTCCCAGTTTTATCCAGGATAAAAAATATTCCCCACTTTTTCCGGATTTCCCAGTTGTCCTGGAGTGTATACATCCCTGTATTAAGGTCTCCCACTGCAAAGGGAGTACAAGGTAATGGAAAAGATACAATACCTGATGCACCTTCTGTTCCAAACCTGAGCAGTTCAGATGGACTGCTCCACCCAAACTGGTTACGAGAGAGCAGCATTGCCTCATAAACTGTACCCAGCTGCAGTCCAGTCAGTGTGTAGGATTTGCTGTGTAAAGGTCCTCCTCTGTCAGCAGGAATCACAAGCTTTGTCCACTGTTGTTCCTTGGATTTTGGCTACAAGATAAAATTGACAAAGATATAAATGTCACTGATATTGGTCATTCTTAAAACAATGTGCAATTGTAAAGCAAAAAGTGAAGAAAATACATAAGATTCATATGTATGTACTTAACTGTTTTGTTTAAACCAAGAGCAAGTGTTTGTTGATTCCAACATCCCTGCCAAAGGAACATGAAACTAAACAGATAACTGTTTGTGTAAAAGTGTGCATATTTCTGTGTCAGACATTTAAAAAAATGTCTGTTTTTAATGTAAAAAAGTATCATTGAATTTGACAGTATTAAACATGTTTTGGTACAGCATAACAACAGAATGTTTGTTACTGTTTACATGTATACATTTTTATTTATGATAGGAGATACATGTTACCTGGCATCAAAATCTGTATATTAAAAAAATGACACATGTCTTCAATTTCTCTCACAGGTTTTACATAAATACCATATACTTAAAAATTAAGCAAAAGTAATTTTATAACACAAAACTCTGTTCCTTCAGGATATCCAAAGAGTACTAACTCATATTTAAAAGTTCTCAGTGAAGAAAGTAATAGTCATAATATTCATATTATCTGAGAGGTGTAGGGTTTCTGTAAACTGTGTTGTATTGTTGAATCCTAGTCAGTCAGGCAAAACTACATCAAGCCCACCAGTATCACCACTACATGATTCTATCCAAACCACCTTCTTATGATTATTCAAGAGAATGATCATATGTTATCCAGATGACAGCTAGCTGGTGACACAAAAACCATACAGAGCTTGCATCACTAGTTGTATATGTTAATTACTGGCTACATGCTCCCAGGTCAGTTGCTGTTGTATGGACTCATTTTAGTATAGCGAGTTTTTGTACCATTTAGTACACCTTCAAGCAGCAAAAATTTTACAACATTCAATATTTTTTTTCTCCTACCATAGTAAACTTACAAGAATAGAAGCTGACACTCTAAAGCAATTATTTTTATGCCCTTTTACACCGGTTCTAGAATGTGGCTAGCATTTCCCTCATATCTGGAGTAGTTTAAAACTTTATAATTATCTGTTTAGTTTACTTTATTGACAAAATACTTGTTTACAAAACAGAGCTCTTTTGGTTATGTAACACAAAAAAATAACATTTCAAATTATGAATTTAGTTTTTTAATCACTGTAATATACTTCTAACTGAGAAGCTATTGAACAGAATGACCTGATTTTGCTCAATTCAGTTGATATTATATAGTTACAGATGCCCAAAAAATTTGAAAGCTTACACTGTAATATACTTCTAACTGAGAAGCTATTCAATAGAATGACCTGATTTTGCTGAATTCAGTTGATGTTGTATGGTTATAAAGGCCCAAAAAATTTGAAAGCTTTATCTTGTTTTTACTATTGCAATGCCTGTGTTATTCTGAATTCCGATGAAATGCTCCTTCAGACATGCGTGCATGCTTTTAATTGTGAATATGAACAGCGGTCAGCAGCATAATGTAAAGACAACAATGAAAATTGTTGCCAGACTGGGACTTGAATCTGGATTTCCCTCTTATTGTGAGTGGTTGCCTTATCATTAGGCTATCCGAGCACGACTAATGGCCGAACCCAAACTTTCATATGTCATCAGCCATTTGTCTGCAACCTGTGCTCATACATCCATTATGTATTATCCTGTAAAGGCATGACATTTTACATGAAAGTCACTTGCCTATGTCAGCAGATAGTACAATACCAGGCATGCATGTCTGAAGGAACACTGCAGAGAGTGATCACTCCACTGTACAGAATGCTTAATACATTGGTCTTGATACTTACACTATCTTTAAGACATTGGTATTTACACTGTTGTGATGTGTAATGAATAATGTCCGGTACCAAAATTAATGTAGGGCATCCAAAGTACTGCCAGAAAGTACAAACTATGTATGATCATAAAACATACAGTAAGCAGTGAAAGAAAGTTGCAACATTGTAAACCATAGATCTATCTGCTGTGGCAGATTTGGTGGCAACTCTGCTTTCCAGTGTGGCACAGTTGAAGCAATATTAGCAATGGTTAAAATGTTTGTAGAAAGTAGTCCATTAAATACTCCATGGTTAGAAACCACTTGTAAGTTGAGATCACTAATTGCACTGTCCAAATCACTATTCACTAATTGCACTGTCCAAATCACTATTGGATTGTCCCAGTAGAACATTGTCTGTTGTTGCTGATATTGTACCTCATACTTAATCATCTGCTTGGCGTTCGTCTTCTTGACAAAGTCACCACTGGTGGGAATGTTAATCCACAATAAAGGACATGCATATAATGATCCAAATGAATAAATGAGATTTATTTAATGCTCAATATATAAATACAAAGCACAAGTTGTGAGCATGTCTGAGCAACTTGCATGTTCAAAGGGCTCTGAACATAAGTTAAGAAACTCAAAAATATGTACTGTCTCTGTTAATGACCATGCTTTACAATCAAAATAATCTCACTGCCACAGCTTTAACTGTCTAAGAACAAATGTAATTTAAATTAGGAAGATCGTGTATAGACATAGTGTTTTTAATGAGATAAGTATTGCAATTGTGGCCATGTACGTTGCATCTGTGAATGCACAGTTTGTATATCAGTGTCGACGGTGACAAACTGAATGAGGGCAGCTGCTTCACTCATTGGCATCACCACCTCTGTATGAGTGGCACCAGTGGCATGCTGCCACCGTGGCATCCCTCTCTCGTGCTTCCGCTGTATTTGGTGAAGGTTTCGCTCACTAACTATGACAGTTATGCGTTATTGTACGATGAGCATTGCGTGTGATCAGACTTGACCTAAATTAATATTCTTCAGTTAATGTTATGCTGTGTGTGTGTACTTCTGGTGCTATGCTCACTTCCATTGTATATTTTGTTTGTTGTTGTTGTAAATAAAGAACTGTAGATACCGTTTTTGGCAACAAGGTTGTTCATTTCTTCATACGTTTCATGAGTACAATGGATTCAGCATTGCTTCAGTTGTTACAACAACAGCAGCAGTAGCTGCTTACACAGCAGCAACAGCAGTTTGAGTAATTACAACAGCAGGTAGGTTTGCTTCATCAGTTGGTATGGATTTGAAATAGGCATGGGCCCTCCACATCTCTCCTCTACAGGCCGGAGTACTCACTCAGCTTTTCCACCATTCCAGGAAGCGAAGTAAGGATGGGACTTAAACAAGCACTGTCTGCAACAACATATCACAGCATTTCAGGTAGAGAACCCCTCTTTGCATGAGTCTTCCTTCTTGTCTTGGGTTTAGCCCAAAACACTTCATTTGCTTCAGAAACTGGCTCCATTGAAGGACTTAGCAGCATTTTCATTTTCTGAAGTATGTGAGTTGTTCAGTGCTTATTATCTTGAGAAAACTGACATTGTTGCTTCCCATATGGAGTTCCACCAGTGACAAAAGAAAAAAAGCCAGTTCTATCAGGCATTGGTGCCTGAACTCTTCAGTTTAAGTAGGAAGTGCAAATTTATTTGTGATCATTGTAAACAGCCCAATGCTGACTGTGATATGTGACATAACTGTCTATTCTGCTCCAGACATAAGGTATGTCATAAGGTCTTGCATTTAGAAGGTCCTACAGTATAGGAGGTTCTAGCTATCACTTAGGTATTTGAGATGTCATAGGCTGTGACAGAACAATTTGAGGATATCATGGGCATGATGTGCATTTCCACAGCAAATGTGCAGTTCACTGATGCCCTCATCATGCTCATCTAGTTCGCATTGTTTGCTGTCAGATGGTGCTCCCTTTCGATGCAGATTCCCATCATGTTCTGATGTTTCCATGCACACACTTGTCATTGCTACCTGTACCAGCAGGCACAGTGTTTGGCTTGTCATAAACATTGTCATGTGACAGCTGCTTGCCATAGCTGTTTGCACAGCGAGTCTTTTGTCATGGACACAGAGTTTACCAAAGTCCAAAGTGTTACACCAGTGCACGGCCAGGAGCCTGGAATTCACAACAATATCTGTATTATGCTGCACATTAAACAACAGCCATTCTGTTTCCAGACTGACAGTGGGACCACTTTGTCTCTCATGAACCGTGAAATCTATAATTGCTCGGGTCATCCTGCTTTTTTCTCAACAGAGTGCCATTTGGTCAGTAATGGCAAGCAGCCCACTCCTGTTCATGGCCAGTTCGAGGTCAACTTTGAGTATCAGCATGTCATGAGGGTGATCATGTTTTTGCTCATCAATAGCGTGATGTCAGAAAATAATTTCATTCTTGATGCATTCACAGTTCTGTCAGGTGGTTCAGTTTGCATGGTTTGCCTCCAGGGGAGTCTCATTCACTCTGCAATTGTTTCTTCATCCATCATTGGCTGGCAGTCATCAGTGACACAGTCCTCCTCAGCACAGACTTGGATTACCCCCGCATTGTTGTCCCTACAATACTGTGAGTTCACATACACTACTGGCCATTACAATTGCTACACCAAGAAGAAATGCAGATGATAAACGGGTATTCATTGGACAAATACGAGTATATTATACTAGAACCGACATGTGATTACATTTTCACACAATTTGGGTGCATAGATCCTGAGAAATCAGTACCCAGAACAACCACCTCTGGCCGCAATAACAGCCTTGATATGCCTGGGCATTGAGTCAAACAGAGCTTGGATGGCGTGTACAGGTACAGCTGCCACCCATGCAGCTTCAACACGATACCACAGTTCATCAAGAGTAGTGACTGGCGTATTGTGACGAGCCAGTTGCTTGGCCACCATTGACCAGACGTTTTCAATTGATGAGAGATCTGGAGAATGTGCTGGCCGGGGCAGCAGTCGAACATTTTCTGTATCCAGAAAGGCCCGTACAGGACCTGCAACATGTGGTCATGCATTATCCTGCTGAAATGTAGGGTTTTGCAGGGATCAAATGAAGGGTAGAGCCACGGCTTGTAACACATCTGAAAAGTAATGTCCACTGTTCAAAGTGCCATCAATGTGAACAAGAGGTGACCGAGATGTGTAACCAATGGCACCCCATACCATCACGTTGGGTGATATGCCAGTATGACGATGATGAATACACGCTTCCAATGTGCGTTTACTGCGATGTTGCCAAGCACAGATGCAACCATCATGATGCTGTAAACAGAACCTGGATTCATCTGAAAAAATGACGTTCTGCCATTCATGCACCCAGGTTTATCATTGAGTACACCATTGCAGGCGCTCCTGTCTGTGATGCAGCATCAAGGGTAACCGCAGCCATGGTCTCCAAGCTGATAGTCCATGCTGCTGCAAATGTCGTCGAACTGTTCGTGCAGATGGTTGTTGTCTTGCAAACATCTCCATCTGTTGACACAAGGATCGAGACGTGGCTGCACGATTCATTACAGCCATGCAGATAAGATGCCTGTCATCTCGACTGCTTGTGATACGAGGCCATTGGGATCCAGCACGGCATTCCCTATTACCCTCCTGAACCCACCTATTCCATATTCTGCTAACAGTCATTGAATCTCATCCAACGTGAGCAACAGTGTTGTGATACGATAAGCTGCAATCACGATAGGCTACAATCCGACATTTATCGAAGTCGGGAACATGATGGTACGCATTTCTACTCCTTACACAAGGCATCACAACGTTTCACCAGGCAACGCCGGTCTACTGCTGTTGGTGTATCGCAAATTGGTTAGAAACTTTCCTCATGTCAGCACATTGTAAGTGTCGCCACCAGTGCCAATCTTGTGTGAATGCTCGGAAAAGTTAATCCTTTGCATATCACAGCATCTTCTTTCTGTCAGTTAAACTTCGCATCTGTAACACGTCACCTTTGTGGTGTAGCAATTTTATTGGCCAGTAGTGTACTTGGTCTGCTACACCATGGCCACTGGAACATGTTCTGCATGGAGGTCCATGCATGGCACTTTGTCTACTGGCCTGGTATTAATTCAAAAATTGAGAAAGTCATTTGGGAGTATGACAGTGTGCTGAGCAGCAGGGAACAGTACCACATGCATCACTTAGTGGGCCCTTTTGTAATTCCATGTGGCTGATAGTAACTGATGTGCAGTACAATTACCTATATGTACACACTCCACCATGACAGAAACCACAGTGTTGGTTCTCACCCAGGTTTTTGCAATTAACAGGCTATCCTGGGTGATCATCTTTGTTTTATAGATTCTGCACTCACAACAGCATTATCCACCTCTCTTCCACTCCAATTTCCCTTGAGTCAAATGGGGAGATGGAGCGAATGGTGCACACATTTAAGACAGTTAAAAAGGGCTGGGCAGATTTTTATGCAGACTCAATGTTGCCTCTGTTTCTCAGCACCTAAAGGACCAACCCTCTCAATGATCACAGATCACCTGAGATCCTCCCTGGCCATCAGCCCTGGACACTGCTTCACCTGCTGTGTCCTGCGCAGCAGCTTGAGGTGCATTTGCATCTTTCACATTACACCCCAGGCAACCCCATCTAATCGCGCACCTTCGGTCAGCAGCCTGGATAGGTGCCGGTAACAGTGCAAGTGACAAGTGGTCAGTTGATGTTCTCTGTGGATTGCAGCAGGATGACCCTCTCCTGCCATTGAACCAGCTGTGTCCTCAGTGGGGCCCTAAACAGCCACATCCGCAGCCTCAGTAACCACTGATGGGGAGCCCTCCTGCAAGCACCATACCATGCCCGGAACCTGACACCCTGGATGTGCCTCCATTTGATGTGTTGGTGGGTGACAGTGATGTTGAGATGCAGCTGTCAGCAGCACCAGACTGTCTGCTGATATACAACAGCAGCTGCCTGAATTCTGCCCTGCAGCAGCACCGGGTGGCCTCTTCCAAGTCATCACTACCTTTAACCATCACTGCTGATGGCACAGATTTTACATCCCCACCACATCCCTGCTCTACACTGTGCCCATCTCACCAATGACCATGCCACTTCCAGCCATATTCCCTGCCAAACTGGAGACAGCTGACACACCAGCCCCATGACAGCTATATCTCTTTGGACACCAATGAGTTGATGGAGACAAACACCACCAACCACCAGTTGCCATACAACAGCTGCTGCGAATGAAGCCACTGCCACTGCTGCCAGGTCATATGGGTGTTGCCCACAGTTTCCTCAGCCATGGCAGCCTGTTGCCAGCAGCTCTGAATTGTTGGGCTTCTGCCTTCGTTCACCAGTGACTGTGGTTCTGGCTCCACAGAAGAAGGAAGGGATGTCCTTGTGTGCCCATATACACTGCCACCATGATTTCAAAACTAGGGTGCCTGCTTTACTCACTGGCAATGGCCACCATCGGACAAGTCGTGCCAGTGGCATGCCACCACCACACCCTGCTCAGTTATGCTTCAGGCATGCTTGTTGCAAATTCTGGTTACAGGTTAGGACAGTTATATATTGTTGTATGATGAACACTGCATGTGATCAGACTCGACCTGGACTACTATTCTTCTGTTAATGTTCTCTTGTGATTGTATACTTCCAGTTCTCAGGTCACCACCACTGGATATGTTGTTGTAAATAAAGAACTGTAGATGATACATCACAAGTTTGATGTGGAGAGTAATGTGGTTTTTGTTGACCTTCAGAACATCTTTAATAATGTTCCACTAACTACAGACAGTAATGTAAAAAAGCTGAAAATGTCATAAACATAATAACAGTATTTCAAAGTCTTTCTAATAACACACAAGTAGTAAAAGAGCTGAATGGGCACATCTGAATAGAATTTGGAACTAAGAAAGGATGAAGACAACATTGCAGGACCTCCTTTTGTCTTTTTAATATATGTCTGATTAGGTTCACAAATTGGATAAAAATGAAGCCATGCCAACCCCATAGTACTGTTTAAATGAAGTGATGTGTTCACTCTTCCAAACGTACAAGAAATAGAGCACTATCCTGTGTGATGTAAAACAGCTATACAGGGAATAGGCAAAATAATGTGAACACCTGTACTTACTTGGGAATGATTTATTAGTAAGGGGTAGGACTCCCATTTGCCCTTAATACAGTTGCGATTTTTCTTGGAATACTGGCAAACAATTATTGCATGGTCTCCAATGGAATGTTATGCCACTCTTCAGTCAGAATCTCTTCTAACTCCTGTAGTGAAGAGGGAGGTGGAAATCTGCTCCGGAGTCTGTGCTCCAATATCGCCCACATGGATTTGATAATGTTCAACTCCAGGGACTGTGCTGGCCCAGGAGGATGCTGCAGTTCAGTTGCATGCTCCTCATACCATGATTATGCTGTACTGGCTGTGTGAAGTCCTGAAATATGGCATCATTGTTGTTGATAACATTTGAATCACGGAGCACATCTGATCACCTAAATTATTTACAAAATCTTTGGCTGTAACATGGCCTTTGAGAGTAATGATGGGACCAGCAGAATACCATGATATGGCTGCCCACACCATCAGACTTCCACCTTCATGCTTAACCATTGGAATCAAGCAATCAGGATTGTAGGCTTCTTTTGGCATTCTCCAGATGCAAATCCAGCACAATGTTGTAGATAATAAAAACGTTGACTCGTCGGACCATATGATGCGTTCCACTGATCATCCGTCCAGGATTTGAGCTCCTGACACCAGGTTTTATGCTTAGTTGCATTTGTTGTTGTCAGTAATGGTTGTGGTACAGCATTTTGCCCATAAATATTTGCTTTATGGAGTTCTCGGTGGACAGTGTCGATAGATATGAGTCTTGAAGATGGCTATTGAGATCTTCAGTCACTTTAGCAACTGAAGTTTTGTGTTGTTTTGACACAATTCATGTTAGTGTATCATAATCTCTATCATTTAGTTTTGATATCCACCCACTACTATGTTTACACGATGCTGTCTTTCCATGTTTTGTGTATGCTGTCATGACAGTTCAGACAATTGCTCTTGAAACATTGAATAAGTTGGCTGTCTTGGTTACTGATGCCCCAACTAATTGGACCCCTGCAATCTGCCCTCTGTGGAACTCTGTTAGAGCTTTCATTACGGTACATGTTGACCTCAGCCTCTGAACGCAAAGACAAAGTGTGCACTACTCATAAACAACCTGCACTGCTGCCTAGTCCATGCTGAACATGCACAGTCCAGTACAACATATGCCTTACCTGTGTTGTTGACCATCAAGCACAACCATCCCATTACTACCACTGTTCACATTGTTTTGCCTATGCCCTGTATCATCAACTTAAAGCTGTAAATTTTCACAAAATATTGTCCCTTTAATTTGTTGGTTCTATTTCTATTCCCATACATAAAGACAAAAAATTTCTGATTTGTCTCAAACTAATATCAGAAATAGTTCAGTAAGTGTAATATGACATAGCAGGACCTCCTGTTGCCTTTTTAATATATGTGGGATTAGGTTCACACCTTGGATAAAGGTGAGGCCATACCAAATCCATGTAACATAGTAATGTTCAAATGAACTGATGTGTTCACTCTTCTGAATGTACAAGAAATGGAGAATTATCCTGAGTGCTGTAAAACAGATATAACATCAATTTAAAGCTGTAAATTCTCACAAAATATTGTCCCTTTAATTTGTTAATTCTTCTTCTATCCCTTATATAAAGCAAAAATCTTTGATTTGCCTCTAAATAATATCAGAAATAGTTCCAGATGTGCAGGAAACAAATTAATGTCTTAGGTTTGTGAGCACAAGACAGTTCTTTGTTGTTGATTCGTTACACCAAAGCATAATTAATTTGGCCAACTCGTAATTTTGCATACATTCAACAGAGAGTAGTAATAGCTCTACACCTGTAATATTTTCAGGTTAATATTTTAAGCCTTATCCAAAGATACTCCATGAGAAACAACACCTTTTGTGGTGCAAAATCATCTGCTCTTTCTAATAAAACAAAAATTAAGGAGATAGGAGATGTTAACATCTAGCAATATGACATTAAAGTATGCACAAATTTGATGCAAAAAATTTATGTCATGCTTACATATGAATAGCTTCTAGAATATTAACAAGTAACTTCTTAGCAGAACTGCTAATGGGAACTTCATTCGCCCAAAAATTATTTCAGCCACAAAATGCTTGAAGAACTGTTGCATATGGTATTCCCCAAGTGTGACATAACACGGCACAAAAAAGGTGACTGATGCAACCTTGAAATTTTAAGAATGTGAAGAACACAAATTTTTTATATATCTGATTCAAATTATTCCCTTGGTTTAATATTAATTTCACTTTTACATCACCTTAAATGTGGCCAAACTATTTCAGAATTCACACAATATTTTGTAGTCCCCTTCTGAAATCCTCATAAAATCCAGATGTTTGTACTGTGTGCTCACAGTTCGCACAGCTTTGTTTTATCCTATAGAAAAAGATTGTGCAGATTTTTCAGATTGAAATTGTTGGTCCACTTGGTTTAAAAAAATCAATTAATGCAAAATCTCTATAAGCTGTCACAATGTTTAACATTGTGTTCATTGTGACAATATTTATGTATGCAGAACAGCCTTGCTGACAGAGTTGAATAAATGAGGAACCTTCTTAAATCGTTCACTACAGTACCTAGCCTACGCTGACGATGTGGCATTACTCGCACGAAACACTGCTTTGCTAGGCGAAGTCTGTCAACAACTGGAGAAAGGTGCAAGGGAACTTGGCCTGACAGTCAATGACGAAAAGACCAAGTATATGGCAATGACCAACCAACAAAACCTACCAAATCTCAGGATAGCCAACAGGGAGTTTGAAAGGGTGAAAGACTTCAAGTACCTTGGGTCAACTATCACTGAGACAAATGCCATTGGCAGTGAGGTGAAAGCCAGAATAGCAGCAGGTAACAGATGCTACTTTGCTGCATTACCTGTGCTTAGGATTCACTTCTATCATGAAAATCCAAAATCCTGATTTACAAAACAGTTATAAGACCAGTTTTTATGTATGGTGCCGAAACATGGACCATGACTGTAAATGAGGAACGAATCCTTAGCATATAGGAGAGAAAGATGCTACATAAAATATGCGGGCCAATATATGATCAAGAAGGTTGGCGCATTCGTACGAATGCAGAACAACAACACATTTTTGAAGAACCTGACATTGTCACTACCATTAAAATAAGAAGACTGTGGTGGGCAGGGCACATGGTCAGAATGGAAGAAGACAGAGCATGTAAGAGGATTTTTGATGGCAAGGCTGGAGGCAGATGGCAGAGGCGATGCCCTAGAAAGAGATGGGTGGATGGAGTTGAAGAAGACATGAAAAAGCTGGGTGTCAGAGGATGGAGATGGAAAGCCATGGACCAGATAGAATGGCAGGATATTGTGATGGAGGCCAAGGCCCTTCAAAGGCTGTAGAGCTGAGGAGTAAGTAAGTAAGAACAGCCTTGCATCATTCACTTATTATAAAATACACAATAATTAAATTGTATCTACTGCCATAATATTTCTATATTCAGCCTTATTTTTCAATATTATTTATTTTAGTTTCAACTAACATTCATCCAGTACATATTTCATATAAATCACTAATCACAGTTACTATAAAACTTGTATCAGGTGTATTACTTGAAGATAGTTCATTACAACTAAAATAATGTTTGTAAGACAATGAGAGTAATACAGTTTTTTTTTAGGCGAAACAGATTTTGGTACATTAACATCAGCTGACAGCACATCTCATATCACTGCTAATGGATAGATCATTTGTTATTCAACAAATTATATCTGATGTATTGTGGGTGTAGTCCATCATCAGTATGCGTTGTTCAATAAATTATATTTCATGCCTCTTCAGAATGCACTGTTCAACAATTTATATTTGATGCATATTGGGTATAGCCCATCTTCAGAATTCTGTAGATGGACTATGCCCAAAATGCATCAAATATTATTTGTTAAACAACATGTGATCTGTTCATTTTAGGTGACTCATTCTGCAATGATATAAGAAGTGTCCTTGCCTTACATTATGATAACAGGCCTCCTACATGACTTTGTGCCACAACATCAGACATTAATACCACATCCAGTTTTTGTAATAATGTTTATGTGTAAGTTGTAGCATTTCCAGCAGCAACATTTTTGGCACAGTGTTGTCTTGCTTGGTCAACTGTCATCTTTGTGCACAAGTAACTGTGCAGCATCATGCTGTGGTATTCATAAGGTGTTGTACACTAGGTGTGTCCCTAATACCCCAAAAGTGTCAATTCTACTGTATATATTGGAAATGCCACGTGGCTAGGGCCTCCTGTTGGATAGACTGTTTGCCTGGTGCAGGTCTTTCGAGTTGACGCATGTTGATGGGGATGAAATGATGATGATAAGGACAACACAATACCCAGTTCCTGAGCGGAGAAAATCTCCGACCCAGCTGGGAACTGAACCTGGGCTATTAGGTATGACATTTCATTGCGCTGACCACTCATCTCCCAGGGGTGGACAATTCTACCGTATTTTTCCATATTATTTTAAGTCTTTCGATAGTAGGCATCTGTAATGCAAACTCAGACACAGTTTTGGCATAAATATCAGCACAAAATAATACATTTGTCCTCCTGCAATGCTGATTATGTTGTTCTAGCTCGTCAATAGTCTGTTACAATACATTTTTCTAATGTCTGTGCTTGCTGTAGGGCACCTTTATTCAAAGAATTTTTTACTACAGCAGAAACCAACATCATCTTGTGATCCTAACTATGAACATGAGTTAAAATGAATTGAAGTTCATCTGAAGATGAACCTTTTTATTTGAAACTAATAACTACATTTTTTAAATAAATAGAATAATTATCAAAGGCTGGGCAGTATGTGCAGCAAGTTAGATTATCAAGCATTTTGGGTGTAGTAGAGATGCAGGAATGGAAAGATTAGCCAAACAGAAATGTTTTAAGATCATCATCACAGTCAAATGTATCAATCAGCTGCAATCAAATTACATGCAAATTAGATGGCAGCATAAACTTACCTCATACCTTCGGAAGAGCAGATGATATTCAATTATGGGTGAATAACTGTCTACTTCCCAGATGAGTGTATAGTTGTTTGCGATACCTATGTTTCTGTCTTTCTTAAATACTGCAGGTTTCGCTACACCTGTAAAGAGAAAAGCATAAATAATGAAATGGAAATAATAATGTCATAGTTGTCCTGAAAATGCACCCCCAAGATGGATAATAACTGTGGGCTTTGTACATTTAGTACAATATCTGCACACATAGAAATGAAATCAGTCAAACAAGAAAATCTGGAGTGAGTGGTGCACTGTAACAGATATTTGAAAGTAGAAAAACTGGCAGTAAGAAGCCTCATATAGTACTCGCCTGAATGGAATGTGACTTTTCAGATTTTTAGTTTAAATTGGGACTTCTGAAAGAAGTCATATTACTTGAACATTATACAAAGGTGATCTTGTCTGTGTTTTATACCTAAGCCAAACTGACACAAAAAATAACTGCAAAAAGAACAAAGCAGTCATTACCTACAGATATGCCACACTGTTACTGATAATCTAGTATGTTCAGGAGGTTGGATTTGGGCGAGGGGAGGGGGTGAGGAGAGTGCTGTGAACTTCCTTTAGTGGTCTCCATAGGAAAATGTTCAAGGTTTGTCCACAGGATAGCAGTTTTTATTCTAAGTTAGATTGCATTTATTTTATTTATTTATTGCCATAATGAACACATTCTTTTGACTTGAGAACTGAGTGTCTGCGATGGTCTTACACAAGTCCATTCTATGTAATATGAAATATATCCTTCAATAATGATCATGTACATTTAATTTCCTACAGCAGATACAATAATGTCTTGTTCTGGGTGTACCTCTTGCCATCAAACATGGCCTCTATCATTTTCTCTGGTATTATTTCATTTCCCATTCTCTTTACAAGTCCAAGCCTTTTTTACCCACTTTTCACAGTTCTATCATTCAACTTATATCCAATATGGGTATAAAGTACATTTTGTATGTGACTTCCCTACATTTTGTTGGCACGTTCCTTCCCCAGACTAAATCCCCCACTCACTGGTAAAATGAATTGCTCCATCGCGTCCTTCTGCTGACTTCCACCTCCACTTTGCATTCTGAATTATCCCAGTTCCTTAACATGTGATGTGTCTGCCCCTGATAGCTGAATGGTCAGTGTGACGGATTGTTAATCCTCTGGGCCTGGGTTCGATTCCTGGCTGGGTCGGGGAATTTTCTCCACCCAGGAACTGGGTGTTGTGCTGTCCTCATCCTCATCCTATCATCCTCATCGACTGCAGATTGCTTAAGTGGTTTCAAATTGAAAGACCAGTACCCAGCAAACGGTCTGCTTGCTGGGGGGGCCTAGCCATATTATTAAATAAACAAAATATTTGAAGTTGTCCACAATTTCAGTTCTCTGCCCTTTAATATTAATTCGTCCTTTCCCTTCTCTATCTCCTCTCTATACTATCATAATCTTGCTTTTCTCCAAATTGTATTTCACATCATATTCCTCAATTTTTTTGTTTAATATGTCCAGTTATTCTTGCACATCCTTTTGTTGATTCCTGCAAGACAATATCATTGGCAAATAACAGTAACTTCATCTCTCTTCCCTTAGAAGCTCCTTTTATCTCCTTCAGAGTTTTGTGAGACTTCACTGCCTTGTCCCAGTTCTGTAACATCGCAAACCAATCAGTGTTTCTAATGTGAATCTGTACAAGCTGAAACTTTTATTGCACATTACTTGAAGAATTTATTTTCTGACTCTCTTTCTCTTCAAGGTTTCCAACACCTTTTCTCTGTGGCCACTATTGTATGTCTGTACTAAGTCAAGCAATGCCATCACCAAATCTTTCCCACACTCCCAATGCCTTTCAACAACTATTTCATACTAAAGGTGGGTCCACTGTTGATCTACTGTGTCAAAATCCATACCTCTAACTGACCTCTGATTGACCAAGGTGGCAAGGTGGTTAGCACGCTGGACTCGCATTCGGGAGGACAACGGTTCAATCCCGTGTCCAGCCATCCTGATTTAGGTTTTCTGTGATTTCCCTAAATTGCTTAAGGCAAATACCAGGATGGTTTCTTTGAAAGGGCACAGCTGACTTACTTCCTCATCCTTCCCTGATCCAATGAGACCGATGAACTTGCTGTTTGGTCTCTTCTGCCAAATCAACCCAGCCCCTAACTGACCTCTCAATTTTTCTCTCAATCACCCTATCAATATCTTCTCCATTATTTTTGCTACTCATGATACAAATTTGATCCCTTGAGTGTTATTTTAGAATTTTAAGCTCAAAAAACTCTCTGTCTTTTCCTGTACTTTCCCATCTTTTAGTTTCCACACTTTTAGTTTCTTCTCCCTTCCAGTCTTTTTTTCTTTTATTTTTATCCATCCTCATCTGTGGCACCACTATTCCATAGTCTCCATGAAAAACTTCTCCCAGGAGAGCAGTCAAATTCATTAACTGTCTATGATTTTGCTTTTTGAACAGAAAGTAGTTAATGACTGTTTGTCCTTCTCTCTGCCTAACAATATCTTGTTATCTTTTGGCCATTTTCCTTCCAGAACCACATATTGCATATTGTCCACAAGCAAACCATTTCTTTCGCAAAAATCATCAAATTTCTCTTCTTCATAAATCTTTTTTCCACGCCTATTTGGACCAATTATCTCTTTGTTCCCTAATTTCCTGGGATTTACATTACACATCACCGTACTTTCATTCTCCTCTTTATTTCCTGTCTGTGGTGCATATACCGTATTTACTCGAATCTAAGCCGCACTTTTTTTCCGGTTTTTGTAATCCAAAAAACCGCCTGCGGCTTAGAATCGAGTGCAAAGCAAGCGGAAGTTCTGAAAAATGTTGATAGGTGCCGCCACAATGAACTTCTGCCGTCGAATATATGTAGCGCTACACAGGCATCCTTTGTAGGCATAAAGATAAATACTGGCGCCAAAACCTCTGCGTCAGTAAATAAAATTAAAAAAAAAAAAAATTGGAAGACGAGCTTTTTTTCTCCGCCCGAGTTTCGACCACTGCTTTTTCATACACAATCCAACGAAGTAAATACAAATTCCGTATTGTTCATCTTCGAATTTCAATGTACTACGAAAATCCGACTGATAATACTGGGATTTTTGTCAATATGGCCAACTCTACGTTCTAAATTTTTTCCTACCTGTGAGAAAAGATGGTTGCTAATAGGAACCTGATGAAATGTGAATCACATGCAGTATTCTCTTCACCATAAGAATAATACGAATATAAACATTTTGCCATGTATTCTTTCGTGTTTGCTTCTATCTCATTTAAATCCTGTCTGCCAAATAAACTACGAAACTAGAGTGAGACAACAGCAAACGCGGAAGAATATACGTATCGTGTCATGTTTATATTCGTATTACTCTTATGCCTAATAGTGATACAGTCAGAAATGAAGCACGGCAACTGACTAGATTTTTAAATCTAAGATGACTAATTTCTGTGCAGAATTTGATGTACTAAAGAAGCGGCCGCAAAGACTTTCAAACGGAGAAAAATTTTCGCCAAACTCTCGTTCAGAACATGTTCTATCATACACAGTCTATTATTTGGTTCTTGTTGATCATTATCAAAGAAAGCAGCAGTCTAAGTAACAACAAATAGCAGTCTCTTGCCATTGTTTCGCTAATGAGACGATTCCTCACTTTTTTAAATTGTAGGCGGCGGTAGCGCGCACAAAAGCCTGCCATGCCGCGAGCAGCGACAGGCCGTAAACACGCACTATCAGAATGCGACAAACAATGCATGACACAGTATAGTAATGCATTTTCAGCTTCGAGTGACTGACGTAAACACCTATAACATAGAAAACGGCACTTATCAGATCAAAGCAAAGTAAGCAATCGATTCAAACCAGACGAAGCACGTGAAAAAGGAAGGGTATCCGTATAAATACGGACGGAGCGCCTGACGCATAGCAATGGCTACCTGGTAAAGCTTAACTGCTAAGCTTTCGACTCGAACCAAACTACTGTAGCTGTATCGTCATTCATTCGACCTAAATTGTGTCTCATATTACAATGGACCAACTTTGTTTCGATTTGGAGGTGCGGCCTAAAACTTTTCTCTCCCCTTGAATTTCGAGTCTCAAATTTCAGGTGCGGCCTAGATTTGGGAATTTTTTTTTTTCCTTTATTTCGAGTCTCATTTTTCAGGTGCGGCTTAGATTCGAGTGCGGCTTAGATTCGAGTAAATACGGTACTTAACATTTTGTTATCTCTTTGTTCCCTAATTTCCTGGGATTTACATTACACATCACCGTACTTTCATTCTCCTCTTTATTTCCTGTCTGTGGTGCATATACTTGGATGAGCTTTTTCACTCCATTACTTGTTCTCAGCTAAATCTTCATCATCCTGTCACTTGTGTATTCCACTGCTTCCAAACATTCTTTGAGGTTCGGTTTTACTATTATACCCACTTCATTCTTGGCCTCTTGTCCATCATTTGAAATAAAGTCTGTGTCATTTCCTCATTCTCCTCGTTCCTGTATTCCTCCACTAGACTTCACTAAGCCCCATCATTTTATGTTCTCCCTTTCTATGAAGTCAATCAGCTCTTCTGACCTCTGACCAAAATACTGCACATAATATTGTCATTATTAGAAGGTAAAGTTGCCAGTGGCCAGACAAAACATTAGCTGCCCAAAGTCTTCAGACTGGTGCTGATTCAGAACTACCGAGCCCAGTGATCAGGAAAAGTAGTGACTCCAATTTCAAAAGTTGACATTAACGATGGGGAGAGCACAGCGCTGACAATTCTCACCAGTATTGGCATTCCGTGTGCCTTACACCCAATATACAGGGTGAAGCAAAATTCGTGCACTCGGGCTTCGCAGTGATACTCCTCACATGCCAGTGATAAAGAAATGTCTGTCACAAAATTTCATTCGGCGAGTACGTCTGGCAGAAAAAGGATGTTGAAGAGTGGCAATCTGGCAACACTGTAACCACATGTGTGGTAGCTACGTCTGTCAGCATATATTAGTCATGCTGTACAGTTGGTGCTGTGAATAGAGTTTTGGGTTAGCATGCAGGAGGTCGATGGTTCGATCCTGGGTTGAGGCATATGGTTTTTTATTTGGTAAATGTAATCCAGGTAGTATGGTATGTGGCATCTTAATCATCAACAGCAATTGCAGCTGGTCCTCTAGAAAACATTTGCACTTACATACCACAATCATAGAAATGGAAGATTGGTCAGCTTTGAAAGAACCCCTTCCCATGTCATGGGCATGAAATTATTCACACCACTTCATCTACTATATGTGACACCTGTTTTCTTTGTACCTCCTTCAATGATCCTTTCGATTAGGACTGACTTTTATTCTTGCCTCATTCAGGTCCATTACATTTTGTTTGGGCCTTATGTAACCAGTAGGACTAGCAACGTGCCTGGCAAATAATGTCCAAATTCGGTTAGTATTTGTATGTGTTATCCCCATGGCCCCATTAATTATGCCTTTCAAAATTGAGTCTGGTAACTGCATGCTGTTTAGTACATATCTCAGTTTATTATTATTATTATTATTATTATTATTATTATTATTATACTATCAATGGGATTGTGGAAACAGCACATCTATTATCATTAGGGAAATAGTGTAATTCAAAACCAAACATTTCACAGTTAGCGGTGTCAGGATGAATCACGCAGAACAATATCTGTTAGAGGGGTAATGAGCTTTAGATGCAACAGCTCACAGGAGTGATGACGCGTTTATACTGTATGCACTGTCCACTAGTTGGGGACTAGTTGTGAGTGGAGTAACGCACCTGTGACAGACTCCAATGTTCATGGATAGACGTATCAAATTTTTTCATTGTAAATCTCTAAACCACTGTGGCAGACATATGGCATACATAAACGATGAATATTTGGATATGCTTCTGGTCCTAGGTGCATATGATAACTGGGCTGGTGTTGCCACTTGTGAATATGCTGTTAGATATCCTCGTCGATGCCATCCAGGTAAAAATGTGTTTTGTCATCTGGAGCTGTGCCTTCAGGAGTCAGGTTGTCTCCTTCCACCATGGTGTGACAGAGATTGTCCACAGACTTGGCATACTCCAGCTACTGAGGTCATACACCAAGAACCTCAGCAAAGTACACTTAGCATAGCAAGGCAGCTGCATGTCCCGCAATGCACGGTCGTTAATGTGGTGCACGAGCATGGGCTGCACCATATCATTATGCTTTCATGCAGTGCCTGCATCCAGCAGATCATCATCAATGGATGCAACTCTACGAATGGTTTCAACAACAACAGGAAGTCAACGATGACTTCATGAACACTGTAATATGGTTGAATGAAGCAGCATTCACTCGTGAGGGTGTCTTCAATATGCACAATGCCCAGCATTGGTGTGAGGTTAACCCGCACATCACTCACAACTGTGGATATCAAGTTCACTTTGGTATCAACATCTGGGCCAGAATACTGGGCAACAGGTGTCCAAGCCCCTACACATTGTCGACCAGTTGACTGCATGAAGGTATCATGCATTCCTCTCAGTCTTATCTGCCTGAAGCACTGGAAGATATTCCACTACATGTTCAGCAGAGGATATGGTTCCAACAAGATGGTGTACCTCCACACTGGAATTAATGTGTGACAGTATCTGTACAGAATATTTCCAGGAAAATGGCTCAGATGTGGAGGTCCAGTTGTATGGCCACCTCATTCACCTGACCTAAATCCCCTGGATTTCTTCCTGTGGGGACACCTAAAGGGGCACGCATACTCTGCTACACCAAAGAATGTTGAAGAATTGGTAGTGCACGTTCATGCTGCTCTGGTTACTGTGGATGAGCTTTGGTGTGAATGGTCCAGAGCTGTATGGTCCGGCAGGTTGCACAATGTTTGAAAGCGCAGGGAGGTTGCTTTAAGCATCTGTTGTTCTGAGGATAATGTTTTCTGTTGTGAAGGTCATGTAGCTCTTAATAAGGACATTATTATTGACACTGGTTGCTAATGTGTGACATCTGAGCTCTCATATTATACATGTGACCTAAGAAATGGTTATATTACTGTATGAAATGTCAGAATGAAATTAGTGAATAAGAATAATGCTCCCCAACCCAGGATCAACTCTCGACCTCCTGCATGCTAACCCAAATCTCTATCCCCTGTGCCAATAGTACAGCAAAACTAATATGTGCGGACATAGGTAGTTACCATTGATGTGGTTTGGTTACAGTGTTGCCAGACTGCTACTCTATAATGTCCTTTCTGCCCAATGTACTCGCTGGATGAAATTTTTTGAGACATTTTTTTTATTGCTGGCATGTGAGGAGTTGTGCTGCGAAGCCCAAGTGTGGAAATTTCGCTTCACCCTGTGTACATATCATTGACCTATACTTTTTCACAAATTAGGCAGAACTGATCCCATTAAAAGTGTTTTATGGGACTATTTACCACAATACACACTGTTTCAATTCTTCATATGTGCTGTACTGCATATTTATGATTATTAAACAGCTTAGTGAATTAATTTTGTCTCTGAGTAAACTGGAGACTGCCTGTATAGAAGCTGCTACAGGGTAATAATTATTGAACTATATGGAAAAAAAAGAAAACGTAAATTAGTTACAAATTATGGGATGTGCACACTTTATTCAACATGTCAATGTCACTACAGATATCCGGATTTAGGTTATGACATGTTCTATGTGCAAGCCATCATTGGCAATGATGTACTGCAGATGAATAGTGAAATTCTACATGATCCGCTGAATTGTCACAACATCAGTGCTCTCAATGACCTCCTGAATAGCTGTTTTCAGCTCAACAATGGTTTTAGGGTTATTACTATACATTTTGTCTTTAATATAGCTCCAAAAAAAGGAGTAGCATGTGTTCAGATCCAGAGAATATGATGGCGAATTGAGGCCCATACCAGAGGCCTCAGGGTTCTGCAGAGCAAGAATGCAGTTTACAAAGTGCTCCTCCATGCCATTCTTCTGCTTCAATGGGATCTAGCTACATCTTGCATGAACCACATTTTGTCTAAATCAGGGTCACTTTGGATAATGGGGATGAAATTACCTTCCAAAACCTTCATTTACCATTCAGTAGTCACCGTGGAATATCACACTGATTATTCCATGGCTGGACATTTCACACCACATAGTCACCTGTTGAAGGTGAAAAGACTTCTCCATCATGAAATGCAGATTTTCTGTCTCCCAAATGCGCCCATTTTGCTTATTGATGATCCATCCAAATGAAAGTGGGCTTCGTTGCTAAACCGAACCATGCATGTGCGTATTAATTCCCATCATACCCTGTGGCCAACCGTGCAGTTTGGATATCCTAACGCAAACTGTTCAGCAGTTATGCTGATTTTATTTCATGCAGTTCAATAATTGTCACCCTGTATGTGCTTCACAGTACAAGTCTTTGAATGGATTGAAAAACAGCATGCCATTTTTGTCACCTAGAAGTATTGGTGGCCAGATGTGTGCAGCTTATATCTATATTACTAAGGCCAATTTGTTGCAGAGTAGTGAAAATTTTAGGTTAATCTATTGTATTCTTTTTGGAACTCAAAAATCTCCTCTGTAGGAGTAAACATGTAATCTCATCATTTGAAACTCATCTTACCCTGTCCATGAGATCTACAAGGCAGTAAATGATGACATACAGGCTGATGTTGGGTTCATTGACTTCTGAAAAGCATTTGATGCAATTGTGCCTAGTCACACAGTGGAAAATGGAAGCTTATGACATATTGGACTATTTTTATGATTACTGTGAAAACCTCCCCCTGAGCTCAGTACATTATTCTTTACTGAGGCAAATCACCATACATGAAAGTAGCTTTGAAGGTACCTCAAGGGAACGTTATTGAACTGTTATAGTTCGTGGTACATACATGGACAGATGGATGTCGGAAACTCCATGAGTTTGAGAATGTTGTTATTATACATCATAAAGATCAAGCAAGCAATAAATGTAAAATTGGCAAGAATTGATCTGAATGATTGGATATGTAAATGATTAATATTTCAGTGCAATCACATAAAGCAGGTAGCAGTAACACCATCTACATTCTCTATATGTGGAAAGATCATGCAGTGGGCTTCTCATTAAGAAATCACATTTTTATGTTGTTTATTCGTGGGAACATCATATCATGGCTCTTGTAAGAAGAAGCAATAGCTATCAGCATGTGTCAGAATTCGACAGAGGCAGATCACAACCTATCAAGACTGTGGTTTATCGTTCCATGATGTTGCTGCTTGTGTTAGTCAGGATTCCATGACTGTCATAAAAATATGGAATCGATGGGTTCAGGAAGCCATACACCCTTCACACAGGCTCTAATGGTCCCACATGTCTAGGGCTGGAGAGGGCAGACACATTGTCTACTCAGCCATATACTACAGCTATATCATGTATCTTTGCGAAGGAAAGGGGTCAGTTTGCAGTAAGACACATCCACAAGGACATTTTAGCAATGTCTGGAGCACCACAAACTGTCAGCACAACCACCATTGCCATGGCTTTTCTTGATGCAGAAGTAGGGAGAGGTCAGCAAACAAGGGTGTGTCAAACATTGGAAACAGGTGTGACAACAAATTGTCTTTTCAGACAAATCCCAGTTCTGCGTACAGAATCACTATGGATATATCAAGTGTGAAGGTTCCAAGGAGAAATAATGTTTCTGGATTGCATATGGGTCCAGCAACTGGTGTAAAGGTATGGGAAATGAATGGGTAGACAACACCGTCACCTCTACTTCACGTAGTTGGTAATTTTGATGACATGTTAAGGTTGGCATCTGATTCCTATCTTTGAGCTCTCTGTGATGTTGTCTTCCAAGAGTATAATGCTGTACTCACCTACCTCAATACAGAGGGCATCCAACTATTGCCTGGTTAGCATGGTCTCCAGATCTCTAACTGATAGAAAACATATGGTCATGCTTTTCTGAGAGACAGGCACTGACATGCTACTCACCAGCTGCCACTACAATTGATGAACTCTGACACAGAGTTGAAGCACCATGGAATGAAGTACCCATATCCATTACACATGTTCAGTTTGATTGGGTGTCCAGCCAGGTTAGAGTCATTGTTGTTGCCAGAGGTGGCAGCTGTAGGTACTAAATTTTCTACCCTGTAAAACCCCGAATCACCTACAAACTTAATCATGTATCTTCTTATTTTACTGTATATGCAGAATAAGTAAATTCTGGTTATTTGCTGTCCTTACGGATGCAATTTTAATGGTGAACAGAAAACTTTAGTGGAACAAAAGAAATGTCAAGATGGCTGGTGCTGGAACTGTAGCTGACCCTAAACATAAACAAATAAAAAATATAGATGTTATGTGTAATTACTCATAACTGGAGGGATCCATTACACTTTGATCACACAACTGGAAACCAAGCAGTCACATACGTGTCCTTAGCAGTTAATGATGGGACGATGTTGTAAATCAAGTTTTACAAATGACAGTCGTCAAAATGGTTTATTGTAAGAACCCTAACAAAATGTAATTCATCCGTGAAGGAGATAGCTTACAAAATCCTATTTCAAGCAAGTCTAGAGTGTTGCCTATCAATGTGGAACTCTTATGAGATAGGATTAATTGAGAAGTTCCAAAGAAAAGCTGTGCATTTTTTCATGGTTTGTTTAGTAAGCATGAGATCATCATGGGGAAACTCAACCACTTCTGTTGACAGACACTACCAGAGAAACTTTGTGTAACACAGAGATGATTGCTGCTAAAATTCTAAGAGCACTCATCCCAAGAAGACTCAAATAGCATATTAGTTCTTTCCGTATGATGGTAAGGTCACAAACTGGAGCATCTATCAAAGCTTACTGACAGTCGTTCTTGCCTTGCACCATTTGCAAAAGGAATTTTACTGAGGTGTGGTGAGATGGGGATGGGATATCATTGATAGGAGCTACCCACCTACTCTTCATCATCATCATCCATAAGATAGCTTGTGGAATATAAATTTAGATGTGGGCTGAAATACTACCTGATAATTGTACAGTATCTTCCTTGGATCCAAGCTGATTACTTGCTCTGCACTTATAAAATCCCAAGTCATCAACTTCCACCTTTCGAATGATTAAGCTGTATCGAGGGCCTTGTACTGAGCTGTGATATCGACCATATGAGGTAATCTGCTTTCCATCCTTCAGCCATATCACCTTCAAACAAAATTTTAATAACTCAACAATTTTATAGCATTATAATAGTATCTCAAATATATATATATGATTCTTCAAAACTGAGACAGAGTTTCTTACCCTAGCTTCTGGGTCTGCAGACACCAGGCAAGCCAACTCAGCACGGACTCCAGGAGCGGCATGGACCCAAGGCTGCTCAGCAGAGACATTCGGTGGGTCTGCGCAAAGTGTTTTCTTCAGGTGTCAATGTGATTATGAAAACAGTTTTGCTTTGATTATCATCATTGCCCTTTTCAAATGCTATGCAGTGAACATAATTAGTGGCTGTTTACAGTTTTGTTTGATAAAAGTTCAAAACTCTTTCCATTCTTGCAGTTTTTCATCTTTCTCCAAGCAGAATTCCACTTTCATGTCAGGCAGTGGTTAATTTCAGTTACAATAGTGTCTTTACATTTTACTTTCTTGTTATGGAATATGAAATGTACATTTCATTAACATGGTCATTATCAAGTAACTGTGTTGTAGGCCTACAGTACAGTCTGAAATACAGAAGGAGAAACAAGAAATACTATATCCTACATATGGAAAGTGTTCTGTAGTGTTCTGAGGATACTGGAAATTAGGTGATATGCACAGTGACAGAGGAGTTGGAACAGGCTGGAGATCAGAGGCAACTAATAACTTCTGTAAAAACTGCAATGCCAAGGTTACATGTAAATGAATGGATTTTACACATTACAGACTAGGCACACAATAATACAGAAATGATCATTATTGCTGGTCCATATGAGATCTGTTAGCTTGAGATTTCTTAATGATGTGAAACCCAGTCAAAGTGCAACTTTTAAATGCCATTGTATGGAATCAAAGACTGTGGAAATATAGTCCAGAGACCTCCCTCTACGCAGTTTGTGTGGGAATTGACAAAGCATAAACAGTATACATACTGAAGGACCACAGCAAATAAATTGCTGACCAGCAATATCCACAAAATGTTTGGAGAATAAACCATCACACAACTGGAGAAAGGTGCACTGGACATAAATGGCACACTGACCTCCAGTAGCCAACAAAGTTGCGACTGCTGAACATTGTCCAGAGACGAGCCATAAAATGAGATATTCAAAAATTTCAGAAAGTTCATCCTCTTTTGGGACTGTGTATACAAGAATATAATCAGGCTTCAAAAGTGACTAGCCAACAAGAGAACAATGGATTTAAGCCCAACCAAGTGTGGAACCCAACACTGAAGCTGCTGCTGCTGCAAACACAGTGGAGGCAGAATGCGAAACAGGCTGAAGGCAAAGTGCAGACTGAGATCCTCTATTCAACCTACAGAAGCCAGCCGCCTCCATCACTATAGCCGTCACATTGCATGGTCAATGAACAAGGGCCTAGGCTGATATGTCACACCCACTGGCTCCTGCTGAGGAGTGGCCTGATGAGAATGACACATTACAACATCAACAAAGTTCATTATATAACACCCAATACCACCAAATATAACACGCAATAATCAGAAGCAGAATAACGAAGAGGAGACTTTGAAGCCCAATTAGTAGATGAGGGAAGAATCCTGCAACATGATGGAGGAAAAGGAAATATGGCCTGTAATTTGAATCAGATGGAAAAGTGAAACAATTCAGTTAAAAAAAGTAGTAGGTTTACACAGATAAATTGTGAATTGTGAAAAGTGAGAAGGATATGACATAATGTGTAGGTAATCTGTAAAGGTTTGGTGCCATGTGATGTGACATGCGACACACACGGAGGTTCTTTAGAAAATAATGTTTTGACTTGGAAGTTACAGCTTCCATCAATTTGCTTTTTTAAAATCACTGATGATTTTTAAATGCCATTGATTGTAAAAGATATGTTTTAGATTTTAGTAATAAAACATATTCTTCTTTAAATCACATTTTTAAATCCTGTACTTTATCTTTCTCATAATGAATACTGTAAATAATTCTCATTGTCAAGTGTGGGTGATGTGTATCAGTAGGTACATCATTCTAGTAACTTCTGGAATCTGAGTGTCCTATGTAGAAATTCACATATGTTAATTACCTCTTACACAGTTCACTTGTGCACACTATAAATGGAACAGTAATGAACCTGTCACATAAATACATTATCTGATCAAAAGTATCCAGACACATCTTTGTAATGTGGAACTGACTACTAGATATTGTGACAGCAGACCCATCAGTATAAAAGGTTGTGAGGAGTATTGTGTTGTCAGTAGAGAAGCAGTAACAGCAGAATGGATTGGTCAGGAGAGCACAGTAACTTCAAATGTCAACTGCTCCTTGAATGTCACTTGAGCAATAAATCCATTGGGGACATTTCAAACATTCTAAACATGCACAAGTCAACTGTTGGTGAAATGATTTTGTAGTTGAAGTGAGGGACTGTCGGGCATCACGGAGGATGGTAGTGAAAAAAGTAACATGAAATTAGTGGAAGGAATCACTCCTGAGTTCTAAAGTCCTACCAGCAGTTCAGCTAGCACAATGACTATTGCTGGGGGTTGAAAGGAGTGAAGTACAATGGTTGAGCAACGCCTCATAAGCCAAACATTTCTGCAATCAGTGCTAAGTAGCACCTGAGGTGATGTAGAACTGATGCCACTGGACAGTGGATGACTGGGAATGAGTTATTTGGAGTGATGAATCACGCTGTGTGCTGTGGCAATGAGATGGAAGGTTTGGGTTTGACAAATCGTTGGAGAAGACTGCCCACCATTATGTGTAGTAAGGAGGAGGTGGTGCTAGAGTTAGGAGTATTTCTTGTGGTTAGGGTGTGATCCCCTTATTGCTCTTAAGGAAAAGCTAAATGCAGAAGGATATTAACCCATTTTATAGCATTGGTCCAGTTTACAGTAGAGGAACAGTTCAGAGACAATGATTGTTTGTAACAGCATGACAACACACCCTATTATGAAACAGCATTCGTGAGGCAATGGTTTGTGGACAATAACAGCCCTGAACTGCTCTGGCTTGCCCAGAGTCCTGAGGAGAACCCAATGGAACATCTCTGTGATGCGTTAGGACATAGACTTTACTCCAGACCCCAGCGCCCAACATCACTACCATCTTTGGTTTCTGCTCTTGTGGAAGAATGGGCCACCATCTCTCCATAGGCATTCAGACATCTCACTGAAAGTGTCCCCAACAGAGTTGAAACTGCCATAAAGGCAAAGGGTAGATGCATTTCACGTTATTGTACGCTACTAGGTGTCTGCATACTTTTGATCACTAGTGTACAATGATCAGCGTCATGTACCTGAATATTGGAATAGTTGACGAAGTTTGCGTTATTGCTTTATTGGCAAGTCTCTGAACTAGCCTGTCGATGACTTAAGCTGATCTTGTTGTATGATAGGTCACTTGAGTTCTAGTGCTGTGTGTAAGTAAGTAATGCATGAAGGGTACATCAGGTTTGAATTAAAGAGGTGAATTAGGGTAACGTAAGGAAAGTAGGGGATCTGGTTAAATGCAGCACCTCACCATAATCTTCTCATTTCTAAAAGCAACTCAGAAGTTATCAGCCCAGGCCAACACCCACACATTAATTATTGTCAAGGATGTCAGCTGTGGATGAATTCTCAAATTTAACATACAAGATGGGTGTTGAGCCAAATTCTGATGGTGAAAATTATTTTCTGTACTGGTATTCAATCCAACCAAAAACACATAAAGTTCACAGACATGTTCATCACATACAATAGCACAGAGAGGTTTACATCATGTGGCAGATCACATGTGAGCAGAAAGTGTGGTCTGGAAAGCAACAATGAAATTATGAACACCAAATTATATTTGAGATAATTACCAGAATTCAATTTGATCTATAACTGTTCCTAGAATCTCTCTTTTCCAACATTTGAGGATTCTCGGAGGAAGACCATAGGGCATATTTAAAACTGAACACTAAACTCAAGCATTTATCTTTTATTTGTATGTACTATAATGGATAATGGACTGTGCAAAAGCCCAACAAGGATAAAATAAAAGCTCTGTAAAACTGTGCAAATCCAAGAGTTCTGTGAATATTGTGGATGAAATGCAGCAGTAACAGCTTTTGGGGTAGCTGCAGGCAAAGAACAAGTTTATCAATTGCTTATGAATCTGGGGTAGTTTCCACTCATCACATAAAGAATGGGGACACTGTAGAAGATGGTTATACCATGGAAAGTGGAAGGAAGGTGACACCAAGGAGAGGCTCCATGAGTTGACGAAATGGACAAGCTGATTGGGAAATTCCGTGATCAGTGTCACTAGGGATCTCATACAGGATTGGATATCATGGCAGTAAGCGGCCTTCTATTCTTGAATCACACTGCCAACATCTTTAGGACAGAGAGAGAGAGAGAGAAAGGGGGGGGGGGGGGGGAGGGCGAGAGAACTTCTGTTAGAGATACAAGAGTCTCCACTACACATTTTGGTGTAGTGATAGCAACTTAGAGCAGTATATATTATGTTTCTTTCAATTTACTGTGGCTGACAGTTTCAGGGAACAAAGTGAGATTCATGCACTGATATAGCTTAAGTGTCAGGGCTTACAGAGAATCGTGAGGTGGATGTCAGCACTCGCTGGGTCACCCACACCATTGCTGGCTGTGCACTGATAGACACCGGACAGCTCCTGTGAGACCGCCTTGAATTGCAGCCGAGAGCGATGGTCAATCAGCTCCAGTGGCAACCCCTGTGAACATCCATCACATAGCTATTTTAAAATCATCATTATTATACAGCATTATGTGTAAATTATTTCTACATCTGAGAAAATGTCACATAATAATAATATTTGGTATTCAGAGAATTACATGATCATTTGAATCTTCAGTTCCCAGAGTAGAGTCACCATGGCCATTGGTTCCCGGCATTATGTTTCCACCTCGGTATATCTCATTCTCCATCCACAGACAGTGAGTGATGTGAGGCCTTTCTTTTTTCTTCATATTGTGTGAGCTCCAGTCAAAGGTGTGCTACACTAATGATTCCACAATTTGACTTGGGGTACATGCAGTCTATCAGCACATTCTCTTTTCATCTGCCTCTCTACTGGTCAATCATTTGTACTTTCCCAGAATTCTGTGTTGGTCATTGGCCATTATATTCCTGCTGCATGTTTCTCAAATACCTATCTGAAATTCAGTGGTCAGTTCTTTGTTTTCTTTTCACTATTTATGTCTGTTCAGCGATATTAACTTAGTACTTATGTCAAATTTTTGGAGGTTAGCACTTGGTGAGATTGATTAGATTTCGGGACACTTGTGATTGTATGAAGGTTCACATGTTGATATGGCACTGAACATCTGTAAATGCTCGTACATCTACATGATAAAATTGGTGAGCTAACAGCACCAGAGTAATCGTGTTTTTAATAGAGCTTCCTGGAGCATCAACTTCTAAAGTTGGCTTACACAGTGGACCTTCTATTTGTATGCTATTTGATAGAAATAAGTACAGCAGACAGCCACAAATTGGTTTTAGATTACTTTATTCAGAAAGTACCATTACTGATTTCGAATTATACAGTTATCATCAGATGGCTTTCACATTTTCATCAAAATATAAGATGCACTGATTTACTGGTGAATTTCACAGTTTCAAATGTGTAATAAAGATCTTTATTGCATGTTTGTAACTGTGAATTATTGTTTATCCTAAGGCAACTCACCAGTACATCACTGTATCATATATGTTGACAAAAGCATGAAAGCTGTCCGATGATGGATTGTATAAATTTGAAATCGGGAATGGTAAAGTAACCTAAAACCAATTGCTGTATGTCATTAACTGTTAATTTCGTATAACGCCTGCGATCTTCGGCCGTGTCTTAATTTGACAAAATTGCCTTACAGTATTTGAGCTGCTCAATGTACTCTACTGTTGGTTGACCACACGGATGTCTGAGAGTGAAGTTACACAACTCCTAAATTGATAACATAATGTAAATATGAACATAATAAATAAAGACAGCAGAGTAGAATATTCCAAACATATAACTACTATCAAATGTTTCAGTAGAGTATTTTTGCAACCTATATGAACAATTGTACTGCCTGTGAATGGTGTAAGACTTTCGTCATTTTCCTTCTGGTGGAATGGAAGGTTATGTATAGCTCGTATAAAGAAGTCCAATAATCTGTGATGTGATAATCAGCAGCATATCAACAGAGAACACATTTTTATTCAAGTTATGGTACTTTGCCTAATTAGTTCTTGTTAATAAGGTAAATAGCACACACTACACATCTCCTACAGATTGCAGGATCGAGATGGGCGAGCTCCTCCATTAAGAAACAGTAGTTTGCATCCCTGTATTGCCAGAAGAGTCAGTCACTGAGTGACTAAACTAACTTATAATAGGTCTAGCCATAACATGTCTTAGTTAGGGAGAGATGTGAAAGGAATCAGCTATGGCACACTCATGAAACCTTCCTGGTACTTGCCAAAAGTAATTTAGGGAAATCACAAAAAACCTACATCAACAATAAAAAAGACGTGTGCAGGGATGCCAACCACATTTCGCTCCAAACCACCATTGGCGCGAAATTACGAAGGTTCCGGAATTTTCTGAACAGACCACGTATTCTGAATAATATGTCGTGCAGAGATATACATAATTGTAAAAGAGTTAGTAAAAAAACTTAATGTCTGAAGCGAAAATGAACAGCAAAAATGCAGTAAGCAATAAACCTTTTTCCTGTCATCATTTTATGGAGGCTGCAAAGATTAGAAACTGTGTGTTAAGTTTGTTGCAAGTCACTAAGTGCTCGTTCTCATATACTGGATGAATAACCCCCCATCGATTCTTTATGTGAACCAAGTTTGGTTGAAATCTGTCCAGTGGTTTCGGAGGAGATGTGTAACATACATGCCTACATTTTTATTGGGTGTATGAATACCTTTTTTGTGTTCACATTGTGACTAAATATAGTCTAAACGGTGCCCGTGGCTACGCTGACGTTACCAGTGAAAACCCCATAAAAAACCTTCGAGTAGTTTTTAAGATTAGCAGTCCCTCTGTTGCACTCTGGCCTTAGGTGTACCCTGCTGGCTATTTGAGCCAGAAATCGTGAGGGAACCTGTTTCTGATGTTATTTATTCTAGTATAGATGGCAGTCAGTCTTCGTTTGTAGCTATTTCTCCAGGACTCCTTAGTCGCATCAGATACACTATAGGATCAAAAGTATCTGGATACCCCCAGACACATACGTTTTTCATATGACGTGCATTGTGCTGCCACCTACTGCCAGGTACTCCATATCAGCGATCTCAGTAGTCATTAGACAATGTGAGAGAGCAGAATGGGTCGCTGCTTGGTACTCAAGGAAATCAAACATGGTCAGGTGATTGTCACTTGCGTCATACTGTTTTCGATGTAACGGTGAAGTGGAAACGTGAAGGGACACCTACATCACAAAACCGTACAGTCCGACCTCGTCTGTTGACTGACAAAGACCGCCGACAGTTGGAGAGGGTAGTAATGTGTAATGGACAGACATCTGCTGTGGCCGCCCACTTTGTACATCGTAGCGCCTACTGCATCGGCATCCCACTTCACGTCCAACCAACATGGGATGCCTGCATCACAGGACGTATATTCACCAGGAAAACCTAGGTCGTTTGTGTTGTCAACACAAATATTTACAGACGCCCATAACACAACATAACATCAGGTCTCCACCAACGGCCGCCAGGGACTGCTATCCGTACACGGAGCCTGCAGAGTAGCTTCACCAGATGTCGCAGCTAGCCAAGGAACTACTTTGATTTGCCAGGCACTTGATCGCAAGTAGTTCCGGCAGATACATCCGCCAAACGGGCTTTATAGGGCGGCGCACTGCCGACAGAGGGCAGTTCGACTTGTGATGCCATTCATAAACAGCATTCCAGGGGATGTTTTCCAACAGGATAACGCTCGCCCATATACTGCTGTTGTAATCCAACGTGCTGTACAGAGTGTCGACAAGTTTCCTTGGCCTGATCTATCACCAGATATGTCTCTAATCGAACACATATGGAACATCATCGGACGACAACTCGAGCGTCATCCTGAAACAGCATTAACCGTTCTCGTATTGGCCAATCCAGCACAACAAGCATGGTACCCCATGCCACAAATTGACTGCCGGCACATCACGCACGTTCGCTTCCTTTCTATTCAATATTCCGGAGGTTCCACCGATTATTAATGTACCAGCATTTTGCATTTGCAATAGCATATCTGGAGCTTACGTTAACATGTGATCTTACTATGGTAATCACTTAAATATGTCACCTAGACAAATTTATCATCGACATTTCATTCTTTGCATTAATTATTTGTTGGAGTTAACGATTTTTTCTGTCAGTGTAGTTGTAAGACGAAAACTAGAGTTCATCTAGGTCAACAGGTTCTGCCAACAATGACGTCCCAAGATACTACAAGCAGTGAGTTAACAAAAAAATATCACGAAATTATCTTATCACGAAAATACTTTCCCTTACTTATGTCATCGGCTTCTGGCCAACTGTGATTCGAATGACTAGAAAACATCTTCCTGTGTGGCGAAGGAGAGACTGAGCAATGTTGCAAATGGGCCATCGTTTGCTCAACACAACAAAAACACTGTTTGAAATAGCTCCAAATAAACAAATTATTCTCTGAACGATCAACTGCAACACTCAGTTTGTTTAATACATTCCATTTGATCAAAAACTTGTGTTAGCTATCTAGTAGAGTCTTTTCTGGAGCAACGAATTTTCATTGAGCAGCTCTGTCTCCTTACATTCCCACACGATTTGTGGTCACAGGTGCCCCTGGGCCGATTCAAGGCCCAAGCAACACAAGCTGCTGCCGCTTGGTGCGCATAGCTGAGAGGAGCGCCAGATGCACCATAATTGGAAGATTTCTATGCAAGAAACTTCACAATTTCTAGCTGCCGCTTGGGGAGCCAAGCTGAGGGGTGCGCCTAGGTGTACCTAAATGTATTTGAATATAGTGCTTATAACAGTTAATAGCGATAACTGACAGATGAAAATGTGCAAAATAGAGAGGGGGCAAATGACAAGTCACCTACATGGACAAGTGTCCTAAAACGGGCACTGAGGCGCCCTTGACCTAAGAAAACTCTTCACGGACTTTGGTTGGACTTCATCAGGAACATGGTCTCAAAGGAAGTGCCTTTGGCCGAGCTGTTCTAGGCGCTACAGTCTGGAACCGCGCGACCGCTACAGTCACAGGTTCAAATCCTGCCTCGGGCATGGATGTGTGTGATGTCCTTAGGTTAGTTAGGTTTGAGTAGTTCTAAGTTCTAGGGGACTGATGACCTCAGAAGTTAAGTCCCATAGTGCTCAGAGCCATTTTTGGACGTGCCATTGGTATGCCTGGAAACGTTCTCGTTCCTACAGGTCAGTAAAAGCCCCAATGAATTTCAGAGGTCGATAAGTCGCCAAGGATGAGTTCGTCTAAACGGGTCAATGTTAATCGTACTGTAATTAGACTACGGAAATGAATTAATGCGACGTCAGCTCTTGAGATATTAGAAGAATTTTGCAGCTCCTGAAATACGTGTTCTCCAACGAAACAGCACAGGAAAAGGCCGGATGTACGGAACACGTTTGCATCTATACCCCATCCGTTTGTCATAAAGCACTGAATAAAGCTGTTAAGAGCGGCCATTGTCTGTTCTAGATAATCGCAATGTTTCCTGAAAGTCAGGCTACGATCAAAAATAGTCAGTCACTTCGCTATTACATCATTCTATTGTCAGCTTTTTGGTTGCGTAAATGGACTGTGAAAACTACTTATCGATGTGTATAGCTTAAGAGAGTTCAACTAAGAGTATTGGGCAGAGCCTCTTTGAAGCTTCAATCCTGACCTGGTTACTCATGGTCATCAGCGTTTGAAAAAGATGTGATCCATACGTGTCTACAAAGGGGCAAGAGGAGGCGACCCTAGCCCTGGAATTTGCAGTACAGAGCTTTTATTCATTACAGAATTCTCATATACTTTTAGAAGTGTGTTGATGTGCATCAGTTGTCTAGGACGTAATAACATTTTTGTTTAACCTATAAAATTTAGTTCTTGTGGCCATACACATCTCGAAACTGACCACAATGGCTATTTCAGTGTGTTGCCCCACTGTCCTCCTCTGGTCCCCTCCCCCCCCCCCCCCCCCTCCTTATGGATAAATTTCTGCGAGCACTCATGTGTCCATCATTTATGGAAAGCCAATTGTTCGTTTCGTGAATAGGAAAAGAAGGACAAATGGTCATAAGACAGAATGCAAGATAATAGGTGAAACGTGACAGTTGGACGTACGTTGTAGGTCCATGTGACGATGGGTTGCGGCACGCCTTCTGCCTGGCACTCCATCCTCACGTTGTCCCCCAGGCGAACTTCCAGGGCACCGTCTTCAGGGATCGGTGTCACTGACGGCGGATCTGTGGATGTAAGCCAGGAGCCGAATGAGATGGATCCAAGTACTTCTTAAATTACCAACAGTTATCGAGCTGTCAGCACGTATTTGAGCTTCTTGCGCTTTCGAGGAATACACATAAAGTTTTATCACCTCGGAAACTGGTTTTGGTTGTTTGCGCTACAAGTCTGCAGGCCTGGTACCCGTTCAAAACCGCGCGCCACATTATCGTTGCACACGTCGCTACAGAAGCCAAAAAGAGTGAGAAAATGCTGCAGAGGCTTTGCTGGTAGAACGAATATTCGCTAAATAACTTTGCTCCTTTATATTCCCACACCATGGTGGTTACAGGTGGCTTTGACTAAGGAAACTCTTCATGCACTTGGGTTGCACGTTGTCAGAAACGTGGCCATACAGGACGTGATAAAATTACTGCGTGGTAATTCGGAATGAAGGAAGGAACATGGTGTTTAACGTCCCGTCGACATCGAGGTCATTAGAGATGGAGCAGAAGCTCGGTTTGTGTCAAGGATGGGGAAGAAAATCGACCGTGCCCTTTCAAAGAAACCACCGACACATTTGCCTGGAGAGATTTAGTGAAATCACGGAAAATTTAAATCTGGATGGCCAGACGCTGGTTTGAACCGTCGTCTTCCAGAGCGGTATTTCGGTTCCTGCATCTAAAGGGGGACAACACTACAACAATGAACAATCCACGCTAAACTGTTGTAAGTGCACTACAACAACGTCCCATCATATGATGTAATGGTTGTGTGGCGCATACGCTTCCAGTAATGTTAATGACTAACAAGGAAGCGGCATACTACACTACACTGGGGTGACAAAAGTCATGGCGATATGCACATATACAGTTGGTGGCAGTATTGCGTACACGAGGTACTGAAGGGCAGTGCATTGGCGGAGCTGTCATTTCTACTTAAGTGATTCATGTCAAAAGGTTTCCGACGTGATTGTGGCAGCACGACGGGAATTAACGGACTTTGAACGCGGAATGGTAGTTAGAATTATTCCAGTTTCGGAAATTCATTACCTCTCATCACGGACAAAGCAGTGGCCGACGGCCATCACTTAACGACCGAGAGAACAGTCGTTTGCTTAGATTTGTGAGTGCTAACAGACAAGCAACACTGAATGAAATAACCGCAGAAATCAATGTGTTACGTACGCCGATCTATAAGTTAGGGCAGTGCGGAGAAGTCTGGCGTTAATGGGCTGTGGCAAGAGACTAGCGACGCGAGTGCCTTTGCTAACAGCACGACATCGCCTACAGCGCAGCTCCTGGGCTCGTGACCGTTTCGGCTGGAACGTAGACGGCTGGCCTAGTCAGATGAATCCCTATTTCAATTGGTATGAGCTAATGGTAGGGTTCGAGTGTAACATAGACCCCCCGAAGCTATGGACCCAAGTTGTCAAGAAGGCACTGTGCCAGCTGGCCGTTGGCTCCATAATGGCATGGGCTGTGTTTGCATGGAATGGTCTGGAACCTCTGGTTCAACTGAATCAATCATTGACTGGAAATTGTTATGTCCGGCTACTTGGAGACTGTTTGCAGCCATTCACGGACTTCATGTTCCCAGATAACGATGGAATTCTTGTGGATGACAATGCGCCATGTCACCAGGCCACAGCTGCCCGCCATTGGTTTGAAGAACATTCTGGACAGTTCGAGAGAATGACCTGGCCACCCAATGAACATTTATGGAAGATAATCGAGAGGTCACTTCGCACACGAAATCACTTTCGCAGGTACGGACGGCTGTAGAGGAACATGGCTCGGTATTTCTGCAAGGGACTTGCAACGACTCGTTGAGTCCGTGCCGCATCGAGATGCTGCACTGCTCCAAGCAATAGGAAGTCCGACACGATATTAAGAAGTATCCCACGACTTTTGTCACCTCCATGTGTCTCTGTGAGGGCCGGAAATTGAAAAAGAAGTTGGAAACCCTGGTGCTCGAAATCGGGTGTCGCAATCGAGGCTACGGTGAAAAAATTGAAATGTTATGGACCAATTTTGAACGCGTTACACGACATTTTGAATGTGACACACGTTGCAGCCCGCTGGGACCCGCGCCTGCTCACGCCCACTCGGAAATCACGCAGGGCTAAGGGATCAGCAGATCTGTTGCAGCCATGTCAGGCCAATCCAGGCTACTACTTTGGCCACCTCATCAACATGGACGATTATTCGATGTACCATTATGGTCTCTATCCAAAAAAGGGAAGACAACAGTGGAAAAAGGTGGATTCAGGACAGTAGGAAAAGACAGAGGCCCTCCAATCTAGTACCACGACCACTACACTACAGCGACTGCGCTACTCGGCTTTATCTGCGACATTGCTCCCCCCTTAAGAGAAGAGCGTCTCGGTGTTACGTCCTCCTAGTCCGGGAACGAGTCATCGGTCCTGCATACTCCGACTCCCGATGACTGACGTTCGCCCTGGCGGTGATCTTCTTAGAACTTCCCTTGCCGCTACGTTCTTCGTTGTCTTTCTGCTTGTTGCCTGTCGCTGTGGCTTCGAATTTACCCTGCGTTGCAGGATCCTTATGGGGCTTCATTCGAAGGACGTGGACCGTATCTCTGATCTTTCGTCGTCTTGTGTCGGGGTCGAAATCTTCAACTTGATAAGCAACATCAGACAACTGTCTTACAACCTTATAAGGTCCAAAGTAGCGCCTGAGGAGCTTCTCAGAGAGACCAACCTTCCGAACAGGAGTGAAGATCCAGACGAGGTCACCAGGCTGATAGACAACAGGGCGGTGGCTCGCTTCATACCTTCGGCGATCGTTTTCTTGAGCCTGCAGGGTGCGGAATCGAGCTAATTGCCGAGCTTCCTTTCTGGTTAACAGTTGGCCGATGAAGTCGTCGTCCACGTTATCAGGATGTAACGGAAACACAGTTCCCATCGTCGTCGTCGCCTCACGCCCATGCACCAGAAAAAAATGGCGTAAATTCTGTGCTGTCTTGTTTGGCGGTGTTGTAGGCAAACGTCACGAAAGGTAGCACCTCAACCCAGTTCCTCTGTTAAACATTGACGAACATTGAAAGCATGTCAACTAAGGTCTTATTAAGGCGTTCAGTAAGCCTGTTAGTTTGCGGATGGTAGACAGTCGTCATGTGATGAGTAATGTTGCACCGACGGTTTATCTCGGTCACAAGATTCCATTCAAAAACTTTCCCTCGATCCGTAATTAACGACCTTGGGGCACCGTGTTTTAATACAATGTCTTCTATGATGAATTTGGCTAGCTCGAATACTTCGGCTGTTTTCACGGCCTTTGTAATGGCATAGCGTGTCAGATAATCAGTGCAAACAATAATCCATCTGTTGCCACTAGAAGACGTCGGAAATCGTCCGAGGAGGTCAATCCCAACACGCTGGAAAGGCGTTTCGGCTGGTGGAATTGGTATGAGTCGGCCAGGTGGTTTCTGGGGAACTGCCTTTCTCCTCTAGCACTCTCGACAGTGCGACACATAGTGACGTACACTCCTAAATAAACCTGGCCAGAAAAATCTCTTGCGGATCCTATCGTATGTCTTAATAAATCCTAAATGTCCGGCCTCAGGTGTGTCATGGAATTTCTGTAGAACATCTAAACGCATGTATTTAGGAATCACTGGTAGCCACATCTTTCCAAACGGATCATTGTTTTTCTTGCAAAGTAATCCATTAACTACCTTAAATTGTCCTTTCACATCCTCTGATCGATTTAAAGCAAGCATAATTTGAGATATCTTGGCGTCCTTCTTCTGCTCAGCAGAGAGATCCTGGAGTGCAGCGAGACAGCCACTATCTTCATCAAAGTCTTGATGGTCTTGCACAGGATTTCTTGAGAGACAGTCGGCATCTTGGTGTTTTCTTCCACTATTGTACTCTATGGTAATGTCATACTCTTGAAGACGTAGCGCCCACCTGGCGAGTCGTTCTGTTGGATCCTTAACACCTGTCAACCAACATCAACCAACAAAGTGAATGATGGTCTGTAACAACTGTGAATGGCCTTCCATAGAGATAATGTCGAAATTTGCACATGGTCCAGATCACAGCAAGACATTCTCTTTCTGTAGTTGAGTAATTTCTCTCGGCCTTTGCAGGTGTCCTAGAAGCATAGGCTATAGCCTTTTCTATTCCATCCGAAGTCTGCACCAGAACAGTACCGATCCCATACCCACTGGCACCTGTGTGTAGTTCTGTAGGTGCTCTCTCACCATACAGACCAAGTACAGGGTCAGTCGTCAGAGCTTTTCTCAGCACATTGAAAAAATCCTGTTGAGTACCGCCCCAGATAAATTTAGCATCGGCTTTTAACAACTCTTGGAGTGGCCTGGCTTTGATACTAAAGTCTTTGATAAAACGACAGTAATAAGAACACAATCCGAGGAAGCTTTTCATATCTCTAATACTTTTAGGAATAGGAAATTCCGTTATAGCTCTCACCTTTTCTGGGTCTGGCCGCACACCTTCGTTTGTCACAAGGTGCCCAAGTATTTTGATTTCTTTTGCTCCAAAGAGACACTTTCTTGGATTAAGTTTCAGTCTGGCTTGTTGGAGACACTTAAGAGCGGCCCTCAGTCGTTTTATGTGTTGATCAAATGTCTCTGAGAACACTATAGTATCATCTAAATAACAAAGATACATCTTCCACTTCAGGTGCCTTAGAAGATTATTCATCATTCGTTCAAAAAGTTGCTGGTGCATTACACAAAACAAACGGTATTATCTTAAACTCATACAGGCCCTCATGGGTGTTGAATGCAGTTTTCTCACGATCAGACTCATCTACTTCGATTTGTCAGTATCCCGAGTACAAGTCCGTGGTTGAGAGAAACTTAGTCCCCTTCAGACAATCTAGAGCATCGTCAATTCGTGAAAGAGGGTAAACGTCCTTTTTAGTTATCTTATGAAGCTTCCTGTAATCAACACAAAAGCGCCAACTGCCATCCTTCTCCCTGACGAGGACCACTGGTGACGACCATAGGCTCTGCGAACGCTGAATGAGGTCATTCTTCATCATTTTCTCTACCTCGTCGCAAATTATTCGACGTTCCATTGCTGACACTCGGTATGCTCTCTGGCTTATTGTTTGATGGTCACCAGTTTAATCCGGTGCTTCACTGTCGATTTGTCTAATTTGCTCTTCACTTGTGGATTGAAGCATTCAGAGAACTCTTGAAGAATGGTAGGTAGCATATTCTGTTGTTCCTTAGTAAGATCTGGTGATTGTCGAGCTCGAATATCTTGTCTCGTAGTGGTAGCGCTAATTTCGCCCACAGACTCGGCATGGGACGTTTCTATGACGTTCAGCTGTTCTGCAATTAACGGCTCGGTATTTGCTACGAACATGCGTCTTGGAAGGATCTGCGGTTCTCGGCGACAGTTAACTATCCACAATTCACCGAATCCGTTCTTAAATGAGACGACAGAGGCTGGGATGACCTAGTTATTCTTCAGTGGTATGCTTCTCTTACATTCCCCTACATGATCCATGGGTTGATGCATGGCATGACACATGACAGCTACCTTTCTAGCGCTGACTGCAGGAATGATCACTTCATCCAGCACACACGGTCTCCACACACGCGGATGCGCATCTTCCTGTCCATAATATCTCATCTCGTCTAGCATAATCTTCGAGCGATCACAATCTATAATTGCTTGAGAAGCTTTCAAAAAGTCTCATCCGAGAACGACTTCATGCCTACACTCTTGTAAGACGATGAATTCTATGGGCTATGTATGGCCACTTATACCCACCCGAATGGCACATCTTTCTGTATGTTTTACATATTAACCATTAGCCACCTTCAGCAGTGATGTTTCTGCAATTGGCGATGGTACTTCTCTGAAATGACTGAATATGATGCTCCAGAGTCCACAAGAGCTTGGGCTGGTCGTCCATCCATGAGGATAACGACGTAGTTTCCTATCATTTTTGTAGTGATCGACGGCGGAGGATTTTTCTCTTCGGCGGCCTCACCACCAAGGAAGGTCGCACCCTTTAGTTTTCCAGGCTGCGGCGGTTAGGTGATCGGCTGGAGCTTCTAAACGGCGATGAAGATCTTGATCGGCGTGTTGGGGAGCGTCCTCTCCAGCGGCTAGCTTGCGACGATGGTGACATATGTCGTCCTGCACCCACATCTTCTTGTTAATCTTCGTCGTCCCAGAGTTGGTGTCGGCTAAGATGCGTCTGTTGTCTTCTGGCGCGGGGGTCATCAAATATCCGCCGCCTTTCTCGACAATACCGCACCACACGTACCGGTTGTCCGCAGTGGAAACATACAAGTTAGTTATCCTTGGTCCTCCAGACGTCAGTCTTCCTTGGTGCCCAAACAGGTTCCTCATGCGACATTGTAGGAACATAACTTCGCCTGGGTCTCGACTTTTTTGCCGTTCGAAAGGGAAATGGGAAATGAAGGACGAGAGATTCGGTTCAATGTCTGTTCCACTTCCTCCCTTATGACCTCTTGAAGTGTACCGGTTTTCTGCTCGCCGTGCAATCCAAGTGCCTTCTGAACTTCCTCTCTCGCTATCTGACGAAGAACACTTGTGAAATGAGTTGCTTCCTCCACTACAGACATCGATACGACGTTTGGAAGCCGTTCAAACCTCTTGCGTGTAATTATTTTTCGATGCATTGTCTCAATATATTGGCACCATTTTATAAAGTCGTCTGCTGTCGAAACCTCCATCAGGAGTAGGTCTTGATACATGTCCTCAGCAACACCCTTCATGAGATGTGCAAACTTATCTTCCTACTTCCTTCTAGGGTCCACTATTCTACACAGCTCCAAGACGTCTTGAATGTAGGATGCTGTCGTTTCTTCTGGACGCTGTGCCCTGCACTTTAATTTATCTTCAGCCTTGCACTTCTGTCGTTGTGTGTCGCCGAAATACTTGGGCAGTTCCGCCTGGAGTACTTCCCAGCTTGTAAACTTCTTCTCGTTGTTCTCATACCATTGCCTGGCAGTGCTCTTGAAGTAGAAAAATACGTTAGCCAAACACGCGGTGTCATCCCATTTGTTAAATTTGTCTGTACGCTCATGTACCTTCAGCCACTTGTTTGGATCTTGGCCATCGTCACCAGAGAACCCGGAGTCTCACGTGGTGGCACACAGTTGCTGTCATCGGTGGTCCTCTTCTTTTTCTGTCTCCGATAGATTGCGATCTGTTGAATATGGTTCGAAATCAGGTTTCTCGCCACGTAAATGGCTGCTCTGTCGTGGCCTGATGGGAACAATGTGTCGACGATAATGTACGGTATCACAAGTTCCAATACCCAGCGCCTCCACCAGAATAATGTCACGTAGAGGAAGGAGTAAGTCTTTGAATGACTAACACTAATTTCACTTAGCGAAGGTTTATTCAGCACTTGCACATACAAGAGCGCGGAGCGAACTGCCTCCAGCGAGAACACGTACGGTATACATACAGCTACAGAACATTACAGTACAATGATTCTTGCCATTTGTGGATACTTCTAGAATGTAATCGAACCGAAGATAGAAATTAAAATTTTTCAGTTCAGGTGAGTTTTGGACTCACGACCCTCCATGCAACAATCTAGTATGATGAACACTACCCACCGCAACTGCGCTACTCGGCTTCATTTGCGGCAATATAATATATCTGGAACTACGGCTCTTGGTACAGTGGCCGGCCGGTGTTGCCAAGCGGTTAAAGGTGCTACAGTCTGGAACCGCGTGACCGCTACGGTCGCAGGTTCGAATCCTGCCTCGGGCATGGATGTGTGTGATGCCCTTAGGTTAGTTAGGTTTAAGTAGTTCTAAGTTCTAGGGGACTGATGACCTTAGAAGTTAAGTCCCATAGTGCTTAGAGCCATTTGAACCATCTTGGTACAGTGAAACACATTGAGTTACACATGTAAAAATCTTTTAAGCCCAAATGTTGGCAGGACTTCGTCAATTTCGTAAAGGAAGAACCGTTCGCACACAAATGTTGAACCAGATATTGAAATAGTTTTAGTAGCTTGTCTGTACAGTCAAGAATATTCCCCATGAAATAACATTTTTTAAGAGTGTTTGAATTCCTTGAATGGACAAACAAATCATGCATCCAGGTACACTATACGTCTTTCAGCTGAAGTTGGAGGTAATGAGGGACATCGGCAGCCAGAAGTGAGAATGATCCTAAGAAATAACCTGAAATCAGTCTTCAAAGTGCAAAGTCTTCGAATCTCTTTGAGCTCTCATGATGAAGTGTTTGAATTATTGACACGTAGTCGGTAGTTCCTGGTTCACAAAGGACTGCCTTCAGTTTTGGGAAATGCTTCCTGTCATCAAATTGAAATTGACTTTTTCCTAGGATTAATTTCCGGTTGATAGCATTAATCTCGTCCGCTATATCTGTTAACAAAAGATACTCCAATTGCTTTAAGAGACTTAAAAATGTCAAATAATTTATGATATCGACCATAAAAAATCTCGTCCCTTTCTGTCACTGCCCTGTTCGCACTCCCCTAATAGCCGCTCTAAGTTCACCCAGCATTTACTCTCATTCATCAGAAGACAAGTGTATCATATCGTCTTTGCGACTGGTGTCGCAATAATCTTCCAGTGATTGTTTTCCAGCTCACAATATTGCGATGGTGTATTAAGAACGTTGCTTGTCCTTCAGACGACATGAAAAGTGAAGCAATTCCTATTCAGCATTGAATGATGTGGATTTCCCGCTTTTTCTATTTTTGGAAAAGTGCCTTGTTGTAGCGCTGTCCGGCTGCAGCCTTTTCCCGTTCTTCCTCACCCCTCAACCCCGCCGCTCGTCACTGCGCTCGGAACGTTGATCAGGAGCGCGGTCGGAGCGCTCGCTTCGGGATGATTGGCTGTCTCGAGGCGAGTGCGCCTAGTGGTAAAAGGTTAAGCACTTACTAATAACGATTTACTAATAACGACACTTCAGTGAGCCTTTGGACTGGATAGCACATAGTGTATCCAAATCAGCAAACGCCATTCACTCTGGTTAATTACGCTTACTGAAAATGAGAGGCAATATGTTCAGTCAAGTAGAAAGAACGTCGACAGTTACATACTTTCAGATGTATGTGTTAAGCTTTATTTATTATGCATAAGTATTTGGCTTTTATAAACATGTTTCATTAGTCAATATGTAATGAAGATTTTTATCGCAAATAAAATAGGTAAATTCGTGGCACAGTTTATAGTTTTGTTGTTTTAACCAACGCTGCTGAGAGCCAGGACTGGCCCCGGCGCAGATTGTGTGACTGAGCCACCAATTTTGTTGTTGTTTTAAAGAAGGCCTGGACAGATTCAAATACAACACAATTAGGGGAATATTGGAGATACACAAAATATACTAGTTGGAATGAAATATAGAATAAACATATGTTCACAAATGCAGATACTATGATATCATACATTGTAGGAGATATTGCCGGAGGAATTCGAGTGAACTAACTGTTGTTCAAGGTGCAACAGGTTGAATCAGCGTGTTTGTTAGTGTAGAATGTGAATCATCGAGCCACTGTTGACAGATCGGTTGCATGTTGTATGCAGTGTCATCCTGTATCAAAAAGCCAGTAAACGTTCGAGGAAATTATACAGGCTGTGCATGTTACTGTATTGTATTTAGAAAGTAGATTCCCCCAAGGAAATCACTCAAAGTGTTCCAACACACAGCAGGAAGTTTGTATAGTTACAGGTGTATCAGAATAATTCTTCCTACTTTTCTGTCACAGAGGACAAAAGAACATAAATATTACTTTTGAACGACACATCGTCTGCAAGTTCTTCGTTTTCGATACAAAGCCTGTTTTTATCTTTCAGATTTTACATGCTTTTGTTTTTAGCTGATTTTTTACTTCGGAAATTTTGAACTACTGAGATTAGTTTGCTATTACAAGTTTCGGATATTAAAATACGTAACACTCTATTTCTACGAAATTGCAGAAAGACAGGTTTCCTACTTACACAACTGACTTGAAAAGCTAAAGTTCCTGCCCCCAGAAGGTAATTTTTTTCCCGAACACATGTTCTGCATTTACATTTTTAATTTTCACACAAATTTTCTATCAGAATTGGAATATATTGTGGTATTTAATTAAATTAATTAATTTAAGTAACATTTATAAATATATTGGCAATTTTAATTATACTTAATTATAACCATTTCATAGAAAGGAAAAAGTTTGTAGCATACTTCTGTGATGTGCCATAGGTAAGACGGTGCTCTGAATTTCACACCCGTTTTTCAATGAAGCCCTTCCAACCTTTTTATTAAAATATACAGTTTTCTTCATCCCAGTACAAGTTCAAATCGACGCATTGCTAATATGCCTTATGTAATTTCCTACGACAGTCAGAATCATTTGAAATGTAATAAAACAAAAAATAGTTGTAACCCTAGCTCCAATTTCCCACTGCAGCTTTGAAATAATTTACACACCAGTTGGATGAATCATGCATGAGTGTGCAGAGGTGAAATAGATGAAGAAAAATTATCAGCGCCATGACGCTTTCATGAAGTAGGAGACTGAAAGGATAGTACTATATGTTCGTTTAAATGTAGTGTTCAAGACAGTTACTAGCAACCGAAGACTACCGTAGCCAAGGGATGTTCCACTTCAGATGCTGCTCAGCAATGAATTATTACGCTACATTTAATGTTATTTTTTAATTTGATTCTGCTTACTTTCACTTCATTATAATACAAAAGGTTACTTATTATACGCTACTGATTTGTACATTGACGAAATGTCTGGTACCACTAACGCCACGATATGGAGTGTTTTGTCTTTACTCGTTCCCTGGCGTGCCCACGCATTTCAATAACTAGACAGCAGCGCCCTCACATGTAAACCGTCATGAATCGTGCAATGGGTAGCACATTATAATGTACTTGTCTGTAGCACTGTCAATGGCGCTTTCGTTTAACAAAGGTTAGAATCACAACATCAAAATCTAGTCGTCTTGCCAAATTATATTCAGCTGCCACGGTCCCCAAATCTGTGTGGTGTCGTTAATGCTTACCTGATCTGAGACAGTTTTTAACACAAGCCAGAGTGCTGAATGACCTTCCTGCCTCAGCTACAGTCACTGTGAGAGTGTAAAAGCGCGTGCACATTTTTCAAGAGGTGCAATGGTTCCAAAGTAATGTATTAGCTGTTTGAAGTGTGAATAATTTTCAAATATTTAATTTCTGCTTCTAAATCAGTTGTGACATCATTATGGTATTCATTGATAAATAACTTGCATACCCAACGACCTGATCGTCAGTCATCTTTGAGTATTTCCGTAAAATCTAAAATTTCATCTAAAAGTTTCACTGTTTCATATCGTGTTTTCAAGTTAGACGCTAGAATGTCGGTTATGACATAAAAACAATTATCTAGAATAAACCTTCTGAATTATATCTGTCACTCCGTACCTGGTATCGTAATGGAATGATTTCCTGCTCATAGTGCATAGCTCCAGAAATTCAGTATCGATATTAATTGCACTGACAATTTTAGATTCCGGGAAAACGGTGTCCCAATTTACGCGAATATATTTTAAGATATTTAGTAAGCTCTCAAAGTGTCTTGTCTCGACATGAATGGCAGTATTTCGAGCATCTAGTAATTTGCTTCTGCAGTAAGTTGGTACCAACAACTTCAGCCAGATTGTTGCCATAGTTAAACACTTGAAAGATCTCACATAACCCAAAACAACCTGCAGCACAGAACGTGTTTCAGCTGACAAATATACCTTACTGAGAGTTTCAAGGGCAACGGCAGTCTCATCCAAGTGAGCTGCTATTGGTCTTACAGTGTCAACTAGAGCACTCAGACGGGCATGAGATATGGAAAAAAAGAGCTTACAACACAGTATCAGAATTTCCCGTCGTTGTGGAGTGCAACTTAACAGGTTGTAAAGAATTACTCACAAAATTATGTGCTTCATGACAACTGTCAGCCGCATGTAAGTATCTGACAAGTAACAACGAAGATTTTGCAGAACTTCATTGAAGGAAGACCCTGTCATATTACTTCATAACCTAGTCCGCGCCATTCACTGACAAGAATGTAGTGTTTCGCTAGTATTGATCGAATTAAGTGTGGAATAGCAACTCCTTTTCTCTGATTACAACCTATTAATTCCAAAGACCGTTCATTTATTGTACATTTGGCAATTTTCGCATTGAAGTAAATATGACGCACGATGGATGTTGTCTCTTCAACATGATTCGATTCAAGAGTTGCCTCAACAATTATTCAATAATATTTCTCGTTTTCTCTTTGTTCCGACATGATGGGCACAATTAGAAATAAATGCATTTTGAGTATTCCAGATGACGCGCTTATAAACGCTTTCCAGTTTCTTGTCCGTCTCTGACCTTGTTAATGTATTTTGCAAGAGCTGGGTTGTAGTGAGTCAAGAGCTTTTATATTCCGAGGAAATTCCCATTACTGGGATCTCCAATTTTCTGAGATGAAACTCTGAAGGCCAAGCCTCTTTGACCAAGAAAGAATATCACATCAAGAAACATGAGAGTTCCCATGTCAGTCAGCTGTTCTACAGGTGAACAAAGGAAGAACGTTTTACTTCTTCACTTCCGAGCACCAGCATGGCCAATGCACCTCTTTCATGTCATTTCATTTCTTCACTTCTACGATTCTTCGAGGACAACTATATACAAATAGATGTATTCTATTACATGTTTACATTCGAAAGTAAAATATTTTCTGCATATTCCCTGTAAAATTACCTTGTGATGGAACCAAAATTACCTTATCTTTGAACGTTGTTGGCAACCCTACCACATCATAACTTTTCGTAGCTGTTGTCATCTATATTTGTTGGGAAACGTTTTTGGTAGGATTTCCAACAAAATTTAAAGAAATCGTAAAGAAATCGTATTTTCGACTCCATCAAAAGATGGTTTTAGCGCACGATTCTGAAGAAAATGTTGTGCATTCAAGATTAAACACGAAATAGAATTGGATGCAACTGGCCTGTAAGAATCATAAAAGCGAAGAATTAAACTGGAAAGTATGAGCTAGATTAACTATGCTGGTGATGGAGAAATGTTCTTTTATTTATTGTATTATATTAAATTTATTCTACAGTAGCAGTCTGATATGAGCTGAGCTCCCTGGAGAATGTGAACCCATGACACAGTCTTCCGCCTCCCCCCCTCCCCCTCCCCACCCGTTCCCACCTGAAGCTTGGGCCCCAGGGATTTTTGCGCCCCCCCCCCCCCCCCCTCCCTCCAGCCACCCGTCGCGACGGTGCTGTAACAGGCAAGTACAGTTTTCGGCGTACCACCACCTTGTAGAAGAGTAGTTCCGCGTGTGTTACACCTGTAAGTTTGGAAGTTTGGTCAAATCCCAGAAGCATTCCTCCCCATATTTTCCAGTTCTACATAAACCAAATGACCGAAACATAGCTGTTTCAAAATTTAAACAACCACATTATGTCCGCCAATGAGGAAGGAATAAGAAAGTTTCAAAACATGCACCTTACAGTCTTTTTCTTCTCATTTCTCTTCTATCCGGCAACCGTACCCATTTCACCGTCACTAAAATCGGGTACCTAACACGATGAAACGTACACAAACCGTCAGCGCTTCCTAGCAGTGCATAAGGACATTCAAAGATAACTGTTTATTGAGTCTAATTGCCGAATGTAGACGTGAAAGACCGTTAGAGCCATCTTAGTAACAATTTGACGAATCAAAATACCTTCCGGTAATACATGGATGAAAAAGTGGATTTTATATACCAGGTGCATGTTTAACGGTGGCCAAAAGAAGCCACATACCACGTCACCTGACCGAGATAGAACTTACTCAGTTACACGAGTTGCGACACAATCGCAGCAAAATTCACAGTGTTCCGGGAAAGATTTTTTTACATTAATTCCATTAATGGACCACAATATTTTACACCAGGTAATTAATTTCCTCTGGTGCATAGTCTGGCTTCACACAGAAGATTTTGATTGGTGTGTGTAGTGTACTGGATGTGTGACCCGGTACAAACAATTTTCAGTTCAGTTATTCTTTTACGTTGTACAGACTGCCACCACTTCGTCGACAGCGTGACCGTGAAAACCGAGTCCTGTCGCCTCTTGACGGATCCCTCCTTTACTGCAATATCTGACAACGACGTCTGTTCACAGATCCGTACAGTACGCGTTAGAGTTAACTTCTTTACGGTGGTGATTTGGTTCAGTGCACCACTGACGTTGCCATTTTACAATGTGACCACTAACAGCGAGCCTGTGGACAAGCAGCTCTCGTGAAATCCCCCTAAGGAACATGTGGATCCCTGCAAACATGCCCCATTCCAACTCACTCAGGTATTTCGAGTGTCTCATTGACAAACTAAGTCCATAATATTCACACATTATGGCTGTTCCTACATATCCTTTCGCTTCACACAGAAGGTTTTGATTGGTGTGTGTAGTGAACTGGATGTGTGTGAAGGTGTAAAGAGGGTATTTTGATATGAAATGCAACCTCCCAGTGGCTGTATGACTCCAAGTACACCTGCTCATTCAGGTTTGCATTGTTATTGTGAAACGCTGAAGTTAAACTAGAGAGTTGCGAGTCACATCGACGCTGTGTAAGTGGGTTCGCGCACAGCAGGGCGCTGGTGGCCTACTCACAGAGGACCTCTATGGCGTGCTGCTGGCGCACGGGCCCCCAGGGGTGCGGCCGCACCACCTCGCACGTGTACTCGCCCGTGTCCTCCGCCGTCAGCCGCTCCACCTGCAGCGTGTGGTTGGGCCACATGCGCATGCGCGGCGGAGACTCCAGCGACGGGTTGCCGGAGTCCGCCACCAGCCGTCCCGACCACCACCAGCGCACCGTCGACTCCCCTGCAAACCGCAACATCGTGTTCAGGGTCGGCTACAAGGATGGACTGTTCGTCAAGCTGGCTTGAGCACAGCATCTCTGCAACACACTGACACAATAATTAGACGAATGACCACTGGAGGGATACTGATCCATCAGTCTTGTAGCACGCATCGACATAGGAACACTGAAGACGTGGACTAAATAATCGACTTCACTCTGTTACACATTCACGAATAGCTTACAGACTGATACTAAGCCTCGTTATTTTTCGATGGAACATATTTTCCGAAAAATAAAATTGGGCTCAATTCCCAGTTCTGACCAAGATTTTTGGGAGGTTTTCTTTGGTAGAAATACAAATGACAGAACTGGAAATCCCCTACAAAATATTCCCAACTAGGATTTCCTCTGGCCTACTACCAGCTGGCTTGATATCTGGATCAGTCCCGAACAGTCTGCTCTAAATTTAGGGGTACAGAATGAAAGTTATTAATGGAAAAAGCTATAGCTTTATACACCACTAGCATCATCGTTATACCATTGCAGCAGCATCATTATAACATCTATGAATTGTTAACTCTCAAATAAGTTCCCTTCAAATATTGATATGCCTTCAGCTGCCACATGCGTTTGGTTTCGGAATCAAATTATCTTCTTAAATGTTTTGTATGATGCCTCATCTGTAAACAATGTAACACTACAGGTGAAGAGTGGTGTAGGTGTGCTGGCGTACACTGGCGCCAGCACATCATGCAGCATAGAGGTTACGAGAGAATCTATAGAGGCCAACGACAAGATTCGCTGGAAACATGCAGCCAGCCGCCAGTATTTAGGATCGCCACCACGGACCGTTGGGCCGGTTAGTTAGTTAGTTCGAGCCTGTTACGCCCAGTTGGTGAGTTAGTTCGTTCTAGTTAGTTAGCCAGTTAGTTGGAGGCTGTACGCCGTGGAGTTCCAGGTTATCACCGAGACAGAGCCGCAAACTTAGGCTCTAGCGCAGAGACAGGCAGCACATAGCGGACTTCTTCAGCAGCATTGAGGCTACGTGTACTATACAGAAGAGAGCTTGTAGCTCAGTACATGGAACTTTAAGTAGCTCTTTACTTATGAATAAAGAACTCAGTTATTAACCGCGTGCAGTTGGTGTTATAGAACGAGGATTCCGGCCACCCATGGTCCAGCTCTACAGAGACAACGAGACGACATAAAAGCTACTAAAGAGAGTACAACAATATCCTTTACCGGTCACCCACCTACTAGAATTAAAATAACAATAAGGGGAAAAAAGTAAATCGATGCAACACTACGTCTGCTTCACCTTTGTATCAATATACAACAAGCGCCTACCCTCCCAGTTTCTACCCCTAAACATTGAAAAGACTCATGACTGTATGGCGTTCCGCTATCCTGTACAAACAACACTGATGTGTTTTCAATCAACTGCACCTGCCTAATGAGTTCCAGTTCGTATCGTGCGAACGGGATGACTAAAAACTCATAGCTGACTGAAACTGCTTAGAGCTCTCCTCATCGGAATGTAAACATCGTTGGTCCTGTGAGCTGTTGTATGTGCGCAGACTTTGGCAGGCGCTGGCAGCAGCAAATAGAAGTTGCTTAATGCGTCTGGGACAGCAATGCCTTTTGTGTATGTGTGTGTGCGTGTGTGTGAGTGTTTTTAATTTCGAGGTACTTTAATAATTATCTTTTTAGTCCGTGCGAAGACTGTTTTATTTATTTGTTAGTTATATTCCTAGCGGGTGGGCTACTGTTACTATACTGGGGCTCTTCAGCCTTTCATTTAAGTAATTAAGTAACAATAATGGTCGTGACGACTCCCGGTAACATTTCCCAGGAGTGAGATTGGAAGCAGATGGGAGTGGGCAAGATATACGAGAAAGGATGTTGGAAGAGTACTGGTAAGAATCAAGAGTAGAGCGGTAGGAGGCGTGTATAATTGTAGTTACGTAAGGAAGGTATTGGTTTGAGCATTTATTTGGAGTGAAAGGACTAGGGTAGGTTAAAGTTAATAGGAATGGTTTCATGTTCTGGATGGAAAAGGGGATAGAAATAACGTAACGGAAAGCTATGGTCTATGTGGAGAAGTAAGAAAGATGGGACGTGGTGACAAAAGCAGTCAGGGTTCTCAAGAATTAGGGATACAATGATGTCTGAATTCTATTTTAATTGTGACAAGACTGGCAAAGCTATCTCATGTGTTTGTGATGGTGTACGATCCTCGTCAGCTGGCAAAGAATACGGGGGTCAGGAGAAATGGAGGCGGAATGCATTAGATTCAAACATTGGGAAGAAGTGATAAAACTTGGCCACGGCAAAGATGCCTGCAACATTTGTCTACGTGAGGATGGTGCGGATATGTGTCTTTTGGGTAAGTCTTATAGTCTACAGATTTAGTGCCCTTCTAATGTACAGCTCAGTGGTCAGTGTGTCTGACGGCTATATGGGGATTCCCGGTACTGTCAAGGATTTTTGCTAGGTAGATGGTCGAGAATGGGAAGAACTCAGTCTCGTGATGCCAATTGAGGAGCTACTTGAGTGTGGAGTACCAGATCCTAAATCTGGAACGCTGACAAAAGCCAGGAGAGCGGTGTGATGACCCATGTCCCTGCACACCGCATCCAAATGACGCCATTAGCAGAGGATGACAGGGTGGTCAGTGGTTGTCGATTGACCCACGACGGCCAGAAAGCAGAACTTCACTTTACTTACAGCGTGCACCATTCACATCCCTGAAGGTGCTCCGTTATGACAGAACGCAACGGATGAAAAGAAAGAGTGAGTGGATTTGTGGGCGAGTGAACTCACCGAGGTTGTGGACGTAGCAGGGCAGCAGCACGGTGTCGTTCTCGGAGGTCTTGACGGTGGTGGGCACGCTGCGGAACACCAGCTGCTGCTCCTCCTGCGGCGCCGCCCTCGCCGCCGCCCCTGCAACACGACCACACCACCTCGTAGAGCTCAGCAGAGGCTTGAGTTATGCACGTAGGCGCACGCTGTCACGAGCCCACACCGCACTGCCCAGTCTATAGGGGGAAAACTGCTAGCACTTATGAACTGGAAATAACAATACCGTTGAGGATCATGTGCGCATGACGATAGATGGAAATGCAAATGCCGTGTGGCTGGGGCCTCTCATCGGGTAGACCTTTCGCCTGGTGCAAGTCTTTCGATTTTACGCCACTTCGGCGACCTGTGTGTCGCTGGGGATGAAATGATGATGATTAGGACAACACAACACCCAGTCCCTGAGCGGAGAAAATCTCCGACCCAGCCGGGAATCGAACCCTAGCCGTTAGGTATGACATTCCGGCGCGCTGACCACTCAGCTACCAGAGGCGGACATGACGATAGATCACTGGTAATAAATGCGTTTATTTTTTAACTTTGAAGAATACAATCATAATTCTTCTTCTATCGTTTCACCGTACGTTGGGGTACGTCAAGAAATCAATTTGTGATGTTCTGTGCCTTTCTAATAGGCCACTGTTGCCCTCCATTCTTCCTGACCTTTCTTTCATTTCATCTTCAAATATTTGGATTGTTCTTTTGGTTTTCATTTTGACTTGGATCCTGTTTTTCTTGTTTTTGGAGTTCTCTTAAGTCCTTCTCCGTTTCCGTAAACCATTTTTTTTTCTGCAGAAACAGGCAAAATTTTTTATGAATCTATATGGGTTCATTCCGAGGATGTGTACACAAAAATCCGTTCTTCTTTTCCTCACTGTGCCTGAGAGTTTTCAGTAGTTTGGTAAAGGATTTCATTTTTAATGTGAATTAGTTTGTTGTTCTCGAATCTGGGACTAAGGATTTTTCTTAATATCTTCCTTTCTTTGATATTTCGCTTTTCCGATGGACTATGGTTGGTGATGGACAAGATTTCAAATGTATACAGGGCTCTGGTTTGATTACCGTATTATAATGTATTATTTTTGCATTCCACGAAAGAGATTTTTTGTTATATATGTTTTGGGTGAGTTGGAAGGCGAGTTCAACTTTACAACTAGATTCTATTGCTTTTTTCTAGAGAGCGTTCCAGCTGATCCATTCTCTAAGGTAACTGAATTCTTTGACGATCTATATCTTTTGTTCTCCAACTTTAACATATTTTGATGTTTTTCCATGTTTGTCACTATCCTGGTCTTTCAAAGGAGATTTTGAGACCTACACTCCTGGAAATGGAAAAAAGAGCACATTGACACCGGTGTGTCAGACCCACCATACTTGCTCCGGACACTGCGAGAGGGCTGTACAAGCAATGATCACACGCACGGCACAGCGGACACACCAGGAACCGCGGTGTTGGCCGTCGAATGGCGCTAGCTGCGCAGCATTTGTGCACCGCCGCCGTCAGTGTCAGCCAGTTTGCCGTGGCATACGGAGCTCCATCGCAGTCTTTAACACTGGTAGCATGCCGCGACAGCGTCGACGTGAACCGTATGTGCAGTTGACGGACTTTGAGCGAGGGCGTATAGTGGGCATGCGGGAGGCCGGGTGGACGTACCGCCGAATTGCTCAACACGTGGGGCGTGAGGTCTCCACAGTACATCGATGTTGTCGCCAGTGGTCGGCGGAAGGTGCACGTGCCCGTCGACCTGGGACCGGACCGCAGCGACGCACGGATGCACGCCAAGACCGTAGGATCCTACGCAGTGCCGTAGGGGACCGCACCCCCACTTCCCAGCAAATTAGGGACACTGTTGCTCCTGGGGTATCGGCGAGGACCATTCGCAACCGTCTCCATGAAGCTGGGATACGGTCCCGCACACCGTTAGGCCGTCTTCCGCTCACGCCCCAACATCGTGCAGCCCGCCTCCAGTGGTGTCGCGACAGGCGTGAATGGAGGGACGAATGGAGACGTGTCGTCTTCAGCGATGAGAGTCGCTTCTGCCTCGGTGCCAATGATGGTCGTATGCGTGTTTGGCGCCGTGCAGGTGAGCGCCACAATCAGGACTGCATACGACCGAGGCACACAGGGCCAACACCCGGCATCATGGTGTGGGGAGCGATCTCCTACACTGGCCGTACACCACTGGTGATCGTCGAGGGGACACTGAATAGTGCACGGTACATCCAAACCGTCATCGAACCCATCGTTCTACCATTCCTAGACCGGCAAGGGAACTTGCTGTTCCAACAGGACAATGCACGTCCGCATGTATCCCGTGCCACCCAACGTGCTCTAGAAGCAAGATCTCCGGATCTGTCCCCCATTGAGCATGTTTGGGACTGGATGAAGCGTCGTCTCACGCGGTCTGCACGTCCAGCACGAACGCTGGTCCAACTGAGGCGCCAGGTGGAAATGGCATGGCAAGCCGTTCCACAGGACTACATCCAGCATCTCTACGATCGTCTCCATGGGAGAATAGCAGCCTGCATTGCTGCGAAAGGTGGATATACACTGTACTAGTGCCGACATTGTGCATGCTCTGTTGCCTGTGTCTATGTGCCTGTGGTTCTGTCAGTGTGATCATGTGATGTATCTGACCCCAGGAATGTGTCAATAAAGTTTCCCCTTCCTGGGACAATGAATTCACGGTGTTCTTATTTCAATTTCCAGGAGTGTATTTTTTCAACTTGTTTTTGTAGTTCGAGGGTCTGTGCTTTGGCTTCTTCCCATGTCTTGGCTAGGAGGACCATATCATTTGCAAAAGCTAGACAATTGACTTTGAGGTCTTTGTTTTTTGTTCCCAGTCGGATTCCACTATGAATCTTCGTCAACTAATCGTCCTAATACTGCTGCTTTTCTTTACCTTCGTGCTGACCAACTGGAATCACGTAGCTACTTCAGTGCCTCTTTTTTATTTGATTTTTTCTCTATTTTTCCAGTGATCCTTCATTTTCTACCCATGTTTTGCTTTCTTCTGTCTACATCTATTACATCCACATCAGAAATTTATGGCACGACCTAACTAAAGCAACATACCCATTGATCTACATCTGCATGATTACCCTGCGATTGACAATTAACTGCCTAGCACAGGATTCATCGAACCACCTTCAACCTATTCCTCTACCATTCCACTCTCGATCAATACGTGGAAAAAACGAACACTTAAATATTTCCGTACGAGCTCTGATTTCTCTAATTTCTTATGATGATTATTTTTCCACATGTATGCGAGGATCAACAAAATATTTTCGCATTCGGAGAAGAGAATTGGTTACTGAAATTTCGTGAAAAGATCTCGCTCTAACGAAAAATGCGTTAGTTTTAAAGATTGCCATCCTAACTTGCCTAACATGTCCGTGACATTCTCTCCCCTATTTCACGATAATACAAAAGGAGCTGCCGCTTCTTTGAACTTCTTCAATGTCCTCCGTTCAATACTATCCGGTAAGGATACCATACAGCGTTGCAATACTGTAGCAGACGACGCACAAGCGCAGTGTAGGCAGTGTCTTTAATTGATCTGTGGCATCTTCTAAGTGCTCTACAAATAAAACGAAGTATTTGGTTCGCCTTTCGCATAACATTTTCTGTATGATGGTTCCAATTTAAGGTGCTTGTAACTTTGAACCCTAGGTTTTTAGTTGAATCGACAATCGTTTTTTAATTTGTATTATTTATCGTGTAATCGAGATTTAAGGGATTCTTTTTAACACTCATGAGAAGGACCTCACACTTTCAATTGTTCATTGTCAATTGCCACTTTTCACATCTTACTGATACATTGTCTAAATCATTTCGTAATTCGTATTGATCTTCTGATGACCGCATTATCTGCAAGTAGTCTAAGAGGGCTGTTCACATTGTCTTACAAATCGTTTATATTGATTAGAAACAGCAGAGGGCCTATAGCACTTCCCTGTGGAACGCCAGATATCATTTCTGTCAATGTTCTTCTTCAATTCTTACTTTTCTGCCGCGAAAACCTTCTAAACTTAGTAGTTTCTTCCTGAAAACAGTTTTTCGTTGTTTCTGATCCTTTGATATTTTTTTCTTTCTAGTTCTTCCGTTATATCTGCTTTATTAAATGACATTTTACGTGATGAAAAGCTCTCGTGTTTCCAGCCGAATGAGGGTGTTGAGATATCACTGCTAGTCAGCTGGAAACCCGAGAGCTATTCATGAGTAGCATACGCCAGGAAAGCCTACATTTTCTAATTGGCACAAGTATTATATTCACATATTGTGGTCTTTTATGGCCTGCTGTGCGTTATTACGAACTTGTGTTACAATGATGTGACAGAGATTATTTGCTTTGTATTTATAATAATAATCTCTTAACAATCGTTTCTTCGCGTAACATGGTTCCAGTTGACATAGACCGCTATGTGAAACAATGGGACACATCTGTGACGTATTCTTTCTTCTACCTCTTTCTTCCACCTCAGTTGCAATATCCAGTTACCTATTGTTTTTTTGTGCAAATGTTATAGTTATGGATGTGTTATACGTCGATTGCCACATTCCATACATGAACTTGAAGCCTCGTGGCTCTGTAATAGATTGCAACGAAATCTGGAAAGCAATAAATTTTATTCATTGAAATGAAAAGGGAATAGAGGATAGTAGAGTTCTCGGACCACCATAATGACTTGTATTTAATATGGAGTGGATGTTGCCACCTTCGAACCGCGGCGATGTATACGCCCCAGATCAATCTGTTACCACAAACATTACTTCGTACTGACTATCGTTGGTTTCGCCAACTCGCAAACTATTTATCACTTCCAACCTAACCTAGATCTCCAGCTACACTAATGGTCAGACCAAGATTTAGAGAGAAACGGAGGAATGGGAAATGGGAAGAGGGGAGAGAGGCAGGCAGGTGACAAACATTGCCCTGCTTCCAGCCCACAAGCATGTTTGCCAAAAAAACACTCTGTACTACTTCGATTCAATACCTCCAGACGAAGCCGAAATTAGCAGACGGCGCGGGAGAACGATAAACTGACTGGGGAAGATTCGATAACAACTGAACTGTGGAAATACGCAAATCAGATAGTCAAGAAAACAGTCAACAACCTATCAACGGCTGGTGCAAGAAATGTGCTACACGCGCAAGATCTCCAGCGACTAAAAATATGCACTAACACATCCGTTGCTTAGAAAAAGGGAACCAAACTGATGTCAGTAACTGTAGACGTATCTTCTGCCAGAGGACACTCTGCATGATCGGCTGGAGGAACAAATAGAACACATTACCTAGCGAGATGGCACAGTGGTTAGCATACTGGAGTCATTACAGGGAGGAGCATGGTTTCCCTACATCAGCGAAAACGAAAATTGAGATTTTTTGTTGGAAGAGACAAGATATGTTTATAAATTTTCTATTTCTCAGCTGCATCCTTGACAGAAATATCAAAGAATAGGAAAAAGCACCTTAATATGGCATTAAATACATTTTTAGCATTTGTTTTGGTGACCTCATGCTGTGATCAGAGCATACTGAATGGACTGTGACACAAATTTTTTGGAAGAGATAGCGTCAGAAACTGGCCAACAGATATCGTTTGAGAAGACAAAGTTTATCACTAGTTTCAAGAAAAGTATGAAATCCATCAACACATAGAATAGTGGAGGAAACAATCTTGGCAGTTCAACTGATTAATCCGCGTGAAACACTCTACATTTCCATCTACAAACATAAATACAAACATACAAATCGTACGATGCGCGGCGGAGAGTACCCTGTAACTCTACTAGACATTCCCATTCCTGTTCCAACCGCAAATAGAGCGAGGGATAAACGACTGTCCATACGCCTCCGTATGTGCCCAATTTTTCGTATCTTCTCCTCGTGCTCCTTACGCGAAATGTATGTTGGTGGTAGTAGAATCGTTGTGCATTCTTCTTCAAATGCCGGTTCTCTAAGTTTTCAGGGTAGTGTTCCTCGGAAAGAAAGTTGTCTTGCCTCCAGGGGTTCCCATTGTAGTTCCCGAAGCATCTCCGTTAACACTTGCGTGTTGTTCGAATCTATCAGCAAAACTTTAATAGCCCGCCTATGCAAATAATCTTCTCGAGTTTGCCGTCGGATCCTATTTGCAAATCCCATAATATTTCTTCGATACAGTTGAGAAATTTGCACATGATCCGTCGGGAAAGCCTGAAGAGTCACAGCCCGCCTACAAATTGCTCCGATGCCTTCCTTTAATCCGATCTGGTACAGATTCTAAACACCCGAACAGTACTCAGTAGCGTTCTGCATGTGGGCTGCTTTACAGATGAACCACACTTTGCCTAAAATTCTCCCAATCAACCGAAGTCGACCATTTGCTTTCCCTACCAAAATTCTCACACGCTCGTTCCATTTCATTTTGCTTTGCTTCGTTACACCCAGGTATTTAAACAACTTGACTGTGTCAGACAGGGTACTGCTAATGCTGTCTCAGAACATTACGGGTTTGTTTTTCCTACACATCCGCATTAACGTACGTTTCTCTGTATTTGGAGCTAGCTACCATCAAACCAACTATAAATGCTGTCTAAGTAGTCTTGCATCCTCCTACAATCACTCATCTTCGGCATCTTCCCGTACACCACAGCATCATCAGCAAACAACCCCAGATTGCTGGCTACCTGGTCCGCCAGATCATTTATGTATACAGACGGCATTAGCGATCCTAGCACACTTCTCTGCACACTCCTGACGATACCCTTCTCTGTGTTGAACACTCGCCATCGAGGAGAACATACTGGGTTCTATTACTGAAGTAGTGTTCGAGCCACTCACATACTTCAGAACCTATTCCGTATGCTCGCACCTTCCTTAGCGGTACATTGGAATGATGTAGACGTAAGTGCAAAGAGTTAGTATCAGCAATGTGGAGATGGCATTACAGCTAACGAAAAATCCTGCAATAAGAAAGTAAAATTGAAGCTTAAAAAAAGACGTTACGTCAGTGACCCAAACTGAGAGCCTCTGCGCTTTAGAACCCTTAGCGTTGGGAAAAACAATAGACACTGAGCACGCAGAAAAGGAACTAATATACTGAGAAATATCTTTAAGGTAAGAAAAATCGGTAGCATTTATCGATCCAAGAACTAACAAAAGATATGTGACAAATTCAGACACTATATGGACACGAACGTTAACATTGTCGTACATTAGTTTTTAATTTAGAGAAATAGCCCCTGGGACGGACAGCATATTTTGCGAAGTATTATTTAATTATTCTTTGTTCAGCATAGAGCGTTTATTAGACATGGTACACGATAATACTCGAACGAGAGAGAGGAATTTCAGGGAGGAAACAGATAGCTACACATCGAAACTTAGATGTGCGATGTTACAAGCCGTAAGGAGGGTAGCGGTTCGTGTTGCGCAGTAATTCTGCTACTTAGGTTCTTGCAGTTGGAGTGCTTTCCCAGCTGCACGCTTACACTCGGCTCGTGGTCTGTTATTCGTGAAACTATTGTTTTGTAAGACAGTGAGGGGCGCCTTCTGACTCTTTGTAGCTGTGGAAGTAGCAGGGACAAACTTACGTGACACTAAAGTAAGCCCATGTATTTGGTGTTAACATGTAACGAGCTACAAAGCGCTCTGACTATTTATTGCTCTACAATAGAAGTGTATTGAAATATTCGACATAAGTTGAGTAGGCTTGAGGCAGTTAAAATCCTGTAGAAGTACAACGTTTTAAAATATGTTTAAATCAGGTCACTCTTCTGTTATAGGTAGGACAAGGCTCGAATTTGACGAGTGAATAATGCGTTTTATTTTATTTAAAAGATCTATCCGTTTAATCTACTATGGATGTGTTGCACAATTGCTACAATTTCACTATGTCTTAAGCTAGGAAGATAAATTCTTTGATAAATGTTCAAATGTGTGTGAAATCTTATGGGACTTAACTGCTAAGGTCATCAGTCCCTAAGCTTACACACTATTTAACCTAAATTATCCTAAGGACAAACACACACACACATGCCCGAGGGAGGACTCGAACCTCCGCCGGGACCAGCCGCACAGTGCATAACTGCAGCGCCTGAGACCGCTCGGCTAATCTCGCGCGGCTTTGATAAATGGCGAAATGATAAGTCTTTAGTGACGGTCCGAATGCCAATGTACGTAAATGAAATACTGAGACGATGTGTTACTCAAGTTCCATTCTGGGACAAATTTTTGTGCAATATCATTTCCATAGAAGATGGAGAGAGAAATTTGGTGTAACCCCTTCAAGATCTTGATAGGCTACTTTTTGTTCACATAAATACTACACGCATCAAAAAAAGTTTCGCATCACCTCGGTTCCGTGTGTTCCTGAACCTGTACAGAAATTGGAATAGATTTCAACATAAACATCGTTTCCGCCATTTTTATTGCTCCTGAAAACCACACACTGCATGTTGCACTATCATACCGCGAGACATTCAGAGGTGGTGGTCCAGATTTCTGTACACACCGGTACCTCTAATACCCAGTAGAACGTCCTCTTGCATTGATGCAAGCCCGTATTCGTCGTGGCATACTATCCACAAGTTCATCGAGGCACTGTTGGTCCAGATTGTACCACTCCTCAACGGCGATTCAGCGTACATCCCTCAGAGTGGTTGGTGGGTCACGTCGTCCATAAACAGCCGTTTTCAATCTAACCCAGGCATGTACGATAGGGTTCATGTCTGGAGAACATGCTGGCCACGCTAGTCGAGGGATGTTGTTATCCTGAAGGAAGTCATGCACAAGATGTGCACGATAGGGGGCGCAAATTGTCGTCCATGAAGACGAATGCCTCGCCAATATGCTGCCGATATGGTTGCACTATCGGTCGGAGGATGACATTCACGTATCGTACAGCCGTTACGGCGCCTTCCAAGACCACCAGCGGCGTACGCCGGCCCCACATAATGCCTCCACAAAGCAGGGAACCTCCACTTTGCTGCACTCGCTGGACAGTGTGTCTTAAGGCGTTCAGCGTGACCGGATTGCCTCCAAACACGTCTCCGATGATTGTCTGTTCGAAGGCACATGCGACACTCATTGGTGAAGAGAAGGTGATGCCAATCCCGAGCGGTCCATTCGCCATGTTGTTGGGCCCATCTGTACCGCGTTGCACGGTGTCGTGGTTGCAAACATGGACCACGCCATGGACGTCGGGAATGAAGTTGCGCATCTTGCAGCTGATTGCGCACAGTTTGAGTCGTAAAACGACGTCCTGTGGCTACACGATAAGAATTATTAATTATGGTGGCGTTGCTGTCAGGGTTCCTCCGAGCTATAATTCGTAGGTAGCGGTCATCAACTGCAATAGTACCCTTGGGTGGCCTGAGCGAGGCATGTCATCGACAGTTCCTGTCTCTCTGTATCTCCTCCATGTCCGAACAACATCGCTTTGGTTCACTCCGAGACTCCCGGACTTTTCCCTTGTGGGGAGCCCTTCCTGGTACAAAGTAACAATGCGGAAGCGATGGAACCGTGGTATTGACCGTCTAGGCATGGTTGAACTACAGACAACAGGAGCCATGTACCTCCTTCCTGGTGGAATGACTGGAACTGATCGGCTGTCGGATCCCCTCCGTCTTATCGGCACTGCTTATGCATGGTTGTTTACATCTTTGGGCGGGTTTAGTGACATCTCTGAACAGTCGAAAGGACTGTGTCTGTGATACAATATCCACAGTCAACGTCTATCTTCAGGAGTTCTGGGATCCAGGGTGATACAAAACTTTTTTTGATGTATATGTATTGAGTAAAATTTTAGGTCTTCTTCTTTTTGCATCTCAGAAATGTCGTTATTGGATGTAAAAAATCTAAGAGTCACCGTTTACGTGTGAAAATCGAAAATAATGTCTATTTTCTTAGTGATGATCTTGATGTAATATTCAGAAGCTGGAAATCGATAAGGATAAGAACACAATGGAAACCCTGTTCTATGAGACATTTAGTTACAGAGTTTAACAATTAACTTTTGCACTAGAACAGTGATCGTCAAACTTGTTGTCTTAAGAGCCCATACTGACAGTGTGGGGTGGCACATCGGGCTGCATATATACCCATCTCATTACTAATTTGTAGCCTACAGGGGGTGGACAAAAATATGGAAAGACCACACATACACACAACATAGTACCATGCCTAATACGGTGTAGGAGAACCGTTGACAGTCAAAACAGCTTCCATTCGTCTCTGAATAGATAATTAGAGGTCCTGTTTAGTTTTCAAGGGAATCCTGTGCTGTTCTTACTGCACAGCAGTGGCAAGTTCAGATAACAATGATGGAGGTGGATAGCGATCAGGAGGTGGATAGCGATCACGCACGCTTCTCTCCAAAGTTAAATTCCACGGTTCTAGGTCGACGGAAAATACAATGTATATTTTGGTGACCGAGTTTGCTAGTATCAAAATATGTGACATAAATGGCTGTATCTTTTGACTACGCTGACTTAGAAAAAAATGGCTCAAATGGCTCTGAGCACTATGGGACTTAACATCTGAGGCCATCAGTCCCCTAGAACTTAGAACTACTTAAACCTAACTAACTTAAGAACATCACACACATCCATGCCCGAGGCAGGATTCGAATCTGCGACCGTAACGGTCATGCGGTTCCGGACTGGAGCGCCTAGAACCGCTCGGCCACTCCGGCCGACTCTGACTTAAAAGCTCCGCTTTTTACGTAGCCATGAGTCCGTAGACCTTAATAATCTGACATAAATTTCAGCTTGATACGTTTACCCGTTCCTGAGTAATGGGATTTTGAACAGTCGGACTGACAGAAAGACAGACAGTCAACACGGACAATAAATAAATAAATAAATAAAGTGCTCCTATAAGCCCGCGCGGAGTGGCCGTGCGGTTTGAGGCGCCATGCCACGGACTGCGCAGCCCCTCCCTCCCTCGGGCATGTGTGTGTGTGTGTGTGTGTGTGTGTGTGTGTGTGTGTGTGTGTGTGTGTGTGTGTTGTTCTTAACATAAGTTAGTTTAAATAGTGTGTAAGTCTAGGGACCGAAGACCTCAGCAGTTTGGTGCCTTAGGAATTCACATACATTTAAACATTTTGCTCCTACAAGAGTTCCGTTGTTACCAACTGAGGTACGGAACGCTGAAAAGAAAATTCCTTTTAAAAATCGGGGACATCATTCGTCGGATTGAAAGATCAAGGTGTAACACATCGCTTTAAGCCAAGGCGATCTGTTACGCTTCAAACTTCACATCTCAAACGCTTCGAGTAACTCGCTTTCCGAGTGCCCCACAGAACAGGATTCATTACCGTACAGTGCTGTGCTCCAAACGCACATTCTCAGAAATTTCTTCCTCAGATTAAGGCCTATGTTTGATGCTGACAGACTTCTTTTTGCGAGGGATGCCCTCTTTGCCTGTGCCAGTCACCTTATGTCCTCCTCGATTAGTCCGTCACGCGTCCTTCACTTTCTCTATTAAGTGGACCCCAGTTTTGATGTTAAGTTACTTGCTCATCTCATTTATGCTACTCATTACTTTCATATTTCTATGGTTTACTGTAAGTCTATGTTCTATGCTCATTTGACTCTTCATTCCATTTCAACGAGCTGTTTTTGGATTTAGAAAGGAAGCCAGAATGCAGATACGTTTCAGTACATGGTGGTATTTTATATCAATAAAACGAAACGCATCTGGTGACACAAACATGCACTTTCTTACAGTTTCACCGACCGATTAAAAATATCTCCATAATTGTAGGGCAATTGCTGACAATACGGCCACAAAAAAACTAGGAATTGTCGTTTGTTTCTTACATTCGTTGATATTTTTATTCTTCTTCTTAATCACTTTTCTAAATGTTGTTTCTTTTTTAGTTTGAACAGCTTATCGTCTTCTGTACTGCCTTTCCTCGCCGTCAACAATTTTGCCTCCTCGACCGGGTTTCGTTTACCATCTCCTCATTTACTTGGAAATTAATTAGTTTCTAAACTAGACTTCTACTCCTCTGAAAACAAATTTCTTCCTTCTTCAAACACTAGTGTAATGTTCCTAAAGCAGTTTCGTCAAACTTGGACAAATGAAATATTCTTCCTTCTTGAAAACTGAAATCAACTTATAATTTTTCACCTTCACGAGGAACTTCCGCTTTGCAATGAAAGAAGAAAGGAAAAAAAGGGCCATGTAACCACAGCTCCACATGTGGTAGCATGAGTCATTTATACTCCGTTGTCGCTGCAACCTCGTGTTCTGCGTCCGAAAATGAAACACGTGATGCAGTGGATGAGGTACTGTTATAAAACTGTGGAAGATCCAGGTTCAGGCCCGTGCTAAAAAGCTCTGATTTATATTTACTTTCCAAATGCGCAGTGGGTATGAATTGGGGTAGTATGCACGACGGGAACATCTTATAGCTGCATGAGAAGTGTGTTGGGCGAAGGTAACAGTTTTCCTGACTCATTTTGGACTGTTGTGAGCTAGACGGCCCTCCGTGGTGTACATCGTCTTCCTTGTAATTTTTCCCACTGCAGTTTCTTCACGAAACTCTCTCGCTATCTGATCCTTTTGTCTATTTAAGAGCATTACTTTACATTTACTTACGCTGTCAATTCTTACACCAGACGCTGTTCTTCCGCGTATATATCTGAATTTCGTAACAAGCCGTTAATGAGTCATCTCCCGGTATATAAATGTGTTGTCTGCGAACCGCTTCGTACAGTCAGCCGCTTTATCTATGAGGTCATTTACACGTATCTGCGACTCTGTCGCACTGCCTTGAGGTACGCGGGGCGCCACCTTCGCCTGCCCATTGGGAATGACATACTGATTTCTATTCCTGGTCTGGTATGGTATGTCTTTTGTTTACTAGGTGAAGGTGACGGCGAGAAACTGTATCGAAGGTTTTCTACAAGTCAGGAAACACAGCATCAATCTTAGCTCCGCGATCTACTGCATCGTCGATCTCTCGATGAAGATGGTGTTTGGTTTGTGGGGCGCTATACCGCGCGGTCATCAGCGCCTGTACAAAATCCCAGTTTTTACACAGTCCAATTTTTTTTACAGTCCAGTCTAGCCACTGTCAGATATGATGATGATGATGATAATGATGTTGAAATGATGAGGACAACACAAACAACCAGTCCCCGAGCAGAGAAAATCCCCAACCCGGCTGGGAATCGAACCCGGGACCCCGTGATCTAGAGGTTGCAACGCTACCCATTAGACCAAGAGCTACGGACTGGATCTCTCGAATGAAGAGGGCAATCTGGGTTTCACATAAGTGGTACATGGCGATACCAAGTTGATTCCTACATATCAGTTGTTCAAATTTCAGAAACATCATCGTACGTAGTTACGAGACTACGACAAATTTTCCAAAACTCTACAAGAAATCTACGTCACTAATATACGTCATGGGTTTTGAGGGTCCAACTTACGAGCTCTGTTATAAGCCGCCAGAAGAAAAAAGAAAATGAAGCGGTGCAAGACATGGTCGGATGTCAATGTAACTTCGTACTCGTATACATCATCGCAGGATTTACAAATGATCAGATATGCCACTCTCTGTGACATATAGAATGGCCACCAGACTCCAGTAGTGTTGTTATCAACCCTGATAGGGTGTATAAGGGACGTGAACCGTGTCAGATGCTGAGTGATGACTGTGAAGAACAGGGAGATGCCGAGTAATAGCATGAGATACCGCTATCAGCGCTTACCAGAGTTTGAAAGGGGCTTCATCGTGGGTCTCCATTTGGCCGGATCGTTGAGCCGTGCAACGTCTAGTTTTGTGGTGCCTTTGGCTGTTACAGTGGTCCGATGTTGGTCTGCATGGGAACGTGACGACAGATATAATCGTCGCCAAGCTTCTGGTCGAAGACTTCTGACCACTGCATGGAGTGTGAGCGTATTTTGCATCAAGGAGATCGTAACCTCACATTATCTACCGGACTGGTGACGAATGGCGTCAGCTTGTGCTCAGAGATAACTCGCGCATCGGCACTACCGCGGATTACTATTATCGGCCAGTATGGCGGCGAAATGGGAAGAGGTCCAGTGTTCTGGACAGGCACAGCTGTGATGCTCCTGGCGTCATTGTGTGGAGAGACACTGAATACGACTTCAGGTCACGATTGGTTGTGACTGAGGGAACTTAGACAGCAGAACGGTAGCCATGTTATCCTGCGTCCTCCTGTCCTACCTTTCATACGACAGTATCGTGATGCCATTTTCCAGCAGGAGAATACTCGTCCACACGTGGCACATACACTCCTGGAAATTGAAATAAGAACACCGTGAATTCATTTTCCCAGGAAGGGGAAACTTTATTGACACATTCCTGGGGTCAGATACATCACCTGATCACACTGACAGAACCACAGGCACATAGACACAGGCAACAGAGCATGCACAATGTCGGCACTAGTACAGTGTATATCCACCTTTCGCAGCAATGCAGGCTGCTATTCTCCCATGGAGACGATCGCAGAGATGCTGGATGTAGTCCTGTGGAACGGCTTGCCATGCCATTTCCACCTGGCGCCTCAGTTGGACCAGCGTTCGTGCTGGACGTGCAGACCGCGTGAGACGACGCTTCATCCAGTCCCAAACATGCACAATGGGGGACAGATCCGGAGATCTTGCTGGCCAGGGTAGTTGACTTACACCTTCTATAGCACGTTGGGTGGCACGGGATACATGCGGACGTGCATTGTCCTGTTGGAACAGCAAGTTCCCTTGCCGGTCTAGGAATGGTAGAACGATGGGTTCGATGACGGTTTGGATGTACCGTGCACTATTCAGTGTCCCCTCGACGATCACCAGTGGTGTACGGCCAGTGTAGGAGATCGCTCCCCACACCATGATGCCGGGTGTTGGCCCTGTGTGCCTCGGTCGTATGCAGTCCTGATTGTGGCGCTCACCTGCACGGCACCAAACACGCATACGACCATCATTGGCACCAAGGCAGAAGCGACTCTCATCGCTGAAGACGACACGTCTCCATTCGTCCCTCCATTCACGCCTGTCGCGACACCACTGGAGGCGGGCTGCACGATGTTGGGGCGTGAGCGGAAGACGGCCTAACGGTGTGCGGGACCGTAGCCCAGCTTCATGGAGACGGTTGCGAATGGTCCTCGCCGATACCCCAGGAGCAACAGTGTCCCTAATTTGCTGGGAAGTGGCGGTGCGGTCCCCTACGGCACTGCGTAGGATACTACGGTCTTGGCGTGCATCCGTGCGTCGCTGCGGTCCGGTCCCAGGTCGACGGGCACGTGCACCTTCCGCCGACCACTGGCGACAACATCGATGTACTGTGGAGACCTCACGCCCCACGTGTTGAGCAATTCGGCGGTACGTCCACCCGGCCTCCCGCATGCCCACTATACGCCCTCGCTCAAAGTCCGTCAACTGCACATACGGTTCACGTCGACGCTGTCGCGGCATGCTACCAGTGTTAAAGACTGCGATGGAGCTCCGTATGCCACGGCAAACTGGCTGACACTGACGGCGGCGGTGCACAAATGCTGCGCAGCTAGCGCCATTCGACGGCCAACACCGCGGTTCCTGGTGTGTCCGCTGTGCCGTGCGTGTGATCATTGCTTGTACAGCCCTCTCGCAGTGTCCGGAGCAAGTATGGTGGGTCTGACACATCGGTGTCAATGTGTTCTTTTTTCCATTTCCAGGAGTGTATATCTATGAACTATCTGCGTGCAGTTGAGGTACTTCAGTGACCAACAGGATCCCCTCATCTGCCCCCAGTAGAACATGGGTCTGACTAACCTGGACGTCTTCTTTGCCCTAGTGCGAGTACTCGGGATATCAAGGAGCAGTTACAACAGTTGTGGGCCAGTTTGCCTCAGCAGAGGATACAGTGGCTTTATGACAGCCTTCCCAACCGAATCAATGCGTGCGTGCACACCAGAGAGGAAGCAACGTAATGTTACTTACAAATTTGACTTCATATTGTAATCACTGAAATAACATCACATACCCTCCAAACCTGTGAAGTTTCATTTCGTGTGCTCATCCCCTTGTGAGTGTTTAACTTTTTAGTCCAGTAGTGTAGATTGGAAATCCATGCATTTATTCCCATTCACATCCTTCTATGAAAATCTCTCGGAATTCAAACCTTATTACACTACACAAAGGAAGCGGCTACTCGGGTAGCAGAGTACTTGTGGCGTGCACATGGGGGTTTTGTAGGCTAGGCAGTAGTGCGAGGTGTCCTGATGAACACTCACCAGTCGACGTGCAGGCAGGGAAATCAGGATGCGCTCAGTGTAAAGACACTTCAGCTATCAAGATATTAGCAGTAAATTTTCAGTGTGTTCGGAATAAAGTTCCTGAATTTACTTCCCTCCAGGAAGCGTGTGGCGCGCAAATTATTCTCGGGACTGAGTCCTGGCTGAACCATGAGATAGGAAGTTCTGAAATATTTAGTGAGGGTTGGAACGTGTATGGGAAAGACAGATTAGACACCGTAGGAGATGGTGTCTTCATTGCAGTTGACAAAAATATTGTGTCTACTGAAGTCGAAGTAGAGTGTGATTGTGAAGTTATCTGGACACGTTTAACAGGGCTATGGGAAATAAAGTTAATTGTGGGGTGTTATTAACGGCCACCAGGTTCCACCGTGACAGTTCTAGAATCATTCAAAGGGAGTCTACACTCTGTATCGCAGAAGTACCCGGATCATGCTATATTAGTCGGAGGCGACTTCAACCTACCTAGTATAGACTGGGATGTCTATGGATTCATTACAGGTGGTACAGACAAGCCGTCGTGTGAATTACTTTTGAACACATTATCCGAAAACAGTTTTGAGCAGCTAAATCGACAGCCAACGCGTAATGGAAATAGTTTAGATCTGGTAGCCACGAACAGACCAGACCTCATCGACGGTGTCAGTGTTGAGACAGGGACTAGTGATCATGATGTTGTCATTACGACTATGGTTACGAAAGTTAAAATGTCGGTCAAGAAGACTAGGAGAGTATACTTACTAGAAAGAGCAGATAAGCAGATGTTAGCATCCCCCTTAGTAAATGAATCGACTTCATTTACTTCCGGTACGATGGACGTGGAAGAATTATGGGCAAATTTTAAACACATTGTAAATCACGCATTGGACAAGTATGTGCCGAAAAAGTGGGTTACGGACGGAAAAGACCCACCGTGGTTTAACAGCGCAATTCGGAGAATGCTCAGGAAGCAAAGGCAGTTGCACTCGCGGTACAAGAAAGATCGGGAGAATGAGGACAAGAAAAAGTTAGTAGAGATTCGTGCTGCTGTAAAAAGAGCGATGCGCGAAGCATTCAACCACTACCACCGTCATACCTCAGCAAAAGACTTGCTGAAAACCCAAGGGAATTCTGGTCTTACGTAAAATCTGTAAGCGGGTCGAAGGCTTCCATTCAGTCACTCACTGATCAATCTGGCCTGGCAACGGAAGACAGCAAAACGAAAGCTGAAATTTTAAATTTACCATTTGAGAAATCTTTCACGCTGGAGGATCGTACAAACATACCGCCGTTTGAGTCTCGTACAGATTCCCGTATGGAGGACATAGTGATAAACATCCCTGGGGTTGTGAAGCAGCTGAATGGGTTGAAAATAAATAAATCGTCAGGTCCTGATGGGATTCCAATTCGGTTTTACAGAGAGTGACTTCTTAAGTAATAGAACCTAGTACGTTGTCCTCGATGGTGAGTGTTCATCGGAGGTAAGGGTATCATCTGTAGTGGCCCAGGGAAGTGTGGTAGGTCCGCTGTTGTTTTCTATCTACATAAATGATCTTTTGGATAGGGTGGATAGCAATGTGCGGTTGTTTGCTTATGATGCTGTGGTGTACGGGAAGGTGTCGTCGTTCAGTGACTGTAGGAGGATACAAGATGACTTGGACAGGATTTGTGATTGGTGTACAGAATGGCAGATAACTCTAAATATAGATAAATTTAAATTAATGCAGATGAATAGGGAAAAGAATCCCGTAATGTTTGAAGACTCCATTAGTAGTGTAGCGCTTGACACAGTCATGTCGATTAAATATTTGGGCGTAACATTGCAGAGTGATATAAAGGGGGAAAAGCATGTAATGGCAGTTGTGGGGAAGGCGATAGTCGTCTTCGGTTCATTCGTAGAATTTTGGGAAGATGTGGTTCATCTGTAAAGGAGACCGCTTATAAAACACTAATACGATCTATTCTTGAGTACTGCTCGTGCGTTTGGGATCCCTATCAGGTCGGATTGAGGGAGGACATGGAAGAAATTCAGAGGCGGGCTGCTAGATTTGTTACTGGTAGGTTTGATCATCACGCGAGAATGTTACGCAAATGCTTCAGGAACTCGGGTGGGAGTCTCTGGAGGAAAGGAGGCGTTCTTTTCGTGAATCGCTACTGAGGAAATTTAGAGAACCAGCATTCGAGGCTGACTGCAGTACAATTTTACTGCCGCCAACTTATATTTCGCGGAAAGACCACAAAGATAAGATAAGAGAGATTAGGGCTCGTACAGAGGCATATAGGCAGTCATTTTCCCCTCGTTCTGTTTGGGAGTGGAACAGGGAGAGAAGATGCTAGTTGTGGTACGAGGTACCCTCCGCCACGCACCGTATGGTGATTGCGGAGTATGTATATAGATGTAGAGTAGAAGCTCGATCTTTCGTTGGTTAATATCTTCCCCGTCGTCAGGAGTACGACTGATTTGAACGCCACTATATAACAGGCATATATCGATCCCAGCAAACATCAGTCCTCTGACGAAAAACATAAAGCTCAAGTGCGACACAACTCAAAAAGAGAGAAAATTTTGTACCAGGTTATTGCAGGTGTTAGATGGAGGAGGTATACAGAGACGACGAGATTAGTACGAGATAGGAAGAAGCAGATATCGACCACAACCCAGTGTGAAGATTGCCTTCACGAATTATATGTGATAACCTGGCAGTGTGTTCAGTGCAATGTTGTAACGGAGTTGGTCGCTTTATCATTTTTATTCTCCATTACTTGAGAAAGTGAATATCACGGCTTAATTTAATTCTCGCCTGAGGAACACTGGACATGAATCTAGAAAGAACTGCTTCTTTTCTGAAGGTATGCACTAGAGGAGCAGGCAGCGCGCTGTCTCGCAAAGTCCCGCGGAACGCAATTGAGGCGTCGAATTAGAGCAGTGGCCGAGGAGTGACGTAAGGCGGCCAGCTGCCTTGTGTCACATTCTGCGACTGAGGCTCGGGGAACCGCTGTCGCTAGTCAGGTAGTCATAGGCTTCAGGCACACACTCAGCCTCCCAAGTTCCTCCCTTCTGCCTCCACCACACATTGGGCTGCGTACCCTGAACGTCGTCTACATCTCAATGACAGGATGGGTAGCCAATGTTTTCCTTGTTAGTTCTTTTTGTGGTCATTCCTCTGGTATGTATACAGGGTTAGACAGGAGGAAAGATGCAGTACATGCTTTGAGGAGTGATAATATTACTGCTTCTGAACAAAAAACACCGTATTGAATATGCCCTGTTCCGAATGGTTTCCGAGATGGAACGCATTTAATGTAACTCTTATACATTTTTATTGAATAACTCGGAAACAGCACCCTCCAGCAAAGACGTTTCACAGTACAAAATTAAACAACATTAAATTTCCTACAAAAAAAGTTCCTATTCATTTTTATCTAGTACTAATAATTTACGAGACGCGCATGCGCTGAAGCTTTTCGTACGTCAGTTTCAGGTACTTTCCCGATTTGATAAACCACAAACTTCCTGTATCATATTGTTCGTCTCAGCTTCCTCTACACTATTTTTGTACGTTGTAAACAATGACAATGTTTGATTAATACAGAAAATAAATAAAAATGTGCATTCAATGTGTTCTATCTCAGAAACCTTCGGAATCGGGCAAATGTTCATAAGACGTTTCTTGTTCAGAATCTCTAATACTATCACGTCTAAAGCACGTACCTTTCGTCCTGACTTACCCTGTATGTCCTTCTTGAAATGCTACCGAAGCTTTTGAATTTTTGTTTTGTGTTATAAATGCAATATTTTTACCTTTGTTCTTTTAATTATGTTTTTTTTCCCTTCATTTATTTTTTTCCGCACTACATGATCTACTCTTCTCAAAATTCTCATTTCTGTTGTGTATAATCTCTTTAATTTCTGTGTAGTTACAGTTCATATCTTACATTCATGCCGAGTGAGGTGGCGCAGTGGTTAGCACACTGGGCTCACATTCGGGAGGCCGACGGTTCAAATCCACTTCCGATCATCCAGATTTAGGTATTGCATGATTTCCCTAAATCGCTAAACGACGAGATGGTTCGTTTGAAAAGGGCACACGTGGTCTGCTTCCGCATCCTTACAACATTCTCAGCCTTGTGCTCCGTCTCTAATTAGCTCGCTGACGCTGTTTTCCTTCCTTTCTTCTTAAATGCGTACAACAAATTAGGAGTTTGTAAAATGTCATTATAGTCTCAGTTCTTTATTTTTTAAATCGCTGTAAAATTAACAATCAATGTAACTGAATACCGCAATTTTATTTTGGAGTTACAAGGTGTACCTTAGGCAGCTGAAAAATTAACATATTCTGTTTTCTTTTCACTGTTACATACTGCTTGTATTGAAAAGGTCCTCGTGGCCTAAATGTAATCGTTTTGATTCTGTTGGCATAAATACTAAGATTGTTCTCCATAGCTACACAGTTGAGTTTATCAGCCTAGCTTTTCAATCATCATAGTCGGTAATTATCAAAAACCTGGTCACCAAAAATTAAACACTTCTTGTGTATTTTGTGCATTCACTATTAAGTAAAATTTACATAAAGTTCTTAATATTCTGTAACCATTACCATAAAACCTTATTTATACAAATATTACAAAATGACATTCGAATAATTTCTTTAAAATGATTTTTTCTAACAACAACTCTTTATGACATTTTCCAAATGGTTTTTTATTACTTCTACCGAGCAGAAAGGAACACTTTTTCGCCTCAGAATGATCCATTATATTGACAGTTTCGTATAATCTGCAAAAAACACGTTTTTGTATTCTGTGTGCTCTTCTGCACCAGGGAAAATTAACTACCTACGGATGGCTTAAAATGAGCACACAAACAACGCTACATCGGTGAACCCCGGTATTACAGCAAACTTGACCGCCACCGCTAGCAGTACTCATAAAGCCAACTCGTCGCCTCAAGCAGGGAAGCCAAACACACAAGACACAAACGAACCCCACACGTCTTCACTCAACGACCGGTCAATTTTACAATGAAACTGACAACTCAGATGAGGACTTGATGCGTTACACGCAGCTGGCCCACAAGATTTCGTAGAAGATAAGCTACACTAATATTTTCGTCACCCAAGCATAAACTTTCGCTACTGGCACATGGAAGTTTTATCCCCTCTGCCCTCAAAACCACTACCCGTCAATCGCTTTCTGCCAGTTATCTCCTCGACGGACCGTTTTAGTGGGTGATGGCGTACGGACAGCATCCTGTGATTCCTCGATATGAATACTAACCATATTGTAGAGGTGACATTAGAACATTTTGTGATGGTCTCCATGCTAGTGCTGGCCTGAAGGAACCCCACTATCTTTTAACAAAAACTCCTTTCCTTTCCTGGTATCAGAATGGTATTTCAGATGCAAGTGCATAGTTAAACTGGCATGATATCGTGATATAGAAAAACGTTGCGCTTTTGTCTGGTAATTTCACGTAATACACGTTTCTGTTGAGTTATTTAATCTTAGTTTATTTCAAAAGTTGTGATAGATATGCCAGTCTTATGATAGTATCCATACATAAAGGAAGAGGAACAAGAAGTCAAATATTATTTGTTTTTTGATGGCCCCTAAAAATCTGAAAATATCCAAAGATTCTTCAGTCTGGTGCTCGAAACAACCACTGTTCACCCCTAGCTTTTTTCAGGCATGTCAGTAGTTTTTAAAGTAAAACAAAACTATAATATTATTTTGCTAATTCGTACGTGGAGGGTAAGTCTAGGACCATTCCCGATAAAATAATTAGCGGTCATTATTGAGCTCTTAGTTCCAGAGCAGAGCAGATGCTCGTATACTCCGTTCTGTCACCTTTACACGAGTAGGTCTTGCTATTTCAGTTTCCTTGTTGATGGACGAATGCGTTTAATACGATGTATTTTCCTGAACTGCAGTTTCTTGCAATTTTTACCAAACCGATGAACTAAGCTTATATATAAACAAATTATTATACATTAAAAAATGCATTTAATTGTTATTATTATTATTAAAATTTGGAGTATATGTGGCACGTTAAAAGTGGGGGTTGAAATTAACAAACTGTGTCCTCTCCATATACCTACACTGCATCCGCGTCAGGAAGGAGAAGAACAATCATTCAATTCGACTCATCACTTCAGACATTGCCTGAGCTAGGCTGGTACAACGATAACAGCGTCATGAAATGTAAGTCATCTTCAACGTTATTAAAAACTGGGTGGCTATCGGAAGCAGGCACTGAACTGACGCAGTATTCATCTGATACGCAACGGGACTCGGCAATTGGAGGTCACTAATGGAACAAGCATCATCAAATACTTCAACCATGGTAGTAGCCTATGTGAGCAGCACCACTTTTGCAGTGTTGTCTTATAATTTGATTAAACTCTTTTTAATCAGATATGCGTTTCATTAAAAGCTAATGGCATCTCTGACATCCTCGAATGTCTTTCTCCACCTGTGTTTTGCTCGCAGATGCTCAACAGAAGTGCGTAGTACTACTGGAAGAGCACGAAGCGTCTCACTGTCGCCTAATCTTTACGTTAACCACAAGAGTGGAGACACTTTTGTCTGATTTCTAGATAAAAAGTGAAAACTATTCAACTAGTACACGTTCCATCTTCAAGTTAACACCATTATAAATAACGCTACGAAGAAGAAACCTTTTGCTGAAGTCAGTATTATATGCTTTTCTGCATAAGCCATGTTTTGCGGAGAGAAACTAAACACGAGACGATGATTTCCATTAATAAAGTCGTAGAACAAGTAAAATCTCCTCAGCAGAACCATCTCTGAAAGACAAATGATTGTCTCCAAATATCATGCTGACCAGCCACCATCAGGAAAGCGCGTGAAAACACTGCATGTAGTGACAATATTTTCTCTTCGGAAGGTACTACAACTTACGTTTTACAGGTACTTTCCGACACTTCCTTATGATTTAATGATGCCGCAAGAAGTCATGCTGCTGATACTTAAGTAAATCGCTATTTCAATACAAAACGATGACATTAAATCTTGTCATTAGTACGATAGCAGTCATTTGAGAATCTGTGATTCATTAAACAAAATCGTACAAATTAATGGATGGAAACTACAAGAAGTATACATGGAGCTAGTTAGTTCGAATCTGCTACTGTAGCCAGGATGTGTTGTGGGAACAGAGACAACAATGTTGGCCTGTGCTAATCGTGGAGAGTTCGTCGCTGGGAAACGGCTTACAGAAGATCAAGAACTCTCTGATTCAAGCTCGGAGGAGAACACTCAACTACATCAGGAGCGATAGGCTACATTAACATAAAGATATGATGAAAGTATTCCGCAAACTAGAACTGTAAAATGAAAGTACTGATGATAAATAATTCATAATAATGCGCAGTTAGCCGTAAGGTGGACGTAAATATGTGATGTTTCATAAAGCTGTTGGTGATTTTCTGATAGCCTCTCAGTTGGAGCAATTCAGGACACATAACTTGCGAAGGTATTATCATACTGCTGACTAATTCACACAATCGCTCTTGCACTTACCAGTACGTCTGAATTGTATGTCTAAACATGAGTTATCTCTTATACACTCCTGGAAATTGAAATAAGAACACTGTGAATTCATTGTCCCAGGAAGGGGAAACTTTATTGACACATTCCTGGGGTCAGACACATCACATGATCACACTGACAGAACCACAGGCACATAGACACAGGCAACAGAGCATGCACAATGTCGGCACTAGTACAGTGTATATCCACCTTTCGCAGCAATGCAGGCTGCTATTCTCCCATGGAGACGATCGTAGAGATGCTGGATGTAGTCCTGTGGAACGGCTTGCCATGCCATTTCCACCTGGCGCCTCAGTTGGACCAGCGTTCGTGCTGGACGTGCAGACCGCGTGAGACGACGCTTCATCCAGTCCCAAACATGCTCAATGGGGGACAGATCCGGAGATCTTGCTGGCCAGGGTAGTTGACTTACACCTTCTAGAGCACGTTGGGTGGCACGGGATACATGCGGACGTGCATTGTCCTGTTGGAACAGCAAGTTCCCTTGCCGGTCTAGGAATGGTAGAACGATGGGTTCGATGACGGTTTGGATGTACCGTGCACTATTCGGTGTCCCCTCGACGATCACCAGTGGTGTACGGCCAGTGTAGGAGATCGCTCCCCACACCATGATACCGGGTGTTGGCCCTGTGTGCCTCGGTCGTATGCAGTCCTGATTGTGGCGCTCACCTGCACGGCGCCAAACACGCATACGACCATCATTGGCACCAAGGCAGAAGCGACTCTCATCGCTGAAGACGACACGTCTCCATTCGTCCCTCCATTCACGCCTGTCGCGACACCACTGGAGGCGGGCTGCACGATGTTGGGGCGTGAGCGGAAGACGGCCTAACGGTGTGCGGGACCATAGCCCACCTTCATGGAGACGGTTGCGAATGGTCCTCGCCGATACCCCAGGAACAACAGTGTCCCTAATTTGCTGGGAAGTGGCGGTGCGGTCCCCTACGGCACTGCGTAGGATCCTACGGTCTTGGCGTGCATCCGTGCGTTGCTGCGGTCCGGTCCCAGGTCGATGGGCACGTGCACCTTCCGCCGACCACTGGCGACAACATCGATGTACTGTGGAGACCTCACGCCCCACGTGTTGAGCAATTCGGCGGTACGTCCACCCGGCCTCCCGCATGCCCACTATACGCCCTCGCTCAAAGTCCGTCAACTGCACATACGGTTCACGTCCACGCTGTCGCGGAATGCTACCAGTGTTAAAGACTGCGATGGAGCTCCGTATGCCACGGCAAACTGGCTGACACTGACGGCGGCGGTGCACAAATGCTGCGCAGCTAGCGCCACTCGACGGCCAACACCGCGGTTCCTGGTATGTCCGCTGTGCTGTGCGTGTGATCATTGCTTGTACAGCCCTCTCGCAGTGTCCGGAGCAAGTATGGTGGGTCTGACACACCGGTGTCAATGTGTTCTTTTTTCCATTTCCAGGAGTGTAGATTGTTCCAAGAACCTACACACAGCCCCGCAAGATTGTAAGAACTTTTATTATCTCACCAGAAACGTCTCCATCATTCAGTAGCTTATCAGCAACCATAGGAAGGCAAGCTACTAAATAAAGTGCCGTTTAATAGGAACATAAAAAAATGGTACCGTAGTTACGAACTCCTTCTACTTCACTGGTGTATTTATTGTTGACAATATCTCTTAACGTGAGTTTTTTTTGTAAATTTCTGACTTCTACCCCTCTTCAGCGCAATGATGTAAACTGTGAAAGTAACGACTGTAAACTGTCTTCTTGGAGTTAACTACCTAGAAATTACCTTACGCACTGAAGTATGTATACATTTATATATTTATGATAATCTGTGAGTTAATTTCTAAATGGAATTAAGTTTCAATTTATTTACTTATTCCACATACTACACGATCTGTGGAAAGAACACCACGAAATTAGTTCTTTTATGAGCGACAGTACGTATTATGCATTTTCTGTTTTTCTGGCGTGTTTCGCATCCTGAATGATCTCCTCACTATGGATCACGTGTACCTTCTCTAATTTAATATATTCTGTGTGACTTGTTTACTTAGCACCTCAAGTGCCGTATCGATGTTAAAGGCTAGTGTCGTGCAGCGGTAAAACATTTTTGCTTAGACGGATGTTGAGTGTAGTCCAGAAGCAATCTGAGTTGAGGAAAATTCGTCGAACCCTACAACAACATCAAAACGATGCCATTACGGCCTTATCACTTTAGGACGTGGTGTAGAAAAGATCTGAGGATGGTCATTACGGACTGAAACCGGTCATCGTCAAAAGAATTGATATTGTGATCAAAGACTGGAATAAAAAATATTTAACATCAAAAATTATTAATAGGTAAATGGATATTATCATCGTCGTACGAGATCTGCGGTTTGGCACAATACAGACACGCGACTTAAACTTCATTCGATGAAGTTCTTGAAAAATTAAACATCATCCAGATATAATATGGTCAAATTAAGATTCGTGAGGTTGCTGATATGTTAAGTATTTCGTATGAACATGTATCTAAAATCGTGAATGAAGCTGAACGTATCTTGGATTCGATGTTTGTTGTTTCTGAAACAAAATCGGTTGAGGGATGACAGTTTTGCATCATATATGGAGAAGTTGGACTTAATCCGAAGAACTTCTGGTGTCGTCGTCGGACTGTAGACTAATCGTGGAGCCACCATTACACCCTGGGGGCAAAAGTGCTGTGGAGACAGTTGCTTAGCAAAGGTGAAAGTGCACCGAAACGAATAAAATCTGTTTAGGCAGCACGAGAGATAATGGCGCCATTTTCATTTAATTCGTAGTGTTTAGTTATGGCAAAGTGGACGTGAATGTAACAGTGGATGACTGTTAATATGCCACATTACTGTTCCTTTGAGCAGCCATCAGCTGTTGAATTAGATACATGCCTGGCAACTCTGTTATGACGCCAGCCAGGTACTGTTAGAGGCCCAAGACAAATACGGGCTCTGCAACGAACTTGCGACGTTGAACTAGTCAGCTTGCCCGCCAACTTCAGGAGCGCTCGGTCCCGTGCAGGGCAAACGGGAAATCAATATGTAATTGAAAAGGTCCCCACTAAAGTTCTTAACAATGTCGTGTGGTATCGAGAGCTGGCATGCATTTAAAACGTGCAGTCAAGAATTATTTAACTGATCTGAAATAGTTATTCGCTCCCCGACGGAGACATCTGCTGGCACTCGTAATACCTGCAGTGTCACGTGCTATGACGTACGCACCACGGCCTGTCTTGCTCGTGGGCCTCGGTATTGCAGGAATAACTCCACGAGAGACAAGACGGGTTGTGGAGTCACACTGACCCCTGACCGCCCAGCTGTCGCCCACAATTCATGGAGATTAGTCATCAGTGGGTCAGAGGAGAGGACAGCGTATTCGATGACGTCGCAGGTTGTCTCAATAGATCAGAAGGCGAGAGGCGCGCGAGAGGGGAGGAAGGGTACATGAGCACACTCATCGTGAAACGTATGGAGGGATATGATGCAGCATTAGTGAGGATACAGGTCACCGCAGGGTGCTATAGGCGAATAAGCACATAATGGGCGGTAGCTTCCTGTATTGTACAATTGTGGGAGTCCATGGGTAACGTATCAGGGAGCAGATTTCGTCCCTTGTAATTATTCCCCACCTGACAATCCCTCCAGTATCAGCCTAAATAGTGCCCTGTTGCCACACAGAATTGATTACCATACACCTGTACCAACGCAACGAATGAAGATCACAGGTTAATATCAAGTAGACAACGCGGTCATTAGAGACGGAGCACAAGCTCGAATTACGGAAGAATGGAAAAGGAAATCGGTGCGGCCGTTTTCAAAGAAACCACCCCTGCATTTGCCTTCAGTCATTTAGGGAACCACGGAAAACCTAAATCTGAATGGCCGAATGCGAGCCCACGGTGCTAACCACTGTACGACCTCACACGGTCTGCCCGCAAAGGTAATTCGGGCACTGTCCTTGATAGTGGAAGGCAGGTTGAAGAAAACTCGATTCCTTTCTGACGACAGAGTAAGATGTTCACAATCTTACAAGACTGGAACTAAAGTGCATAAGCAGATGAATTTATTCCACAAAATTCGAATGAGAGCAACAAAAGTCTAAGAGCAATAAATACAAGTTGGTGTTAAGAAGGGTATAAGGCAAGACTGAAGCTTACCACCGTTGTTATTCAACTTGTTTGTCGAAGAAGCAGAGGAGAGAGTGAAGGAAAATCTCGGTATAGGAATAAAAGTGTAAAGGGAAAAGATGCAAATGTTAATGGTCTGAGACGAAGGAGCCCTTCTGTCTGCCTAAAGGAAAACTTAGGTGAATCGTTGAAAGGACTGGACGGATCCATGGAATTGAATATGGTTTAAGGATACACAAAGTAAGAACGATGGTGGTGAAGAGAGCTAGAAATGAGAATTACTGAACGTCAGAACTGGGAAAGACACAGCAGTGAAAGAAGTGGATGAATTCTGTCCCGGCAGTAAGCTGACATAGGGTGGACGAAAAAGTAATATACTAGAAGTGGATTCACACAGGGGAAGAAAGTTATCTTCAATAAAAGACTTATACTGGTATTAGGCCAGCTATTGATATGCCAAAGAGGAAGAAGTTCCTGTAAATGTAAATCTGGAGGATGGATGGAAGTGAAAAACAAAAGGACTGCGGAAAAGTCTGAAATGAAGAGACAGGAACATTTAAAACGTGGTGCTGCCGAAAAATCTAAAAAATTATGTCTACTTTAAAGTAAAAAAACGAACAAGCGCCAAAAAGAATAAGTGAGAAACCAGTTTACATTTACGCTCTTTGATTAAAAGTACCCGCTCACATACAAGTGGACATTAATATGGGGTGTGTGCATCCTTCGCCTTTATGACGGCTTGAACTCGGCTGGAAACATTTTGAATGAGGTGTCTGAAGGAATGGCAGGCCATCCTTCCTCAAGAGCCGAAACCAGAGAACGTAGTGATGGACGCTGGAGTGTGGAGCGAGTTCGACTTCCGAATCTCATGCCATAGATGTTCCACTGGGTTCAGATCGGGGTTCTGGGCGACGCGAAAGTCCATTTCAAGGCTGTTACTGTCGACAGACTACAGCATCACATATGTTACTTTATGACAGGGTGCACTGCCATACTGAAACAAACTATAATGGTCTGTATGCCTTACACAATGCTATAAAATGTGTTCACAATCTTCCGCATTCAGTGTTTTCTTAAACGAAATGAGGCCGCAATCTAACCATCAAGAACACCTCCACACAAAGCACCATTTTCTCCGTATTTCAGTGTTGGTACTACACACGGTGGCAGTTAACGTTCTCCAAGCACCCGCCAAACCCAGACCCCTCTATCGGATTGCTGCAGGTGATACCGTAATTTATCACTCCAGATCACTCGTTGCCAGTCATCTACTGTCCAGAGCCGTCCTTCTTTACACCACCTCAAACGTTGCTTAGCATTGACTACAGAAATGTATAGCTTATGAGGTGCTCGAACATCGCACCCTTTTCTTTTAAACTCTCTAGCTGGACTGCTGGCAGTAGTTTGCAACTCACGAGTTATTCCTTCCGCTGATTTCATGAGGCTTTTTACAGCCACCCTGCCCAATGTTCGACGGTATCTGTCCGTCAGTATAGGAAATCTACCATGTCTTCCTTTAACTGTGGTTCTTCCTTCGTGTTTTCACTTCACAATCACATCATCAAAAGTCAATGTAGGCAGCTTTAGGAAGGTTGAAATGTCCCTGATGGTTCAAAATGGTTCAAATGGCTCTGAGCACTATGGGACTTAACATCTGTGGTCATCAGTCCCCTAGAACTTAGAACGACTTAAACCTAACTAACCTAAGGACATCACACACATCCATGCCCGAGGCAGGATTCGAACCTGCGACCGTAGCAGTCTTGCGGTTCCGGACTGAGCGCCTAGAACCGCGAGACCACCGCGGCCGGCTGTCCCTGATGGATTTGTTATTTAGGGTATTCAGGTGATATCCAATGGTTAGTCCACATTCAGTCACTGAGCTGTTCTGACCGACCATTTGCTGTTTATTACTTTCTTCTGACAACACATTTCTTCCCGCCTCCTTTTATACTGGCGGGCACCTCTCATTACATCTAGTGGTCAGTTCCGTATTACATAGCGGTATCCGGCTACTTTTGACCAGATAGTCTACATTAGTGGGATACCAGTGACAGCATTAAGAAAACCTCGACTTGGAGATGGAAGTGACAGAGCAGACAAAAACTAGGGCACAGAAAACAGTTTACAGGCACAGTAGTGTGCAGTAGTTATGGTAGTTACGGGAATATGAGCAGACTGAGGACAGCAGCAAACCAGTCTGTAGACTGGTGACCTACGGAAGGCCTCGATGCTGCAGAAAGTGAGTGTGAGGTATCGGTTCACAGGTAGCAGGGGCTCTCAAAGAAGCAGCTGCGGCAGCCGCCTGTGTGCGCGCACTAGCAGATCGTCCGCAGATTACTCACATCCTCAATTCCTCTCTGCAGCAGCAGCCGCTAACCGACAAGCAGTCTCGTCCCTTATTAATCAGATTTTTTACGTGCGTTGTTTGGCTTGAACGAAAACAAAAATTAAAAAAACCGGAAGTTTGGAGTATAACTTCCCATCGAGGACTGGATACTTAGACATGGAGTACAAGTTCGGATTCTCGAGTCGAAGGGAATCCCCCGCGCTCTATCCAAGGCACCATCCAGACATTGGCCTCCAGAAATTTAGGGAAATTTCCAAAAACCCAATGGTCGGAAGGAGATTTGAACAGTCATTCTTGTGTTCGGTTTCTTTTCCGGATCTGTCATTTTGGCAGCCATTATTCTCCTAGCAATGCAAGGTAACGGGAAAAAATCGAAGTAAAGGAACATACGGTTTTCGATTTGAAGAATAGTGGAAAGGTTCTAGTGCCCGCCACATCGTTTAGATACCTAGGTGTACTACTACTAATCGAGATGGAATGTCTTACAAAAACGCTGTTTAGCTGCATGGAACATTTTTTTTATAGAAACATTGTATGGCACTGGTTATTAGCTGATTTCATACCCTTGGGTGTTCTCAAGCAACATGATACAAAAATAACATTACTTGCTTCCACCATGTCATGAGTCACACGCACACACACACACACACAAACCACTGTGTAAATATCGATAAGTACATATACCCTGAAGAGCCAAAGAAACTGGTACACGTGCCAAATATCGTCTAGGGCCCCCGTGAGCATGCAGAAATGCCGCAACACGACGTGGCATGGACTCAACTAATGTCTGAAGTAGTGCTGGAGGGAACTGACACCATGAATCCTGCAGGGCTGTCCATAAATCAGTAAGAGTATGATGGGGTGGAGATATCCCACATATGTTCCGTAATGTTCATGTCTGGGGAGCTTCGGGGCCAAAGGGAGTGTTTAAACTCAGCAGAGTGTTCCTGGAGCCACTTTTTAGCAATTCTGTACGTGTGGGGTGCCGCAGTGTCCTGCTGCAATTTCCCACGTCCGTCGGAATGCGCAATGGACATGAATAGATGCAGGTGAGCAGACAGGATGCTTACGTACGTGTCACCTGTCAGAGTCGTATCTAGACGTATCAGGGGTCCCGAATCACTCCAACTACACGTGCCCAACACCATTAAAGAGCCTCCACCAGCTTGAACAGTCTTCTGCTGACATGCGGGGTCCGTGCATTCATGAGGTTGTCTTCGTACACGTCTATCCGCTCAATACAATTTGAAACGAGACTCGTCCGATCAGGCAACATGTTTCCAGTCATCAACAGTCCAGTGTCAGTGTTGACGAGCCCAGACGAGGCGTAAAGCTTTGTATCGTGCAGTCATCAAGGGTACACGAGTGGGCTTTCGTCTCCGAAAGCCCATATCGATGATGTTTTGTCGAATGGTTCGCACGCTGACACTTGTTGATAGAGCAGTATTGAAATCTGCAGCAATATGCGGAAGGATTGCACTTCTGTCACGTTGAACGATTCTCTTCAGTCGTCGTTGGTCCCGTTCTTGCAGGATCTTTTTCGGGCCGCAGCGATATCGGGGATTTGATGTTTTACCGGATTCCTGATATTCACAGTACAGTCGTGAAATGGTCGTACGGGAAAATCCCCACTTCATCGTTACCTCGGAGATGCTGTGTCAAATCGCTCGAGCGCCGACTATAATACCATGTTCAAACTCACTTAAGTCTTGATAACCTGACATTGTAGCAGTAGTAACCGGTCTAACAATTGCGCCAGACACTTTGTCTTACATAAGCGTTGCTGACGGCAGCACCGTATTCTGCCTGTTTACATATCTCTGTATTTGAATACGCATGCCTACACCAGTTTCTCTGGCACTCCACAAGCCGTCTTATGGCGGTTGCCAGACTGGACTTTGTGTACCAATGTCACTTACCCTCATTCCTGTTCCATTCGTGAACGGTCTGTGGTACGAATGATTGTTGGTAAGCATTCGTGTGAGCCTTAATCTATCTAATTTTACCTCCATTATCTTTTAGCGAAATATGCGTAGGAGGAAGCAATATTTGGTTGACTCTTTCAGGAACGTACGGTCTCTGAATTTTAAGAGTAGACCAGAGGTGATGCATAGCGCATCTCTTGTGGCGTTTGTCACTGCAGTTGTCTGAGCACATCCGTAACCCTTCTGGGCATATTGAATGAATCTGTGAAGAAATGTGCTGCTTTTCATTGGTTCTGCTGTATTTCTACTGTCCATACCATGTGGTACAGATGACAGGCTGGGGAGCAATATTCAAGTGTTCACCGAACGAGAGTTTTGTGAGCTAACCCCGTGGATTTGTCAGCAAACTCTATCGTGAAAGGACTACACTTCAGGAGGCTTCTTCTGATAAATCTCAGTCTAGCAGTTGCATTACCTGCAATGAGTTTTAAGTGCTTGTTCCACTTTCAAACTCTCTGCGCACATACTCCTAGATATTCAATGCATGTGACTTCTTCCTTTGATTGTTCTGCAATCGTCTAATCGTAGAATAATTGGTAATTCTTCCTACTTATGCGCTGTGCGTTGTTTATGTTGACGGTCAGTTGCCACTCCCTGCACCAAGCGTCGACCCTCTGCAGGTCTTCTGTATTTCGCTACAATTTTGTAGCGTCGTGACTTCTCTGTATACAACACAATCCTCCACGAAAAGCCGCAAGCAACTTCCGATGTTATAGAGAGTGTTAGGGGTATAAGTGCAGACATTTTTATTCGTGTGACTGAGTCCGTTGTACTGAACAACATTACTTAAGTATTTACTTCATTTGGAGACTCATAATTATAGCTTTTAGGAGCAGTATGTTTTTAGGTTAGTTAGTACCTCCGAGTACACGTGACAGAACAAGCCATTAATTCTTATTTCCTCCTGGATAGCAGGTCAGATGTTGAACTGTGGACGCGTGGATGAAGAACGGTTAGTCTATACTGACAAGCTCAGTGCACTTAGCGATGCAGTTATTACCGCGTAGAAAACGTCAGGTAATAAATTATGTGACGTGTATGCGGGAAGACTGTTAGATGCAGAAAAAAATACTAACACACTGAAGTGGGTACATATTAAGGTACCAATGATCACTGTATCTGCACTGATACCCGTAACAACCACTCTACTGAGAAAAGTAATTGACTCTTGGGGTACGTGTGGAGTCATTTTTAAGTTTGAAGATTTTTTCCATCACATGACATGTTGTGTTCTGTTTACTAGGAACTCTTCAGGCCAACCACACATCTTTTTTGATATTCCGAATGCCTGTAATTTGTTCATTAGGCGGCAGAACGGAACTGTATCGAATGCATTCTAGAAGTGAAGGTTCCCAGCATCAATCTGGCTCTGGTATCTACTGTTTCCTAGGTTCATGGACGAACAGAATGAGTTGAGTCTCACACAATCGTCGTTTTCGGAACCCGTACCAGTTCCTGCAGAGTCGATTTTCAGCTTCCGCAAATGTCATAATATGCAAACAGAAAACGTGTTCCGAAATTCTACAACATACTGACCTCAGCGACATAGTCCTACAGTTTTGTGTGTCTTTTCTACGACTCTTCTTGAAAACGGGAATGAGCTGCCTTTTTTTTCCAATCACTAGGAACACTTCGCTCCTTCAGCGAACTACGGTACACAGTTGCCAGAGCAGGAGAAAGTTCTTTTGCAAACTATGTGTAGAATCGTAGAATCGACTTGTAGTCGCCTTTTCTGTGTGGAGCGACTTCGGTTGGGTATCTATCCCGTGGTCACTTATTTTGACATGTGTCATTTTGACTTCCGTGTGACGATTTAAAGGAGTATCTGCCGGATTATCTTCCTCAACAAAACAATTTTGGGCAAAGGTATTTAGTATTTCTGATTTTTCTATGTCATTTTCCATTTCAATGTCATTATGGTCAAAGAGTGTATGGGCAGATGGCTTTGCTCCATTTATTTGGTAGTATTTTCTGTCAGACTAGTAGATAGAATTTTACTTTTGAATTCTTTGAACGTTTCACAAGATCCCCCCTACGCTCATTTTGGCTTTGTTTGTCTACAGAGTTTTGGTTACGTTTAAATTTGTGGTGAAGCTCTTTGTCCTTTCGAAGCAGCTTTTTAACTCGGCTGTCGACCCGTGGCGGCTCTTACTCATCCTTAAGAACTTTGCTCTGCACAAACCCAAGGCGTACCGTGCAATACTCTTGAACTATCCTCATTTACGCTCAACATTTACAGTCCTAGAAATGAATGTTCTATGTTGACCGCTCTTGTAAACTGAAATCTGTTCTTCGTAGCACTTGCTAAACAGTAATATCGTCCTACCTTTCCTTATTCTCCTATTTATAGACGTATTCAATGGCACTATAACGGCAGTGTGATCACTGATTCTCTGTTGTACGTTAACTGATCTGTTGGTAACCAGGAGATCTGAGACGTTACCTTCAAGAGTCGGTTCTCTGATTAACTCTTCACAGTAGCTTTTCGAAAAGGTATCTAGAACAATTGCACACGATTCCCTATCCCTACTAACCGCTCTACTCACTTGTGTCTCCCAGTCTATAGCTGGTGTGTTAAAATCTCCCGTAATATTATAACTCAACCAGGAAGTAGACGTGCAACATTCAGTGAGATTCCATATTCTCATAATGGTGTAATACCGTAGAATTACGATTCTGACGTTCTATCCCTACAACGAAAAAAGTGAAATCAGTATCTAATCGTACCAACACACATAACAGGTTATAAAATGTCAGCATATGTCTTGAAATAAAAACGTACCTGGCATGATCAATGTTTTAAAACTAAACAGACTAACAACATGAAATGAATCGAAAACGTGACACCAGAACAAGAGAAGATTAGTGAAAGATTTGGATTTGCCTGGAGAAGTCAGGGAAAGTTCAGTTACTTTATCATCTACACTAACGTGAAACACGTCTCATCTACTGAGCGAGTGCTCATAGCTTGCTATAAGGTATACATTTTAGAGGCCTTGTTTACTGGACAATCTTTACTTGTTTTTATCCATGCTACCTCCTCCCAAAATGTGGAAAGCAAAGAGCTTGCAGTAGAAGAGATTTTTTTCGCAGTATCAAAGATGAAGAAGTCCTCGTAGCCTTCAAGGAATGCATTTCAGAGCCCCAGTTTATCAGACTCTTTTACTTCGAATGAACGTTCCTGTTATACCCCTTAATATTGACCATTCCTCCTGGGACATCCTGTATGCACATGCCTGACTTGCAGACAGTTTGACTCGTGGCAATTTTCCTCAGTATATCCTAATTTGTACTTTCTTTTATTTCTCTTAACGAGTTCGCATAATATTAGTTAATAGCACTCAACGTGTAATTATTTGTCTTGTAAAAGATATTTTCATGAATACCGTGAGTTCCTGACGAATATTGTGTCCATGTAACTGCTTTCTTCTGAGATTTCCTTTGTTTTTCTGTCACCACATATTTAAGCATAGCCGCAGCCTGCAACAGGCAATTCTATGCTCGTATCCTCCATTTAACTGCCCTAGTTTCTACGAATGCTTTGCAAATTCTGCACCGTTGTTCATTACTCTTTTTTTAGTCAAACCTACTTTCAGCAGTAAAAGCTGAGTGATCGAACAGGAAAGCCGGCGGCGACAAGCAGCAGCCCAGTCAGCACTCACCACAGCTCCTCTCTTGCTAAAGATTCTAATAACAGCCCCTGTTTGCACGCACATAAATTACTCTATCTGTGTGTTAAGCAGTACTCATAGATGGCTCAGTTTATGCTAACAAAACCCACATGTGTATGGCATGGGCGATTCTTCTAAGTAAGCCTCCATTTACACTAATAATTCTTAATTGTTTGTTTCTAATTCGTTTTCTGGGGTCAGCAATCATTCTAGACAGAATATGTCCGTTGCACTTTATACACACATCAAAAAAAGTTTTGCATCACCTCGGTTCCGAGAGTTCCTGAACCTGTGCAGAAAATTGGAATATAGATCAACTTAAACATCATTTCCGCCCTTTTTATTTTCATGAAAACCACACACTGCGTTTTGTACCACCATACAGCGAAACCTTCAGAGGTGGTGGTCCAGATTGCTGTACACACCGGTACCTCTAATACCCGGTAGCACGTCCTCTTGCATTGATGCAAGCCCGTATTCGTCGTGGCATACTATCCACAAGTTCATCAACGCACTGTTGGTCCAGATTGTACCACTCCTCAACGGCGATTCAGCGTACATCCCTCAGAGTGGTTGGTGGGTCACGTCGTCCATAAACAGCCCTTTTCAATCTAACCCAGGCATGTTCGATAGGGTTCATGTCTGGAGAACATGCTGGCCACTCTAGTCGAGCGATGTCGTTGTCCTGAAGGAAATCATTCACAAGATGTGCGCGATGGGAGCGTGAATTGTCGTCCGTGAAGACGAATGCCTCTCCAATATGCTGCCGATATTGTTGCACTATCGGCCGGAGCATGGCATTCACGTATCGTACAGCCGTTACGGCGCCTTCCAAGACCACCAGCGGCGTACGCCGGCCCCACATAATGCCACACCAAAACAGCAGGAAACCTCCACCTTGCTGCACTCGTTGGACAGTGTGTCTAAGGCGTTCAGCCTAACCAGGTTGCCTCCAAACACGTCTCCGACGATTGTCTAGTTGAAGGCATATGCGACACTCATCGGTGAAGAGAACGTGATGCCAATCCTGAGTGATCCATTCGGCATGTTTTTGCGTCCATCCGTGCCGCACTGTACGGTGTCGTGGTTGCAAAGATGGACCTCGCCATGTAGGTCGGGAGTGAAGTTGCGCATCATGCAGCCTATTGCGCACAGTTTGACTCGCGACACGACGTCCTGTGGCTGCACGAAAAGCATTATTCAACATGGTGACATTGCTGTCAGGGTTCCTCCGAGCCATAATCCGAAGGTAGCGGTCATCCACTTCAGTAGTAGCCTTTGGGCGGTCTGAGCGAGGCATGTCATCGCCAGTTCCTGTCTCTCTGTATCTCCTCCATATCCGAACAACATCGCTTTGGTTCCCTTGTTGAGAGCCCTTCCTGGCACAAAGTAACAATGCGCACACGATCGAACCGGGGTATTTACCGTCTAGGCCCTGTTGAACTACAGACAACACGAGTCGTGTACCTCCTTCCTGGTGGAATTACTGGAACTGATCGGCTGTCCGACACCCCCCCCCCCCCCCCCTCTGCTCATGCATGGTTGTTTACATCTTTGGGCGGGTTTAGTGACATCTCTGAACAGTGAAAGGGACTGTGTATGTGATACAACATCCACAGTCAACGTCTGTCCCAGGAACTCTGGGAACCGGGCTAATGAAAAACTTTTTTTGATGTGTGTATTTGAAGGTGAACTGTTGTCGTCACATTATATCGTCAGATGCGTAATTAAATTCGAATACCGAGAAAACGGCTTCATACTAATAAAAATAATGTACCTTAAGCTGAAATCGTAGACAACAGTTAGCTTTCAAATAGGATGGCTTAAAACGAGCACCCCTACTTTTTCAGCCCGCTGTACTCACGGTTGCCTAAAACGCAAGGTTCTTCTCCTATTGCAGGCTTAATTCGTCTTGGCGTCACACTTAATCACATTGGTGGTAGTTTAGCATTATTAAAATTAAGTACAGAAGGAGACAACTAGTTAGTTAGTTAGTTTCGTATTCCATGGATCGTTTGCACCATGAATCATAATGATGTAGAATGAGTTGTTTAACATTCTCATCGCAAATTATTTTGTTAATATTGCTACACGCTGAACATTTATAAGTTTGTTTAGCTTTTTATTGTCATTATTAAATATACATATACAACTTAATAATTTTTACCCATCCCGTTTTGCAGATTACAGTAGTATACGTTCTTCTATGTAGTAGAAGGAGCTGTGGAGGAGGAACATCAACAGTTTCTTTTCGAATTTTACTTTTCTGTTTGTTGGACATTATGTATCACTGGATGAGCTATCAAAAATTATAACGGCGGTATTGTGCACCACTTTTTCTGCCAAAGACAACCTTAATGTGGAGAAATGAATGTCGTTTTCCCTCGTGGTATTGTAATCATGCGCATCATTGTTCCTTTTTTAAACTGTCTTGGATTATTTACAACAAACTACATGAGGGAATACATACACTTTGAAGCAGTAGTCATAATGCCCAAGGCCTTAAACAAATGTCTACTAAGTGATTGTGGGTGAGCATCAAATATTATTCTTACAATATGTTTTTGAGGAATGAAGACTTTTTCTTAAAGACAAGTTACTTTCTAACATTATTCCATATGATATTATTGAATGAAAATATGCATAATATGTCAACTTACTGATCTGTCTCTCCACAACATATGCAATGATTCTTAGTACAAACTAAGTTGTTTCAAAAGCTGCAAAATGTGCTTTGTCCAGTTTAAATTCTCATCAATATGAATAGCTAAGAATTTTGTATTTTCCACCCTGTTTATTATTTCCTCCTCATGTTTTACACTTATCATTGGTGCAGAACTCTTAGATATGCAGAACTGAACATATTGTCTCGCTTGTAAAAAATTTAAAAAAAATTTAAAAATTAAAAATTCTCAGAAAACCACTCAGAAATTTTTAAGAACATTGTTTATCATGTCTTCTGTTGCTGTAGGGGCCTAAGTATGCTTGGATTAACCACAATACTAGTATCGTCAACAAACAGAACTAATTCTGCTTGTTGTATATTAGAAGATAATTTACAAATACGAAGAACAATAGAGGACCTAAGACTGACGCTTAGAGAGCCCCATACGTGATTTCTCCCCAGTCAGAACAACATCCCCGAACAACAATGGTTCGATTAATAAGTACATCTTTTGCTTCCTTTTGGTCAGATAAGACATTATCAGTTGGTTGGTTATACCATCAATCCCATAAGACTTCAGTTTATCTAGGAGAATATTGCGATTCACACAGTCATATGCCTTAGATAGGTCGCAGAAAATACCAATCGACGCTACTTCGTTATTTGATGCTTGTAAAATTTGGTGCGTCAACATGTAAACGGTTTTTGCAGTAGAGTAACTCTTCTGAAATCCAAATTGTGATTTGCTGAGGATATTATTGTTACTTAGGTGAGATACTATTCTAGAGTACATCATATCAAAAATTTTGGAAAGTGATATCAGCAGTGAAATAGGTCATAGCTATTGACATCCCTTCAATCCCCTTCCTTAAATAATCGTCCATTACAAATTGAATTAGGGAGTAATATCATTTGCTGGAGACCCGTGACCACATTTATAAGAAGACTCTCACACATTTAACAAATTGGAAAACACTGAAATGAGCGGCACAGGTGTTGTTACCGTAGAGAAACACTGCTTAAGGGAACGGCAGACAGCGCTCAGTCAATAAGAAAAAATCACTTAAAAGAAATTAAGAGACTTGGGTAACTATGGAAATCAAACAAGAAAATGAGGTCGAGCGAGAAAATTTCTGTTTGGCGATCGTACTCGGCAGCAGAACTTTGAACATTTCCTTAGCGGCGTCTGTGGTTCGCATGCAGTCGCAGTTCCCTGTTATCATCGTAATTTAATAGTTTCTAAGTATCGTTATTTGCGAGCGAAAAGGTTGCTTTTCTCGAAAAAAGCCGACAGCCTTCCTGAACTTCTGAGGCCTTAGGCACTCAGGTAAACTGCTGGAACATGGCGCCTCAGCTGTTGTGGCGTGCGCCCTGGAGGCTAAACGCAGAAAACCCATGTTGTTTGTATGGGATCAGCCAGCAAACTGAGAGCGACCACTAGCCCTGTTCGCAAAACAGTCGGCTGTCCAGAGAAGTACTGATTTTTCCAACCAACCTCATTTCATTTTCACAGCTTTGGGAAGGTTATCAGGCGTTGGCGGCTCCTGACCGGTTACGTCGCTTCTTTGGTGTAAGCACGCTCGTAGCACCGTTCAAATTCCCAAAGAGGGCTTACATTTAACGGAACACTCAATCTTGTCGAAAATGACTAACTTCTTAATGATTCACAAAAACCGTGGAAAAATATCTCTGTACTTTTATACCATGAGCAACTATTCTGGCGACTGCCCTCGCGTCTCGCATAAACTCATAATAAAAATCAAGCACTCGTTAATAAATCCAAATTTTTATGATACTTCCGTCCTCAAACACTTCTTGTTCTTTAATTACCCTAATGATTTATTAAATTCCACCCCCCCCCCCCCCGCCCCCCGTTAGAGTGCGGCTTCAGATGCGACCTAAAATACTACTCTGAAACAAAATAATCGAGTCTGTTCCCCTACTAAGGAGATATTTGGAGTGGATTTTTGTCCTTGAACTGCATCCTTACGCTATGGCAAGTTTCAAGAAAATTGGCACACTCAGGGGCAAAGGATGGCATGTTAACAACAGACGTGTTCTTAATTTCCACCAAAAGACAAGACAAAGACTGAGAAACCTCGCAGAAAACGACATATAAAAATGACAAGACGATATGCAAACTTTTATGTTTTCAAATTCATGCTATTACGATGGTGATTACCATTTTGGAAAGCATATAAATGTATAGTATATACAAGCCTCAGTATTTTCTGTCAGATCTCGCTCACAAGCTTTGTCGGTGAAGTAGAGCATACTTCCAATGGTTGGAGTTATAACACGTCATGTCATTCATATTATTCAAACGTTTATAGATAATGTTTTGCATGTATTTTATTGATATTTTGTTATATTTATGTTTCCTTCTGATTTTGTACCAAATTTAAACCATTTCCAAACATATCAGATTATCTGTGAAAAAGACCGTATGGTTACTGGTCCGTGTATAGGGTAACAGAATTGTAATGATAGGATAGAATAACCTGGGAAGAAGTTCCTCTTGTATTAAGGAGGCTAAATCACGCCAATGGAAAAGGTAGAATGCTCGTGGAGAACGCCGTATAGTAGTCAGCTAACGTAGTGGGCACTTCTCGGATCGTATTCGAGGCTAACATCTACGTATATTGTTACTTGCAATTATTGCCTCTGATGACCGTTGGCTCCCCTGGTAAAGGTGTGGAATGTTTAAACACTACTGCGCGGCATTTCTTAACTAGAAGAGCCATCTCTGATCTATGTAAACACTGAGGCTAAAACCCACGAAACAGTCGACGAAACCGACAAAGCGCTTCGAATGGTCACCTCCAGGTAATACTCCGTTTTGTTTTTTAGTACTGTAAATCACATGGGCCAGCATCTATTTGTGTTTTTTATGAATATAGTGTAAATTATATGTTGATACAGACTATTATTGACTGAAGTCGTTACCTGTGAAAGGCTCCTGACCCAACACCTAACATTTACTCCAGCGTCATAATTATAAAGAGGAAACTATCTCCTTTTCATAACAACAACTCTAACGAACTTGTGTTACCTTAAAAAGCTATTTATCCGATTGCGTCTATTTAGGTGGTGCAACAATCTAATTGCATAGTGTTGTAATACATTTTGGCTTCCAAGAAAAGTTAACTCTGAAAACATCTTGATTTTGACATTTACATTCCAAGTTTTTGGTTTGGTATTCTATTGTTTGCCAAACGTGGCAGGCGAAACTTCATTCAAGTGAAATTATGTAAGGAATTCAGGGTCGCAGAGTAATTTCCTTGCTTGCTTTAGGTGTTGCTTTGCTCGCAACCATACAGAACAATATATAATATTTTCGTGAAGTTCCGTTAATGTGATGAAGTCATTTGATGATTAATTCGTGTTCCATAATAAAGTATGTAACCAATATCATACTTAAAAGTTGGTTCAATAGGTTTCTTGTCGTTGTTGTGGCCTTCACTCCAGAGACTGGTTTGATGCAGCTCTCCATGGTTTCTTATGAAATAGTTAATGCTTAATTAGTCATTGAAATTTTAGGTTCAGTTTTAAAATTTCTCTACCCACTGAAAACTATGTCCGAATCTGAGTGTCGACCATAATTTTAACTGCTAACAACTCGTAATTACGATTTTGTGATTCAACAGAAACGGTTGGTAATCCGCATTGTGTTTTACACTGATAGTGGTATGTTTGGAGAACAATAATTAACTTTGATTCCGATTAGCTGAATAGCCATTAGTAACACGTTCACGATCAGACCTAGGGGATTACGATAAAGTGAATAAATTTTTGGATCTTAACAAGTTTCAAGATTACACATACCAAGCAACAAACAACAGAGCTTTCAAAGCCGTTATCATTGAGCTTCCTAAAGTTGTACCAGCAGAAGCCGTAATGATGTTCCTTAAAGACAAAGGTTAAGGTGTCAAAGCTGTACGCTAATATAAGAAACGTGAACGGGACACGCGAAGCACATAACGTTTGATTCCCTCGCCAACACATGCAGTTACTCTAGACAGAAATTCTAACCGAATGTACAATAAAAAGTATACGCTTCACATAAGTGTAATCTTCGAGAGCTACATTTCCATCGGCCTTCCGGCACAGTGGCAAAAACTGAAAACTGACAAGGACTTGACAACACAGCGAAATAATGTTACCTGACACCCCTTCCTCCCCGGATGCGTCAAGTGGTGCGTTTCACCATACGTCAAACTGAAAGCTACATCTACACTATAAAGCCAAGAATCTTATGTGGGAAAGGTCATTGTGCCTCATACAAAAGCTGTGAAGCACACCAAAAAGAAGAAATTACCAGACAGTATGCAAACGACATTTTTATCCTCAAGAACTCCTAATGAATCCAGAACCTAACTGCATCCCAAAAAATGAATGGCTATGATGCGGCACCCAAAGAGATTCAAACAAAAGTTTAAAACAAAACGTATGCCCAAACGGTTCTGAATAGACAAAAACACAACCACCAACAAATGAACCCTCTTCAAGTGACAACACTAAAGAAGTTGCTATCGTCATATCTTCTTTCTTAAGTAGAAGGACGAAAAGACAATTTAAAAAGTAATTTAAACGATTAAATCCACAAATGACGAAAAAGAAAAAATATCATTACCCTAGTTGAGAGCATCGCTCAGTTCTTTGATTAATAAACAGTCGTCAACCTACCCAGAACAAGGCAATTGCCGTATAAAATACTACTGGTCTTAAACAAAGGAAACCAGAGCTAGATCACTTTACACAACATTGTAATGACATAGACCTCAGAAGCCCACTTCAGCAATTATGATTATTTATGAATTAAGAACATGCGACTCATTTGTTTAGACATACCAAGGGGAAGATGTGGTGGTACGGGTATCGTAATAAGAGATCGCTTATTCATTGCGAATAAAAGATTCTAGACTTGTAATCGAAGCCACAGTGGCGTCGGCCCATAGTAATGATGGGAAAATAGCTGTCATGGCACTACATCTTAGTCCAAGAAATCAATTATCTCGCGAAGACTTAGAGAAACTCTTACAGTGAGACGACACAGCCCTCATCAGTGAAGACGTAACGACGTGCACACCTCTTGGATCTGTCGTCCAAGCGACCATAGAGGAATCGCCTTAACAGCACTAGAGACGGAATTTTCGTTCCATGTTACGGAGTCTACATACACGCATTTCTGTAGTTGGCGCCTTTCCGATGTTCTTGACATAGTATTGTCTAACAACGTCAGAGCCAATTTTAATCCAACAATTAATCACGTGTCTTCCAGTCTCAATCCAATTTTAACTACCGTTGTTAGAGCAACCTCACCTACAGCAGATAGATCACATCATTCGATGATCTGGGAACAATACAAACGTATCGTCTGCAATTCAGTTCGTCCAGCATTAAGAAGTCACCTACAACGATTATCATGGGAACAGTCCACACTATGGAGCGACCTCCCCTTCCCTCCTCCCCTCCTCCCTACTTTAAGAAATAAAACACCACAACAGATACTGCAAACTCTGGTAAAATCATAGAAATCGTTATTACAAAAGAGGAATGAACAGCTTACATTTACATATGCTTTTAGCGGAATGGATATCAGAATGTTGGGAGGACAAAATGAAGAACCTTTTATTTCAAGATAAAGGTAAATGAAGGTTAATTAAAACAAAAAGATCTCCGAAAAACTTGGAAAGAGCCGTAATTACACCCACTGGTCTGTCTTTTGACCCACTGACTAATAGAGATTAACGAACTACACCAGAACATAAAATTTGCTGTTGAGCATGAAACTGATAATGGCATTAATTTTAATATTTGCAGAAAACCCACTGCAACTTATGTCGCCATCAACAGTTCATCGTGTCACTCCGAGCACGTTATAGGGCAATGCTCAAGAGAATGGAAAAAATCCCATTGGACACTGAAGAAAAACTACAAGGACTAAAAACAATCAAATTAATAGCACATGATAATGATTAAAGCTCTGACACCATCAATAAGCCTCACAATAGAATTAAAAAAATACAGTAGCAAAGATAGCTCTATGTTAACAGCAAAAAGCACTTTAGCACAATTACCTCCTCAAAACTCTGTGAAATATGTCACACACCATTTATTGGTTAGATGTCATATCAGATTGCAAACTTACTCAGTGCCAAAAATATTAAAACTACTTTTACCACCAACACTAAAATGAAAGAGAAATTTTGTTCATAACTTAAATTTTAAAAAATGAAGTGCACCACGAGTCTGGCATTTATAAAAGAAATTGTTCCGCGTGCCCCAAATTTTACGTTGGCCAAATGTGAGGAATTCCCGAACGATGCCACGAACGCATGAATGCTCTCAGGCTCAAGGACCTAAATAAATCAACTTTCGATGCTCACTTGTCCCAACACGGAAACGCAGAGATAAGCATCGAAGAAAACGTGGAAATATTACATTTTACGGAAAAAGGAGTGCAAATGAATTTGTGAGAAGAATTAGAAATACACAAGCACATATTTACAGTTTACCTGGCTGCATCTTGATCAACTACAATTAAGAAACCAAAATTTCACACAGCTCTTATAATCTTACGTGATAGAAATAATAATTAATTGATAGGGAGAATATTTTTCATTGGCCATTTCCAGCAGCTTTCAAACCTGAATAATCCAATCAATAGCTTTAGAATGATCTCTATTATGAAGAAGCATATTTGCAGTAGCCCCAGAAGTATGCCATATCTGTACATATATCATGTTCTCTGGCACATCAAATCAGCAGCCGATTTAAACACCTGTATCCACCATCTTGTATTTAGTTTAGCTCATGTATCAGCATGGATTCAAGAAGAGAATCGAACTTCTCTCTTTTAATACGTAAAAGAGAGATTTTCATGAAGTAATTTCAGTGCATAGAACTTATATACAATATAAAACCTTTTATAGACTATGTAATCACAAAAAATATTATATTTCAGGACAAAAGTGTAAAACTTGCCAAGAAATCAACGCCACTGTCTGACGGTGGGCTCAGGCTTGAAACTAGTAACTGTATAATAACGCCATTTCTAAAAAAAAAAAAAAAAAAAAAAAACCTTACGGCTGGTTGCAGTATTTTCTACAGTGCAATCTAGTAGAAATAATTGGCAGTACATACGAAACTAAACGACGCTACCAAATATAGATCTTACATAAAATGAATTGTATGTTACCCAAACTGTGACAAATTTCCGCACTAGACAACCTGAAAATTTATCCACTATTGACGAATTTTCCTGAAATAACGGATACCATAAAGAACAAAAAGGAAATTCGCTCCAGGGCTTTACAGAATTACAAATGAAGAACTTAAACAGTTACCGGCGAAACCACTAGTTCCGCTAACACGAATTTTAAATAAATGCTTGTTAAATCATCTGCCACAACAACAAGTGCTCTTATGATAGCCAACCATAAACCTAAAAAGAACACAAAGAACCTGACAATTAGAGACCCATCAGGTTATTATCTACCATGATTAACGTTCTAGAAAAATAACTTGAAATAAAATTCAGCAGCCACTTATTGAAGATAATACAATTCGTATAGTGCTGTTCGGTTTTAAGAAAAAAACTCTCTGTGGAAATGCGAGTTCGCTTAATCGAAAATATGACCTACATCACCATCTCGAAACCGATGACAGCAATCTTTAAGGACTGGACAAAGGCTTACGACAAAGTATGGAAAGATTAACCAATCATGAAAATGTTGACTAAGACGTCTATCCCACCTGTCCAAAAAGTGGTTTTAATTTTTCAAGTGTTCAACATAGTCCCCCCCTCCCCCCCACTTGAGTACAATGCACAGAACGTTCGAACAATCGTGTGAAATTGTCAGAAGTGTCCTCCTTTGAAATGTTGTTCAACTCGCGCGTAGCATTGTCTTGAATAACGATTATGTCGTCAAAGCGTTGACCATTCATGAGAATTTCTGCACTTTGTCGTTTTATAGTAGATTCTTACTGATAACACTGAGACTCATCACCCGTGATGATTTTTTTTTCCATTGTCCGTATTTTGCTATTCAAACAAGGTGTCCAGGCGTCGTTTTTTTCTTTTACGGGAGTCAAGATGTGCGGTACGGAAAATGCACACACTTTTTTCTTCTTGGAAACATTCGGAGAATTTCTCAAACACTTGATTTAGAGATGATGCTCCATTGCGATTTGTGACGCACCACGACCACAAGTCCACTGCTTAAAGGTCGGGACACACACGTCCCGGCCGTGTCAGGGCCGAGCGTCCTCTGGTTGACCCATGTTATAATTTTATTGCAATAGACGTGGGAGCGTACGGAAAAAACTCTGATGGAGTCATTCTAGTAAATTCAAACCTTGGAAAGTCATTGGAAAACAATACGCTTAGCGTCCCAAAGAGTAAAACTTTTCCCGGAACTGATGTTGAATTTCCAATGGTAATTGTAGGCGATGAAGCTTTTCCTCTCAAAACATACTTGATGCGACCATATCCTGGCAGGAACATAACAAATGATAATGCTATATTTAATTATCGTTTGGGTCGGGCAAGAAGAATATCCTAAAATGCATTCGGTATATTGCAACAGAAATTTCGATTATTTAGAAAAATCCTTCAGGGAGATCCTAATAACCTTACAATGATTGTGACGGCTGCGTGTGTCCTGTACAACTTTATTCGAAAAATGGAAGGTTATAGGGTGCCCGAACAGAGGATGGATCAAAAGGAAACCGCTGAGGGATCCGGAAGATCATCAAATCTTCGAAACCTACCTCGAATTCGTGGGAGATCAACAGATGCTGCATTTGCTGTACAACTCAAAAAATCCCTGAATTCTCCACAAGGGACTGTGGAATGGCAAGAACATGTCGCCTTGGCAATGTAACGATGACATAAACCAAACCTCAGTTTGGAAAATAAAAAGTAAATAAATATCTTTCGGGTATTAAAACTTGTATAGTTTTTATCTTGCCTTTGGTTTGTAGATCTGTCGCAATTGTCTTCCAAACTCTGTCTTTGTACTCGATATTCCTGTAGTTTTCACTTCCCTGATCGTAAAGAACAGGAAACTTATGAACTTCTTCTATTAGTCGTTCGACATCCGTGTTTTGTACACAGAACAGTCTTGCGCAGTTGCACAGTTCACAACACAATTCTACCGCCAGGCCGTGTCCGTCACGTGAAAAATTAAACACGGCGAATCCCGCCCGGCCCGGCCCCGGCCCGTTGACGTTCCCCGTGCACGGCCCGGTCAAGTGGGGCCCGCCACATTTGTTTTAATGGTGTATTTCGCAGTCCGGGTGACGGCCGATACTCGGACGTGTCTCGGCACGGACACGGTCCGAACATGTGTGTCCCGACCTTAATACTGCCTGCTAATAACGGACTGCCGGTCGGGGTGGCCGAGCGGTTCTAGGCGCTACAGTCTGGGATCGCGTGACCGCTACGGTCGCAGGTTCGAATCCTGCCTCGGGCATGGATGTGTGTGATGTCCTTAGGTTAGTTAGGTTTAAGTAGTTCTAAGTTCTAGGGGACTGATGACCTAAGCTGTTAAGTGCCATAGTGCTCAGAGCCATTTGGACCATAATAACGGACTGGTCGGATGCAACATCTGTTGTTTACATTTGTTATTTCGGTCTACCACTTTACTTTCTCTGTGGAAGTCGATCATATGCCATGAATAAAGTCAGTCTCGCAATTTTATGAACGGACGCGGTATACCTGACTGCTACACCAAAATCATAGAAAGTGTCATGAGTAATAGACTTATCATTGTGTCCACAGAAGGAAAATGATCAGAAATCAATGCAATCGACGCCGGCATTCCGCAAGGGTTGGTATTTTCACCAACCCTTTTCAACTTTTTCGTAAACGACTTACTTACCTCTCATTCAAGGACGTCAAAGACAAACCAACGCTTCTGTGAAAGGGTATCGATTAAATGAAGTAATTATAAATAATGACAAGAAAACACGCCCTTTCCTTTTCCAAAAAGTAACCCAAATTGAGAAATACCATCAGGATGAATAAGCACAATATTTCTTTGTCTACAAAAGTCAGATATCTTGGAATCATTCTTGACAGAGGATTCACGAACGACACAACTGAGAAAAAGTCTAAATGCCTCCACATAACATAGGCTATACACAACAATGGTATCCACTACTCTTATGTATGGCTGCTCAGTCTGGGTTATAGCGTCAAATACACAATAGCCTCACCGTGACGAAGGATCACAGAAATGCACGGCATTCTACAAATGAATCCAAATGAAAGTGTCATCAGAGAACAGGTTGCGATGCAAGTAAAGAAAGTCGACTTCCTGAGAGATAGTGTACCGATTATGAAGGAAATTTGCAAATCTACTCATAATCCTCGCAATAAGATTGTAAGTAAGCATTTTAATAACAAAATAAACCTAAGATGTTGGCATTACATCCATGAAGCAATCGCTGGAGTGAATTACGACATTCTTTTGTAAATAAGACAGGCGCAATTTGCCTTCTATCTCTTGTCACTTCTCCTTTGAATTTTTTCTCTTGCAGTAATTTAGCATGTAAGTGTCATTGTAATTACAAGTAAGGAGTAGGGTAACAATAATAGTGTCTCTATTTTTGTCCATGTTGCATTTAAAGAGCACTGTTGTCGCCCTTTGTCACTACTGATGTAAAAAGTTTATGTATTTCATTGTAATTGGAATTGGAAGGAGGTCAGTTTGGTCACGTGTCGATCTGAGCGTCAACCTTGCCACAGAAACGTCGAACCTTTGCAATCTAAATTTACTACACGAAGTCTGATCCATGTTATTCAAAGTAATGCAAAATAAAATGTTGCATTGTATTTAATACAAAAACGGTCCGCCGTCACCAAACGTATCTGCTAGCCAAAACCAATGCGGGACCTGACAACCAGCAAAGCAGATAACAATATTGATTTATAACAGACCATTCGCAGTAGAAGTAGTAATACATCGATGTTAACTGATTCAGTTACTATTTTCATCTTTAATTCGTGCGGTAGTCGCTGTGACTCATCCCGACTTCCGAACGCGGAAGAATGCTACATCAACAATTTTTCTCAATTCCTGAAAAACTTAAAAACATTTTAGCTTCTATCCTTCTCTCTGCTTTATCAGGAGAGTTACAAGATGAAACCACCGCTCAATATTCTCTAAGAAGTTCAAATTGTCATTCAAGTGTGTCAACCATGCAACAAAAATAAAAGGGAGACAGGGACTTTTGAAGGCCCACATCAGTCCTGGAACTTATAATTAAACTATGCCCCCAGGCTTACACTACAGAAAACACTAATTCGGTGGTTCCGATGGCACAGTTCACAACATACATGAACAAAAACAAACCGATAAACTCGGCAGCTGTCTTGCTGCTATTCGAGAGGAGTAAGCTATGTGTGCCTGTAGCGAGAGTCTTCATCTCTCCTCCATCTCTTGCCGACATCGACAACACTTCCACGGCACGTAACTTTACACGCATTCATCACCGTCACGTGCAGTAAACAGCTGCGCAACACGCAACAGTTTTTTGCTAGAAGTAAACAAATGGATGAGACAGGCTCTTCATTTCAAAGTATCTGAGCAGTTTATAGATTAGTGACTACACTTCATCGTATCTGTGTCAGAAGTCATGTCCCGTCAAGGCAATCTTAGTCAACCACATCCACGTTTATACATAGCAAAACATTGTGAAGTGCATGACAGAGGATACTTCGCATTGTACAACTTACTAAAAATTCCTCCCGTTCCATTCGCGTTTGTAGAGCGGGCAGAATGAGTGTTTAAACGCATCTGTGCGCGCTGCAGTTATCTTGAGTCTTCGCGATCCCTACGAGGGCGGTACGTAGAGGTTGTAGAGTGTACCTAGAGTCACCACTTAGTGCTGCTTCGTGAAACTTTGTAAGAAAACTTTCGCGGAGTCGTTGGTTCAGTCTCCAAGCTTCAACCAATCCAAGAAGTTCAGCATCTCCTTGACTTTCTCCATGGGTCAAACAAACATGAGACCATTCCTGCCGCCCTTGTTTGTATAAGTTCAGGATCTTCTGACATTCCTATCTGGAACTGGTCTCACACTCGGAGCAGTATTCTAGGGATGGGTCACACGAGCGTTTTGTAAGCACTGATCGCATTTCACAAATTTCCCAGCATGCAGTTCTGTTGTGTGGTTAAATAATTATGGCATCCTCTTTCTGGGCTGGGACTATCAGGACGATGTCGTCACGAGGAAAACACAAAACTGGCATTCTGTGGATCGGAGCGTGGAATTTTGGATCCCTTAATCGAGTAAGTAGGTTAGAAATTAAAAAGGAGAAATGGATAGGTTGAAGTTGGATATAGTGGTAATTAGCGAAGTTCAGTGGGAGGAGGAACAAGACTTCTGGTCAGGTGAGTACAAGGCTATAAATACAAAATCAAACAGGGGTAATACAGGAAGAGGTCTAATAATGAATAAGAAAATAGGAGTGCGGGTAAGCTACTATGAACAGCATAGTGAACGCGTTATTGTAGTCAAGACAGACTCTAAGCCAATGCTCATCACGTTAGTACAACTTTATATGCCTTCTAGCATAGCGGATGTTGAGGAGATTGAGAGAATGTATGATCAGATAAAAGAAATTATTCAGACAGTTAAAGGAGAGGAAAATTGTAATTGTAATGGCAGAGTGAAATTTCGAAGGTACGAAAAGGAAGGCAAACAAAAATAGTACGAGAATATGGACTGGGGGAAAGGAATGATAGAGGGAGTATCATAAAAGAAAGTTGTATACGTGGAAAGGACATGAAGAACTCAGAGGCTTCCGATTGACTATTTAGTGATACGACAGAGATTACGAAACCGGACTTCAAACTGTATGACATTTCCAGGGGTAGATGTAGAATTTGGCCACATTTTTTGATTTTGAACTGTACACTGAAAGGTTGTAAATTAAGGAGATGGGACGTAGATGGGATGAATGAACCAAAGGTTACTGAGAGTTTCAGAAGAAGCAATAGACAACGATCGATTGAAACAGGGGACAAATTGGTAGCTTTGTGAGATGAAACAGCTAAAGCAGCAGAGGATTAAATAGGTGAAAGGACAGATCTCAGTAGAAACCCTTCGACATCTCAGAAGATATTGAATTTAATTGTGGAAAAGAGAAAGTATAAAAATGCAGCAAATGAAGTAGGTGAGAGGGAATGTAGAGATCTAAAAAAATGAAAATGGCAGAAAATGCAAAATGGATACATAGCAATGGTTAGGGGACAAAGTCAAGAGTTCAGAAGCATGTATAGCTAGGGAAAAGATAGATACCTGCTATAGGGAAATTAAAGATGCCTCTGGATAAAAGAGAAGCCACTATTTGAATACTGAGAGCTCAGATGGAAAACTCCTACTAATCAAAGAAGGGAAAGTTAGAAGGTGGAAGAAACACATAGAGGGTCTGTAAAGGGAAATTAAGTTGCAGGAATATTACAGAAATGGGAGAGGCAGCAGAAAAAGATGAGATCGGAGATAAGACCGTTCCTCTTTTCTTTGTGTCTTTGTCCTGCATCGACGCATGGAAGATGTGTATCCCAAGTGTCTGCGTGTAGCGTTACACATTTGAAACTGTAACTAAGGCAGGACGTGGGTACCAGCCCGGTATTCGCCTAGTGGGATGTGGGAAACCACCTGAAGCTCACACCAAGACAGGTCATCACACCGACTCTCGTCGTTAAGCCGCCTGGGGGGGCCCTCGCACCTTCTCATCCGGAAGCGGCGCTTTAACATGCCAGGCTATCCGGGCGGGTAGAGGGAAGATAAGATATTGAGAGAAGACTTTGACGGAGCACTGAAAGACCAAGTCGGAAAAAGGCCCCTGGAGCAGACGACATTCCCGCAGATGCACTGATATGGGGAGCGGAAGATTATATATGACTTGTATACATATCACACAGCGGTTATAATAGTCTAAGGGCATGAAAGGGAAGCAGGGTTTGAGAAGGGAGTGAGGCAGGTCTGTAGCTTATCCCCGATGTTATTCAATCTGAGTATTGCAAAATCAGTAAAGAAAGCCAAAGAAAAATTCGGTGAGGGAATTAACATGCAGGAGGAAGAAATAAAAACTTTGAGTTTCGCTAATGACATTATAATTCTTTCAAACGTGTAAGAGCAGTCGAACGGAATGGACAGCGTCTTGAAGGGAGGATATAAGATGAACATTAATAAAAACACAACAAGGATAACGGAATGTAGGCAATTTTAATCAAATGATGCTGAGGGAATTAGGTTAGAAAACGAGACACCAAAAGTAATGGATAAATTTTGCTATTTGTGCTGTAAAATAACTTATGACGGCCGAAATAAAGAGCATATACAATGTGGACTACCAACGGCTAAAGAGAGAAATGGCTGAAGAATAGAAATTTGTTAACATCGAAGATAAATTAAATTGTTAGGATTTATTTTCTGGAGGTACTACGGTCGCAGGTTCGAATCCTGCCTCGGGCATGGATGTGTGTGATGTCCTTAGGTTAGTTAGGTTTAAGTGGTTCTAAGTTATAGGGGACTGATGACCTCAGAAGTTAAGTCCCATAGTGCTCAGAGCCATTTTTTTCTGGAGGTATTTGTCTTTAGTGTAGCCTTGTACGGAAGTGAAACGTAGAATGGAAAGGAAATTGCGCGACTAATTATGGAGTACTGAATAAAACTAGGAAGAAAAAAAGTTTGTGGGAGGACTTGACTAAAAGCTCTGTTGATAGGACACGTCCTGAGACATCAAGGAATCATCAGTTTAGTGTTGGAGGTAAGTGTGGGGCATACAAATTGTAGCGAGTGTTGAAGAGATGAACACAGTAAGCAGGTTCAAAAGGAGTTACTCGTAGACAAGGAGGCTTTCTCAGGATAGGGTGGCATGAAGTGCTGCATCAAACCAGTCTTCGGACTGAAGATTGAAATGAACACATTTCGCTTTTAATTTGCTCGTGGTTGCCTGTTAGCCAGACAGGCAAGCTGCCTCACGTTACCAGCAGAACGGGCAGGCTGCCTACTCCCGTCCAAGCCAAGCTACGCGCAACCCAAGCAAGATGAAGGAATCTTGCTTGCCTGCCCGTCTTCCCGCTGCGCTACGCTGCGTAGCAGCTTATTCTATACGCTATCGTCGTGGCGTTATGAATAGGATTTGGAAACTGTTGAAAAGTCTTTTATTTCGAACTAGTGTCAAAAGGCGAGGCTCGGTGATACATAAATTAGTATTGGCTCATTGCAGGTCACAAATGGTGGATTTTATTTGTAATTTTTTTTCCTTGTGGGCGTCTTTCGCGCTTATTTATTTATGTCGATATGAACGGTTTTCTTTACAACTTCACGCATTTTCGTCTAGTACTAGCTACGCTCAATTCGGTTGATCATCAGGTCACCTCTAACACATGTTTCCCGGAGTAAGCAGAACCATCCTTTGCACTGAGAACCTGAAGATGTCTGTTATACTGCAACACCAAGTAAAGTAAGGTTTTGGAAGCCCTGATCCCTTAACCTTAGTGAGTTCGAGTCAAATATGACCACAGTTCTACTAATTTAATTACTTTTTTCGCGATGGGTACTGCAGGTTCTCTTAATTCATTCTAAGTGGCAAAAATAGCTTATTCTGAATTCCCCAAATGCGTTTCAGTAAACACGAAGTTCGTTTTTTGTATTATGCTAATCTAAAAATTACATGTCTGAAAGAAAATCTTTTCTTTCATACGAAGCTCTCTTCACACTTCGTTGCATACTACCGTAATGTGGTTTTTAATATCCGCTGAGCCATATGTTTTTCCTATTTCAATCAATGTTCGCCCTAAATTTAGAAACCCTATGTACTGCTAAATGACCTGAAGTCCTTAACACACATTTTCTCACACTTGTCAGCCACTAAGTCTTTGTCCTCTTTCAAAATATTTATGGAGTTATGAAGCTGCTGGTTAGATTGACAAATATGTCATAATATACTCGAGATCTCTGAATGAATGTTTATAAGGTCTTTTTTTTTTTACACAATTGGCATTGCGAGAGCCGGCCTAAGTGGCCGAGCGGTTCTAGGTGCTTCAGTCTGGAACCGCGCTGCTGCTGCGGTCGCAGGTTCGAATCCTGCCTCGGCCGTGGCTGTGTGTGATGTCCTTAGCTTAGTTAGGTTTGAGTAGTTCTAAGTCTAGGGGACTGATGACCTCAGATGTTAAGTCCCATAGTGCTTGGAGCCATTTGAAATTTTGCATTGCGAGACACTTACCGATTTATCTGAAGCTGCCACATGAACATACGAAATCTTTTCCCTTCTGAACTTGCGCTTTGTTGCAAGTGGTTCATGTTCCTCAATTCTTAGCTTCTCCTCAATCTCCTTCAAGTTTGGTTTGTTCATTTTGCTGCTGCCACTGTTATGCTAAATGACCTGCAGTGAAACTGCTTAAGCCAATATACACCTGGCTATCTCGCTGGATTGACAGCGCAACCTGTTGTCTGTTGCAGCAGGCTGAGCGGGTCCCGCGAAGCTTGCCAGGCTTGTGGAAACCCACGTTGGCCTGATTTAACCACTGTCCTTCAGTACACGTGCACTCTTGTGTCTCCGTGGCGGCAGTCTGAGCTGCCTTAATGGTTGCGGCGGAGGTAGGGACAGGCACATCTGAGTGAAGACCACAATAACAATAAACAAGGAATCTAAGTATGCCATCTGCTTTACCTGCGACTGCGCCCATGTGAGCATTCCATTTCATACCCCTAAACACTGTTACACCTCGGTAATTGTATGAATCACTATATGCGAATTATGATTCATTAATACTGTAGCCACAGAAAGCGTTTTGTGAAGCGTACTGGCACAGTGAGGAAATGGGCAAAAATACAACAAATGTAAAGGAGCAAAGAACAGTTCGAGCGTAATATGGGATAGGCCTATATCTGAAGCTGCAACAAAGTTCTCTGCCTTCCGGTGCCTATTAATCGCGCCATTCACTAGTACGCACCCTTTCAGTATCGATCTAACCAGAAACCGGAAAACTCGAAAAGAAAGAGAGTATCAGTGATTATGATGCGATGTTCATGCTGGAAATTAAGTGGACTCAGAATATGGAAGAGGAGAGTCTCCTAGAAACGACGAGGGGAGATATCTGCGAAATACACTAACTAGCTACGGTCGCAGGTTCGAACCCTGCCTCGGGCATGGATGTGTGTGGCGTCCTTAGGTTAGTTAGGTTTAAGTAATTCTAAGTTCTAGTGGACTGATGACCTCAGATGTTAGGTCCCATAGTGCTCAGAGCCATTTGAGCCATACACTAACTAGAAGAAGGGATAAATTGATAGAACGTGTGTTACAACAGGAGGGAGTAATTTCTTCTGCACTACAGGGAGCCGTAGCGTGGAATTTTCTTTAAATAGATACAGAGATTAGAATTTTTACATGGAGTAACCGAGCATACTGAATGCAGAAGCGACTCTGAGGTGAAGAGAAATTAGGAGAGGAAATCGTGAATGGTTGCATCAGACTAGTGAGAAAAGTGTGCCCACATACCCCTCCACCACTCAAGAAAAAAACTAATGAAATAAAAAGAAAGGTTCCCGGATGATCACACTGAGGCTCGTGGCGACTGCCCGGGAACGGTGGAAGAGCCGGAGCGTAACGAAATGCCCGCATGAGGGGACCGAGGGCAGTTGGCACCGACAGATGGCAGTCTGGCCGTAGAACAGAAGGCGTGCAGGTCAGCTGCGAGTCGAAGCGCATGCAGTGCTGACGGAGTAACAGGGTCAGGCGAGCTGACAGTTCTGTGTCTCCTGGTGCCTATCTACCGTTGTCTCCACTATCACACTTAATGGCAACGTCGTTTCAGTTGGTGACCTTGCAAGTACTATGATCGGCATTAAAACTGCAACGCCAGGAAAAAATAGCGAATAAGGAAATTTTACTTAATGTTTGTAATGCATGTAGCTGGAATGTATGATTAAATTCGTAAGTGATGTGGCGGTATACGGGATACGGAATTTAGTAAACAGAGTCCCCACCTCTGGCAGCAATCCAGTCTGACTGGGCGTCGAGCATACCTGAGGCGGGGTAACTGATGTGTGTACGTCATTCCATACTTCTTCAACCTTATACCAGAGTTTATCAACTGCAATGGCTGGCGAATGGTGGCGTGCAAGTATGCCTGTAACATGTCACCAGATTCTTTCAGTGTGTGAGGGGCTTGCAGAGCATTCTGGTCAAGTCAACAGTCGACACCCTCTTTATCGAAGCAGGTCAGGCCAAGATAAACAATATGCGGTTTTGCGTTATCTTGTTCAAAGATAACATCACAGGGACATGGAGTATAGCGTACAGTCACCGCCGTGAATACATCAAATATTTAATGGCTACTGTACAAATTACTTACTGTGCGAAAGAGAGGTAACCCAGTGGCAACCCGCATTAGCTGCTGGGCCTGTGTGACGATGAAGAATGCAACACGGAAATATCTTTTCTCCTCGGAACCTCCACAAAGATACGTCCATTGTGATGCTGTACGCAGAACCCGCAGACGTCTGTAAAGACGATGCAGTGGCACTCCTGCGTCCAGCTTTGTAGTCAGGCACATCGATATTGGCGAGGCTCTATCTCATTCCGTGTCAAGAGAAGGCGCAACAAGAGACCAAGTGCTGACAGCCATTGGAAGAATCCTAAGGAAATGCAATCCGAAAACAAAGGAAGTAGGTTACAGTACGTTTGTTCGCCCACTGCTTGAATACTGCTCAGCAGTGTGGGATCCGTACCAGATAGGGTTGATAGAAGAGATAGAGAAGATCCAACGAAGAGGAGCGCGCTTCGTTGCAGGATCATTTAGTAATCGCGAAAGCGTTACGGAGATGATAGATAAACTCCAGTGGAAGACTCTGCAGGAGAGACGCTCAGTAGATCGGTACGGGCTTTTGTTGAAGTTTCGAGAACATACCTTCACCGAGGAGTCAAGCAGTATATTGCTCCCTCCTACGTATATCTCGCGAAGAGACCATGAGGATAAAATCACAGAGATTAGAGCCCACACAGTGGCATACCGGTAATCCTTCTTTCCATGAACAATACGAGACTGGAATAGAAGGGAGAACCGACAGAGGTACTCAAGGTACCCTCCGCCACACACTGTCAGGTGGCTTGCGGAATATGGATCTAGATGTAGATGTGGATGCGGTGCTGCAGAAAACGTCGCACTGTAACATGTAATCAGATTCTTTCAGTGTGTGTGGGGCTTGAAGAGCATGCTGGTCAAGTCAACAGTCGACATCCTCTTTATCGAAGCAACAAATCCATTTCACGACTCAATGTATGTGATGTGGCTGTTTGATCCTATGCTGCACAGCTCACAGTATGTATGTCTTCTCAGGAGCTAGTCGCATGTATGTCCTCTCAGGCGCTAGTCGCGTGACGACGCTGGGATCAGGCGTGGCACTGAGTATTGGCCTCTTGGACACATCGATTCCAAATTCGCTTGACACTTGTGGGATAGTGGCCAACGAAAGCAGCAATACCGTGGAGCGATTAACCAGTCTCGAAAGGCCACCATCCTGCCGCTGTCGACATGTGCTGGTAGTCGTTTCTCCCTTGTTATGCAGGGCGCAACGCAATATTTTAACAAAGCAATATTAATATGGGATTTATGAGTGAGAAACCTGCTGTGTAATCTTCCTTCGATTAATGTAGAGCCGTAATAAACAGAAAGGGAAGTTCTAAGACTGGATGTACATTCTGACAAAGACCTGGATAACAGCATATACAGAGGGTGGACAAAAGTATGAAAGCACCAAAAATAAAGCACATTACCATGTTTAATATGGCGTAGGAAAATGGTTGGCATTCAAAATAGCTTCCAGTCTCCCGGAATGGATAAACATAAATTGCTTCCACAGGAGTCTTATAGCATTTTTCCTGCGAAGTGGTGCTAAGTTCAAGTAACGATGGTAGAGGTGGACAGCAGTCACGCAGTCTTCCCTTGAAAGTAGATCACAAAAGCTCAACAGTATTGAGATCAGGTGACTGTGATGGCCAGGGGAAGTGCGACAATTCATCTTTGTGCTGACAAAAACGATCCTGAGCGATGCGAGCCGTGTGAACAGGAGTCTTCTCGCCTTGGAACATAGCATCACCACTGTGGCAACAAACATTGTACCACTGGATGGGACTGATCAGCCGAAATGATCACATTATTCGCGCCAGTGATTCGACCTTGCAGAGTAAGCATGAGGCCCACGGAATACCACGAATGGCTTCTCAAATCGTCACTGAACCCGCCCTTGTTTCACTCGGCTAGAAGTTGGAAACAGTGTGAAACAGGACTCATCCGACCAAATGACTCTGTTCCATTCCTCCATAGTCCAAGTTTTACGGCTTTGGCACCACGTTTCGTTGTTACGGGCATTTGAAAGACTGATGATTGTATCGGAATTCCAGTTCGCCCTGTAGTCTCCAGCTTGTGGAGCTCCCTTCGTGTTCTGCCACTATCATTTATCACGAACTTTCGTCCGCGTTGTGACTTAGCGGATGTTTTTCCACTTCTCCTGAATGCAGCATAAATCTTCGATACGGTGCCTCTCAAAACACCACATGCTTCGACTGCCCTGGTCAGGGAAGCACCCATCATGCGAGCTATAATAATTTGTCCACTTTCGAATGCACTGAGCTCCGACATATTGCACTCACAACTACACAGAGCGCTGTTCTGGCCACGATTGTCAGTTGCACTTAATTGAGGACATTGGACAGGTGGCGTTCGTGTTCAATGCCACCCTCAGGATTGGCTAGCGTCTGCATTTACGTTCAAGCACGTTTGGTTGTGGTGCTTTTATACTTTCGTTCAACCCTGCGCAACTGCGGGAAAATTTACTTTTACCATAGGAATAAATCTGAAGTCATTGTTGTATGCTGCATTTTTCACTAACTGACATTTTATGGGAAAATATAGAGCTTAAATCTTTAGGCAAAAGGAAGCCACTGACCAAACGAAAAAAAGTTAGAACCGTGTATCTGCGGTTCCTATTTAAATATCTGGAAGATTCTGTTTAAACAGTTGGAAATGTTAAATATAGCTCCACAAAAGAAAATATGTTTTCAACAACCCTTCTGAGGTTCAAAATAAAATGAATATTCACGAATACACTATTCGACGCAAAAATGATCTGCCCTGCCCTATAGTGAATCTAGCATCGGGGCAAAAAGTAGTTACGTATATAGCTATAACATTTTTCGATACTTTTCCCACGAAAATAAAAAGTGGTGTTTCTTTAAACGCCAATTAAAATGTTTCGCCTTGATAATTCCTTATATAACAGAATGTTTATTGAGAAGATATAAGTAGTCAATTAGATTTATATAAATGTCCAGCGTGCAGCTGCGTTCCATGTAAAATCAGTTATTGTGAATGTTATTCGTGGTACACGGACTAAGTATGAAATAATTAATAAAGGGAATAAATTTCATAATTTGGTCTGCGATCATTATTAGTTTTCGCGAATAAAACCATCTAGACCGATTAATATACCGGCTGATCAAAAAATCAGTATAAATGTGAAAACTGAATAAATCACGGAATAATGTAGATAGAGAGGTTCAAATTGACATACATGCTTGGAATGACATGGGGTTTTATTAGAACCAAAAAAATACAAACATTCAAAAAATTTCCGACAGAGGACGCTTCATCTGATCAGAACAGCTATAATTAGCATAACAATGTAAGACAAAGCAAAGATGATGTTCTTTACAGGAAATGCTCAATATGTCCACCATCATTCCTCAACAATAGCTGTAGTCGAGGAATAATGTTGTGAACAGCACTGTGAAGCATGTCCGGTGTTATGGTGAGGCATTGGCGTGGGAAGTTGTCTTTCAGCATCCCTAGAGATGTCGGTCGATCACGATACCCTTGGGACTTCAGGTAACCCCAAAGCCAATAATTGCACGGACTGAGATCTGGGGACCTGGGAGGCCAGGCATGGCGAAAGTGGCGGCTGAACACACGATCATCATCAAACGACGCGCGCAAGAGATCTTTCACGCGTCTAGCAATACTTTTATTGTTTTTTTGTTCTAATAAAACCCCATGTCATTCCAAGCATGTGTGTCAATTTTTACCTCTGTATCTACCTATCTATCTACATTATTCCGTGGTTTATTGAGTTTTCAAATTTATACTGACTTTTTGATCACCCGGTATTTTCATTTATAACAACTTTTGGGTTACTGCCAGTAACAAATCCGTAATTAAGATTAAAGCAACGTTAGACTCAGAGCTATTACGTATACCAGCTTATAAAAGTAAAATAAAAGAAAGAAAATTCACCCATAGAAACTCAGAACTCCCAATACAAAGTTCAGTGTCAATAGCAGTAAAAGCATGTCTACGCGTGGTGTCAACTGGCAGCTCGTCCCAGAAGTGTGCAGAAATACGAACACTGCCGGACAGGTGGCGCTACTGGGCAACGCCTCGCCTTCGTTTTCAGGTCATATCCACACAGAATGGCAGAGTGTCTTCAAATCTACAAATGCTTTAAGTTAAATTACAATATACCGTTTCAGTGGGTATGGTTGCACAGTCGCAAAATCAGCCTTTCCGACGGAAGCAATAAATGCATATGACATTTATCTATATACACTCCTGGAAATTGAAATAAGAACACCGTGAATTCATTGTCCCAGGAAGGGGAAACTTTATTGACACATTCCTGGGGTCAGATACATCACATGATCACACTGACAGAACCGCAGGCACATAGACACAGGCAACAGAGCATGCACAATGTCGGCACTAGTACAGTGTATATCCACCTTTCGCAGCAATGCAGGCTGCTATTCTCCCATGGAGACGATCGTAGAGATGCTGGATGTAGTCCTGTGGAACGGCTTGCCATGCCATTTCCACCTGGCGCCTCAGTTGGACCAGCGTTCGTGCTGGGCGTGCAGACCGCCTGAGACGACGCTTCATCCAGTCCCAAACATGCTCAATGGGGGACAGATCCGGAGATCTTGCTGGCCAGGGTAGTTGACTTACACCTACTAGAGCACGTTGGGTGGCACGGGATACATGCGGACGTGCATTGTCCTGTTGGAACAGCAAGTTCCCTTGCCGGTCTAGGAATGGTAGAACGATGGGTTCGATGACGGTTTGGATGTACCGTGCACTATTCAGTGTCCCCTCGACGATCACCAGTGGTGTACGGCCAGTGCAGGAGATCGCTCCCCACACCATGATGCCGGGTGTTGGCCCTGTGTGCCTCGGCCGTATGCAGTCCTGATTGTGGCGCTCACCTGCACGGCGCCAAACACGCATACGACCATCATTGGCACCAAGGCAGAAGCGACTCTCATCGCTGAAGACGACACGTCTCCATTCGTCCCTCCATTCACGCCTGTCGCGACACCACTGGAGGCGGGCTGCACGATGTTGGGGCGTGAGCGGAAGACGGCCTAACGGTGTGCGGGACCGTAGCCCAGCTTCATGGAGACGGTTGCGAATGGTCCTCGCCGATACCCCAGGAGCAACAGTGTCCCTAATTTGCTGGGAAGTGGCGGTGCGGTCCCCTACGGCACTGCGTAGGATCCTACGGTCTTGGCGTGCATCCGTGCGTCGCTGCGGTCCGGTCCCAGGTCGACGGGCACGTGCACCTTCCGCCGACCACTGGCGACAACATCGATGTACTGTGGAGACCTCACGCCCCACGTGTTGAGCAATTCGGCGGTACGTCCACCCGGCCTCCCGCATGCCCACTATACGCCCTCGCTCAAAGTCCGTCAACTGCACATACGGTTCACGTCGACGCTGTCGCGGCATGCTACCAGTGTTAAAGACTGCGATGGAGCTCCGTATGCCACGGCAAACTGGCTGACACTGACGGCGGCGGTGCACAAATGCTGCGCAGCTAGCGCCATTCGACGGCCAACACCGCGGTTCCTGGTGTGTCCGCTGTGCCGTGCGTGTGATCATTGCTTGTACAGCCCTCTCGCAGTGTCCGGAGCAAGTACGGTGGGACTGACACACCGGTGTCAATGTGTTCTTTTTTCCATTTCCAGGAGTGTATATAATAATTGATATTCATTCCCTCGTCCGAGAGGGGCAATGCAGATGGTTTCAGGTACATAAAAGTCCCTTTTCATTGATAATATATAATAACACATAGAGGAACGTTGTCTGACATTTAAAACCATTCAGTTGCAAATAGGCTGAATACAAGAGGCAGGAACGACCGAATCTGATACGAGGGGTAGATGTCAGGGCGGACTTCGTCGTCAGCTAGTGGAAGTCTGTTAAAATTACTCTGGAAGAAGATATGGAAAATGTGCAAGTGTGAAGCAGGTGGGATGTTTTGACATATGTGTGACAGCACATCAGGATTTGTGGTTAGGGGGGGAGACAATGGGATTGCTGGAGTCGACTTTATGGGAACTGTAGGATACAGGGTGAGTCACCTAACGTTACCGCTGGATGTATTTCGTAAACCACATCAAATACTGACGAACCGATTCCACAGACCAAACGTGAGGAGAGGGGCTAGTGTAATAGTTTAATACAAACCATACAAAACTGCACGGAAGTATGTTTTTTAACACAAACCTAAGTTTTTTTTAAATGGAACCCCGTTAGTTTTGTTAGCACATCTGAACATATAAACAAATACGTAATCAGTGCTGTTTGTTGCATTGTAAAATGTTAATTACATCCGGAGATATTGTAACCTAAAGTTGACGCTTGAGTACCACTCCTCTGGGCAGTGAACAGCCCCTGTAATAATCTAACTTTTGAAGGGACTCATGAGAGATCTGAATATGCTCCAAAGCAGGACTCTAACTTTTTCCGTTTGTATTTCGGAACTGTGGATAGACAGATCAAGAGTTACTATTACTTGTATCACATGTATAAATTTGGAATCATCATGTTGAACTCTGAAGTGTTTTGAGCTGACGAATATTTCATGTATTGTGAGCACAAAAAATGGTTCAAATGGCTCTGAGCACTATGCGACTTAACTTCTGAGGTCATCAGTCGCCTAGAACTTAGAACTAATTAAACCTAACTAACTAAGGACATCACACACATCCATGCCCGAGGCAGGATTCGAACCTGCAACCGTAGCGGTCGCTCGGTTCCAGACTGTTGCACCTAGAACCGCACGGCCACTCCGGCCGGCTTGTGAGCACAAAATTGACTTAGTTTTCACGTATCTTTCATGATTATTTAGTATGAGGATTGTGCTATCAGTCTCAAAATGGTCTCAACGAAACTTTACCGCATTTGATAAGGGTATTTTCAAGTCTTTAGTTTAATTGAATATCGTAGGACCCACTTCCTGTTTATTTTAGATGTCCTTTCTTGAATATTTATTCGACACACCAGTAATTCTCTGTCGTCTACATCAATTACAGATGTTAGAATAGATCCCTTCTTATTAAATTAGTCATTTAACTTCTATTTCGTACTTCTGCATATTTTATCAACTCGCAATTCTAGGCAATGCGTAGATAATTTCACTGCAATATCACAGCCACAGGTGATTGTTTGCACCTCGTTAGCTGCCGAATATGAAAGCAGGTGTGTGGCTCGGCCCTATGACAGCATCAAGCCTTTTTTTTTAAAATAGAATCGTGCATAACCCAACTAACTAAGGTATGAGCAAAGTCAGACAAAGTTGCAGCTGGATTGCTTGTATGCTGTCTAGAAGAGGAACTACTCAGAAGTAACCGTTAGGTACCGTCGCAACTGGGATAAAAGAATTTGGAGGAATCAAAAAGTGTTTTATTAGGCTGAAGGTAAAACATATAGGGGTCCGCTGGGTAATAACCCTGGAGATAAGAGTAGGCGTTAAAGTGTGTTGCGGGAAGATAGAAGCTGAGGAGAAGTCTGGTGCGTGGATAGGAACGTGGTATCAAAAGAAGAAGTCTTGGGGGCAGGTGGAGAGGAAGGGGGAGAAGGGAGCCCTATTGCGGAGCGGGGTGGATGGGGAAAGGTTATAGTTGGTAGGATGGATAAATATCAGAGCGGATTTTATTTCTGGGACAGGAAGACGGTTGAAGTGGCATAGGTATAGGTATAGGTTATGAAGTGTATGTAAGTGTAACCATGGTGAGATAGGTGCGTCAGTGTACCTGGATTGGTGATCAGAGGGGAAATAATGGAATTATTGAAATGTAGTTAGCGGATGCTGTAAGATATAGGCCTATAGATGTATTCATTGTGGGCAAGAAGGGGTGGGATTTTGATGAGATGACAGAGGATCCCCGTAGGAGAAGGTACACGGATGCAGAAAGCAAGGCAGAGGGCGTGACATTCAAGGATTTGGAGAGACTGATAGGACTTACGTGGAGCGGATATCCATGCAACATTTGCGAAGGAGAGGACGGCTCGGACCAAAGTTCTGTAAATGTGGGGGATAGATGTACAAACCCCAACTTCGGCCAGCTGGTAGATTAAGTCTACTGTGGGCTTTCTCTTGAACTGTCAGTAGGTGAGGTTTCCATGTTTGTTGCCGGTCGCGTGTTAGTCCAACATATTGTAGTGTATTAGTTAACTGGAATAGGACGGCTGTATATGATTAGGTAGAACTCCTGGAGATGAAAGCTGCTGGTGGTTCTTCCCATAATTACTACCTGGGTTTTGGAGAGGCTGATCTTGAGGAGCCATTGATTGCACTAGAAGGTAAACTGATTGAGGTGGATTTGGATGAATCGTTGCAATTTTTAGAGTGTAGAGTAGAGTGCTAGGAAAGCAGTGTCATTAGCCTACTGAAGGAGGATGACTGTTGAGGATGGCTACGGCATATCGGCAGAGAGTACAAAAGCCCTGTAAAAGTATAGTGTCACACACACTTTGCCTTCACACGCACTGTGATTATAAAAATTGTAGTTGCTGTTATAAGTGTGTCCGATACAGAAGCACTGTGTCCCTAGCGCTGAAATTTGGGCAAACGATGTGCTAACTTGTGTAAACTTGTAAAACAATTACAAAGGATTAAACAATACGACTAAAACGTTAACACATTCTCAATTAAGTAGTATAAACGATTTTATATGCAAAAAGGAAAAGAAATAGCTACGCAATATTTATGACCGTTATCTTGCAAAACTTTGAGTAACCAGTCTTCCGTCATTTGCGTATAGGTACGTTCGGCACACAAAGAATAAGAAAATGAATTCATTTTAACTTTATTTTAAATATTTTCTTTTAATAAACTAAATTTTTCCTTAGAATGAATTGCCTCTCTTCTTCTTCATCCACTATAAAGACTGAGTTAAATACGGGACAGAAAATGCATTTGAGGAAATAATGCGCCTGAAAGACTCAATCGCTTGCAAGACTGTTTGCCTTTTAACATTTACAAAATTTCACAGAAGCTTGCTATTTCTCTCGAGTCCAGTTGATACAAAAGAATTACTATGATTGCTTCTGCGTGGTTTTGTAGAAATTAGCTCGTCTCTCCCACTCCGGTACCACAAAACCTGTACTCGCACAATTTCATTTGAAGGGCAGCGCAACATTCAGTTTTCCTGCAATTTTTCAACTCGTAGACATCCAACTGAGGTCTCAGATCTCGCTGGAGGCTGATGTTGCGTAATCGAAATTTTCAGCCGCATATGATGTCACGCAGCACAAGAAGTAATGTCATAGAGCTGTTGTCGTCGAAATTAATCGAATCGTCTTCTCAGACGAAATTTACGCAGCGCTGCGACAAGTAAACAACTGGAGAGAGAACAAATGCCCTCTGACGCCAAGCAAGCAGGTGGCGCAGCGCTGAGGCGCTAGACGAGCGTTCTGGCAGACGGCGGTCCACATCCTCGTTTTGCGTGACTTCTCTAAGTGGTCTGAGGCGAATACCAGGATGTTTCCTTTAAAAGGGCACGTCCTGTTTACTTGCCGAATCTCTAATAATCGAGTAGTTGAAGGGGCTGCTAACCCTGATCTTCCTTCCTTCTTCATGACGCCGTATGCCGGCCGCTGTGGCCGTGCCGTTCTAGGCGCTTCAGTCTGGAACCGCGCTGCTGCTACGGTCGCAGGTTCGAATCCCGCCTCGGACATGGATGTGTGTGAAGTCCTTAGTTTAGTTAGGTTTAAGTAGTTCTAAGTTCTAGGCGACTGATGACCTCAGATGTTAAGTCCCATAGTGCTTAGAGCCATCTGAACTATTTGACGCCGTCCTCCAGCTACGTGCAGGCAAACAATGTGAACAGAAAATTCGCATTCCACTACAGTTTGAAAATGAGGCAGCAATGATACCAAGCGTCATGAAATGAAACTGATGAGTGCTGCTACTCCCATCTAATTGATTTGTGGAAGCAGACGTAGTAAAATTAAAACGGAAGGAAAAGATCGTGAAAGTTAATGGCAAGAAAATGTAGTGCAGAATACTCGTAGTTGTTACTTCAATATGAGCAGACTGTTCCAAAGATAAAACTGTCTCCTAACCCGTCCGAGTATGGTAGATTTAACCTAAATGAGAGTCTCAGAAACAAGAACGAACCAGAAGCATATATAGCTTCAAATTGACTCCACCAATGAGCAAATACAACAGTTCTGGTATTTCGTTAATTTAGAAAAGTGATAAAAGTCAAAACGGCAATTTTTAGTTTTTATATGTGCAAAATTTCCCAGCGTCTACGAAACACGTCTCATCTCTATCCAGCAATTTGTCCACCTCAATTCAGGTGTATCACCTTTGTTGTAGGCTACTATATGATGCGCCACGGCAAGAACAGTCACATTCTGAGTTGTGAAACTTTTCATGTGTAAGGTAAGCTGAATGAAATTGTTAATATCATAGATTATTACAATCCCAGTGTATCTACAGGGTCTGAATCTTACAGTACAATGCCCTCCTAAGATTCATGCATGATCTGAAGGAACAGACGCTGTTTTGAAGATTACAACTGTTGTAAATATTACGAAATTTCGTGCGTTGCAGCGCACAAGAAAAAAATGGACATTTCTGCTATAAATGAAGTTCATATAGAATCCCTTTTCTCGGCGAAAAGTATTCCTACATTATATATGCCCATCTGTGATTTTATGTTTTCGTAAACTGTATTCCTTAGGTTGCACCTAATTGATATTCCTTATCTATTGTATTTTATATTTTTCTAATACAACAATTTCAACTTTTTTCATTTTTTATATTAAGTTAACTACTAATTTTGCCTGATGGGTGTTCATGAAGGTATTAACAAAAACAAAATAGTTTATAGGAAATCAAGAAATGTGACACAACTTAAAGAATTAATTAATGACTGCCCGATAACACCTCACATTCGCATGTCCGTATTACTGTTGCATAGAACGTAATGGAATTTACTGACAAAATTACTAGAAATTTAAAGGACGCTTACTCTGTTTCACTAAAAGTTTTATAGAACTCTTTAAGCTGATTTATCTCAAGTAGTGCATTTTTGAGTATTGTCACTGTTCTTGCGATATGTTGAAACAGCCATGTGAATGTAGAAGTAAAATAGTGCTTTGCTAAAGCAGTTACGTGGAATACGTTAATGTGTGGCAGTGAGAGTTCGATAGTTGAAAACTATGAAAAGAACAAAACGGGGTAACTGAAAGGTGGCTGAGCTGAAAACACAGCACGATGTCGGTCGCACATGGAAAGTAAGATAGTAATACTGAAAAGAAAGATGAGAGCTCTCTTCTTGGGAAGATGAAGAAAAGGAAATTTGTCTGTCGGTAGGCACTGAGACTAAGTGATTTGAAGGGAAACAGATTAGAGATAGCGAATGAGAGGAGCGATACTCCAGTAAAACTTCTTGGACATCAGCAGCGTCGTGGGAGTTCCAGCAACACGGATTTAGAAATGGCGGGGGATATAGCTGCGCACCACGGCGTCTTATGTGGGAGAAGATGGTGGGCTGACTGTAGATTACCGCATAAACGAAAAGGAACTGCAGCAAACCAAAGTAGCGCTCAGTAATGCTCCACAGGAAGGAATGTTAAACCGTATGTTGTCTTCCCTCATCAACGCAAAGCCACGGCCAGCTGGGCCGCAGTGAGTGCGGTGTGTACCTCAGCGTTCCCTCGGTGCCGGTGCTTGAGGCGCACCCGGCAGCTCTTGTATAGGGGCGGCTTAGCGGCTCCTGAGGCCGGAGGCAGTGTGTCCACTCCCCTCCCAGCGGCCCTCCTTTCATGGAGTGAATTGGCTCAGCGGCGACCGCGAGGGCAATCTGCCCGCCGGAGGGAAGGTGCGCGGGGACCCACCTTACGTGTCTGTTGGAGACGAAGCTTTGCATCCAAACCCCATTTGATGAGACTTTATTCTGTTACACAATTAGATAGCCATCTGAAAAACGTATACTTTTACAGAGGTAACAGAGCTCGAAGAATTTCAGAAAACGCTTTTGGAATACTGTGCCAAAAATTTAGGATTTGCTGTCGCAAGATTGTTCTCAGTCCGGAACATGTACAGAACGCGATTTTGAAAAGTGTGTCTTGCACAATTTTCTCAGACACTATACAGGGTTGTTGACAATGAAGAGACTGACGAGATCCAATTACGAGATGTTGTACACATAGGAGGCAATTTCGTAAATAATGCTCTCCGGATATGCGATTGATTCAAAGATTATTTCACTTCCTCGCAAAGTAGTTTGGTCTGGAAAAACGACGTGGTAAACAGGGGATGTCGTCTAAAAGAAAATAAGTAGTACAGAAAACCTAATAATAAGCATGTAGTGATAAAAAATGGATCTAATCGTCCGTTTCACAAAATAAAAAAGATCTAGTTTGTAGGTATTCGTACGTTATGTTATCCCACTTTCCATGGAAATTTCTTTCCAAATGTTGCTTTTTCTCTTACTATTCACATAAAGTTAATTTTGAAGGTGATATGACTCTGGATATCCACTTAACATACAATTAACTTTTCCTCGTCTAACACCAGTTTGGCAAACAAACTTTCATTTCGAACGTCAAAAGAGCTGCGATTTGAATGACGTGCAGTGTTGCGTCACTTGATACACCGCACAAGCGACAACGGATCAGCGTAGTTGGCCAGTTGGTCAACTGTGCATGGCTGTGCTTTCTGCCTCATATAATTTCATACGGGGTGACAGTTATTGAACTATATGAAATAAAATCGTCATAACTAGTCAACGGTTTGCGTTAGGACGTTCAAACTGCACGGTTGGCCTCGGGGTATGATGGGAATTAGTATGGTTTGATTAGCGACGAAGCCCGCTTTCATTTGGATGGGTTCGTCAATAAGCAAAATTGGCACATTTGGGGGACTGAGAATCCGCATTTCGCGATAGAGAAGTCTCTTCGTCCTCAACGGGTGACTCCGTGGTGTGCAATGTCCAGTCACGGAGTTAAAAAAAAAAAAAAAAAAAAAAAAAAAAAAAAAAAAAAAAAAAAAAAAAAAGGTTCAAATGGCTCTGAGCACTATGGGACTTAACATCTGTGGTCATCTGTCCCCTAGAACTTAGAACTACTTAAACCTAACTAACCTAAGGACATCACACACACCCATGCCCGAGGCAGGATTCAACCCGCGACCGTAGCAGTCGCGCGGTTCCGGACTGCGCGCCTAGAACCGCGAGACCACCGCGGCCGGCAGTCACGGAGTAATCAGCCCGACATTCATTGATGTTACGGTGACTACCGATCGGTACGTGAAGGTTTTGGAAGCTGATTTCTCCCCATTACCTAAAGTGAGCCTGATTTTGACAAGATGTAGTTCATTCAAGACGGAGGTCGACCCCATCGAAGCAGGAGAGTGTTTGATGTCCTGGAGGAGCACTTTGGGGGCGCATTCTGGCTCTGAGTACCCAGAGACCACTTGCAAGGGCTTCGATTGGCCGCCATATTCTCTGGATCTAAACACATGCGACTCCTTTTTGTGGGGCTATATTAAAGACAAGATGTACAGAATAACCCTAAAACCATTGCTGAGCTGAAAAGAGCCATTCAGGAGGTCATCAACAGCATCGATGTTCCGACACTTCAGCCGGTCATTCAGAATTTCGCCATTCGTCTGGAGTACATCATCGCCGATGATAGCAGACATATCAAACATGTCATAACCAAACCCGAATACATCTACATCTACATTTATACTCCGCAAGCCACCCAACGCTGTGTGGCAGAGGGCACTTTACGTGCCACTGTCATTACCTCCCTTTCCTGTTCCAAACGCGTATGGTTCGCGGGAAGAACAACTGCCGGAAAGCCTCTGTGCGCGCTCGAATCTCTCTAATTTTACATTCGTGATCTCCTCGGGAGGTATAAGTAGGGGGAAGCAATATATTCGATACCTCATCCAGAAACGAACCCTCTCGAAACATGGACAGCAAGCTACACCGCGATGCTGAGCGCCTCTCTTTCAGAGTCTGCCACTTTAGTTTGCTAAACATCTCCGTAACGTTTACATGTTGAATAGAGTGTGTGCACGACGTAGTTTTTAACCAATTCAAGTTTTTTTCAAAAAGTTCAGTAACTGTGATCCTGTATCAACAGTATTTGGTTGCGTCGTACCGCGACGCTCTGCTGCAGGGCAGTTCCGCTCAGTGCGGTCTTAACCTTAACTGTTATGGGTCGCAGACTGACTAGCAACATTTAGACACACTTCCTGACGACGCTTCTAATAAAGCTGAGTCTGTCACGTGCTTTTCTGGCGATTAGTTGTATGTGGCAGTTTCACTCTAAATCTCTTCGTATGCGCGCTTCCAGATGCATGTGACTGCTTCAAGTGTAATCTTACAATAACAAAGATATTCAGTTCTTCGTCTCTGCCACGAGCACTTGTAGCACAACCAGATAATTCCTCTTCTTAAGCTCCGTGGGTGCTGGCGACGCTCTGAGTGCACTACGCCGCGCTAGGGAAGTAATTGTCGTGGGAAGGCATACACGCGTGCACGCAGGCATCGCGGCTTCTCGCCAGGCGGACTGAGCTGGTGAGGCGGGCGGCGTGTTTACGCAGCTAATGCGGCCGCCCACAGCACGGCGAGGGTCTGCCCTTCTTCTCACCTTCCTCTGGCCACAGCAAAGCCGACGTCATCTCTTGGACACACGCGGAGGTGGCAGTTCTCTGTCAGTGTCCGAGATAACTGTCACAAAAAGCTACTCGCCATTATTCGCAATCATAACTCTTTTTCGAATCTGTGCACTTAGTTACGGTGGTGTAACTGTATTTTGGATTCGTAGAATATTACTGATCTATCACGCATCTTGCTTCGAGTCGACTTATTATACGAACTTATTAAAGCGCCTGAAAGCGTTCAACAGAAGCTACACGACCGCAAAAAAGCGCAGGTTATTTCCGGTTCCAAGATATGTCATTGGTCAGATGCGCAAAACTATAGGCCTCCATCACTGACGTCAGTATGATATAGAATTCTACGACGCGTTTTACTCTTTATAATGAAATTTATAGAAACCGGAAACCTCCTCTGTAGGAATCAGCATTAAATCCACAAACAACTATCACCGCCGGCTACTGAACAAAATACGAGCGTAATGAGTGTCAGACAAGCTGAGTGACTGGCTGTCGTTCTTGCAGGGGAGAAATCTTCAGACGTGAAATTTCGAGGTAACCACTCCATGACCCACTTCAAACCTTACAACTTTTACTGGAGACTTTTTTCGCAGAATTGTGACGCTCCAGGGATATCGGCCGGTGTAGATTAAAATGGGACATCCCGTATATATAAATAACGTAGTTGATAACTTCGGAAGTTCCATGAGGCTCTTCGGGGATGATGCTGTTGTTTACAGAGGTGTTGCAATCCAAGAATATTACAGCGAAGTGCAGGAAGGCCTGTAGAGAATCGTCGTCAGCATGATTTCGCTATCGTGATCGTTAAACCACCGTAGCACTATACTGACCTTGTGACACGGACAGTTATCCCGCAGGAAGAAGTCGTTATCGCTGGGGGCAGACATCAAATATTGAAGCGATGCAGGTGGTCCGCAGTAATGTTCGCGCCCGCATCTCGTGGTCGTGCGGTAGCGTTCTCGCTTCCCACGCCCGAGTTCCCGGGTTCGATTCCCGGCGGGGTCAGGGATTTTCTCTGCCTCGTGATGGCTGGGTGTTATGTGCTGTCCTTAGGTTAGTTAGGTTTAGGTAGTTCTAAGTTCTAGGGGACTGATGACCATAGATGTTAAGTCCCATAGTGCTCAGAGCCATTTGAACCATTTTTTTAGTAATGTTCGCATAGTCCATAGCTATCTAAGTCCCTTCAATTACCACCACAATTAGTGTGGAATCGCATAACACTGCCACCAAACGCGTGAGTCCATGGCGCGGTGCATGTTTCGCGCAGTCGTTCGCCTGGACGGCGGTGTATTCGGACCCGACCATCGGACCATCGACCTGGTGTAACAAGAAACGTGATTTATCCGATCAGGTGACGCGTTTCCACTGTTCCACGGTCCATTTCCGATGATCCTGTTCCAACTGCAATCGTAATGGCCATTGTCGTTTGGTCTACGTCGAAACACGTAGGGGTCGTCTGCTGTGGAGTTCCATGTCCAACAGTCTATACAGAATGGTGCGGTCTAAAGCATTTTTATCTGCACTCACAATGAACTCTGAAGTCAGATATTCCACAGATCGCTGCCTATCTTGCTTTACAAAACGGGCAAGCCGTCGACCTCCACGTTCTGTAATAAGGCACCAACGTCCGACACCTCGTCTCCAACTCACGACTTCACCCTCCTTCAACCACTTTCAATCGATTCGCACGACAGCAGCATGCGAACAGCCGATGCAGTTCGTCGTTTCTGAGATAGCTACCCATTGTGCGTGTGTGAATTTCTAAGGGACCAAACTACTGAGGTCATCGGTCCCTAGACTTAAACTCTACTTAAACTAACTTATGCGAAGAACAACACACACATACACACACACACACACACACACACACACACGTGCCCGACGGAGGACTCGAACCTCCGGCGGGAGGGGCCGCGCAGTCCGTGACATGGCGCCTCAAACCGCGCGGCCACTCCGCGCGGTTACCCATTGTAATAAAGGAAGGGAGGAAGATTACAGTTAAACGTTCCGACGACATGGAGGTCATTAGAGACAAAGCACGAACTCGGATTAGGGAGGGGAGATTAGAAAATCGACCGTGCTGTTTTGTAACGAACCATTCATTTACTTGCCTTAAATGATGTATGGTAATCAAGAAAAACTAAATCTGAATGGCCAGATGGAGATTAGAACCGTCCTCCTCCCGAATGCGAGTTAACTGAGCTAACTAATGCGCCACTTCGCCTGGTTTTCTGCCCTTTGTCAACGTTGCCTTTGTCAGTGGATTTCGGCATTTGCTGGCCGCTTCTCGCCGTTTCTCACTCAGCTAGAATCGTGTTACCTGAGGGCCTTTACATTTTGCGAGGTGTTCCATCTGACTTCCTCCACGAGTTGCCTCCGTGTGAGCTTCCTGCCTACCTGAACTCCTAAGTAGGGCGTCGAAGTTGTGTACGGAGTGTCAGGTAGCTTGATATCGCCTACGACAGGAGGATGTCTCTCCGTATCAGTGCTTGCCTTTACTGGCACTTAAACTGATGCGCCATTTGGATGCCCATTTCTCCAGATGGTTGCATGTATCTGGAAACAGTCATAGTAGTGCCGCGGGACATCTTCTTCTAGTTATAAGCGCTGTGTCGTCTGTGTACACATGTTTGCTATCTCGCGGCGATGTCGTGAGATCTGCTACCTAGACGTTGTAGAGCACCGGACCAATCTTCGACTTTTTCGGTGTCTCTACACGGATTTCTCTCTTGGTGGACATATTGTCTCCTAAGCGCATAGTGAAGTTTCGTCCTTCTAGTTAGCTAGCCACAAGCATTTTGGGTCTGTAGATCAACCTTCTATTCCATGCGCTGCCGAATGCTCGTGACCCATCGAGTAGGGTGATCCCACAGTATTCTTGAGAAATTGTTGGGGATTTGAGCGGCCTGTAAATACAAATTTTTCCATTGGTATTATGCACTCCTGTGGGAGATATTTTACTATTTTTTTTAGCAGGAGACTGCCCGGAGTCGAAAGAGAGCTAATAGGTCTACAATACTCTGGTGCGTCCGTTTCTTCCCTGTCTTTGGTACTGGAATGATGATGGTGTACTTCCACATTAGAGGGTAGATCTTCTGATGCGGGTTGTCGTTGACGATGAGTATGATGTGTGTACGGGAGGGCATTTTCTAACAGCTCATTTTTAGCATATACGTGTAGATGTTGTCGCGTCCCGTCGCTTTCGTATTTGCTAGACGTTAAATACACCCTGACACTTCTGCTGTAGTGTTGGCTTCCAGACTGTCTTCTTCGGCTTCTTCTGCAGCGAGGTATATTCGGGTCCTCTCTCTCTCATTCAATTACTCCCCATTCGTCTCTGTTCAGTTTATGCAGGGAGATTCATCTTAGATATTTCCTGGGCCGTTTAATTCTGTTTTCATCAAAATGAATTGTGAGAAGGTCCTCACTGAATGAAGTATAGTCTGTGTTCATAGCAATATTAATTACAGATACATACGTAACAACTTCGCTTTTTTAAGTGGAGCTATAGCAATTTCTGTTGCTAGTATCTTACTTATAGAAGCACCAACTCAATGGCATTCACCCTGCAAACTCCAGTTAGTAGTTTTGGACAAATTACAATTATCTAGAACTAAGAATTTATCCGTTTCGAACATGAAAGTACCTAGTCTCTGATGCGGAAGGTCGCGATTTCATACCCACACGAGGAAATAAATCACGTCGGATAAAAACGAAACAGAGTGCTGCACCGTCAAAGTATCCGTATAAACGAGAGACAGAAAAACGTAGCTTTTATTCTGTTCATCTGTTTAACGAGAGTCGACTGCTGGCTGGTTTGAAAAAACACACGCCTTTCACAAATCAAGAGAAACGTTACAGAGAATGCAAAAGGAAGTTCGAAGGGAACAGATGAGTTGTACACACAAAGGTATCCCGAGGATGAAACAAGAATGCCATTTCGTGCAAAAAAATTGTTATTGGAAGGGCACTGGTATACCGCACGGGGAAAAAGAGCAATCAGGATCGAGCGGAGCGAACGAAATGGATGTTGTGGTTCCGGTTGCTCGTAATCCAGTTGTAGAGGAATTGCGACAGCCTCTGGAATAAATGTGCCAAGCGTTGTTTACATTCTACTGCGAGTAGAATGTAAACACCAGCTGTCCGTATCATGTGTTACTTGGCCAGCAGATTAACCATCGGGATTGCAGGAGGCGCGTGGAATTCTGTTGCTCGGTTCTGCTGAGACATCGGGACAATATATTCTTTCCTCAAAGAATTTTCTTTGCCGACGGTGTTACCTTCATAATCGTGAAAAGTTCACAGTAAGAAACAGACTTTATTGGGCCGCTTAGAATCCGTACTGGCTGAGGGAGGCTGAACATCAGAAAATTGGAAATTTGTGGTAAGGTCTTGTGGGACCAAACTGCAGAGGTCATCGGTCCCTAACCCTACACACAACTTAATCTAACTTAAACTAACTTACGCTATGGACAACACACACACACACACACACCCCTGCCCGAGGGAGGACTCGAACCTCCGACGGGGGGAGCCGCACTGACTGAACATCAGAGACAGTGGAGTGTGGACGTTTACTGAGGGATTATTTGTGATTGTGTGATTGGCCCTTACTTCACTGAAGAAATCTCAACGTGTAAAGTATACGCACAGTTTCTTAACGAAGTACTACCGGCTCAACTAGAGGAATTACCATCTTAAATACATGGCTGTATGCGGCACCAGCACGATGGGTGCCGGGCTCATCTCTCGCTTCTGGTTAAATAAGAACTCATCCAGTTCTCTCCTGGTCGCTGGATATCGAAGAAATTTCTTCAGTTCGTCCAAAAGTACCGTACTTGTACCAGCGACCGGAAATGCGTATTGCCGCAGACAGCGGGCATTTCTAACACTTGACGACATAAATGGAGTTTCAGGGGAGTGTTTATGACCAAATTATTCTGTGATTTCCTTTTTGTTACTGCTGTTGATGTTATTTTGCAATTTAAGTATGTATCTTGACAATAAATTGAGATCGTGAAGCTATAATTTACAATCGTTATACCTAAACTGCTTCTTTTACAATCCATTTAATTTTCGACGTGTACCTTTCTTTCTAGGCTCTGGCACGAACAAGAGCAGAACTGTTGCCGTATTTAACGGATGAACCGTCCTAGGTTCCACGTTCTTTGCCTTCCAGCTGATGTGTCGACCCAATGACGGGCAGCCAAGTGTGATAAGTAAAAAGCAAAACTAAAGTCTGTGGCGCAAGCCCTTGACCCAGCTATTGGCTCGACTGAAGGAGGAGTGCAGCTTTTCTTCGCCGCGACAGTATGAGGGCCACCCCGGCCGCATTTTCCTCTCGGGAAAGATCCCCGGTACTCATGTCACAGTAGGCTGAGTGGACCTGGAGCCGTCCTGGAGAGACGGGAACAAAGAAAGAGCCCCGCTCCTCTCTGGCTTTGAACCTGTGACCTCCGTGCTCGTAGCCCAGTGCTCTACACGGTAGGCCACCAAGGCTGCAGGTGTGATTAGTATCAGTTTAATTAAACTTTCCTCCTCTGTTCCGCTTTTGTAAGCAGACTCTCTTAGCTGTGTCAGGCTGCAAGCTGGAGCGCTCCATCAGTCTGACGCGACGGTTCCGTAGAACAGCATGAACTTCCGCATAAGACAGTAATGTCATGTTCCAAAGCAGAAATTACTATAGTTAGATTTGAAATGACGAAATTGACACAGATATCCCTAAAATTCATGTAGTTATGAAAAGAGCTTAAACGTCATCCAATGAGGACTCTTCCACAGTTCGTTTGGGTGTAAACAGTAGTCGATTTCTTAAACGGTTGAGAAAATATCTGAGATGAACTGCTTACCTGAATGACGCTGTATACTACCATCACCAAGCGACGTGCCCGCAACACTACCAGAAGGCATTCAGTAGTCTTAGTGATGAAGGAAATATCCACCCTGTAGCTGTAATGCGAAAATGAGTGAACCCAGCGGCGACAGATGGAAATTTGGGCCGGAACCGGAAGTCGAACCCTGATTTCCAGCTTTATTCGGGTGATCACCTTAGCTGCCTCGGCTATCCGAGCATACATATCCGAAAGAACAGACACCATCCGTATACGGTATACACTCATGTTCAGAAAAAAACAGAACACTTGAATGACCAGAGATAGGACATTCATATCCACAGGGTATGTGTATTAGTATGTTCTGCATGAATGATTAGCATTTGAACCATGTCGGCTTCCGGGTACAAGGTCAACATGGATATCGCGGCGCAACACCATCTACCGGTAAAATATGTTCAAAAATGTTCAAATGTGTGTGAAATCTTATGGGAGTTAACTGCTAAGGTCATCAGTCCCTAAGCTTACACACTACTTAACCTAAATTATCCTAAGAGCAAACACACACACCCATGCCCGAGGGAGGACTCGAACCTCCGCCGGGATCAGCCGCACAGTCCATGACTGCAGCGCCTGAGACCGCTCGGCTAATCACGCGCCGCGGTAAAATATGCTTGCGGCACTCGTTGTCACTAGAAACCGAAAATATTGGATGAGTGTGATTTGAGCAGACATCTAGGATGCCTCGCAGACGTATGAATAAACCGTTCGGTCCAATGAATGAGTCTGAAAGAGGGTGCATTATTGTCTTGAGAAATGTGATACGTCCATCCGGAAAATTGTTGCTCGTATGGGACCAAGTGTTTCGTCACTGCAACTGGTGTGTGCAGCGTGGTTCACAGAAGGCCGTAGAAGACGACGAGATGGGTCAGGTCGCACCACACAAACCACCACCCACCCCCTTGACTCGAATGAAAATGCAGCACAGATGTGCGTCCTCCTCGGCTCTGGCGCAACTGTGGAACAGTGGAACACATCGTATACTATCAGGGGTGACAGTTCGTCGCCGGAATTACGTGCACATCGTCCACTTCTCCATCTACCTTTGACAAATATGCAGAAACATGCTAAATGGTTGTGGTGTATGGAACGGCGTCACCGGGGACAGGAGTTGCATCACATAGTGTTTTCAGGCGAATACAGGTTCTGTTTGTTTGAAAATGATGGCCGCATTTTCGTTCACCGTAAATGAGTGGAGCGGCATCACAGTGACTGCATTCGCACAAGATGGTTCAAATGGCTCCAAGCACTATGGGACTTAACATCCGAGGTCATCAGTCCCCTAGACTTAGAACTACTTAAACCTAACTAACCTAAGGATAACACATACATCCATGCCCGAGGAAGGATTCGAACCTGCGACCGTAGCAACAGCGCGGTTGCGGACTAAAGCGCCTAGAACCGCTCGGCCAAAGCGGCCGGCTTCGCACAAGACATACAGCACCGCTTCAAAGCCTTAAATTGTCGTGTGCTGTTGGCTACAACCACCAATCATAGTTGGTGCGCGTCCAAGGCAGTGTGATCTACGTGAATGACATGCTGCGACCGGTAGCCATAACCTTTCTACACAACACCCCAGACGTCATTTTTCAGCAAGACAATGCACTACCACATGTTGCTGCACGAGCACGTGCCTTCTTGGTGTCACAAGATGTTACTCTTTCGTCCTGGCTGCCAGATCACCAGACTTGCCGCCAAACGAAAATGTGCGGAATATGGTGAAACGATGGGTGCAGTGCTGTGACCCAACGCCAGTCACCAAAGATGGACTTTGGAACTAGGTAAATCCATCATAGATGGCTACATCACAGGCTACATCGCAGGATGCCATTCGCGCCTCATACGCTTCGTTACCATCACGCGTGGAACCAGTTATCAGGGCCCATAGCGGATCCTGTGCCTGCTAAGTAGCACGACACTTGCTGAACCGAGGTGACTGAAATGCTAGTCATTCCTGCAGAACATACTGTTGTAGAAGTCCTGTGAATGTGAACGTCCTATCCCTACTCATTCAAGTTGTTCTGTTTTTTTTCTGAACATTAATGTATATACGCCAGACGGCGTTACGATCTTTCAGCGCGGATGCATAACAGTATCCGAAGCCTTGCAGGAATACAGTTACGCTGCGTGCAAGTAAATTAATGGATAGGAGATGCTACTCTGTAGCGTGCAGGATTTGGCGATTTGGGTCGGCCGAAGGGCGAGCTCGGATAGCCGAGGCGGTGCCGGCGCGGTAACTCAAGAGTGTTAGGTCAGAGCTGTAATACAAAAACTGTGTGACTGGATCAACGATGAACTTCAACGGCTGTTATGGGACATACGCCCCCAACAAATGCAACGAACAATTACGAACAAAATTAGATTAAAAAAAAAAAAAGCGGTTAAGGCGACCGCTCGCTAAAGTGGGAAATCTAGGTTCGACTTCCAGTCGGGCACAAATTTTTATTTGTCACCGTTGGGTTCGCTCAACGTCCCAGTGTATCTAAATGTCGAATGTTTCTTTTGTCGTGCACTGCATACAGCTTCTGATCGAATCAGTGGTGTCCGAGAGAACACCATATATAAAATGGTCAAAATGTTTTCGTTTGGCAATGTATTTTCGGTCCATCACCTACTGAGTAACCGACGAGTAACTAGCCGCATGAAAAGCTCGATATCTGCAAGTTCACGCCAAAATATGAAGCGTTTGGCTTTGCGATTTGTTAATGGTCACAAAATTCACTCGGAATTGGGGCGATTCGATCGAAATTAAAAGTATTCGCGGTATAAATACTATTTTCGTCTTTCTTTGCCCTTCATTATAATGTGCTTGATGACCTCCTTCCGCCAATATCTGATACAGAATGTTGTGCCAACGCTGAATTTCGGAGAATTTAAATTCCTCTGAAAAATGACTTGTGTAATGACATTCCTGACACATTCAACGAATGAAAAAAATTAACTTAAGGAAAGTTTACACTTTGATTTCATTGATCATGGTGTCAATGAAACGTAAAATCTCTGTTCGGCAGAAACCTTGTCTCTGACAATGGTAATGTCAAAATTTCATTTTTCGTCGCTAGCATCGCTCGTTCATACATCCTTTCTGAGTCTATGTAATTTTCGGCGATGTCCGGTTATACTAGTTGATCTGGCGTTTCAACAACGATGTAAAAATTGTTAACGCTTTATGGAACATTCTGCCTTACTTGCACACTAACTTTGCCTTATACACCCTCGAGAGTTGTACTTCTTTTTTTTGTCATAGTTTCCACAGTTTACGATTTCAGAACATTCCTAAAATATCTAGAACATTCTGTCGTACTCGCAGTCCCTGTTACTCACCGCACGCTCCACAAATCAAATCGTTTTGAAGCGTTCTTGTTTGCTCATAAGAAGACCGTGTCTTAGACAGGGACAGATTCCATCTCCACACACATTTTCGGCAGCTACGCACATCCACCTTTACTAAACGTCCTTATTTTCGATGAGAAACCACGGTTATCTACCAGGAAAGCCGCGAGTGTGTGGCAGGACTTGATTGTGGAGAAAAATTAGTACTTATGATCACACACTTGGCTTGAATGAATTTCCAGTATGGGTCCGGAATTATTTTGAGTAATTTTGTATATTAAGTATCTAGATCCGTTGATAAATTTCTTTATTGCGCCGTTTCGGCTACTGGCATCCTCAGATATCTGCAGTTTGGATTAAAGCAACATAATAAGCGAGAAAAGGTTAAAAATTAAAAGTTAAAGAATTTTAAAAAATAAATTTAATTTTTAATCTTTTGTAGCTTGATATTATTTAACAAACGCCTATCGCTCTTTATGTTCCGTTAACCTTAATTGCGGATATCTGAAGATGGCAGTAGCCATAACTGCGTAATAAAGATATTTATTATGCGATCTAAACGGTTTATTCACAAAAATCAGTCCAGCATTTGTCTATATGAGCGCGTGACATCGCCTAAAAATCAGACTCATGACCTATGTATCAAAGCAACGGTTGTTAATTGGCCGCGCGAATTCTATCCAGGCGTGCCTCACTTTCCTGTCCCGTAAGGTATCGTGTTGCCGGTCGCTCAAGCCTTGCACACTCCGCGGGCAGGTAACGCATTAACAGTCGCTCGACTGTGCGCTTCTACCGCCTCGGTACCACAGCAGTCAGTCACGCTTGCTCAACTCAGACCTGCTGGCCAGCGAACAAACTCTTTCTAACACTCAGCACATCTACACCTGCTTCCACAGTGTTTACACCCTACATCGTCATTTCAGATATTACGTAAAAGCTGCGACAAATACAAATTAAAACAATAAGTGTCAGCTGCTTTACACCAGTCGTGTACCAGCACAATTGCTATTCAGCTAGAGTGAACCTTAAATCTCCGTCCAACCATAACGTCTTAAGTTTCCAATCGTTTCCATAAACAGTTCATTAAATATGCTTCCTTAAGTTCATATCCGATCCGTTTCTTCCACTCTTCTTCAGTTGAGGTAGCGCTTGGTCGGACTCGACATCTCTATGTCTAAAAGTCTAAGGCGAATGCAACAGTGGTCAAACTGCACTTGAGGGCCATCGTGGCAGCCTACACCGCACTCTGGGTCACCTTGCACAGTCGGCTTGCCTTTGCCGGCCCACTTGCAATTACGCTGCTCCCAACGCGCTACGGAAGCCCTCTTTCCAGCGTCCGGTGCGCGTAACAAAAATGGTTCAAATGGCTCTGAGCACTATGGGACTTAACATCTATGGTCATCAGTCCCATAGAACTTAGAACTACTTAAACCTAACTAACCTAAGGACAGCACACAACACCCAGCCATCACGAGGCAGAGAAAATCCCTGACCCCGCCGGGAATCGAACCCGGGAACCCGGGGTTGCGCGTAACACCATAAACTGATGCAGCGGTGTAGCAGCTGCCTCGACACAGACCTGTGGAACGCGTTTGCTAGTTGTTACCTCATGACAACGCCTAAGAGAAGTTATTTGTCTTCACGTTTCCAGGTGCATACATTTTTGTGCTTGTTGTTCTAACTCAGGGGCGGGCAGGAATCCTGCACGTGTGCGGTGCACTTGCACGCGTGCAGTTAACAGGTGTTCTGCGTGCACACAGGGGCAAGCTGGCCACCCGCTTACCTCCCCTCCCCATCATACCTTCTGTCCACTCCTTCCTCTGTAATGCATTTTGTTTTTCTAGCTTGCTTTATTGAATGATGGAATAAGGTTAGCAGGAGTGCCTGAAATAAATCATGGTTTGAAAGAGTACCTATTAACTACGATACGTTTCATTTAATTATCACAGGTGGAGTTTACAGTACGTTTAATATCTGGAACAAAATTTCTGCATACAGACAAACGCAAACAGTTACGTAAATTTTCATCACTTATGTTTGCTCTTAACCGAGGCTTATTAATTCAGCAAATGGTTTTCCAGCTCTCACTATATTAAGCGCAATTTTATAGCTTGCACGTACCGCTGGGCTATTATTGTTGTCGTCCTGAAAAATTGAAAACAGTGCTCCATAAAATGTTAAATCAGTTAGATGAGAGACATGACGAGAGAAAGTCGCAGATCTCTCGTGACAACGGCAACTAGGACAGATGCATCTAATATCGTCAGGTCGCTCTTCTTAAGCTCAGTCAATTTCCCCATCCGCTCAGAATCCGACAATAAATTGTACTCGTCCTTGTGAAATTTATTATAATGGCCTTCAATACTAAACTTCCGCTGACCAGCGAGAATACTGCCACATATTAAACATTTCGAATTTTCACGTCTTTGCACAAAGAAAAAATGATTCTCCCATTACTTTTTAAAAGATAGCAAATCTCCACGTCTCCGTTTCCTTGATTCACTCTGCTTTTTCCGGTTCTTGAAATACAACGTTCACTACGTAGTGGTCGCTTCGCATTTACGTCCGCGGCTTAGCCTTGTACTACACTGCCGCAACCTGCCGGCTGTCGCCACTGCCCCATTCGACGATTGCACGCGAGCAGCACACGTGCAACGTTTGCCCGCCCCTGTTCTAACTGATGATACGTAATCAACAGTTATTTCAAATTTCTTTCGTTTACATAATCATCCGTAACATCAAACCAAGCAATACACACTGTCCGCGCAATACGGTTATGAACTCGACGTCTTACGCAGAGGAAAGGAGACGGACCCTACCTCACTATGCCGGTATGATCTTAGTACCATACTCGTGCAAATTGGTCACAGCGGAGACTTGGGACTAACTAGGTTTGGATCAGTACGTGGCGTGCGTGTGCGCCTAGTCACTGTATGGGTCGGAGCCTCTAAGTTAAAAAAAATAGTTTTCCTGTTGTCTGAAGTACACAAATCCTGTAACATGCGTTACTACTGCTCCTCGGCACGGTTTTGTGAGTCATTTTTTAAAACTGATGACATGACACGTTAGAGCAAAACACACGACAGAGACATTTCACTTTTTAAAACCTCCTTCTGCTTCTTCATAGAGCGATGACAGAACCGCTTGCAACACTCTGACAAGTGAGTGGCGACGTTTCGCATTATTTTTCAAAATCTGTGGCTTCCCCGCAGCAGCATTACAGTCGCCTCCTCTCGAAAACTCATACAGTCACTGCCGTCCGAAAGTGAAGTAGAGACGAAGTAGTCTGCGTAATCTGGCAAACGCGCCTGCCCACTGCATAGCACGGTCTGTTGCAGAGTACGGCAGGCGTTGTCAGTCGGCAACCAATTGCAGTGATGAGCCGACTGTTTTCGTGTCGTTTACAAGCAAAGAGAGCATTCCTTGCTAAAGGAAGTCTACTAGTACCAAATATCGGCTTCAATTCGAAGAATGAATGTCTGAGAATGGGCGCCTGGACTACCGCATGCTGTGGAAGTGAATGATGGACTTTAGAAAAACCGGAAAAGACAACCAATATGAAATTGCCTCTGTATGAATGCAGTAAGAAAGAGGACACAACGAAACCTCAAACATCAACGATTACGAAAGGAAAGTAACCAGAGTCTTCATACAACTCCCTGCTTTGATGAAATTTAGTTCTCAAATAATTTCTTATGAAGCAATGAATTCTTGTACACATATGCATCTGACGATCTTCCATTTGCACGAACGTCAATGAACATGAATCTGTACCGGAAATTACATATCGACAGCAATAACACAAAGAAAAAGTTTTTGTTGTTATAATAAAGCAACCCACAATCAATTGGCTCCCTGAAATTTTTTTTACCATTTATAGCCGCCTCGCAATTGCGAAAATTAGCTGCCTGTTTAATAAATCTTGAACTATCCTTCCTTCTACAAATGGTAGTACCCAACGTTTACTTTTAAATGTCGTCTTTTTGGTTTCCTTATTCTGTAAAGGCCTCCTGGTAACGATCAAACTTATTCTCAAATTCGCTGACCCCTTACTCGGTTTTCTCATTGCGCAGATGTACCTACAAAATTTGTGAAATTTAACCTCACTTTTGAAGCAGCGCCAGCCGCTGTGGCCGAGCGGTTCTAGGCGCTTCAGTCCGGAACCGCGCGACTGCTACGGTCGCAGGTTCGAATCCTACCTCGAGCATGGATGTGTGTGATGTCCTTGGGTTGGTTAGGTTTAAGTAGTTCCAAGTCTAGGGGACTGATGACCTCAGCTGTCATAGTGCTTAGAGCCATTCGAACCATTTGAAGCAGCTGTGACGCTGTGTGCATCATATCGCGAAATATTTTGACATAATGGGAATGGTTACCAATGCAGATAAAGCATTTTTTGCATTGAATTTAGCACTGTGTATAAAAAAGAAAAAGAAAACAAGACGCTGGTCCAGGGAATAGTTGAAACTCCCGGACAATTATACCATGGAAAACTGCTTTAAGAAAATATGACATTGATAATTATATGAACTTTCTCCGAATGGGTAGTCAAACTTTAAATAACTTGTTGCCATTTCTTCGCACACACTTTAAAAAATAAGATATAAGTATGCAAAAATTTATTATCTTCTATTCTGTTCAAATGGTTCAAATGGCTCTGAGCACTATGGGACTCAACTGCTGAGGTCATTAGTCCCCTAGAACTTAGAACTAGTTAAACCTAACTAACCTAAGGACATCACAAACATCCATGCCCGAGGTAGGATTCGAACCTGCGACCGTAGCGGTCTTGCGGTTCCAGACTGCAGCGCCTTTAACCGCACGGCCACTTCGGCCGGCTTCTATTCTGTCCTCTAATGAAATTTTAATGAAACACCACAACGTGAGAAGATATAAAAGAACCGTGTAAGAATCAGAGAGCTTCAATTTTTTTATTTTACTGCATCCCCGCTTGTATATTGTACGCAGAATATTAATTGTACGTCTTCCTGCGTAATATATGGTTGGGAAAGACGCAACACCTCTACCATTTTGATAATTGCGAGTGCTTTTTAGGGTACCGTACCTCGGTAACAAAGGAACCTTTGTAGGATCACTTGGTGTCCGTCCATCCGTCTGTCTGTGTGTCCGACTGTTAAAACCCTTTTCCTCTTGAACAGGTTGACGTATCGAGTTGAAATTTATGTCACATACTAATTTCTACGGTTCCTTGGTGGTGCAAAACGTTTCAGCTTCTAAGTCAATGAAATTAAAAGATACGACCATTTATCTCACATATTTTGATACTGAAAAATTCACCCATCAAAATCTATGGGGTACTTTCCGCTGACCTACAATTGCGGAATTTGGCAGGAAGCAACGTTTTTCAATACACGTAAGGGAAAAAATCCGAATATTGTTAATCCGTAATTATGTCACACGAGAAAAAAATTGTCTCATATGGTAGCCGACTGTCCGTCCGTCTAAGAAGTCTTTTTCTCAGAAAGGGGTTAACGTGTCAAGTTGAAATTCATGTCACATACTATGGTCTATGCTCCATTGGTGGTGTAAAAAATTTAAGCTTCTGAGTCAGCACGTTTGACCACAATCTCACCTGATTATGAGTGAACAGAACACCGAAGGCGCTCCGGTCTTGTAAATGCCTTATCACTCTCACCTTAAAGATACCAAAGTTCTAGCTATGCGTTTCGGAACCTCTTTTTTGTGTGAGGAAGGGGGGGGGGATATTTCTTAGTAAAATATATATTTCTAAATTCGGTGGGAATTTAAGTCCATGAACTAAATTTCGAAATCTTTGTCATTTGAAGTGAAGTATCAGATGTCAGTATCTATTAATCAATCTCTATTTAATTAGATTACTTCTATAATTATAATTTAAAAACTTGGATGACGCTTAAGCACATACGATCGCTAAAACTGCGCTCACTTATCTTTAAACTTTTATTCAGCTAACTAAAACATCATTGTATAACTAAGTTTAAAAAAGTTTAAATAATTGGTGTTGCTAACTACCGTAGCATGTTAACATAACTTCAGAATTAATAGTAGTAGTAGTAGTATTCCTTCTTTCAATAAACAGTGCCTCCTCAAACAATTTGCAGTCCAGTACCGTTTTCTCTTTCTTATGACTTTCAGCATGTTTCTTTCTTCTCCAACTCTTCTTAATACTTCTTCGTTCATTACTCGGTCTTCCCGTTATGTATGAGGTGGAACTATGGGCCTCATGGAAAAGGGGTGACCCGGCTGAGTCACGCAATTTGACTCTTAGTCTGATCACGAGGTGTGGCCATTAAATGCACGCGTTGATCACGTAGGCTGACGTGAGGATCAATGAACTATACTTGACGGGATATATGTGGAACATCTTAGGTGACTTGAAAGTTAGTAGACAGGAATACAATTAAATACTCAGCTTTAATTCAGCATCAGTGGTGAACGTCGATCTTGACTTTGTACAATAATATTTACAAGTGCAGTTATAGACTGAACTGCGAATACTTCTTTACATTTCTGATTGTTCACATATATAGATCAATTGTCAATGCATAAAGTGTATGTGGTGCCTGGCTAGGTCGTAGCTACTGACTTAGCTGAAGGCTATGCTAATTAGCGTCTCTGCAAATGAGATATCTGAAGCTATAACAAGTGAACCATTCCTATTCAAGTCGGCTATAGAACTGGCCAGTGCGCTAGCTTCTCTTGTAAGACCAGCCGAGTGGCGGCGCTCTGTCTGCTAGCGTCGACTGTGGCGACTCGCGGGTCCGATGTGTACTGACGGACCGCGGCCGATTTGAAGCCTACAGCCTAGCAAATGTGGTGCCTTGCGGTGACACCACACTTCCCATTTAACTTTTTCCGTTCTTGTCCATACCTCTAGTGCCTCCAATCTTCTTTCGTCTTCCTTCCTCAATATCCAGGTCTCCGCACCAGTGTAACGCTCCAGATCTAACATTTGGCAAGTCTTTTCCTCAGATCTTTGTTTAGTGGTCCGCAAAGTAATTTCTGTTTCCTCTTGAATTCTTATTTTGCCATTGCAATTCCTTTTCTAATTTCTGCTGAACTATACATATCATCCGTTATTACACTTCCCAAGTAACTGAAGTTATTCACTTGCTCTATTTCCTCTGCCCCTGTTTTCATACGGCATTTTCTCCCCTCTCCCCCAATTATCATGCTTTTCGTTTTCTTCTTGTTAATTTTCATTCCACATTCTTCTAATTTTGTGTTTAGATCATCTAACATTTGTTACATCTCTCTTGCACTCTCTGCCATCAAAACCATGTCGTTTGCAAATCTTATACACTCCACTCTTCGACCCCGTATACTAATTCATCTCCTTCCATTAAAACTTTCATTAATAATTTCCTCCAGATAGACATTGAACAGTCTTGGTGATAAACAACAGCCTTGTCTTACACCTCTTCCCAGTTCAGTTTCTTCACTCATCACACCTCCTATTCTTACTCTTGCTCTCTGGTTCAAATATAAATTTCTAATTAGCCGTCTGTCCCTCCAGTCAACTCCACGTTTCCTTAGGATTTCCACCAGTTTGTCCCATCTGACACAGTCAAAAGCCTTCTCAAGAGCAATGAACACAACATACATCTTCCTTTTCTTCCTCATGTACTTCTCCCCTATCACTCTCAGTAGCCCAATGTCATCTCTAGTCCCCACTCCTCGCCTGAAACCAAATTGTTCATCTCCTATTACGCAATTCTGCTTTCCAGATAGCCCTCTGTTGAGCGTCCTCGGCAAGACGTTGGCTGCATGCGATATAAGGCTCACTGTCCTGTGTCCCTCACACTGTTTGCAGTTCTTTTTCTTTTCTATAGGTATTAAGATACTTTCTGTAAAGTCCTTTGGCCATTCTCTTGTCATTTATATTTGATTACACAATTCAATCCTTTTCCTACAGTCTGGAACCGCGCGACCGCTACGGTCGCAGGTTCGAGTTCTGCCTCGGGAATGGATGTGTGTGATGTCCTTAGGTTAGTTAGGTTTAAGTAGTTCTAAGTTCTAGGGGACTGATGACCTCAGAAGTTAAGTCCCATAGTGCTGAGAGCCATTTGAACCATACCCTTTTCCCTTCTTTCTCCAATGACTTTAACAGTTCCACAGGAATCTCATAAATTCCCATTGCCTTTCCATTTTTCATCTCCTTCATAGATGATTCAATCTCATTAGTTAGTATTGCCTTTCCTTTGTCATCATCTACAGCTTTATCTTCTTCTTCTATCCCAAGCTCTTCTTCACTTGGTCGGCTGTCTGCAGTGTATAGCCATTCTATATAGTCTCCCCATCTTCTCATTATTTCTTGGGGTTCAATCACCATTTTACCGTCAGCTGCGTCTACTTCCTTTAGTTTATTGTTGTTTCATTTTTCCCTGAATGTCAAATCCATTGCTTCTTTGTACATCAAACCATATTTTCCTTCTTTCTCTAATTTCCCTATCTCGTCACACTTATCTGTCAGCCATTTCTCCTTTGCTTTTTCTGTCTCCCTTCTTAATTCATTATTTAACCTCCTGTAGTTGCCTTCCCTTCTTCTGTCTTTACAGTTTTCCATTTCCTGCGGTCATCCATCTTGGTTATCATATCTGGTGTTACGCATTCTTTCTTTACTTTTTTCCTCTCCTTGACTCCGAGCGTTTCCTTAGCTGCCTTTTTGATCCTATTTTTAAAACTATTCAATCTTCCTTCTGTGCAATCCGTTTCTTGTCCTTGCATCACGATTTCACAATTTCTCACAATTACCTTTGTCTTTCAGTTGCTCAAACTTAATGTGATCTCTCTTCTGTCCTTTCCAGGTTCTTTTCTATTTAACTAGAACCTCAGCTACTACTAATATGTGATCTGAATAAATATCTGCCCCTAGATAATTTTTGACACTCTCTAGGCAATTTCGGTATCTTTGTTGTATCATTATGTAATCAGTTTGATAATTTTTGTTGTCAAATCGAGGTATCAAAGTACACTGTCGTTTTTTGTGGTTATCAAATAGAGTATTTTCAACTACCATGAAATTTTCATTGCAGTTTCCCAACAATCTTTGCCCTCTTTCATTTCTTTCTGCCAGTCCAAATTTTCCCAGAGCTTTTCCTTCTGGTCCTTTACCAATTATCGCCTTCCAATCACCCATTATGACAATACATGCATTTTTTTCTCTCGTTCTGCTAAGTTTTCTATCTTCTCATAACATTCTTCTACCTCTTCATCTCAGTGATTACTTGTTGGCATATAGACCTGGATGATAACTAAGTTTTTCTTTTTCCCTTTCAGTCTCATCATCATTATTCTTCCACTAACATATTCAACCTTGATATCCTTGTCCTTCATTCAGTCTTTTAGCTGCCAAAATTCCATCCCCATACCGTCCATTTTTATCTTCACCTGAATAGTATAATCAGAAGTCGGCACTTTCTAGTTCTCCACAACCACCCCCTCTCACCTCACACATTCCGAACACATCCAATTTGTTTCTTGCCATTTCATCTTGGGCGTTTTCTAATTTCTCTTCATGGAGAAGGGTTAAAACATTCCAAGTCCCAATCCTCAATAAGTCTTCCTTCTTCTTGTCCTCCCTTCCTTTACCATTTGCCCCCACCGAGCGAGGTGGCGCAGTGGTTAGCACACTGGACTCGCATTCGGGAGGACGACGGTTCAATCCCGTCTCCGGCCATCCTGATTTAGGTTTTCCGTGATTTCCCTAAATCGTTTCAGGCAAATGCCGGGATGGTTCCTTTGAAAGGGCACGGCCGATTTCCTTTCCAATCCATCCCTCACCCGAGCTAGCGCTCCGTCTCTAATGACCTCGTTGTCGACGGGACGTTAAACACTAACCACCCCCCCCACCATTTGCCCTAATCTCTGGAGTCCTCGTTGTATTCCCCTCCTGGAGATCCAATTGAGGGGAAGCTTTACCTCCGAAATATTGTACAAAGAGGTCCATCCCATGAACGTCGAGAGAAGTAATTCCAGAGGTGGTTTCCCGTTGCCTTTCAATGTCCTCCACATCCTGTCGGCTCGCTGACCCAGTTTTCCGCTGGGGTTGGTTACCCAACCTTCCACTGAGTTGCTCAGCTTAGCAGGGGCACCAGGTGTAGGCAGGACTGTGGAGAATTGAGGTGAGAGAGGCTAAGAGAACTTTCTTCTTCAGTTCTTATTTTCGCATCCCACCCCCATTTTAGCCAGTCTCACGGTTGTAGCAGCGACTCCCCCAGAATTAATAAAATAAACGAAAAAATACAATAACAAATGCAAAATAACACAAAAATTTAGACTTGAAACTTAAAATTAAAAAATTCCCGAAAGTATTATAATCCCCAGGGCCGAATTATTGCCAGTATATACATCGAAACGAGGCAAAATCGTCGAGATTCTCGAGTCCTGGGATGAATGAACTATCTGTATAAACAATTAACTCTGTACGGAACCCACAGAGCGCGAGTCCTTTTCCCAATTGGCCAGTTTGTGTATTGTTTTTAATCTTCATCGTAGTTTCCACACATGTGGAATTTCACGATACAGTGAGATAGTAATAAAACTCTTTTTTGGCAGCCATCTTCGGCGAAACACCAACACAAAGAACGTCCGCCATCTTGTTAAATTTGCCGTCATTAAAATTTCTCTCAAACACGTCAAACAGGGCTCGCGTTTAACAAACACGGCAAACAAAGCTGCAGACTGCCAAATATTTGACAAAACTATTGGAAGTTTGACAGATCGTTCGATCGCTTACAGAGGCCTTCAGAGAAGTAATAGAGAGGCATCCACCTCATCAGACTCCACGACGGAACCGAAAGGCGCGCGACAGCGGCAGAACGCAGCGCGACAACAGTGGAGCCACTTCTCTCCCCAGCAGCTCTGCGCCGCGTTGCGTCGTGTGGAGGAGGGTCGGCGAGTTGCAGAGAAGCGCTCCTCGGTGGCCTCGCGTGAAACCGGGTCAAAACGCAGGCGGGTCGCGGACTTCCGCAGCCGGCGCGGCGCGCACGCACTGCGCACCCCGCTGTGGGCAGGAAGCGCGCCACGGCCACGTCCATCCCCGTGACGCGGAAGTACCAGCCGCGCGCTTCCCGTTTCCCCGGAAGCCAAACTGCCCGTCTCCTCTCTTTTCCTGCCTTTTTATGTCTCTTAGCATTCCTATCTGATGGTAGCACGCTGCCTCGTATCACACAACCGGCACGACTGCAACTTTTACTTCGTTTCCACGCTTCACTGCGCAGCCCATACGACGCACAATTTTCATTGCAAGACTCAAGTTTCACACGGAATTTGCAGTCTCCCCTCCACAACGGCCAAAGGCCGGTCACGTGATTCCACCTCCACACGGACAGGAGGCGCGGCGTGACTGCCAGCGCTCCTGGTGTTACTTGAGTTCAGTGTACTATGTCGCCTTTCCCACCAGAAAACAAACACACTCTCACCTGCTTTGTGTCTGTAAGCAAAACCAGCAAAGTGCACTACAACCAGATTGCACAGATTCTTTTCAGGTTTTGCTACGAGTTGTTTAAAAACGTACAGCCCAAAAAGAGCCTAGAAGATTAAGTGACCTAACAATAGTTTGCACTCTTTTTCCGTTTTGTTTCACAAAATAAATATTTTTCTTATTAACTTTCGCGTGTAGCGAACATGAGTTTCTACTGTGATGTTTTTATTGCTCAAAATAAAATGTCTGGGACAAAATTGCCGAAGGATTTCAATTTCGTGTACGGCAATTAAAAAGGCTCAAGTTCGTGAAATTTCCACTTTAACGTGCTGTAACTAGTTGGCTATTTCTTTGTACATAAAGATTTAGCAGATGCAAACAGTTCATTGTTCGTTTCGTTTCTTTATTAAAGTTGCTGTCTGCTGGTGTTCTTGTGAGATTTTATTTCGCATACTTCAAGCATTATGTTCATAATATATCCGTGTCTTAGGCTGATTTTACAGTCGGCTGAAGAATGAGTTTCCAACATTTTATCCATTTGCTGTCAAATAGGATACAATAATTATTGAACTATCAATATTTTCCATACAGTCGTCCTCAGCAAACTGCTGAATGGTTTTAAAGCTTTGTACAATGACAACACATATTTGCTGCCATGACAAACTCTGTTGCCATTATTATGAATTACCTTATGTATCTATTGCATATCCAAAATATGTGTGTGTTATTAGTTTCGGAAAGTTGTTCTTTTGAATAACATTGCACAGAAGGTATGTTTCTAGTACATACTTATGTTTATCTAAAGACATTGAAAATGCCTTGTAAGCAACATGTTCAAAAATTGTAGACTTTGACAATTTCAATTTCAGTTATTAAAGCCCAGGTAAAATCATGATGAAGGCAAATAACATCTGTTTGTAGTAGGTCTAAGGCTGAGCGCTGGCAGTCACGCCCCGCCTCCTGTCCGTGTGGAGGTGGAATCACGTGACCGGCCTGTGGCCGTTGTGGAGGGGAGACTGCAAATTCTGTGTGAAACTTGAGTCTTGCATTTTCATTTTTAAACCTGAACTGCGCATCTAACCATCGAGTGCAGCTCGTAGGCCGGTAATAGTGTAGTCGAGTACACACTCTAAGACAAAAAAGACTCACCACGAAGAAATTATCCGAATGGGACGAAAGTCGGGAGATGCAATATACAGGGTGATCAAAAAGTCAGTATAAATTTGAAAACTTAATAAACCACGGAATAATGTAGATAGAGAGGTAAAAATTGACACACATGCTTGGAATGACATGGGGTTTTATCATCATCATCATTTAAGACTGATTATGCCTTTCAGCGTTCAGTTTGGAGCATAGTCCCCCTTATAAAATTCCTCCATGATCCCCTATTCAGTGCTAACATTGATGCCTCTTCTGATGTTAAGCCAATTACTTCAAAATCATTCTTAACCGAAACCAGGTACCTTCTCCTTGGTCTACCCCGACTCCTCCTATCCTCTACTGCTGAACCCATGAGTCTTTGGGCAACCTAGCTTCTCCCATGCGTGTAACATGCCCCCACCATCTAAGCCTGTTCGCCCTGACTGCTACATCTATAGAGTTCATTCCCAGTTTTTCTTTCATTTCCTCATTGTGGACACCCTCCTGCCATTGTTCCCATCTACTAGTACCCGCAATCATCCTAGCTACTTTCATATCCGTAACCTCAACCTTATTGATAAGGTAACCTGAATCCACCCAGCTTTCGCTCCCATACAACAAAGTCGGTCGAAAGATTGAACGGTGCACAGATAACTTAGTCTTGGTACTGACTTCCTTCTTGCAGAAGAGAGTAGATCGTAGCTGAGCGCTCACTGCATTAGCTTTGCTACACCTTGCTTCCAGTTCTTTCACTATGTTGCCATCCTGTGAGAATATGCATCCTAAGTACTTGAAACTGTCCACCTGTTCTAACTTTGCTCCTCCTATTTGGCACTCAGTCCGTTTATATCTCTTTCCCACTGCCATTACTTTTGTTTTGGAGATATTCATCTTCATACCATAGTCTTTACATTTCTGATCTAGCTCTGAAATATTACTTTGCAAACTTTCAATCGAACCTGCCATCACAACTAAGTCATCCGCATATGCGAGACTGCTTATTTTGTATTTACATATCTTAATCTCACCCAGCCAGTTTATTGTTTTCAACATATGATCCATAAATAATATGAACAACAGTGGAGACAGGTTGCAGCCTTGTCTTACCCCTGAAACTACTCTGAACCATGAACTCAATTTACCGTCAACTCTAACTGCTGCCTGACTATCCATGTAAAGACCTTTAATTGCTTGCAAAAGTTTGCCTCCTATTCCATAGTCTTGTAGAACAGACAATAACTTCCTCCTAGGAACCCGGTCATATGCCTTTTCCAGATCTATAAAGCATAGATACAATTCCCTGTTCCACTCATAACACTTCTCCATTATTTGCCGTAAGCTAAAGATCTGGTCCTGACAACCTCTAAGAGGCCTAAACCCACACTGATTTTCATCCAATTGGTCCTCAACTAATACTCGCACTTTCCTTTCAACAATACCTGAGAAGATTTTACCCACAACGCTGATTAAAGAGATACCTCTGTAGTTGTTACAATCTTTTCTGTTTCCATATTTAAAGATTGGTGTGATTACTGCTTTTGTCCAGTCTGATGGAACCTGTCCCGACTCCCAGGCCATTTCAATTATCCTGTGTAGCCATTTAAGACCTGACATTCCACTGTATTTAATGAGTTCCGACTTAATTTCATCCACCCCAGCCGCTTTATTGCTCTGCAATATATTGACCATTTTCTCCACTTACACAAATGTGATCGTATTTCCATCATCATTCCTATCCCATTGTACACCGAAATCTGAAACATTACTGATCGTATTTTCACCTACATTGAGCAACTCTTCAAAATATTCCTTCCATCTGCCAAAGGCATCAACAGGATTCACCAACAGTTTTCCTGACCTGTCCATAATACTTGTCATTTCCTTCTTACCTCCTTTTCGAAGACTGCTAATTATACTCCAGAATGGTTTTCCAGCAGCTTGACCCAAAGTCTCCAACCTGTTTCCAAAGTCTTCCCAAGATTTCTTCTTGGATGCTGCAATTATCTGTTTGGCTTTGTTTCTTTCTTCAACATAACTTTCTCTGTCTACCTGAGTTCTAGTATGTAGCCATTTTTGATACGACATCTTTTCCTTTTACAGGCTGCCTTGACTGTGTCATTCCACCAAGCTGTTTTGCGTCATCCTACCTTTACACACTACTGTTCCAAGACATTCTTTAGCCACCTCTAGTACTGTGTCCCTGTACCTTGTCCATTCCTTTTCCAATGACTGTAATTGACTATATTCAACTAACTGGTACCTTTCTGAGATCACTGTTATGTACTTGTGCCTGATTTCCTTATCCTGAAGTTTCTCCACTCTTATCCTTCTACATATGGACCTGACCTCGTGCACTTTCGGCCTCACAACATCAATTTCACTGCAGATTAAATATTATTTATTTATTAGAACAAAAAAAAAACAAAGTATGGCTAGAAGCGTGAAAGATCTCTTGCGCGCGTCGTTTGGTGATGATGGTGAGCTCAGCCGTCACTTTCGCTATGCTTGGCCTCCCAGGTCCCCAGACCTCAGTCAGCGCGAGTATTGGCTTTGGGGTTAACTGAAGTCGCAAATGTATCGTCATCGACCGACATCTCTAGGGATGCTGAAAGACAACATCCGACGCCAGTGCCTCAGCATAACTCCGGACATGCTTAACAGTGCTGTTCACAACATTATTCCTCGAATACAGCTACTGTTGAGGAATGATGGTGGACATATTGAGCATTTCCTGTAAAGAACATCATCTTTGCTTTGTCTTACTTTGTTATGCTAATTATTGCTATTCTGATCAGATGTAGCGCCATCTGTCGGACATTTTTTGAACTTTTGTATTTTTTGGTTCTAATAAAACCCCATGCCATTCCAAACATGTGTGTCAATTTGTACCTCTCTATCTACATTATTCCGTGATTTATTCAGTTTTCAAATTTATACTGACTTTTTGATCACCCAGTACATGGACCACGTGTGACCCACAGTACAAACAGCAATAAAAACAATTTTTTATTCTGAGAATGAGATTTTAACTCTGCAGCGGAATGCGTGGTGATACGAGAACTTGCCCGCGAAAGGCAAAGGTCGTGAATTGAGTCTCGATACTGCACACAGTTTTAATCTCCCAGGAAGTTTCATTTTAGGGCGTACTTCGCTGCACAGTGAGACTCTCATTCCGAAAAAATCCACCAGGCTGTCGCTAAGCCGTAGTCGCCTTTTATCCAGAATTTCTAGTCTTGCAAGTTTCACGGGAAGGCGTCTGTAAAGTTTGGAAGATGAGGTACTGGCGGAAGTAGAGTACTGGCCATTAAAATTGCTACACCAAGAAGAAATGCAGATGATAAACGGGTATTCACTGGACAAATACGAGTATATTATACTAGAACTGACATGTAATTACATTTTCGCGCAATTTGGGTGCATAGATCCTGAGAAATGAGTACCCAGAACAACCACCTCTGGCCGTAATAACGGCCTTGATACGCCTGGGCATTGAGTCAAACAGAGCTTGAATGGCGTGTACAGATACAGCTGCCCATGCAGCCTCAACGCGATACCACAGTTCATCAAGAGTAGTGACTGGCGTATTGTGACGAGCCAGTTACTGGGCCACCATTGACCAGACGTTTCCAACTGGTGAGAGATCTGGAGAATATGCTGCCCAGGGCAGCAGTCGAACATTTTCTGTATCCAGAAAGGCCCGTACAGGACCTGCAACATGCGGTCGTGCATTATCCTGCTGAAATGTAGGGTTTCGCGGGGATCGAATGAAAGGTAGAACCACGGGTCGTAACACATCTGAAATGTGACGACCACTGTTCAAAGTGCCGTCAATGCGAACAAGAGGCGACCGAGACGTGTAACCAATGGCACCCCATACCATCACGCCGGGTGATTTGCCAGTATGGCGATGACGAACACACGCTTCCAATGTGCGTTCACCACGATGTCGTCCAACACGGATGCGACCAGCATGATGCTGTAAACAGAACCTGGATTCATCCGAAAAAATGACGTTTTGCCATTCGTGCACCCAAGTTCGTCGTTGAGTACACCATCGCAGGCGCTCCTGTCTGTCATGCAGCGTCATGAGTAACTGCAGCCATGGTCTCCGAGCTGATAGTCCATGCTGCTGCAAACATCGTCGAACTGTTCGTGCACATGGTTGTTGTCTTCCAAACGTCCCCATCTGTTGACTCAGGGATCGAGACGTGGCTGCACGATCCGTTATAGCCATGCGGATAAGATGCCTGTCATCTCGACTGCTAGTGATACGACGCCGTTGGGATCCAGCACGGCCTTCTGTATTACCCTCCTGAACCCACCGATTCCATATTCTGCTAACAGTCATTGGGTCTCCTGAGAAATCAGTGCCCAGAACAACCACCCCTGGCCGTAATAACGGCCTTGATACGCCAGGGCATTGAGTCAAACAGAGCTTGGATGGCATGTCGGCCTACCGTATTACCCTCCTGAACCCACCGATTCCATATTCTGCTAACAGTCATTGGGTCTCCTGAGAAATCAGTACCCAGAACAACCACCCCTGGCCGTAATAACGGCCTTGATACGCCAGGGCATTGAGTCAAACAGAGCTTGGATGGCATGTACAGGTACAGCTGCCCATGCAGCTTCAACACGATACCACAGTTCATCAAGAGTAGTGACTAGGGAGCAGCAATGTCGCGATACGATAAACCGGAATCGCGATAGGCTACAATCCGACCTTTATCAAAGTCGGAAACGTGATGGTACGCATTTCCCCTTCTTACACGCGGCATCACAACAACGTTTCACCAGGCAACGCCGGTCAACTACTGTTTGTGTATGAGAAATCGGTTGGAAACTTTCCTCATGTCAGCACGTTGTAGGTGTCGCCACCGGCGCTTTACCTTGTATGAATGCTCTGAAAAGCTAATCATTTGCATATCACAGCATCTTCTTCAGGTCGGTTAAATTTCGTGTCTGTAGAACGTCATCTTCGTGGTGTAGTAATTTTAATGGCCAGTAGTGTAAATCTGTGAGGAAGGGTTGTGAGTCGCGCTTTGGTAGCTCAGTTGCCGACACGGTAGTTCAACATGTTCGAGCTGAGGGGTGACTGCCCTCTGTAATAAATAAATAATAAACGATGAACTTGAAGCGCTATCATGTGACGTCAGCGCAGACCCCATACCGATAACGACGATGAGCAAAATGGAAAACAGTTGGTAGGACACTTGCCAGCGAAATGCATAGTTTTTGAGTTCCAATCTCGGTCTGGCACACCGTTTTAATCTGTCAAGGCTTTTCATTTTTTTATTCTTCTTAAAAAGCTGTAAATTTTACAGAGTCTTGGATGTTTACATTTGCGTTTCGGTAGCATTCAACAAGTGTGCAACTAACTTTCGAAATGTTTGTCACAGTTAACTCTTCATATAAAATATACTGTATTCTTCGAATGAAAACAAATTTACTTATAACAGTTGTCATATCTCTTTATATTCGATGAATTATTCTGATACAATTCTACCCTTGAGTGACGTTTACTAATTTTCTATCTTCATACTCGCAGAATCCATGCGCAAAATAGTTTCATACAATAGCTATGCCATGAGCGCATAATTATTCTTTGTAGTACTCTCTCTGGTGGTTGTTAGAAAAAAAAAAGAAAAAAAAAAGCTTCCGAGATGATCTTCGTGCCGATTAGCCTGAGCTTGGTTTGGAAGAACTGTAATCTGATTATTGAGATTTATAACAGAAGATAACTGATACGAACTGTACGATTAAAAAGGAAATATATATATAGATTGCTCCTTCATACAAAGGTGTGTATTTGACATTTGAGAATTAATGATATTTATTGATATATTGCGTAGTTGTTAATCAGAAGGGAACTTCCGAAAGACTGGATACGAACCTGCATTTAATAATCCAAGAGCTCTATTACTTCTTCGGAAGGTTAAACTTCATCAAAGCCAAATATCCGCTTGATCTGAGGTTTCCCGACTGATTATACAACGCTCCCAAAATTACGAGGCATTTTATTTGTACAGATTAGCAGACTGCCGCAAAGCACGAGCCTGCAGAGAAGAAGAATCGTCGCCTGATTTCATTCTAACAAGTAAAATTTCAGAACCATTTTGAGTGACTGAGCTATGACTGTGTTTCCTATCATGAATGACTGATTGCTCGAACGAATTGAGAGCTACAGAATTACGTAGATAGGAGGAAAAATTACAGTGGCGACCGTGACAGGACTCGAACCTGCAATCTTCGGATGGTTATATAATATATGTATTTTTAGTTTCATGAAAACCAACGAGAACGAGAGGTAACTAATCTGAAGAGAGATTCGGTGCCCACAGTAAAAGATTGCTGATACCAAGAAACGATTTCAACTATTGGACAACACCGAGACTACAGAACAAGGCCAGAGAAATCTAATTTTTTTATCCTGTAGTTAAAATAGTTTGAAATCAATTTAGAAAGAACTTTTTTCCAGATAGTAGTTAGATTGTAGAATGTATATTGTGTGATTTTCGTATCTGGACATTGAACTTTATACCATCTGTGAAGTAATTTGAAAGTTAAGTGTGTCTACGACAGTAAATTTGAAACTATTTAGTGATTAAAACCTGATATTGACAGTTATTTAATGGTATTGACTAGAGCGGCATTTAAAATGTCATTGAATCAGCAACGAGACGTGCAACAGCCTTCAGCTGTTTGCGCAGAAGCAGAGGCCACGGATGGCAATTCTGAGACTGTTGTGGCTAGCCGTAGCAAGTACTGACTTGAGCTCAGACGGAATGGAGGGGGTATGGCTAGACCCCGGGTCAAGTCAGGAGTTGCGCTAGCCGTAGCAATATAAATAATCCCGCTGGTTCAGAAAACATTCATACAACAGCTGATCAGACTGTTGTTGACACATTAGTTGTTATTATGCAACAGTTGTCTCTATTAGCCGAAGGCCAAGCGGAGGTAAAACGAGACCTATCCGTTATACAAAATGAACTCCAAAATCAATTAGCCGAAAATCAAACAGAATTACAAAATCAGTTAAGAGCAACCTTTACCGAATTAGATCAGAGATTAAATACCCAGACACAGGAAATAAAAGAACAGGCAGAAAGGACCGAACAGAATCTTATTGCTCAAATTGAGCAGGTCCGCCAACAATGCCAAGAAAACAATAGTAAATTAAAAGCGGAACTAACCGAATATGTATCCGTCAAAACTGACACGATACAAAAACAAGTAGAACTGTTTCCTCAAGTAATACAAGCTCAAGAGGACATACAGTGTTCCGTAGCTATGATAAATTATAGAATCCCAAGATAACCTAAAGAAGCAATTTGACGAAGTGAAGGAAAAACAGGAGACAGTGGAACATAGAATGAATGTACTTGCGGGAAAGTTTTCAGAAATGACATTAGAGCGGCAAAATTTTCCTTCGGAAACCATAGAAGAAACTGTGAAAGTAGCTTTGCAGTCAATTTCAGAGAGTTCCGAGGAGAATTTTTTCAACAAAGGGTTAAAGGAAGTTCGAGAACAACTTGGCGAAGAATTCTCGCGTTGGAAAGAAAATATCGAAAGATCACTAAATCTCTCGCAGGAGGATTTAGAAACAGCGAGAAGTAGGAAACAACATTTTCAATCTGCGCATGAAATTCCGTCCACGTCAAGATCCGATGTAGACAGAACTGGAACGTCACAAGTTAGATTCGATGTAACGGATAGCCACAGGGAAGAGTACGAACAGGATGATTTTTGGAATCGTAGTACCATTGAGGAAAAGATGATTAAACAGAGACAATTTAAAATCTTTAACCCTGACAAAAAGAATGTTCATCCTGTAGTCTTTATTCGAAGTTTCAGAGGTCTATTTCCACGATCTTGGACAGAATGGCAAAAGATTAGTTTTGTATCTGGATATATACAAGGATCAGGAGCACTGTGGGCATCCGAACGAACATCTTCTTGTAAATGTTACAAAGAATTTGAGCAGGCTTTTCTAGCAAAATATTGGTCTGCTGGAATACAAGAAAGACTTAGGTAGGAAGTATTATATCCTGAGCCTTTCTCATTTTCTAGAGGATCTCTAAAGAGATATTTTGAGAAATACATTAATAAATCTTTGTATTGGGATGTACCGATTCCTTTGCCGGATATACTTAGAATACTCAAGTCCAGACTACCCACCAGTATAAGGAATCAGCTGTTATATATAAATGATAAGGATATAGACTCATTTATGACTACGCTTGATCGTATTGATATAATTGAGGAGAACAATAAAAGGGCAAGAGAAATGTCATATCAAAGAAGAGCAATAGAAGCGAATCCGAGCTGCAACTCGAGTGGGAATGGCAGTAATGGTAGCAGTAACAATAATCATAACCAACTACACTCTCAGAAGAGACTTAGAAATGGACAAAATGCAAACAATAATCATTACCATAATGGAAACTTTAGTAATGGTGCAGCGAGGGGCTATTTTAGGAACAATAGGAATTTTAATCGATATAATCCAATGTATGGCAACACAGGACAGTTCTACGAACACCAGCAGAACAACAATAATAATTACATGAAGAATCAGGCAAGACAATATAGACAGTATTCACCACAACCGATAATCACTGAAGTAGCTGAAGAGACAAATACCAATCGGACCAACAATCAGTCAAACTAAACATGACCACATCGTGCCCCGGAGGAGCGGTCAGGGGATCTGTTAGGGGCGAAACAGTAAAATTACAATTGTTAAGTTATAATGGTGGTGAGCTGTTGACTGAAGAGTTAACAAAGGATTTAATAACGTGTCATAATGACAGATCGAGTGTTCCGGTATCGGAAGTATTTGTTGAAATAGAGGAAGTTCCAACGAATGTGATATTAGAGTCCACCGCTTCCGCCAATGTCATCTCAGGCGCTCTTTTTCGGAGAATTATTAGGAAGAAGAAGGTACCAATTTTGCCGGTACAGAACTGCAAAATCATCGGAGCTGTTGGAGCACGCTCTCCCAATGTCAAAATACAAACACAATTAGAGATGAAAATGGGAAATGTAGCAATAAAATGCACGTTCCTTGTAGTGGAGAAGTTATTAGTGGACTGTATTCTTGGTATTGGGAGTATGCAGGAGTACGATTGTCAGATTGATTTTTTGGAAGGGATAGCTAAATTTAGATTAAATGGAGAAGAGATAGCACTGGCTTTAAATAGAAAGGAAACGGTGCATGAGAAATATTGTCGCGGTGCCATAGTTCAATTAATTGGCCCTACAAACGGTCGTTGGAAGGAGCTTTCAAAGGATTTGATACAACAGGAGGACTTTAACCAAACAACAATGATAAAAGCTAGTGAATCAAATCAGCTTACTGGAGAACAAAGGCAGCAGCTTCATTATTTGTTAGAGGCATATGAAGAGATTTTTGATGAGAAACCAGGAATTATTAAAGGGTATATTTGTCACCTACAAGTGAGGCCACATCAGACTTACTGTTACACGCACTATCCGATCCCCTGGCGTTTAAAACAATCCGTTCAAAGGGAGATAAATAGAATGTTAGAATGGAACTTGATTGAGCCCTCAACTAGTCCACATTGTTCTCCGCTCTTAGTCGTCCCAAAACCTGGAGGTAACGTTAGATTAGTTCTGGATGCGAGAGAGATTAATAAAATAATAGTACCTGTAAGAACTCATCCGGAAAATATAGATGAATTAATTCAAAATTTCCAGGATGTTTCGTACTTAACTAGTGTTGATTTGAGAAGTTCGTACTGGCAGGTCCAAATGGATGAAGAATCTAGGAAATATACCGCATTTATCTATGCTGGGAGAAGTTACCAATTTAGAGTTGTCCCGTTCGGACTTAATATTAGTGCCGGAATATTTATTTCAGCGTTGGATTATGTTCTTGGACCAGAATTGCGTAGTCGTATAACTGTGTTTGTTGACGACTTATTAATAGCCACGAAAACATGGGAAGAGCATTTGCATATTTTGGAAAGGATTTTTGCTGTTTTCAAGAAAACCGGAATTACAGTAAACTTACAAAAGTCTCATTTTGCTTTACCACAAATTAAGTTCTTACGACATATGATACATGCGAAAGGTATCCTGCCTACCGAGAAGAAGATAAGTGCAATTCGAAATTTTCCATCACCACGGAATAAAAGACAGCTGATGGGATTTTCATAAAGACTCAAGCCATGAATTCTGAGGCATTAAACCGGCTTCTACGGAAGGATGTGCCATGGTAATGGACTGAAGAATGTGAACTAGCTTTTCGAGACATTAAAGACCAACTCATTAACGCATCCTTATTATATCACCCTGATATGAATTGTGAGTTCTGTCTGTCCACGGATTCATCGGAAGTTGGATTAGGTGCTTGTCTCTTCCAAATAAGGAAAATAAAAGGGGTACCAACATTCTGCCCGATAGCATTTGCTAGTCGAGTGTTATCGCCCTGTGAAAAAGCCTATACGACCACAGAACTTGAAGCACTTGCGGTTATCTGGGCATTCAAGAAGTTTAACTATTATTTATATGGTTCGAAAACGATTGTGTATTGTTACCATCAATCACTAACCTTTTTGCAAACATGTAAATTATTACTTCCCAGACTGTCACGTTGAACAATGACACTACAACAGCACCAATTTAAAATTATTCATGTGTCTGGCAAAGAAAATATTATTGCGGATGCACTCTCAAGATCCCCAGAAGGTTTAACGCCGGAAATAGAATCAGTAAATACTTCGGATTTTCCAGTATTACTGTTGCAGGACAATATCTACAAGACTTATTATGTACATCTTTGAAGAGATATGGGAAATTTACAACGAAAAGACCCTCGATGGAAGAAGATAATTCAGCTAAAGGAACAACAAAATTCAAGTGCTAGTTTAGATCATTATAAATTAGTAAATGGAGTATTATTCTTCAGATGTGGGAAGGACAACAATCCACGGTGGTGTGTATGTATCCAGAAGGAATAGGAGGAAAAATTAATTTGGTTTACCCACTTATCATGGGGACATTTTGGTGTAATTAAATGTGCCAATAAAATCGGAGCATACTGTTATTCTCCGAATATTCGGAGAAAAGTGCACCAAACAATACAAAACTGTTTACTCTGTCAAAAGGCAAAACCGGATAATAGAGGTAGTAAGCATGTTCTGCATTCAATTATTCCACGAGAGCCAAGGGCGTTAATTTCGTGTGATATCTGCGGCCCTCTCCCACGATCAAGAGGAGGAGTCAAATTCATTGTTGGATTCTTTGACGTGTTTACAAAATATGTAAAACTATATCCATTAAAGTGCGCTACTGCCAGAGCTGTTGTAGTGAGATTGGTGCGTGACTATCTTCCGCATGTAGGTTTACCGAAATCCATAATTACAGATAATGCCAGAATTTTTACTGGATTTAAATGGAAGCAAACATTGGTATTCGACAAATTTTGACATCGTGTTACCATCCACAAGGTAGTCCAATAGAACGTGTTTTCCGAGAATTAAACCGATTTATGCGTACATACTGTCACAGTAAACAAACATCATGGGCTGATTATTTGTCAGAATTTGAACAAATATTTAATAATCTGACACATACCTCAACTAACTTTAATCCAACAGAGCTTATGTTTAGTCAGATTGAAAAGAACTTCTGGATAAACCATCTGCCAAAGTATGAAGACCAGAATTTAAAATGGGAGGAAAAGATTCGACTCGCACTTGTCAATTTAACTAAAGAGGCAATACAACGGAAATTGACATATGATAAACGGATTCACCGGATTCAGACGTTTCATCTTGGAGAAAAGGTTTTATTGAGGCGACACATCCATTCCTCGAAACTGATGAAGAACATAAAGAAATGGAATCTTATTTATACCGGACCATATGTTATTGTAAATATACCAAATCCTGGATCATACTTGTTGGCATATCCCGAATCGAAAAGAATAAAGGGATTATTCCCGCATAATGATATTAAGAAATTTTTTGAAGGATCGTAGATCTGTGATACCAAATATGAAGAAGAATTTAGAGTGGAATTTGACTAAGAGTCAAATGTGTATATAAATATCAAGAAGTTTATGTTGTCTAGAGGTTAAGAGACAGTGAGATTACTCCTGTGATTGGTTAAGAGACAGTGAGATTGCTCCTGTGATAGGTTAAGAGACAGTGAGATTACTCCTGTGATAGGTTAAGAGACAGTGAGATTACTCCTGTGATAGTTTAGCACAAAAATTTTAAGATAGGTAGAAGAATTTGTTAATTACTAGTGTTCGTAAGTGTGGACTATGAGCAGAAGCCACAGTGATATACAATGAAAGTGCATCTACATTTCCCCAAGACACGGCACTTATGTGAGAATTGCGTGTGAAACTTGAACAGTGCGGGATATGTAGGTAAATACGCTGTGTGTATGATGTGCGCTGTTCGCGGGAGAAAACAAATGAACTGTGAAATGAAGCAACAGTCGATAATGTCACTGCTGTAAACAATTGTAGAAACTCTCTGGTTGCGCGAGAGAAAATTATTATAATTTTTAGATTTTTTTATTATGCCTTCTCTACCAGGAGAATTAATTTAAGAATATTAATTAACATTTTAAGAATAGCAGTTTGTGTGTTTCATATTATGGACATAATTGTTGAAATATATTTCCATAAATGTTCATGAGAGGATGAAGAAGATTCTGCGAGTGGATGATTTGTTAAATGAACATACGTCATCATTAATGATATATATTTGCAGGTGGATCTGTAAATCAATTAATTACAAGAATAATGAAAATTTTTCAGAGAATTTTTTCTAGAAATTATTCCTTTTGTGGAGTCAGTGTCATATGCCTATGTTTAAAATTTTTCATCAGGTGTAAACTTAAATTTTATACATAATTTCGTAATTGAAAGCAAACCTCGGACAGATTCAATACTCTACTTCCACCTGCACTATAACAAAACGAAGATTAGACTAAAAAAATTTTTTTGAGAGGAATACATTCGATATGAGCTACAACAAAATTTAAATGCCCACAGTCTATTTGGCAATGTTTTGGACAATCGGCAGTTGTAATGCAAAACAACTTTGGTATTGAGGACTACAAAAAAAAAAAATATTCGCGATTGTCAGGATTGATGGATGTTCCAGTCTAGTACAGATGGAAGAATATAAGAATCCATTCCGATTTTGAGTTCTACGATTAAATATGGACTTCGTTGCCTTAATCCCCTCTCTTTCATGGATTTATTCAGTCAGAACCTTTTCTTATTCCACTTTAAACCTGTTTCATATTCACGTCCCTGACCATCTGTTCCTGAGATCATCTTGCTGTTTCTACGGCACATTACCAGCTTCTATCCTGTACCATAAGCCATCGCCTGTCCTCCGTGCCGCCTCCACCAAACGCTGTACGTCGCCTTCCCGGTGTCCGTACCCAGTGTTCCTGTTCCATCGACTTCACAACGAGATCACCGGCTACATCGTCGAAAGAATATTGTAAAATTTTTTTTTGGCTATGAGGCACTTTTCCTTCAATCTAATCTACGGAGCTTCTATATATTTCAAAATTACTGGATTTAGGCTTTCCTATCTTCTTTAATACCTGAGCTGGGGTCTATTCTTCCGGGTTTTCCAGGGTTTCCCTGTGAAGGCCAGTTCCCAAATGGGTAGACCTTTTTCGTAATTACACCAATCTACATCTTCCCTGGTTATGTACTCGGGATGCGGGTATACCCCGGTACATGTAAAAGCTACAGCTTAGGTATTCTCGTAAATTATTGTCTTAACATGTTACCCATACTATCTATAGTAAAATTCTACTAATTCAAAATATTCCTCTTTTGAATAAACAACACAACAAATTTTTTCTGTTAGCTCGCAAAGTGTATTATCATTAACTTTGATCATTAACTTTGCTCGCTGCGAGGGGCAATTGTAATATCTCTCTATATTCGATGAATTATTCTGATACAATTCTACCCTTGAATGACGTTTACTAATTTTCTATCTTAATATTCGCAGAATCCATGCGCAAAATAGTTTCATACAATAGCTATGCCATGAGCGCATAATTATTCTTTGTAGTACTCTCTCTGGTGGTTGTTAGAACAAAAAAAAGAAAAAAAAAGCTTCCGAGATGGTCTTCGTGCCGATTAGCCTGAGTTTGGTTTGGAAGAACTGTAATCTGATTATTGAGATTTATAACAGAAGATAACTGATACGAACTGTACGATTAAAAAGGAAATATATATATAGATTGCTCCTTCATACAAAGGTGTGTATTTGACATTTGAGAATTAATGATATTTATCGATATATTGCGTAGTTGTTAATCAGAAGGGAACTTCCGAAAGACTGGATACGAACCTGCATTTAATAATCCAAGAGCTCCATTACTTCTTCGGAAGGTTAAACTTCATCGAAGCCAAATATCCGCTTGATCTGAGGTTTCACGACTGATTATACAACGCTCCCAAAATTACGAGGCATTTTATTTGTACAGATTGGCAGACTGCCGCAAAGCACGAGCCTGCAGAGAAGAAGAATTATCGCCTGATTTCATTCTAACAAGTAAAATTTCTGAATCATTTTGAGTGACTGAGCTATGACTGTGTTTCCTATCATGATTGATTGTTTGCTCGAACGAATTGATAGCTACAGAATTACGTAGATAGGAGGAAAAATTACACAGTCACTGATTTATTTATTTCTACAACGCATTTGAAAGGTTTAGACCTCCATCATCAGGTGGATTTACATGCGTTAGTATGATATATTTGTCTTGTGTTACGGTTCTGGGGTAACTTGTGGCACTGTAACACAACACACACATATGGCACACTAACACATGTAAATCTACCTGATGATGGAGGTCTAAATCTTCGAAACGCGTTGTAGATATAAGTAAATCAGTGACTGGTAACAGTAAACTTGTTGTTTCATTCGATATCAGTGACAGCCACGGTAAAGCCAACCTAAAATTTTGGCTTTTTAAAAAATACTGTATTCTTACTGACAAATCTTGGCCGTTGCTAAACTATACATCTTTATCCGTCGATAGTGCAATACCATATCGTTTATCCTCTCTACGTTTCCATTTGTGTTTGCAGTTATGGGATGACTGTCCCACGTATCATCTTCAACAAAAGTACGGCAACGTACCTATTCTTTACTGTTGAAAATAAAGTAACTTTCTTCTTGTGAGATTACAACTTCTGATGAAATTCTATTGATAATAAACTCTTCAAACAAGATATCTTAGTCCAGTTTACTTACTACACAATACATTCCAACGCAACAAAAACAAAATATCATCCACTTCAGCTCCATTTTTGTGCAAGGCAAGAACTTTTTATCTTGATTTGGACTCCTACCACTCTGCCTTTTCTTTTCAGCTACTTCCCATTTTCTATCCTTGGAGGCGATAGGTTGCAGACAGAATGGCAGTCAGTACCTGAATGAAGATAGGAAGTAGTCTGCAACTTAACTGTGTCAGTCACAGCGACAAGTATACAAGAAATACGAGTATCGACGGTGGACAAGTGCCGAATGGCTGCAGTGATTGCGTCGCTTCCTCGATCGTTTTGAACACGTATCTGCTGACAATGAGAAGTCGTCTGTAACTCGATCAATTAAGCAGGTGCACGTAGAGACTCACAGCATGTTACCTACGTTAAAATTTAACAACAGTGATATTCGGAGGAGCTATCGGATTATAGCAGCAAGAGACCAATTTGAAGAACGCCGAATGTCAAAAAACACAATGAAAAACTGTGGTGCGCTAGTAACGACAGCCATTACTTGTAAAGTACTGTTGTGGAAGTCATTTGTGGGTCAGTTCTTGAAGGCTGTAACAACTGCCACAGAATTCCGACCTTCGACCCCATTCCTGTCGTGGAAGTTGAAGCTTGGCAAATGGATATCACGAGTTATAAGTTGTGTGTCCTGTAGGCATCCCTGAATTTTAAGTGATATTTTAATAGCTTAAAGCCGGCCGCGGTGGCCGAGCGGTTCTAGGCGCTTCAGTCCGCAACCGCGCGACTGCTACGGTTGCAGGTTCGAATCCTGCCTCGGGCATGGATATGTGTGATGTCCTTAGGTTAGTTAGGTTTAAGTAGTTCTACGTCTAGGGGACCGATGACCTCAGATGTTAAGTCCCATAGTACTGAGAGCCATTTCAACCACGCATCTGTGACGGGGAGAGGCATCAGTCTGGCGCTCGTGTATATGGATATGGGGAAAGAAATCATCTGCGAACCAGCCAATCTGAACGATGAAAAACGGTAGTTCATCGGTGGTGTACGGGTTCGCTTCCAGTCTGCCTTACACCTCTGTCTGAAACATGTTAAGATAGAGAAAACTGTCAGCTCTAGTAAATGTGTCCAAGAAATTATTCTATGCAGTCCAGTTACTATCACCGACGTTAAAACCTTGTGAATACAGTTTACTGAATGAGAGTTAAGGTGTTTACCCTGCAGCACTACAGACATTTCACTGGGAATTATCATTGACGCTTCCTCTCTCTTCCCTCCCTGCAGTAATGTACATTACAGTATCTCTAAAGACTTGTATTACCATTCATCTTTGTTCCCAGAATCCAAGACCACTGCAAAATCTGCCAGTTCACGTGATGTGTACGGACTGAAGAATGTGCTAAGGAGCTCCTCGGATGCTTGCCACAAGCGATTAGCGCGAACACGGGTATCTGTAGCTTTGGTGGAGGGTTAACTGATTGCGGATTCACTGGAGGGAGAACATCGCCATCTGGCTCTGTGCCATTCCACTCGTGTGCCGGCTGAGAAACAGTGGTGCTACGGCAATTTCCTACGTCGCTGACACTCAGCATCGGCATTAGCGAGTACTAGGAGTCACAGTTGCTATCTGACGAGCGGCAGGCAGTCTGCTCGTAATCTAACACCAGGTGCGATAAAGAAAGTTTCCAAAATTTGAATTTTGCACGCGAATGATTATTAGTGGGACTAAATCGAGACGTGACCGCTTCGATTGCTAAAAGAATGTATTGAAGAACAAATAGTGGATGCAGGCACACATTAAATATCGAGGTGAATGCGTACGGAGCGATTTATAGTTAGAGGAACGTATAAAATTAATCGCAGATAAGGCAGATGTCAGAGTGAGATTCATTGGAACGACTGCAGAAAAATGAATACGACGCAGGTAGCTTACAAAACCCTTCTTTGATGAGTATTTGAATATTACTCATCAGTCTGGGATCCGTGCCAGATAGGACTCATGGAAGAAATATAGTTTCATTTAGTAAGCGCAAAACGCCACAGAGGTGCTCAGCCAATTCCATTGTCAGACGCAACAAGAGAGGCGTTCTGCATCGCGGTGTATCTTAGCGTCAGATTTACGAGAGAGTGCGTTCCCAGATGAGTCAACTAGTATATCGCTCTCTCCTATATGCATCTCACGAAAAGGCGATGCAGATAAAATTAGAGAGAGTTGAACTCACAAGGAAGCTTATTAATAATCGTTCTCCTCGCAGACCATTCGCGACTGGGATAGAAAAGGGGGGGAATGACAAGGGTACACGAAGTACCCATCACCATACATGAACAGATGGTTTGCAGACGAGCACACGAAAATAACGCTCACCTTTAGATATACAGTTCATGCAAGTACCATAGCAAGTTTATACTCACACACACATGGTCCTGCAGACATGTACGAGGGGCGTTGAGTGAATAATGAAACATATTTTTTCTCAGACAATCTCGGCTGAGAACATGAGTAATTTGTTATGGGGCATTGTGGAATATTCCCGCTTCAGCCACTACAGTTTCATGAAGTTTATACCGGTGGCGGGGCTATACATTGCCTGCAAACTGGCATCGGTGACGGAGGTGCATTCCAAGCAGAGAGCTGTCATTGACACAATTTTGGCGGAAAACCAGACCTTCGCATATATTCAGAGGCACTTGCAAAATGTCTGCGGGGACCTGGCAGTGAGCAAAAGCGCGGTGAATCGTCGGGCGAGGCGCCTGTCATCGTCGCAACAAGGTCACGTAAACCTGTCCATCACACACAGCTGCGACTTCTGCAATGTCGGAACGTGCAGACACTCTCATTCAAGGTAATCGACGGATCGCTATCAAACACTTTGCTGCTCAATTGTACGTCTCTGTTGGTAGTGCTCACATATACGTCCAACAGTTGGGGTCCACATCACCTCTCCTCTAAAGAAAAAGTTAAGTGTTATGTACAGGGTGTTTCAAAAATGACCGGTATATTTGAAACGGCAATAAAAACTAAACGAGCAGCGATAGAAATACACCGTTTGTTGCAATATGCTTGGGACAACAGTACATTTTCAGGCAGACAAACTTTCGAAATTACAGTAGTTACAATTTTCAACAACAGATGGCGCTGCGGTCTGGGAAACTCTATAGTACGATATTTTCCACATATCCACCATGCGTAGCAATAATATGGCGTAGTCTCTGAATGAAATTACCCGAAACCTTTGACAACGTGTCTGGCGGAATGGCTTCACATGCAGATGAGATGTACTGCTTCAGCTGTTCAATTGTTTCTGGATTCTGGCGGTACACCTGGTCTTTCAAGTGTCCCCACAGAAAGAAGTCACAGGGTTTCATGTCTGGCGAATAGGGAGGCCAATCCACGCCGCCTCCTGTATGTTTCGGATAGCCCAAAGCAATCACACGATCATCGAAATGCTCATTCAGGAAATTAAAGACGTCGGCCGTGCGATGTGGCCGGACACCATCTTGCATAAACCACGAGGTGTTCGCAGTGTCGTCTAAGGCAGTTTGTACCGCCACAAATTCACGAAGAATGTCCAGATAGCGTGATGCAGTAATCGTTTCGGATCTGAAAAATGGGCCAATGATTCCTTTGGAAGAAATGGCGGCCCAGACCAGTACTTTTTGAGGATGCAGGGACGATGGGACTGCAACGTGGGGCTTTTCGGTTCCCCATATGCGCCAGTTCTGTTTATTGACGAAGCCGTCCAGGTAAAAATAAGCTTCGTCAGTAAACCAAATGCTGCCCACATGCATATCGCCGTCATCAATCCTGTGCACTATATCGTTAGCGAGTGTCTCTCATGCAGCAATGGTAGCGGCGCTGAGGGGTTGCCGCGTTTGAATTTTGTGAGGATAGAGGTGTAAACTCTGGCGCATGAGACGATACGTGGACGTTGGCGTCATTTGGACCGCAGCTGCAACACGGCGAACGGAAACCCGAGGCCGCTGTTGGATCACCTGCTGCACTAGCTGCGCGTTGCCCTCTGTGGTTGCCGTACGCGGTCGCCCTACCTTTCCAGCACGTTCATCCGTCACGTTCCCAGTCCGTTGAAATTTTTCAAACAGATCATTTATTGTATCGCTTTTCGGTCCTTTGGTTACATTAAACCTCCGTTGAAAACTTCGTCTTGTTGCAACAACACTGTGTTCTAGGCAGTGGAATTCCAACACCAGAAAAATCCTCTGTTCTAAGGAATAAACCATGTTGTCTACAGCACACTTGCACGTTGTGAACAGCACACGCTTACAGCAGAAAGACGACGTACAGAATGGCGCACCCACAGACTGCGTTGTCTTCTATATCTTTCACATCACTTGCAGCGCCATATGTTGTTGAAAATTGTAACTACTGTAATTTCGAAAGAGTGTCCGCCTGAAAATGTACTGTTGTCCAAAGCATATTGCAACAAACGGTGTATTTCTATCGCTGCTCGCTTAGTTTTTATTGCCGTTTCAAATATACCGGTCATTTTTGAAACACCCTGTATATAGACTGAGGCAACGAGAAAAATATGTACCAAGGCCGGGAATCGAACCCGGTTCTCCTGCATACGTTCGGTGGTGAGGTGCTGTTCCAGAACATGGAGAGCCTTGGCAATTCTGTTCATGAGTAATGGGAGAATTTAAAGTAGACTGGGGCGGCAGCGAGAATTTGGATCGGGGAGGTATGTGTGTTACGGTAATCCGTGCGGTTGTGCGAACCACTGTGCTAAAGTGGCTTAGTGGCTAACGCACCTGCCTAGTAAGCAAGAGACCTGGGTTCGGTTCCCGACCTTGGTACAAACTTTTAATCGCCGCTTCAGTCTGTATACATAAAACTATATCTGTATGAGACCAGTAAAGACACTGAAATTGTGTCATTTCAAAAAGTTCAAAGCTGGACCCTCAGTCGATAAAAACATGGCGCCAGTCTTCTGGGACCCTGGAGCGCAAAGTCCCAAGCGACTGGAAAAAAGCGCAGGTGACTGCTGTGTATAAGAAGGGCAAAAGACGGACCCACAAAACTACAGATCGATATCTCTAACATAGATTTGCAGCAGAATCCTTGAACAAATTCTCAGTGGAAATAGAATAAATCTTCTTGAGACGGATCGGTGATATTAACCGATTTTGAGGTTACTATAATTTTTGCGTCTCGTGACTTGAAATAAAGATCAATCTTTCAGAAGGTGAATATTGCTGACCACAATCCACTGCCGCATCGCTCTTCACCGTAAGTTACACAGTTCACGCGTAATGCGCGAAAAACCAAACAATGTCCCAAGCTGCGGGCCACGTGGCCGCCCGACAGTGGAGACCATCCCACCGACCGTTGCAAATCTCGCGCGGGCGCGCCACGCGCTTCCGCGAATCGCGCACCATGTAGCTCACTCACTTTCCACAAAGCAATCCTTGCATAGTAGAAATATTCATCTAGTAACGGGGGTTTGTACCGTTACAATCTCTGAATGTAGAAAAACGTAAGTTTGTGCGGATTAGTAGGAAAATCGAATCTGTAATGTTCGGATACAGTGTTAGTAATGTCCTGCTTAACACAGTCACGATGTTTAAATATCTGGGCGTTGCAAAACGATATGAAATGGAACGAGCATATGAGGATTGTAGTAGGAAATGCGAATGGTCGACTTCGGTTTATTGGGAGAACTCTAGGAAAGTGTGGTTCATCTGTAAAGAAGACTGCAAATAGGACACTGTTCTTGAGTACTTCTCAAGTGTTTGGGATCCGTACCAGGTCGTATTAAAGGAAGCCATCGAAGCAATTTAGAGGCGGGCTGCTAATGTTGTTACTGGTAGATTTGAAGTAGGTTACAGTACGCTTGTTCGCCCACTGCTTGAATACTGCTCAGCAGTGTGGGATCCGTACCAGATAGGGTTGATACAAGACATAGAGAAGATCCAACGGAGAGCAGCGCGCTTCGTTACAGGATCATTTAGTAATCGCGAAAGCGTTACGGAGATGATAGATAAACTCCAGTGGAAGACTCTGCAGGAGAGACGCTCAGCAGCTCGGTACGGGCTTTTGTCAAAGTTTCGAGAACATACATTCACCGACGAGTCAAGCAGTATATTGCTCCCTCCTACGTATATCTCGCGAAGAGACCATGAGGATAAAATCAGAGAGATTAGAGCCCACACAGAGGCCTACCGACAATCCTTCTTTCCACGAACAATACGAGACTGGAATAGAAGGGAGAACCGATAGAGGTACTGAAGGTACCCTCCGCCACACACCGTCAGGTGGCTTGCGGAGTATGGATGTAGATGTAGATGTAGAACAATACGGAGGTGTTACAGAGATAACTTCGGGAAGTCAAATGGGAATCCCTGGAGGAAAGGCGATATTCCATTCGTGGAACATTATTGAGAAAATTTAGAGAACAGGCATATGAAGCTGGCTGCAGAACGCTTCTGTTGCCTCTAACATACATTGCGCGTAACGACCACGAAGATAAGATACGAAAAATTAGGTTCATACGGAGGCTCTTAGAGAGTAGTTCTTCCCTCGTTCTATTGGCGCGTGGAACAAAAGAGGAAATAACTAGTAGTGGTACGGGCCGTAAGGTGGACTGCTAAATAGATGTAGATGTTATTCTGTTTGATATCCTCCCTCATGGTGCAACGATCAACGGGGAAGGGTATTGTGTTACCTTCAGGAAATTGAAGAAACAACTTCAGCGTGTTCTTCGCCACAAAAATTCAAACGAACTTCTCCTTCTCTGTAGCAATGTAAGGCCTCAAACAAGCCTGCGCACCCGAGAGGATCTCACAAAACTTCATTGGACTGTTCTTCCTCATCCACCCTGCAGCCCGGATCTCGCACCTTCCGAGCGCCAACTGTCTAGCCCATTGATGGATACACTCCGCAGGAAGCAGTACGTGGATGGTGGGGAGGTTCTTGATGCAGCAAGACAACGGCTTGACGTCACACAGTTGTGTGGTACCATCAGGGCATACAGGCCCTGCCAGTTAAATGGCGTAAGGCCATCACATTGAACGGAGGTTATATTGAAAAATAGAGTTTTGTAGCCAAAAGAATGGGGATTAAAATGCTGCATTGAAATCCTCAACAAAATAAACCTGCTATCAGAAAAAAAATATTTTGGATTATTTATTGAGCGCCTCTCGTATCAGCCTTGCGGCGGACGGTGCGTACAGCTGCACAGTGGCAGTTGCCTTGTGAATGAATGGAATGCGCGTCTCCGCGAAGGATTTCCAAAGAAGATGTCACACACTGGAGCGCCAATACCTCCCAGTAGGATAGATGACGTGGTTGGCGCTGTGAGCTATAATCTAGTGCAAGCCTTTTTGATTGCTTCTGTGTGAATTGCGTGTTTCCTCAAGAATAGCGGCTACCCACACTTATATTGTAAGTTCGTAGGCTTTCGCGAGCGGAGTAAATTTCATAAATTTATTCTGCGCTTTAGCTACCACCTTGCTATAAAATGATGTACCATCAGCAGAATAACGCTATGTAGTAGAGGTTGGTAGAGGAGCAGGAGCGTAAGACCTGTGCCCTTCAGGTGCAGTAACAATATGCAAAGAAGGAATTAGATAGGTTGAGGAGTGGGAACGGTGCTGGAGAATGGGAAATGGTAGTTGGCAAGAAGACAGCTAGAAGGAGGAGGAGGTATTCAAACAGTTGTACTTTGCGTGTATGCAATTGATTTGACCAACTGTCAGAGATGAGTGGAGAGGAGCCTCTTGTAGTTTTAGGTGTAGGAAACGTATAATAGTTCTCTGTAGTTAGGAGGCCCAAGTCAGTTGCAAAGTCTAACAGAAAAGTTCTGTTGCTAGGTAGTTCACACGGTATAGGTGTGGACCAGCAGTTGCAGGAAGTGTTGGCGGTGAGTGCCAGGTCAGCAGTATTGTGAAGCCTAGTGCAGGACTGGTCCAGGACTGGCTCAAGTGGCTGACAGCATAAGGGAGCTATGTAGGGATTTTACGAAGGAGGATCAGGTAGTGATAGTGGGTGGAGCAGGGAATAGTCTTGATAGGCACGGGGAATATGATGTATGTGGTGACCTGGTAAAGATAGCTACTCAAACTGGTGGTATTAATGTGCATTTCATGCAACTGTTTCATTGTCATAATCGGCCTTATCTTAATGCGGCTGTTAGGCGTGTTAAAATGGGGCTGGAGGACGCACTGATGGCAGAGGACACGGGTCACTTGCAGTGGTGCCAGTTGAGTCTATCAGTAAATCAGGTTCACTAGGCATAGCCTGCACCTCAATAGGTATGGGAAATCACTCATGGAAAAATTCCTTAATAGTTGATGTTAGAGCTGCACCTTTTTATAGATTGAAATCAGCTGATAGGTATACCTGCTTAAAGGAATTCTCTCTATCTAAGGAATCACCCTCAGATGATGTCATGTTTCCAAGTAGAGAAGGAATTAGCATATTTCATCAAAATATAAGAGGTATTAGAGATAAAGTTGTGAACTGTTTATAGACCTTGACTCTCTATCGGAGCACCACTTAAATAATTTGAAGATTCAGAGGCTTCCTTTACCAGGATACAGATTAACTCGCTGTTTTTCAAGGAGTTCCTTGCGGAGTGGGGGAGTGGCCATGTAAGAAACAGTATTCCGTTTGAGTGAACAGATATTTGAACATTGTGCAGCGGCAGTTGAATTGAATGAAACTAAACTTATAATTTTTATTGTTTATAGGTCCCCTAACTCTTTCAGAGCATTTCTGCTCAAGCTAGAGAGGGCTCTTGATTCATGTTATAGGAAGTAACAGAAATTAGTTACATGTGGTGACTTCAATATTAATTTTGTATATGATTGTGCAAGCAAAAGGATGTTGGTAGATCTCCAAAATTCATATGATCTGATGCAGACTGTGTTTTTTCCAGCTAGGGTGCAGGGGAACAGTATCACAGCCATAGACAATATTTTTATTGAAACTTCCTGGCAGATTAAAACTGTGTGCCCGACCGAGACTCGAACTCGGGACCTTTGCCTTTCTCGGGCAAGTGCTCTACTATTTGAGCTACCGAAGCACGACTCACGGCCGGTAATCACAGCTTTACTTCTGCCAGTATCTCGTCTCCTACCTTTCAAACTTTACAGAAACTCTTCTGCGAACCTTGCAGAACTAGCACTCCTGAAAGAAAGGATACTGCGGAGACATGGCTTAGCCACAGCCTGGGGGATGTTTCCAGAATGAGATTCTCACTCTGCAGCGGAGTGTGCGCTGATATGAAACTTCCTGGCAGATTAAAACTGTGTGCCCGTCCGAGACTCGAACTCGGGACCTTTGCCTTTCTCGGGCAAGTGCTCTACCATCTGAGCTACCGAAGCACAACTCACGGCCGGTACTCACAGCTTTACTTCTGCCAGTATCTTTTCTTTCAGGAGTGCTAGTTCTGCAAGGTTCGCAGAAGAGCTTCTGTAAAGTTTGGAAGGTAGGAGACGAGATACTGGCAGAAGTAAAGCTGTGAGTACCGGCCGTGAGTCGTGCTTCGGTAGCTCAGATGGTAGAGCACTTGCCCGAGAAAGGCAAAGGTCCCGAGTTCGAGTCTCGGACGGGCACACAGTTTTAATCTGCCAGGAAGTTTCATATCAGCGCACACTCCGCTGCAGAGTGAGAATCTCATTCTGGAATATTTTTATTCATTCTTCATTATTAGATGGGCGTTCTGTTAGTAAAAGGATGAATGGCCTTACAGACCATGATGAACAAATTTTAACACTAAAAGGCTTTTGTACTCAAACAAATGTCACATGTAACTAGAAACTACGCAGGAAATCTAATCCAACGGCAATGGACAGTTTTTCAAACCTTGTCAAGGAACAAGAGTGGCGGGATGTTTATAGTGCCGATAACATTGATGACAAATGTAATGCTATCCTTAACATATTTCTCATGCTCTTTGAGAGTTGCTTTCCATTAGAACGTTCTAAACGGGGTACCAGCAGTAAAAGGTAGCCTGGGCGGCTGACTAGTGGGGTAAGGACATGTAGAAATGCTAGAAGTAGTCACAATCAAACTACAGTAGCCCTTTACTAACAGTAATGTAAGGTGCTTAAAATGTTATTAGGAAGGCAAAGAGTATGTGGTACGCAAATAGAATAGCTAATTCACAGGATAAAATTGAAACCATTTGGTCAGTAGTGAAGAAAGTGTCTGGTCACCAGCACATATTTGACGATATAAAGTCAGTTCGTAGTAACAATATTTCTGTTACTGGTAAGTCAGATATATGTGAAGTACTTAACAAACATTTTCTACACATTGCTGGTGAATTAAATAAAACTTTAGTTTCTACAGGGAATCATATAACTCTGTTGGCAAATGTCTTTCCGAGATTGATGTCTGAAATTCTCATCTGTGGTACAGACAAGGCGGAGATTCAGTCAATAGTTAAATCACTGAAGACTGAGGACTCTCATGGATATGATGGAGTGCCTAGCAGAATATTAAAGTACTGTGCTGCGCATGTTAGCCCTGTACTTAGCCATGTTTGTAATTTTTCCTTTAGGAATGGTCAGTTTCCTGGACGATTAAAGTACTCAGTAGTAAAGCCACTTTATAGAAAGGGAGACAGGGATAATTTAGACAATATTAGATCCATTTCTACACGATCGGTGTTTGCTAAATTATTGAGAAGGCTGTGTATGTAAGGATAATTGCTCATTTTATATCACATAAATTGCTATTAAATGTACAGTTTGGCTTTAGAAGTCGTTTAACAACTGAAAATGCTATACTGTGTTTTCTCTGTGAGATACTGGGTAGGTTAAACCAAAGGTTTCGAACGCTAGGTATATTTTCTGATTTAACTAAGGCATTTGATTGTGTTAATCACATAATATTGCTCTAGAAGTTGGACCACTACGGAATATGGGGAGCAGCTCACAGGTGGTTAACCTCTTACTTTAACAACAGCAGCAAAAGGTCATTAGTCACAGTATTGAGAAAGGCTGTGATGTGCGGTGTGAGTGCGGTACGGCCAAATGGGAGGTGCCTCAGGGATCAGTGTTGCGGCCACTCCTGTTCCTTATTTGTATAAATGATATGCCCTTTAGTATTATGGGTAACTCTAAAATATTTCTGTCTGCTGATGACACTAGCTTCGTAGTAAAGGATGTTGTGTGCAACTTTGGCCCAGTTGCAAATAGTGCAGTTCATGACCTAAGTTTATAGCTTGTAGAAAATAAACTAACGCTAAATCAGAGTAAGACTCAGTTTTTACAGTTTCTAACACACAATTCAACAAAACCCGACGTTTTAATTTCACAGAATGGACATACGGTTAGTGAAGTTGAACAGTTCAAATTTCTAGGTGTTCAGGTAGATAGTAAACTGTAGTGGAAAGCCCAGATTCAGGATCTTGTTCAGAGACTTAATGCTGTCATTTTTATTATTCAAACGGTATCTGAAGTCAGTGATCGTTCGACACGAAAATTAGTCTACTTTGCTTATTTTCATTCGCTTATGTCGAATGGTATTATATTTTGGGGTAACTCTTCCCATTCTGAAATGGTATTTGTGGCTCAGAAACGGGCGGTTCGGGCTTAGTGGCGTAAGTTCACGAACCTCTTGTCGAGGCCTGTTCAGTAGTCTGGGTATTTTGATATTGGCCCCTCAATATATATATTCTTTACTGTCGTTCCTTGTTAACAATATCAGCTTATTCCCAAGAATAAGCAGCTTTCACTCAGTTAATACTCGGCAGAAATCCAACCTGCATTTGGATCGGACTTCCTTAACTTTTGTGCAGAAAGATGTGCACTATACTGCTGCATCCATTTTCAATAAGCTACCACAAGAATTCAAAAATCTCAGCAGTAATCCACGCTCTTTCAAATCGAAACTGAAGAGTTTCCTCATGGATCACTCCTTCCATTATGTTGAGAAGTTCCTTGAAAACTTAAGCTGATTCTTGTGTTATAATGTTGATTGCGTTTACTTAAACTTATGGCTTGATTTTTTTGGGTTCTTAAACATCTTATTTTTATCTGTTGTTACTTTTATGTTGTAATTTCATGTGCTGACACGTTCCATGACCTTGGAGATTTGCTTCTCAATTTGGTCCTACGGAACGTGAAGTGTAAATAAAAAAAAATAAAAAAAATAAAAAGGCATAAGTTACGCTGATCAAGAGGAGTTAGGGGACCTACCGTAAAGCTGCAGCTGCATAAGCTGCATTGCGCTGTCAGAGCTTATCAGTGCAACGAAGAGAACACCAACAACAGCGTGCCCACAAGGAACAAGAGCGCCAGAGACGAGGAAGATGGAACAATACGCCGCGATATTGTACGAGTCATCGAACATGTGGAAAATTCTTCACTGAGTGGACGTTAAATCGATGTATCGGAAGAACAACAAAAAATAGAGACCCAACGTGAGCACCAAAGATTTCTTTCAAGTCGTGAGTTTATGAGGTTAGGTAGGGGTGCGGAGTAGCTAACATAGGAGAGATACGACGATCTATCAGAAAACCACAAAGAGCACCAGCGTCACGTGCGGCTCGGACAAACTGATAAATCCTCGATGGCAGAACAGCATGATGAGCGTGGTAGACATGTCAATTCGAGGAGGATCACGTATAAGGTAGTCAGATACTTACCTCCAAAAGGACGATCATCTCCAAAAGGACGATAAGGGAGGCGGTCCAGACAGTATAGCGGTGCACCAATGTGAACCGTGAGAATGGTTTCCGCCGCCTTGGCTGCCAGCGGTACGGACAGACAGTTCTCGTGAGGTTGTCCCTCCACGGACGGTCGCGAACCCTTCCACGGAAGGGTAGGCTCACGACGTAGGGGCTCGTCGTAACCGCCACCAGACACTGCGGGGGCAGCGACACGTCACGAAAGCAGCTTCCCCCCGATTCGTTACCGAGGGCCAACAAAGTTCCATTTTAAATTAGAAACAATGAAGAACATCAAATCCTGTCCCCTCCACTTCCGACAGCAAGTCATATGACGATTTTAATGTACGCTTACTTTAACCTTCTCAGTGCTTAGGTAGCATATATGCTACATCCAACTTTTTTTTTCTAATTCAGGAAATAAACTAAGCTCACCGTGCCTAATTGTGACGTATACTTGACAACATATGCTTTCCGTGCATGACTAGTTTTCGTTTCTGCATGTGTAGCAGCATCAGCTTCAAGTAAGAAGTGTTTATGGCAGTGTCAGCATATCTTCGAGAAATAAAGGTTAATTTCTGTTTGTTTTTTAGTAATTTTGACTAGAATGTTTTTAGAATATTATTTAAAATGCTAATATATCCTACGCTATCAAATAGGTGATTCTTTATTTGCTCAAGACAATATAGATACTTTTCTTCGGTGTAGCGTTGCGTCTTCATTCGGCAACGACCTATACTTTCACATTACAGTGTCTTTGTTTTCATACTATTTAGGTGTATTGTACATTTTATGTGTACTGTACATTTTTCAGTTATTTTTAACGTAAATAGTATTCACTTAAAAGATGGCCCAAAAGTTAGGTGGATCACTCCGCGCCTTAATTTTAGTATTACAATGCATTAACCACCAATATAAAATTTTCATCCATAAAATCTAAGCTCAAGACTGGTGAGCTTAAGGTAGTAATGCTGTAAACGCTACTCTAAAAAGGGCAGGAGTGAAGAAAGTAGTTAAGGTTGCATTCGTGCAGTGTAGTACACACCTGATGAAGGCTACTTACAGCACTGCTGGAAACGTTCTTACTACTTGTTACAACACTACGCGGTCTACAGCCCAAAATAATTTCGAGGAAATGCACATACCGGTGTATGTTCCTGACACGAAGACTACAAACACTGTCTACAACAGTGAGCAGAAAAAAAATCATGACGTACTAGAAGAAAGATAAGGTTGCAACATTTGACTCTTAACATCCTACTGACGAAGGCGTCATTAGTAACGAAGAGCAACCTGGGATTTAGCTAGGTAGTCGGTCGTACCCTTTTCAAGGAACCGTAGCAGAGTGAAAACCACAGAAAACCTAAATTTGGATTACTACGCGGGAATCTGAATTACAGTCCCCACACCAACTGCCAGTGCAGTACTGTAACTACTGCGCCACCTCATTCTTCACCTGAGCATGAGCGCTTCACACCCAAAACACGTCGTTCGACTATGAATATATAGTTTCTCACGACAGTATCGGTGTTTATACTGATTATTAACAACAGTCAATTGTTGATGTCATAGGCACTTATCTTAACCCGTAATTATCAGCCGATTTGAACGATTCTGACAGAAAAAAAATTTCGTAAAACAAAGAAGAAGTTGTGTGACATAAACGAAAGTTGACAGGCATGTCACATCTCAAATATGCTAGTAGCGCCAGTAGGAAGATTCAAATCATGTTTCCTATAAATATGCGCTGTAACGGTCGTGAGCGTTGGATATTTCTGTTCCGACACTGACAATGTTGAGTGTTTATGGAAAAAGTTCAAGGCAATCGTAAAATGCGTTTTAGACAGGTACGCGCCGAGTAAAACTGTGAGGGACGGGAAAAAACCCACCGTGGTTCAACAACAAAGTTAGGAAACTACTGCGAAAGCAAAGAGAACTTCACTGCAAGTTTAAACGCAGCCAAAACCTCTCAGACAAACAGAAGCTAAACGATGTCAAAGTTAGCGTAAGGAGGTCTATGCGTGAAGCGTTCAGTGAATTCGAAAGTAAAATTCTATGTACCGATTTGACAGAAAATCCTAGGAAGTTCTGGTCTTACGTTAAATCAGTAAGTGGCTCGAAACAGCATATCCAGACGCTCCGGGATGATGATGGCATTGAAACAGAGGATGCCACGCGTAAAGCTGAAATACTAAATACCTTTTTCCAAATCTGTTTCACAGAGGAAGACCGCACTGCAGTTCCTTCTCTAAATCCTCGCACAAACGAAAAATTGGCTGACATCGAAATAAGTGTCCAAGGAATAGAAAAGCAACTGGAATCACTCAACAGAGGAAAGTCCACTGGACCTGACGGGATACCAATTCGATTCTACACAGAGTACGCGAAAGAACTTGCCCCCCTTCTAACAGCCGTGTACCGCAAGTCTCTAGAGGAACGGAAGGTTCCAAATGATTGGAAAAGATCACAGGTAGTCCCAGTCTTCAAGAAGGGTCGTCGAGCAGATGCGCAAAACTATAGACCTATATCTCTGACGTCGATCTTTTGTAGAATTTTAGAACATGTTTTTTGCTCGAGTATCATGTCGTTTTTGGAAACCCAGAATCTACTCTGTAGGAATCAACATGGATTCCGGAAACAGCGATCGCGTGAGACCCAACTCGCTTTATTTGTTCATGAGACCCAGAAAATATTAGATACAGGCTCCCAGGTAGATGCTATTTTCCTTGACTTCCGGAAGGCTTTCGATACAGTTCCGCACTGTCGCCTGATAAAGTAAGAGCTTACGGAATATCAGACCAGCTTGTGGCTGTATTGAAGAATTTTTAGCAAACAGAACACAGCATGTTGTTATCAATGGAGAGACGTCTACAGACGTTAAAGTTACCTCTGGCGTGCCACAGGGGAGTGTTATGGGACCATTGCTTTTCACAGTATATATAAATGACCTAGTAGATAGTGTCAGAAGTTCCATACGGCTTTTCGCGGATGATGCTGTAGTATACAGAGAAGTTGTAGCATTGGAAAATTGTAGCGAAATGCAGGAAGATCTGCAGAGGATAGGCACTTGGTGCAGGGAGTGGCAAATGACCCTTAACATAGACAAATGTAGTGTATTGCGAATACATAGAAAGAAGGATCCTTTATTGTATGATTACATGATAGCGGAACAAACACTGGTAGCAGTTACTTCTGTAAAATATCTGGGAGTATGCGTGCGGAACAATTTCAAGTGGAATGATCATATAAAATTAATTGTTGGTAAGGCGGGTACCAGGTTGAGATTCATTGGGAGAGTCCTTAGAAAATGTAGTTCATCAACAAAGGAGGTGGCTTACAAAACACTCGTTCAACCTATACTTGAGTATTGCTCATCAGTGTGGGATCCGTACCAGATCGGGTTGACGGAGGAGATAGAGAAGATCCAAAGAAGAGCGGCGCGTTTCGTCACAGGGTTATTTGGTAGCCGTGATAGCGTTACGGAGATGTTTAGCAAACTCAAGCGGCAGACTCTGCAAGAGAGGCGCTCTGCATCGCGGTGTAGCTTGCTCGCAAGGTTTCGAGAGGGTGCGTTTCTGGGTGAGGCATCGAATATATTGCTTCCCCCTACTTATACCTCCCGAGGAGATCACGAATGTAAAATTAGAGAGATTCGAGCGCGCACGGAGGCCTTCAGACAGTCGTTCTTCCTGCCAACCATACGCGACTGGAACAGAAAAGGGAGGTAATGACAGTGGCACGTAAAGTGCCCTCCGCCACACACCGTTCGGTGGCTTGCGGAGTATAAATGTAGATGTAGATGTATCTTTGAGATTGGACGTGGTGAGTTGATGTTAGTCCAGAATGCCTTGAAGGCGACAAAGACACCATTAACAACGTCTCACCGGGTTCGAGCGAGGCCGTGAAACAGGGCTACGAGAAGCTGGATGTTGCTTTTGCGATACTGTAGAAAATCTTCGGAGGACTATATCCACTGTGCATGACTGCTAGCAGTGGTGGTGAAGGGAATGTACGGTGGCGAGAAAATCTGGCTCGAAACAACAACATGCCACTACCTAGGGGTACGACTATGGTTTCAGCGTATGGCTCTGGCGCATCGTACTGCACCTGCAGCACAATCTGAGCAGCAGTTGGCGCCACAGTGACATAACGAACTGTTACAAATCGGTTCCTTTCAAGGACAGCTCCGAGAGGGACGCCATGTAGCGTGCATTACACCAACCGTGTGTTAGTCAGGAGGAGAACAACTGAGGGCCCGCAAGAAACCTGCGTGCTACACAAACTGGAGCTACACCTGGAGTTATGGTCTGTGGTGCGAATCGTATGACAGCCGGAGCACTCTCGTTGTCATCCCACGTACCCTGACTGCAAATTTGTACGCCAGTCTGGTGATTCGACGTGTTGTGCCGCCATTCATGAATAGCAGTCCAGAGGGTGTTTTCAAACAGGATAACGGTCGCCCATATACCGCTGCTGTAACCGAACATGGCCTACAGTGTGTCGACATATTTCCTTGGCCTGCTCGATCACCAGATCTGTATCCAATCGAGCACATGTCCAACATCATCGGACGATGACTCCAGTGTCATCCACAACCAGCATCAACCGTCCCTGTATTGTCCGACTACGTGCAACGGGCGTGGAACTCCGCCTCACAAACTGACAGCCAGCATCTGTGCAACACAACAGATGAACGCTTGCGTGCTTGCATTCAACATTTTGATGGTTATACACGTTATTAATCTACCAGCATTTCACATTTGCAATGTATTTTCGCTCTTATATTAAGCTATGATCTTGTAAAGTTAATCACTTAAATATGTTACCTAGGCAGAGGTGTTCCCGAAATTTCAGTACTATACGTCAATTATTTTTTGTGTTGCGATTTTTTTCGGTGCGTGTATATATGTGGTGCTCATTATAAATATGAGATGGTAGGTTGTTTGGGGGAAGAGATCAAACACCGAGGTCATCGGTCTCATAAGGGAAAGACGGGGAAGGAAGTCACCCGTGCCCTTTCAAAGGAACCATCCCGGAATTTGCCTGGAGCAATTTAGGGAAATCACGGAAAACCTATATCAGGATGACTGGACGCGAGATTGAACCGTCGTCCTCCCGAATGCGAGTCCAGTGTGTTAACCACTGCGCCACCTCGCTCAGTATAAATATGAGAAACAGTTTTTCTGTAGAGGTACACTTATTGAGATATTTAAGCAACGCTTCATTTGAAACCCTATAGACTTGTTATTAAGTTCAGTAAAGGCTAACATATGTCAGTTCCTCGTAAATTCCCCTTGATATTTTGTGAGCAATAAGCACGTAACACCAGGTTCTAAAGCAAACTACCATGTCTGTTTTTTGGGGGCTGTTGCAAAGAAAGATATTGTTGCATTTGAAGAAACTGTATTAATCATCTTGATGTATTTTGTAACATATAGGTGTTTGGTGAAAAAGAAAATTTTTGATTGTGTGAAAAAGCGAAATCATGGATACTTTTGCCGTATGCCTTGGCGAGCAAAATAAACTGTAAGTCCCACACAAAGTTTGTAAAACTTATACAGAACATGTGCGCCAGATAACAAAAGGAAAAAAAAGAAACCATGGAAACTAAAATTCAGTGTCCTATGGTTTAGGGAAAACAGGCAAAATCACAAACTGCTATTGCTATAATGTAAATATCAAGGGGTCAGTCAGTAGAAGCGGCTGGTCAATTGGACGTTTTCTGAAGGTGCGTCCACTAGATGGTCTGTTCGCCACTTAGTCTATTTTCGAATTCCAACGTTTCGCCAGCTACAGGAGCTGTCAGAGAAAAGATGCGGATCCAAGGGGTGAGGGAGGGGGGGTATCATGGAGGTCATAGCCTCCCTATTCAAATTTATTTTTTATAGAAGTATATATATATATGTTTGTACATACGAGTTGTATTCAAAAAGTTATGGGAATTTTTGTTTCGTGGAAAGACTTTTATTTAAGAGACGGTCACAGTGACAAACTGTGCTCCCTCTCCGAATCGGACCCTATATCCGCTTCAGTGGATAAGTTTCGGATTTTCTCTGCCTCGTGGTGACTGGGTGTTGTGTGCTGTCCTTAGGTTAGTTAGGTTTAAGTAGTTCTAGGTTCTAGGGGACTGATGACTATAGATGTTCAGTCCCATAGTGCTCAGAGCTATTTGAATCATTTTTTTTATAAGTTTCTGTTATTTCTTATGATATAGACCAAGATAACTGTGATTTCGGACGGAAAATTATCAATTCAAATGGTTCAAATGGCTCTGAGCACTACGGGACTTAACATCTGAGGTCATCAGTCCCCTAGAACTTAGAACTACTTAAACCTAACTAACCTAAGGATATTACACACATCCAAACCGAGGCAGGATTCGAACTTGCCACCGTAACAGTCGCGCGATTCCGGACTGAAGCGCCTAGAACCGGTCGGTCACAACGGCCGGTAAAATTATCAATTCTTGAATGTGTTAATATAAGGGAGATAAATGACCTTACCAGGGATCTCAAACGCTGAAAGAAGTTTCTTTAGCAGCCTTAGCTAGACGGAAGAAAATTGTCTCGTATCACTATACACCGTCCGTCTATAAACGTTCGGAGACTGGTTTTATTCCTGGCGCGCTAGCGATGTCAGCTCAGTAACTTCGGTGGCTGCTTGAACTAACAACTGTAAACAATAGATTTGCATTCGGCCAGTCAATTGTGAGCAGAATGTGACGTTGTTGTGTCGCAAATCGCAATGCAACAACATCTCTAAATCAAATGTTCAACAATTCTAGATTATCTTTTATTGCATCTAGTAGTGGTAATGGAAATGTGCGTTTGGCGTCATTGGCCGGGAGGCCCTTGCGGAGCAGGCCCGGCCGCCTTGGTGCAGGTCTTATTACAGTCGACGCCACATTGGGCGACCTGCGCGCCGGATGGAGATGAAATGATGATGGACAGCACAACACCCAGACCCTGAGCGGGGAAAATCCCCGACCCAGCCGGGAATCGAATCCGGGCCCGTAGGACGGCAATCCGTCACGCTGACCACTCAGCTATCGGGGCGGATTGCTTCTAGTAGTGTCAAGGTATTATGAGTTGGGTAAAATACGCATCATAAATTGTGTTGTTCCTAGACACTGCTGACTTTTCTGGAGGTATCGCCGACAATCTGAATGCACGGAGAGCGACAGGAGTGGAGGGGATAACGGCCAACGTATGTAGGACGACGATACAGGCAGAACAGGAGTTATCAGGAAGCACCTGAAGATGTTAACAAGTCTGTCTGTTGAAATATTGTGGAGAACTTAGGCTGACCTGTGCGGACATCCAAGAATGCTACAAGTTGCATATCCTCAAATCAGTAGCAATGAACAATGTCAAAACCATCTTAAACGTAACTCTTAAAATTCAGAATTTCAATTGAATGTACTGGTCCAGGAAACGAAGTAACTACTGTACTTGACGATCGGAGTAAGGAGATTTCAGCAACGAGTTACGAACTGCCAATCCACAAGCGTAATGGTCATATTAACAACAGAGGCTCCACAAGGAATTGTGCCCATGTGACTTCTGATTGTGGTCCGAAACTGTCTGAGAAGTTCGTGAGGGTGTTGATTCGATACGTCTCGCCATTTCCGAGTTACTGGGCATTGCAATTACCCAGTCATGTCATTGCGCATGCAAATTCAAGCGACCTGCCAGAGACGGTGTCGTCAAACATGTTCTTCGTTTGTTTTTCTAAAACCGACGAAAGAGTGATATAAAAACTGGACATGGTCCGGTAGTGAGGATCGGACACGAGCCACAGCCTGAGCAGTCTCGTGCGCTGTCATCTATGGTAGGAGAGCAACTGACGCTAATTGCATCTGGCGGGCGGCTTGAATTTGAGCGCGCAACGGCTTTATTGGCTCTTTAATGATGATTAACTCGGAAACGGCGCAACATCTCGAATTTTTTTCTGAATAATTATTTATCAGCACAACCTATCCTGTAACACCCTCTAAAGCTTTTCATACTGTTTCTGAACATCCTGTAGATCATAATAAAAATGAGGCGATATGATTCGTGCATAGAGCTACAGTTTTCGTAATTTGTAAATGCATGTCAGTGCCTAGAGTGTCATTTGAGGGTTATAGTATCACCTTTTCTTGCCTAATCTGACAGTTCAGTGTGTCTGTGCCAGGCCATTAACAGTGGTAGTTAAGTATAATGGTAGTGCGCCTTTGATTGACAAATGATTATACATGTATTATGTCGTGAATGTGATATGCACTCTGTGTACTGATTATTATTTGATGGAGAGTATTTTGAGATACCTACGTATGTAACTGTGAGTTTTTGGCTTCGTATCCACCCAGTATGAAAACGTTGTGGAGAACGTTGTTAACGAGATTTAAAAGGCAGTTGAAACACATGTTAATTGAATGGAAAATAAGTTGGCAAGAGAAAGGATTCAAATAAAAGTTCGCTGATAAGACTCAAATGAAAATATATCAAGTACGTACTTTATTAATCTGTCATCCAGGTTTCAGCTACGACGTTACAGGCTTAACACGAATGTTGGATACTGCGGACGAGCCTCCGACACGGTCAACACCGGTTCACGTCTTCGCTACGAGAGCTTCCAGCTTCACTATTCGGGCTCGTATTGCACATACCAGAGTACTTCCGATCATCGACTAACCTTATTTCTCTTTAGTTTGGCGAACTAAATCATACCCTAATTCTGAAAATTTAACTTTAACACGTAAGGTTTTAAGAATCATACTAACAAAAAGATTGTAAGACATAATTCTGTATCATCTTTGGTATTTTGGAGCGAATTGGTGGTTCTTAACAAACTGAATTTATGAGATTATGGGGAACTCTGGCTGATTTGGTGACTGATAGTTGCGCTAAATGTTGCTTAGTATTCTGCTCATCCAGCCGCCGGACCGGGCATTTATTTGTTGTAGCGAGGCAAGGCCAACACCATTTGGCTAAAGCTCTATACAGGGTGTTACAAAAAGGCACGGCCAAACTTTCAGGAAACATTCCTCACACACAAAGAAAGAAAATATGTTATGTAGACATGTGTGCGGAAACGCTTAATTTCCATGTTAGAGCTCATTTTAGTTTCTTCCACCTACGCTCAATGGAGCACGTTATCATGATTTCATACGGGATACTCTACCTGTGCTGCTAGAACATGTGCCTTTACAAGTACGACACAACATGTGGTTCATGCATGATGGAGCTCCTGCACATTTCAGTCGAAGTGTTCGTACGCTTCTCAACAACAGATTCGGTGACCGATGGATTGGTAGAGGCAGAACAATTCCATGGCCTCCACGCTCTCATGACCTCAACCCCCTTGACTTTCATTTATGGGGGCATTTGAAAGCTCTTGTCTACACAACCCCGGTACCAAATGTAGAGACTCTCCGTGCTCGTATTGTGGACGGCTGTGATACAATATCTCATTCTCTAGGGCTGCATCAGCGCATCAGGGATTCCATGCGACGAAGGGTGGATGCATGTATCCTCGCTAACGGAGGACATTTTGAACATTTCCTGTAACAAAGTGTTTGAAGTCACTCTGGTACGTTCTGTTTCTGAGTGTTTCCATTCCATGATTAATGTGATTTGAAGAGAAGTAATAAAATGAGCTCTAACATGGAAAGTAAGCGTTTCCTGACACATGTCCACATAACATATTTTCTTTCTTTGTGTGTGAGGAATGTTTCCTGAAAGTTTGGCCGTACCTTTTTGTAACATCCTGTATAGAGAGCGATGCATGTGACGTGTTCACCGCGACACCTGAAGTCGTTGCCGCCAAATGCTGAACTGTCTGCTATACAGAAAATATCGCTGCCAACTCTCTTATCTCCATTTAGGTGGAGAGGTGGGATATCAGAATTAATCAATGAAAATTTATATCGTCCCCCATGCAGGTTGTGTGATAAAAAATCGGGTAAACATTTATAGCTCAAAAAATTACTTTGTTTCACATGTAATTCCTTTTTATAGCTACACTTTTGGACCAACAAATTTGCAGTTTTTTTCGTTTCTTTAGAAAAACAGCTTTTGTAATTCTCTGGTGGATACTCACGATAGCTTTCTTATGTGATGCAAATTTCTTCCAAACAAGCTAAATTTTCAAGTTTTGGAGCAGGAAAAAGTCACTAGGAGCTAAATCTGAAGAATAACGTGGATGAGGAACCAATTTTAAGCCCTGTTCATGCACTGCTGCCGCTGTGACTGTAGCAGTTTGCGTCGCTGCATCATCTTCGTTGTTCAACTCATGTTTCGTTTGATCCAGTGAAGGAGACGAATGGCCCTTTCCAAGTAATTATACGGTTTATGCTCTGGGAATACCAAAAACTCACCTTATTCGATGATAAAAAACGGCGTTTTTCTTTTTCGGTGCACTATGACAGGCCTTTGTGCATTGTTTTGACTTCTATTTTAACTATGGCTTTTAATGATGGATCCAGATTGCATACCTAGAAAAGCATCGCTGTTAAACATTAGAGCGTCTGCGAGTGAAAATTACAGTGAAACTTTATTCCGGTAACGTTTTCGCCAATAGTCAGGAATAGTCAGGAATCGCCGCTCTCATCTCACACTCAGGGTTACAGTCGTAGGGCTTTTGTGAGATATTGCTTCTCATTCGTTGAGATGCTTCCACTGACAGATATCCAGTGAACTTTCTCAGCAATCTTTCACTAAAATATCGTGAATTTTTTTTTTCAACGGTCTCTAGTTTGGCGTCTCATCTAAGCAGCCACGGTGCTTTTCACATTTAGCGCTTCTCTGCTACGTTGAAACTCATTCAAAGTAAATGGTTTCGATCTCTCCAGCAGGGCTGTCAGCCACTCGAATAAGACTCGTACAAAGAATATAACAGCGACCAGACACTTTTTACAATGCTATTTATTTATTTAAATAGCACCGTTACCAGTTTCGAACCGACAGGTTCATCTTCAGACGGCTACACATTAGCTTTCACACTCTATTTTCCCAAATGATGAAATTTCCGTGGTGTGGTGGTCCCCTACAACCAAAACAAATTGTGAGACATGGTCTTTTTAACTGTAATTGTTCCTCACAACGATTTTAAATGATTAAAACAAATTGTTAAAGCGAATATGTTTTGGTTACTTACATTGAAAAATCCGCGCCATTACGTTCCAGTGCTGACTGCTTGTGATCATGTAGCAGCGAAGACTCTATATGCACTTTTTTAAGAGTATGTAATAACAGAACGACTACCTTTCCTACAACGACTACTTAAGACTGTCGCATCTGCTTCAAACTTTGCTTACAACCGCTCTAAGAATCAAGCTTTCCAAAAGTAAGGCTTTCACGCCGTAGAAATTTTACTGGACTTATCGAAGGACGCCCACAGCCCTACATGGAATTCTACAGCGTTCTGCCCTGTACGTGTATTCCACTGTAAAACACCATACCTTCTTTCGTAACCTTCCTACTGATGTAATAAGGCTTTCTCAGGTATCAATGTACTCCAGCCCTCGGAAACAACATCGGTAACCAAGATCTCTTACATTGGAGGCCGTGGTGAATAGCTCTTTTAACAGTCGAGGAAGCTCTTTAGTGCATTGATTTTGTGTTGCTTCAATTTCAGAAACAAGTTATTTATTTACGATGGATAGCACAAATTTCAGCTCTGTTCCTATAATTTCTTCATGACCTTGTAAATGTAGTTATAATGAGTATGTACTCAAGACAGACAGACCGTAGCTTTTATACACGAACTGGCCTGTACACATAGGATGCAGTCTGGATCAACAGAACTCACTGGTGTTCAGAGCACTTTGTATACCTGAGCCTCTTATCGATTTCCTGTGAAAGCACCCATTTTTCTTCATTCTCTCACTCGACGGGCGAAATTCTATTACGAGAGACAATAAATGGCACTGCACTCATTAGAGCAGCTGTGTGTCCTTTTGCAACAGTCGGATGTCACGACGAGCGCTTGCAGATCCTCGACACTGCGGCTTTGCCAACAGATGGTGTGAAATGTCAAGAACAGGAGGACATTTTCAAATAAGATAATAAATGTGGCTTGTTCATGAACCACATTAATAAAAAAAAAATCTTTATGTTCTGATGATAAAATTTTTGTTATGTTACAGCTGGATGATGAGGCTTTCACTTTTGGCGAAAGGTGTTTTACTTTTTGCGCTCTCGGACCAACTTGGATCTATTACATCGTTAGTAAATTTTCACATAATTTCGACTGTGGTATTTTTGCTATATGATATTTAGCTCTTCACATTTCAAAAATTTACGTATAACATCGCTCGCTGAAGGTGATTTTTATTTGGGGAATCACACTACTTATTTCTGTGTTTGCTTTAACCGTAAATGCATTTTGAACACTTTATCTTTTTTCTTCACTCATAGCCTTCAACTTCTGGTGACACTATAATCAGCTTGGTTCACTTTACTTTCTCTAATAGCACATTTTGTTGTTCATGCCAATGTTAGGTAAAATTGAGTAAAACCCACTAATGGCAGTGTAGCGTCGTCGAAACATACGTGGATGAAGATAAAAAACAAGAAATTGTATTTTGCGCAAGAAAGAACTTTCAAAAGTCTTAAGTACACAGTTACTAAAAAAGAGTCGTTTTACGCACACACTCAAAAATTGGGCAATCTAATTTCCACATAAAAGTTTTACACTTTTATGATGAAAACATTCTGTAACCAAAAGGGTGCTATATACAGTACTGCTTTATTTGCGGTTCTCAGAACTCAGAGCGGTTGACGTAGCCAGCTTTCTTTACTTTGGTGTGTGCTTATATGTGTGTATGGGGGGGGGGGGAGGGAAGAAGTGGGGGTGGGGAGAGGGGGGAGACGTGTTGTTTAACGTCGAATGCATATAGTGGTGTAGCTAATTTTACCATACACAAAATGTTGAGCCGGCCTGAGTGGCCGAGCGGTTCTAGGCGCTCCGGTCTGGAACCGCGCGACCGCTACGCTCGCAGGTTCGAATCCTGCCTCGGGCATGGATCTGTGTGATGTCCTTAGGTTAGTTATGTTTAAGTAGTTCTAAGTTCTAGGGGACTGATGACCTCAGAAGTTAAGTCTCATAGTGCTCAGAGCCATTTGAACCATTTGAACAAAACGTTTTCGGAAGGGAGGTCACATATAACAACAAGAACGAGTCTACGGACCAAATGTGGATCGACGTCCAGGCGTTTTCATTCGAGGTGTGACATACCGCAGCGGTACAAATGACAAGTGCACTGGTCGCTGGTCGGAGAAAGCTAACGGCGTACCATCTCCAACAGGCAGAAACGTATTTAAGCACTGTAATGATGAAACCAAAACATCGTTCGATAACTGCTTGCCTTTAGACACTAAAAGATGCAAGGAAAGTATTTGCCGCTTCCTTTTAAAGCTCCTCGTATAAACTGTACCTTCCTTTTCTTTCTTAATATGAGGGTAAATTTCCATTTTTTTCAGCAAATCTATTCTTTAACTTTGTATTTAGACAGTGACGTACCTTAACGCATTTTTTGATTGTTGCTAATGGCAACACATAGCACTTCGCAGCTTGGCGCCTGCTTTCTGCAGAGTGGGGATCGCCAGAGTTCAATTACAGGGGCGACTTGGGAACGTGGCTGCCTTCTTTTGGGCGTGTGTGTTCAGTTGGTTCAAATGGCTCTGAGCTCTATGGGACTTAACATCTGAGGTTATCAGTCCCCTAGAACTTAGAACTTAAGCCTAACTAACCTAAGGACATCACACACATCCATGCCCGAGGCAGGATTCGAACCTGCGACCGTAGCGGTCGTCGGTTCCAGACTGTGTGTGTGTGTGTATGTGTGTGTGTGATTGTGAGTGTTACGGAGTCCATAAGTCTCATACTAATGTATGCATTAATTTATTCAGTGTGTCCATTTCGTAGCATATTCACCGTTCTCCTGCGCAAGATACATTTATCCTGATAAACTGATAAGCCAAAAATTTTATAGTCACTTGCTTAATAGCGTGACATTCCACCTGTGGGACGCAATCAACAGAGATTTTGCGTGACACGGGTTCGATAAATACTTAGTAAGGTTCAAGAGTTTTGTGGTACTAGGTGCCCAGGCGCACGTTCCGTGATGTGTGGACGTCCAACGCCTTGTGGTCTCCTTGTGGCTTCACCGTCCTTCACTTCTCATAGATCGTCATGACATTAGCGAGCAAATAGTCGATCAGGTCATTCCCCACGTGACGCCCGTATCGCCGATAGAATGATTCGCCATTCATTTCTGCTCCGCTGATGATTTTTCTTAGCACGTCACGTGATCGCAACTGCATTCAGTATCGTGGCGACCACTGGTCATAATGTTTTCCTCATCACTGTTGATACTTCATTACAGAAATATGGACGGTAGCAATGCGATTTCCGTAGCAACTCCTGTGAGTTGTTGGCTGCGAAGAACGCTGTTTTCTGGACTGCACTGTGAACCCACCAGTCAAGTCCTAGTCGGTAACAACACACGCCAAGATGCGCTATGAGCGTGCGTGGCTCGGCTCAGGCGGCACGGCCGATTTCCTAACCTGGCTATCCGCAAACGCAGCTCGGCTCCGTCTCTAACAAGCTCGTCACCGACGGAATGCTGCACGCTATTCTTTCTTTTTTCGACCCACCCCCCAACATAGACGAAGGGATGTGGAGACTAAAGCCGTCGGCACAAGTGACGAGTTAACTAACGTTGACGTGGTGCTCTACGGCTTCTCTGACGTCACTTCCCGCTATTTCAGGTTGAGGAGCCGTTCCGTCATGTGAAGCACAATATGTGCTCTGTGATATTTCGGCGAAGTATCTCGTTAAGTAGAACCAATAGGAACAAGCGTGAGGATATTGGCTGGTTCATGGAATGCTGTATTCGTTTGAGGCATTAGCAAAGCAGGATTAGTTTGTTGTAGACATCTCCACACGATATTGTTGGTGGTAGAAAACGCCAATGGCATTGGACAAGAAAAATCCAGTTGCACCATTTCCTGAAGAAATATTCTTTTAGCTGAAGTTGCGTAAGTAAGATACAAATGTTATTTTTGTTTATCCTTGAATAATTTTTTTGTAATATTTTACAGGATTTTCATTTGTACACTTTTACTAATAATAATAATGTAATATATATACAGCAAGGCCGATACGGTTAGTGTTACAAGGCCAGATCAGTCAATCATCCAGGCTGTTGCCCCTGCAACTACTGTAAAGGCTGCTGCCCCTCTTCAGGAACCACACGTTTGTGTGACCTCTCAGCAGATACCGCTCCGTTGTGATCGCACCTACGGTACGGCTATCTGTATCGCTGAGGCACGCAAGCCTCACCAACGCCAAGGTCCATGGTTCATGGGGGTAGGGGGGGGGGGCATATATATACACTGAAGAGCCAAACAAACTGGTACACCGGCCTAATATCGTGTAGGGCCAGGCCCCTGTGAGCACGCAGAAGTGCCGCAACATGATGGACTCGATTAATGTCTGAAGTAGTGCTGGACGGAACTGACACCATGAATACTGTAGGGCTGTCCATAGAGCCGTAAGAGTACGAGGAGGCGGAGATCTCTTCTGAACAGCACGTCGCAAGGCATCCCAGTTATGCTCAATAATCTTCATTTGTGGGGAATTTGGTGGCAAGTGGAAGAGTTTAAACTCAGAAGAGTGTTCCTGGAGCCACTCTCTATCAATTCTGGGCGAGTGGGTGTCGCATTGTCCTGCTGAAATTGTCCAAGTCCGTCGGAATGTTCAATGGACACGAATGGGCGTAGGTACAATTCTACCCTTGAATGACTTTTACTAATTTTCTATCTTCATACTCGCAGAATCCATGCGCAAAATAGTTTCATACAAAAGCTATGCCATGAGCGCATAATTATTCTTTGTCGTACTCTCTCTGGTGGTTGTTAGAACAAAAAAAAAAAAAAAAAAAAAAAAAGCTTCCGAGATGGTCTTCGTGCCGATTAGCCTGAGCTTGGTTTGGAAGAACTGTAATCTGATTATTGAGATTTATAACAGAAGATAACTGATACGAACTGTACGATTAAAAAGGAAATATATATATAGATTGCTCCTTCATACAAAGGTGTGTATTTTACATTTGAGGATTAATGATATTTATCGATATATTGCGTAGTTGTTAATCAGAAGGGAACTTCCGAAAGACTGGATACGAACCTGCATTTAATAATCCAAGAGCTCCATTACTTCTTCGGAAGGTTAAACTTCATCAAAGCCAAATATCCGCTTGATCTGAGGTTTCCCGACTGATTATACAACGCTCCCAAAATTACGAGGCATTTTATTTGTACAGATTGGCAGACTGCCGCAAAGCACGAGCCTGCAGAGAAGAAGAATCATCGCCCGATTTCATTCTAACAAGTAAAATTTCTGAATCATTTTGAGTGACTGAGCTATGACTGTGTTTCCTATCATGAATGATTGATTGCTCGAACGAATTGATAGCTGCAGAATTACGTAGATAGGAGGAAAAATTACACAGTCACTGATTTATTTATTTCTACAACGCATTTGGAAGGTTTAGACCTCCATCATCAGGTGGATTTACATGCGTTAGTATGATATATTTGTCTTGTGTTACGGTTCTGGGGTAACTTGTGGCACTGTAACACAACACACACATATGGCACACTAACACATGTAAATCTACCTGATGATGGAGGTCTAAATCTTCGAAACGCGTTGTAGATATAAGTAAATCAGTGACTGGTAACAGTAAACTTGTTGTTTCATTCGATATCAGTGACAGTCACGGTAAAGCCTAAACTAAAATGTTCGCTTTTTAAAAAAAACTGTATTCTTACTGACAAATCTTGGCCGTTGCTAAACTATACATCTTAATCCGTCGATAGTGCAATACCAAATCGTTTATCCTCTCTACGTTTCCATTTGTGTTTGCAGTTATGGGATAACTGTCCCACGTATCATCTTCAACAAAAGTACGGCAACGTACCTATTCTTTAGTGTTGAAAATAAACTACCTTTTTTTTGTGAGATTACAACTCCTGATGAAATTCTATTGTTAATAAACTCTTCAAACAAGATATCCTAGTCCAGTTTACTTACTACACAATACATTCCATCGCAACAAAAACAAAATATCATCCACTTCAGCTCCATTTTTGTGCAAGGCAAGAACTTTTTATCTTGATTTGGACTCCTACCACTCTGCCTTTTCTTTTCAGCTACTTCCCATTTTCTATCCTTGGAGGCGATAGGTTGCAGACAGAATGGCAGTCAGTACCTGAGTGAAGATAGGAAGTAGTCTCCAGCTTAACTGGGTCAGTCACAGCGACAAGTATACAAGAAATACGAGTATCGATGGTGGACAAGTGCCGAGTGGCTGCAGTGATTGCGTCGCTTCCTCGATCGTTTTGAACACGTATCTGCTGACAATGAGAAGTCGTCTGTAACTCGATCAATTAAGCAGGTGCACGTAGAGACTCACAGCATGTTACCTACGTTAAAATTTAACAACAGTGATATTCGGAGGAGCTATCGGATTATAGCAGCAAGAGACCAATTTGAAGAACGCCGAATGTCAAAAAACGCAATGAAAAACTGTGGTGCGCAAGTAACGACAGCCATTACTTGTAAAGTACTGTTGTGGAAGTCGTTTGTGGATCAGTTCTTGAAGGCTGTAACAACTGCCACAGAATTCCGACCTTCGACCCCACTCCTGTCGTGGAAGTTGAAGCTTGGCAAATGGATATCACCAGTTATAAGTTGTGTCTCCTGTAGGCATCCCTGAATTTTAAGTGATATTTTAATAGCTTAAAGCCGCCCGCGGTGGCCGAGCGGTTCTAGGCGCTTCAGTCCTTAGGTTAGTTAGGTTTAAGTAGTTCTACGTCTAGGGGACTGATGACCTCAGGTGTTAAGTCCCATAGTACTGAGAGCCATTTGAACAACGCATCTGTGACGGGGAGAGGTATCAGTCTGGTGCTCGTGTATATGGATATGGGGAAAGAAATCATCTGCGAACCAGCCAATCTGAACGCTGAAAAACGGTAGTTCATCGGTGGTGTACGGGTTCGCTTCCAGTCTCCCTTACACTTCTGTCTGAAACATGTTAAGATACAGAAAACTATCAGCTCTAGTAAATGTGTCCAAGAAATTATTCTATGCAGTCCAGTTACTATCACCGACGTTAAAACCTTGTGAATACAGTGTACTGAATGAGAGTTAAGGTGTTTACCCTGCAGCACTACAGACATTTCAGTGGGAATTATCATTGACGCTTCCTCTCTCCTCCCTCCCTGCAGTAATGTACATTACAGTATCTCTAAAGACTTGTATTACCATTCATCTTTGTTACCAGAATCCAAGACCACTGCAAAATCTGCCAGTTCACGTGATGTGTACGGACTGAAGAATGTGCTAAGGAGCTCCTCGGATGCTTGCCACAAGCGATTGCGCGAACACGGGTATCTGTAGCTTTGGTGGAGGGTTAAGTGTTTGCGGATTCACTGGAGGGAGAACATCGCCATCTGGCTCTGTGCCATTCCACTCGTGTGCCGGCTGAGAAACAGTGGTGCTACGGCAATTTCCTACGTCGCTGACACTCAGCATCGGCATTAGCGAGTACTAGGAGTCACAGTTACTATCTGACGAGCGGCAGGCAGTCTCTGCTCGTAATCTAACACCAGGTGCGATAAAGAAAGTTTCCAAAATTTGAATTTTGCACGCGAATGATTATTAGTGGGACTAAATCGAGACGTGACCGCTTCGATTGCTAAAAGAATGTATTGAAGAACAATTAGTGGATGCAGGCACACATTAAATATCGAGGTGAATGCGTACGGAGCGATTTATAGTTAGAGGAACGTATAAAATTAATCGCAGATAAGGCAGATGTCAGAGTGAGATTCATTGGAACGACTGCAGAAAAATTAATACGACGCAGGTAGCTTACAAAACCCTTCTTTGACGAGTATTTGAATATTACTCATCAGTCTGGGATCCGTGCCAGATAGGACTCATGGAAGAAATATAGTTTCATTTAGTAAGCGCAAAACGCCACAGAGGTGCTCAGCCAATTCCATTGTCAGACGCAACAAGAGAGGCGTTCTGCATCGCGGTGTATCTTACCGTCAGATTTACGAGAGAGTGCGTTCCCAGATAAGTCAACTAGTATATCGCTCTCTCCTATATGCATCTCACGAAATGGCGATGCAGATAAAATTAGAGAGAGTTGAACTCACAAGAAAGCTTATTAATAATCGTTCTCCTCGCAGACCATTCGCGACTGGGATAGAAAAGGGGGGGAATGACAATGGTACACGAAGTACCCTTCACCATACATGAACAGATGGTTTGCAGACGAGCACACGAAAATAACGCTCACCTTTAGATATACAGTTCATGCAAGTACCATAGCAAGTTTATACTCACACACACATGGTCCTGCAGACATGTACGAGGGGCGTTGAGTGAATAATGAAACATATTTTTTCTCAGACAATCTCGGCTGAGAACATGAGTAATTTGTTATGGGACATTGTGGAATATTCCCGCTTCAGCCACTACAGTTTCATGAAGTTTATACCGGTGGCGGGGCTATACGTTGCCTGCAAACTGGCATCTGTGACGGAGGTGCATTCCAAGCAGAGAGCTGTCATTGACACAATTTTGGCGGAAAACCAGACCTTCGCATATATTCAGAGGCACTTGCAAAATGTCTGCGGGGACCTGGCAGTGAGCAAAAGCGCGGTGAATCGTCGGGCGAGGCGCCTGTCATCGTCGCAACAAGGTCACGTAAATCTGTCCATCACACACAGCTGCGACTTCTGCAATGTCGGAACGTGCAGACACTCTCATTCAAGGTAATCGACGGATCGCTATCAAACACTTTGCTGCTCAATTGTACGTCTCTGTTGGTAGTGTTCACATATTCGTCCAACAGTTGGGGTCCACATCACCTCTCCTCTAAAGAAAAAGTTAAGTGTTATGTATATAGACTGAGGCAGCGAGAAAAATATGTACCAAGGCCAAGAATCGAACCCGGTTCTCCTGCATATGTTCGGTGGTGAGGTGCTGTTCCAGAACATGGAGAGCCTTGGCAATTCTGTTCATGAGTAATGGGAGAATTTAAAGTAGACTGGGGCGGCAGCGAGAATTTGGATCGGGGAGGTATGTGTGTTACGGTAATCCGTGCGGTTGTGCGAACCACTGTGCTAAAGTGGCTTAGTGGCTAACGCACCTGCCTAGTAAGCAAGAGACCTGGGTTCGGTTCCCGACCTTGGTACAAATTTTTAATCGCCGCTTCAGTCTATATACATAAAACCATATCTGTATGAGACCAGTAAAGACGCTGAAATTGTATCATTTCAAAAAGTTCAAAGCTGGACCCTCAGTCGATAAAAACATGGCGCCAGTCTTCTGGGACCCTGGAGCGCAAAGTCCCAAGCGACTGGAAAAAAGCGCAGGTGACTGCTGTGTATAAGAAGGGCAAAAGACGGACCCACAAAACTACAGATCGATATCTCTAACATAGATTTGCAGCAGAATCCTTGAACAAATTCTCAGTGGAAATAGAATAAATCTTCTTGAGACGGATCGGTGATATTAACCGATTTTGAGGTTACTATAATTTTTGCGTCTCGTGACTTGAAATAAAGATCAATCTTTCAGAAGGTGAATATTGCTGACCACAATCCACTGCCGCATCGCTCTTCACCGTAAGTTACACAGTTCACGCGTAATGCGCGAAAAACCAAACAATGTCCGAAGCTGCGGGCCACGTGGCCGCCCGACAGTGGAGACCATCCCACCGACCGTTGCGCGCCACGCGCTTCCGCGAATCGCGCACCATGTAGCTCACTCGCTTTCCACAAAGCAATCATTGCATACTAGAAATATTCGTCTAGTAACGGGGGTTTGTACCGTCACAATCTCTGAATGTAGAAAAACGTAAGTTTGTGCGGATTAGTAGGAATATCCAATCTGTAATGTTCGGATACAGTGTTAGTAATGTCCTGCTTAACACAGTCACGATGTTTAAATATCTGGGCGTTGCAAAACGATATGAAATGGAACGAGCATATGAGGATTGTAGTAGGAAATGCGAATGGTCGACTTCGGTTTATTGGGAGAACTCTAGGAAAGTGTGGTACATCTGTAAAGGAGACTGCAAATAGGACACTATTCTTGAGTACTTCTCAAGTGTTTGGGATCCGTACCAGGTCGTATTAAAGGAAGCCATCGAAGCAATTTAGAGGCGGGCTGCTAATGTTGTTACTGGTAGATTTGAACAATACGCAGGTGTTACAGAGATAACTTCGGGAAGTCAAATTGGAATCCCTGGAGGAAAGGCGATATTCCATTCGTGGAACATTATTGAGAAAATTTAGAGAACAGGCATATGAAGCTGGCTGCAGAACGCTTCTGTTGCCTCCAACATACATTGCGCGTAACGACCACGAAGATCTTCTTCTTCTTAAGTTGCCAATCCTAGGATTGATTTGTAGCAGCTCTCCATTCAGTGCGATTGTCGGCCAGCCTCTTCAATTCCGTGAAACTTCCGCATGCTAGGTCCTGCATTATCTGGCTTATGTACTTTCTTCTAGGTCTGCCTCTTGCCCTTTTGCCCTCCACAAGGCCTTCCGTTATAGTGTGGAGAAGACTTTCATGTCTCAGAATGTGTCCCATCCATATATCTCTCCTCTTCTTGACCGTCTTCCAAAGAAGTGGAACTTCCTCCGCTCTCTGCAGGACTTCTTCATTTGTCATCCTGGCCGTCCATGGAATTTTTAACATCCTTCGCAGACACCACATTTCGAATCCTTCAATCCTTCTTCTTTCGTCCTCTCCAAGTGTCCAGGTTTCGCTGCCGTAGAGAAGCACACTCCCAACAAAGGTCTTTATTAACCGCTTCCTTAACAACAGACTTATCATATTTGATGTGCGGAGTCCTTTCCTTTTATAGAATGCAATCTTTGCCTGATTTATTCTACTTATTACATCTTTCCTACTACGACCATCTGATGTTATTCTGCTTCCAAAGTAGACAAAGTCTTGTATTTCTTTCAGCTTCTCTCCATTCAGCCTTATATTCGTAATTGCTTGATTATTTTGTTTGCTTGCAACTAAGATTTTTGTTTTTGACTTATTAATTTTCATGTTGTACTGTGTAGCAAGAGTGTTTTCCATTTTCTCCAACACTACTTGTAATTCTTCCTCATTTTCCGCTAGGACAGCAATGTCATCCGCAAAACGCAGCATATCAACTATTTTTCCCTGGATCCTGATTCCATTAGCTTGTCCTAACTTTTCTCTGACCTCGTCCATTGCTTTCTGTATATACATATTAAAGAGGACAGGGGAGAGTGCACATCCCTGTCTCACACCCTGTTTAATTTTTGCTTGTTGTTGATGTTCCCCACATCTCACTATTGCCACCTCTTCTTTGTATATGTTCCATATCGTTCTCCTGTCCTTATACTTAGCTCCAGTTTCCCTCAATATCTGGAATAGCTTTTTCCATTCAACCTTATCAAATGCTTTTTCGAGGTCAATAAATGCTATGTAGGTGTCCTTTCCTTTTTCCATTCTTTTTTCTATTATGAGCCTTAGGGCCATAATGGCTTCTCGCGTACCTCTCCCTCTTCTAAAGCCAAACTGGTCTTCTGTGAGCATGCATTCCACGTTCCCTTCAATTCTTCTGAGGAGGATAGTCGTCAAAATTTTTGATGCATGTGATGTTAGGATGAAGATAAGATACGAAAAATTAGGTTCATACGGATGCTCTTAGAGAGTAGTTCTTCCCTCGTTCTATTGGCGCGTGGAACAAAAAAGGAAATAACTAGTAGTGGGTACGGGCCGTAAGGTGGACTGCTAAATAGATGTAGATGTTATTCTGTTTGATATCCTCCCTCATGGTGCAACGATCAACGGGGAAGGGTATTGTGTTACCTTCAGGAAATTGAAGAAACAACTTCAGCGTGTTCTTCGCCACAAAAATTCAAACGAACTTCTCCTTCTCTGTAGCAATGTAAGGCCTCAAACAAGCCTGCGCACCCGAGAGGATCTCACAAAACTTCATTGGACTGTTCTTCCTCATCCACCCTGCAGCCCGGATCTCGCACCTTCCGAGCGCCAACTGTCTAGCCCATTGATGGATACACTCCGCAGGAAGCAGTACGTGGATGGTGGGGAGGTTCTTGATGCAGCAAGACAACGGCTTGACGTCACACAGTTGTGTGGTACCATCAGGGCATACAGGCCCTGCCAGTTAAATGGCGTAAGGCCATCACATTGAACGGAGGTTATATTGAAAAATAGAGTTTTGTAGCCAAAAGAATGGGGATTAAAATGCTGCATTGAAATCCTCAACAAAAGGAACCTGCTATCAGAAAAAAATATTTTGGATTATTTATTAAGCGCCTCTCGTATCAGCCTTGCGGCGGACGGGGCGTACAGCTGCACAGTGGCAGTTGCCTTGTGAATGAATGAAATGCGCGTCTCCGCGAAGGATTTCCAAAGAAGATGTCACACACTGGAGCGCCAATACCTCCCAGTAGGATAGATGGCGTGGTTGGCGCTGTGAGCTATAATCTAGTGCAAACCTTTTTGATTGCTTCTGTGTGAATTGCGTGTTTCCTCAAGAATGGCGGCTACCCACACTTATATTGTAAGTTCGTAGGCTTTCGCGAGCGGAGTAAATTTCATAAATTTATTCTGCGCTTTAGCTACCACCTTGCTATAAAATGATGTACCATCAGCAGAATAACGCTATGTAGTAGAGGTTGGTAGAGGAGCAGGAGCGTAGGTGCAGTAACAATATGCAAAGAAGGAATTAGATAGGTTGAGGAGTGGGAACGGTGCTGGAGAATGGAAAATGGTAGTTGGCAAGAAGACAGCTAGAAGGAGGAGGTATTCAAAACGTTGTACTTTGCGTGTATGTAATTGATTTGACCAACTGTCAGAGATGAGTGGAGAGGAGCCTCTTGTAGTTGTAGGTGTAGGAAACATATAATAGTTCTCTGTAGTTAGCAGGCCTAAGTCAGTTGCAAAGTCTAACAGAAAAGCTCTGTTGCTAGGTAGTTCACACGGTAGAGGTGTGGACCAGCAGTTGCAGGAAGTGTTGGCGGTGAGTGCCAGGTCAGCAGTATTGTGAAGCCTAGTGCAGGACTGGTGTAGGACTGGCTCAAGTGACTGACAGCATAAGGGAGCTATGTAGGGATTTTACGAAGGAGGATCAGATAGTGATAGTGGGTGGAGCAGGGAATAGTCTTGATAGGCACGGGGAATATGATGTATGTGGTGACCTGGTAAAGATAGCTACTCAAACTGGTGGTATTAATGTGCATTTCATGCAACTGTTTCAGTGTCATAATCGGCCTCATCTTGATGCGGCTGTTAGGCGTGTTAACATGGGGCTGGAGGACGCACTGATGGCAGAGGGCACGGGTCACCTGCAGTGGTGCCAGTTGAGTCTATCAGTAAATCAGGTTCACTAGGCATAGTCTCCACCTCAATAGGTATGGGAAATCACTCATGGAAAAATTCCTTAATAGTTGATGTTAGAGCTGCACCTTTTTATAGATTGAAATCAGCTGATAGGAATACCTGCTTAAAGGAATTCTCTCTAAGGAATCACCCTCAGAGGATGTCATGTTTCCAAGTAGCGAAGGAATTAGCATATTTCATCAAAATATAAGAGGTATTAGAGATAAAGTTGTGAACTGCTTGTAGACCTTGACTCTCTATCGGAGCACCATTTAAATAATTTGAAGATTCAGAGGCTTCCTTTACCAGGATACAGATTAACTCGCTGTTTTTCAAGGAGTTCCTTGCGGAGTAGGGGAGTGGCCATGTAAGTAAGAAACAGTATTCCGTTTGAGTGAACAGATATTTGAACATTGTGCAGCGGCAGTTGAATTGAATGAAACTAAACTTCTAATTTTTGTTGTTTATAGGTCCCCTAACTCTTTCAGAGCATTTCTGCTCAAGCTAGAGAGGGCTCTTGATTCATGTTATAGGAAGTAACAGAAATTAGTTACATGTGGTGACTTCAATATTAATTTTGTATATGATTGTGCAAGCAAAAGGTAGATCTCCAAAATTCAAATGATCTGATGCAGACTGTGTTTTTTCCAGCTAGGGTGCAGGGGAACAGTATCACAGCCATAGACAATATTTTTATTCATTCTTCATTATTAGATGGGCGTTCTGTTAGTAAAAGGATGAATGGCCTTTCAGACCATGATGAACAAATTTTAACACTAAAAGGCTTTTGTACTCAAACAAATGTCACATGTAACTAGAAACTACGCAGGAAATCTAATCCAACGGCAATAGACAGTTTTTCAAACCTTGTCAAGGAACAAGAGTGGCGGGATGTTTATAGTGCCGATAACATTGATGACAAATGTAATGCTTTCCTTAACATATTTCTCATGCTCTTTGAGAGTTGCTTTCCATTAGAACGTTCTAAACGGGGTACCAGCAGTAAAAGGCAGCCTGGGCGGCTGACTAGTGGGGTAAGGATATGTAGAAATGCTAGAAGTAGTCACAATCAAACTACAGTAGCCCTTTACTAACAGTAATGTAAGGTGCTTAAAATGTTATTAGGAAGGCAAAGAGTATGTGGTACGCAAATAGAATAGCTAATTCACAGGATAAAATTGAAACCATTTGGTCAGTTGTGAAGAAAGTGTCTGGTCACCAGAACATATTTGACGATATAAAGTCAGTTCGTAGTAACAATATTTCTGTTACTTCTAAGTCAGATATATGTAAAGTACTTAACAAACATTTTCTACACATTGCTGGTGAATTAAATAAAACTTTAGTTTCTACAGGGAATCATATAACTCTGTTAGCAAATGCCTTTCCGAGATTGATGTCTGAAATTCTCATCTGTGATACAGACAAGACGGAGATTGAGTCAATAGTTAAATCACTGAAGACTGAGGACTCTCATGGATATCATGGAGTGTCTAGCAGAATATTAAAGTACTGTGCTGCACATGTTAGCCCTGTACTTAGCCATGTTTGTAATTTTTCCTTTAGGAATGGTCAGTTTCCTGAACGATTAAAGTACTCAGTAGTAAAGCCGCTTTATAAAAAGGGAGACAGGGATAATTTAGACAATTTTAGATCCATTTCTACGCGATCGGTGTTTGCTAAATTATTGAGAAGGCTGTGCATGTAAGAATAATTGCTCATTTTATATCACATAAATTGCTATTAAATGTACAGTTTGGCTTTAGACGTCGTTTAACAACTTAAAATGCTATACTCTGTTTTCTCTGTGAGATACTGGGTAGGTTAAACCAAAGGTTTCGAACGCTAGGTATATTTTCTGATTTAACTAAGGCATTTGATTGTGTTAATCACATAATATTGCTCTAGAAGTTGGACCACTACGGAAATGGGGAGCAGCTCACAGGTGGTTCACCTCTTACTTTAACAACAGCAGCAAAAGGTCATTAGTCACAGTATTGAGAAAGGCTGTGATGTGCGGTGTGAGTGCGGTACGGCCAAATGCGAGGTGCCCCAGGGATCAGTGTTGCGGCCACTCCTGTTCCTTATTTGTATAAATGATATGCTCTTTAGTATTATGGGTAACTCTAAAATATTTCTCTCTGCTGATGACACTAGCTTCGTAGTAAAGGATGTTGTGTGCAACTTTGGCCCAGTTGCAAATAGTGCAGTTCATGACCTAAGTTTATAGCTTGTAGAAAATAAACTAACGCTAAATCAGAGTAAGACTCAGTTTTTACAGTTCCTAACACACAATTCAACAAAACCCGACGTTTTAATTTCACAGAATGGACATATGGTTAGTGAAGTTGAACAGTTCAAATTTCTAGGTGTTCAGGTAGATAGTAAACTGTAGTGGAAAGCCCAGATTCAGGATCTTGTTCAGAGACTTAATGCTGTCATTTTTATTATTCAAACGGTATCTGAAGTCAGTGATCGTTCGACACGAAAATTAGTCTACTTTGCTTATTTTCATTCGCTTATGGCGAATGGTATTATATTTTGGGGTAACTCTTCCCATTCTGAAATGGTATTTGTGGCTCAGAAACGGGCGGTTCGGGCTTAGTGGCGTAAAGTTCACGAACCTCTTGTCGAGGCCTGTTCAATAGTCTGGGTATTTTGATATTGGCCCCTCAATATATATATACTTTAATGCCGTTCCTTGTTAACAATATCAGCTTATTCCCAAGAATAAGCGGCTTTCACTCAGTTAATACTCGGCAGAAATCCAACCTGCATTTGGATTGGACTTCCTTAACTATTGTGCAGAAAGATGTGCACTATACTGCTGCATCCATTTTCAATAAGCTACCACAAGAATTCAAAATTCTCAGCAGTAATCCACGCTCTTTCAAATCGAAACTGAAGAGTTTCCTCATGGATCACTCCTTCCATTATGTTGAGAAGATCCTTGAAAACTTAAGCTGATTCTTGTGTTATAATGTTGATTGCGTTTACTTAAACTTATGGCTGGATATAGACTGGGAGACTCAAACGTTCATAACGGGTGGCAGGGACAAAGAATCCAGTGAAATTTTTTTAAGTGCTTTATCTGAAAACTACTTGAGCAGTTAAACAGAGAACCGACTCGTGGCGATAACATATTAGACCTTCTGGTGACAAACAGACCCGAACTATTTGAAAAAGTTAACGCAGAACAGGGAATCAGCGATCATAAAGCGGTTACGGCATCGATGATTTCAGACGTAAATAGAAATATTAAAAAGGGTAGGAAGATTTTTCTGTTTGGAAAAAGTGACAAAAAGCAGATTTCGGAGTACCTGTTGGCTCAACACAAAAGTTTTGTCTCAAGTACAGATAGTGTTGAGGATCAGTGGACAAAGTTCAAAACCATCGTACATTATGCGTTAGATGAGTATGTGCCAAGCAAGATCGTAAGAGATGGAAAAGAGCCACCGTGGTACAACAACCGAGTTAGAAAACTACTGCGGAAGCAAAGGGAACTTCACAGCAAACATAAACATAGCCAAAGCCTTGCAGACAAACAAAAATTACGCGAAGCGAAATGTACTGTGAGGGGGGCTATGCGAGAGACTTTCAATGAATTCGAAAGTAAAGTTCTATGTACTGACTTGGCAGAAAATCCTAAGAAATTTTGGTCTTATGTCAAAGCGGTAGGTGGATCAAAACAAAATGTTCAGACACTCTGTGACCAAAATGGTACTGAAACAGAGGATGACAGACTAAAGGCCGAAATACTAAATGTCTTTTTCCAAAGTTGTTTCACAGAGGAAGACTGCACTGTAGTTCCTTCTCTAGATTGTCGCACAGATGATAAAATGGTAGATATCGAAATAGACGACAGAGGGATAGAGAAACAATTAAAATCGCTCAAAAGAGGAAAGGCCTCTGGACCTGATGGGATACCAGTTCGACTTTACACAGAGTACGCGAAGGAACTTGCCCCCCTTCTTCAGCGGTGTACCGTAAGTCTCTAGAAAAGCGTAGCGTTCCAAAGGATTGGAAAAGGGCACAGGTCATCGCCGTTTTTAAGAAGGGACGTCGAACAGATGTGCAGAACTATAGACCTACACCTCTAACGTCGATCAGTTGCAGAATTTTGGAACACGTATTGTGTTCGAGTATAATGACTTTTCTGGAGGCTAGAAATCTACTCTGTAGGAATCAGCATGGATTTCGAAAAAGACGGTCATGTGAAACCCAGCTCGCGCTATTCGTCCACGAGACTCAGAGGGCCATAGACACGGGTTCACAGGTAGATGCCGTGTTTCTTGACTTCCGCAAGGCGTTCGATACAGTTCCCCACAGTCGTTTAATGAACAAAGTGAGAGCATATGGACTATCAGACCAATTGTGTGACTGGATTGAGGAGTTCCTAGATAACAAGACGCAGCATGTCATTCTCAATGGAGAGAAGTCTTCCGAAGCAAGAGTGATTTCAGGTGTGCCGCAGGGGAGTGTCATAGGACTGTTGCTATTCACAATATACATAAATGACCTGGTGGATGACATCGGAAGTTCACTGAGGCTTTTTGCAGATGATGCTGTGGTGTATCGAGACGTTGTAACAATGGAAAATTGTACTGAAATGCAGGAGGACCTGCAGCGAATTGACGCATGGTGCAGGGAATGGCAATTGAATCTCAATGTAGACAAGTGTAATGTGCTGAGAATACACAGAAAGATAGATCCTTTATCATTTAGCTACAAAATAGCAGGCCAGCAACTGGAAGCAGTTAACACCATAAATTATCTGGGAGTACGCATTAGGACTGATTTAAAATGGAATGATCATATAATGTTGATCGTCGGTAAAGCAGATGCCAGACTGAGATTCATTGGAAGAATCCTAAGGAAATGCAATCCGAAAACAAAGGAAGTAGGTTACAGTACGCTTGTTCGCCCACTGCTTGAATACTGCTCAGCAGTGTGGGATCCGTACCAGATAGGGTTGATAGAAGATATAGAGAAGATCCAACGGAGAGCAGCGCGCTTCGTTACAGGATCATTTAGTAATCGCGAAAGCGTTACGGAGATGATAGATAAACTCCAGTGGAAGACTCTGCAGGAGAGACGCTCAGTAGCTCGGTACGGGCTTTTGTCAAAGTTTCGAGAACATACCTTCACCGAAGAGTCAAGCAGTATATTGCTCCCTCCTACGTATATCTCGCGAAGAGACCATGAGGATAAAATCAGAGAGATTAGAGCCCACACAGAGGCATACCGACAATCCTTCTTTCCACGAACAATACGAGACTGGAATAGAAGGGAGAACCGATAGAGGTACTCAAGGTACCCTCCGCCACACACCGTCAGGTGGCTTGCGGAGTATGGATGTAGATGTAGATGTAGATTTTTTTGGGTTGTTAAACATCTTATTTTTATCTGTTGTTACTTTTATGTTGTAATTTCATGTGCTGACGCGTTCCGTGACCTTGGAGATTTGCTTCTCAATTTGGTCCTACGGAACGTGATGTGTAAATAAAAAAAATAAAAAGGCATAAGTTACGCTGAGCAAGAGGAGTTAGGGGACCTACCGTAAAGCTGCAGCTGCATAAGCTGCATTGCGCTGTCAGAGCTTATCAGTGCAACGAAGAGAACACCAACAACAGCGTGCCCACAAGGAACAAGAGCGCCAGAGACGAGAAAAATGGAACAATACGCCGCGATATTGTACGAGTCATCGAACATGTGGAAAATTCTTCACTGAGTGGACGTTAAACCGATGTATCGGAAGAACAACAAAAAATAGAGACCCAACGTGAGCACCAAAGATTTCTTTCAAGTCGTGAGTTTATGAGGTTAGGTAGGGGTGCAGAGTAGCTAACATCGGAGAGATACGACGATCTATCAGAAAACCACAAAGAGCACCAGCGTCACGTGCGGCTCGGACAAACTGATAAATCCTCGATGACAGAACAGCATGATGAGCGTGGTAGACATGTCAATTCGAGGAGGATCACGTATAAGGTAGTCAGATACTTACCTCCAAAAGGGCGATCATCTCCAAAAGGACGATAAGGGAGGCGGTCCAGACAGTATAGCGGTGCACCAATGTGAACCGTGAGAATGGTTTCCGCCGCCTTGGCTGCCAGCGGTACGGACAGACAGTTCTCGTGAGGTTGTCCCTCCACGGACGGTCGCGAACCCTTCCACGGAAGGGTAGGCTCACGACGTAGGGGCCCGTCGTAACCGCCACCAGACACAGCGGGGGCAGCGACACGTCACGAAAGCAGCTTCCCCCCGATTCGTTAACGAGGGCCAACAAAGTTCCATTTTAAATTAGAAACAATGAAGAACATCAAATCCTGTCCCCTCCACTTCCGACAGCAAGTCATATGACGATTTTAATGTAGGCTTACTTTAACCTTCTCAGTGCTTAGGTAGCATATATGCTACGACCAACTTTTTTTTTTCTAATTCAGGACATAAACTAAGCTCACCGTGCCTGATTGTGACGTGTACTTGACAACATATGCTTTCCGTGCATGACTAGTTTTCGTTTCTGCATGTTCTCAGCGTGTAGCAGCATCAGCTTCAAGTAAGAAGTGTTTATGGCAGTGTCAGCATATCTTCGAGAAATAAAGGTTAATTTCTGTTTGTTTTTTAGTAATTTTGACTAGAATGTTTTTGGAATATAATTTAAAATGCTAATATATCCTACGCTATCAAATAGGTGATTCTTTATCTGCTCAAGACAATATAGATACTTTTCTTCGGTGTAGCGTTGCGTCTTCATTCGGCAACGACCTATACTTTCACATTACAGTGTCTTTGTTTTCATACTATTTAGGCGTATTGTACATTTTATGTATACTGTACATTTTTCAGTTATTTTTAACGTAAATAGTATTCACTTAAAAGATGGCCCAAAAGTTAGGTGGATCACTCCGCGCCTTAATTTTAGTATTACAATAAATTAACCACCAATATAAAATTTTCATCCATGAAATCTAAGCTCAAGACTGGTGAGCTTAAGGTAGTAATGCAGTAAACGCTACTCTAAAAAGGGCAGGAGTGAAGAAAGTAGTTAAGGTTGCATTCGTGCAGTGTAGTACACACCTGATGAAGGCTGCTTACAGCACTGCTGGAAACGTTCTTACTACTTGTTACAACACTACGCAGACTACAGCCCAAAATAATTTCGAGGAAGTGCACATACCGGTGTATGTTCCTGACACGAAGACTACAAACACTGTGTACAACAGTGAGCAGAAAAAAATCATGACGTACTAGAAGAAAGATAAGGTTGCAACATTTGACTCTAACATCCTACTGACGAAGGCGTCATTAGTAACGAAGAGCAACCTGGGATTTAGCTAGGTAGTCGGTCGTACCCTTTTCAAGGAACCGTAGCAGAGTGAAAACCACAGAAAACCTAAATTTGGATGACTAGGCGGGAATCTGAACTACAGTCCCCACCCCAACTGCCAGTGCAGTACCGTAACTACTGCGCCACCTTATTCGTTCACCTGAGCATGAGCGCTTCACACCCAAAACACGTCGTTCGACTATGAATATATAGTTTCTCACGACAGTATCGGTGTTTATACTGATTATTAACAACAGTCAATTGTTGATCTCATAGGCACTTATCTTAACCCGTAATTATCAGCCGATTTGAACTACTCTGACAGAAAAAAAATTTCGTAAAACAAAGAAGAAGTTGTGTGACATAAACGAAAGTTGGCAGGCATGTTTCCACATCTGAAATATGCTAGTAGCGCCAGTAGGAAGATGCAAATCATGTTTCCTATAAATATGCGCTGTAACGGTCTTGAGCGTTGGATATTTCTGTTCCGACACTGACAATGTTGAGTGTTTATGGAAAAAGTTCAAGGCAATCGTAAAATGCGTTTTAGACAGGTACGCGCCGAGTAAAACTGTAAGGGACGGGAAAAACCCACCGTGGTTCAACAACAAAGTTAGGAAACTACTGCGAAAGCAAAGAGAGCTTCACTGCAAGTTTAAACGCAGCCAAAACCTCTCAGACAAACAGAAGCTAAACGATGTCAAAGTTAGCGTAAGGAGGGGTATGCGTGAAGCGTTCAGTGAATTCGAAAGTAAAATTCTATGTACCTACTTGTTAGAAAATTCTAGGAAGTTCTGGTCTTACGTTAAATCAGTAAGTGGCTCGAAACAGCATATCCAGACACTCCGGGATGATGATGGCATTGAAACAGAGGATGACACGCGTAAAGCTGAAATACTAAATACCTTTTTCCAAAGCTGTTTCACAGAGGAAGACCGCACTGCAGTTCCTTCTCTAAATCCTCGCACAAACGAAAAATTGGCTGTCATCAAATAAGTGTCCAAGGAATAGAAAAGCAACTGGAATCACTCAACAGAGGAAAGTCCACTGGACCTGACGGGATACCAATTCGATTCCACACAGAGTACGCGAAAGAACTTGCCCCCCTTCTAACAGCCGTGTACCGCAAGTCTCTAGAGGAACGGAAAAGAGCACAGGTAGTCCCAGTCTTCAAGAAGGGTAGTCGAGCAGATGCGCAAAACTATAGACCTATATCTCTGACGTCGATCTGTTGTAGAATTTTAGAACATGTTTTTTGCTCGAGTATCATGTCGTTTTTGGAAACCCAGAATCTACTCTGTAGGAATCAACATGGATTCCGGAAACAGCGTTCGTGTGAGACCCAACTCGCTTTATTTGTTCGTGAGACCCAGAAAATATTAGATACAGGCTCCCAGGTAGATGCTATTTTTCTTGACTTCCGGAAGGCTTTCGATACAGTTCCGCACTGTCGCCTGATAAACAAAGTAAGAGCCTACGGAATATCAGACCAGCTTGTGGCTGGATTGAAGAATTTTTAGCAAACAGAACACAGCATGTTGTTATCAATGGAGAGACGTCTACAGACGTTAAAGTAACCTCTGGCGTGCCACAGGGGAGTGTTATGGGACCATTGCTTTTCACAATATATATAAATGACCTAGTAGATAGTGTCGGAAGTTCCATGCGCCTTTTCGCGGATGATGCTGTAGTATACAGAGAAGTTGCAGCATTAGAAAATTGTAGCGAAATGCAGGAAGATCTGCAGAGGATAGGCACTTGGTGCAGGGAGTGGCAAATGACCCTTAACATAGACAAATGTAGTGTATTGCGAATACATAGAAAGAAGGATCCTTTATTGTATGATTACATGATATCGGAACAAACACTGGTAGCAGTTTACTTCTGTAAAATATCTGGGAGTATGCGTGCGGAACGATTTGAAGTGGAATGATCATATAAAATTAATTGTTCGTAAGGCGGGTACCAGGTTGAGATTCATTGGGAGAGTCCTTAGAAAATGTAGTCCATCAACAAAGGAGGTGGCTTACAAAACACTCGTTCGACCTATACTTGAGTATTGCTCATCAGTGTGGGATCCGTACCAGATCGGGTTGACGGAGGAGATAGAGAAGATCCAAAGAAGAGCGGCGCGTTTCGTCACAGGGTTATTTGGTAACCGTGATAGCGTTACGGAGATGTTTAGCAAACTCAAGCGGCAGACTCTGCAAGAGAGGCGCTCTGCATCGCGGTGTAGCTTGCTCACAAGATTTCGAGAGGGTGCGTTTCTGGGTGAGGTATTGAATATATTTCTTCCCCCTACTTATACCTCCCGAGGAGATCACGAATGTAAAATTAGAGAGATTCGAGCGCGCACGGAGGCCTTCAGACAGTCGTTCTTCCTGCCAACCATACGCGACTGGAGGTAATGACTGGCGGTAATGACTGGAGGTAATGACAGTGGCACGTAAAGTGCCCTCCGCCATACACCGTTGGGTGGCTTGCGGAGTATAAATGTAGATGTAGATTTATCTTTGAGGTTGGACGTGGTGAGTTGATGTGAGTCCAGAATGCCTTGAAGGCGACAAAGACACCATTAACAACGTCTCACCGAGTTCGAGCGAGGCCGTGAAACAGGGCTACGAGAAGCTGGATGTTGCTTTTGCGATACTGTAGAAAATCTTCGGAGGACTATATCCACTGTGCATGACTGCTAGCAGTGGTGGTGAAGGGAATGTACGGTGGCGAGAAAATCTGGCTCGAAACAACAACATGCCACTACCTAGGGGTACGACTAGGGTTTCAGCGTATGGCTCTGGCGCATCGTACTGCACCTGCAGCACAATATGAGCAGCAGTTGGCGCCACAGTGACATAACGAACTGTTACAAATCGATTCCTTTCAAGGACAGCTCCGAGAGGGACGCCATGTAGCGTGCATTACACCAACGTCATTTGCGATTTCTGTGGTGTCAAGCGAGAGCTCATTGGAGGGCAGGGTTGAGGTCTGTTGTGTTTTCTGATGAAAGTTGGTTCTGCCCCGGTGCCAGTGATGGCCGTGTGTTAGTCAGGAGGAGACCAACTGAGGGCCCGCAAACTGGAGCTACACCTGGAGTTATGGTCTGTGGTGCGAATCGTATGACAGCCGGAGCACTCTCGTGGTCATCCCACGTACCCTGACTGCAAATTTGTACGTCAGTCTGGTGATTCGACGTGTTGTGCTGCCATTCATGATTAGCAGTCCAGAGGGTGTTTTCAAACACGATGACGGTCGCCCATATACCGCTGTTGTAACCGAACATGGCCTACAGTGTGTCGACATATTTCCTTGGCCTGCTCGATCACCAGATCTGTATCCAATCGAGCACATGTCCAACATCATCGGACGATGACTCCAGTGTCATCCACAACCAGCATCAACCGTCCCTGTATTGTCCGACTACGTGCAACGGGCGTGGAACTCCGCCTCACAAACTGACAGCCAGCATCTGTGCAACACAACAGATGAACGCTTGCGTGCTTGCATTCAACATTTTGATGGTTATACACGTTATTAATCTACCAGCATTTCACATCTGCAATGTATTTTCGTTCTTATATTAAGCTATGATCTTGTAAAGTTAATCACTTAAATATGTTACCCAGGCAGAGGTGTTCCAGAAATTTCAGTACTATACATCAATTATTTTTTGCGTTGAGATTTTTTTCGGTGCGTGTATATATGTGGTGCTCATTATAAATATGAGATGGTAGGTTGTCAAACACCGAGGTCATCTGTCTCATAAGGGAAAGACGGGGAAGGAAGTCGCCCGTGCCCTTTCAAAGGAACCATCCCGGAATTTGCCTGGAGTAATTTAGGGAAATCACGGAAAACCTATATCAGGATGGCTGGACGCGAGATTGAACCGTCGTCCTCCCGAATGCGAGTCCAGTGTGCTAACCACTGCGCCACCTCGCTCGGTATAAATATGAGAAACAGTTTTTCTGTAGAGGTACACTTATTGAGATATTTAAGCAACGCTTCATTTTAAACCCTATAGACTTGTTATTAAGTTCAGTAAAGGCTAACATATGTCACTTCCTCGTAAATTCCCCTTGATATTTTGTGAGCAATAAGCACGTAACACCAGATTCTAAAGCAAACTACCATGTCTGTTTTTTGGGGCTGTTGCAAAGAAAGATATTGTTGCATTCGAAGAAGCTGTATTAATCATCTTGATGTATTTTGTAACATACAGGTGTTTGGTGAAAAAGAAAATTTTTGATTGTGTGAAAAAGCGAAATCATGGATACTTTTGCCGTATGCCTTGGCGAGCAAAATAAACTAAGTCCCACACAAAGTTTGTAAAACGTATACAGAACATGTGCGCCAGATAACAAATGGAAAAAAAGAAACCATGGAAACTGAAATTCAGTGTCCTGTGGTTCAGGGAAAACAGTCAAAATCACAAACTGCTATTGCTATAGTGTAAATATCAAGGAGTCAGTCAGTAGAAGCGGCTGCTCAATTGGACGTTTTCTGAAGGTGCGTCCACTAGATGGTCTGTTCGCCACTTAGTCTATTTTCGAATTCCAACGATTCGCCAGCTACAGGAGCTGTCAGAGAAAAGATGCGGATCCAAGGGGTGAGGGAGAGGGGGTATCATGCAGGTCATAGCCTCCCTATTCAAATTTATTTTTTATAGAAGTATATATATGTTTGTACATACGAGTTGTATTCAAAAAGTTATGGGAATTTTTGTTTCGTGAAAAGACTTTTATTTAAGAGACCGTCACAGTGACAAACTGTGCCCCCTCTCCGAATCGGACCCTATATCCGCCTCTGTGGATAAGTTTCGGATTTTCTCTGCCTCGTGATGACTGGGTGTTGTGTGCTGTCCTTAGGTTAGTTAGGTTTAAGTAGTTCTAGGTTCTAGGGGACTGATGACCATAGATGTTAAGTCCCATAGTGCTCAGAGCCATTTGAACCATTTTCTTATAAGTTTCTGTTATTTCTTATGATATAAACCAAGATAACTGTGATTTCGGACCGAAAATTATCAATTCAAATGGTTCAAATGGCTCTGAGCACTACGGGACTTAACATCTGAGGTCATCAGTCCCCTAGAACTTAGAACTTCTTAAACCTAACTAACCTAAGGACATTACACACATCCAAACCGAGGCAGGATTCGAACTTGCCACCGTAACAGTCGCGCGATTCCGGACTGAAGCGCCTAGAACCGGTCGGTCACAATGGCCGGTAAAATTATCAATTCTTGAATGTGTTAATATAAGGGAGATAAATGACCTTACCAGGGATCTCAAACGCTGAAAGAAGTTTCTTTAGTAGCCTTGGCTAGACGGAAGAAAATTGTCTCGTATCACTATACACCGTCCGTCTATAAACGTTCGGAGACTGGTTTTATTCCTGGCGCGCTAGTGATGTCAGCTCAGTAACTGCGGTGGCTGCTTGAACTAACAACTGTAAACAATAGATTTGCATTCGACCAGTCAGTTGTGAGCAGGATGTGACGTTGTTGTGTCGCAAATCGCAATGCAACAACATCTCTAAATCAAATGTTCAACAATTCTAGATTATCTTTTATTGCATCTAGTAGTGGTAATGGAAATGTGCGTTTGGCGTCATTGGCCGGGAAGCCCCTTGCTGGGCAGGCCCGGCCGCCTTGGTGCAGGTCTTATTACAGTCGACGCCACATTGGGCGACCTGCGCGCCGGATGGAGATGAAATGGTGATTAAGACAGCACAACACCCAGACCCTGAGCGGGGAAAATCCCCGACCCAGCCGGGAATCGAATCCGGGCCCGTAGGACGGCAATCCGTCACGCTGACTACTCAGCTATCGGGGCGAATTGCATCTAGTAGTGTCAAGGTATTATGAGTTGGGTAAAATACACATCAGAAAATGTGTTGTTCCTAGACACTGCTGACTTTTCTGGAGGTATCGCCGACAAACTGAATGCACGGAGAGCGACAGGAGTGGAGGGGATAACGGCCAACGTATGTAGGCCGACGATACAGGCAGAACAGGAGTTATCAGGAAGCACCTGAAGATGTTAACAAGTCTGTCTGTTGAAAAATTGTGGAGAACTTATGCTGACCTTTGCGGACATCCAAGAATACTACAAGTTGCATATCCTCAAATCAGTAGCAATGAACAATGTCAAAACCATCTTAAACGTAACTCTTAAAATTCAGAATTTCAATTGAATGTACTGGTCCAGGAAACGAAGTAACTACTGTACTTGACGATCGGAGTAAGGAGATTTCAGCAAAGAGATACGAACTGCCGATCCACAAACGTAATGGTCATATTAACAACAGAGGCTCCACAGGGAATTGTGCCCATGTGACTTCTGATTGTGGTCCGAAACTGTCTGAGAAGTTCGCGAGGGTGTTGATTCGATACGTCTCGCCATTTCCGAGTTACTGGGCATTGCAATTACCCAGTCAGGTCATTGCGCATGCAAATTCAAGCGACCTGCCAGAGACGGTGTCGTCAAACATGTTCTTCGTTTGTTTTTCTAAAACCGACGAAAGAGCGATATAAAAACTGGACATGGTCCGGTAGTAAGGATCGGACACGAGCCACAGCCTGAGCAGTCTCGTGCGCTGTCATCTATGGTAGGAGAGCAACTGACGCTAATTGCATCTGGCGGGCGGCTTGAATTTGAGCGCGCAACGGCTTTATTGGCTCTTTAATGATGATTAACTCGGAAACGGCGCAACATCTCGAATTTTTTTCTGAATAATTATTTATCAGCACAACCTATCCTGTGACACCCTCTAAAGCTTTTCATTCTGTTTCTGAACATCCTGTAGATCATAATAAAAATGAGGCGATATGATTCGTGCATAGAGCTACAGTTTTCGTAATTTGTAAATGTATGTCAGTGCCTAGAGTGTCATTTGAGGGTTATAGTATCACCTTTTCTTGCCTAATCTGACAGTTCAGTGTGTCTGTGTCAGGCCATTAACAGTGGTAGTTAAGTATAATGGTAGTGCGCCTTTGATTGACAAACGATTATACATGTATTATGTCGTGAATGTGATATGCACTCTGTGTACTGATTATTATTTGATGGAGAGTATTTTGAGATACCTACGTATGTAACTGTGAGTTTTTGGCTTCGTATCCAACCAGTACGAAAACGTTGTGGAGAACGTTGTTAACGAGATTTAAAAGGCAGTTGAAACACATGTTAATTGAATGGAAAATAAGTTGGCAAGAGAAAGGATTCAAATAAAAGTTCGCTGATAAGACTCAAATGAAAATATATCAAGTACGTACTTTATTAATCTGTCATCCAGGTTTCAGTTACGACGTTTAAGGCTTAACACGAATGTTGGATTCTGCGGACGAGCCTCCGACACGGTCAACACCGGTTCACGTCTTCGCTACGAGAGCTTCCAGCTTCACTATTCGGGCTCGTATTGCACATACCAGAGTACCTCCGATCATCGACTAACCTTATTTCTCTTTACTTTGGCGAACTAAATCATACCCTAATTCTGAAAATTTAACTTTAACACGTAAGCTCTTTAAGAATCATACTAACAAAAAGATTGTAAGAGATAATTCTGTATCATCTTTGGTCTTTTATGGAGCGAATTGGTGGTTCTTAACAAACTGAATTTATGAGATTATGGGGAATTTTTTTTCATGTAAAATCAGATGGATTTCCTCTGGCTGATTTGGTGACTGATAGTTGCGCTAAATGTTGCTTAGTATTCTGCTCATCCAGCCGCCGGACCGGGCATTTATTTGTTGTAGCGAGGCAAGGCCAACACCATTTGGCTAAAGCTCTATACAGGGTGTTACAAAAAGGTACGGCCAAACTTTCAGGAAACATTCCTCACACACAAATAAAGAAAATATGTTATGTAGACATGTGTGCGGAAACGCTTAATTTCCATGTTAGAGCTCATTTTAGTTTCTTCCACCTACGCTCAATGGAGCACGTTATCATGATTTCATACGGGATACTCTACCTGTGCTGCTAGAACATGTGCCTTTACAAGTACGACACAACATGTGGTTCATGCACAATGGAGCTCCTGCACATTTCAGTCGAAGTGTTCGTACGCTTCTCAACAACAGATTCGGTGACCGATGGATTGGTAGAGGCGGACCAATTCCATGGCCTCCACGCTCTCCTGACCTCAACCCTCTTGACTTTCATTTATGGGGGCATTTGAAAGCTCTTGTCTACGAAACCCCGCTACCAAATGTAGAGACTCTTCGTGCTCGTATTGTTGACGGCTGTGATAAAATACGCCATTCTCCAGGGCTGCATCAGCGCATCAGGGATTCCATGCGACGGAGGGTGGATGCATGTATCCTCGCTAACGGAGGACATTTTGAACATTTCCTGTAACAAAGTGTTTGAAGTCATGCTGGTACGTTCTGATGCTGTGTGTTTCCATTTCATAATTAATGTGATTTGAAGAGAAGTAATAAAATGAGCTCTAACATGGAAAGTAAGCGTTTCCGGACACATGTCCACATAACATATTTTCTTTCTTTGTGTGTGAGAAATGTTTCCTGAAAGTTTGGCCGTACCTTTTTGTAACACCCTGTATAGAGAGCGATGCATGTGACGTGTTCACCGCGACACCTGAAGTCGTTGCCGCCAAATGCTGAACTGTCTGCTATACAGAAAATATCGCTGCCAACTCTCTTATCTCCATTTAGGTGGAGAGGTGGGATATCAGAATTAATCAATGAAAATTTATATCGTCCCCCATGCAGGTTGTGTGATAAAAAATCGGGTAAACATTTATAGCTCAAAAAATTACTTTGTTTCACATGTAATTCCTTTTTATAGCTACACTTTTGGACCAACAAATTTGCAGTTTTTTTCGTTTCTTTAGAAAAACAGCTTTTGTAATTCTCTGGTGGATACTCACTGACGGAATGACAGCTTTCTCATGTGACGCAAATTTCTTCCAAACAAGCTAAATTTTCAAGTTTTGGAGCAGGAAAAAGTCACTAGGAGCTAAATCTGAAGAATAACGTGGATGAGGAACCAATTTTAAGCCCTGTTCATGCACTGCTGCCGCTGTGACTGTAGCAGTTTGCGTCGCTGCATCATCTTCGTTGTTCAACTCATGTTTCGTTTGATCCAGTGAAGGAGACGAATGGCCCTTTCCAAGTAATTATACGGTTTATGCTCTGGAAATATCAAAAACTCACCTTATTCGATGATAAAAAACGGCGTTTATCTTTTTCGGTGCACTATGACAGGCCTTTGTGCATTGTTTTGACTTCTATTTTAACTATGGCTTTTAATGATGGATCCAGATTGCACACCTAGAAATGCATCGCTGTTAAACATTAGAGTGTCTGCGAGTGAAAATTACAGTGAAACTTTATTCCGGTAACGTTTTCGCCAATAGTCAGGAATAGTCAGGAACCGCCGCTCTCATCTCACAGTCAGGGTTACAGTCGCAGGGCTCTTGTGAGATATTGCGTCTCATTCGTTGAGATGCCTCCACTGTCAGATATCCAGTGAACTTTCTCAGCAATCTTTCACTAAAATATCGTGAATTTTTTTTTTCAACGGTCTCTAGTTTGGCGTCTCATCTAAGCAACCACGGTGCTTTTCACATTTATCGCTTCTGTGCTACGTTGAAACTCATTCAAAGTAAATGGTTTCGATCTCTCCAGCAGGGCTGTCAGCCACTTGAATAAGACTCGTACAAAGAATATAACAGCGACCAGCCACTTTTTACAATGCTATTTATTTATTTAAATAGCACCGTTACCAGTTTCGAACCGACAGGTTCATCTTCAGACGGCTACACATTAGCTTTCACTCTCTATTTTCCCAAATGATGAAATTTCCGTGGTGTGGTGGTGCCCTACAACCAAAACAAAATGTGAGACAATGTCTTTTTAACTGTAATTGTTCCTCACAACGATTTTAAATGATTAAAACAAATTGTTAAAGCGAAGATGTTTTGGTTACTTACATTGAAAAATCCGCGCCATTACGTTCCAGTGCTGACTACTTGTGATCATGTAGCAGCGAAGACTCTATATGCACTTTTTTAAGAGTATGTAATAACAGAACGACTACCTTTCCTACAACGACTACTTAAGACTGACGCATCTGCTTCAAACTTTTCTTACAACCGCTCTAAGAATCAAGCTTTCCAAAAATAAGGCTTTCACGTCGTAGAAATTTTACTGAACTTATCGAAGGACGCCCACAGCGTTACATGGAAGACTACAGCGTTCTGCCCTGTACGTGTATTCCACTGTAAAACACCATACCTTCTTTCGTAACCTTCCTACTGATGTAATAAGGCTTTCTCAGGTATCAATGTACTCCAGCCCTCGGAAACAACATCGGTAACCAAGATCTCTTACATTGGAGGCCGTGGTGAATAGCTCTTTTAACAGTCGAGGAAGCTCTTTAGTGCATTGATTTTGTGTTGCTTCAATTTCAGAAACAATTTATTTATTTATGATGGATAGTACAAATTTCAGCTCTGTTCCTATAATTTCTTCATGACCTTGTAAATGTAGTTATAATGAGTGTGTATACAAGACAGACACACCGTAGCTTTTATACACGAACTGGCCTGTACACATAGGATGCGGTCTGCATCAACAGAACTCACTGGTGTTCAGAGCACTTTGTATACCTGAGCCTGTTATCGATTTCCTGTGAAAGCACCCATTTTTCTTCATTCTCTCACTCGACGGGCGAAATTCTATTACGAGAGACAGAATAAATGGCACTGCACTCATTAGAGCAGCTGTGTGTCCTTTTGCAACAGTCGGATGTCACGACGAGCGCTTGCAGATCACGACACTGCGGCTTAGCCAACAGATGGTGTGAAATGTCAAGAACAGGAGGACATTTTCAAATAAGATAATAAATGTGGCTTGTTCATGAACCACATTAATAAAAAAATCTTTATGTTCTGATGATAACATTTTTGTTATGTTACAGCTGGATGATGAGGCTTTCACTTTTGGCGAAAGGTGTTTTACTTTTTGCGCTCTCGGACCAACTTGGATCTAAAACATCGTTAGTAAATTTTCACATAATTTCGACTGTGGTATTTTTGATATATGATATTTAGCTCTTCACATTTCAAAAATTTACGTATAACATCGCTCGCTGAAGGTGATTTTTATTTGGGGAATCACACTACTTATTTCTGTGTTTGCTTTAACCGTAAATGCATTTTGAACACTCTATCTTTTTAGAATGAGATTTTCACTCTGCAGCGGAGTGTGCGCTGATATGAAACTTCCTGGTCGGGCACACAGTTTTAATCTGCCAGGAAGTTTCATATCAGCGCACACTCCGCTGCAGAGTGAAAATCTCATTCTGGAAACATCCCCCAGGCTGTGGCTAAGCCATGTCTCCGCAATATCCTTTCTTTCAGGAGTGCTAGTTCTGCTAGGTTCGCAGGAGAGCTTCTGTAAAGTTTGGAAGGTAGGAGACGAGGTACTGGCAGAAGTAAAGCTGTGAGTACCGGGCGTGAGTCGTGCTTCGGTAGCTCAGATGGTAGAGCACTTGCCCGCGAAAGGCAAAGGTCCCGAGTTCGAGTCTCGGTCGGGCACACAGTTTTAATCTGCCAGGAAGTTTCACTTTATCTTTTTTCTTCACTCATAGCCTTCAACTTCTGGTGACACTATAATCAGTTTGGTTCACTTCACTTTCCCTAATAGCACAATTTGATGTTCATGCCAATGTTAGGTAAAATTGAGTAAAAGCCCACTAATGGCAGTGTAGCGTCGTCGAAACATACGTGGATGAAGATAAAAAAATAAGAAATTGTATTTTGGGCAAGAAAGAACTTTCAAAAGTCTTAAGTACACATTTACTAAAAAAGAGTCGTTTTACGCACACACTCAAAAATTAGGCAATGTAATTTCCACATAAAAGTTTTACACTTTTATGATGAAAACATTCTGTAACCAAAAGGGTGCTATATACAGTACTGCTTTATTTGCGGTTCTCAGAACTCAGAGCGGTTGACGTAGCCAGCTTTCTTTACTTTGGTGTGTGCTTATATGTGTGTATGGTGGGGGGGGGGGGGGGGAGGGAAGAAGTGGGGGTGGGGAGAGGGGGAGACGTGTTGTTTAACGTCGAATGCATATAGTGGTGTAGCTAATTTTACCATACACAAAACGTTGAGCCGGCCTGAGTGGCCGAGCGGTTCTAGGCGCTCCGGTCTGGAACCGCGCGACCGCTACGGTCGCAAGTTCGAATCCTGCCTCGGGCATGGATCTGTGTGATGTCCTTAGGTTAGTTAGGTTTAAGTAGTTCTAAGTTCTAGGGGACTGAAGACCTCAGAAGTTAAGTCTCATAGTGCTCAGAGCCATTTGAACCATTTGAACGAAAAGTTTTCGGAAGGGAGGTCACATATAACAACAAGAACGAGTCTACGGACCAAATGTGGATCGACGTCCAGGCGTTTTCATTCGAGGTGTGACATACCGCAGCGGTACAAATGACAAGTGCACTGGTCGCTGGTCGGAGAAAGCTAACGGCGTACCATCTCCAACAGACAGAAACGTATTTAAGCACTGTAATGATGAAACCAAAACATCGTTCGATAACTGCTTGCCTTTAGACACTAAAAGATGCAAGGAAAGTATTTGCCGCTTCCTTTTAAAGCTCCTGGTATAAACTGTACCTTCCTTTTCTTTCTTAATATAAGGGTAAATTTCCATTTTTTTCAGCAAATCTATTCTTTAACTTTGTATTTAGACAGTGACGTACCTTAACGCATTTTTTGATTGTTGCTGATGGCAACACATAGCACTTCGCAGCTTGGCGCCTGCTTTCTGCAGAGTGGGGATCGCCAGAGTGCAATTACAGGGGCGACTTGGGAACGTGGCTGCCTTCTTTTGGGCGTGTGTGTTCAATTGGTTCAAATGGCTCTGAGCTCTATGGGACTTAACATCTGAGGTTATCAGTCCCCTAGAACTTAGAACTTAGAACTTAAGCCTAACTAACCTAAGGACATCACACACATCCATGCCCGGGGCAGTATTCGAACCTGCGACCGTAGCGGTCGCGCGGTTCCAGACTGTGTGTGTGTGTGTGTGTGTGTGTGTGTGTGTGTGTGTGTGTTACGGAGTCCATAAGTCTCATACTAATGTGTGCATTAATTTACTCAGTGTGTCCATTTCGTAGCATATTCACCGTTCTCCTGCGTAAGATACATTTATCCTGATAAACTGATAAGCCAAAAATTTTATAGTCACTTGCTTAATAGCGTGACATTCCACCTGTGGGACGCAATCAACAGAGATTTTGCGTGACACGGGTTCGATAAATACTTAGTAAGGTTGAAGAGTTTTGTGGTACTAGGTGCCCAACCGCACGTTCCGTGATGTGTGGACGTCCAACGCCTTGTGGTCTCCTTGTGGCTTCACCGTCCTTCACTTCTCATAGTTCGTTATACATTAGCGAGCAAATAGTCGATCAGGTCATTGCCCTTTGTCAAAGTCGCTTACCCAGTGGATTTCCCCACGTGACGCCCGTATCGCCGATAGAATGATTCGCAATTCATTTCTGCTCCGCTGATGATTTTTCTTAGCACGTCACGTGATCGCAACTGCATGCAGTATCGTGGCGACCACTGGTCATAATGTTTTCCTCATCACTGTTGATACTTCATTACAGAAATACGGAAGGTAGCAATGCGATTTCCGTAGCAACTCCTGTGAGTTGTTGGCTGCGTAGAACGCTGTTTTCTGGACTGTACTGTGAACCCACCAGACAAGTCCTAGTCGGCAACAACACACGCCAAGATGCGCTATGAGCGTGCGTGGCTCGGCTCACGCGGCACGGCCGATTTCCTAACCTGGCTATCCGCAAACGCAGCTCGGCTCCGTCTCTAACAAGCTCGTCACCGACGGAATGCTGCACGCTATTCTTTCTTTTTTCGCCCCACCCCCCAACATAGAAGAAGGGATGTGGAGACTAAAGCCGTCGGCACAAGAGACGAATTAACTAACGTTGACGTGGTGCTCTACGGCTTCTCTGACGTCACTTCCCGCTATTTCAGGTTGAGGAGCCGTTCCGTCATGTGAAGCACAATATGTGCTCTGTGATATTTCGGCGAAGTATCTCGTAAAGTAGAACCAACAGGAACAAGCGTGAGGATATTGGCTGGTTCATGGAATGCTGTATTCGTTTGAGGCATTAGCAAAGCAGAATTAGTTTGTTGTAGACATCTTCACACGATATTGTTGGTGGTAGAAAACGCCAATGGCAGTGGACAAGAAAAATCCAGTTGAACCATTTCCTGAAGAAATTTTCTTTTAGCTGAAGTTGCATAAGTAAGATACAAATGTTATTTTTGTTTATCCTTGAATAATTTTTTTGTAGTATTTTACAGGATTTTCATTTGTACACTTTTACTATATACAGCAAGGCCGTTATGGTTAGTGTTACAAGGCCAGATCAGTCAACCATCCAGACTGTTGCCCCTGCAACTACTGTAAAGGCTGCTGCCCCTCTTCAGGAACCACACGTTTGTGTGACCTCTCAGCAGATACCGCTCCGTTGTGATCGCACCTACGGTACGGCTATCTGTATCGCTGAGGCACGCAAGCCTCACCAACGCCAAGGTCCATGGTTCATGGGGGGGAGGGGGTGGGGGCATATATATACACTGAAGAGCCAAACAAACTGGTACACCGGCCTAATATCGTGTAGAGCCAGGGCACCCGTGAGCACGCAGAAGTGCCGCAACATGATGAGGCATGGACTCGATTAATGTCTGAAGTAGTGCTGGACGGAACTGACACCATGAATACTGTAGGGCTGTCCATAGAGCCGTAAGAGTACGAGGAGGCGGAGATCTCTTCTGAACAGCACGTCGCAAGGCATCCCAGATATGCTCAATAATCTTCATTTGTGGGGAATTTGGTGGCAAGTGGAAGAGTTTAAACTCAGAAGAGTGTTCCTGGAGCCACTCTCTGTCAATTCTGGACGTGTGGGTGTCGCATTGTCCTGCTGAAATTGTCCAGGTCCGTCGGAATGTTCAATGGACATGAATGGACGTAGGTGATCAGCCAGGGTGCTTACGTACATGTCACCTGTCAGAGTCGTATCTACACGTATCAGAGGTCCCATATCACCACAACTGCACACGCCCCATACCATTACAGAGCCTCTGCCAGTTTTAACAGTCCCCTGCTGATATGCAGCGTCCATCTATTCACGAAGTTGTCTCCATAGCCGTACACGTCCATCCGCTCGATACAATTTGAAACGAGACTCGTCCGACCATGTAACATGCTCCTTGTCATCAATAGTCCAATGTCGATGTTGACGGGCCCAGGCGAGGCGTAAAGCTTTCTGTCGTTCAGTCATCAACGGTCCAAGAAATGTTTCGTTGAATGGTTCGCACGCTGACACTTGTTGATGGCCCACCATTGAAATCTGCAGCAATTCGCGGAAGGATTGCACTTCCGTCACGTTGAACGATTCTCTTCAGTCATCGTTGGTCCCGTTCTTCCAGAATCTTTCTCAGGCCGCAGCGATGTCGGAGATTCGAGTTTTTACCAGATTCTTGACATTCACGGTACACTCGTGAAATGATCGTACGGGAAAATCGCCACTTCGTCGCTACCTCGGAGATGCTGCGTCCCATCGCTCGTGCGACTATAACGCCACGTTCAGATTCACTTAAGTTTTGATAACCTGCCATTTTAGCAGCACTAACCGATCTAACAACTACGCCAGAAACTTGTTGTTGGGTATAGGCGTTGCCGACTGCAGCGCCGTATTCTGCCTGTTTGAATATCTCTCCCGGGTTCCCGGTTTCGATTCCCGGCGGGGTCAGGGATTTTCTCTGCCTCGTGATGACTGGGTGTTGTGTGATGTCCTTAGGTTAGTTAGGTTTAAGTAGTTCTAAGTTCTAGGGGACTGATGACCATAGATGTTAAGTCCCATAGTGCTCAGAGCCATTTGAACCGTTTTGAATGTCTCTACATTTCAATATGCATAGCTACACCTGTTTCTTTGGAGCTTCAGTGTATATATGTATACTGAAAACGTGGATGCTATCGCCTTGAGTGAATTTTTGGGAATAACTGAAGGCAACGCCTGAAGAGACTAGTATTTTTTAAGGGTGGAAGTGGCGATGGCAAGTAGAGCTTTCTTGATATTTGTTTCATTTTTTAAAAAAGGTTAAACTCAGTTAGACAAGTAGATACTTAGGCGGAAAAAAGTGATAAGTCTCGCGCGATGTAGCTATAAAATCTCGAGTTCGAGTAGATTTTTAAAAAAGGTTTAGTGTGAGCAGAAGTACTAAGTCGCAGAGCAGAGATTAGGTCGGGATAGTGTTCGAGTCCTGATGTAACTAATTCTCTTTTTTTTCAGCTTCACGTTTTCGAAAACGTTGTGGGACATTCTTACGAAATTAACAGAAATAAATTAATAGAAATAATTTCTGTAATAATTCGTGCTAAGTAAACGTAAGTGTGTTCTCTGTCAGAAGTGAGAATGTTCGATTTGGTGAACTTTCATAAGCTGGCGTGCTTAGAAAATGGCCATGTACCTTTACTTTCTGTCTTGTTACATGTTCACAGATATTGAAGTTTTTATTTACGTATACCACCGGCGGAACAACAGGACTAGTATATGGACAAGGAGGAAAGGTGCGTTCTTATAAAGCTAACGTAAGAATTCTACGCGCGACCATTTTCGTGAACAAAGTGTGTGGTTTGTGAGGCAAATAAAGCCGACAACTGTCGCTGGAGAGTGCTGAGAGCGTAGCATCACATTAACCAGCTCGTCCCCTGTGCCGAAGGCTCTGTTTCTCGTGACGTCGGACAGCCCGTCTGTGTACACGTCAACGTTAGCTGCATCGTCCGGTGTGCCGACGGCTTAATCTGGTAGTCTGGAGTAGCGGATTCAAACACCTGTCCAGCCAGCCTAATTCATGTTTTGTCTTCATTTCCAGCCCAGCGAGACGGGGGCGAGCCATTTTCTTATGACTGTCCTCCAATTCATCCAGTGCCCGTTGTTTCTAAAGAGCCGTGTTTCCGGCGGTGGTTAAGCCGTAGCGCGCCTTCTTCTTCGCACCTAGCAGCGCGTCGCGTGCCTCCTGCTTTCTGCAGAGCGGGGGCCGCCAGAGCCCAATTACGGGGGCCGTGTGGGACCGTGGCTGCCTTACAATTAGCCGCGCCATCTCCACTCATCAGACGCGACCTCTGACCCCTCTGGCCCGCTGTTCGCACGGCTACTCCCACGCTACGGCCAGACCGAGCACCGAAATGACCGCCGGAAGTGGATAGAGGCGGGGCTTTTTGTCACCACCCGGGGGCTGGCGATCGCTCTTCATAAGATGTTCTTGCCACAGAGCCCGAGTTCTGTGTCTTATATGCGGGTCCGACAGTGAGACAGTTAGGCACTTTGTGCCGCATTTGTGGAGCAACTAAAATAAAGTGATGAGTGATGCTTTATGGGACCGTCTGTTATACGTTTCCAACTGGCAAATTAATGCTAGGGGTACTCATAAAATTTTAATTATCACCACGAAAAAATAAAATTACGTAATTAATTTTTTGTTTGTTCCTAAGTACATGTTTGCAACGCTGGTACACATTCTAATCGCTGCCTCACAGTTCTAGAACATGCCGCTACTGGAGCCCAAGCAAACTGGCGTTGCCCACTGATAAGGTGGAGTATATACGAGGGAAAGACAAGGTTTTGATTACAACTTCGAAGAAAAGTTACATAATTAATTCTTTGCTTGCTTGCAGGTAAACATCTGCACTCTTAGTATACAGGGTGCTTTTTATGAAATTTTGGCATCTTGAAAGGGCCCCCATGAAAAACGAGTGATCGTAGGACAACGATACTTTGTGGAACCATTTGTAAGGACGTGCGGAAGACAAATATCGAATGGTTATTGAAGGAAACGTATTGCAGTGTAACCACCACGGCGTTGAATGCAAACGTGCATGCATTCTGTTGTACAGGTGCTGGATGTCAGTTTGTGGGATGGAGTTCGTGTAGTGTTGGCAGAAGAGCCAACACAGTGTTGCTAGAGGAGGCCGAAATGCACGCTATAAGCTCACGCAGGATGGCGTGAGGTCTGGAACACTTAAAGGAGTTGAGTCTAGTAAATAAAGTACGTAGTTGCTTGAATACTTAACTTTAATCCATAATTGTAGAACATCGCTCTTGATGATACATAATTTGAATCTCAATATAACGGGTAATGGCGCCTTGCTAGGTCGTAGCAAATGACGTAGCTGAAGGCTATGCTAACTATCGTCTCGGCAAATGAGAGCGTATTTGTCAGTGTTGCTTCGCTAGAAAAGTCGGCTGTACAACTGGGGAGAGAGCTAGGACGTCTCTCTAGACCTACCGTGTGGCGGCGCTCGGTCTGCAATCACTGACAGTGGCGACACGAGGGTCCGTCGAATACTAACGGACCGCGGCCGATTTAAAAGCTACCGCCTAGCAAGTGTGGTGTCTGGCGGTGACACCACAGTTCGCTACCTGTTCTTTTGCCTTTTATTGGCAGGCATTTCGGAAATCTACTAAGGAGATTGCCTACATTACGCTTGTCCGTACTCTTTTAGAATACTGCTGCGCAGTGTGAGATCCTTACCAGATAGGACTGACGGAGTACATCGAAAAAGTTCAAAGAAGGGCAGCACGTTTCGTATTATCGCGAAATATGAGAAAGAGTGTCACAGAAATGATACAGGATTCGGGCTGGACATCATTAAAAGAAGGTGTTTTTCGTTGTGACGGAATCTTCTCACGAAATTCCAATCACCAACTTTCCCCTCCAAATTCGAAAATATTTTGTTGACACCGACCTACACAGGGAGGAACGACCACCACGATAAAATAAGGGAAATCAGCGCTCGTTCGGAAAGATATAGGTGTTGGAATAATAGACAACTGTGAAGGTGGTTCGATGAATCCTCTGCCAGGCACTTAAATGTGATTTGCAGAGTATCCATGTAGATGTAGATGTAGATGTAGATGTTGCACTTGGTCTGTCAGTATAGGGACGGTTAATACTGTTTGTGGATGACATTGCAGTTGTCGCCCGGCGGTCCCACATGTGCTCGATTGGAGACAGATCTGGTGATCGAGCAGGCCGAGGCAACATATCGACACTCTGTAGGTCATGTTCGGTTACAACAGCGGTATGTGGGCGATCGTTATCCTATTGGAAAACACCCCCTGGAATGCTGTTCATGACTGGCAGCACAACAGGTCGAATCACCAGACTGACGTACAAATTTGCAGTCAGGGTACGTGGGACAACCAAGAGTGTGCTTCTGCTGTCATACGAAATCGCACCACAGGCCATAACTCAAAATGTAGGGTTCAGTGTGTCTAGCACGCGGACGGGTTCCTTGCGGGCCCTCAGCTGGCCTCCTCCTGACCAACACACGGCCATCACTTGAACAGAGGCAGAAACAGCTTTCATCGGAAAAAAACATAGACCTCCACCCTGCGCTCCAAAGGACACTGGCTTGAAACCATAGAGCTCGCAAATGGCGGTGGTGTGGGGTTGGTGGAATAAACGCTACAATGCGTCTGGCTCGGAGATGTCCTTGAGGAAACCGATTTGTAACGGTTCGTTGTGTCGCTGTGGTCCCAACTGTTGCCCAGAAAGCTGCTGCAAATGCAGTACGATGTGCCAGAGCCACATACTGAACACGACGGTCTTTCCTCTCGGTAGTGCCACATTTCGTCCGAAGTCTCACCTTCTTGCGACCACATATTTTCGTGACCACTGCTGCCAGCTACATTCCTGTCAAGTCTTTTTACAGCATCGCAGAAGGAACATCCAGCTTGTCGTAGCCCTCGTTCAGTCAGGTGCTGATAAAGGCGTCTTTGTCCCCTTACAGGCATTCTTCACTAACAGTAACTCACCGCGTCCGTTACAGCTTGTATGGACGACATAGTAATAAGTATCTCTGTCGCAGAGAAACAACTGAAAGATTTGAAGGCAAATAAATCACTAGATCCGGATGGAACCCCAATTCGATTTTAGAAAGAGTACTCTACGGCATTGGTCCCTTACCTAAGATGCATTTATCGGCATTCTCTCCCCCAGCACAAAGTCCCCAGTGAGTGGAAAAAAGCGCAGGTGACTCCAGTATACACTCCTGGAAATTGAAATAAGAACACCGTGAATTCATTGTCCCAGGAAAGGGAAACTTTACTGACACATTCCTGGGGTCAGATACATCACATGATCACACTGACAGAACCACAGGCACATAGACACAAGCAACAGAGCATGCACAATGTCGGCACTAGTACAGTGTATATCCACCTTTCGCAGCAATGCAGGCTGCTATTCTCCCATGGAGACGATCGTAGAGATGCTGGATGTAGTCCTGTGGAACGGCTTGCCATGCCATTTCCACCTGGCATCTCAGTTGGACCAGCGTTCGTGCTGGACGTGCAGACCGCGTGAGACGACGCTTCATCCAGTCCCAAACATGCTCAATGGGGGACAGATCCGGAGATCTTGCTGGCCAGGGTAGTTGACTTACACCTTCTAGAGCACGTTGGGTGGCACGGGATACATGCGGACGTGCATTGTCCTGTTGGAACAGCAAGTTCCCTTGCCGGTCTAGGAATGGTAGAACGATGGGTTCGATGACGGTTTGGATGTACCGTGCACTATTCAGTGTCCCCTCGACGATCACCAGTGGTGTACGGCCAGTGTAGGAGATCGCTCCCCACACCATGATGCCGGGTGTTGGCCCTGTGTGCCTCGGTCGTATGCAGTCCTGATTGTGGCGCTCACCTGCACGGCGCCAAACACGCATACGACCATCATTGGCACCAAGGCAGAAGCGACTCTCATCGCTGAAGACGACACGTCTCCATTCGTCCCACCATTCACGCCTGTCGCGACACCACTGGAGGCGGGCTGCACGATGTTGGGGCGTGAGCGGAAGACGGCCTAACGGTGTGCGGGACCGTAGCCCAGCTTCATGGAGACGGTTGCGAATGGTCCTCGCCGATACCCCAGGAGCAACAGTGTCCCTGCGATGGAGCTCCGTATGCCACGGTAAACTAGCTGACACTGACGGCGGCGGTGCACAAATGCTGCGCAGCTAGCGCCATTCGATGGCCAACACCGCGGTTCCTGGTGTGTCCGCTGTGCCGTGCGTGTGATCATTGCTTGTACAGCCCTCTCGCAGTGTCCGGAGCAAGTATGGTGGGTCTGACACACCGGTGTCAATGTGTTCTTTTTTCCATTTCCAGGAGTGTATAAGGAGGGTAAAAGAATGGATCCGCAAATTTCGGTTTGCTGCACAATCCTTCAGCATATTCTTAGTCCTCGAGACCGTGAAGCTTATTTCCATGAATCAGCTTGGTTTTGGAAAGCATCACTCTTGCGAAACTCGGCTTGCCCCTTACTCTCCTAATATACTGCGAACTAGGGATGAAGGGCAACTAATAGATTTCATATTTCTAGATTTCCAGGAAGCATTTGATATAGTGGCCCATTTCAGGCTGTTAAAGAAAGATATGAGCGTATGGAATAACTCCAGAGATATTTCAGTGGCTCGAAGACTTTTTTTTTAAATAATAGAACTCAGTATGCTGTCCTCCACGGCGACCCTCCCGCCGGAGGTTCGTGTCCTCCATCGGGCATGGCTGTCTGTGTTGCTCTTAACATAAGTTACTTTAAGTAGTGTGTAAGTCTAGGGACCGATGACCTCAGCAGTTTGGTCCCTCAGGAATACACACACATTTGAACATTTTCTAAAGGGCGAATGTTCATCAGAGACAAGGGCATCGTCAGGAATGCCCCAGGAAAGTCTGATAGGACCGCCGTTGTTCTCTGTATACATAAATGATTTGACGGACGGGGTAGGCAGCAGTCTGTGGTTGTTTGCTGATGATGCCATTGTGTGTGGTAAAGTGTCAAGTTGAGTGACTGTAGGAAGATACAATGCGACTTAGACAAACATTTTTAATTGGTGTGATGAATGGCAACTAGCTCTGCGGAAAAATATAAGTTAATGACGATGCGTAGGAAGAACAAACCTGTAATGTTCTGTCACAGTATTACTAGTGTTCTTCTTGACACTCGTTTAAATATCTCAGCGTAACGTTACAAAACGATCTACATCTACATCCACGTGGACACTCTGAAAATCACATTTAAGTTCCTGGCAAAGGGTCATCGAACCATCTTCACAATTCTTTATTATTCCAATCTCATATAGCGCGCGGAAAGAATGAACACCAATATCTTTCTGTACGAGCGCTGATTTCCCTTATTTTATCGTGGTGGTCGTTCCTCCATGTGTAGGTCGCTGTCAACAAAATATTTTCGAATTTGGAGGAGAAAGCTGGTGATTGAAATTTCGTGAGAAGATTCCGTCGCAACGAAAAACGCCTTTCTTTTAATGTTCTCCAGCCAAAATCCTGTATTATTTCTGTGACACTTTCTCCCGTATTTCGCGATAATACAAAACGTGTTGCCCTTCTTTGAACTTTTTCGATGTACTCCGTCAGTCCTATCTGGTAAGGACCCCACACCGCGCAGAGTATTCTAAAAGAGGACGGACAAGCGTAGTGTAGGTAGTCTCCTTAGTAGATCTGTACATTTTCTAAGTGTCCTGCCAGCAAAACGCAGTATTTGACAGCCATCCCCACAACAACATTTTCTATGTGTTCCTTCGAACTTAAGTTGTTCGTGATTGTAATACCTAGGTATTTAGTTGAATTTACACCTTTTAGATTAGACTGATTTATCGTGTAATCGAAATTTAACGAGTTCCTTTTAGCACTCATGTGGATGTCCTCACACTTTTCGTTATTTAGGGTCAACTGCCAATTTTAGCACCATTCAGACATCTTTTCTAAATCGTTTTGCAATTTGTTTTGATCTTCTGATGACTTTATTAGTCGATAAACGACAGCGTCATGTGCAAACGACCTAAGACAGCTGCTCAGATTGACTCCCAATTCGTTTGTACAGATAAGGAACAGCAAAGGGCCTATAACACTACCTTGGGGAACGCCAGGAATCACTTCTGTTTTACTCGATGACTTTCCGTCAATTACTACGAATTACCTCTCTGACAGGAAATCACAAATCCAGTCACATAACTGAGACTATATTCCGTAAGCACGCAATTTCACTACAAGCCATATGAAATGGAACGAGCATCTGAGAACTGTGGTAGAGAAGGCGAAAGATCAACTTCGGTTTATTGGGAGAATTGTAGTTAAGAGTGGTGCACCTGCAAAGAAGACCGCGTATAGGACGCTGGTGCGACCTATTCTTGAGTACTGCTAGAGTGTTTGGGATACATAACAGATCGGAGTAAAGGAAGACGTCAAAGCAATTCAGAGGCGAGCTGCTAGATTTGTTACTGGTAGGTTCGAACAACACGAAAGTGCTACGGAGATGCTTCGGGAACTCAAATGGGAATCCTTGGAGGGAAGGCGACGTTCTTTTCGAGAAACACTGTTGGGAAAATTTAGAGAAACCGCCATTTGAAGCTGACTGCCGAACTATTCTACTGTCGCCAATATACATTGCGCCAAAGGACGACGAAGATAGAGTCTGAGAAATGAGGGGCTCATACGGAGGCATATACATAGCCGTTTTTCGCTCGCTCAATTTGCGAGTGGAACAGGAAAGGAAATCAGTAATAGTTGCAGAGGATACCCTCCGTCACACACCATACGATGACTTGTGGAGTATGGATGTAGATGTAGATGTGTTTAAACCAAAACCTGATTTGCATCCTCATTATGGCACTACTAGCACCTCTCTTATGCGACTGGCGTGAAACTGGAGTAGACATCATCTTTTAGATGCAGAAATACTCCGACCAACTTTGTTTACGTCGCACAACCCCATCGTGGTGTTGCGACGTTTTTCCGTAGTGTATTTGTTAACCATTGTTTACGTTCTAGGTTACAAAAGTTTCTGAGTGTGTCCACCATCTGTATCCACGACAGCCTGAAGCTGCACTAGGGCTCGCTCTGCTACTGCCTGAAACATCTCAGGTGACACGTTGGCTACCTTCCTCGCTATGCTCATGTTTAACTCCACCGTATGTTGGCGTCCTGTCGATAAAGCCTGTTCTTCAGGTAACCCCAAAGCCACAAATTACTCAGCTTCAAATCGGGTGATCGCACCCAGGAGCAATTCCGAATTCGCCAGTTACGTAATTCGAAGTTCCCAATTATGATCTTCAACTCCGGTATGGCCTCTCCGAATTCCGGTAATGCCTCGATACTCGCGAAGGTCAGAGACACTATTGCTGTTGTTTTGATAAAATAGCTTTACTAGTAAAGTCCCGCTCACCTGGTCCACATCCATGTTGACTGTCTGCAACTGTAATGCACACATGCTTTTGTTTCAATCCTTCGTCGTCGTACCAGTGACGGCATGTATCGACAGACCATGTTGATATCGCCACTAGCAACGCAAATCTTGCAATCACAGTGTGACAATCATTCCTACAAACTTGGGTACCCATATGGTAAATACTTTTCCATTTGCACTGGCTCAAATAGGGAAAGTTTAATTAAAAATTTCCCCATGCACTAAATTACCGCAGTACAGTGCCAGAACAAGCCGCCAGAGATGCCAAAACAAAATGTGCAGTTTATACAGTGCTGGCCTTCAGGACCAGTTCTTGCTGATTTTGCCGCGCGGGATTAGCCGAGCGGTCTCAGGCGCTGCAGTCATGGACTGTGCGGCTGGTCCCGGCGGAGGTTCGATTCCTCCCTCGGGCATGGGTGTGTGTGTTTGTCCTTAGGATAATTTAGGTTAAGTAGTGTGTAAGCTTAGGGACTGATGACCTTAGCAGTGAAGTCCCATAAGATTTCACACACATTTGATTTTTCTTGCTGATTTTCTTTATGTGGCCGTTAGGCTGTGGCCTAAGGCATGTTGCCGTGCTTAACGCTGCTTTTCCTAATGCTGGAGACATCCTACAGTATTAGGAGACGAAACACGGAACATGTCTTAGACCACAACTAATGCCTACATAATTAAAGTCATCAAGAACGGTGCAACACTTCTACGTTGTGTCAGTGGGTTGTGGCATTTTCTTTTAGCTCCGCTTCCAGTGTGTCACGGCACTGTGGCGCAGTGATTTCAATGTGCACCAGGACTGCAGAAATAATTGGGCAAGCAAACGAACAAAATAATTACGTAACATTTTTGAGGTGGTAATTGAAACTGTGTCACCTGAGATGTTTCAGGCAGTAGCAGAGCGAGCCCTAGTGCAGCTCCAGGCTGTCGTGGATACAGATGGTGGCCACACTCAGAAACCTCTAACCGTTACTCTTCTTTCTGTCCCTCTTGAGAGATTTTTTCTGCCAGGTAGACAGTTGTCCAGTTCAGTAATCGTTTCTTTATTCATTACTTACTTTGCAGAACGTAAACTAACAAAGAAATGGTAGTCAGTGAGATGCACATTGCCTGGGTATACACTGATCAGCTAGAACATTATATCCCCCGACCTACTCTCGATATAAACTCGTCCAGGCTATAGCAGCGTCACCTGGCGAAGAATAACTGCTAGTCAGACATAAGCACGGTGCACGTAGCATCAGTGAGCATGCTATCCGTGTGTAGAATGACGAAGGCGCGGGATCTGTCCGAATCTGACTGAGCGCAAATTGTGATGGCCCCGAGGCTCGGCACCAGCATTTCGGAAACTGCACGACTTATCGAGTATCTTCAACACGTGACGAAACGAAGGAGAAACCACGTCCAGACGGCGTGGAGCTGAGCGGCCACCTCTCCTTACGTATGTCGGACGTCGTAGGATCGGCAGGTTGGTAAAGCAAGACAGGCGGCGACTGTGGCGAAACTAACATCATACTTGAATGCTGGGAAGAGTACAAGTCTGTCTAAACACAGAGCGCACTGAACACTGCCAACGATGGGCCTTCGCAGCCGATGACCCATGCACGTGCCAATGTTAACACCACGACATCGGCATCTAGGGCTGAAATGGGCGCGTGAGTATCGGTACGGGACGTTGGCGCAGTGGCAGGATTTCATGGTCTGATACCTTCGTCATGCCGAGGGGAGGACGCGAATTCGTTGTCGGGGGAACAACTCCTTGACAACTTTATGGCGATACGGAGACAAGCTCGTGGCGGCTCCATTACGTTATGGGGAACATTCGCGTGGGCATCCATGAGTCTTATGAAGATCGTGCAAGGCACCGTGACGGACAAGGAGTATGTAGACTGGTTGCAGACCACGTATATCCTTTCATGACGGCCATTTTCCCCGACGGCAGTGTCATTTTTCAACTAAATAACTCGCCATGTCTCAAGGCCAGGAGTGTGATAGAATTGTTCGAGGAACAAAGCGACGAGTTAAAAGTGATATGCGGGCATCCCAGCTCGCCAGATCTGAAACTCATCGAACACATCTGGGGTGTGATTAAATGTAGCGTCAGAGCTCATCATCCCCCTTCTCGGAATTAATGGGAATTAGCTGACTTTTGCGTTCAGATGTGCTGCCAGCTCCCTCCAGCAGCCTATTAAGGCCTAATTGCTTCCATACGACGGCGCATCGGCGCTGTTATCCGCGTCGTAGGAGGAGTTACAGGCTATTAGGTAGACTGTCATATTGTTCTGGCCGATCAATGTAGTTGACGTTTTCTGGTGTCTATATTGGCTGACGATTCCGTACTTTTGTCAGTCGTAGAGCATATTCTGAGCTAATTAGGTATCGCGAACAGAATCACTTCCTCTATGCTAATCAGCATGGAGTTCGGAAATATTGTCGTACGAAACCCAAATCACTCGATTCTCATATGAGATTCTGAGAGCCGTTGACCGAGACAGATAGATGCAATGTTTCTTGACTTACGAAAAGTATTCGGCTCAGTACCACACCAAAGCTTATCAAATAAAGTGCCATCGTATGGGCTATCAAACAAAATCTGATACAGGATTGAGGATCTCTTGGTAGGAAGGACGCAGCATTATTATCTTAGGACCTTCCCCAAGGAAGTGTGTTGTGATCCTTGCTGTTTATGCTGTATATTAATGACCTGGAAGAATTGTCGACTTAACAAAATGAAAAAAAGACATAGTATCCTAGGATTACAATATGAATGAGTTGTATCTGGAATACAAATACCTGGGTGTAACAATTTGTTGGGATATCAAATGGATGGATTACTGACTTTCAGCTGTAGGTAAAGCAGGATGTAGACTTCAAAAAATGGTTCAAATGGCTCTGAGCACTATGGGACTTAACATCTGAGGTCATCAGTCCCCTAGAACTTAGAACTACTTAAACCTAACTAACCTAAGGACATCACACACATCCATGCCCGAGGCAGGATTCGAACCTGTGACCGTAGCGGTCGCGCGGTTCCAGACTGAAGCGCCTAGAACCGCTCGGCCACACCGGCCGGCGATGTAGACTTCGATCCATTGTTAGGATTCTGGGAAGATGCCATCAGTCTACCAAAGAGATCGTTTATGAAACCGTCTCGGTGCGGCCAATTCTAGAACAGTGATCAGGTGCTCGATACGAGAAACAGGTGTACTGCACTTATGAGAAGAATAGCGCCGCAAATGGTCACAGGTTTGTTCGACTCACAGGAAATCGTTGCGGGAATGTTGTAAGGTCTGAATTGTCAGACCTCGAAGACAGATGCTAATTATCTTGCGAAAGGCTATTTACAAAATTTTAAGAACCAATATTTAGTGAAGAATCTAAAGATGTTCTTCCTACCTCTGCTTGTTGCTCCCGTATGGGCCGTGAAGGCAGAATTACAGTAATTACAGCACGCACAAAAGCATTTCAGCGTTCTTCCCGCACCTCATACGCGAATTGAGCGGGAAGGAACCCTGTCAACTGATACAATAGGAAATACTCTTTGCCGTACACATTATAGAGTGTAGACGTACGTGTAGAAGTGAGTCAACGACTCACCTAATCATTTTCGTCAGGTGTTGAGAATAATGTGATGGCTGTCTGGATCCAACTGTGCTCTGAGATAGCCTTGGAGCCAGCACATGTAACGTTTCACCATTGTCTCTGTCGCGTATCAGAATTCACCAACCTTCAGGAACTGTCTTCAGAGTTTTCTTCAGTTTTAACTGTCGACTTGTTTTTTGTTTTTCTTTGTCACTTCCTCAACTGTTTATACTTAGTCTAGCTACTTATCTTCTCAGCAAACCGAGTATCTCGTATGGAAGCTGCAGTGTGTCTTCTGGCAAAGCGATTGCATCTTCCAGTACGAAGACTGACGCAACTTCTCGAGGAGGGAACTTCCGGCTCATTTTACTGATCGCGAAGTGGTTCAGCCTTTGCTACGTCTGGAATTAGATGTGAGGGAAATTTACTTGTGAAATTGGGGAGACACATGTAGTGTGCAGTTCTGCGCTTGCTGGTGTGCATTGAGATGTGTCACGGACGCAAATGCCCCATGCGGCGGCACCGTTCTCTAGTGCCGGGCGGAAAAGCTCTGTGTGCTGGGTAACGCCTAGGTGCGGCTGCAGAAATGAACTCGGATAGGAAATGAGGCAGAGCGCTCTGAACCGGCCAAGCGCTTCGCCCCTCATTGCTCCGTCGGGTCGCATCACGCCAGCCGAGAGTTCTGCGTGATGCCGAGGAACGATGCCTCCTCGGCCAAAATGTCGGGAATTAATCACAGCGGTGTCATCCATGTACAGTGTAAGCAACGCCCTGTCACTGCGACATCGACGGCATTCGGAATGTAAAGCATCAAGACACTATACTGACCCTTCGGTACACTGACATACACGCGTCACTCTCTTAGCCCATCACCCTGTACCGTAACGTAGAACATAAGACATGCTGAGTGATACACACACCTATGTAAAAAGTTTGTAACGGAGGCGGTGCGCCGCGCGTGATAAGCCGAGCGGTCTCGGGCGCTGCAGTCCTGGTCTGTGCAGCTGGTCCCGGCGGAGGTTCGACTCCTTCCTCGGGCATGGGTGTGTGTGATTGTCCTTAGGATAATTTAGGTTAATTAGTGTGTAAGCTTAGGGACTGATTACTTTAGCAGTTAAGTCCCATAAGATTTCACACACATTTGAACATTTTTTGGAGGCGGTGTGAGACAGTGTCGAGCATGACGGAAATATCCATGACGATTGTGCTGACGAATTCGTGCTGTTTTATTGCGTCGAATATCTCATCCGCATTTCGGTGGAATAAAAGGAGAAAGACGATATCGGTTTAACTTCCAGTCGATGACGAAGTGACTAGATACGGAAAACAAGCTTAGAATGTGCAAAAGGGTGCCGGAAAGCTGGAGACATCTTTCAATGGATCCATTCACTAAGAAATTAGGAAAACAACAAAGAAAAAATTATGAACTCACAATGATTTCACGTGGCATCCAAAGGGTAAAAGACATATTTTGTGAATAAAAATCCGTTGATTGTACTTCGGTTTCTTAGTTTATTTCCGATGCGTATTTTGATGCAAAGGTCATCACGATTTCCAAGATTCACTAGAGGTTTTTCGTCACGACCCGACAAAAGGAAATTCTGACGAGGAAGCCTCCGCTCCGAAATAGATATCAGAAATAAAAACTTTAACACCGAAATACAGACAATGACGCAAAGGGATTAAACCCTGCTCCTCTCGAACGCTAGTAAAATACCGTAACCAGTGGACTACTTTATAATGAATGATCTTTATCTTTACAAAGCTTTTATCTTTACTAACAGTTGAGTGGGGTGGCTCGATACAGCTGTCATAAATTTGAAGAACTGAATGTTTGCCATCAGCTACATAAATTTATTCTGTATTTTATACCGGCTTCGGCCGTAGCGACCATCTTCACAGGAAGACTATCGACAAAAATAAACTAACAACGCATCTAAAGAATAAAATAAGTATTGCATTGTATATATATTTAGCTTTCTCATATATGCATAAGTTCTTTGATTTATCATCAGAGGCGAGTCCTCGTCTTAACAGTTTAATGTTCGTATTGTTTAATCGTAATGAAGTCAATTTTCTTGTGGTATCAAAAACATCTCCTGTTAGATGTGATTCAGTAAAGATTTTGTGACTCCTGTTCAAAATGTTCAAATGTGTGTGAATTCCTAAGGGATCAAATGCTGAGGTCATCGGTCCCTACACTTACGCTCAACTTAAACTAACGTAGGCTAAGGATAACACACACAGACCCATGCCCGAGGGAGGAATCGAATCTCCGGCGGCAGGGACAGCGCAATCCGTAACATGGCACCTCTAACCGCGCGGCGACAGCAGAAAACCATGGATTTTTTTGTGGGGTTCAATTTTTTGTCACCAAAAGTAGATTAGTTATTCAAGCTGTTAACCTGTGATACACAATTGCTTCCCGATTTTTTAAGGGTCAAGACTGCAATAATTTAATAAAATTACACTAGTCTGAGACCCGTAACGCAGAAACTATTCAAAGAAGAATTCTCAAATAAAATTCAGAATGAAGACAATATTGTATAGTTTTAGGTAGCATTCGTAGGGTGTTTTTACACCTTAAATTTAATGTAGTTTTCATTATGTTTCATATTTTTTCTGAAAAAACTTTAAATGGAATAAAAATGTGTGCCACTGTGTTCATTATTTGGTTTAAAAACAATGTTAGTAAACTTTTTATAGTATCTTCAACGGAGAAATGTTAAAAAATAAAAAACTAAATACAAAGACCAACAGCGCCCATGAATCATGATAGAGCCGTTGTCGAACGGCTGCTGTCTATACTTCGCGACAGCCTGAGCTTAATTATTTATTATTTAATTATTTTTCCCATGATTCAGACAAAGGACTCCATATAACTGAAACCAATGTGTAATAAAAAAATGGTTCTATCCTATGTAAGTCTAATCTTCGAGAAAATTGTGTTTAGTTTAACACATGTATAAAAGGTTTTTAAAAATTGTGTTGATTATTGTTATGTTATTGTTACATACCTCTAACAACAACAGAGATTCAGCTTCAGAATTAATCGTAGTTCACTGAAATCTGATATGAGATTCTTGAATTACACTGCAGTCAAATTGTCGCGTTCGGAAAATAACACAAACTTTACCGAATTTTACCTCGAAAAACATTGAAGGGACAACTTTATGGAAGTTGTTTTCTGCCACCGTAATTTGCACATGTATAAATTATTAATAATTTAAGAAAAGGCGAGGTCAGTTTTGTCATATTTCGTCCGATGTAAAATGGAAAGCCCATGCATGGGTAGTTCCTGCTGCAACGCCTACTCGGTATCGTCCATGCTTCGTAAAATTGCTCGTTGGTGTTGTAATCATTCGCCTCGCAGCGCTTTAGGGTCCTTAACGCAGATTTTATTTGTGTAGGCTAGCGATGATTCGAGGCGTTGGGAGAACATTTCCTAACACGAATACCCCATGGATTCATCTGCTCTTTACTTAAAGAACGATGTGTAGAATTTTATTGTTTCGTTCTGAGTGTGGAGATGAAATGTAACAACTTCCACGTGTAGTATTCAATGATGAGGCTAATTTAAGTAGAGAAGCAAACCGCTACAGCGTAAATAATATGGGGAACACAGAAACCACGTACAATAGTCGAGCAGAGACACACTCCCAACCTTCACGCGTTTTGCACCTTCACCTCCCAAACCTGTTTTAAAAAAAGTTCCATTGTTTCTTTTGAAAGAGAGAATTACAGGAATCACATACCTGGATATGTCGGAGCTCTGACTTTTACAAACGCAAGAACAATTCGAAACTTTAAGTTTTCAACAGGACGTAGAACAACTGCTTTGTCGCACGCCATGTAAGAGCAATTTATTAACTCTGTCTCATCTAATGAAGAGCTGGAGTCGCATGAAGTTGGTATGACATTTAAATCGTAAGACGAGGTCAGATAGCAAATGGCAGTCCATGAGTGGACGGAGTTCATTTTCTGGCTAACAGGCCAAGCGTGGCACGCGGTTGCTAATCTTGGTCGACAGCCAGCATGGCGAAGAGAGTAATTCGTGCTGATGAAGGAGATGGTTTACAGACGCTTGTTGCTAGCGTTTTCAACTGTGATACCGAAGTAAGTGATTCATCTTTCAGTGATTCATTTTAACCCCCATCACTGTGTATCACAAGATCTTCAAGACCAACACTGCACATCAACTGCTATGGAGTGCACAGATACCTGGGTACTCTGTTTTCAGGCGACCATCAGCGAGTACCTCCCCCACTAGACTTCACGCAAAAACATGAGCTCATTTCCTGATACACATAATCCCAGCTGAGAAGAAAAGTGTCACAAAAAGGTGTGTTATGTGCTACTCAAGAAGAAAAAGTAATGAAAGCGTATGGCAGTGGAAAAGTATGATGTTGCTCTACATTTAGTTAACTGGTTGAGGCCTGCCATACTAGCTGATATGTACAATAGCCACACTAGCTGATGTGTAATAGACCTGATTTCTCAGCACCCAGTGGGGTATTTACATATGAGCTGATTGGATTAATATTGAGCCGCTTCGGCATTAGATTGGTGGTTAGAGGGACCCTGTTTTTGAGAAGCGAGAACGCTACCGCGAGACCACGAGCGGCGGACTGTACACACTCGTGAAATTGTCGTACGGGAAAATCCCCACTTCATCGCTACCTTGTAGATGCTGTGTCCCATCGCTCGTGCTCCAAGTGTAACACCACGTTCCAGCTCACTTAAATCTTGATAACCTGCCATTGTAGCAGCAGTAACCGATTTAACAACTCCACCAGACACTTTTTGTCTTATACAGGCGTTGTCGACCACAGCGCCGTATGCCTTTACCAGTTTCTTTGGCACTTCAATGTATGAACTAACAGTATCTTTCCTGTATTTATTGTTGCGTATTTGAAAATTATTTCGACGACAGGCGTACAGAATGACACGGTTGTCGCCTGCCGTGTCAGGGTATCAGGCGATCAGAGATTCTCAGTTATGACTTGAAGGTGCTGTCCATTTACAGCAGGCGTTGTGGATTATCTGCACGAACTAGCCGGAAGTAATTAGAAGCAGCCAGCCGCGGATGTACGAGAGCGAGCACAGACGAACACACGTCTCTGGAGGACTGCACTGCCCGACCGTAACAGTGAAGCAACCAGAAGAGGAAGAGGAGGAGGAGGAGGAGGACGAAACGAAATGAAACTTCACGGGTTGAGCAAGTATGTAATGTTATTGCAGTGGTTACAAAATTCGAGTCAAATTACCTAGAACTCAGCAGTGTGGGCGCACTCATCACTATGACGTTACGCCACCGCTGGGCTGAACGCATGCACTGATTCGTTTGGGAATTGTTCCCTAAGACCATTGTGTCATCTTCTGAGGCAAGCTGACCCACAGCTATTGTAAGTAGCCCTTGATATCCTGGATGTAATTGATTTCCTAGCTTGCCCCACGCGCGTTCTATCGGGGGAGCAGATCTGGGGACCTTGCTGGCCCGGGAGTACCTCATCAGCACGAAGACTTTTCTTAGAGACATGTGTCATGCGTGGATGAGCACTGTCCCGTTGATAATCACGAGTAGCACAGTGATACCGTCGTATGAGTACGCAGGCTGCCAGTGACGTACCGCTATGCCATCAGACTTCTCTCAACCACTGCCAGGCGTGACTTGTTGACTGTCCACACCATGACCAGCATCGCTGTGCCTCTCCATAACATAGGAAGAATGGGAGCCCTCCCCAGGTCGCCGATGTACTCACCGACGATGGTTATCCGAGATGGTGCAGAAAGGTTATTCATCGTGTGACATTACAGCCTTTATCACTGCGATTTTTAACATGTAAAATTTTTTTTCTGTATTCGCGGCAGTATGTGCGAACTTTTAACATATACCAATGAATGTTGTAACCAGATATCTTTGCCGCGCTCCTGAAAAGCGCAGAATATCACGATAGCTATAAACTGTTATACGCTGCTATCGATCAGTAAAAAAATGATGCACCTATGTTTCAAAAATAACAATTGCCAATTTTTACTTCTGCAGGGAGCCGCGCCGCTCTCTAGCTGTTCTTCTGTGAATGTGTTGCGAGTCGGACGCAAAAGTATTGTGCTCCATACTGATATAATCATTTTATTGTAAATTTAAGAGTTTAAGTGACTAAAAATATATGTAGCCACAAACAAGCGAGAATGTGTATCATGAAAATTCGCTCCACCGCCACAATGGGTGGCCATGTTAATGTAAGTCTCCGTTTCATAATATAATACTTGAAGCCTTGAAGTTTATTTAATTTCAAAGAAAATCTCTCAACCTTATTTTCATTAATTATACTTGTGATAATCTTTTCTGTTTAAAAGATTTATGCAGCTTATGATCCAGCGTGTGTTCTGTCGGAACAGGAGGCTGTCGTGACGACATCGTTATAGTATTTATTCCAAGTTCTTTCAGTTCCGTTTATATGTTCGTACAAATCCAATTAGTTGGTCCCTTAGGTTTCTTTCATGCAACTTCTGTCTGTTTTCTCCGCGCGATCTTCCTCCGAAAAAAAAATTCTGTTCATTTTTTAGAATTTTCGATATCGCGAATGAGAAAAGACAGCCGCCTCCTGCTCCGAACTGAACACCACGGCTTTTCTAACGTCGGAGAGTACCGCACGAATTTTCCGCTAAAAGGTAATAGAATTTCTTAAAGCTGGATCAATTACACATGTTGCTGCTGTTCTCCGACAAATCTGGTGTGATTAATAGTAATTTATTCTGTCACGACAAAAAGAACCAATTTTATTTTTACCAAAGCAACAAAGCTTTCAATTAAATTACTAAAGAAAAAAAAAATCATACCAGAATCGCTAATACAATGCGCCACCATTCAATAGCAGCCCATGCTTCCCGGTACCACTCCAGATGTAGCTGTTTGTGCTGTAGTGTTAATGGCAATTTACGCATGTTGGGTAATTCCTTAGTCCGACTGCTACTAGTGTCCAACCAAAGGCTCGGGATGACACCGTATGTTGCAAGGAGTCCATTAATGGTTCTCAGGTAGCAGGCCCAGATGTGAAGAGCTTTTTTTGAGTCAACAGGCTTTTTATTGGTTTGGTGCGGCCCGCCACGAATCCCACTACTATGCAAATCTTTTCATCTCAGAGCAGCAATTACAACCTACGTCCTCAATTATTTGTTGAATGTGTCCCAATCTCTGTATTCCTCTATAGTATCAACCCTCTAAAGCTCTCTCTAGTACAATGGAAATTATTCCGTGATGTGTTAACAGATATCCTATCATCCCGTCCCTTCTTCTTGTCAGTGTTACCCATTACCGATTCTGCGAAGTATTTCCTTATTCTTTACTTTATCAGCCCACCTAATTTTCAACGTTCTTCTGTACCACCACACCTCAAATGGCTTCTATTCTCTCCTGTTCCAGTTTCCCCACAGTCCATGTCTCACTGCCATATAATGCTGTGCTCCACACATATATTCTCAGAAATTTCTTCGTCAAATTAAGACCTATATTTGATACTAGTAGACATCTCTTGGCAAGGATTGCCCTTTTTGCCAGTGGTAATCTATTTTTAAGACCCAATTGCTCCGTCCATCAAGGTTTATTTTGTGCCTAGGTAGCAGAACTCCTTAAATTCATTTACTTCGTGACCACCAATTATGATGTTAAGTTTCTCACTGTTCTGATCTCTGCTACTTCTCATTACTTTCGTCTTTCTGTACTCAGACTGTTCATTCCGTTCAGCAGTTCTTGTAATTCTTCTTCACTTTTACTCAGGATAGCAACGTCATCAGCGAATCGTATCATTGATATTCCTTCTCCTTGAATTTCAGTCCCACTCATGAACCTTTCTTTAATTTACATCTCTGCTTCTTCGATGTACGGATTGAACAGTAGAGGCGAAAGACTACATCCGTGTCTTAAACCCTTCTTAATCCGTGCACTTCATTCTTGCTCGTCCAATCTTATTACTCGCTCTTGGCTCTTGTACATATTGTATATTACCCATCTTTTCCTATAGCTTACCCCTATTTTTCTCAGAATTTCGAACATCTTGCACCATTTAATCTTGTCGAATGCTTTTTGCAGGTCGACAAATCCTATGAACGTATCTCGATTTTTCTTCAATCTTGCTTCCATTATCAACCGCAACGTCAGAACTGCCTCACTGGTGCCTTTATCTTTTCCAAAGCCAAACGGATCGTTATATAACAGATCCTCAATTTCTTTCCCATTCTTCTGTATATATTCTGAGACTTGTGTGCATGAGCTGTTAAGGTGATTTTGCGATAATTCTCGCACTCGTTGGCTCTTGCAATCTTGGGAATTGTGTGGATGATGCTTTTCCGAGAGTCTGATGGTATAGCGTCAGTCTCATACGCTCTACACACCAGTGTGGATAACTGATTGTTGCCACTTCACTTAACGATTTTAGAAATTCCGTTGGAATGTTATCTATCCCTTCTGCCTTATTTGATTTTAAGTCTTATAAACCTCTTCCAAATTCTGATTCTAATACTGGATCCCCTAACTCTTCCCTATCGACTCCTGTTCCCTCTTCTGTCACGTCATCAGGCAAATCTTCCCCCTCATAGAGGCCTTCACTGTATTCTTTCCACCTATCCGCTTTCTCCTCTGCATTTAACAGTGAAATTCCCATTGCACTCTTAACATTACCACCCTTGCATTTAATATCACCCAAGGTTGTTTTGACTTTTTTATATGCACGTAAGTCCTTCCGCCAATCACTTCTTTCTCAATTTCTTCACATTTTTCATGCAGCTTCTCTACACTTCCGATTTATTTCATCCCTAAGCGACTTTTATTTCTGTATTCCTGAATTTCCCTGAACATTTTTTACTTCTTTATTTCGTCGATCAACTGAAGTATTTCTTCTGTTAACCCGAGGTTTCTTCACAGTTACCTTCCTTGTACCCACGTTTTCCTCTTCAACTTATGTGATTGCCCTTTTTAGAGATGTCCAGTCCTCTTCAACTGAACTGCCTACTAAGCTGTTCATTATCGCAATATCTAAAGCCTCAGAGAACTTCAAGCTTACCACTTCATTCCTTAGTACTTCTGTATCCCACTTCTTTGCCCATTCATTCTTCGTGACTAGTCTTTTAAACTTCAGAATACACTTCATCGCTACTAAATTGTGATCTGTGTCCATATCTGCCCCTGGCTACGCCTTACAATCCAATCTCTGATTTCGGAATCTCTGTCTGACCATGACGTAATCTAACTGAAATCTTCCTGAATCTCCCGCATTTTCCAAGTATCACTCCTCCTCTAGCAATTATGGAACAGAATACTTGCAATTACCATCTGAAATTTATTGCAGAGTTCAATTAGTCTCTCTCTTCTCCCATGTCTATTACCAAGCCCATATTCTCCAGTAATCTTTTCTTCTGCTCCTTTCCCTACAGCCACATTCCAATCCCCCATAACTATTAGATTTTCATCTTCATTTACGTACTGAATTACCCCTTCAATATCCTCATACACTTTCCCTGTCTCTTCATCTTCTGCCTGCGACATCGACATGTATAGCTGAACTATCACTGTCGATGTTGGTTTGCTGTCGATTCTGATGAGAATAACCCTATCACTATTCATAACGAATCCTTCTCCTGTTATACAATTTCCAGCTGGTGTCGATATTATCCCATACTCATCTGACGAGAAATCTACGTCTTCTTTCTCATACTTAGTGCACGATACGTTGAGCCTCGCTTGCGGTGGACAGACTTGGTCGACCGGAAACTTCCCGACGAGTAAGCTTTCCCTCAGGTTCCGATGCAGTCCAACATCGGACCACTGTCGCATCACAATGCTCCACAAACCTAGGTATTGTACGACTCGATCAGCCTACAAAGCAATGACCCACTATGAGTCCCCTTTCAAACTCTGTCAGTTGATGATAACGCTGCCTCAAACGAGTATGCGGCATCTCCGTGTACTTAACAGTGATCACTCAACATCTGACCCTGTTCAGGCACCTTATATACCTACTCTACCAGGTCTGGTGACGACACTAGTTGAGTGGCTGTTCTACGTGTCACAGAGAACTGATACTGTAATCATTTACATACCCACCAATGATGCGTACATGTACGAAGTTACTTCGGCGTCCGACCTTATCTTCTGAGTGTTTTACTCTTTTTGTCTGGTATTGTGTTCTGTATCCATACACTACTGTTATTAATGTCACCTGCTCTCTAAAGGCAGTCACGCTAAAAAGATGGCATCATCTGTTGATTCGGTGTAAAGTCGCCGGTTCTTCTTCGGGGGAATCGCAAATATGGAGATCAATATTGATAATTAAGCAGAATTTGTGACGGGTACAACCCCTGCATAGATTCAACTTATAGTTGTGTAATACAGAGAATATACGATGATGTTACAGCTTCCCTGAGAACTGATCACGGTAGAAGGAAATTCAATATTGAGAGAATAATCAGGCATCGGAATTCCATATTACCGAAACAATTCTCAACGGCCATGTAGGTAGTTTTCAGACCCTTTATCTGGGAGAAAAAAGGCATACACCTAAGTGGAAAATATGTGTCCTAATCTCGTTCTGCTAATGACTGTGAACTGATTGCCACTAGCGCAGATAAACATCAACAACAGATGAATAGAACAGAGTAGAACTGCTGTCTCGCGGCGGTTACGTTCAATAAAAAGTTCTCGAGCTTTCAGTCGCGTCAAGTGGCTAAAATGCCGCGCGCTTTCAACCGAGACCCCTTCGGCCATTGTCACTGCACCTGATAATGGTGAAGGGGTACTTGGTGGAAAGTTCGTGGCATTTAAGCTACTTGACGCATCTGTAAGCCCGAGAACTTTTTACTTATAAAGCAAGTTTGAAAGTAGACTTGAAAACACAATAAGACTAGAGTGAAGTATAATCTACATATCGAAACTAATATAGAACAAATTAAGCCATATAACTCATAGTTAATGGGTTTTTGTGTCTAGAGCTGTTGAAGACCACGACTGTATGGACAAGAAAAGAAATAAACAGAAGAATGAAACTTATGCGGCATGCTCTGCGCAAAGTGAGCACAGTTTTCGGAACTAAGCTACCAATGTCGCTGAAACGGGATGTGTATTTCTGTCTAGGTGGTGGTGGTATTACCACTTTGACTTGTGGTACTGAGATACGGTATATCAAACACTGTGGATTATCCAAAAACACCCGCCTCTCAACCACCTCCCCCCTTCTCTCTCTCTCTCTCTCTCTCTCTCTCTCTCTCTCTCTTTCCCTCTCACTCATACACACACACACACACACACACACACACACACACACACACACACACAGATACAAATCAAATAAATTTTTCCCTCAGCAGAACCTCTGAAGAAAGTCGCACCAAACATGTACAAAAATGGTTCAAATGGCTCTGAGCACTATGGGACTTAACATCTATGGTCATCAGTGACCTAGAACTTAGAACTACTTAAACCTAACTAACCTAAGGACAACACACAACACCCAAACATGTACAACTAGCGTCACACTGGACAGGAGAAAAACCATGAACAAATGAGCGGCCACAATAACATAGCGTCTCTCGAAGTGTATGACAACGTAAGTGTCGTCCCAAATCTAGTTCTTATGTAAAAAAATGTGTGACAACATGTCAAACTGATGTCAAAGAAAGTGCGAAAAACAAGGTATATAATTACAAGAGAAGAGAAAACACAAGCCAGAGTTGTAGAAATCACGTTTTTATCTAAGAAAAGATGTGACGACAGACGAAAGTGACGCGTGAAAACGTCAAACTAGTGCATGTAATTAGGACAGAAAAAGGAAAAAAACAACACATCAAAGCTACGCAGACGAATGGAAAACTTAAGTACAGGATCTGCAACAGTAGCCCTCTCGAAAAAGTATTTCAAAATTAATGTTTCTCTAAGCACTTTATTTCGACTACTTTGCAAATCGCATGCTATCGAACCATAAAAAGACATAAAAACAAGTCGACTTGTACAATTCTACTTTCGCAGTTAGTGTTCTTCCAGGTGAGCAATCATAACAAAATAAAAAATACACGTGTAGACCTAAAATAAAAAAACAGCGATAAACATTTACATTTTTACAATAATAAATTGAGATACATGCAAGATCACAAATACGTGTCAAAACGTGTTTGTGTAAATAGAAAAAGAAAAGCACCGTGCTTTGCAGAAGGCGGAGTTTAAAAACCCATATTTCATGGGTTATATTGTCTTCTTCGTCTGCCTGTACCTGAAACACCTCGAGTTAACACTGTGAGCACTTTGCACTGTTTCATCATTGTATTACTCACATGCAGACTCTTTTTGAGTCGTGGTATTAATTTATTATACGATATGGTATCTGCTTAATATGCGATGTCCCTTCAACCGCGTGCAATGAATCACAGGATTCATCTTGCACTTTCATCACTTACTTAAATCGAAGCATTTTGTGATCGTGTTCACGAAGCAGGGAAGTGTTATAATAAATGATTCGCATAAACCTAGTGCCTGTCAGTGTTACACATTAACAGAGAGAGTCGCAAAGCCTAAGACGGCTATAATGTAAGCGGATCAATCACAGATTTACTGTAATATATTTTCTTGTGAGGAGCTTTTAGCTTCATTTTCATTTCCAACTTAAATTACGAAACAAAATTATTCACTGTACGGCACTATGATAACAAAATGTTACAAGACATGTCTGTAAATTCAAACTGATTTCATAGATGTATAGCTAGCTGAAAATAATGTGTCAATTCGAAACCCGTCATTATCATGGACAATAAAGTTATTTAAACATTGCATGTTTTCAGTGGCTGGTATTTGAATTCTATATCTCGTATCTTTTTATGTAGTTTAGATGACTGTCAACGTGTCATTTATTGGGAAAATAGCCTCAATTGTGCAACAACTCTTAGAAAGAGACTACATTTCTATGAAATTATTAATAGATGAAGCAGACTGTAGTATTGACTGTAACAGCAACGAACTTAAATACATTATCAGTTAACACCAAAGGTTCGGATGAAAAAAATGCAACTTGTCATGAGCTGTGTAAGCATAAAAATTAATTGCGGAAATGTATTCGTTGATGAGCTCTACGGCTAACTGTTAATGCCAGTAAAGTTATTGAGGACGAAGAGGAGGACTGGTGACAGGTACACCAAAAAAAAAAGACAGAAATGTTTTGCAAACGTTACAGTTGAGCAAGGCGGCGGCCAACAAAATACAGAGGGACGGACGCGATACTTACGTGGGTGACTATGCTAACGGATTGAATTCTTGCGCTACAGTGAATAAACTGAAGAAATACTAACTCTGCGGAAATTTCGTAGGTTTGAGAAACAGGACTGAAGATCTAGTTTAGTGTGTAAAGCCTCAGAGAAATGATTCTGTCTAGAATCCAGACTAAACGAGCAATCTTTTGTGATAACTATCGCAAAATGGTGAGGCATCAGAACACGTATAACCAGTGACTGATACAGACAAATATGCGTTCGCTTGCGTTATGCCACGTATAAGGTGAAATATACGCTAGCAAGTAGTACTGCCGAGCAAAAGTTGAATTGTTGATGGACATTTGGAGCTCTGCTAGTAAGAACGCTTGAGCGTACACTTTTGATATCTCTGGAATGATGCCTCTCTGCCATAATTTTAACTCGTTACTTTTTTAATCTTTGATTAAATTTGTGTAAAGTTACCTACAGCGCGCTAGGTATTCAATACTTCCGTCTGTTCCACTATTCTCAGATTTGTTTCTGTTCCAGTCTTTCTATTGGTTCTGAAAGACTTTAACAAGTATTTATTTACGATATTTCCACGACTTACTGCAATATATCACAATACCACACACCTACAGCAAAGCGTGATTACTCAGAATGGACAGAAATCAAAGGGTATACACGGAAATGTCAAGTGTTGGATTTACAGCAAACTACAAAGTATAGTCCACTTTTGCCAGAAGTGCAACATTAAACTGCCAGCAAAATCATGTGCTGTGCATTGAATCACCATCTGTTCGATTTACAGCAAACAACAAAATTTGGTGGTGGCTTACCAAAATCACTGACATCGAAATAGCCACAGTTATTTACTACACAGTAAAAATCCATGTATTTGGTATATAACGACGAATGTGGCAAAAATCCGATAATTACGCTGCAGTCAAAGTGACGTCATAAGTGATCATAGCAAAACGATGAGAAGCGCACATCTCAAAACCGCTACAGCTGTCAACCGCAACACAGGTAGGTTGGTGCTGAACTGCTGTAACAGCCAGTTTTATCCAAAGCATCTATGTACAAAGTGCGATTCAACTGTCCCTGTCTATGGGTTATATTTAACACGCAATGCCTTCAAAAACCACGTGCGAGATTCTCTTATTCTCTCACTAACTACGTGCAAACTATTCGAGCTATTCAAGAACAAAGTGACCTTCAAACAAGCTTTTCTTCATGAATAACTCGAAAACCATGGCCTCCAGCACTAACATATCCCTGTACAAAATATAACTAAGTTAAATTTCTTAAAAAACCGGTCTTGCTTATTTTTCTGTAGGGCTAATAGCTTGCGGCTAGTGAACGAGAGAATATGAAAATCTTACAGGTGCTTTTTTAAGGCGTTGCTGGTTGCTTAAAGCCATAGGTAGCTACGGCTGAATCACCTTGTATGTTCCGAAAGTCGCCACGGTACAGTGCATATGGGAGCGCACATCGTTTTATTGTTATCGATTTTATTTCTTGTTCCATAGGTGCACTGAACGAGGGAGGAATGACTGCCTTTGTTCTCACGATCCCTGCGCAAGATATACGATGGTTGACAGCGCGATGGTAGCACAGTCGTCTGTAAATACAGGGTCTCTAAATGTTTGCCCAACAGGGTTTAGAAAGGACTACGTTGTATTTCTTCCAAGTATTCTCATCTCAGTTTCCCGGGAATTTCTGCTAAACTTATATGAGCTGTATTATCCTGTAACGATCACATTAGCACGTCTTTGAATTCGTTCCAAGTTTGTTGTTGTTCCTACTTGCTAAGGGCTCCAACCACTGGAACAATCTTCTACAACCGGTCGTACTAGTTTGTTAAATGTGTTTTCCTTTACAAGAAATGTAACAATGTTTAGGACAGCTTACTAAATGGAGAGCATCGATACCACCTCTGGTTCTGAAGTGTTTGATAACGTTTCAGTTTTGTTAGGTACAATATATGTCTTTCGATGAAGTGCATGATATATTGGAGCATATACAACAACAATAATTTTATTTACTGTTGATGGTTAATGATAACATCCCTGCCAGTCATAACACGTAAAAATAATATTCCACAAATTTGGTCATCCTATTAATGTCACGTCAAAATGGAGATGTATAAGAGAGGAGATAATTTTGTAGATAAATACACGACAAAAACACTGAAACTTTCCATCATTTAATTTGTTTAGGTAATGTCATCAAATCTTGCGCTGCCATGAGATTTTATTTAAATCGTTCAACACCACAATTTATTAGGCATTAGTTAAATACGTAACTTTTCGTTATGAAAATGTAGTTGACTCCTCTAAAAATATGTTTATTTGAAGTAAAATCAAATAAATGAAATATGCTAACGAAATTTCCGGAATTTCCGAACATAAAATTGTAAAAAGTGCTTAAAACAACTCTTGTCACTGTTTTAGCCATTTGATTTTTCTACACAACAAAACATATATAGCAATTAAATTGACATTTGTGGAGAAACTGGATGTAACAAAAATATTCTAAATGACACGGTATCTCTAAGGTTCTGGTACTTAAACATAATTTATAAATTCTTGTAAAAAGTGTGCCATATTACAGCTTTTAGTTCGCATTAGGTAGAGGGAGTTCCCTAGTTCTTTGCATAGCCGTTAGTTCTTTGCGCTGGCGTTTGGTGTATAAATGTAAAACTTTTTATGAATGTGGCCTCCTATTATGTTGAAAAATGTGACTTTGCTTGAATTTTAACTTACTTTTGTGCGGATATGCTACCGAAGTCGACCAAGGCGCGTACAAAAATAAAGGTCAATTAAGAAACAACTAAATGTTTCCTTTCGTATTAATTTCAAGCCATCCATCGGTAAACAACGCGGCGTTTTTCTGCGGAGAACATCGCTGAAAGACGAATATGAAATTTAATTCGAGATTAATTTTTAACGACCATTTTACCCGTGAAAATAAAATACGCCATAACAGCTTTGAGGCTAGAAGGTGTTATGAACTATTAATGTTTACTTCAACATTTAAATTCAAAAGCGAATTATCTTGCATACTTATTTTTAAATATTAAGACGGTAGTGTGTTATTGGGCAGGGGGTGCTTTCAAGATGCATAGCATTTTGCAGAACTCTTCCAGCAAATCTAACTCTTCCATTCGCCTTTCCTAACGTTGATTCTTTACGTGATCGTCCTATTTCATACTGGTTTTTAGTATTACCACTAAATAGTCGCAAGATGTAACCTGCTCAATACGCTCACCATTAATCTTGTAATCAGATACTATCTGGTCCTTTCCATTCCTTATAGGCATTATCTTACGTTTATCCACATTTAAGGAGAGCAGCCATTCATTGAACCAAGTGGAAATTTTGTGCACGCCTTTCTGCAACTCCTGACGATCGTCCAGTGACGATACTTCCCTGTACACAACAGTATCGTCAGCGAACAGTCTTACAGTGCTGCTGATCCTGTCTAATAAGTCGTTTACGTATCTTTAGAATAGCGGAAACCCTATTACGCCTTCTTTGGACACACCCGACATTGATTTTTTTCGTGTGGAACATTTGCCGTCTAGTATACCGTAGCGATTTCTGTTAGTCAAATATTTCTCGAGCCAATGAAAGATCTGCTATGATACTCCGTGGGGTTGTATCTTGATTGCTGGTCGCGATATGGCACAGTACTGAATGCCTTACGGAAATCTACGAAGACGGAGTCTACGATTTTACTCACATCTATTGTTTGCAAAATGTCGTGTATAAATGAAGCAAGCTGTGTTCCATACTGCGCTGGCAGTCCAGCCAGTCACACTGTTAGTACTACTTGTTACCCGCATTTTTTTTTAAGTTCGAAATCTCTTTGCTGTACCTCCGTTTGTCTGTCTGTCTATCCCACCCTTAAGAACTCTTTTTCTCAATTTAAATTTATGCCGCGTACTAAGGTCTACGATCTCTTGTCGGTGTACAAAATTTAAGCTTATGAAACTAAAACATACGGCCATTTACACTAACGAGCCAAAACATTTTGACCACTGCTTAGTAACTTGGTCCATCTTTGGAACGCAATACGTCACCGATTCTGCGTATCATGGATTCGATAGTTTGGTGGTATATTTGTGGAGGTACGACGTACCAGATGTCCACGCACATCTTATGTAATTTCCCTAAACAGCGGGCCGCTGGTTTGTGTACGTGATGATGGCGCCTGATAGCGAACCGAATGGGTTCCATTGGATCCACATGAAGCGAATTTGGTGGCCAAGACATCAAAGTGAGTGAAATATCATGATTCTTTAACCCTCCGTTACTCTCGCGAAAATTCGTGTCATTGTCACTCGCGCGAATGACAGGTATCATCCACAAAGCAAGCGGTCTATTTGTAAACTTTGAACGATCTTTATGACTGATTTTACGATTTTTTATTAAATCTAAATATAATACATTTAACATTCGTACATAGTATAATATATTCTAACGTCTGAAACAGTTAGACCATTCGAAAAACAATATCTTCAGCTGAATTACTGGCATTACATGGTCCCTCTGGTTGCTTACTGACGTACGGTTCTAAATTCAAAGTGTAAGATGTTTTTACATCAACCAAAGCAAACACTTTAAACCCATACTTTGCTGGTTGCTATGGATATACTGCCTGAATGGAATGGGCAGTTTCCTCTAAATGCCAAAAGCTGTTCGTCAACAGTAAGATATTCACTAGGTGAAACAATTTTTGTCAATTGTTCGTGAAAGGTTCAAGTACCTCTCTGATAGGAGCCGACTTGCCAGTCTCTCTGCGAACACCTCTATCACGGATATTATCAGACCTAAGACATCTCAACAGAAACCTTAATCGGTTTTCACTTATGCATAAATAACATGATTCAAGTCAGTTTGCCTTTGAGTTATCGCAGTATTTCGATATACTCTTCCTAGAACATCTCAAAGATCCAGACAGATATAACAAACCAATGAAAGCTCTGATCTCTATCGCATCTGTTTCTTTAGCATCCCTTTCCCTAGAGAAGTTACCGTGAACTTCACTGATTGATATATTTGTGTATGTTGCGATAATGCTTATTATGTTTTCATCTAAGAACAAATTCAGAATTTCTATTCCTGTCTTTTTTATACGAGCTTATTTTTTGGTCCAGGCAAATGCGTAATAATATTACAAGATCTGCTTCTAACAATGGTAGGATATTTATTTTTCCTCCATTTAGTTATTCCATCTTCCCCTAAAAGAAATGTATCCTCCTGAGTTACTTCTTCCTGTGACTCATATTCATCATTCTCTGGCATATCTCGTTCTGTTCCTGAATCAAGACAGCTTTCATGAACACAGTCGTCAGTCTCTGAGTCAGCGCTATCACTGTGAGCATCTTCATCACTCAGCTCATTTAACCATTCTCTACTAAACTCTGTCCGAATTTTTTTTTTTTTTTTGCTTTTGACATTTCTTCAACAATCTAAAAATAAAGAGAGTACTAGGTAACACGGAAGGTAACTGCAGTCAGTTTCAATAAGTTCAAATTTACGCACATGAAAGATCGATTGAGTAGGAAAGCAATAAAGTAATAATACAGACTTACTTTGTTTCAGATTATGGCAGCAGAGCTCGCGTGGATGACTGGTGTCCTCCAGACTATAATAATGTTTCAAAAACAATGTATCTTTCGTAAGTGAAAGCGAACAATGATTGGAGCTAACTGCTGAAGAGTTAACAGAAAGGTACTGAAAATGGCGCGATCTCAGTCCTGCCCTGTCAGACAAAATTGAGAGGGAAAGTAATGTGGATGACGAGTGTCATCCTCGGGAGTGACGGAGGGTTAATCACTGCAGCACGCTTGAGGCACTGAGACACGGACAATGAACCTGTTGGAAGATGACATCGTCGGCAGAGAAGACATCAAGCGTGAAGGGGTGCAGATGGTTCAAATGGCTCCGAGCACTATGGGACTTAACTTCTGAGGTCATCAGTCCCCTAGAACTTAGAACTACTTAAACCTAACTAACCTAAGGACATCACACACATCCATGCCCGAGGCAGGATTCGAACCTGCGACCGTAGCGGTCACGCAGTTCCAGACTGTAGCGCCTAGACCCGCTCGGCCACTCTGGCCGGCAAGCGTGAAGGGGTGCAGATGGTCCCCCGCTGTCAGCGTGTCTTCGATTACTACCACAGGTCCCATGCGAGTGCAGCAGAACGCCTCCCGTAGCATAACACTGTGAAATGTCCCCTTAGAAAAATTCTACAAGACTGTGCTTAAACTGACACACAATATTTTTAGCGCAACGCAATCTGACTTTCAAAAATCCCTACGAAAGAATGGCCCTGACTAACATTAACCTATACGTTTCACAAATCACTTATCTCACCAAAAATCTTCGTTACTCGAACTACTGCAATACAGCGAGCGTCACTACTGCCAGCTAAATAAAAGATTCAAACTACTGAAGGCACTAACTACTGATAGGCATAGTTAGCAAATGAAAGATTTTAATAGAGAACAAACAATGTATTTACCTTAACAGTCATCAAAAGTCATAATATATACAGCAGTTCATGATATCCAGTATTGCAAATTTCAAAACTCCGCCATCTCTGTCCTCACATCCACCACTGCTGGCGGCTCACCTCCAACTGCGCAACGCTACGCGCTGTTCACGTCCAGCTGCCCAACACTACAATGGCAGACAACAATGCAAACTAGCCACAGACTGCACACAGCACAGCCAGTGATTTTCATACAGAGCGCTACGTAACGTTGCCAATAAGAAAACATAAACAGCCTACTTACAACTGCTGCCACCAGCCTGCGTCCTTGGCGCGATGCGCATTTCGAACCGCCGCTCGCGTGGACGACGCCTTTTGTGGAAACGACCGTCGACCTGATGTAGCAAAAACGTGATTCATCCGACGAGGCGATACGTTCCCATAAGCTCACGGCCCAATCTCGACGATTCCTTGTCCGCTGTAATCGTAACTGACGACGTCGTTGGGCCAACACGTGAACATGTAGCGGTGGTCTGCTGCGGAGCCCCATGTTCGACAATTAACCGTGTACTCTTTCGGCAGAGATGCCACACATCCCCAGCCACCCTGCTTTACAGAGCGTGCAAGCCTCCAAATCCCACCTTCTGTGAAGAGTGTTGGACCTCCGGCCACTTATTGTCCAGTAGTAGTTTCACTGTCGTTCTACCACTTTCCATGGATGCTCACTGTAATAGCATGTGAACATTCGACCAGCGATGCCGTTTTAGAGATACTCCTTCACTCTGTGTGATAATAATAATATGACCTTTGTCAAAGTCGCTTACGTCAGTAAATTTCCCCATCTCGGACCCGTGCTGTCACAAAAATGATTTCCCGTCCGTCTTCGATCCACTTGCCTACTTTCTTTGCCGTGCCACCTTCCCGCAACGCCACCAGGCGACATCCAACCTCGCGGTGGGAAATGGTCATAATGTTTTGGCTTGTCAGCGTATGCCACGTATCTTATACTAGCAAACTCACTCATCAAATACTTGTTTTGCAAATCAAACTGCGTTTCGCCTTCTACTGTAATTAGTAAGTAATTACATTTTTTACAAAAAATCGCGAAGTGAACTGTTTGATAATCTATAACTAACAAAACTGTATCATTATAGATCCCACTGATAATGCCTTAAAACAGCAGAAGGCCAAACGCGTATGGATTAAATAAAATAAATAGCAGCAGGAAAAGGCAGTTTGATTTGCAAAACAAGTATTTATATTCTTACTGCGGAGGATGGCCACACAAACAAACGTGTCACTCATCAAAATTTACAGGATACTGCCTATTGACCTAGGAACATGAAATTTGGCAAAAGGTAAGGATTCACAGTGCAAACAAAGGAAAGGAAACGAAATTTTTAATTGCATCACGCGAAAAAAATATTTTTTATCATTTGTTTCTCGACTGTTTCTCCGTTTGTTAAGACGCTTTTTTCTCAGTAGCAGACGTATATCTTGCCACTCTCGATTATCGATAACAGGCAAAATTCGTCGAGATTCGCGATTCCCGGGATGCATGAAAGATGAGTATACATCGGTACGTTTGTACGGAAACCGAGGAGCCCGAATTCTACTCGCACTTGTCCGGAATTTTTTTACCCAGACAACGACTGTGACCGCGTGCCTCTAAGCGGCGCCGGGGCCTCGACTCACCAGAGAGGAGCAGCGCGACCAGCAGCAGTCGAAGCGGCGGCGCCGGGCGGCCCGTGGCGGTGTCGGCGGCTGCAGCGCCCGCGTCCATGTCTGCGGCCGCACTGCGCGCCGCCACGCTTTATGCCGGAGCGGCACCCGCTCGTGACGTCACGGGGGTCGCGCGGGGGCAGCGGCGAGCACTGCTCGCTCGGCGGCCGCGTCGCCCGCCACAGCTGGCGGGGCACGCAGTCTGCGATCACCACAGCAGGTTCCACCGTGGCTCACGACTAACTCCCTCACATAAACTTAGAAAAAAAAACGCATAAGTGTACGCAAACGCCCTTAATTGTAAGCCTTTTACTATGTACTAGCTTTTCGCCCAGGGTTCCGTCCGCGTACGCATGTCACATATACGAGAGGCATTCCATAAGCCAGGCTCGTGCGAACTGTGCCCCTGGGGCGCTAGCGCCCGCGATCGCCCGCGGCCAGCGCCCCGGGCCAATTCGTTTGTTGTTGCAGTGGCAGAGCCGTGCCGCTCAGCTGGCCGTGCGGACCGCCCGCCGAGCCTCGCCCTGCCGCTGTACGCGCGCTTCGTACGTAATTGTCTTCTTTAACAATGTCGACTGTAAGAATTGAAGAGCTTTATAACCTTAATTCTATTTTTTAATAAGTATTCAAACTTTGTCGGTTAAAATTATTACGTGCAAAACAGCAAATTAAGGGTCCGATTTCTAAACTCTGAAAAGGTATACAAAAAGATGTAGGCCGAAGTATAACAAAAAATATTTACTTGTAATTGCTAACAGTAAGAATGAGACTCTATACCCCTTACATAAAATTATTTCTAAAATAGAATATTTATGACTCTAGTTCATTTAAGATACTGATATATTTTTCAGAAGACGCATATTGTACATAATGACGAGTGTCCATGTGCAGTACGAATAGAATGAACCTGTGGACCAGAAAACAACTAAGATGTTCTTCGATTCTTGTTTTGGATAATGTTTTCTAAGGCTTTGTGTAGTAATTCTGCCACACGAACACTAGTTGTTACCTAAACAGTAACGTTTTGCTTGTTTTACCCCTCATAGAGCTCTTTTAGAGAGGTGCGCTTCCTCTGTTATTTTGTTTACGTTGGATCTGACTGTGGGACAGTCCAGCGCAGCGCAGTGTTGTGCGGTCTCACTCGCTCCGCAGCTCCTATGCCGACACTAGCGACACACGGTCGCGGACGGGGCGCTGAACTACACTGCCTTGCGCCCGCCGGGCGCAATTCTTGGATGAGCCTGCCATAAGCAATGCAACACATTTTTTTTCTCTGCCAATTTCGGTTGAAAAAGTGCGAAATTTGTTGTGGGACATAGTGGAATATTCCTGCTTCAGCCCGTATAGTGTCATGAAGTTCCAATCATCCTATCATCAATCCTGTCATCAGTGTGTAACATGCAGTGTCTTTTAGTTACATATTATTCATATGTACACTCAGTTCTTAGCTATGGTATTCTTTTTTGGGGAACAAATGCACAAAATATGAACACCATTTTCAGACTCCAGAAAAGAGCCATAAGAATAATAACCAAAAATACTAGTCGAGCTCATTGTAAAGATCTGTTCAGAGGACTGGGGATTTTAACTGCTCCATGCGAATACATTTACCAGTCAGTTGTACACATCAAAAATAACATTGGTAATTACTACACAAACAGCTCTATCCGTGACCATGCAACAAGAGATAGACTCAACTCACATTTACCAAGAAAAAATAAACATAAAACTCAAAACAGCATTTTCTACCAGGGAATAAAACTGTACAATAAATTACCAAAAAAGGTTAAAGGAATTGCCAAAATACACTTATTTAAAAAGGCAGCTAAAAAGTACTTGTTATGTACATTTTTTACATTGAAGGATTACTTAGCTAAAACAGAATAGGGGTTTGATAAAAAATGTTATACAAATAAATAATAATAATAATGATTATAAAATATCCAACATTCCACATAACACCTTCACTTTATGTTTTTTTTTTCTTTTCTAGAAATACTTACCCCCAAGCTATGCATAGCACAATACTAACACCTCATCCTCTTTCTGAGCTCAACATCTCACTCATTATGGAGGGATGCTGACTCAGTTTTTCACGATAACAAGTGGGAAGTTGCGGTACAGAAAATGGCCCAGAGACCACGAGTGTGTGTGTGTGTGTGTGTGTGTGTGTGTGTGTGTGTGCAGTGAGTGAAGTGTTATGAAACAATGTGACGTTACATTATTTAATAAGTTATTTGTAAAAAAACGTATTATATACCAGGAGTAAATCCAATGATTGTCTCTAACTAGAAGTCTGTAAATATATGTGTATACGAATTAGCTTATTTTAAATTGATCTAAACTTGTAAATAGTTTGACATGTCCTATATCCTTGTAAAAAGAGATCTACGGATGAATAAAGCTACTACTACTACTACAATAGATGTCGGCGCTATACGAAGCTGTCAAAATGGCGTCTGTAACGGAAGAGCGTTCTAACCAGAGAGCTGTCATTGAGTTCCTTTTGGCGGAAAACCAGAGCATCGCAGATATTCATAGGCACTTGCTAAATGTCTACGGAGACCTGGCAGAGAACGAAATCACTTTGAATCATTGAGGCGAGTCGTCTGTCATCATCGCAACAAGGTCACGCAAACCTGTCCGGTCGTCCGTGCGCCAGCCGGTCGCACACAGCTGTGACTCTTGCAGATTTGGAACGTGCGGACACTCTCATCCGAGGTGATCGACTGTTCACACTGAGACACCTCGCTGTTGGACTGGACGTCTCTCCTGGTAGCGCTGACGCACTCGTCCACCAGTTGGGGTACTCAGTGTGTGCCCGCAGGAAACAGCCATAAACAGAAACGATAGACCATCTGTGTGGAGCTGCTTGCGCGTTACTCGGGTGATCGTGAGAATTTTTTGTGGAACATCGTCACAGTCGACGAAACGTGGTTCACCATTTCAAACTCGAAACAAATGGCTATCCATGGAGTGGTGCCACACCAACTGTCGTCCCAAGAAAAAAGTTCAAAACCGCACCCTCAGCCGGTAAAGTCACAGTGACGGTCTTCTGGGACTTTATAGAAGGTATTCTGTTTCATGTCCTCTCTCATGGTTCAAAAAATGTGTGTGAAATCTTATGGGACTTAACTGCTAAGGTCATCAGTCCCTAAGCTTACACACTACTTAACCTAAATTACCCTACGGACAAACACACACACCCGTGCCCGAGGGAGGACTCGAACCTCCGCCGGGACCAGCCGCACAGTCTATGACTGCAGCGCCCAAGACCGCTCGGCTAATCCCGCGTGGCTCTCTCATGCTCCAACGATCAATTCTGTAATGTGGTGTACTACCCTCCGGAAACTGAAGAAACGACTTCAGCGCCTTCCTCGCCAACATAATGCAAACGAGCTTCCCCTTCTGCACGACAACGCAAGGTCTCACACAAGTCGGTGCACGCGAGAAGAGCTCTCAAAACTTCACTGTAGTGTCGTTCCTCATCCGCTCTGTAGCCCGGATCTCGCACCTTCCGACCTCCAGTAGTTTGACCCAACAAAGGATGCACTCCGCGGGAGGGAGTACGTACATGATGGTGAGGTTATTGAAGCAGCGAGACATTGGCTCCAACGTCGACCAGTAGAGTGGTATCATGCGGGAGTACGGGTCCTCCAAGTAAGACGGCGTAAGGCCGTCACTTTGAACGGAGATTATGTTGGAAAACAGGGTTTTGTAGCCAAAAGAGTGCGGAATAATATGGTGTATGGAATCCTGAATAAAACCAACCTGCTTTCAGAGAAAGAAGTGTTGCGTTACTCATCGAACGCCCCTCGTATTTCATAGACATGTACATGGTGAACCAGAACTCTACCGACTAACTTACAGAGGTAATTCAGTATTTTGAGTATTTTGGTATAAGGGACTCACGCTCTCTGGCAGCTCGTTACAGAATTGTTGCATTTCGTTTGGTTTCTTCCTTCAGTCAGCTTTCTATCTGTACCACAGTGAAAACAGTGTACAACAATGTAAAAGTGGACAGTATGTGCTGTGTGTCTCGTTTCCATTCGTTTGTGGTACTTGCCCGTGACAACGGCAGTGCCAACTTTAACCCGTTGACCTCAGGTTTGTATTCAGCGACGCTCGGCTCTTTTTAGGTTGTTGTCATCCGGTAGTGATAGTCGTGTGTTAACAGTGATACGCAGCAGCACTATGGATAGTTTTACTAGTGAATAATTGGCCGACATGCAGCTCGTGTACGTATTCTATGAATGCAATGGAAAAGCCGTACAACGACACTTTGCCAGCCGAGAACCCGCACCGAAGGCAACCGCATCACAACACTTTTGCATCTCAGGGTTTTTGCTTTGCGCTGTGTTGTGTGTTGTACATTTCCGTTATTGCATATTACATGCTTCTTCACTGTTGTGAAGGTATTCTCACAGAAACAAGGATGATTGCGGTAACAAATCGAATATGGTTCAAATGGCTCTGAGCGTTATGGGACTTAACATCTGACGTCATCAGTCCCCTAGAACTTAGAACCACTTAAACCTAACTAACCTAAGGACATCACACACATCCATGCCCGAGGCAGGGTTCGAACCTGCGATCGTAACGGTAACAACCCGAATAAATCATAATTACATTTTTACTCTGTAACAAGCTGTCAGAGACCGTCGGTCCCTCATTCCTAAATACAGAAGGTATCCCACAACAACCTATGAAAGTTTGTCTATGGAATTGTGGTTCGCTCTGTATATACTTCACATATATTTATCATATTTCACACGTATTTGCTTCCATACTTCTCTGCATCTCTGACGAATTTCTCCCTGCAGTTTCATCTCAACTCCGAAGAAATTTTTAATTTTGCCAGTAACTGATTGTCGTGTGGCATGTGCCATGATCTTTGGCCTCGAAACACGCTGCTAAAGTTATTGTCTCACTGAAAAGCCCATTCTCACATTGTGGTTGATGCACTGAACATCGTAAGTTCTTCATACCTTTGAAGTATTGCAAGTCAACCAATTGCAGGAAATAAATGTCAACAGATCCTTTCCTGACGCTTCTACATGTTACGCCTTCTCATCCTTACCCACTCCTAGCGGTAGTAGGGGCATCTTACTTCCACATCATTTTATTCAAATAATGACTCGTGTATACACCAGATTCCATTAAAATTGCTCGCGGCGTTCCTGAGTTATGTTTTTATATCACGACTTTTCAACCCAAACCCTGAGCTATAGGAGTGCATGGGGCGTCTTACAGTCACAGCATATTTTTCCACACAGCAAGTAATTTATGTTCCAGTTTTGGTAGAGATTCTTCCAGGCGTTGCAGAGATATGCTGAGATGTCACTGTCTTTCCGCCCTTACCCCCACCCCCCAATTGTCGGGTGAACCTCCAGCCTGACCAATCAATAAGTCCAACGATCCGAAAAATTAACTACACTGAAACGCCAAAGAAACTGGTACAGGCGTGCGTATTCAAATACCGAGATATCTAAACAGGCAAAATGAGGCGCTGCGGTCGACAGCGCCTATATAAGAAAACAATTGTCTGGCGCAGTTGTTAGATCGGTTACTGCTGCTACAATGGCAGGTTATCAAGATTTAAGCGGGTTTGAACGTGGTGTTTTAGTCGGCGCACGAGCGATGGGACACAGCATCTCCGAGGTAGGCCGGCCGGTGTGGCCGTGCGGTTCTAGGCGCTTCAGTCTGGAACCGCGTGACCGCTACGGTTGCAGGTTCGAATCCTGCTTCAGGCATGGATGCGTGTGATGTCCTTAGGTTAGTTAGGTTTAAGTAGTTCTAAGTTCTAGGGGACTGATGACCACAGATGTTAAGTCCCATAGTGCTCAGAGGATTTGACTGTTTACTATATGCCTATGGTTTTCAAGAACACCAATCGCGACCTCTGGAGGTACTACGACAAGGCGGGAAATTCAAATTAAACTGAAACTCGTCCGGTTTTAAGCGCCTCACCCTGTACACTGGGGTGACAAAAGTTAAGAGATACCTCCTAATATCGTGTCGGATCTCCATTTACCCGGCGTAGAGCAGCAACTTGTCGTGGCATGGACTCATCAAGTCGTTGGAAGTCCCCTTTAGATATACTGAGCCGTCCATAATTGCGAAAGTGTTGCCGGTAGAGAATTTTGTGCACGATCTGACCTTTAGATTGTGTCCCATAAGTGTTCGATGGGATTGAAGTCGGGCGATGTGGCTAGCCAAATCATTCGATCGGATTGTCCAGAACGTGCTTCAAACCAATCGTGAACAATTGTGGCCCGGTGACGTGGCGCATTCTGGTTCATAAAAATTCCATCGTTGTCTGTGAACATAAAGACCATCAATAGGTGCGAATGGTTTCCAGGTAGCCGAACATAACCAGAGGACCGAATTCATTCCACGTACACACAGCCCACGCCATTGTGGAGCCACCACCAGCTTGCACAGTGCCTGGTTGACATCTTGGGTCTATGGCTTCACGGAGTCTGCGCCATACTCGAACACTACCATCAGCCAGGCCACGGTTTTCCAGTCGTTTAGGGTCCAACCGATATGGTCACGACTTCAGCAGGTGCGCTGCAGGCGATGTGGTGCTGTTAGCAAAGGCACTGGCGTCAGTCGTCTGCTGCCATGGCTCACTAACGCACTGTCCTAACGGATACGTTCACCGTACGCCCCACATTGATTTCTGCGGTTGTTCCACGCAGTGCTGCATGTCTGTTAGCACTGACAACTCTACACAAACGCCGCTGCTCGCGATCGTTAAGTGAAGGCCATCGGCCACTGCATAGTTTGTGGTGAGAGGTAATGCCTGAAATTTGGTATTCTCGGCACTGTGGATCTCGGAATATTGAATTTCCTAACTACTTCCAAAATGGAATGTCCCTTGTGTCTAGCTCCAACTACCATTCCGCATTAAAAGTCTGTTAATTGCCGTCGTACAGCCATAATCACGTCGGAAACCTGTTCGCGTAAATCACCCGAGTACAAATGACAGCTCCACCAATGCAGTGCCCTTTTACGCCTTATGTACGCGATACTACCGCCGTATGTATAAGTGCATATCGCCATCCATGACTTCTGTCATAGTGTAACAGCGTCATACCGACGGATCGCGTGGACTGTTAGCCGCAGAACAGGCTGTGACGAGATGGACTAAGGACAACAGTATCTGAGAAAGAACAGGCACGGGTCCTCCCAGGACCTGTATATCACGAGAAGATTGTGGGATTGATTATCCCCTTGTGTTATATGACGGAATGACTGTGATTATAACCATCTAATATTGTTTGTTATACCCTCTGTCAGATTCCTGGTGATGGACTTGTCCCGAACAACGTCAGAATTATAAATTATTTCTAAGCAGCTTAAATGTATTATTTAAAAAAATGTTTTTTTTAAATGTTTTATCTGTTTACGTCAGCAGTAGAGCAGTGGCGTCAGCGCAACCGGCTAAGGAGGCACACCACAAGTCTGCGTTCAAATGTCGCCATTGTTTTCTGTAATCTTCCACTAAACCCTTGTATCACTGCAACTTATCATGTTCCTTCGGAAAAGAATAATAATAATAATAACAATGATAATGATGACATGATACTCATAGTAGTACGTTTGTGGTGAAGTATAGTAGGGAATTTTGTTGAATGAACATTTGTTTCTCGATACATTGTATTGTATTGAACTGGGGACTTAGAAACGACGGAGAGGCTTCGTCCCCGCCGTAGCCCTCAGTGGTTCACAACCGCACAAGAGGCTACAGCAGTTCACTCAGCCCTCCGCCGACCCACGCCGAACCGAGGGTTATTTTTCGATACATTAAAACGCGTATCAAGAAGTTATAGCAGAGAACTCATTATACTTGTCATTATTTGTCGATGGCATTTAGGGTGGGCTCTATCGCGAAAGCATGAAAAATATTGCATGTATTATCACCGAGGATATTTTATGAACGCCACTGTCTCACACTTAAATTTGATTTTTAATAATAACAGCAGAAGTCACATCTCATGAACATGCAACACTGAAGAAGCATTTTGCAATCGCTTCAAGAAACATTTGAGCTGTTTATTAAAGTGTACATCGTAAGGCAGATACAACCAAGTATGTATTCTTTATTAAACCTCACATTCAACATACCGCACTTATTACCGTTATTATTATTGTTCCTTTCCGAAGAAACATGATTAGCTGTAATGATACAAGTGTTTACTGGAAGATTAGGGAAAAAAATGGCGATACTCGAAAGCAGCATTACTTGGCATACATTTAGTGTGCCGCCTTAGTCGGTTGCACCAACGCTGCTTTCCTGCTGCTGGTGCCCTCGCGTGCTATTCCACAAGCTCGTAAGACTTTGAACCTGATTTCTGGAAAATGCTCCAGAAGCGCATCTTATTAGAGCAGTATATGTACTACAGTCGTCGAAAGATAAACATAACTGGTTGCCCGTTCGGTGTGTGTTTCCCTTCCTAATGGCTTTGCCTCCGGCTTCCACCGCCGTTTACAACTTTCAACCTTACTTCTCCACTCTCTATAATTGTTTGCATCTCTAAAATGTTTCCGTTTCGTCGCGAACGTCACCTACACAGGTTTAAATTTCTTTTGGTTTGATGATTCAGCGTTTAACGAATAACAGTGTCACATCGAACTGCTGCCATTTGCGCGGTGAATCCGTGAAGCCATTCTGTCACCTCTTCACGAGTTTTTTAAGTGGAAACTGATATAGCCCTGGTCACACTTGCTTGTCGCTTCACACTGGAGTTGCCATGAACCCATCAGAGGGACTACCTCAGGCTTGAGCTGATAACTGCAAGGGACAACCTGGTCATTCAGGTACTAGGGGACCTGGACATCATGCAAAAAGAATCGCAGCTTCCCAAAACATGTAAAATCACAGAAAACAAAATTTATTGTCACCCTCATCATTCAGATATTAAACTGAAACTGGAAAACTTGAGAGATAACAGCGGATATTGCGACAGATTCGGAATTCTCGTTATCTGAAGTGTAATCTCTTTGGGTTAGGTTGATCCCGGTTATACGGAGAAAAAACTGCAGCAAAAACTGGTTAATCTAAGCCTGAGACACCGAAACTCGGTTTTGACCGACATCATCATCACAGTGACGGACATAAACGAGTCATCGAAATGCAATATGCACAACATGCGCTCTGTAACAAGAATATTAGAGCTGGCATGACAGCCCGTTCGTTGACTTCGCCAACCCAAAACCGAACTGTCACCTTTCAAACAAATCTAGAACTCTGACTATGCTACAGACCAATTTTTCATCCCCAACTTACATTTCAAAATGTAATATACAGGGTGCTAGGGATATAAGTGCAGAAATTTTTATTGTTGACTAAGGACAGGGTACTGAACAACATTACATCAGTATATTCGGAGACAGATGATAGGACATCTGTTAAAACTCCAGGGAATAACTTCCACGGTACTAGAGGGAGCTGTAGACGGTAAAAATTTTAGAGGAATTCACAGACTGGAATATATCCAGCAAATAACTGAGGATAAAAGTTGCAATTTCTACTCTGAGATGAAAAGGTTGGTACAGGAGAGGTATTTGTGGCGGGTGGCATCAAACCTGGTTAGTACCTCAAAGCACATGTGGCAAGAGCAAGCCATTAATGGTTTAATGGTTATTTCCCCCTGGGCAGCAGGTGAGGTGTTGAAGTGCGGACGCAAAACGGGTTATCTATACTGAGAAGCATAGTCCATGAAGTGATGCACTTACGCCTTACGACCATGCAGAAAACTCCAAGTACTAAATTATGTGACGTACTTACGGGAAGTCTTAGGCGCAGAGAAGAAACATCTATCACACTAAGATGCGTCCATGTTAAGGTACCAATGATCACAATATCTACACTTATAAAAAATGGCTCTGAGCACTACGGGACTTAACATCTGAGGTCATCAGTCCCCTAGAACTTAGAACTACTTAAACCTAACTAAACCTAACACACATCCATGCCCGAGGCAGGATTCGAACCTGCGACCGTAGCGGTCGCGCGGTTCCAGACTGAAGCGCCTTTAACCGCGTGGCCACACTGGCCGGCATCTACACTTATACCCCTAACGTTCTGTAGTGCTAAATAATTGTCAGTGTTGTACTTCTGTTTGCGTATCGAGACGTCCCACGTCCCAACATCATTGCGTAACGGGTCAAAACTGATAGTTATCACTAGCTACGCACGATATCCGTCGCATCCTTCGGCAGTTGTTCTACCTCTGCAACGATTTCTTCGTTGACAGACCGTTAAAGCTAATCTTTCGTTTTCCTTATAATGTCTATTCACTGCTTATGACTTGCCCAATAGTTTATCTTAGGAATATGTAAAATTATCCACGTATAAGTGAAAATACTACTACTGCTACTACTACTACTGCTACTACTACTACTACCACCAGCACCTACACTGATTATGACCGGATAAAACATTGATGATCACTTAACCCTGGTTGCTGATGAACAATTCGTTGTCGTTACCATGGACGCTGCGCAGTCATTGAAGCAATTTTCAGGAAAAAGTTTCCCCACTCGGTTGGCAGGGACTTTTGTTATTCATCAGTGTTAAGGTAATTTTCCTACTTTGCAAACCAATTTCCATTCTGCAGCGGAGTGTACACAGATTTGAAACTTTCTGGCAGATTAAAACTATGTGCCAGAACGTGTCTTTAATCAGAGACATTTACCTTTCGCGGCTTCATGCTCTACGGGCGTGTGGCAGTAGAGTTGTGAGGTCGTGGAATGGATCATGCCTGGAGAACTCAGTCGTTAGAACACTTGCGCACGAAGGACAAATGTCTCAGGTTCGAGACCTGTTCGCCACACAGTTTTTATCTGCCAGGAAGTTTGAAATCAGCTCACACTCTGCAGCAGACTGAGAATTCAATTTGGAAACAGTCATTTAGGATGTGACTAAGCCAACTGTCGGCAATATCGTTTCAGGAGTATTTGCCCTCAAGCTATGCAGGAGAACGGCTGAGAAGTTCGGAAAGAAGGAGAGAATGTGCTGGCGGAAGTAAGGCTGGTGACAATGGGTCGTGAGTCGTACCTGGATAGCTTGTCTGGGAGAGAACTTTCCTGCGGCAGACAAAAGTCTCGTGTTCGTGTTCTGCACTGCCACACAGGTTTAACTGCCCTGAAGGTTCATTTTCATACCTGACTGTTCGAAGATCAGCTGCGACTCGCACATCTGAATTACGCCATTTATAGTGTCCTCAACGAAATTTAATAACGTTGTGGTTAGTCATGACACATGTATCGTCAACAAAAAGCAATAATACTATTTCTTTATTCAGCTATTTCCGGAAAAAATAATCGGACATTACTGAGACCTGTGGGATTCTGTTCGCAATTTCTCTAGAAACAAACAAATTCTCTCTTCTTCCAACAGTACATGTAATTAACATCATTTTTTGTAGCTTTTCTCTACACTTGAGATAAACGAATTGTTCACTACATCGTTAAAACTTTAGTTTCTCTCAAATGTATGCGACATCTAAAACATGAATCTTTTTCTGGGCGTAGTTATTTACACAAGCTTTGTGTTATTTGATCACTGAATTCATAAATGAACTGGTCGGATGACAATGTTTTTGAAACGTAGGCTACGCATTGATAAATATGTTATATTACCGCTCGATTTACTTTTCACTGGAAAATCGGTGTTCAGACACTCCTGACAAAAACGTGCCCTATAGCAAATACTCTACTACTTCGAGCAGCTACCACACATTTTGCGGTGCAAAGGAGGTATGCAGAATCTCTTAAAGCCAGATGTACACTTATTAATGAAGCACTACTGTAATATAAATTTTCAGTCAATGTTATACGACTAATAAAGTTCTGAAATTTGAGAGATCATGTGCAAGTCTTCAGATTGCGTCGTTGCTATACAGCACATACGATGGCGAGAAAATCATATTATATATTACCGCCAATGAATTTTCCATCTTTCTTTTTTCACTCATATTTTGCTTTTGAAATATGTCTTAGCAAACTCCACTGAATGACTTCCCACTCTGCCCTAATACCTAGGTCCTTCGTGCTGGCTATTCCAGCTGCTGAATGAGATTCGAACACCTACTGTTGTAGGGACAGTGGTTTATATGAACGGTCGCAGCCGGCCGAAAGATTGGCCCCTGTCTTACCAGCTGCGTCCAGCTCTGCAAATGACAGTTAAGCATCGTGCACGGCAGAGGATGTCTGTAATTAGAACCATTATTCGCTGACTAAAGAATCAACTGTGACCTGCTGAACACTGACGGATGTAACCTTCTAATGATTCACGAGTGGAGAGTTGTTTTTATCCGTGTTGACGATCTAGAGAGGTCTTTTAGATAGGAACAGATATCCGGAAACTATCCTTTCCCCTGTTACGAGAAAAATAAAAACAGCTGACATGCTTAACTCTGGTGTCAATGATAGCGTTTCTGATGTAGTTGACAGGCACAATATTCGTAGCACAAATCGTATCTACCGTTGTCGGGTGAATCATTGTTGATGTACCCATTACGCAGGAAAGGAGGTCTCCCTGCCACTGTGTGTGGTTCTCGTAAACAATACTCTTTTAGCACCACAAGCAAATACAACAAAAAGAATTAGCGCCAGTTCACGAACCTTGCTTGAATTAGTCTTGTGGTTAGGAGAATTGCTCATGAAAGTCGGTGTTACTCACTGGCACCTACCCATCTTTCTCTGAATGATATGTCGTGATAGATTCAGACGGGATGGAAAAATGTGTAGGCTCGCTATTGTGTTACATTTCGTTACAAATGTAGAGTACCACAGTTTCAGTAAAGTTACCAGTGCATCTGGCAGGACACTCGGTTACTTTTTGATCCTTTACGGGGGAGCGGAAGGGTTTGTTTTGTTTTATTTTAGGGCACAAAAATACCTGATATCATACGTGCCCATGTCAGAACCTTAGAACAATAATACGAAAAAGAAGTTAAAAGCGACTACGCATTAAGATCAATCTAGGGAAGTAAAGAGAGCTGCCGGCCGCTGTGGTCGAGCGGCTCTAGGCGCTTCAGTCCGGAACCGCGCTGCTGCTACGGTCGCAGGTTCGAATCCTGCCTCGGGCATGGTTGTGTGTGATGTCCTTAGGTTAGTTAGGTTTAAGTAGTTCTAAGTCTAGGGGACTGATGACCTCGTATGTGCTCAGGGCCATTTGAACCATTTTTTGAAAGAGAGCTAAGAACAAGGACTTCCTCCTCGAGAAAGGTCCATAAAAATACGGCGTAGAGACAGCGAAAGTTCTGAACTAAAGGTTAAATGTACTTCGCCATATTGCTACCACGGATAAAAAGTAAAACGCGGTCGACAGCCCGCGTGTCGTTCGCTGAAACGGCCGATAACTCAGAAGGCGGACGGACACGAGAGCGTAAGTGGTTAATAAAACGGCATTTGGTCACGAAATGGCGAACCATCAAAGGTTGACGATAATGAGGACGTAGTGGTGGGGGATGATTACCTAACAAATGACGATGGCTAAAACGACAGTACCCAATACGTAAGCTACCTAAAAGGATCTCCTCGTGGCGAGAGGGCCGAGAGTAGGGCGACCACGTCGCTGGGAGGAATAAGCACGGCCCATTCAAATGACTATCAGATACCGGGAAACCCTTTGATGGCTGGGACCAAAAAATGGTTCAGATGGTTCTGAGCATTATGGGACTTAACATCCGAGGTAAACAGTCCCCTAGAACTTAGAACTACTTAAACCTAACTGACCTAAGGACATCACACACATCCATGCCCGAGGCATGCGGTCGCGCATTTCCAGACTGAAGCGCCTAGAACCGCTCGGCCACACCGGCCGGCGGCTGGGACCGACAGCGTGGATAGGGAACAGTGACGCCGATATCTTCGCCCATCGTCTTCTGCCAGACGATTCGGAGGAAGGCTCAGCCTGTGCTGGTGTAGGTGCACAGGATGGTTCTATACTCGAGACAGCGTAAGAACATCTGTCATCTATCAACGCTGTTGCCGACGTTCAACTGCGAAGAGCAAACTGCTGCACATGAAAGTTGCCGACGTTCAACTGCGAAGAGCAAACTGCTGCACATGAAAACAATAGTCGTCTATAAAGCAGTGACAATACTGACGTGTTGTCATAGAGTCGTTTACAAAATCACGTTATGCTGTTGGCTGAGGTAGGAGCGCGAAGCTCCCACGCCCAGCCTCCTGCAACAGTCTGGAATAAACTTACACCGACTCAACTATCGCTGGTGGTTGTGAGCCTCCATTTAGGCCGGCCGGTGTGGATGAACGGTTCTGGGCGCTTCAGTCTGGAACCGTGCGACCGTTACGTTCGCAGGTTCGAATCCTGCCTGGAGCATGGATGTGTGTGATGTCCTTAGCTTAGTTAGGTTTAAGTAGTTCTAAGTTCTAGGGGATTGATGACCTCAGATCTTAAGTCCCATAGTGCTCAGACCCATTTGAACCGCCATTTGGGTCCAGGGAGAGACCGGGGCTTTCGGAGGGTTCCGACCATTTCATTGGCACTCATCGTCGTTCTGTCATCCCTTTCATAAGAAGTTGTGACTCACTGCGGGGTTTGAGATTTTACCATCGCTGCAGGAAGGTCATTAAGATTGGGTTTACGCGCACAGACAGGGCTATCAGAGTCTCTGGTGCTCTGACAGTGTCCGTTTCTGGTAGGCCACTGGGAGTGCTTTCCATGATGTATGATCCTGGCATAATTAGTTCCTGTGGTCTACCAGTTGACCCCTTCCAGCCACAACTGGCACTCCCTGTACTCAGTCACAATGCCTTGAATCGATCTCAGGACTAAGCCAAAGTTGCGAGCCCAGACCTGAGTGTCTGTCCGATAGTAGGATGCATAGTAGGTGGGGTCTCAAGGCTCCCTGTGTTGGGTTCCCATTCCGAATTTCAGCCAGGCTATGTCCATTAGTAGTGGTGGATCTGTAAATGGAAAGGGAACTGGTAAGGGCTTCTTTGGATGACGCTTGTAAAATCTACATAACTGTAGCTGGGATTGAGCCGGGGGGGGGGGGGGGGAGGGGGAGGAGAAACGCTTCTTTGGTGTCAACTGGTTTTTGGTACACGTGGGACTGGACCAGGCAGCACCGTCTACCGCTGTGTCTGTTCTGAGTCAGTATCGATGTGGAACTGCCTTCATTCCGGACATTTCCACTAGTGAAATGTCTGAGGCAGATGGAGCATCTCGGGGAAGAATGAGGACGTAATGACGACTCGGCACTGTTTATCTTCTGTTGTCAGTAGTATGACACCATCCGCAGTATTGAAGCGATGGTGTAAATGAGAGAAGGTTCTACACTGCAAAACTGTGCCTATTTTTAAGTGCTCTAATGACCGCCATTGTATCGACGATGTTACGCAATGGAAGTCCAGGTTATATCCTGCAGCTATGGCTATCTCTTTTTTTTTTATTGTGAATTCTACAACAGCCTGTTGTCGGGCACAGCGTACGATGTATAATGCGTGTCGAACATCTGGTTGGGGTCCATCAGTAGTGGGGTCAGAGTGCTCCATTTTATGAGTTGTATGGTGTGCGGCTGTGAATATTGTTAACTGTAGTTGCTAAAGGTAGGAAGGACCACTAATGGAGGCGCTACATTGTTCTTTCTGAAAGCTTTCAATGGGAACCCAACAGTGCAAAATTTCTCATTGATACCACTTCGCCAATTCCTGTCATAAATGAAGAAACCTGTTCCCGAATTTATTCTAAACTTCTTCAGCCAACACTGCAAATGTTACAATCCTACAGCAAGCACCACATAGTGACGAGCTGTAAATGGACATTAACTAGGTTGCACTAGAAAGTCAGCCGTTCTATTACTTTCTCAGTTGTGCCATCACTTGAGGCAGTTTTTGGATGGACGCTTTTTCATATTTTGGTTTTAAAATAGCGGTCAATGTCGATATTTTATCAACAGTAATACCATTCGATGATTCTGATTCACTACGCACTCTTTTTTCAGACCTATTTTCGCCAGGCCTAGGGTGTGCAAATAATTGTGTAGCTTACGTTCCATTAAACTCTTCTTCAGCACCTCGCTACTTTAGAGCTAGGCCAAAGTCAGTAGGATTTTGAGACCAGTTCAAGAGGGAATTAAATCGTCTGGTGCGACAAGACATCCCCATACCCACCACATCAAGTCAATGGGCAACCACTGGTAGTTTTATGCAAACCAAATCGTTCTGTACGTGTTCATAATGATTTTAAGGGAACCATAAACGCAAAATCAGAGACTGGCGTCTATCCCATACCAATGCCAGAAGAGCTCATGTCAAAACTATCATGTGGCCAATACTTATCCAAAATTGATTTATCCGAAGCATATCTTCAACTACCGCTACACAAACAGTCTCACCAGTTCATGGTTATTAACACTTCTACATCTACATGATTACTCTGCAATTCACATATAAGTGATTGGCAGAGGGTTCATCGAACCACAATCATACTATCTCTCTACCATTCCACTCCCGAACAGCGCGCGGGAAAAACGAACACCTAAACCTTTCTGTTCGAGCTCTGATTTCCCTTATTTTATTTTGATGATCATTCCTACCTATGTAGGTTGGGCTCAACAAAATATTTTCGCATTCGGAAGAGAAAGTTGGTGACTGAAATTTCGTAAATAGATCTCGCCGCGACGAAAAACGTCTTTGCTTTAATGACTTCCATCCCAACTCGCGTATCATATCTGTCACACTCTCTCCCCTATTACGTGATAATACAAAATGAGCTGCCCTTTTTTGCACCCTTTCGATGTCCTCCGTCAATCCCACCTCGTAAGGATCCCACACCGCGCAGCAATATTCTAACAGAGGACGAACGAGTGTGGTGTAAGCTGTCTCTTTAGTGGACTTGTTGCATCTTCTAAATGTCCTGCCAATGAAACGCAACCTTTGGCTCGCCTTCCCCACAGTATTATCTATGTGGTCTTTCCAACTGAAGTAATTTTAACACCCAGGTACTTAGTTGAATTGACAGCCTTGAGAATTGTACTATTTACCGAGTAATCGAATTCCAACGGATTTCTTTTGGAATTCATGTGGATCACCTCACACTTTTCGTTATTTATCGTCAACTGCCACCTACCACACCATACAAAAATCTTTTCTAAATCGCTTTGCAACTGATACTGGTCTTCGGATGACCTTACTAGACGGTAAATTACAGCATCATCTGCGAACAACCTAAGAGAACTGCTCAGATTGTCACCCAGGTCATTTATATAGATCAGGAACAGCAAAGGTCCCAGGACGCTTCCCTGGGGAACACCTGATATCACTTCAGTTTTACTCGATGATTTGCCGTCTATTATTACGAACTGCGACCTTCCTGACAGGAAATCACGAATCCAGTCGCACAACTGAGACGATACCCCACAGCCCCGCAGCTTGATTAGAAGTCGCTTGCGAGGAACGGTGTCAAAAGCTTTCCGGAAATCTAGAAATACGGAATCAACTTGAGATACCCTGTTGATAGCGGTCATTACTTCGTGCGAATAAAGAGCTAGCTGCGTTGCACAAGAACGATGTTTTCTGAAACAACTTGATTGGGATTGTACAGATGTGTGAGGTTATCATTCGGAGTTGTTAGTGCACTAGCAATTTACTAAAGTTTTTCGAGTAGTTGATTCAAAAGACTCCAAATACTGTATTAGTAAGTGATATTCTACGAGCGCAACATCTTAAAATTGCGTCTGCTCTTTCAGACACTAAATCGAAATGAACTTAAACTGAGGTCTACAAATGTGTGAATTCTTTCAACCGCAAGTGGAGCACTTAGGCTACTATTTAGTCTTAAAGGACTGAAACCATCTCGTCCACATTTGGAAGCAATAGATAAAATTCAAGTGCCTATCGGCTTAAAAGATCTTCAGTCATTTATCAGCAAAATCAATTACTGCGCTAAATTCATATTAAACGTCACCCAGATCGCCTGACTTCGCAATAATATACGCAAGAAACGTACTAAATGTAAATGATCACAGTGTATGAGGAAGCTACTGAAATGTTGACACAATATCTGACGTCCGCTCCTTGTCTGGCGACCTATGACCCTTCAGAACGCCTTGCCCTGGCCACCACCGCCCTCATCGTGGCCATCGGAACCATCCTTTCTCACAAAATCTCTGATGGTAATCAACAATATGAAAGCTATCAGTTGTCCGCCTCAAATTAAAAACTCGATAAAAAGAATTTGAATCATGGGTAACTGATACCTCCGTTTTTCCAATAATGCCAATTGAATAACACATCTGACTATAAATTATATGGCGACAACAATTAACCTTCACAAACGCAAAGGAACACAGGATCATCTGTCTCAAAAAGAAACGATCATTCGCTACTGCAAGAGGAATAAATGGAATTAAGGGGGTATAAAGACTATGTAGGTCTGAGTATAGTGGAATTCGTCTTACAGACCATCTTCTGTCCAATACATATGTTTAGGCAGTTCGTATAGCCTGAAACAACTCTGAACCTCACTTAGATGCAAAGACCATGACGTCTGAACCAGTAAAAGAGAGCTTTTCTCTGAACATTCGGTGGAAGTTTATCTGCAGTGTGTTTTGACAATCCTACTACATTTGTCGTCAGTCTGCTGTTCACTTACTTACCCAGAAATTCTGAAAAACCACATAATACGAAATAATAGTCGTGGTGGAGTGAAATGTATGGGACATTTAGGAGTACCTGTGCAATTAAACAGGGGATGCAATAATTATGTGCCCTGCAGTAGACCGTGAGCTTATACAACAACGTGGCTGCAAAAGTAACAGGGAACATTATAAAAGAAATAACCAAGTAGACGCCAGATTTGTTAAAAATACGCTCTATCAGAAAATGATTACTTTTACAGAACATGCAAATGTACGTAGAAGCTCGTCAATCTACATCGGAACTCAAACTGACAACAAGAGAGAGATATTGCTTTACAGTAGGTCTATATAAGAAATAATGATTTCAAGGAATCGAACTGACTTGCCGCTGAATGAGAAGACGTTTTAGAATCTAGCATGATCGTGAATGGCAATAGTACGTATGAATATCCTGGTCCATGTGGACATGTAACTCAACCAGTACGCAAGGAACTTAAGTTTTTAAATCAGAAAGCCAAGTAATGACAAGTAATTTGCCATGCCTGATCACGTCATTCGAAAACTCATTCTATGTGAGTGCAACCGATTACATCTGCAATGCGTTGCTTAAGCCAGTAGCATTTAATGATTTCACTCATAGATTTGCATCAGTGTGATGAGAAACGGCAACATGCGACCGCGTGATTGAGAAGAAACAAAACGAGATAATACATAGAATTAACGGCAAATCGAGCGACTACAAAACTGGATCTACGTCATGCGAGTTCGAACAAACACGATGGATACTCGCGGCAAGCCTTCTGAATGGCCTTCCCAGAAAAAAAGCTTCCCGTGAGATATGTGACGTATTCGCCCAGGCAAAAGAGCTTGCTATGCACTCCATCATCAACCCCGGAGTGTCAACATGCGTGCCTCTTTGTATAAGACACGGTGCATAATGTTACCTTACCAATGAAGTTAGTCAAGGCAGAATCAGACGAGTTTCAAACCCGTCACATATGCATCTAAAATGCTAACTTCAGCAGAAAAAAATCTAACCTCAAATCGAAAAAAGAAGCTCTTGCGATAGTATTTGGCATTCAGAAATTCCTTACAGTGTTTTACAGCACAAATTTTCACCTCATTACTGACCATAAACCACTGAGATCCTTATTCGATCCTCAGATCCTACTTCCTGAGAATGGCCCAACACCTCCAACTCTGCGCCCTCATCCTAAGCAATTATACGGAGTGTTAAAAAGGTACGGCCGAACTTTCAGGAAACATTCCTCACACACAAATAAAGAAAAGATGTTATGTGGATATGTGTCCGGAAACGCTTAATTTCCATGTTAGAGCTCATTTTAGTTTCGTCAGTATGTACTGTACTTCCTCGATTCACCGCCAGTTGGTCCAATGCAAGGAAGGTAATGTTGACTTCGGTGCTTGTGTTGACATGCGACTCATTGCTCGACAGTACTAGCATCAAGCACATCAGTACGTAGCATCAGCAGGATAGTGTTCATCACGAACGTGGTTTTGCTCTCAGTGCAATGTTTACAAATGCGGAGTTGGCAGATGCCCATTTGATGTATGGATTAGAACGGGGCGATAGCCGTGGCGCGGTACGTTTGTATCGAGACAGATTTCCAGAACGAAGGTGTCCCGACAGGAAGACGTTCGAAGCAATTGATCGGCGTCTTACGGAACATTCCAGCCTATTACTCGCGACTGGGGAAGACCTAGAACGACGAGGACACCTGCAATGGACGAGGCAATTCTTCGTGCAATTGACGATAACCCAAATGTCAGCGTCAGAGAAGTTGCTGCTGTTCAAGGTAACGTTGCCCACGTCACTATATGGAGAGTGCTACGGGAGAACCAGTTATTGCCGTACCATATACAGCGTGTGCAGGCACTATCAGCAGCTGATTGGTCACCACGGGTACACTTCTGCGAATGGTTCATCCAACAATGTGTCAATCCTCATTTCAGTGCAAATGTTCTCTTTACGGATGAGGCTTCATTCCAACGTGATCAAATTGTAAATTTTCACAATCAACATCTGTGGGCTGACGAGAATCCGCACGCAATTGTGCAATCACGTCATCAACACAGATTTTCTGTAAACGTTTAGGCAGGCATTGTTGGTGATGTCTTGATTGGGCCCCATGTTCTTCCACCTACGCTCAATGGAGCACGTTGTCATGATTTCATACGGGATACTCTACCTGTGCTGCTAGAACATGTGTCTTTAGAAGTACGACACAACACGTGGTTCATGCGCGATGGAGCTCCTGCACATTTCAGTCGAAGTGTTCGTACGCTTCTCAACAACAGATTCGGTGACCGATGGATTGGTAGAGGCGGACCAATTCCATGGCCTCCACGCTCTCCTGACCTCACCCCTCTTGACTTTCATTTATGGGGGCATTTGAAAGCTCTTGTCTACGAAACCCCGCTACCAAATGTAGAGACTCTTCGTGCTCGTATTGTGGACGGCTGTGATACAATACGCCATTCTCCAGAGCTGCATCAGCGCATCAGGGATTCCATGCGACGGAGGGTGGATGCAAGTATCTTACCTAACGGAGGACATTTTGAACATTTCCTGTAACAAAGTGTTTGAAGTCATGCTGGTACGTTCTGTTGCTGTGTGTTTCCATTCCATGATTAATGTGATTTGAAGAGAAGTAATAAAATGAGCTCTAACATGGAAAGTAAGCATTTCCGGACACATGTCCACATAACATATTTTCTTTCTTTGTGTGTGAGGAATGTTTCCTGAAAGTTTGGCCGTACCTTTTTGTAACACCCTGTACACACATCAAAAAAAGTTTTGCATCGCCACGGCTCCCAGAACTCCTGAAGACAGACGTTAACTGTGGATATTGCATCACAGACACAGTCCCTTTGACTGTCAGAGATGTCATTAAACCCGCCCAAAGTTGTAAAGAACCATGCATGAGCAGCGCCTAGTACACGGAGGGGGTCCGACAGCCGATCAGTTCCAGTCGTTCCACCAGGAAGGAGGTACACGGCTCGTGTTGTCTGTAGTTCAGCCATGCTTAGAAGCTCAATACCGCAGTTCGATCGCGTCTGCATTGTTACTGTGCGCCAGGAAGGGCTCTCAACAAGGGAAGTGTCCAGGCGTCTCGGAGCGAACCAAAGCGATTTTGTTCGGACGCGGAGGAGATACAGAGAGATAGGAACTGTCTATGACATGCCTTGCTCAGGTCGCCCAAGTGCTACTACTGTAGTGGATGACGGCTACCTGCGGATTATGACTCGGAGGAACCCTGACAGCAATGCCATCATATTGAATAATGCTTTTCGTGCAGCCACACGACTCAAACTGTGCGCAATAGGCTGCGTCATGCGCAATTTCACTCCCTACGTCCATGGCGAGGTCCAACTTTGCAACCACGACACCATGGAGCGCGGCACATATGGGTCCAACGACAAGCCAAATGGACCTCTCAGGATTGGCATCACGTTCTCTTCACCGATGAGTGTTGCATATGCCTTCAACAAGACTATCATCAGAGCCGTGTTTGGAGGCAACCCGGTCGGGCTGAACGCCTTCGACATACCGTCTAGCGAGTGCAGCAAAATGGAGGTTCCCTGCTGTTTTGGTGTGACATTATGTGGGGCCGACGTACGCCGCTGGTGGTCATGGAAGGGGCCGTAACGGCTGTACGATACGTGAATGCCATCCTCCGACCGATAGAGCAACCATACCGGCAGCATATTGACGAGGTATTCGTCATCATGGACGACAATTTGCACCCTCATCGTGCACATCTTGTGCATGACTTCCTTCAGGATAACGACATCGCTCGACTAGAGTGGCCAGCATATTCTCCAGACATGAACCCTATCGAACATGCCTAGGATAGATTGAAAAGGGTTGTTTATGGACGACGTGACCCACCAACCACTCTGAGGGATCTACGCCGAATCGCTGTTGAGGAGTAGGACGATCTGAACCAACAGTGCCTTGATGAACTTGTCGATAGTATGCCACGACGAAACAGGCATGTATCAATGCAAGAGGATGTGTTACTGGGTGTTAGAGGTACCGGTGTGTACAGCAATCTGGACCAAAACATCCGAAGGTCTTGCGGTTTGGTGGTACAACATTCAATTTGTGGTTTTCATGGTTCAAATGGCTCTGAGCACTACGCGACTTAACTTCTGAGGTCATCAGCCGCCTAGAACTTAGAACTAATTAAACCTAACTAACCTAAGGACATCACACACATCCATGCCCGAGGCAGGATTCGAACCTGCGACCGTAGCGGTCACGCGGTTCCAGACTGAAGCGCCTAGAACCGCAAGGCCACACCGGCCGGCTGTGGTTTTCATGAGCAACAAAAATGGCGGAAATGATGTTTACGTTTATCTCTATTCCAATTTTTTGTACAGGTTCCGGAACTCTCGGAACCGAGGTGATGCAAAGCTTTCTTTGATGTGTGTCCATTTCATTATCGGCCAAAGCACAATATGCTAACGCTGATGCGCTGCCCGAGCTACCCATGGGGACAGATGACAAACTGACTTTCAGGAAACACTATTTCCAAATTGATGACACCCTACAAAACCACCTACAATATTTTTCTCTCACAACAGCCGTGATTGCAAAGTCCATGCCAGAGGATTCTCTTATAAAGAAAATTATACGATGTAATAGCTAAGGTTGCACAAAAGGCGTCCCACCTCGCCCTCTTCCAGAATTCTGAACAAATGTTCCTCGAAAGAATAGGCTCCACGTAGTACAGTGAGTGTTAATGCTGACGATAATGATAACTGCCGGGTGGTCATCTCATCGCCACTGCCTCAGCATATCATAAACCTGCTGATGCTGACTCCTGGGGGATAACACACATGAAGGCACTTGCAAGACGGCTTGGCATCACTTATGACATCGAGAGACCAGAAGCTCCTGCGCAACCTGCACATCAACTCATTCAGCATGCCGCAAAAATTCCACGCCTGGCCAACGTCGCAGTGTCCGTGGGAGTGAGTACATGTCTATTTCACATGCCAGTCCTGCGAGAGATGCGACTCGTCGTCATCGTGACATACCCCATACTGCCATGTTTCATGCGAATGCTAAATACCACAGCAAGGGAAACAAAAAGCGCCTTGTGAAAATATTCGTAGTCCAAACGGCTCCAAAAGAAATAGTTTTGGATAATGACCTTCAGGTTTCATATGGTATGTTTCAGGATGGCATAACGTACCTGACGACAGCGCTATTCCACCCGCCACCCAGTGGTGAATCTGAGCAGTTTGTACTCACCGTTAAGTTGGAGATACGAAAAATTATGTCAGCCACACCCAAAACCAAAGACCTGACCAATTTCCTGGACTCCTACAGGACCACATCAAACCAGGGAAGCATTCTGGCGGAACTGCTGCAAGGCCGCCGACACCAGACATTGTGGAGCCTCTTGCAGATTACAACACACTCATTACATCCCAACCATCGGCCCGCTACTCTTTGGGCACTGAGGTATGGGCTGGCGCCTTCAGGAGAGTTCCAGGATGGCAACCAGCATCATCAGATCTTACCGGGAATGACAGCACATGTTTACTGTGGAAGCCAATGGCACCACCCTGGTACAGCATGCAAACCAGCTGTGCCCACACCTCATGCTAACCACGACCAGCTCCAGAGCACTGGATCCAGTGTCGTGGAAGCAGGTGTCCCATGGAGTGATGCCCCTTCCCACCTCATCACCAATGACTTTCAGTGGAGACTTGAAGACCAGCACCAGCTGCCTTCAGCATTAAGACGATGTCCCCGTGTAAGCAGATTACACAGTACAACCACATAGACCGAGCGAGATTGTGCACTGGACTTGCATTCGGGAGGAGAATGGTTTAAATCTGTGTCTGGTCATCGAGATTTAGGTTTCCCGTGATTTCCTTAAACCACTCCCGGCAAATGCTGGGACTGTTCACCTTAAATGACACGGCCGATATCCTTCCCCATACATGAAACAACTGGAGCTTGTGCTCCGTCATTAATGATCTCGCCGGCCGCTGTGGCCGTGCGGTTCTGGCGCTGCAGTCCGGAACCGCGGGACTGCTACGGTCGCAGGTTCGAATCCTGCCTTGGGCATGGGTGTGTGTGATGTCCTTAGGTTAGTTAGGTTTGAGTAGTTCTAAGTTCTAGGGGACTTATGACCTAAGATGTTGAGTCCCATAGTGCTCAGAGCCATTAATGATCTCGTTGTCTATGTGACATTAAACACTAATAGATAACGTCTGACACCGGGATGGATATTAAACCACTAGCTGGCCTGCCCACCCACACCACCTCATTGCTGGTATGGAGATTCCACTACATATAGAGACATTCTAGACCCTATGGGCCAGTCAAAAGAGGAGAGAGGGGAAAGATGCTTTATCTGTGTCCTCACATATAGAGGTTGATAGTCTGCGATATACGCTGCCAAAGACTTCACCTGCACCCAATGAGAGCTACCTGCAAGCAGTCACATGACTCTGGCCTCTGACGTTATGCAGGAAATGAAACCAGCTGCTCTGCCAGCATGAAGCCACTTCATATCATGCTGTGCTGTGGTATCTAATTCTTTGATTCCATGCACATTTGAGCAGGCTGGTTATTGGATCTCACTTGGGCTACTTTCTAGACTATGAATTCATGGATGGTGACGGACTTTCGTGTCCATGGACTATTTAGGTTCTTCTCTTGGTGTGCGTCTACAACTTTACAACAACCCGTCGTGGACGTGTGTTGTGCACTGTTTGTGAACTGTCAAGTAATCATTATATATATATATATATATATATATATATATATATATATATATATATATATGGGCACATTTGGATGTATGGTGGTGGTAACTGTCCACCGTGCGCGCGCCTGTGTGTGTGTGTGTGTGTGTGTGTGTGTGTGTGTGTGTATGCTGTATTTTGACGCACGGTCGGTGGAACTCTGCCTAGCGAGGGCTTAAGGCTTCTTGCACAGAGCTCTCTCGTTCCATTTGTGCATTGAAAATGTCGCAGTGTTCACTTCTCGAAATAATGACGGTACCCAAGACATCACCGGCTAACCTTCCTGTAAGTTATTGGAATAATGTATCAATTACCGTACTTTATAAAAAAAAGAATGAAAACAAGATACAACACTTTAATACCTATAAGCCCCCTCTGTGTAACGTATAAGATATTCAGTTTGTCAATGAACACATGGATAAAACAATGGATTTTATTGAATAAAAGGAAAATTTTGGCTTAAGAAGCACAATAGACATATTGCAAGATACTAATGACTATTATTTATCCAGCTGCTTACTATTTCTGAAAAAGTTAATAATTTCAAAACATCTGTACTGACAGAGCTTCAGCAATCAATACTGTTTCAACCTACGTCAATTTACTGAGAGATATAAAGGGTGGTCGGAAGCAGTCTGAAAAGTCTGTAAGGTTGGTACAGCGTAGGTTTTGCTGAGAAATAACTGTTAAGAAGAAAAATCGATGCGTTGCTCCGTTTCCGAGTTATTTAGCACTGAAGTTAGCCAATAAAGCCGTCGCGCGCACAAATTCAAGCACTTGGAAGCACTAAAATGAATGCACAGGCATATGTAGGTCTGTCAATTACGACTTGTTGAAACCCTCATTAGCAGTTAAAGTGACAAATTTAAACTGGGTGAGCAAAAGCTACGCTTGTTCGGTTTGAGGGAACAAAACGAAGAACACGTTTGGCGAAACCGCCTCTGGCAGACTGCTTGAATTTGCGCGCGCGACAACCTGATTGGCCATCTTCAGTGCTAAACAACTCGGAAACGGAGCTACATATCAATTTTTTTTCTTAACACCTATTTCTCGGCACAAGCCCCCCTGCAACACCCTTAAAAGCTTTCCAGATCACCCCGCATATATCTATGTTAAATATTCAATTAGGTTTAGTCAGA